>NW_026988445.1:18720000-19970000 GCF_030222135.1 Aotus nancymaae
CACATTACAAAGTTCTCCCAAATACCCACATTTAAATACACTGACCTGTGATCAATGAATAGACTTGGTCATTTACAAATAGGTATTGAGAGTTCACCCTACCAAGGACACTAAAGAAAGCACAGAGGATACAAAGAAGGAAGTAAGTCAGGCAGCAAACTGCCAGACCTTGGAGAACTCACTCTAACAGTGCCAGAACCACTGTGCTGTCAGCCTTACCAATGGCTTTTCTGTTGCTAAATCTAGTAGTGGCATTTCAGTGTTGGGTTTTGATCTCTGTGAAGACTCTGACATTGCTGGCTATTCCTTCTTTCTCAAAACTGTTTCTTTCTTGCTATTATACTGTACTTAATTTTGTTTCATGGGTCACTTCTCAATCTTTTCTTACATATTCCTTCCTCTACCTGTTTCTTAAATGCTGGTGTCATCCTTGTTGGCAGCAATATGTGTTTTGGAACAATCCTCTATTGAGACCCTTTCAAGAGCATCCTCTTGACCCAGCAAGTCCAATCCCAGGGGTCTATGCTTCTAAAACACTCACATGCACCAGCATGTTAAATGTGACCTTCTGTGTAGTCCAGTGCAGTGGCTACCTGCCACTTCCATCTGCTTCCCCTGACTACCATCCCTGCGGTTTGGTTAAAATTCCAGGGAAAGTCCAGGACTCATCAGCTAGGGAACCCATATCCCTCCTGCCTTTGTACCTGGCTTAAGAATGAACATGTGGCTCAAAAAGTCAATGAGATTTCTCCTTCACCCCAGGACTTTGGCTGAAACTATCAAGAAAGATATTCTTTCTTTCAGGGAATGATTATTAGTTATAAGAATGCTATAAATATAGACCTGCTAGTGACCATAATTACCACCATGGAGAGAGAGCCAATCTAACTATGAAGTCTACAGATGGGAGAGAAGGAGAAATTAAAAACAGAACTTCAATGGTATCGCTAATGCCTTTGGGTTATTCAACCAGTTATGTAAACTGTTAAATTCTCTTTTGTCATTAGGCCAGTTTCATTTGAGTTTCTGTGGTTTGTGACCCAAGAAGTCCCAACTACCACAGAAAAGTTCGGAAACAAACTAAGTGCCTGTTAATAATGGAATAACTCATCAAATTACGGTACATGCTGTAGTATTCTGTGCAGGAGTCAAAAGGAAGAGGCAACATAGTATGTACTGTCATGGAAAAGTCTTCTAAGACATATTTTAAGCAAAAAATAGAGGTAAAAGGCATGTAAAGAATGAACCTATTGAAATTTTAAATTTGTGTGAATGTGTGTGTGTGTAAATATACCAGAGGACTGGAAAAATTTATTCCAAAACAGTTATAATAGTTATCCATAGGAAGAGGCTGGGGTTAAGGAGAGAGAGGTATGTATAAAAACAGACTTTCTTTGTATTTTCCATTGCTTTTCTAAATTTATCATGACAAGAATATATTTAGGTATTAAATAAATTTTTAAAAGTATAATAAAATAATAAAAATCCTGTTTTCCAGGTTTTTATTTTTGACCTTTATCACTCTCATTCCACAATCTAATACATCAAAGCTAACATCCTTTTCCCAAAAATGTCCTTCTCTTTTTTATTATTCCTTAATCTAGTTAATGATACCCCCTTTCCTCTAGTCACTGAAGTACACTGAGAGCTCTCCCAGAGGTGGCTTTCACCCTCAGTGCACTGTCCCCCGTATCTATAAGGTCACTAAATGTCATCAATTCTCTCTCTTAAATGCCTCCTGAATTTGTTCCCTTCTTCCCCTCGCCTCTGCCACCTCGGTTCAAGTCCTCATGAGTTGCCTGGATGACTGCAATAATTTCCTATTTAGGTCCAAGACTCCATGCCTTCTCATTGTTTATTTACTTCCACAAAGAGACATTTCTAAAATGCAATTCTGATCTGTTACTCCTCTGCTTAACATCTGTCAGCTTATGTAGCAATGAAGTCTAAACTCTTGTGGTTTTCCGGTTTGGGAATGCCTAAGGAAATTTCCTAGCATGCTGGGTCCTTTGAGATTCATCTCATAGACACCTCGGGGTTCATCTCTCACTTTCCCAACCACCCACTGTCCTTTCCAGGTTTTCACACTTCCCAAATATCTCAGAGTCTCTGGAACGTGCCAACTCCTCTCTTGCTTCTGTGCCTTTACACATGCAGTTTCCTCTGCGTAACTCACTTTCCTTCTTTGCCTGACTTACTCATTCTTCTTCAAAGCTTAAGGTGAGCATTGTTTTTTATTCTCTCAGGTTAGACTGGGCACTAGTTTTATGTGCACTTCTGAAACTCTACCACCATCACCCCCCTTATTCTTTCCTGTAATTACCTTTTTACTTGTCTGCCTCTTTATCCAAACTCTCCAAGCAGGGAAGGCAGCATCACAAAATACAGACTCAGAGCCAGACTGCCTGGCTTTGAATCCTGCCCTACCATTTTATAGTTAGGAGACTTTCTGGCAATTCACTTAATTTCTGTGCCTCAGTTTCCTCATCTATAAAATGAGATATATCCACCTACAAAGCTGTTGTGAAGATTACGTATGTTATTATGCACAAAGTGTTCAGAATAGTTCCTGGCTCACAGAAAGTACCAAACAAAGATTTGGCATCATTTGTATTACTAACAACCTTTGTATAATACCCAGTGCAATGCCTGGCAGGCACCCAATAAGTACTCAGTGAATGAACAATTGCTTTTTTGAACAAAAGTATTTTGAACAAATACTTCTGTATAAGTATGTATTTTTTTTAAAAGTGGCTCCGTTTTAATCCAAGACTTTCTGCTTGTACTCACAAAATAAGGAAAATGCCATTTAGAAACTTCAGTTTCATATAACTTGAACACCTAATGTGGTTGACAAAGCCACACATCACGGTTCTGGTGTGACTATTCATATATCTTTCTGATAAGTACAACCTCATGCATTAATTTTGATCTCCTAAGTGGCGAAAGTGTTATGCCCCATGTTGAACTAATGGCCTGTAGAATTTTATGTTTAATGTGTTCTGGAAATGCTGGCAGAATGATCTTACGGCAGAATTTTCTCAAGTCCTGCTTCTACATCCTCTAACAACCCAAAGTTACCATGATTTTAAAAACATTTTTTTTTTTCGAGACCGAGTCTCACTCTGTCACTCTGGCTGGAGTACGATGGGGTGAACTCGGCTCACTGCAACCTTGCCTCCTCGGTTCAAGTGATTCTTCTGCCTCAGCCTCCCAAGTAGCTGGGATTACAAGCATGTGCCACCATGCTCAGCTAATTTTTGTATTTTCAGTAGAGTCAGGGTTTCACCATGTTGACCAGGCTGGTCTTGAACTCCTGACCTCAGGTGATCCACCCATCTCGGCCTCCCAAAGTGCTGGCATTACAGGCGTGAGCCACTGTGCCCCAAACAAGAATGTTTTTTTGTTTGTTTGTTTTGAGACAGAGTCTCTCTTCTGTTGCCCAGGCTAGAGTGCAGTGGCATGATCTTGGATCACTGTAAGCTCTGCCTCCTGAGTTCAAGCAATTATCTGCCTCAGCCTCCCGAGTAGCTGGGATTACTGGTGCCCACTACCACGCTTGGCTAATTTTTTGTATTTTTAGCAGAGATAGGCTTTCACAATCTTGGCTAGGCTGGTCTTGAACTCCTGACCTCATGATTCACTCGCCTTGGCCTCCCAAAGTGTTAGGATTACAGGCATGAGCCACCACGCCCGGCCAACAGTGGTTTTTAAGAACTTTTTCAGGGCCAATGAGAGGGCAGGAAAGAGGCTTTGCCATCTTTGCTCCTGCACCAATCAATACTCCTTGCAACTAAATATCCTCATCTGCATGTTTTACCGTCCCCTAAAGACTGAGACATACCAGAAATGTCACCAATGAATAACAAAAGTTCTTAAAAGAAAAGAATGACTGGAGAAGCAAGATAAAGAGAGGGAAGGGATTGAGGAAATGAAGGAGTGGGGAAAAAGGATGTGTGGTTGGAGGGTCATATGACTCAGGAAGGGACATGCAGGGGCCCTTCTTTCTCACTGTCCTCCTACCCACCCCCCCCGCCAGCCCCCAAACCCACTCACATATCTACACACATGCAAGCCCAGGGCAACATTCACTAGAAAGTGTCCCACTCACCCTGTAATACATGAGCTGTACTTAATTTGGCCTAGTGGATTCCGGCCTTGAAACTCAGTATTTCCTTTTTTTTTTTTAAAAAAAAAACCAGGTCTGGCAGACTGAAGAGACTAGGCAATATTCGTCCTCCAGACCTCAGGGGCATTGGGGGATTTGGGGGTTTAGGGAGGTAGAGAATATCATGTGGGCAGGGCCTGGGCCCTCTGGAAGCCGTCTGTTTCTTTCCTCGGCCTCCTGGCGCTTTGATCTTACTCTTCCACTAATCACTTCTCTCCTCCCTTTCTACTCATAAAGCCCGAAGGATTAGAGGCAACTGACTCAAAATAATACTGTGTTCTATATTTGTGCAGCTCCTTTCTTCCAAGGAAACTGAGTGCCCAACCAAATGTTGCTTCATTAACCTCACGGCCCTTCTGTAAGGGGGGCTGCCAGGCTAACAATACTTCTCTATTTAGTAAAACAGGAACAATGCTGAGGGAGGGCTGGGGGATACCTGCAGTGGTCAGATGACAGGCCCTGTTATAAGCAAGACATACATGAGTCTAGTGGACAAGTAACATTTCACATTGTTCAAGGAATCGCCCCAGAGAGCAGGATTGCCTGTAAGCACAACAGTGGAGGTTTCTAGAAAGCCCTTAGGAAATACATTCAAAGATAATTTTTTTTGAAAACGATATATTAAAATGAGCAGAATGAAAAGGAGCTATCAATTAGGACTTTCAGGCAGAATCTTTATAGGAGACCTTAACTGTGAACTTCTCCTTGATATGATCATCTTCTGTCACTATATCTACTGACTTTTTTCCAGGAAAATCACAAACGCTGTCTCTTTCTTTCACTATATTCTTCTTTATCAGACAATAAGAGCATGCTTCTCATTCCAGAAAACTCATTGTCACCAGCTCTCTAAAGCTAAGGAGTGATCAGGCATTCGCAGGAGGCGAGATGGACCAGGACTCAGAATCCCCACTTTCCGACTTGCTGCCTATTTTCCTAGCTTTTGTCTCACTAATTTTTCTTTTTTTCCTTTGACACTTAGCTATTATCCCAGGCTAAGAGTGGATTATTCAAATAGTATGTGCTAATGCTCCCTCAATTAGAGAAAATAAGAAAGCTGCTACTCTGGTTCTATCTGAAATTATTCATATTTTAACTGGTGCTTCAAAAAGATGATGGCAAAGTGAAAGTCAAATGCCCGCACAACTAAGTTTTTTGTGGATTTTTTAGATCATGTTCTTTTTATTTTTATTTTTTTTGAGATGGAGCCTTGCTTTGTCGCCCAGGCTGGAGTGCAGTGGCGAGATCTTGGCTCACAGCAACCTCTGCCTCCCAGGTTCAAGCAATTCTCCTGCCTCAGCCTCCCAAGTAGCTGGGATTACAGGTACCCGTCACTATGCCTGGCTAATCTTTTTTTTTTTGTAATTTTAGTAAAGACGGGGTTTCACCATGTTGGTTAGGTTGGTCTCAAACTCCTGACTTCAGGTGTGTGTCTGCCTTGGCCTCCCGAAGTGCTGGGATTATAGGCGTGAGCCACCGTGCCTGGCCTAGATCATGTTCTTGTCAGGTTCCACCCTCCCCATTCTGCACAGGATGTCACTGAGTGTCTGCATGGACTAGAAGGATGACCAACAGCCATGCTTACTGCCTTTCTCTGCTCCTTGAAAGCCCCTTTGGTGAGATACCCACTCTGAGCCACATATTTTTGTCAGTAGACTGCTGCCAGTGCAGAATGCTGTCAGAATGCAGAAAGGTGGCCTGTGCTCCCATAAATGAAAGCCACTTTTCTTACTACAGATAAGGATTCATTTAGAAGCCACGCTCTAGGACTCTTACAGAAAGAAACCTCACTCCTCTTCTATTCACCTGGGGCCACCCACTAATACAAGATGATACGAAACTGACAGGTCGGTGTGGAAAAGTGGCCACATCCCTTCACAAACAGCAGTGTGTAATTTCTCTTTTTCTACTTACACACAGCTTTAAAAACATGACCTTTTATTGGAGAGTATGTTCTACTTAACTGTTTTCAGTTATATTGACAAATCCTCTCAAATGACTTTGCATTATTATTTTCCACATGACAGGAAACTGAGGCTCAGAAAGAAATATAAACATCATCATGTCAAAATGTAAATAATGCCAGAGTCAGGAACGTCAGGATTTGAACTCTTTCTGGCACATTTTATATCTTTTTTTTTTTTTTTATTTGAGACAGGGTTTCATTCCTGTCACCTAAGCTGGAGTGCAGTGGTGTGATCTCAGCTCACTGCAATCTCCACCTCCTCGGTTCAAACAATTCTCCTGCCTCAGCTTCCCGAGTAGCTAGGAATAGAGGCACCTGTGACCCAGATTGGCTAATTTGAGTATTTTTTGTAGAGACTGGGTTTCTCCATGTTTCCCAGGCTGATCTTGAACTCCTGAGCTCAAGTAATCCACCCACCTCAGCCTCCCAAAGTGCTAGGATTACAGGTGTGAGCCACTGCACTGGGCCACAGTTTAGGTCTGATGATAAACTCTTACCCTGCAAACAGTGAAATAACTTCTAGTAACTTCACAAATAGTTTAAAGATTATAGGATATAATTCTACATTTATTATGTGAGATAACAGAAATTTATACGTAATGAAGGAAAAGAGCTTATGGAAGCCTGTGATTTTAACAGTAAGAAAAATGGGACAAGTTAATCAGAACAAAACAGAACTCACACAAACAGGAAACAAATGTTTGACCAAGGCCAGGGTCTACAAGAAAATACAGAAATTGGGGTGGGCTGCAGCAGCAATAGTGAGAAACCAATGGAAGAAGACACAAGAGAGACATAGGTGACTGAAAATTAGTGCCTAATTGGAGTTATAAGAGGAAACTTGTGGCCAGGCACAGTAGCTCATGCCTGTAATTCCAACACTCTGGGAGACCAAGGTGGGAGAATCACTTGAGGCCAGGAGTTCGAGACAAGCTTGGGCAACATAGCAAGACCCTATCTTTACAAAAAGTTTTTACAAAATTAGCCAGATGGTGGTAGTTCATGCCTATGGTCCTCACTACTCAGGAGGCTGAGGCAGGAGGATCACTTGAGCCCAGGAGTTGGAGGCTGCAGTGAGCAATAATTGTGCCACTGCACGCTAGCCTGTGAGTAGCACTGTTTGTGAAGAAGTGAGACTCTGTCTCCAAAATAAAAAATAAATAAATAAATAAACTCGCATGCAATATGAGGTGGTGGCAGTTACTTATGAGGCTTCTTTAGTACAGTACAAGAGTTTTTTATTTTTGTTACCTAAGAGAATCCAAGAGAAAGGCAGTAGAAGGAAAAGGTAAGTAATTGAAATAAAATAAAGATTAACAGTACTGACTCAGAGGTGGAAAAAAATGCAATTTAAAATTTAGAAAACTTTAAAATTTTAAAAATTGTTAACTAAAAGGGGAAAGATGTTGCTGAAGTCAGTCTCGAGAAGAAACCCCATGGCTGCTGTATTCAACTGGGGTTGTGAGTGTGAACACCATGTGAAAGGCGTTGTATCATCACTGAGTTTATCCACCAAGAGCTGTTCCAAATTTGTTTCTGCTTATAAACCTGGGTTTCATTACAGTAATCAGACTAGATATGATCATGGAGGAACTCCCAAGTATCCAGAGGATTTTATTTCCCTCACACTAACTAAACATTAGATACTAGCCCCATATTTTGCCTGAATTATAAGTAGGATTTCTCATTGCCCACATATAAATTTGCTTAATAGATGAAATCCTGACTTGAGACAAGCTAAAGTTATTGGAAATACTCCAAGAGATCCTGCTTTTGGGTACCAGGTCTTAAAATTTACGTCAAGAGGCAAAAAGAAAAGAGAAGGAAGAAGGCAAGAAGGCAGGAAGGCAGGAAGGCAGACAGGCAGGCAGGCAGGCAGGAAGGAAGGAAAGAAGGGAGGGAAATAGGGAGGGAGATAGGGAGGAAGGAACCAGCGAACTTGGTTACTAATCTTTAATTCATAGCATTTTAAGACCTAGAGAAGTTTTGTGAGTGTGTGTGTGTGTGTGTGTGTGTTGTTTTGTTTTTTTTTTTTATTTTTATTTTTTATTTTTTTTTTATTGAGACAAAGTCTAGCTCTGTCTCCCAGGCTGGAGTGCAGTGGCGTGATCTTGGCTCACTACAACTTCTGCCTGCCAGGTTCAAGCAATTCTCCTGCCTCAGCCTTCTGAGTAGCTGTGATTACAGGCACACACCACCACGCCCAGCTAATTTTTGTATTTTTAGTAGAGGCAGAGTTTCATCATGTTGGCCAGGCTGGTCTCGAACTCCTGACCTCAGGTGATCCACCCGCCTTGGCCTCCCAAAGTGGTGGAATTACATGCGTGAGCCACCATGCCTGGCCTAAGATCTACAGAAGTTTTATAATGAGATTGTTAACAGAGAAAAAGGTAATACAATTTAAAGTCACACTATTGACTAATTCATTTTAATTAGTGATTTTTAGCAAATAACACGGCATACTTGCATTCCATGGGCAATTTTCTCCAAATGGCAGCAAGAGTTTAACATACATGTATAATTCAATTTCATTTTCTCCCATAATTTTTAATAAAGAATAAATTTTAAACTCAGAATATGTCATGAGAACTGTCCCCTTTAAAATGTTAAAGTGAAGAAAATAGCTAATTCACTTGCCTTGCTAAATAAAATGGACACCATGAAGAAATCCAGTAAGAAGCTCTCTGAAATATCTTTGTAGTCAAAGTGGAAAAAGATGACAGTGAAGCTCAAGTTAATAAACTGGTAACCTGGGTTGCAGAATGAAGTCCGTAATAGCTTCATGCCAGCAGTGATCATCAGAAAGATGTCCCAGCTGTGGGAAAAAAAAGAAAAGACCCAATCAATGACAGCATGCACACTGCTAGGTGAGTGTCATTCGCTAACATTTCTCCAACATTGATGGTGCCTTATGCATTTTACAGGCACAAAAAGCCAGTCTAGGAGTCCCCGTTATTGTCTGCATTTTACAGAGGTATAAATTGAGTCTCAGGGAGTTTGAGAAACTTGTCTAAGGTCTCACAGGGGCAGAAAAAAATGGAAATTCAGTCCTGAGTGACTCTCAAGAACATTGTCTTTGCCATTACAACAGACATTTTCTTTCCATCACATGCTCTTCAAAGTCCCTCATGTTCTCCAGCAAGGGCACAGAGCTCCTTTTGAGCTTATCTGAACTCACCGCTGCAATGATAATGGACATTTCCCAGAAAGTCTAATGCCAAATGAGAAAACAGGCAACATCCTGCCCCTGCTAGAGTCAGCTCGGTGTATGCCTCTTCGTGAGAAAAGAATCCAGTTGGAACAGTGACATAACAACAGATATGAAATTCTGAATAGAGACAAAATCTAGTATCTTCATAAAGCCTTTTCTATTTCTACGTATTAATTTCTAACGTTTCTCAGCATATTTGTCATCCTAGTGAGCATAAGGTTTTTTTCTCTCTTTTTTTGTTGTTTACAATTATATCATCATTTTCTTTTTCTCCATGGAATGGGCCTTTTCAGTTAAGGAGCTCAGCAAAACAGGCAAAGGAATACTCTTCTAGGACTTTGCTTTGAGGACTGCAGTCCTGAGTGCTCTCGCCTAAGGAGTTAGATTATTATTATTTACCCGTGTAGGGAGTATGTGTCATGTGTACAATTCTTCAGATGATAAGGTCAAAAATGAACAATCTATCTTGAGATTGGAGCGCAAATGATCACATCCTATTGTAGCCCAAGAGAGCAGGCAAGTGCCTTCTTGAAGGGCCTGGCTTTCCAAAGAAAGGCACTGCAATTTTAACCAAATTCCTCTCCAATTCTAACATGCTATTATATTTAGGAACTGAAAGACAGAGGTGGGAACATTTCTAGAAAATGGTTGCACTTGTAAAAGAGGTTTTCTTTCCCTGGCTAAGGATAGAAAACTGGGGTCATGCCTCAACTTCCCTCAACCTAGAAGAATCTTGGACTCAGAGCCCTCATCAGCATTGTGAATATCTTATCTCAGAATGAGATTATTTAAGGAGTATAAAATTGTCATTTTTATCATTTAAAAAAAGTTGGAAATTCCATATTCCTGAATCTGCTGTGTTTTTAATGCCTTCAGACCTAGGAGTGCGACTGTTTCCACCTTGCCTCAGGATGTGTGAGGTGAGGTTTGCCCAAGGCCTTGTACAACAGGTTTGGATTTGGCTTCTGAGAAAAACTAGCACTTGATTACATGCATACTTCAGATAGGGAAGTTGTTCTTCAGCCTCAACCCAGAGCCCTCAGTGTTCCTGAAGCAAGGTTGAACACTGCTCCATAACTGGCCTTCCTTTTCCAGTACACAACTAATGCCCAGGATGAAAATGCAGTATGAAAATATGACTTCAGGTCCAGTTGCCTTTGCCAACAACCCAAGGTACAAAAACCCCTGTGGGACAGCCAAAGCCCTATGGAGGAACCCCAATGATAAAGTGTCTTAAGACAGAGATATTTTGGTTTTCAGGGGAGACTGTTGATTTTCTGGGTTATTCAGGCAAAATCCAAATGAGAAGCAAATCTAACTTTCTGTTTTCTGTGACCAAGGTTCAATGGACTGCATCCATTTTATGTTTAGTGGGGATGACTGGTTAAAACTATGGAAGATTGGCCGGGCGCGGTGGCTCAAGCCTGTAATCCCAGCACTTTGGGAGGCCGAGGCGGGTGGATCACGAGGTCAAGAGATCGAGACCATCCTGGTCAACATGGTGAAACCCCGTCTCTACTAATACAAAAAATTAGCTGGGCATGGTGGCGCGTGCCTGTAATCCCAGCTACTCAGGAGGCTGAGGCAGGAGAATTGCCTGAACCCAGGAGGCGGAGATTGCGGTGAGCCGAGATCGCGCCATTGCGCTCCAGCCTGGGTATCAAGAGCGAAACTCCGTCTCAAAAAAAAAAAAAAAAAAAAAAAAAAAAAAAAAAAAAAAAACTATGGAAGATCTTAAGGACTCATGTTCATGGTTTTTATAACACTGCAATAATAATGGCTATCATTAATGGCTCATAGATCATTGTATACAGCAGATCCTCAAATAACTTGCTTCACTCAGTGTTGTATCAGTATAACGCTGATGAGAAAAAAATGGATTCTGGCCAGGCGCAGTGGCTCACACCTGTAATCCCAACACTTTGGGAGGCCAAGGCAGGTGAATCACCTGAGGTTGGGAGTTCAAAACCTGACCAACATAGAGAAACGCCGTCTCTACTAAAATTACAAAATTAGCTAGGCGTGGTGGTGCATGTCTGCAATCCCAGCTACTCAGGAGGCTGAGGCAGGAGAATCGCTTGAACCTGGGAGGCAGAGGTTGCGGTGAGCTGAGATCACGCCATTGCACTCCAGACTGGGCAACAAGAGCAAAACTTCATCTCAAAAGAAAAAAAAATGGATTCCTGGCCAGGACACCACTGTAGGTGTGTAGTTTGTACATTCTCCTCATGTCTGTGTGGGTTCTTCTCTGAGTTCTCCAGTTTCCTCACACATCCCAAAGGTGTGCACAGTAGGTGCACTGGCATGCTGAGTGTGGGCGTGGGTGTGAGTGTGTTCTGTGATGGGAGGTGTCCTGTCCAGCATGGGTTCCCACCGGGCACCCTGAGCTGCCAGGACAGGCTCTAGCCGCCAGATACACTGAACTGAAATATTTGGTTACATAATTATCTTACTTGTTTGTATTAATCTTTCCTAAATATATGTATCATTCACATTAATTTCAATGTTTAATATTAGAAGTGTTTTGGTTTTTATTTAGAAGTGTGGTGATGTTTTTGTGACCAGAAATATGCTACGGAACTTAGCTCTTGTTTCTATCAATTAGCCTACAATAAAACTTGTTTTATTTGGTTTTGTATTGGTTTTGATTAAAGTCACAGTTTTCAAGAACTTATCCAGGATGTTACATGAAGATATACTGTACTCAGCTGAAGGTTTTATAAAAGTTGAGGTAGTAATTGGTGAACAATGGCCTGGAACAGATGAAGAGCATCCACTTAGATCAGGCTGAGATACAGAAACACCTAACAAGTTACCCCCAGTTCACAGACTCATTCATTTACCAAACCCTTAGTGGTTGTTCACCTGTTCATCCGTCTAACACTTTGTAGTGGTTTGCTATTGAAAAGTCGAATAAGAAACAGTGTCTTCTGTTGAAGAGTTCACTCTGCGACTATTTAATACAATGGTTCTCAAAAGTCGCAGCGAGGGGCTAGGCTTCTCTAGTTTAGAAAAGGTCTCAAAGTGATACTGATATAGGGTTTCCTGCTATCCTGTTTGAAAACAGTTGGTCTATTAGGGTGCCTGAAACCTTCAAAACTGTTTTGTTTTTAATTCTACAGATGCATCAGGAATAGAAAGGAATTCCCAGGTTTGGGTTCTGAGCAAAACAGCTGCTGATGTTATCATCTGGGAGTTGAGGATATTCAGAGCTATGTAGGTAAGGTGCACATTTCTGACTTTAGTGTCTGGAAAAAAATTACAGGGGATAGAGAATAATAGCACTTCCAAATGGACCCTCTCTTAATTGTTTATTTGACTCTTCTGGAGTTCTAGCCCTTGCATCTATTTTCTCAAACAACTTGGCCTCAACCCCATAGCCTTAGTTCAAAGTCCTTGTCCTGCAGTTGAGTAGGGAAAACTTTAAATCCTTTAGCTGGATTTCCCAGTGTGCCACTGGTATCTTCTTTGCTACTCTGGCTTTGAATGTGTGTCCCCATTCGAGAAGCTGAGGCTCTGCCTTGTTCTGGCGGGGGGAGTCACAGGGTCAACCAGGATGATACCATACTGGGAATCCCTGCCCTAGAGAAGCACACGGTGTTCTAAATTCTGGTCATCTCCTACACTGGGTCCCACCTAAACTGTATAAAGAGTCTGAAGTCCAATCATCTGCCTTTTTTTTTTTTCAAATCCAGTGAGACTAATTCCTATCCCTGGATTTGAAGTCTAGAATTCTAAGTATCAAAGGACATAGAATTCTTGCCCTGGTCTAACAGAAACAGGTCTGGACTAGAAAGCAGAATCCAATAAGGACAGGTTATGGGATCATTTCCTTTAGTGTCTGCTTTGTGTGACTATGAATCTACTCAAAGTCCAACAGAGTATTAAAATGCCTTTTATCTTAGCCTGCTCAATCTTTGGAGAATATTAATCAATTTGTCCTCATGACACCCTGAAAGGAAGAGCAGGTTTGAATTAGTATGTTTGGGATTATGCATCAGGGTTGACTTGGATACACAGTGTTTAAGCAACGTGACTAATGAGCAAATCTGGGAAAGCATCTCTTTTACATCCTCCTACTCTAACAACTTATTTGACCAGCAACTTTCACCTTTCATCAGAATGACAAATCCACGGATTATCGAGATTTCCATGTTGTAAATTCAGAATTAATTTTAATATATGAAACCAATAACTCAACTGTACATTGTTAATGCTTTGAAAGACATGGGCATCTTGACAGTATGAAGTCTCTGTGCCAGTTTTTAAATTATGAGGCTTCTCTTCATAAATGCAGAGACGGCAGTGAAGTGATTAATTTCCCCCTCCCCCAAGCACAGAATGATAGAGTATTTGCTAAATGAAATGACACGAGGCAGTTCATAAAGCTCTAAGCATGATGTTAAGAACCCCAGGAATTCTGGACTCACACTGTGCTTCTGTCTTCTTATTAAGGCTCACTGACTAAGCTTCTGCGGGATGATTTTCAAATCTACTGACATTTACTCACATCATTTCAAGCAGATCTACCTTCATTTGCACCCCAGTCACTCTGCAATAACTGTCTAGCTCCAGCGGGTTTTGAGTAAAAGACCACCATGGCTTATTTTTACATGGCCAATAACAGCAGGTGAAGGTTGGCTTTTTCTGCAGCCTGTTTACTGAAAATTCACTCAATTTTGAAAATGTGACCCAAATAATTATAAGAATAAACCATTATCCACTTACTGGGTACCAAGTCTCCGGTGATTGCTTATTGAAAATGCATCAATAGTGAGGGCATTCAAAATTAGCGCTGGGTACAAGATGTATTTTTCGAAACACTGAAGCCAAACATAGAGTCTTTCAAACCACATTAAATGGGCGACATCTGAAAGAAATATAAAAACCACTTAGAACAACCACTGATCAAAGGATTTTTCTTTAAGTACAGGTAATAATAATTAATATTCTCCCCACTTTTAATTCAAAAGCTGTTGATTAAGAACTCCTGCTACTAGACATGATATGCCATTTTTTTTTTTCCAGGCAGCAACTGTTAGCTTTGCTTCTACACAGTTCATAAATAATAATATACATATAGTCATATAGATCAGCATCACAATTTTTCAAGTCAATTGATTTCTTCATATATAATTCACTGAGTCCAATGAACGAGGTGTCACATAGCATCAAGTCACCTCAGAGCAGTAAGGGTTGAAGGTGAAGGATGAAGAGTTGGAAAAAAATCCCATAGGTCTATCTCCTTTTAAGCTAGGGCTCACTTGTGTGGCTGAAGCTAGTTTCTGGGCTTTCTTCTCTCTCTTTTTAATCTTTAAACCACAAACAAATCCCTGGGCAATACATGCAAATAAGACACAGCTGATTCCTAAACCCCCGTCACTATGAATCTATCACCTTTCTTCTGAGTGCTTACAACAAAGGGAGTACCATAAAGATTGAAGTCTATTTCCATTAAGGGCTAAGGTTTTAAGTTAGACCAACCTGGGTTTGCATTCAGTCTCTACCAACCACTAGTGAATGACCTTGAATTACTAACTTTATCTTTTTGAGCCTTAGTTTTCTGTGTCCTGCCCATCCTCTGAATCTGCTGATGGGGAAGAGATCCTTTCGCTTCCTATTCCTCATGGCAGGAGATGGGGTAATGAGGAATGCATGCTTGTCCATCTGGGGAGCCTGTCCTTTTCTCTCTGGGGAGAAGAGGCAGCTGGTCTGAATGGTCAGAGCACACACTTCCTTAGGTCACATTCAGGGGTGGGGAAATGCTTCATCCCTGCCTCTTGGATGTGGAACAAGAGCCAGGACTCTCCTCTGCTTCCCACCTTGAGGAGAGCACAGCAGGTTCAGGTTCAGGGTCCTCAGGTAGGCCCATCTCATTCCCTGACCCCTGCTCTCTGTGTCAGTAATCCAGAGCTGCAGTGGGCCCCCATCCACCAGCAAATGAACCAGCTCTGCTGTGGGCTCTATGCTCTCCACAGCAAGCCTCAAAGCTTAAATCTGCAATGTGGAAGGCAACACCATCATACTCCTGGAACCACATTCTTCAACAATTTATAGTAAAAAACTATACCCCACAATGATCTATAGTTAAAAAAAAAAAGAGTTTTATGTAGTTTTTACATTGGGTTGCAAAAGAACATTTCACAAAAGAGGAAAAGTTCAAGCTCACAAAACAGCCTGTTCCGTCCAGGTCTCTTAACCAGGATAGCAGACAAATTGTCTGTTTTCAATCAGCTTCACTGGGGCTCTACATGACAGATCTCAAAAAGTACCATAAACACATATACACAAATAGAAACTTTTTACTTTCTTTGTGATATGGCTTATATTTCTATATAAGAATATATCATCTTTGCAACTCAAAAACATAACTACTTTCATTAGATGAAAAATATGAAGAAAGACCGGGTGCTGTGGCTCACGCCTGTAATCCCAACACTTTGGGAGGCCAAGGTGGGCGATCACTTGAGGTCAGGAGTTCGAGACGAGCCTGGCCAATACGGCAAAACCCGGACTTTACTAAAAATACAAAAGTTAGCCAGGCATGGTGGCATGTGCCTGTAATCCCAGCTATTCTGGAGGCTGAGGCAAGAGATTCACTTGAACCCGGGAGGCAGAAATTGCAGTGAGCCAAGATTGCACTCCAGCCTGGGTGTCAGAGTGAGACTTCATTTCAGAAAAAAGAAAAAATGTGTGTGTGTATGTGTGTGTGTGTGTGTGTGTGTGTGTGTGTGTGTGCGCGCAGAGAGATTTAGCATTCAGAAACCTTACTTGAAAAGAATTCATTTGAATGGGCTAGGAATGGTGAGAATGGATAGAGCAAAAGTTCTTTAAGATTTCGGAAATAATGTATTATGAGAACAGATACCCCAACGATCAGCTTAATAAATAGAAAAGACAATGAGAAATCATCCAGATAAAAATAAGAAATTATAGTGACAGCTGAAACAGGGAGGAAGAGTGGGAGGAGAGTAAAATTCAAGAGCAAGGATCTTGGGTAGGAATTCAATGTTGAGTATTCTTAATGGACAAAGTATAATTATTTTCTGGAGTGAATTTGGAAATGTGTTATTTCATAATGAATGATTTATACATAATAAAGTCTAGGTATATCAGACATTTTATATATAGATTAAAGGATTTTAATCTGTTTGAAAGTATATAAAAAATTTTTTTTAAATCTTCGAGACCTCTCCTGCATTCCCTCCCAGTAAATGACTTTGACCCCTACTTCCTAGAGAAAATGAAGTCTATGAAGTACAAATTCCCTCCAACTACAAATTCACTTATACTCATATCTACCTTCTGGCTCTTCCTGAAGCCAAGCTCCAACAATGTCCTGAATCCCATGCTCCTGCCATCTTGGTTCAGTAGTCACTCCCTGCCTCATCGCTAGCTCTTTCCCAAGGCAAGTGGCAAGATCCCATTCTTCTCTGTGTGGAAAACTCACCTTCCACTGTGAACCTCCTTCTAGAGCTCTCTCTGGCCTTTTCTGTACTTCTCAGCTTCTTGGAAATCTTGTCAATATTTGATGTTCCCACTTCTGTGTCTCCTGCTTACTGGGGACACCTCTGCCTCCGTGTATTTGCAGCTACCCTTTCCCTGACCTTCACGTGGCAGGGCCACTTGTGACCTCCTGACTGTCAAATAACTGATACTTCTCAGTCTCTCTTATTGGACTTTTCTGAGGCATAAAACATGATTAAGCCTCCCTTCTTTTTAAAACTCTCTCTGTCCTTAGCTTCCCCATCCCGGCATCCATCCCCAGCTTGTGCCCAAACCTTTTGCCCTACTCTTCTCCCATTTCCTCTGTAGTCTCCTCTTCCCCTATCCCTGGTCATTTGCTGTTCTCATTATTTTTCTCATCTTCTTGAGCTGATATGTTCAACGCCCACAACTTTAATTATTTCTTCCATGCTGATGACACTCAAATCTATAACTCAATATCTTACCTTTCTTCTGGACTTCAGATCTAAATATTCAACTGAATAGGTTCATCTGATGTCCCAAAGGAACTCTCAAATACATGTCAAAAATTGAATGCTGTCAACCTGTACACACGTTCTCTTCCTCATACATCTTTGCATTCACTTAGCCATGCAGACAATATACCTGGAGTCATCCTAAACCAGCTCTTCTCACTTCTCATAGTTGTATGTTGAAATCACCTCAGGCATAGCTGAAAAACACTGTCCTAAATGGTGATTCTCAAATATCAACATGCAAATAAACCCCTTGTTAAGATGCATTATCTGATGCAATAGGTCTGGAACGGAGCCAGACATTCTACATTTCTAATAAACTTCTAGGTGATGCAGATATTCCTGGACCTCAGGCAATACTTTCAGGAACACTGGAGCCAGCAGTACCAGCATCCCCTAGGAATGTGTTACAAATGCCAGTTCTCAGATTCAATCCTGGCTCCACTGAGTCAGAAATCTGTGGACTGGGCCCTGGGCAATGCAATCTGTGTTTTAATAAGTCCTACAAATGATTCTGATACATGCTTAAGCTTGAGAACTACTATTCTGGATAATCTTCCTCTATATATGGAGACTTAAGGACAGAAGGACTAAACTGCTGATTCCATGTGCTCACTCTTTGCATATCTGTCCCTTCTTTTCTGTCTTCCATGCTTTTAATCAATTTTGTCTTAAAAAATTATAATTATCTTTTATGCAGATAAACAGTTTCCTAACCCAGCCAGATGTGTACACTGTATTCCAATGCTTCTTATCTGTCTACTTGAGGACTTGTCTCTTGCAATGATTCCCTGTTCTCCTCATTACTTGTTTTTTTTTTCTCTTTACTAAGTCATTCTCATCAGAAAAAAAAAATTGCTATAATATCTTCCATTAAAAATATACCCCAAGCCTGGGCAACATAGGGAGATCCTCTCTCTATAAAAAGTTTAAAATGGGCATGGTGGTGCATGCTTGTATTTCCAGCTACTTGAGAGGCTGAAGTGGGAGGACTGTTTGAGCCCGAAGGTTGAGGCTGCAATAAGCTGTGAGTGCACCACTGCACACCAGCCTGGACAACAGAGAATAGACCCTATCTCAAAAGCATTTTAAAAATACTTTCTTTTGGCCCTATATTTTCTTTCAGATGCTGGTTATTTTCCAGGTGCTACCTGGAAAATATTTGCATTTTTTAAAAATGTGGCCATACTCACTTTCTCAACAACCTTATTTTCCTTTTTTTTTTTTTTTTAAGTTTACTCCAGTCAGGTTCTCATCAAAACCTAGTTATAGAATATTTAACTAGGTATAGAATTGGTAGGTTAGCAGGCATGCATATAGCAAGCTTCAGTAGATAATGACAAAGAACTTTCCAAAGGTATTGTACCGATTTACACTCTCACAGATGGTGCAAGAGAGTTCCTTTTGTTTGTTCCACATCTTTGCCAAAATATTTTCTCTCTTCTTAATTTTTGCCATGCTGGTGTGTGTAGAGTGGTATCACATTACGGTTTTATTTTACATTTCTTTAATGACTCATGCAGATGAGTATCTTTTTACATGTTTACTGGCTGTTTGGATACACACTTTTGTGAAGTAGTTCTTCATTCTGTTGCCTGGTTCTTTTTCCTATTGGACTATATGTCTCTTCGTTATTGATTTTTGGGAGTTCCTTATACATCATAGGTGTGAGTCTTTAGCCAGGATATGTATGAAGACAATCTTCTCACATTTTATGGTTAGCTTTTTGCTCTCTTAGTAGTGAAATTCAGAATACAGAATTTTAACAAGTTCCAACTTCTCATTTTTTTTCTTTTAGGGCCTTTGGTGCTACGTGTAAGAGAAAAAGATGATGATCACATTCTCCTATGGTTTTCTCTAAGATCTTTATTGCTTTATCATTCATATTTAGATCAGCAAACTATCTAGCATTGATTATTATGTATAGCGTAAGATGGGGCCAAGATTCATTTTTTTCCATGTTGATATCTGACTGATTGCCACCATTGACTGAAAACAATTTCTACTTCCCCCTGCATTGGAGTGAACCGTGATGTTTTATGTGCCTCTATGTGTGCTAGATGCCTTCCTGGAATGACCCTCAGTCTTTCCTGCTTGAGAAACTCCCAATCTGTTTACAGGACCTGGCATCTTGCCTTCTGGAGACCTCAGGCCCCTTTGAGCCCCCTGCTTCCAATACAGCGACTACCAGAGGCTGCCAAGGGCAGGGCTTTTGAAGCATCTATTCTGGTAGGAGGAGGATTTACCACTGACACTGTTTAGAATTCTCAGTACATGGTGATAATAAAAAGGAATAACTTTTAATTGGTATTTTTATTGTTTGAAAATTTTTTATAAACCATGTATCCCCTTTCTGCCTGCTCCTGGGTGGATCCCCCCACTTCCTTACCTTCGGTGCTCTACTGAAGTCCCACATATCGAGTACCCATTAGGTGTCTGCCAGACACTGAGCCAGGTGCTCTGTATACACAGGTCTAGCATCCCAAATCCAAAAACCTGGAATCTGAAATGCTCCAAAATCCACAGCTTTTTGAGCACCAACGTGATACTTAAAGGAAATGCTCATATGCCACAATCCAAAAGAAACCACAATCAAAAATATGGCCCCAAGAATTTTGGATAAGAGATACTCAACCTGTATTACTTCTAGTTTCAAAGCAAAGAGTGTTATTCCTTCATGCCACCACTGTACACTGTGAATTCTATAATTTTAGTAAATGTCATAGCATAGAGTAATTGTTCACTTAAATACTAATCTTCCCACTAGATTCTGAATTTGTTAAGGGTAGGTACTATGCACCTGCTAGAATGTCTGCCAGAGAGCTGTGGTTTGGTAAATGTTTATTACCTTGTCATTTTTAGTGGTCGAGGGAATTCTGGATGATTACATTGAGCAGAGGGTCTAAGAAAAAAAGCAGTCTTTTTGAAGTACTTTTTTGATTACAAAACAGAAAAATGTAACTATAGCACATTAAATAACATTTCCTATTTTAATCTCTCATAAAGTGCAATCAGTTATAGTTAAGTTTCTTTCTGTACAAAATTACTTTTTCTGATTTCTCAATTTATAAGAGATCAACAGTGTCAGATTGAGGCCGTCATATCAAATGCAGTTCAGCCTGCTTATAAAAATACATTTACAGAGTTCTATCAACATTTGTCATCAATTCAGAGAGACATGACAACCTTAGCTAGATTCCTGCAAAAAAATGTAAATGAAGAGCAATATAAGCCAAGCTCTTCCCAGTGCTATTAGAAAAACATATGAATTAAAAGAAACATTTGAGTGGCTGGGTCATCACTGTAGAACAGCCTGCGCACCATTTAAATGGGAGAGTAAGAACTAGATTTTCCAGAGCTTGTCACATTTACTTTTAGAAAATGACATTTTCCAGTGAGTGGAGATGGATTAATTTGAGTGGAGGGACATAATCCCATTACAGTCTGCAAGGATTTACCACAGGTCATGATAACAAAAGTAGGTTTTCCGTAAGAATTTCAGTTTACTCATCTCAGAAACACATAAAGCAATGAATTTCAAATAAAAGAGAAGGCACTAATAAGCTCTGAATTTACTATCCATGCCTTTCCAAATATTTGAGAGTGAAATGCTTATTCAGTGATATTCTAACCATCTGTACTACCTGGGGGGGGGGCGGTGTGTGAGCACATGAAACTACGGCTGACCCTTGAACAATGGGGAGGCTAGAGACACCAATGCTTGCACAGTCAAAAGTCTGAATTTAACTTTCACTCCCCAAAAACTTAACTACTAGTAGTCTAATGTTGATCAGAAACCTCACTGGTAACATAAACAGAAGATTAACACATATTTAATCTGTTATATGTACTATATACTGTATCCTTACAATAAAGTATGCTAGAGAAAAGAAAATGTTATTAAAAAAATCATAAGAAAGAGAAAATATATTTCCTGTTCATTAAGTGGAAGTGGATCACCATAAAGGTCTTTATCCTAGTCGTCTTCACTGAGGAGGAAGAGGAGGGGTTAGTCCTGATGTCTAGGGGTGGCAGAGGTGAAAGAGGTGGAATAAGTGAAAGGGAAGGCAGAAGAGGCAGGAGCACTAGGTGTAACTTTTACTGAAAAAAAAAAAATCTATGTGTAAGTGGACCACACAGTTCAGACTTATATTGTTCAAGGTCAACTGTATATCATAGACACAACTTTAAGGCAAGTGATTAAAACATTTAATTTTTAGGAAGACTCGAACTGTAAGTACCATTCTGCTGTCTGACATTAGAACAGTATTTTGTTAGCAGGCCCTGCATTCTATATAGCTACAATAACACATAGGGAGATAGGCTGAGGCCACGGATCTTTAAGAGGTACCTGATAATCAAATCTCTCCTTAGAAGCAAAGCAAGATGATAGCTATAAAGGAGCTCTACATTGGACTTTCAAAGGAAAAAAATCTTTTGGGAAAATAGAAACCAGTTAACTCATAAGTTACAAAACCTTTACTATTATTTTTATAGGGACAGGAGAGTCACAAAGACCGAGTTAGAAACCAGGTTGAATAATTCAGCTCTAGTTTACTGTCCAAGGTGCTTCAAAGGAACGAAAGTGACAACTGCTGACATCTAAATGTAATACAAAAACTACCGCATGCTTCCCACTGATTAATTCTGACTCTCTAGATGAGAGGATAGCAAATGTGTTTACACTATGCACATACACCAGCAAGCAGAAGCAAAAAAAAAAAACAAAACATTTCAGGTAAAGATTCATCCCAAGGTATGGTTTTCCTGGTGGGTGTTGAATACATCTAGCTAAAGCAAAGATGGGAAAATGTGTGGAAAAAAGTTAAAATATACATCAGAAACAACAGAGTAGAGAACAAATCCCAGGGATCACAAGCCCAAACTTTTGATTTCAGGTTCTGTTAACCCCACATATTGACAGAATATTAATTTCACTTTTCTTTTCTTTGGGTTCTGTTAACCCTGCATATTGACAAAATATTAATTTCACTTTTCTTTTCTTTTCTTTTTTTGATGAAGTCTCATTCTGTCACCTAGGCTGGAGGGCAGTGCCAGGATGTTGGCTCACTGCAACCTCTGTCTCTTGGGTTCAAGTGATTCTGCTTCCTCAGCCTCCCGAGTAGCTGGCATTACAGGCACGGACCACTACACCAGGCTAATTTTTTGTATTTTTAGTAGAGACAGTGTTTCACCATGTTGGCTAGGCTGGTCTTGAACTCCTGATCTTAAGTGATTCACCCACCTCAGCCTTCCAAAGTTCTGGGATTACAGGTGTAAGTCACACGCCTGGCCTTAATTTCACTTTAATTCTTATCTTAGAATCCTTCTACCAACCTCAGCAATTTATTCTAATGACACGCTTTAGTCTCCAGATGAGGAAAACATTTAATGGATAAATGGAACTCATACTGAATGTTTATAGTTGGAAGTAGAAAGGGACACACTGAAAGATGAATAATAATGTAAGAAGAAGCTAAAACAAAAGTGTAAGTCCAGAATTCTGATTCCTCAAAGATTACACTTACTCCTTTCATGTACAACAACCATGAAAAGCTAGAAAAAGGAAAGCTTGCACAGGCAGCAGCATGGTCAATGTGTTTCCTGCATCCCCAGGTTGTGTCAGGGTTCACACAAAGTAAAGTTAAAAAGAAAATCTTCGCAATGATATTTTGTAACTGCCTTTCTGTAATGTCCCAAATATGCAAAGAGACCATAAAAAAACAGTACTTTAGCATGATTATTTCTCTTTTCTCTGGAATATTAGGCCCTTGAGAAAAAGCATACAAACTAATTATGTCATTTGCAAGACTCATTACAATTAAAAGCTTTAAATTTTCTTAAAGGGTTTTCAGGTTGTGTTTTATTTAGACTCTTTATTGCTACTAAAATAAGTTCTTCTCTATAATTATAAGTTAATAAAAATCCTCAGGATGTTTTTAGCTTTAAAAAGACAATCTTCACCAATTCAAACCTTGAATTAGGATTTAAGCTGCAAGGATACGGAGCTTCCTGCTGTATAAGGACCAGATGCATTTCAATGGGAGTGCAGCTTGAATCAACTATCCCTGGTCACCCCTGAGGCATCTAAGGCAGAGAGACTTTGCAAAGTGGAATGAACACATCTGTGCTGTTACCATCCCCTTATTATAGACAACTGCTTTTTTTCTGTAAGCTTTTCTCACTCTCATGTATCTTCCTGGGTCAAATCTCAAATCTCAGATATCGTCAAGTTCTTAGCACTAACATGTACACATGTTGTTTATTTAGAAACAGCCTTCACTTAAAAAACCAGTAGCATGAATGGAAGGTAAAGGAAGTCACATCATCCTTGCTGCTCAAAGCCCTTGATCTCTGATGAACCCATGGTCCATCACTTTTTCTTCTTCAAGTAAGTGAATTCAGGGCTGCTCATGGCCCATTCCCATGCCCACAATCCTCTTCCTCCACTTATCCTTAGACCTCAATTTATATATACATATATATATGTGTGTGTGTGTGTTTGTATGTAAAAATGTAATATAATATATATACACACACACACACACACATTTTTTCTACTTCATTTCCTTTACTTAAGCCTCAATTTAAATGTCCCTTCCTCAAGGAGCCCTTCCTTTTCCCTCAGATCTAAATGAAGACTCCCTTGTACTCCCTTCCAACCCCCTATATGTTTCTTTCATTGTACTTTCTCCATGGGATGAATGACCATTTCTCCAGAGGGCTGCAGCTGCAGCCAGTGGGGCCAGGGCTGTCCTTCTCAGTCACAGTCAGCATTCAGCACTGGACTTTGCCCACAGTGGCCACGCAGAAAATCTCAGGTAGCACACTTGATTAACTGACGCATGAATAACTTAATTAAGAAGATGCCTAGTAGAACAAAGTCTGAGGAGAAGCTGGTGCTTTCCCACAGTGGGTACTGCTGCTTTTGTAGGGTACTGGATTTGCGTCTAGCCAAAGCATTTTATTTTCTCAGAACATCTGCTCTTTAGGTCCCCACCATCCTACACCGTCCCAGGGACACAATAAATATATTTTGAATGAATTGATAGACATTATCAGGTTCAACATCAAGGTAAATTTCTCAAAGAAATGCAAGATGGGAAAGAGCAACGTTAGAGAGTCAGAATATTAAAGTTTATGTTTTTCAAGGAATAAAAGCTTTCTGTTTTTTCATTAGTGAGCTTTTACTTTGGCATCATGCTTAGAAAATTCTTTTTCTCTTCCTCAACCAAGATGATATAACTTGACCTACATTTTCTTGCAGTGCTATTCTGGTTTCTTTCTTCTTCCTTCCTTTCTAAAAACATTTTAAATCTTTAATACAGCTGGAAATTCATTTGATACAAAGTCTAACTCCAATTTTTTTTTAATGTTCATTTCCCCAAAACCATTCCATTAATTTTTTTTTCATTAGTTCAGTGGGAATAAAAATGTGTCCTTCACATTTCCTCAAACAGCAGGAGAAACTCCTGGCAGAATCAGTGTGAAATGTGCCTTCTCTTCTTGACAGAAAGGTCCTCAATTAACACCAAGCCATAATATTAATGTTTAAAACAGAAAAAGCAAATGGAATCATTTGTACATTTTTCACATGAAAAAGGTTAGATCGACATTTTTACATGAAGAGGGTTAAGAGAGAATTCCAAATGCTGTCACTGTGGCCACATGGTAGACACAGTTTCTCGTTAGAACAACTATCCTGCCAACAGCAAGGACAAGGTGCTTACTCTTGCATCCTCAACACCCAGAACGGTGCCTAGGACATGGCAGGTGCTCAATAAATGTCCAATTCAGAAGAGTGTCATTTGTATGTTATTTAAATTACAAGGTTACTTAAAAACACCATTTCTATTTTCTCCATGGCATCTCCATATATTATCCTATCACAGAGAGCTATGAAGGTTAAGCTACCTCAGCTAAGATTCCAACAGACCTACTTTAGGGAGACTGAGTCAGGGCTCACCACAGTGGCTGCACCAACTGCAGTTGAGGACTAACATTATTCTTCAAAATGCCCTCTTTAGCCCCTCCCATGTTTGTTGTGTGAACACAGCCCAAAGTCACTGTAGGGCCGTCCTGCATATATATCACATGCTGCATATTAAGACTTGCTGATTTTTAGTGTTAGTTTTTTAAGTACTACTCCTCTTACTACTGACCATTCATTTTAGCTCCATATTGCATTAGGTTTATCAGCAGTTTAAGAGAATTTTAATGGGCCTTGGATAAACACCCTGTGGCTTGCTGGAGAACTGGAATCTGAGGCTGGCAGATAACCATTGAACTCTGTCCCCAAGTCCTGTCTTTCTTTCTTTCTTTCTTTTTTGAGATGAAGAAGTCTCACTCTTGTTGCCCAGGCTGGAGTGCCATGGTGCAATCTCAGCTCACTGCAACCTCTGCCTCCTGGGTTCAAACAATTCTCCTGCCTCAGCCTCCCAAATAGCTGGGATTACAGGCGCCTGCCACCACACCCGGCTAACTTTTGCATTTTTAATAGAGACAGGGTCTCCCCATATTGGCCAGGCTGGTCTCGAACTCCTGACCTCAGGCTATCCGCCCGCCTCAGCCTCCCAAAGTGCTGGGATTACAGGAGTGAGCCACCGCGCCAGGCCTAATCCTGTCTTTCTTAATGATAGCCCAGGTTGGCCTGAGTTTCTCCAGACCTCCCTCTGCTGCAAGCAGAGGTAACTGAATTCCACTTTTCTTTTTCCCTGCTGCAAGGTAACTTGGCTTCACTGCCAAACCCCGGTGGCCACCCCCAGCCTTGTGGAGACTGACACAGGAAGGTAAGTTTCCCAGTGGACTAGAGGAGATCAGCCAGAGTGTGAGAGTACCTGGCAGAGAGGAAGGGAAAATGTGGGGAAGAGAAGGTGAAGGAAAATAATAGCAACAGAGAGCATAATTAATAAAGCAGGCTTCCAACTGACAAGCTGGTTTCTAAAAACCCAGTGCAAAGTCATTTATTTGGCATTTGAAATGCACCTTCCCATACTATTATCACAGCACACAGTGACTATGTTACTCTGCTAGTACTAGTTCAGTTTATGGTTCAAACCATTTTAGTCACTTTGAATTAAAAACACTTTGGAGAGTTTTCCAAGTCTCTAACGACTTTCTAAAGCTACGATCTTTTTTACGTGGGGAAAAAGGGGAGGTAAGGAATACATCCTTCCTCTTTAGCCATGGCAAAGTAAGTCTCTTTCCAAAGACCCCTGCACAGCCTTTATGCTCTGAAATCAGACAATCCCTCTCATGCCATAGTCCTTTAACCTAGCACTATATACATTTGAAAGGATTTTTACATATGTTATGAAGTTTCACTTAATTACTGTGCAAATTCTGTGAAATAAGGCATTCGGATAGCACTATGATCTATTGATGAAAACTCCAAAACTGTACAACATGTACATCCAGATTATAAAGGTCCACCAACTGCCTAGCACAATGAGTGAAACAAGGCACAAAGTCAGGTGGAAAATGATGAGCAGAGGTGATCTCGAAAGTTTCTTCTAGTGTGCCTCTTCTCAGGAGTAACTGAGGATGAGCTTCACTCCAGAAAAGGGAGTAAACAACAAACAGAAACTCGCAGCAGGTTCCAGGAGGGTGTCAGGGAGGGAGGATGGAGCTAATAGGGTATCTGACAGATTGGTCTGTGTGGAAAGTTAGAACGACAAATATACTACAGAGCTATTGGAAAGACGAGAAAATACAAAAACAAACATTTGAATAAGAAAGATAATCAAGGTCTGTACTACTGGACTCAGAGGTGAACAATATTTAGACTTAACAGTTAAAAAAACCTTAGTAGACATTCAACAAAAATATTGAAACTGTATTAGGAGGAAAGTGAAAATGTTCATGCATAAAGGAAGATAATTCTTATCTTTTATAATGGAAAGTCAGTAGATAAACAAGTCTAAAATACCAAGAAGTAGCAGAACACGCACATGATTATTATTTAGAAGAATACAAAAAGAGATACCTAAAGAACAGAAAGTAATTTTTTCTGTACAGGGAAAATCAGAAATGGGCGGACAGGAGTCTTTTTCTTTTCATGACAACTTGTTCTATTTGATTTTTAATACTATGTATTATTTTGATATAAGCAAAAAATACATTATAAAAGGCAAGAGCTCTCAGAATCATGTCTATCACATAGAAACTAGTCTATTTGTAAACCGATAGACAAGATTTGCTAAAATGCAAACTAAATTTCATTTAAGAATTGCAAATTTGGGACTCATTAGTGAATGTTTTGTAATAGTGGATTTTTAAAAATACAATTTAAATAGATGTTTAATTGATGTGTTTCATAATGTATATTATATTAATTTATTCTAATGCTTCCAAAAATATAGCTTAAGCTTTTCAATACTATACCAAGGTACATGTGAATCCTTCAAACTACCCTTCACTTCAAGAGGCTTTTTATGCCCTCATCAGCCTATAGAAAACCTTCCTTTGGTGAATTTACAAATCATGAATCATTCATTTTCTCCTCCAATATTTACTGACTATCCGCCATGCACCAGATATCAATGCAACATTTGATTATATAATTCCATATATTTTCCATTTTGTATGCATATCAATAAGTTGGAAAGGCTTAAATAATGATACATAAAATTAATTATAAGCTCCTCACTTAGGATAACAGCCTTCTACATCTTTCTTTTTTCTTTGTTTTTTAAGAGAAAGAGTGTCAGCCAGGTGCAGTGGGTCATGCCTGTAATTCCAGCACTTTGGGAGGCCGAGGCAGGCGGCTCACTTGAGGCCAGTAGTTCGACACCAGCCTGGCCAACATAGCGAAACCCCGTCTCTACTAAAAGTACAAAAATTAGCCCGGCGTAGTAGTGCATGCCTGTAATTCCAGCTAGTAGAGCGGCTGAGGCACGACAATTGCTTGAACCCAGGAGCGGAAGTTGCAGTGAGCTGAGCTTGCGCCACTGCACTCCAGCCTGGGTGACAGAGTGAGACGGTCTCGGAAAAAAAAAAAAAAAGTCTTATTATGTGGCTCCAACTAAAGTGCGAGAGTGCAGTGGCCATTCAATAGGCTCTATCATAGTGCACTACAGCCTCTAACTCCTGGGCTCACGTGATCATCCTACCTCAGCCTCCCAAGTAGCTGCGACTACAGGCACATACCATCTTGCCCAGCTATTGTTTGTCTTTCCTGCAGGGTGGAACACAGTGTCACAGGCCATATTACTGTATGTGTGTAACAGTCACAATTCTTCTACTGTGACACGGCCATAGGTTTATTTACCAGATCATAAGTCTTTTTGATGACAGAAACTATATCTTAGTCATTCCTTTGTCACTGGTTCACAGGGCTTGGCATATTGTAGGAACTCAATAATTATTTTCGGAATAAGTGAATAGCATTTTCTTTTTTTTGAGATGGAGTCTTGCCCTGTCATCCAGGCTAGAGTGCAGTGGTGGGATCTTGGCTCACTGCAAACTCTGCCTCTTGGATTTGAGCAATTCTCTCGCATCAGCCTCCTGAGTAGCTGTGATTACAGGTGTGCACCACCATGCTCGGCTAATTTTTTGTATTTTTAGTAGAGACAGGGTTTCAGTATGTTGTCCAGGCTGGTTTAGAACTCCTGACCCCAAGTGATCTGCCTGTCTCAGCCTCCCAAAGTGCTAGGATTACAGGTGTGAGCCACCACGCCCAGCCTCCATAAGAATTTTCTACGTGAACAAACAAGTAAATAAATGAATCTCAATACTGTACTCATTCTTTGTGTCAATCTCTTATAACTCCATTATAACCCATTTTTATGGTAAGAGTACAGTCACCAAATCAGGTCACTATTTTAAATTCTTAAAAGCCAAGAATTATAATATTATGGAAATATTACCTTGGAGGACCACATGAACTGTGACTCAACCCCAATATTTGCTTTTCAAAATAATATAGTTTCTTTGGAAGGTTTTAAGATAAAACAAATTTTCAATCAGATCCAACTTTGTACTCCTTTATGACAGGGATCAATCAATAAAGTCATTTGTCTGGAATCATTATCATGATTCAGGAAAATTAATTTGTTTTATTTTCTAAAAATATAAGTGGTCCTTTAACATTTAGTCTCAAAAACTCCAAGCTAAAATAATATGGTGTTGTCTATAGTACTGTCTGCTGTCATGTTCAGTATGATTAACTTAGATTGGTGGGAAATATGGCAATTTTATGAAGAGCAACTTCACACATACACATTAACGTAACTCAGTTATGTCCACAAGACCACCATGATTCATTTGATGCTGAACTATACTATAAGTGATAGAATTTTGTTCTCCTAATTCAAATATTGGTGAAACAGCATATCAAGGTTGGGAGGAGACAATATTTACTTTCAATAAATTAGACTCCAAGGTAAAGAACTAAATTGACTAAAAAAGATATGTTTCAATTTGAAGTCTTCAACTTCAGTTATAATATCTATTTCCATTTATCATAGTTCGAATTTTATGCCAAAATTAATTTGGTATCCCCACATTCTACCAAGTAAAAGTATATATTTAAAGTATGCAGAAAGGAAAGGAAACCAAAAGGAAGTACATGCACCAAGTTTAAAGATTGTTCCAGCAACTACAGAGTGACGATGTTTAAAGTAAATGCAGTTCAGCATTTGTGAGCCTCCCTCTTTATACCACGCACTGCCGTGAGCACTGGAGGAGGAGCATGAGCAAGCAGACGTGGAGCTCAGTCTACCTTAGGCACCAGTGGTTATAAGTGGTTATGAAAGGGAGGCTCAGGGAATAGCGGGGAAGCTAGTCAGGTTTAAATGGTCAGGGCAAGACTTCTCTGGAGGGGCTGATTTTAAACAGACTTGGGCTGGGCGCAGTGGCTCATGCTTGTAATCCCAGCACTTTGGGAAGGCAAGGTAGGCAGATCACTTGAGGTTAGGAGTTCAAGACCAGCCTGGCCAACATGGTGAAACTGTGTCTCTACTAAAAATGCAAAAATTAGCTGGGTGTGGCGGCATGTGCCTGTAATCCCAGCTACTCAGGAGGCTGAGGCACGAGAATCTTTTGAACCTGGGAGACAGAGGTTGCAGTGAGTCGAGATCACGTCACTGCACTCCAGCCTGGGCAACAGAGCGAGACTTAGTCTCAAAAAAACAAAAAACAAACAAACCAGACACCTGAAGCATGAGCAGCCTGGTGTTAGTCTGGTGAAGCTGGAGGAATGGCAGCCCTAGTCAAGGAAGGAGAAAGGAGAGCAGAGGGAGAGACTGTGGTGTGTTTGAGAAGCCACAAGAATGCCTAGAATCAATTGTAGCAAGTTTGTATCAAACCAGGGAAGAAAGCCTTGTAGTGTTAGCATGGGAAGATGGCACGTCAGACTTTACAGGACTGTAGCCATATGGCTCTTCTGGGTAGTGATAATTGCGAAAACAGCCTGAGAATCACATTCAGGCTGTACGTGACTGCCCACCCAGAATGAGAGCAATGTGGGTAGTGAGATGACCTGGGCTCTAGTCACTCACTGGCCACAAAATCAGTGGGACCCAAGTTGTATTTCTGTCCCTAGGCTCCAGTTTCCATCTTGGTAAAATGGTAGAATAGGATTTTATAAACTCTAAGACAGGGGCAACATATATGTCTTATCTTACCATTCCAATTGATTAGAAATGTCTGCTGCCAGCCCAGTTCTAGGACTCTGTCTCAGTTAGTGATGTCTGCCCTGGAACCACTGTGTTCCAGCTGCATGCTACACACTGGCTAGTCCTGCTCTGTCCCGCCTTCTTTCCCAGTGACAATATTCTGTGCTCCTATGAGAAAGAAGACGTGAGCATCGCTTTCACATGAAAAGCTGTTCCTGACCTGAGTTTCCTGTGCATTTCTTGTTGCTGATGGAAACAAATAGAGTCAAAACCTAAAAGGCAGAAGTCCAGGAAGAAGAGGCAAGAAAACTCAGGACACAGATGGCACCAGAATGGGTAACTGGGCTTAAATCATTTTTAAATTTTGTGTCTGTAGGCTTTCCTTCTAATACACCTAATTTTGAAATGGAATCTGTTTTTCATCACGTGCCTAATTTGTCAAACCTGTGTGACTCCCGGCTAGATTTCAGGCTGCTTATAAATAGCTAGTGTAGGCAAGTGAGAAACTTCCACAGAGCCTCTGCCTGACACTGGGTAAGCAAGTATGGACCCCTGCCAGCCTACGTCTACCGGATACACAGGGACACAGTGCCAGCCACTCACTCACCCTCTGAGAGGGGAAGTCAGACACAAAAACACTCACTGTACTTGTTCTTGAATCTTGTACTAAAAAAGCCATGTAGGCTTAAAATAGCTAAATGATTTTCATTTAAATGGGGCTGTCTTAGATACAGGGGAGAAAAAAAAAAGTTGTTAATGGCCCACTCCTATCTTTCGTTGTTGAATTCTATACTCTGAACTGCCACAATAAGGGAAGTGCAAGTCTAATCTGTCTCATTTTCCTTTCCTTCAGCTTCACAAGTTCTCTTTGTTCACCCCAAGGTACTTAAATATGTACATATAAACATAGGCTTGGGCATGGGCATAGTTTAAGAATAGGTATAGGGAAAGGTATTGGTGGAGGTAAAGGTAAAAGTATAGGTATAGTCACTGGCATAGGGAAAGGTACAGGTACAAATGAAGGTATAGGTATAGATAAAGGTAGAGGTATAGATACAGGTATAGGTAAAAGATAAACGGAAGTAAAGGTAAAGGCATAGAGGTTAAGTATTGGTATGGGTATAGGCAAACGTTTAGGTTACAAACAGGTAAAGGTATAGATATAGACAAAAGTAAAAGTATAAGGAAATGTATAAATATAGGTAAAGGTAAATGTCTAGGTACAGGTACATATATAAATATAGACATGCAGTTAAAGCTTCACGGTGGCTCATGCCTGTAATCCCAGCACTTTGGGAGGCCGAGGAGGGCGGATCATGAGGTCAGGAGATCAAGACCATTCTGGACAACTTGGTGAAACCCCATCTCTACTTAAAATACAAAAATTAGCCAGTTGTGGTGGTGCACACCTGTAGTCCCAGCTACTTGGGAGGCTGAGGCAGGAGAATTGCTTGAACTCAGGAGGAGGAGGCTGCAGTGAGCCGAGATCATGCCACTGCACTCCAGCCTGAGCAACAGAGTGAGACTCCATATCAAAAAACAAAGAAAGAAAGAAAGAAAGAAAAAGAAAAGCTTCTTACTTCAAATCTCCATCAACTAGCTTACCAATAACATCAAAATATTAAACTCCAAACACTCCACTAATTTCACCAACACTTAGTCTTTCTAAAGGTTTTTGAATGAAAGGGAACTATAACCTAAAGGCTGCAGAAGTTCTATAGAAACTGGTCTTCTTCATCAGGCTCCTCTATGTATCCACAAGCAGTCACCTGTTGGGGTAGGGACTTTCCTCTACAAGTGGACTGTAAAATATACAAACCCAATTATAAATAGAACCTTCTCTGAGTCTATCTTCTTTCAGTTTTTATAATATTGATAATAATTTACATTTAAGTAGCACTTGAAATTTTACAGAACATTTAAAACTATGCAGCTCCATCCTTATGCTAGCTCCTGATTCTGTAGCTGGGAAGAGTAAGTCTTCAAGGGAGAGAAGTCTCAGTTACCCTCTGCACTTCCAAACCCCAGCAGGCTGACGAGGCCATCTTTCTCCACTGAACAAGCCGGTTTTTCTACTTGGGCTGTTTCTAACTAAGGCGGCTCCTTGTGCCCACCCAGAGATGCTAGTTACGGAAGCACTCTCTATTCTGGACAGCATCTTCAGTGACTCTTGCATATTTATTTTTAAAATTATTTTTCCCTTTTCCTTTTGTCACACTAGTCTATTAAAGTTGCTGGTGACAAATTTGGCTGAGTTCAGTACTTTAAGTCCAAGAACCTTGGTGCCCCTCACTTATCTTTACACCTGGACATACAGACAATTAGATAACTCACTAACAACTGAGAAGTTACAATGGGCTAAACAGCTCTATGCAGAATCAGCAGCATTGGACAGCACAGTTATAATCTGTGAGCAATAACTTTGAGGAGTCTAAAACTGTGGATAAATCAGTGTTCTTCCACCCATTCACACATAGAACAGGGAATTACAGAGCAAGGAAAGACCTAGCAGAAAATTCCTAAAAGACTTCTTTTTTTTTAATTGTACTTTAGGTTCTGGGGTACATGTGCAGATCATGCAGGATTGTTGCACAGCTACATACATGGCAAGGTGGTTTGCTGCCTTCATCCCCCATCACCTATACCTGGCATTTCTCCCCACGTTATCCCTTCCCACCCTCCCCACGCCCCCATGTCCCTCCCTAGCCCCCCCCAACAGACCCCAGTGTGTGATGCTCCCCTCTGTGTCCATGTGTTCTCATTGTTCAACACCAACCTATGAGTGAGAACATATGGTGTTTGATTTTCTGTTCTTGTGTCAGCTTGCTGAGAATGATGGTTTCCAGATTCATCCATGTTCCTACAAAGGACACAAACTCATAGTTTTTATGGCTGCGTAGTATTCCATAGTATATATGTGCCACATTTTCTTTGTCCAGTCTATCACTGATGGGCATTTGGGTGGGTTCCAGGTCTTTGCTATTGTAAACAGTGCCTCAGTGAACATACGTGTGCATATATCTTTATAATAGAATGATTTATAATTCTTTAGGTATATACCCAGTAATGGGATTGCTGGGTCAAATGGAATTTCTATTTCTACATCCTTGAGGAATCACCACACTGTCTTCCACCATGGTTGAACTAATTTACACTCCCACCAACAGTGTAAAAAGTGTTCCTGTTTCTCCACATCCTCTCCAGCATCTGTTGCCTCCAGATTTTTTAATGATTGCCATTCTAACTGGCTTGAGATGGTATCTCAATGTGGTTTTGATTTGCATTTTTCTAACCAGTGATGATGAGCATTTTTTCATATGTTTGTTGGCCTTGTACATGTCTTATTTTGAAAAGTGTCTGTTCATATCCTTCACCCACTTTTGGATGGGTTTGTTTTTTTCTTGTAAATCTGTTTTATTTCTTTGTAGATTCTGGATATTAGTCCTTTGTCAGATGGGCAGATTGCAAAAATTTTTTTCCATTCTGTTGGTTGCCGGTTTGCTCTAATGATTGTTTCTTTTGCTGTACAGAAGCTCTGAAGTTTAATTAGATCCCATTTGTCTATTTTGGCTTTGTTGCCATTGCATTTGGTGATTTATTCCTGAAGTTCTTGCCTATGCCTATGTCCTGAATGGTTTTGCCTAGGTTTTCTTCAAGGGTTTTTATGGTGCTAGGTCTTATGTTTAAATCTTTAATCCATCTGGAGTTAATTTTAGTGTAAGGTGTCAGGAAGGGGTCCATTTTCTGCTTTCTGCACATTGCTAGCCAATTTTCCCAACACCATTTATTAAACAGGGATCCTTTCCCCATTGCTTGTTTTTGTCAGATTTGTCAAAGATCAGATGGTTGTAGATGTGTGGTGTCCTTCTGAGGCTTCTGTACTGTTCCATTGGTCTATGTCTCTGTTTTGGTAACAGTACCATGTTTAGTTTGAAGTCCTGTATAGTTTGAAGTCACACAGTGTTATGCTTCCAGCTTTGTTCGTTTTGCTTAGGATTGTCTTGGCTATGCGGGCTCTCTTTCGGTTCCATATGAAGTTTAAAGTGGTTTTGCCCAGTTCTGTGAAGAAGGTCATTGATAGCTTGATGGGGATAGCATTGAATCTATAAATTACTTTGGGCAGTATGGCCATTTTCACGATATTAATTCTTCCTAACCATGAGCATGGAATGTTTTTCCATCTGTTTGTGTCCTCTCTTATTTCCTTGAGCAGTGGTTTGTAGTTCTCCTTGAATAGGTCCTTTATATCCTTTGTTAGTTATATTCCTAGGTATTTTATTCTCTTTGTAGCAATTGTGAATGGGAGTTCACTCTTGATTTGGCTCTCTGTTATTGGTGTATAGGAATGTTTGTGATTTCTGCACATTGATTTTGTATCCTGAGACTTTGCTGGAGTTGCTTATCAGTTTGAGAAGATTTGGGGCTGAAACGATGGAATCTTCTAAATATACAATCATGTCATCTGCAAATAGAGACAATTTGGCTTCCTCCTTTCCTAATTGAATACGCTTTATTTCTTTTTCTTGCCTGATTGCTCTGGCTAGAACTTCCAATACCATATTGAATGGGAGTGGTGAGACAGGGCATCCTTGTCTAGCGCCAGATTTGAAAGGGAATGCTTCCAGTTTTTGCCCATTCAGTATGATATTGGCTGTGGGTTTGCCATAAATGGCTTTTATTATTTTGTGATACATTCCATCGATACCTAGTTTATTGAGACTTTTTAGCATAAAGGGCTGTTGAATTTTGCTGAAGGCCTTCTCTGCATCTATTGAGATAATCATGTGGTTTTTGTCTTTGGTTCTATTTATGTGATGGATTATGTTTATAGACTTGCATATGTTGAACCAGCCTTGCATCCCTGGGATGAAGGCTACTTGATTGTGATGGATAACCTTTTTGATGTGCTGTTGCAATCGGTTTGCCAGTATTTTATTGAAGATTTTTGCATCTATGTTCATCATGAATATTGGCCTGAAGTTTTCTTTTTTTGTTGGGTCTCTGCCTGGTTTTGGTATCAGGATGATGTTGGTCTTATAAAATGTGTTAGGGTGGATTCCCTCTTTTTGTATTGTTTGGAATAGTTTCAGAAGGAATGGTACCAGCTCCTCTTTGTACATACAGCTGGTAGAATTCGGCTGTGAACCCCTCTGAACCTGGACTTTTTTTGGTTGGTAGGTCATTAATTGCTGCCTCAACTTCAGCCCTTATTATTGGGCTATTCAGGGTTTCAATTTCCTGGTTTAGTCTTGGGAGAGTGCAGGTGTCCAGAAATGTATCCGTTTCTTCCAGATTTACTGGTTTATGTACATAGAGTAATTTGTAGTAATCTCTGATGGTAGTTTGTATTTCTGTGGAATTGGTGGTGATATCCCCTTTATCATTTTTTATTGCATCTATTTGATTCTTCTCTCTTTTCTTTTATATTAATCTGGTTAGCAGTCTATTTTGTTTATCTTTTTTAAAAAAAAAACACCTCCTGGATTTATTGATTTTTTTGAAGGGTTTTTTTTTGTGTCTCTATCTCCTTCATTTCTACTCTGATCTTAGTTATTTCTTGTCTTCTGCTGGCTTTTGAGTTTTTTTGATCTTGCTCCTCTAGGTCTTTCAATTTTGACTATAGAGTGTCGATTTTAGATCTTTCCTCACTCTTATATGGGCATTTATTGTTATAAATTTCCCTCTACACGCTGCTTTGAATGTGTCCCAGAGATTCTGGTATGTTGTGTCCTCATTCTTGTTGGTTTCAAAGAACATCTTTATTTCTGCCTTCATTTCATTGTTTATCCAGTTGACTTTCAGGAGCCAGTTGTTCAGTTTCCATAAAGTTGTGCAGTTTTTAGTTACTTTCTTAAACCTGAGTTCTAATTTGATTGCACTGTGGTATGAGAGACTGTTATGATTTCTCTTCTTTTTCATTTGCTGAGGAGTGATTTACTTCCAATTATGTGGTCAATTTTAGAGTAAGTGAAATGTGGTGCTGAGAAGAATGTATATTCTGTGGATTTGGGGTGGAGAGTTCTGTAGATGTCTATTAGGTCCGCTTGTTCCAGATCTGCATTCAAGGCCTGGATATCCTTGTTGATTTTAACAGCAGAGTATTAAACAGACAAAATAGTGGGAGACTTTAACAGCAGTGTTAAAGTCTGCTGTTAACAGACTTTAACAGCAGAGTGTTAAAGTCTCCCACTATTATTGTGAGGGAGTCTAAGTCTCTTTGTAGGTCATTAAGAACTTGCTTTATGTAATCTGGGTGCTGCTGTGTTGGGTGCATATATGTTTAGGATAGTTAGCTCTTCTTGCTGTATTGATTCTTTTAGCATTATGTAATGCCCTTCTTTATCTCTTTTGATCTCTGTTGGTTTAAAATCCATTTTATCAGAGACTAGGATTGCAACCCCTGCTTTTTTTGCTCTCCATTTACTTGGTAGATCTTCTTCCATCCCTTTATTTTGAGTCTATGTGTGTCTTTGCATGTAAGATGGGTCTCCTGAATACAGCACACTGATGGGTTTTGACTTTTTATCCAGTTTACCAGTCTGTGTCTTTTGATTGGGGCATTTACAGCTAGCATTAATATTGTTATGTGTGAATTTGATCCTGCCATTTTGTTACTGGTTGTTTGTTTTGCCCATTGGTCGATGCAGTTTCTTCATCACATCGTTGGTCTCTACCATTTGGTTAATTTTTGCAGTGGCTGGTACCGGTTGTTCCTTTCCATGTTTAGTGCTTCCTTCAGGAGCTCTTGTAAGGCAGGTCTGGAGGTGACAAAATCTCTCAGTAATTGCTTGTCTGTAAAGGATTTTATTTCTCCTTCAGTTATGAAGCTTAGTTTGGCTGGATATGAAATTCTGGGTTGAAAGTTCTTTTCTTTAAGGATGGTGAATATTGCTACCCCCCGACCCCAACCCCTTGCTTGTACGGTTTCTGCCAAGAGATCTGCTGTGAGTCTGATGGGCTTCCCTTTGTGCGTGACCCAACCTTTCTCTCTGGTTGCCCTTAGCATTTTTTCCTTCATTTCAACCCTGGTGAATCTGATTTATGTGCCTTGGGGTTGCTCTTCTCGAGGAGTATCTTTGTGGTGTTCTCTGTATTTCCTGTGTTTGAATGTTGCCCTGCTTTGCTAGGTTGGGGAAGTTCTCCTGGAAAATATCCTGAAGAGTGTTTTCCAACTTGGATTCATTCTCGTCGTTCTCTTCAGGTATACCGATAAGCGTAGATTAGGTCTTTTGACATAATCCCATATTTCTTGGGGGGTTTGTTCATTTCTTTTCACTCTTTTTTCTCTTTTCTTGCCTTCTCTTTTTATTTCATTTAGTTGATCTTCAATCTCTGATATCGTTTCTTCTGCTTGATCGATCTGACTACTGAAACTTGTGTATGCTTTGCGAAGTTCTCATGCTGTGTTTTTCAGCTCCATCAAGTTGTTTATGTTCTTCTCTAGGCTGGTTATTCTGGTTAGCATTTCGTCTAACCTTTTTTCAAGGTTCTTAGTTTCTTTGCATTGGGTTAGAACATGATCTTTTGGCTCAGAGAAGTTTGTTATTACCCACCTTCTGAAGCCTGCTTCTGTCAGTTCATCAAATTCATTTTCTGTCCTGTTTTATTCTCTTGCTGGTGAGGAGCTGTAATCTCTCAGGGGAGGAGAGGCGTTCTGGACTTTGATGATTTCATCCTTCTTGCTCTGGTTTCTTCCTATCTTCATGGATTTATCTATTTTTGATCTTTGAAGTTGGTGATTTCAGATGGGATCTCTGAGTGGATATCCTTTCTGTTAAAGTTGGGGTTATTTCTCCTGTATAAGGCTTTTGTTGTTGTTGTTTTACACAAGGGTCAGTGCTCCACTTAAGACAGACTGTCCCTTATTTGCCTGTGGAGGCCAAGGCTGGGCTGCCTCGGTCTTGGCCAGGCTGCTGTTTATTCTTCCCCTGGTTTCTGCTTACACAGGTGAGACTTCCCAATGGCAAGTGTCTTTCCCTCTACCGAGCTCGCTTATCCCAGATGGAGCTCAATATGATGTATTAACTTCGAAACTCTCCCATGAGAGGGCTTCCAATTGCTGGATCTTGTGGGGGTGGGACCTGTATGGCCATATCATCTGACTCCCCACTTTCAACTCTCCCTCCTTCTGTGGGACGGGCAGTTCTGTCCCGCAAGCCTTCTCGGTGTTAGTCAAAGTCTCTGCCCAGGTCTGCGCCAACAACTTGAGGCACCGGGCCAGCTGGCGATGTTGCCTGGGTCTGCACTGACAACTCACGGTGGTTCTCACTTGGCATTTTCCTGAACTGTTGGCTGCAGAAGTCACGGAGTGAAGCGCAGTATCTGAATTGGAGTACTGAGGGGTTGAAGACCCCGATACTCTGTGCCAGATGCACTTCCCGGGTGGGGCAGAGCCCCACCTTGCCTCGGCTTGCCCTCTTTGGGCTACTCTCACTGCCTTTTTTGGGTTAATCCCACTGTTCAACCAGTCCCTTTGAAATGAACCCAGTTCCTCATTTGGAAATATGGAGATCACTCTTGTTCTGTGTCACACTCACTGGGAGCTGCACTCTGGAGAAGTTCCCTTTCAGCCATCTTCAACTTCTTTTTTTTTTTTTAATGGAAGCTTTTGTTGCCCAGGCTGGAGTGCAATGGCACAATCTCAGCTCACAGCAACCTCTGCCTCCCGGGTTCAAGTGATTCTCCTGCCTCAGCCTCCCAAGTAGCTGGGATTATAGATGTGGAACCCCACATCTGGCTAATTTTGCATTTTTAGTAGAGACAGGGTTTTACCATGTTGGTCAGGCTGGTCTCAAACTCCCAACCTCTGGTGATCTACCCACCTCAGCCTCCCAAAGTGCTGGGGTTATAGGCGTGAGCCACCACACTCAGTCAGAAGGCTTTTTATTTAGAAGAAATCTATTTCTTCCCTAAGGTTCTGGAATGGTTATGAATACCAGGTTATTAGATGATCATGGCCAGAGATGCCCATGGAAACTGTTAAGGCAGTCAAGTGTAGATACAGGTACAGGCCTAGGTGAACAAGGCAAGCTAAAGAAAATGCAAGGGTTCAGGATGCCTGAAAGTTAAATGGTCAGGCCCTGCTCCATCCCCACCATTTCATGAGATATGGGAGCATGGTCAAGTGATGCTCTTCTTAGGCCCCAGTTAATTTTGGTGGGAACAAAATAATCTTCAAGTCTGAATGATACAATTTTTCCACAATCCCAATAGCCAATTAATATTTTTATGAAACATTCTTCTGATTCACCTGGCTTTTTTTGTTATGGTTGGCTGGAATATCTGGGAACAAATACCATATAATGTTTTGTATATGTTTTCTTTTTTCTTGTGGTAAAATATACATAATGTACCATTTACCATTTTCAAGTGTACAGTTCTATGGCATTAACTATATTCACTCTGTTGCACATGCTCTCCGGTTTGAAGTATACCCACTCTTCCTTTATTGTCTTTTCTTTAAATGATGAATGTATTACTAACCTCTCAGTTCCCGTTGATGATACTCTTTGTTTTTGAGAATGGGGTGTGAAATCCACATCCAGGGATGATGCTTGCGGAGCTGAGGCAGCAGGTAATGTGTTACAAACCCCACGGCGCCAGCCAAGGCAAACAGCACGATGCTGAGAAATGGCTGCGATAAAAATGGGCAGAATCTCATTATTTAGCCTAGAGGATCGGGAGAGGGATGCCAATGAATAATACATAACATCATTGTCCTTCCACTTTTTCCTCTGAAAGGATATAGACTCAGTTCTTGTTTCAGGCCTCTGAAAATGTCTTCCTTATACCATGAAATTGGTTCATGTGGTGGAAACCACTATAAGAAGGAGGGAGAACTAGCCTGAGGAAGTACAGAGGCCAAGAGAATTAGGCTCCTTTGGAATACATTTAAAAATTTTCTAAGGAGGTGAAGAATAACCCTTGTAGCTCATAGATGTTTCCTCTATGAAAGGGGAGTTCATGGATGGACAATATTTTTGTACAGAGACAGCAACTGTCAGTAAGGACCACAGCCAGGAATCCCATCTGGAGCGCCCACTTTGTTTTCATAACTGGACATCATTTTCCTGTAGTCTTTTTGGCTCTGTGACCTCCACCTCACCCTGATACAGTGACTTCTCTCTTCTCTACTCATAGTAGAGCACTGTCAGCCTGCCTTATCACTATTAACTGTCCTCACAGTGGATTCCACAAGATGTGCCATCACTCTTGCAAACAAAACAGCTCCCCAGATGCAGGAAAGGGTAAGGATAAAGCAATCGAACCCAATCTGTGATGTGAACCAAATCACATCTTGGACATAACTGTTCACAGCACATGGATACATTCCCTAAGCCTCTCGATGGGCATTTTGTTTTCTTCCTCTGGCTCACGTGTCTTGTCAATACCCTGTAGCTCCACGACAGCTTTGTTATTAAGGAGAATAAAGGGGCAGGAAGAGTACAAAGTTGGTGGATACATACTCGCAATGACAGGAATACAGTGCTGGCGCTGACTGCAAATGAGAGGACAGCAACCACTGCGCAGACGATGAGATCCCATTTTAAGACATCTGTCTGGAAAGAGAAAACCAGTGGTGAAGGCTGCTCTTCATTTCTCTCAGCAACTCTGTGTGACCCAGTAAATCAAGCAACAGGACACTGACCCAGGATAAACTGTTCTTCCAGCTCATCACTTACCTGACACACTCAGTGGCACACACTGGATGGGCTGTTCACTAGCTCCTGCTTAGGGAATTTCAGGAAGGCTAAGGTGGGCTGGAGGAGAGTGGTGGAGGAGAGGAATCACACACTGCTAGGTTAGTCTATGTGTGCTAACCATAGAAAGACGAAAGGCTTTCTACGCGAGTAAGAGGCACGAGGTTCTTATTAGGTTCTTGTATCTGATCTGTGTTTCCACAAACAGATACCAGATATAAGATTCCCAGAGAGCTCCCCAAAGGGACCTTAATTATTAAGATCTGATAAAGAAGCTCAAAATGCTAATCATCTCTACTTGGCGTTAGGGTGTCTTGGATTTTAGCATTCCAACAACCTGGCTAAAGCAAACAGAAGCCTCTTAGACATTTCTTATTGCTTTAGACTAGACCAGATTTTGCATTTTAATTTACCAGTCAGATCACTGGTGAATTAAATAAACCACTTCAAAATTATTAAATAAATAAATAAACATTATATATATATATATATATGTATATGCAATAGGTACACACATTACATGCAGATAATGAAATGTTCAGCAACTAATAATTTTCCATACAAAATTGAAGTGTAAGCAGAGGCTAGGGAAAATAAAGCAAAGTTAAACCCAAGAATGCTGTGAATGCAGATAGACAGAGAATGGCCTGTTAGCTCCAACCAGGCATAATATTGCTAGCTGAACAATCTAAAACAGACATGAGGAACCATCACTTTTTTTCTCTCTGTAGAGGCAGATTAGTTATAGTACACAATTATTGGTCATTTGAAGGTATCACATTGTTACCTGAAAATTCTGAAACCATCAATACATTTATACCTCCCTTTCTCATATTGAAGGGAATTATGCCTCTTAATTCTGTCATTTACCAGAAATTTATACAGAATATATACCTCCATTTCCCTGTACCCACCCCTTGACCATTTTTTGCTTTTCTTGTTTTTTAAATTAAAATGTGGGGTTTCTTGCAAGTCATGCTCCTTCCTGGCCTGCTGACTGTATTATCATCTAAAGTGACAAAAAGAAACAGTAAAAAAGTCAGGCTCCTAGATTTATTCATAGTATTAATAGTAATCCTATTATTGACCAAGGATAACCACAGAAATTTAATTCTGAATCTATAAAATGTTTGTGATCAGAGAAATTCATCAAAAATTTACTTTAGTAACAGGCCATATATTGCTTCCTGTCATTCCAATGCTTAAAAAAGGTCAGACCTTTCTAGAGGAACATTCTGTAGTTCACTGCATCTTGTGAGGAGATGTTAATTTTTCTCTCCTATTTTTCATTGACATGGTTTTATGCCATTTAAAAATTAATGAATGTTTATCTGAAAGAAGATAAACATTTTCCAGAATAGTCTAATTTAAAATCATTTGTCAAGTTTAATTGACTACTCATCTTTGTCTAAAGTCAAAATAGTCGGCCATGAATACGACTGGTATGGATGTGAAAGAAAGGGAACCTTACACACTGTTGGTAGAAATGTATATTATTGGTACAGCCATCATAGAAAGCAGTATGGGGAGTTTCCTCAAAAAATTGAAAATAGAACTACCATATGATTCAGTAATTCCACTACTATATATTATTCAAAGTAAATAAAATCAGTATGTTGAAGAGATATCTGCACTCCTAGGCTTAGTGCAGCTGGAGTGCGGAGGAGAGAAGGCTGTATTTCTAAGTTTCTTAAAGCAGGAGCAGGAATGAGCTTGAATTATGGTTAATCTTTTTTCATTGTTGGATGATATATAGGAATTGCATTGTGATTTTCATCAGTGTCATGAGTATCCCATGTAAATACAGACCATCACACAGTCTTTCTCTATTTATTAAAATGTGCTCTCCACCCATTTCTTTTCTCTATTATAATTTCTAAATAGCTTTATTGAGATAAAATTGACATACTAAAAAGCCACATTTATTTAAAGTGCACAACTTAGGCCGAGTGCTGTGGCTCACGCCTGCAATCCAAGCACTTCGGGAGGCCAAGATGGGTGGATCACTTTCAGTCAGGAGTTCAAGACCAGCCTGGCCAACATGATGAAACCTGTCTCTACTAAAATACAAAAATTAGCTGGTTGTGGTGGCTCACACCTGTGGTCCAAGCTATTGGGAGGCTGAGGCAGGAGGATCGCTTAAACGAGGCTGAGGTTGCAGCGAGCCGAGATCACACCACTGCACTCCAGCCTGGGTGACAGAGCGAGACTCTGTTTCAAAAAAAAAAAGTATACAAAGTAACAAGTTTATATATATGTTTTTACATATATATCCCCATAAAACCATAACCAGAATTAAGATAATCAGCATATCAATTACACCCCAATGTTTTCTCTTTTGCCTCTTCCTAATCTATCCCTTTCCTCACTATAGCTTTGACTTTCTGTCTCAAGTGATCCTCCTGCCCCAGCTTCTTGTTTTCATTTCCTAGAATGTTATATAAATAGATTCATAAAATATGTATGGTCTGGCTTCTTTCACTCAATGTAATTATTCTGAGATTCATCTATGGTGTTGTCTGTGTCAATAGTTCATTCATTTATTGCTGAGTAGTATTCCTCTGTTTGGATATACCACAATGTATTTATCTATTACTTGTGGGTGGACATTTGAAATTGTTCCCAGTTTTTAGCTATTACAAATACAGCTGCAACAAATATTCATGACCATTTCTCTGGACATGTTATTTCTTTTCTCTTGTGTAAATACCTAGAAGAATGGCTGGGTTATGTGGTAGGTTTAGTTTTAACTTTTTAAGAAACTGCCATAATCCAATTAAAAATTAGGCAAAGACCTTGAATAGACATTTCTTTTAAAATGAGACATACAAATGGCCAAAAAATATTTTAAAATGTTCAACATCACTAATCATTAGGAAAATGCAAATCAAAACTATAATGATATACCATCTCATCCCAATTAGAATGGTTATTATCAACAAATGCTGATATGGATGTGAAAGAAAGGGACACTTACACAGTGTTGGTAGCAATGTATATTGGTACAGCCATTATAGAAAGCAGTATTGCAAGTTTCCTCAAAAATTGAAAATAGAACTACCATATAATCCAGCAATTCCACAACTGTGTATTATTCAAAGTAAATAAAATCAGTTTGTTGAAGAGATATCTGCACTCCCAGTCTTAATGCAGCATTATTCACAACAGCCAAGATATAAAATTAACCTAAGTGGTTATAAACCAATAAATATATAATATATATATCATCACATTTCATATACGATATCACATTTTGTATATATGATATATGTTAGGGTCACAGCAAGGCAAGCCCATGGACCCCCTCTCCATTCTCCCCTGCTAAGCTGAGCTCACAACAAAAACAGCCTCAAGCCTTGCAAACAGGGCACCTGGGTTCCAGGATGTGGTTGCACTTGGCTCTCGAACCCAGGATGGTTACTCAATTAAGATGAATGTTAGCACCTAAGAACCAAATGCAGTTTTTCTTAGAATAGCACCTGGCTACCTGCAAACCCCCTATATAACACCCATAGTCTGTAAGCCAGACTGCTGCCTTCACTGCCTGTGGTGAGGCAGCCAGCCTGGCAGGTTGAAATAAACTTGCTAAACATGATCCTAGGTCTGTCTCTCCATCCTTTCGGTCAACCTTACAATATATATGAAATACATATCACGTATAGAAAATATATAGAAAATGTGATACACACACACACACACACACACACACACACACACACACCACCATGAAATATGATTATCCGTAAAAAAGAATGTAATCCTGTCATTTTGCAGCAGTGACATGGATGAACCTGGAGGACATTATATTAAGTGAAATCAGACAAACACAGAAAGACAAATACCACATGAGTTCACTTATTTGTAGAATCTAAAAAAGCCAACCTCATAGACGTACAGAGTGGAATAGTGGTTTGTAGAGTCTGGGGAAGGGAGAAGGAAGAAAGAGGAGAGATTGTTCAATGAGTACAAAATTATAGTTAGAATAAATTCTGGTGTTCTATTGGATAGTTGGAAGACAACAGTAACAATATCATAATGTATATTTCAAAATAACTAGAAGAGAGGATTCTGAATATTTTTACTACAAAGAAATGATAAATAACTGAGGTGACATTTTAAATACCATTATTTCATCATTGCATAATGCATATATGTATGAAAACATCAAAGCGTACCCCCATAAATGTGTACAAGTATCAATTGAAAGCAAAATTAAAAAAAGAAACTGCCAAGCTGTTTTCAAAGTAGTTGTAACTACGTTACATTCTCAACAGCAGCGTGTGTGAGTTCTAGTTGTTCCCTAGTCTTGTCAATAGTTTTTAAAATTTTAACCATACTAGTAAATGTATGTCTCCTAGGGCACATTTTGCAATATCTGGAGACATTTTTGTTTTTACAATTTGAGGAAGGGGAGAAATAATACTGTCATTTAATGGGCATAGACCAGGGATGCAGGTAAACATCCCACAATGCACAATACAGCCCCACCTCCCCACAGCCAAGGAAATATTGTGAGGCTCAAAATGTCAGCAGTGCTGAGGTTGAGAAACCTTAATGGAATGATATCTAATTGTGGTTTTAATTTGCTTTTTCCAATGGCTAATGATGAACATTTTTTCATGTACTCAACTTAAAATACTATTTATAATAGCAACGAAAAATATACTAGGTATAAATTTGAGAAAAAAATACGTACAAGTCAAAAACCACCAAACATCAGTAAAGAAATGAGAGAAACTAAAGAGAGAAACTAAAGAAATAAATGGGGAGATATACTGCATTCCTGGATTTGAAGATTCAGTATTGTTAGTAAGTCAATTCTCACAAAACTGATTGATAAATTCAATACAATTATAATGAAAATTCTAGCAGAATTTTTTTTTTTAGAAAGGGACACACTAATTTAAAAATGTATATGGAAGTACAATAGACCTAGAATAGCTAAACTGACTTTGATAAAAAAAGGTTGGAGGACATACAATACCTGGGTTTCAAGGTTTATTACAAAGCTACAGTAACTATGGTATTGGGGGTATCGGTACAAATACACATCTAGATCAATGGAAAAGAATAAAGTGTCCAGAAAGAGGCCACAACAGATATATGATCCATAGATTTTCAACAAAAGTGCAATGGTGAAATGACAAATCCCCTAAATGAGGAAAAGGATAATCTTTTCTATGAAAGGTGCTGGAACAATGGAATAGCCATCTACAAAAAAATAAAATAATAACAAAAACACTTACTTTGCTGCACATACGGAAATTAACACAACATCATGAACCTAACAAACCATCCAACTGCTCAAAGCAACAGTAAGAGGAAATCTTAATGATCCTGGATTTGGCAAAGATTTCTTAAATGTGGAACTAAAAGTTTGAACTGTGAAAGAAAAAAAATAAATTGGACATCACAAAAATGTAAAACTTTTGCTCTTCAAAAGACACTTACCAAAAGGCAAAGACTAGGGAAAAAAACATACTACTCATAAAACCCACATTCAACAAAGGACATTTACCTATAAACAAACAACACTCTCCTGCATCCCCAGCTGCACATGGGAAAAAGTTCTGAACAGATGCTTCACTGAAGGAGATATACAGATGGCAAATGGTAATTACTGAGATTTTTACTCTTGATGCTAGTTAATGAAACTAGACTGCTCTCCTAATATTGCTGAAAATAACATCAGCAAAATAAAAAGGAAATGGTTGTTTTTCCTGAAAGCTACCAAAAAGCAGATATTATATGGGAGTGTAGATTCGTGCAGCCATTACGAAAATAATATGGAGGTTCTAAAGAAATTCAAAAATAGGCCAGGTGTGTTGTTTCGAGCCTGTAATTCCAGCACTTTGGGAAGCCAAGATGGGAATTCTGCTTGAGGCCTGGATTTCATGACCAGCCTGGGCAACGTAATGGGACCCATCTCTATATTTTAAAAAAAGATATTAAAAGCAGAACTATCATGTGCCCCAGTAATCCTTCTTCTAGGCATATACCCAAAGGAAATGAAATCACCATGCCATAAATGTAGGACTATGCTACCATGTGTATTGCAGCACTATTCACAATAGCCAAGATATGAAAACAACCTAAGTGTCTGTCAACAGATAAATAATAAAGAAATTACAATATATATGTAAATGGAATATTATTCAGCCTTTATAAAAGGAGACATCCTCCCATTTGCCACAACATGGATGAATCTGGAGCACATTTTGCTAAGTGAAATAACCCAGACACAGAAAGACGAATACTGCACTATTTCACTTGTATGTAGAATCTAAAGAGAGAGAGGAGAGAGAGAGTCAAATACACAGAGACAGAGAATAAAACAGTAGTTAACATGGGATGGAGGAGGTGGAGATGGGGACATGCATGTTAGAAGTTATGCAGTAGCAGATATACAGGATAAACAACCCCAGAGACCTAATGTACATGAGAACTATAGTTAATAAAACTGTACTATATTTGGGATTCCTGTGAAATAAGTAGATTTTAGCTGCCCTTGCCACAAAAACAAGTAAAAATGGGTAACTATGTGAGATGATAGATACGTTAACTTACTTCACTATAGTAACCATTTTACTGTCTGTGTATCTCATGACATTGTGTTATACACCTTAAATATACACAATAAAATCTATTTTCTTTAAAATAAAAATACTATTTTTAAAAGGAATCTTGTAAGACACCTGAACTTCAGAACTTGCTACTCTGTCCTGTGAAAGCAGCTTTTCACACTCTAAAAAGTTTGTAATTTTGGTTGGTTTTCTTGTTAAATAACTTTTTGTTCATTTAAATGTATATTATTATACCTCTCCACCTTCTATAAGACATAAATATGTGTGAGTTTTTTTCAGGTAGGTATATTTTATTTTAATCTTAGTTTTGTAATATAAAAAGGGAATTACTGGTACTACCCCCTTTCTTCACATGCTTGAAGGTTAAAAAAATCTGTTTCCTTTTAATAAATGTCCTGTGTCTTAACAGTGAATTGTACTGTGTTAGATCTTATAAAAATGAGTGTGAAAGGGAATGTTCTGCAAAAATGCAAATTTCGGTCTTTGTAATTTTTATTATTAATTAATTTTCCCATTATAGAATAACATAATAACACTGCAGCACCCTAGAACATAGAGGAGAGGGGGAAATCATTCACAATCATTATAGCCTGATATTAATAGTATTAGCATTTTTGTATTTTCTGAGCCATTATTTTTCCTGTGGATGTTAAACCATGGCTCTAGCTATAATCATTATGTATATAAATATTTCTATGCATATTTTATAAGGGTCTAATCTTAGTGTGCAAATAATTTTCAACCTTTTCTACAGTACTTTCTTTTGTAAGCTATATGTGTGTGTGTGTGTGTGTGTATATATATATACACACATATATATATATAGTTGTATAGGCTCACTAATATCATTTAGTGGCTAAATAATTTTCCATCTTGTGATGTCATACACATATACACATACAAACACATACAATGCCATAATGATCACTCAAAACATTAATTTAGTGAATGAAATTTAATGACTCATAGTTAATGCAAATATCCCTTGACTGCTACTATTAGGTTGCCTTCCATTGTTTACCATGATAAATTATGCTGAAATCATTATCTTTATGTACCTAAAACTTTTTTCATATTTTGAATTAATTTCCTAGAAAAACTCTTAACAAATAGATTTACTCTATCATAGGTTATAAGCATTTCACAATCCTTGATAAATGATGCTTTTCCAGATTGTAATAATTTACATAAACATAAATGATGTCTAAGAGATTCCATCTTGACACAATTGGCACCATCGCTAATTTTTCCAGTGCTAATGGTGTGTACAAAAAAATGCCATCTCATTTTAATTTTAGTTTCTATTTTTCCCTCTGTGTAGAATTGGAAGCTACATGCTTTGTTCCTATTCCTTTAGTAGTTGCACAAAATATTCCAACATGCATACCTAATTTATCAAAGACTGAAGTTAATGGCACAGGCTAAGCAGTCCTCATCTGAAAATCAAAAATCCAGAACACTTCCTTCCTTTGAGTGTCATGTTGGTGCTCAAAATGTTTTGGATATTTAAGCATTTCAGGTTTTGGATTTTTGGATTAGGGACATTCAATCTGTATCTTTATTCTTCTCTTGGACATTACTAAGACCTCTGACCACTTGAAGTTCATTTCTCCTCTCGTCCAAACTTGTATGTTATTATAGTCATGTATTTTAATTCTACTTTACATTTTTTAAAACTATATAGCCTTATCATGGTTTTATGCAGCTAATATTTATTCAGATTTGCCAATGTACCTGCCACTTTCTTTTCTTTTTGTTCACTTGCAAATCAGACCTTCCATCCAAGATCACTTTGTTTTTACCTTTTTTTCTTTTCTCCTCAAATTACTTTTACCACAAGATCACTTTCTACTGAAAAATACCTTCAGAATTACATATAATGAGGATCTATGCACTTTTATTTTTCTAAAATTTATTTTGCCTTTATCCTTAAAAGACACTTTCACTAGGAGTAAAGTTCTAGCTTGGAAGAACAACTGTCTTCTGGCTTCCGTGATGGCTCTTAATAAGGGAGCTTGCAGTCTGTCATTCATTTGAATGTAATCTGTTCATTCTGTTTACTTGCTTTAAGTTGGTTGGTGTGCGTGGCATGCTGCAGTTTCACTATGGCTTGTCTGGTATAGATTCTTTCTTCTTTAATTTACCCTACTTGTGATTCACTGAAATTCCTGAATCTTAAGATAAATGTCTTTCATCAATTCTGGTAAACTCTCAGATATTATCTCATCAAATATTGATTATGTTTCAGTCTCTCTCTTTCTAGGAATTCTGATTAGATATATTTTAAATGTTTCACTCTATCCTTCAAGTCATTTCTCTTTCATATTTCTTGATTTTTTTTGTCAATTAGTGTTATGTTCTGAGTACTTTCTTCTGTCTTTATCTTTCAGTTCACTAATTCTCTCTTCGAAGGTATCTAATCTCCCATGTGTTGGGTGGTGTGGTGGTGTATATTCCAATTGATTCACTTGTTTGCTTGTTTAGAAAATTCTATTTGGCTCTCTTTCAAACATGCTGAATTGTTTTAAATCTTTTCTATGGTCTGTAAACTTTAAAGCTTGCCTTTCACTTCGTTAAGCATAATAAGTATAGTCGTTTTAAATGTGTGATACTATTAGTATCAAGTATTTGCAGACCTGTTTTTGTTGGTTCCTTATTTCTGTATGTAAGTTAAAAATTTCTTATAGTAAGCTGTGCATTTTACCTCAAAAAATTGGTTTGGGAAACACTTGAAAAAGGGAATCTTTTAGAGAGGATTCATGTTTGTTTCTGCCATGAGGTGTTTGCAGTTGGGGATCACATTAAACTATCTTCATAAATTGAGGGCTTTGGTGCCAACTAGTTGTTTGAACTTGTGCTGCAAATCCATGCAAACTTACAACTTCTCAAGGATTCTCGTTTTACTCAATCATGAGGTGAATCTGTTTGTACTTCCTGGCATGAAGGGTAGTAGAGCTGACTTCCTGAGAATCATCCTCACTCTCAGAATGTAACACTTTGGTGTCCCAGGCTGATGATCCATGGTCTGGCATTGGATTCCCACCTGGGCTCCAGTTTCTGTTCTCCATATTCAAGGTCCAAAAAACAAGGCTTAGGTCTCCAGGTTGGACAGATGCTCTTGGGGCAAAAGCAGCTTCCTGCCCTGCTTCCTCCAGGTACTCCTGTTCACTCAGATTTTTAGCTGATAATTCCTTATTATTTTGTCAGTTTTTTTGGTACATTTAAGAAGTTTTTTTTTTGTATTTTATTCATAATTTTTATTTTTAATCAGTAGTGGCCTGCTATAATATCAGAAATGAAAAAGTCCCATGTGACTCTCCTCCTTTCCTTTTCCCTCTTCCTCTGCCTCTCACTTTTTGAAACTCTGAAATCCCTCTCTCATTTACATGAGCGTCTGGTGAGGGACTAGAACATGAGATTCTTTTTTCATTCCCACTGCTAAACAATTATCTCAACACTAGACTCTGAAAATCAATTTTTGATTGTGACATTTAATTTTCACATAACATGTTCATAAAAGAGTCTGTCTCCTTTCCGTGTCTTTCTCATCCACTAATCCCATTCTCTGATCTTGGATAGTCTCATATCTCATATTTTTTTCTGATTATTCAGTCTTAACTCTTTTGTTGTTGTTGTTTTCTTTTTTTAAGACAGAGTTTCACTCTTGTTGCCCAGGCTGGAGTGCAATGGAGCGATCTTGGCTCATTGCAACCTCCGCCTCCCCGGTTCAAGTGATTCTCCTGCCTCAGCCTCCTAAGTAGCTGGGATTACAGGCATGTGCCACCATATCTGGCTAATTTTAGTAGAGATGGGGTTTCACCATGTTTTCCAGGCTGGTTTGGAACTCCTGACCTCAGGTGATCCACCCGCCTCGGCCTTCCTAAGTGCTGAGATTACAGGTGTGAGCCACTGCACCCAGCGATTGCTTCACTCTTAAATCTAAAAGTGCTAAATTCCTTTTTCTTATGCTTCTTTCTCAAGTTTTTAAAAACTATTAACTGCTATTCTCCCAAAGGAAACTTAGAACCATTTCTCAATATGGGGAATATAACGCTGTAGCTAGTAGTGAGTTTACTGCTATAGTTTACTGCTGTAGTTAGTTTACTTTATTTGTAACACTAGTTAAAATCATTTCCATTATCAAGTCAGATATTTTGTTGGTACTGTGAGCTGGATCACATTTTCACAGCTTATTTCTGGTATGTTAGATAGTTCTTCCTTTTCTAAATTTTCTTTTCTCTGGTCATATTTATGAATCCTCTTATTAATCATAGTTATTATGATTACATCGTATGCACAGTAAAGTTGTATATACATATAAATAAAATCACCATTTTTTCTCTTTTACTCTTTTCTCTTTACTAGTTTGCTCTCTATTTTATATATACGAAATACATAGATTAAAAATATATTAATATGTATATATAGAGAGCAAAGTATTAATATTATTGAATGTTGTTCTAGAAGTTCTGGCCAGTATAAGGCTGCAAAGAGAAAACAATGAAAAATTTATATACAAATTTTTGGATTTATGGAATAAATTTATGGTAAATCCATACGTTTAACTAAGAAATATCTTAGCTCTTCATATACTGAACATTTTGAATTCACTGTGGCATTTTATATAGTACTTCACACTCCAACTCCCAAAGGAAGTTTAAGAAGCCCTTCATGGTGGCTCATGCCTGAAATCCCAGCACTTTGGGAGGCCGAGGCAGGCGGATCACCTGAGGTCAGGAGATCGAGACCAGCCTGACCAAGGTGGAGAAACCCTGTCTCTACTAAGAATACAAAATTACCCGGGCATGGTGGTGCACACCTGTAATCCCAGCTACTTAGGAGGCTGAGGCAGGAGAATCACTTGAACCTGGGAGGTGGAAGTTGTAGTGAGCTGAGCTGAGATTGTGCCATTGCATTCCAGTGTGGGCAACAAGGACGAAACTTTGTCTCAAAAAAAAAAAAAAAAAAAAAAGCCCTGGTCCAACATTCCACATCTACTAGCATGGGACAAAAAAAAAAATCTAGATATTATAACCAATGATTTAGGAAAAAACTGTTTGAATTTTATACCTAAAAATTAAATAGGTGTTTTTGTTTGTTTGTTTGTTTTTAGGAACAGAAGAAAATTGATACAGTGAAACTAACAAATCTAAACATAATAAAGGATATTGAAAATGATGAAGATATGAAAGTTAAAAACTTACAGTCTATGCTAATAAGACCTACAGAAAAAGACTAACCAGGCAAACCACTAATTGAAAGTTTATATCTTTACTAAGTAATGGATTTGGGTGATAAACTTTGTGTGCATAACTTATCTTGCTCATATGCAAATGTATAGGCCCATTGGTATATCTCTGATTCTCCATCAATGTTTCTTGAAGTACAATCTGTGGATCACCTAAACAGAATCACCTGGGTGAACATTCTTGTTAAAATGAAGATCCTCAGACCCCCTCACAGGCCAAATGAATCAGAATGCGGGAGGGAGGGCTAGAAAACTGAAACCAAAAGAGGCCCCCTAAGGGCTTCTCATACAAACTAAAATTTAAGAAAAGAGAGAGAGAGACTGACAGAGAAAATAAGAGGTGGAGAGAGATACAGAGAAACTAAATCAGAGACAATGAAGAGGGGGGTTTTATGCTTGCACTGTGTCACAGAAGGTATTATATATCAAACTCTAAAAGCTGAATGTGATATTCCCATTAAAATATTATAATGAGGCCAGAGACTTTTCAGAGAAACGAACACAAACATCTTATTAAATCACCTAACAAGCTATGTGCTCCAAACTGTACAAAGCATTTCAAAGCGTATGAAAACCAAGGGAGGCAAAACCTAGCCCATCACATCTAATTATACCAATGAAATACTATCAACATCTGCTGGGCACATTTCTTGTCAAATTTCTTTGTAATTCCTACATTATTTTTAACTGCAATAAATCAGAAAATAGAGATGCATCTTCAGTAGTCATGAAATCAAGGAAGACTGAAGGGCATAGTTTTTCTCAGATATCCACCAGACTTTTGGGCACACTCTGGGCCACCCTATGGCTTTTACAGAAAATGTTGTGGGAATGTCAGTTTGACCTTCTCCCTGCAAGTCTCCCGGTATAAATACTAGAGGTCAGCTTGAGGATGCCAGGCTTATGTCAAATATTTCTCTTTTTTTTTAGCTGCCATCTCAGCAGGCCCAGCTGCTTCGACTTTTAACCTGCTTTTAAATGTATCTCTGCTCTTAAAATTCATGAACTATGCCCTTACTCATATTAAGTGATTTGTCCTTTAATTCCCTTGTGGTGGGAAAAAAAAAGCCTCAGTACATTAGCTTGAATTGTGACCACACTCAAAGGCACAAAAGCTGAGTATGAATTTTTTTAAAGGCTATCATTTGGCTGTTGAGTCCTGTACATTGTCTCGAAATGGCAGACTGCAATTCAACTTGTCTAAATTCCATGAACTGTACTGAGCACCCACTAGAACACCAGGCATTGGCTCTGTGGATATCAAGACAAATGAGACACAGTCCTGGCTGGATCAACAGACTATTCCCTTTTCCTTTTATCTGTCATTCCTAAGAAAACCAGGAAAAGTGTGAGTCAAGGACATCAGACAGCTCCAAGCTCAATATTCACATGTATGGGAGCTTCCACAATTAATGAGCATTGCTTTTCAAAGTATGAATGTTTGTAAGTTGATATCAAAGAAACTACATCTGCAAAAAGAATGTTTGAAGCTGTCCAGAGCCATTTTCCTGGTGAACAAGGAAATGATATCATTATTTTGTAGCTGTAGGATTCTCTTGTTTCTTCCTTCCTCTCCTTCCTTTTCTTCTCCCATGTTTCACCCAGTGTGGTTGTTCCCTACTCTGTGACCCAGCCATAAGTCTAAAGCCCAAGGGCCCCAAGCAATGGCTGTGCAGACATCAACTTTGAAAGAGTGCTCTGAACCAAGCATGGCGCTGAGAGGAGAAGATGTGGAGGAGAGCTATGTGTGGACCACATCAGGAAGGCAGGTTGGCTAACTATTTATCTGACAAGCTTTCATTTGTGTGGAGCCCACCTGCTGTTTGGTGCCAGTAATTAGGCAAAACTGACTGAATGTGATTCATGCGACTATCCTGGCAAACTGCAGCCACCTGAGGGCCATCTGAGCGCCCGTGAATGTGTGCATAACAGCCACCATTAAGATGCTCTAAAGGGCTGCACCTGGCAGGCAGCTCAACGGCCCAGTGTCAGGTACCAAGCTGAGGTGTCTCTTTCTGTCCAAGTCCTTCTCATGTCCACCTGCCTAGAGCCCCACTGAAAGCCTGAGCTCTGCTGAAAAGGTGAGGCCCTCCTATACTACATTACGCAATGCAAATGTCTCACCACTGAATCTTTCATCTTCTTGGGGAGAGGGTCAGCAGATGACTCTTCCAGATTTTGATGTAAAAATTTAGGAAACAGTCTGCACTGCATGAAGGACCTGAAAGTGGAAAAACACATAGATTTCACTTTATCAAAGGTGTTCTTGGGACAGTGTTTTCAGTAAATAACTTCACTTTAGATCTCATACCCACACATGACAAAAGCAAGTGCTCTCTTCATTTAAAAATTTTAATAGGCTGGGTGTGGTGGCTCACGCCTATAATCCCAGCACTTTGGGAAGGCAAGGCAGGTGAATCACAAGGTCAGGAGTTCGAGACCAGCCTGGCCAACATGGTGAAACCCCGTCTCTACTGAAAATACAAAAATTAGCTGGGCATGGTAGCATGAGCACATAATCCCAGCTACTCGGGAGGCTGAGGCAGGAGAATCACTTGAACCTGGGAGGCAGAGGTTGCAGTGAGCTGAGACCGTGCCACTGCATGCCAGCCTGGGCAACAGACTGAGACTCCATCTCAAAAACAAATACACACACACACACACACACACACACACACACATAATAAAAAGAGGTGCATGTTCAAGTGATCATAAAGATAGTGTTTTGATTTGTAAATTTCACCCTAATGAGAGCAGTCAAGTACCTTAGCAGTATCATCGCCCTCTACTGTCAGCAGTGGGACATGGGGAAGGTCCTCCATCTCTGCCAGCCCACTAGGCTTCATCTTCACAAACAATTAGCGGCAGAAAATGAACATTACAGTAACAAATTGACACTAAAAACTGTGAGAACCACGTTTAACTTTTCCCCATTTTTCATACCTTTCATACTGCTGCATCTAATAGCCTAAAATTATGGTGTCTCTTGTCCTCCAAGAGTTATGGTTCTCTTAAATCAAAATCTTTCATAAATTTAAACACATTACATAAGATGCTACTGTCAATATCTGAAACTCACTTTGGCATCACATGAACGATTTCCAGTGCCAGAGTACACGTTACCAAAGACATATAGATATGATTAAAGGGAAGATTTTAATGTATACTTTCACGTTACTAAGGATCACATTACATACATTTTAACACTTTGGTGCAAATCTCACTTTAAATCCAGATTGAGAACAACAACAAAAAAACAATAAAATAAAACAAAAACCTTTCCTTTCAGAGGTGCTGGTTTAGTCTCCACAGGGTAACTGCCTAGAGTACATGCAGGGATGCAGCTTAAAGGATCTAGAAAGGGTATTGCTGAGGTGGTAGCTTCTCACCCAACTCACTCAAGGGAAAGTCACAAGAGGGCTTGAGTGCTATTGGCCATCTGTTCCTGCCATTGTTCATTTTACTCCAAAATCAAAAGAGCAAAGCTAAAATGTTTGCTGGATGTTCACTTTTAATTGTTACTAGTTTCTGGCTGGTCCTGTATTTCTCCTGCCCTCCTCTAGTGAATGACCAGATAGTTTAATAATGAGAGTCAAATCACAATGGGCAGTGAATTGCCCTCTCCCCACCTCGGTCAGGGCACAAAGCTTTGGGAACCGCAACCCCCTGCTCAATGATGACAGCACAGGCGTAGATCACTCACATGAGCACAGATGGGTCACTGCTCTGCCGGCTCAGATGGTAGGAAAGGGCGACCAAGAGGCCACAGAAGGCTGAAAACAGTGCCGGGATGTGTTGCATGCTCCATGGTTCCTAAAGAAAAGACGTCAGTTAGCCAAGTCATTTCACAGCTGCGTGAATAGCAGGATCTCTATCAAACATTTAGAAACATCCCCAAGTCCAGCTGGATGGATGAGTTATTCCTGTGATCATTCCTGCCCATGGACATATAAGCATCTAGTAGGAAGACAAAAAACTCACCCTGTTGGTTTATAAACATTGATTTTGATAAGGGATTGGGGGGTGCGGGGAGATTTGACTAATTGTACATACTTATAAGAATAAAACTAAATCTTTCCTGAAATTAAGCTTAGGATTTTTTATAGAATATAATATTTAACATGTGTCACTCTTCTGAATTCAATATAATAATAACAATTATAACAATTGTATTTCTCAATATTTATTAATTGATGGTCTAAATGGCATAAGAAGGATAAGAATGGCATAAGAGATTAAACAGACTAACGAACTGAAAAATTGATAAAGATTAAAGATAGTCAACTGAAAGATTTCCAGTGCCAGAGTACACCTTACCAAAGACTTAAAGATATGATTAAAGGGAAGATTGTAATGTACATGTTCACATTACTAAGGATTACATTAAATACATTTTGACACTTTGGTGCAAATCTTACTTTAAATGGCATAAATGAAGAAAGAGCAAAGTTATTTGAAAAGAGACAGGCACTTCAGGTTTAATTTGATAGAAGCACAGATGTCAGTTATCAACACATTGTACTCAGCCTGGCAGAGCAAAACTTGGGAAATACATGTTACCAGCCCAAGCAGCGTGGTGGCCTGGGACTCCAGCTCTCCTTCCACACACAACTGCTGCTCCCACCAACACAAACATGTCTCTCACATGCCAAGAAGAAAATGTCTACATATTAACCTTCTCAGTCACCATCAATGGAATCACTGATCCCTTCCGAAAGCTGAATTTAGTCAAGAAATTAAATACTTTTCTCTCAAAATTTGTTTTTTTTTAAAGATGGGTCATCAACTGGGCTTACAATGAAATCTACAAATGAATGAGTCAAGTGTGCTTAGCAGTTATCCTCTAACTGCTAAGATAGTCTGGAAAAGCAAATGATACACTGGATAGAGCAAGTGATTTTATTTTTGCACACTTCATTTTCCTAGAAATGAAAATTAAAACATATTTCTTTTTCTTTTTCGTTTTTTTTTTTGAGACAGAGTCTCTCTCTGTCACCCAGGCTGGAATGTAGTGGCATGATCTCAGCTCACTGCAACCTCCGCCTCCTGGGATCAAGTGACTCTCCTGCCTCAGTCTCCCGAGTAGCTGGGACTACAGGTGCATGCCACCATGTCTGGCTAATTTTTTGTATATTTAGTAGAGATGGGGTTTACCGTGTTAGCCAGGATGGTCTCTATCTCCTCACCTCATAATCTGCTCACCTTGGTCTTCCAAAGTGCTGGGACTACAGGTGTGAGCCACTGTACCTGGCCAAAATGTATTTCTTTTATCTTCCCCCTTGTGGAAGTCTAAACACCAGAGAGCAGTACCTGGAAAGTAAATTGCAGGGAGCTGACTCTCGCTGAGGCTGTTGAGCTGCAGGGCTACAAAGTTAGAAAGTAAGACTCACTGCCTCCAGATGCATCTCCACACAGCTCCCTACACTGAGATGCCCCGCATGCCTCTCAGATCAGCTTCCCCAAGGGCCGGGTGCAGTGCCTTTTCCAGTACCCTAAGGTACCATGGCTGCATTCATTATTTTTCTGATTCTGTGCAGATGTCTTCCCCACCAATTGTGTTGAAAAGCTCAAATCCAGTGATGAAGCATCCTCCATGAACCTCTTCTCCCTTTGGAGTTTTCATCAGCAATATCTTCCCTTCCAGTAACCAAGAAGGAGGTGTACTTCCTCCTTCCTGAGCCCAACCCTCCCCTCACACTAGGATGTCCTATTCTCTTTTTATTGGTCCCCTCTGCCCTGCCTATAAAAATGCTTAAGTTGCGGATATCTTTTTTTTTTTTTTTTTTTTGAGATAGTGTCTCTCTCTCTCACCAGGCTGGAGTGCAGTGGTGTGATATCAGCTCACTGCAACCTCCTCCTCCTCCTGGGTTCAAGTGATTCTCCTGCCTCAGCCTCCCAAGTAGCTGGGACTAGGGATGCATGCCACCACACCCAGCTAATATTTGTATTTTTAGTAGAGACGAGCTTTCACCATGCTGGTCAGGCTCGTCTCAAACACCTGACCTCAGGTGATCTGCCCGTCTTGGCTCCCAAAGTTCTGGGATTACAGGCATAAGCAACCATGCCCAGCCAGTTGCTGACATCTTTAACAAATAAAGATAAAGTCCTCCTTCCCCTTGACCCAGTTGCCCTCAAAAGCTACTATACTCTCCTAGTCTGTTTGGGCTGATAGAATATCATAGACTGGGTGCCTTATAAACCACAGAAATTTATTTCTCACAGTTCTAGGGGCTGAAAGCCCAAGGTCAAAGTGCAGGAATGAGAAGGTTTGCTGTCTGCGGAGGCCCTGCTTCCTAATTCCTAGATGGTGTTTTTTTGCTGTGCTCTTAGGTGGTAGAAGATGCAGGACAGCACTCTAGGGCCTCTTTTACCAGAACACTAATCCGATTCATGAGGACTCCTCCCTCAGTACCTGTAATCACCTCACAAAGCCCTCACCTTCAATACCATTATATTGGGGATTAAGGCACAATCCCCTTCAAGATGCTACTAGCACCACCATTCCTGAAGCAGCATCTCATATGTGTGCCCATCCCCCGTGACACCTTAGGCACCTCTCACTGACTTCCCATTACACACTGGACTCTCCAACAAGGGGCAGCCTTGTGTGTTTCTTGCCCCGCTACCTGGCACAAATGTTAGCACATTGACATATCTTTGCAAGAATGACTACAAGGTTTTCACTTTCATAATGACTCATGTGGACAAGAATTTTCAGCAAGAAAAGAAAATAAAGGAATTGAGCCGCTTTCATCAAATGTGGATCAGGCAGTGAAATGCTGAGGAAGTGATGAGATTATCAGAGGAAAGGCAAGCTCTTGACTATGTTGACTATGTGCTTCTTATTATTCCTTCAAATAGTACCCCCAGTAACAGGAAAGTTATTCTGAAACTTGAGTTTTACGCTTTCCTAAGAGTCCATGCAACAAGCATCCATTCATCCCTACGTACAATGTGCCAGGTACCCACAAGCATAACCATAAACAGGACAGACAGCTTCTTGGGAAGGAAAGACACATAACTGCAGTCAGGGTATGACAGGTGAGGGGAAAATGAGCTGCTCACGGAGCATACGAGGGGCCACAGATCAGGAAGCAGAGGCTTACATGAGTCAAGGGAATGGCATTTAAGTGGATCCCTGCACACCAAGAAATACAAAACATGGTCCTTCCGATACATGGACTTCTGGAAGGGCAGTGCAGGGCAGATAGGGCTGGCTTTTCCATCCTCACATTGACTCCACCCTGCTCTGTCCATCCACCTAGGGCTTCTATTATTTCATTTCATACTTGACTGTTACACAATAAACACAAAACATTTTCCAAAGGAGAAGAACCTGCTAACTTCGATTTCTTGTAATTGATTCCTCTGCACTTACCAGTGCTGGGTATTTAATTCACGATTTTGTGAAGGTGCAGCATTTTCTCTCACATGTAGCCCATACACATGCACACCCTGGAAGAAATTCCTCTGAGGAATGAGTAACTAAGACCAGAGAAATAATTCTCATGGCATGGAACAGAGAAAAGGTCATGGGAACAAATGTTGGCAGAAGTTGGTTCCAGCTCACCCATTGCTGAAATAAATTTTTCCATTGAAGGCATTTAATTTCTCAGTGGTTCAGCTTCCTATTCTGTAAAAAGGGAACTTTCTTAATGAGATTTAAAACAGCCTCACCACCTGCAAAGCTGAAAGTAAGTGTTATTTTTTATTAATTGGAAAAGAAAGGGTATCCATGATGGATGGTCTTTGTTGACAATAAATGAAGTCCATGCTCTAAATATATTTTGATAATTGAGTTTACCTACTTTTATTCCCCCAATACTCTGCCTAAATCTCCTCTCATTTTCTCTCTACTTCAATATTTAATCAAACATTTCCAACAAAAACACCAAGGACAGCTGTTACACTCCTTCTGTTTTCTGTCCTGTATTAGAAGTCTGTATTCATTCTTCCATTATATATGATTCTTTTTAAGCATAACCAATAGGTTGCAGGTAAATTGTTGAATAGGAGTAAATGGCAAGGTGGCCACAGGGGCAGAAAGAAGGATGTATATGTCCTTCAACAATAAAAAGCAAAGTGATGCCTGCAGGAACACTTACTCTTCCAAAAAAAAGATGGGGCCGGATGTGGTGGCCCACACCTGTAATCCCAGCACTTTGGAAGGCTGAGGCGGGCAGATCATGAAGTCAAGAGATCGAGACCATCCTGGCCAACATGGTGAAACCCTGTCTCTATTAAAAACACAAAAATTAGCTGAGCGTAGTGGTGCGCACCTGTAGTCCCAGTTACTCGGGAGGCTGAGGCAGGAGAATTGCTTGAACCCAGGAGGTGGAGGTTGCAGTGAGCCAAGATCATGCCATTGCACTCCAGCCTAGTGATAAGACTGAGACTCCGTGAAAAAAAAAGAAAAAAGAAAAGAAAAGGATGAGATAGAAGGTGTTAAGGAGTCCCTATTCCAGGTGCTAATTTTCATGTTTTCTTGCCCAACCTCAGACTTCCACACAACTCTTTCTCAGAAAAAAACTGACCTTCCCTGAGTTTTGACACATGGTCACAAATTAAACTACCTGGATCTTCTGAAGCTCTCTCATGGAAACACCCTCAATCTCCAAGTTCTTAACTGTTTACTTTTTCAACTGATACAAATGTATACATACACACACACATGCACACACACACACACACACACACCCCTCAAATTGGAGATTGATTTCTCAAGGAAACAAGGACAAGAAAGATTACCTGATTATCAACATCACAGGTTATCCCTTCATGTGCAGACTGCCATTTGTCAAAACCACAGCAACTTCAAGAAAGACTACTTTAGAGTTGGAAAGAACCTCATAACTGAGCTAGTCTCACCTTCTCAAGTTATTGATCAAGCAAGGAGGCAGGAAGAAAGAGACTGCCCAAGGTGGTAAGACCAGTACGAGCCTCCACAGCCCTGAATGTAATGTTCCACGTACCCTACCACCTTAAATGTGTACATAGCTAACTATGCAAAATATGTAGATATCTCACCCTTTTCATTTTAAAAAGTATTAGGATGTTTTAATGATCACCGTATCTTACAAGTTCCCTGCTTTATAGGCTGTTTCATTCATTTATGCATCCATCCATACAACAGTGTTTGGATATCTACCGAGGTATCTACCTATTTGAGTGCTTGTTGAAACACATGTAGAGCAATGCCTCAGAGGAAGAAGTGATCAATTTTATTGGCCACAGGCTCAGAGGCAGCTTCATGGAGAACCAAGTACTGGAGCTGGGTTGTAAAAGATGACTAGTAATGAGCTGGAGGGAGGACATTCCCAGTCATAGAAGGGTGCAACGCTTCACCAGCTGCATAAACTTGCTGTCAAGCATGGGCTTGGTTATGCTGCAGGATGAGAATGGCCAGGTGTCATTCTGAAGGTAGGACTTATAGAACATGCAGAAGAATTATCGGAATAGATAACAGAATTGGAAAGAGCTAATCTTAGAGAAAATACACTTAAAGGAAATCTTTATCTTTTATCATCCTATAATTTTCTGTACTGGAAGAGAGGTGGTCAGTGACCCTGAAAGCCAAACAAAAGGAGATAGGCTTCAGCATCAGTAATAGAATCTGACTACAATTGAAAGAAGAAGTTCCTGACATTAATGATTAAATACTGAAATTACCATTAGGGAAACAGTAGCCTTTCCTTTGCTCAAATTATTTTTAAATGGGACAGATATCTGTTTTGGAGAGTTAAGATATAAGCTTGCCTAAAAGAGAAGGAAGAAAGAGAAACCTGAAAAACACTTTTATTCTTACATTTTTATTGAATGGGAATATAGTACTATTTTAACGGCTCCACAGTTTTACACACACACACACACACACACACACACACACACTCCATGCAACTAATAAACACACTGAATATAAGAAGGAACTACGTTTAATTCTTTTAAGAAGTCAGATTTGGGTGAGGAGGAGATCAAAACAAATGACCTTTGCTGCATTTCTGTGTCCCTCTCTCCTTAAAATCCTGATGAGTCCCCCAGCTGTCTGGTTGTTAATTCCTCCCACAGGGCCCAGGCCATGTGCCCTGACCAGGTTCTTCAGACAGGTCTGCCCTGACCACAGAAGACACCTGGAAAGGACCACACTGAGATTGATTTGAGGGTAGGGGAAGGTTTCAGCAGCATCAGGGGCATCTAGAGCCAAATATCTCAAAGGAGTTGAATTTGTCAAGTCAGAGATAAATAAGAAAAAGAAAATACAATTGAGGATGTTTTTATTTTAATGTTTATTTGGAGGTAGAGAAAGAAATACTGACATTTGAGGAAAAAGAGACCAACTGAGGGATTTTGGAGAAAAATTATCAAGTACACTGTGCATTGTATCTGGAAGACTGCTCAGGGCTCAGACAGCTTCGTTCCTACAAAGAGGAGAAGAAAGGAAGAAGGAAGTCCTGGCTGGCGTTTCTACTGAGTTTTTAATATAAACTTTCATTTTTGAAACGTGTAGGTATTAGTCTCAAAGTTTGTTTTGTATGTATTATCTATTTATTATATACACATGGACACACAAATACATACATGTACATATACATAAAAATAAAGATTTTGGAAAGAGATAAAGTTTTAAATGGTCTATCGCCCACAGATAATGAAGCATTTATCATGTGACAGTCTGCTTCAAAATTAACATCTCTAATTGCTCTGAGATGCATCTCATGGGCCTCAAAATCGGGAATGATAATGATTGATGAATGCTGGTTTCATAAATCTCCCACAGGTTTTCAAATATTTTTATGAGGCAGAAATAAAACTGTCTAATAGCCCTGCAATTCTGTGGTAGATTTCACATTCATTTGGGAATTACCTTTTGAGAATGGATAGGGCAGTTCGGCTTTGTACAAAAGCACACTCTGAACACAGTCTGAATTCCAGCATTTTTTTTCTTAGAAATTTTATCTCTTATGTTGGAATTTATGGGACAGACTAACTGGGGGTTTGGTTATAAAGTGAGTATCAACAGGCCAGACTCTCACTTTGCTATGCCTTTCATATCACATTTAAATACTTTATTTTTCAAGAAACTGATTTTTTTATCGCATTAAACATAGGGGCATTTTTTAGATTGAGGTTTTTATACATCCTAAAATAAGAACTAGATTGTACCACTTTGACTCCGTATAAATCCTATTTCTAGGTCTATTTTTGACATGAATACCATCTTTAAGTAAAAGGAGAGCTGGGCCATAAAGTTCGTGAAATTTAGTAACGAAAGATGTGTCACCCAGCTCCTTGAACTGTGCTCTCTCTTCTTCATACATGGCCTGCAGAGTATGGTCCAACTAGGCTCTGGCATCTCCCAATCCCTAGAGTGCACCCCTCTAGCAGCTCTTGTCTGTATTCCTCATGGATTTTGAACACCCTGGGAAGGGCTCCCCCAATGCCTTGCATTGACCCTAACTTATAGGTCACTATGTGTCTTATAAATAAATGAACAATTATGCTAACACGTATGGCAAGTCAGACTTCGCTATCTGCTAAAAGTAGATTCTTCTTGTTTCATACTGTTTCTTCATTTTGGTGAAAAACATATGTTTATGAATCAAGACAATATTTCATTTTTAGAGATAGGCACTGAAGAAAAATGAGATTGTTAGCTGGCAAGACAGAATAACGGGTCCCATGTATCCTAGTCAATCTATATCTACATGGATAAATATGTAGAGATGCACACACACACACACAGAGAAATATGTGTACTTCAGGGAAAAGATTAACATTTACTTTCCTTCTCATTGCCCTTTTGCAAGTTATCTGTAATTACTCAATCCAAGATTTTTTATAGCATACATTTTATGTGACAGACTTGAGACTACACTAATAGGACATAAAAAAGAAACATATATAAACCACAGTCTATGACTTCAAGGAGCCATGAAAAGTGTGTACAAGCAACAAGAGCCACAGCAACCGTTCCCATGCACTTGGCAGTGACTACCTGACTGGCCACTTAACATTCACCACCAGGCCAGGCATGGTGGCTCATGCCTGTAATCCCAGCACTTTGGGAGGCCAAAGCAGGTGGATCAGGAGATCAGGAGTTCAAGACCAGCCTGATCAGCATGGTGAAACTCCGTCTTTACTAAAAATACAAAAATTAGCCTGGTGTTGTGGTGCACACCTGTAATCCCAGCTACTTAGGAGGTTGAGGCAGAAGAATCAGTTGAACCTGGTAGGCAGAGGTTGAAGTGAGCCAAGATCGTGCCACTGCACTTTAGCCTGGGTGACAGAGTGACTCTGTTTCAAAAAAAAGAAAAGAAAAACAAAACATTCACTACTATACATAGTTTTTTAAACACCTTGAAGGTAAAAGTATTGCCTATTTTACACATGAGGAAACAGAGGCTTTTACTTCACTAGTTATCCTGGTAAGTATCTATATTTTTCACATAGAATTGGTTACACAGAGAAGAAAACAAGGATTGGGTGAACATCAATAGGATAATGTGCTCAGGATTCTGGAAGAGAGAAGATAAACTTTGGCTTGTGTCACTGAAACAAGTTTTGTCTTTCATCATTACCAGGGTCACAACAGCTCAAACTCTGGGTCCAGAATGCTACCCTCTCCTACCCTCTCCTCTCTGTATCCCTCATTCCTCATCAGTCGCTACATTTCCTGGATTGGACCCTGGCATGCTCTCTGGGCTTACTACCAAAACCCAAGTCCAAATCTTACTTCACTCAACAATTGCAATTCCATTTTGAACAACTTCTGAGCTATCAACATTCTTCCTGCTTTTTCCCCAAAGCAGTGTCAGCTGACACTGTCAAGCTTGAGGATCATAATAATCCAGCAGTAACTGGTTTTGAGGGTCAATTCTACTTTTTAGCTGACCAGGAAGGGAGGCAAGACAGAAAGCAAGAGCTGCCTATCTGAGATCCATTTCCCCTTCTTCCTCAGTAGCAGATATTTCCTCACAATTTGTTCAGACAGCTAAAAGATTTATTAATCCTAGTCTCTTGCAGCTAGAAATGATGCAATTCTAGCCCTAAAATATAATGTGAAGTCTGATAAAAGTAAAAGTGAGTTAAAACTTAGGTTTTACTTTCAAATTTATTGCTATTAACATTATTAGGATTGTGTTTACAGTCATCATAACCATCAACTATTTATGCTAATAATAGTTATCATTGCTGTTAGTTTTCTATTGCCATGTAACAAATTACCACAAATTTAGTGGCTTAAAATAACACAAATATATGATCTCACAGTTTCCTAGGTAGGGTGCCTGAGCAGGGTGCAGCTGGGTCCTTTGTCCAGGGTCTCACTAGACTGAAATGTCAGTGTTGGCTGGACCTCTGATCTTATCTGACACTCGAGGTCCTCTTCCATGCTCACTGGTAGTGAGCAGAGCTCAGTTCCCTCTGGCTGTGGGACTGCAGTCCCTGTTTCCTGGATGGCTGTCCACTGCGACCTCTTCTAGCTCCTAAAGGCCACCCCCTGGTCTCTGCCATATGGCTACCTCCATGAGCAGTTACTACCCGGACTGTTTACTTCTTCCAGGCCCATAAGGGAGGGTCTCTACTGCTTTTTCTGTCCCTGACTTCCGGATCCCCAGGGCTCTTCTGATTAGTTCAGACCCACTCAGACAGAATAATCTCCCTTTTAAGTTAAATTTTAATTTGAGTTAAAGTTACCTGATTAGGGGCCATAACTACATCTGCAAAATCCTTTCGACTTTGCCAGATAATGTAAGCTAATCACAGGAGTAATATCCCATCCCTTTCACAGGTCCTGCCCACACTCAAGGGAAGGAAATTGTACAAGGAATGTAAGCAGGAGGTAGACATCTTCAGGCCATCTTAGAATTCAGCCTCCCACACCACTTAACAGGACCCTTCAGCCAGGCACTTTATAGACATTATTGATTTAATTTTATTTGCTTCATACAACATCCACATGCAGGGTAGGTATTACTAATCCATTTTACAATGGAAAAAACAATGTGAATTAGTCATGTACCCTTAGGCAAATAAGCATTCTGTGTTTCAAATTCACCACTGGAAAACAGGAATGTTGATATCTTCCTTATCTGTTACATGGAGATATAGTAAGGAGCAAATGAGAAGACACTTGGGAAGTTATTTTGTAGATTAAAGTACCATTGATCTGTAAGGTATCTTATATGCTGTGAATTGTTTTTTCAATGAGACAAATATATTTACACTTCAAGTGTGGGAGTCAGGACGGCACAAAAGGAAGATTGAGAAGACACAGAGCTGAGATCTGGGATGTGTGATGTGGAGTAAATTACTTCATCTCTCTTTGGATATTCATTTCCTCATTTTAAATAACAAAATGAATAAACTGGCCTAGGAGGCATCTAAGGTCCACTTCAGCATTAAATAATATCTTAAACTATGAGTTTTACATTTACAATTAGATTTTAAATCCTGACTGTCTGTAAAGTACCATGATTTTAGGCTGCAATCCTATAGGGCCCAGAAGAAATATGAGAAAAGCTCTCCCACAAGCAGCTGTTAATGATATGTGGGAAATATTAAATTATAATAATGTGCTTCAACCTCTGGATCCTCTTGCCATCAATAAAAAAGAATCTCTTTGTAAAGGATAATAAAAAATAGAAATCATAGTTTATCCAGATACAGAAAGCCCAGTTAATTAACTACTGAGCTATTTCTCCAAGGAGCAAATATTTCGGTTGTTTCTGTATATCACTGTCAAATACTACTTAAGTCAATGAGGGAGTCCATTTATATGTTACTTGATACCAACTTGGATGAGTCAAAGAGAATATGAAATTAAAAGAGGAATCAAATGTTCTTTCCCTAATTAATATTCCAGAGGACAAAATTAACTCATGGTCTTGCAATCTGCTTCTGCCAAGTGATAATAATAAAAATTAAGGAAATAAATATATATATATCATGACCCATATAGAAAAACATATCTCTAGCAAGGCAGCTGACATGCTGAAATGGTTCACAAGGATCCATCAATCCATCACGACGCACTAGAGATGAAAGGAAAAAAAATCAATTCCAGCAATGCAAAGAGTAAGCATAAAAGGTATAAGCAAAAGCATTGTTAAACAAGAAGTAGAATCACAGCTCTGGGTAAGTGGGAGTTAGACTGAAGATGGGCGAGCTTTTCTTGTTTCCTAAGGACCCTCTTGACAATTTACTAACCACATTCATTCATTTCACAGCATTTAATAGGTACTGCATCTTAAAGCAGAGAGTCAATCTGAGACCATTAGAAAACTCAGGACTTACAAATGAGAAGGGACAAATTCAAATTGCTCTATTTTTTTTACCAAAAACTGTTTCAAAATATAGTTAGAACATTCAGGTTTTGTTATAACATGCTATACTATTTATTTATTGTAAGTGATCTTCGTTCTATGCTGAGCAAGGGAAGTCAATACCTCCCTGAGATGAAATAAACCTTACCAAAGTACCCCAGTTCCAATTGGCCAAAAGCCTGTTTCAACACCTAAGTAAACCCCAGAGTCCTTGAAGTGTTAATTTCCACCACAGAGTTAATGGCGTGCTTTCAAAATGGAATCTATTTATTCTGATCCAACAATTACTTACACCTAAAACAAGCCATAAACTGAATAGAAAATAGAAATAAAAGTCTCAGCCCAGGATAGAGAAAATAGAATTTATCTCTTGGGCCACCTCTGATCAGTTGGCACTGGCTGACTGTAATATTTCTCAGGCAGCCCGAGGTACTATGAAGTCAGTTAGAAAAAAAGTGCTGTGATCAATTAGCAATGTCTAATATAAAAATGGAGCCACATTTGGGGAGGTGAAGGAATGCCAGTACCTGACCAGAAACAAGGTAAAAATCCAAAATACTCTAATTTTTTGAATACCAGATTCTTCAGTAGTTTCTAAAACTCTTTAAGAATTTTGTAAGAAAAAGTTGTGTAACAGTCCATGAATGCACATTACTTTTGATAGTATCTGAACTGAAAATTATGGGTGTTCAGCATTTGTAAAATGCATGTTAAGTTCCTGAGGAGAAAGGACTGTATTTTCCTCCTCCCATATCTCTACAGGACCTGGCAGAGCTGTTGCTAAACAAATAAGTATGTGTTGACTATCACAGAATATGAACTTTTCAGCTTCTGCATTAGTTACAGAAAGCTCGCATGTTCCCATTTCCATCAATCAAAGAGAATGATATTTACATCAGATGCTGTTTGCTCTTCAGGATTGCCGAAGTGTGGGGTCCCAGACAAAATATCATCGAACACCAGGAACTAGATCTCCCTCTCCCTGGAGCTTATTAAGTGTCCAATAAAATATTCAAAAAGAGAAAAGCCTGAACCAACATTGGGAACCAGAGCAAGTTACCTGTGCATAAGTCATAGACCCTGAGGAATTTATGCCAGACCTTACATTATAGATGGGCCTAGACTGAAAGAAGATTGTAAGGTCTAACTCCAATTCCCTCTCTCCATTTCAAAGACAGTAGTGTACTGAGGAAGTAAATAGGAAAAGACCCCTGCTAATATCACCTAAATGAGAGGCAGAAGGGCTGGAAGTGAGTGTAGACCAAGGGGTTAGCAGACATTTTACCACTTGGCCTTGCATGTCTGTGGATGGGCAGTCTGCAGCAACTCCTGTTGTCTCAGACGCAGCAGGATTTATTCAATCAGGTCATGGATGTAGAAGTTATAGCCAGGAGGGTAAAACAGAGATAACCACTGTCCCAAGCATTTCATTCATATCTGCTGCCTGTGATAAGTTTCCTGATACAACTTTCTGAAACTCCATCAGTAAGACAATTTCCCTGGGAAAAATTATCTCTGAACTAGTAGTGTATTACTGGAACATGTTTTGTTTCATTTTCATCTCTTCCTGTGTTTTAGACATGAGGTACCTCTGAAAAGATCTGACCAAGGAGCCTTACAATTCCCTAACAGAAACCAGTTCAATTCTATCTTGACTATAAGACAGAAGTCACAAAATCTAACATCAATGTGGGCAGACAAGTGATATAAATACATTATGTGGGTCAGGTATAAAAGATGATAGGACATGATGAGACCTGTGAGCTTGCGGTAGCTGTGAGGTACTATTCAATGTCAGCAGGTTGTTGCCAAATGGGAAAGTGAGCCCAGTGTTACCATATCGTCACATTGTTAAAGAGAAGTAGGAAAATCCTATTTTTACACTGACTGTCCTAATATTAAATGTTGGCTCTAAAAAAAGTTTAAACATTCTGCAGGCCAAACACAAAACAGGTCTGTGAACTGAGCAGAGACAATACTAGGTTATCAAAGACATATTCTCACTGCTAAATGAGAAAAAAACACAAGACAAACAAAAAGCATTCTTAAAATGAGATATTTCTCTAAGGACACCTCTTATGGAAGCTTTCTAAAGCATATTTACATCAAAAAAAGAAATTTTTAGAAAATATCTGATTTAAAGTCTCAGCTTTAAAGCTAAGCAAGGAATTATGAAGGACAAATAATATGAATGCCAAATTTCAAACTGCAATTTAGCAGTAGACCAAATAGCAAACAATGCAGGAAATAGAATTTATAACTGTAAAATTGGGAGAATAATAGTACTTGTCTCACAGTTATGCTATGTGAAATAAATTATATAAAATATATATAATAGTGCAAAAAAAATTCTGGAGATCTGCTGTACAACATTACACCTGTAGATAACAATACTGAATTGCACACAAAAAGTTAAGAGAATAGATCTCATGTTGACGCATGCCTGTAATCCCAGCTACTCCGGAGGCTAAGGCAGGAGAATCGCTTGAACCCAGGAGGCAGAGGTTGCGGTGAGCCAAGATCACGCCATTGCACTCCAGCCTGGGCAACAAAAGCAAAACTCCATTCAAAAAAAAAAAGAGTTCTTACTGTGATAATAAATATATTTTAGTCTGTATTTATTATGTATACTTTTGTATATAATTATATATAATTTTAATATTTATATTATAATTTATTATTAAAGTATACTAAATGATAATTTATATTTTATAAATTATATTTTATAACTAGTATAGATAGATATAAACTAGTATAATCCCTAGTACACAATAACTTCTCAATAAATATTTGTTGGTTTCATCATTCTTGAAATGAGAAACTCTAGAACTGTATCAGAACTCAAAAAATGTAAAGAGAGAAAAATCATGAAAAAGAAATGAAAGACAAGAAAGACAGTTGAAGGTTAAAGTCTGTGAAAAATTAAATCATACTATGTGAAAAAAATCAACAATGTCATTAATCAAAAAATTACAGAGAAACGTTTCCTCTAAATAGAGTCTTCAATATGAAAAGTGAAAATGGGCATGGTGTTCCAGAAAACTTAAGAAAGAGAACCATGCCTAATCAAAGTCCACTAACCTCTTTTAAACTTCAGACTATAGGAAAGAATTCTACAAGAATCTCAAAAAAGAAATTTAAGTTAGTCTTACTGTGTTTCTCCTCAAAGCTAAACACTAACAAGCGATGCCTCCAATTCAGATGTAGAAATCCACAAGTGTCCTGCTCACAGCCCGTCGACAAGAAAAAGCCACATGATTTACAAAAATTTCAACTTTAAAATGACTATAATTAATATATTAAAGAACCTAGTGACAGAGATGGACAACATGCATGTGCAGTTGGGTAATTTCAATAGAAAAATGAAGACTACAGATATCAAATAGAAATGTTGGTTCTTTGGTTAGTTTATGACAGGACTAGACATAGCAGGTGAAAGAACTGGTAAACTTTGAGGTAGGTCAGTAAAATTATTAAAACTAAAACCCAAAGAAGAAAAAAGAGTGGAAAAAAGACTACAGCATACAAATGATGTGGACAATATGAAACATCTAACATGTATATAATTGGAGGCCCAAGAAGAAAAGAAAAATAGAATAAGGCAGAAGACATATTTGAAATAAAAATGGCTAAAGATTTTCCAAAACAAAGCACACATTAAAACAGTTCAGAGAATCCTAAGTAAAATAAAAAATAAACGCCATACATTTAGTCACAGCATTGTCAAATTGCTGAAACCGAAGACAAAGAGAAAATCTAAAAGGCAGTCAGAGAAAAAAGAAACATTACCAACAGAGAAACAAATACTGAAATACCAGCAGATTTTTTTTATCTGAAGTTAAACAAAAGAAAATAGAACATGTTGAAAGTACCAGGGGAAAAAAAGCTTTTAAGTAGAATTCTGTACCAGTGAAGACATCCTTCAAAAGTGGAAGCAAAATGAGACATGTTTCAGACAAAGACTGAAAGTTTTACAACTAGTAGATTGCACCATAAGATATCTTACAGAACATTCTTCAGACAGAAGAAACATGATGGCAAGCAGAATGATAAATCTACAAAAAGAAATGTACATTGTAGAAATTATTTTTAAATATAATGTAAATGAAACAGAATTTTAAAGATTTTAAAATATCTTTATGAGACAACTGACTGCTTAATGAGAGTATAAAAGAGCATATATTTCATCTTAAGAGATCAGTAAAAACAAATATTACTCTATAAAAATATTCATTAAGACCATGAGTTATTTTATATGAGCTCTTTTGGAATATTAAGAAAACACTTTCCAACTCATTTTATCAAGCCATTACATAATATCAAAACAAAACAAAGCATTACAAGAAAAGAAAAATTAGAGAACTAGAAGATTCATGATCATAGACATCAAATTTCTCAACAAAATACTGGGAAATAAAATTGAGTAATATATTTAAAAAGACAATACGGCATGACCGAATGGGGCCCATCCTTTAAATGGAATGTTGGTTCTACAGTCAATTTATGTAATTCTTCCTATCAATAGATTTTTTTAAAAATCAATATGGTCTCCTCAATAGATGCAGAAAAAAAAACAGTGGCAAAATTTAACATCATTTATGATGACAACTTCCAGCAAATTAGAAATCTGAGCCCAATAAAGGGAATCTAGAAAATTTTCATAGCTAACCTCATACTCAATGGTGAAAGACTTTCCCCCTAAACTTGGGAGCAAGGCAAAGATGTCTGATTTCAGCACTTTTAGTCAATATTGCTCTGGAGGTCCTAGCCAATGCAATAAAGCAAGAAAAGGAAATCAAAGGCATACAGGCTGGAAAGGAAAATAAAACTGTGTTTACTGACAGACATGACAATCTATAGTAGACAATCTCAAAGAAATTACTAAAAAGCTACCAGAACTAATATGTTAGTTTAGCCAGCTTGCAAGATACAAGCTGAAATATTAAAACATAAATTGTACTTTGTATTATTTAACAATTGAAAATTCAAATTAATAAAATACAATGCCTTTTAAAATAACATATAATGCACAAAAAGGTGCATTAATTATAGGTTGAAAGGTACCAAATATTCCTGAGAGGAAGTAACAAAGACTGTGGTATATGGAACAACATACCATGTTCATGGATCAAAAAATACTGTTAAGATGTCAGTTCTCCTCAAATTCATCTACAAATTCATCATAATCCCATTCAAAATTTTTGCAAATTTCGGTAGAAATTGGCAAACATAGCCTAAAACTTACTTTTAAAGAAACATGTCCTTTAATAGTGAAAACAATTTTGAAAAAGAAGAATAAAGTTGGGAGACACACTATCTAATTTCAAAGCATATTATATAGCTACAGTAATCAAAACAATGTAGTACTAACATAAAGAAAGGCATACAGAGCAATGAAATGATTAATTTTTGGTCCCAAACATTCCATGGTAATTCGATGAAGAAAAGTTAGTGTTTTCAACAAATGGTACCAGTAAATCTCAACCTTCACTTCATGTCATACACAAAAATCAACTCAAAAGAGATTTCAAATCTAAATATAAGAGCTACAACTATAAAACTTCTAGTACAAAAATATTTGTGACCTAGGGTTAGGTAAATGTTTTTTAGGTAGGATATAAAAAATATAAACTATAAAATAAATATTAAATTATAAAATAAGTATTAGATAAATTGAACTTCATTATAATTAAAAACTTCTGCTTTTCAAAATATACTGTTAAAAAAATTAGAAGACAGGTCATAGCCTAAAAAAAAATATGTGTTGCATATATCTGATAAAGGACTTGTATCTAGATTATCTAAAGAACTTTTATGTCTCAATAATATGACATACATGTAATTTTTAAATGGACAAAATAATTTAGCATATTTTTCATCATGAAGCTATACAAATGTCAAACACACAAAAAGATGCTCAACACTATTCATTATTAGAGAAATGCAAATTAAAGCTACAATTAGATACTGGTTCACAAGAGAATGGATTTTTAAAAAACTGACAGTATTAAGTGTCAGCAAGAATCTAGAACACTTGGAAATCAAAGATTATGGGAGCATAGGGAAATGAAAAATGGTACAGAAACTGGAGAACAGTTTGGTCATTTCTTATAAGGTTAAATAAAAACTTACCATTTGATCTAGCAATCTCATTCAGGTATTCACTCAAGATAAATAAAAAAATTGTGTGGAGAGGGGATTGACTACAAGTGAACATGCAAAAATACTTCTGGATTGGGGAACCGTTTGTATCATGATTGTGATGGTGATAAGTTGTTTGTATACATTTGTCAAAATACATTTAACTGTACACTTGAAATTAGTGGATTTTATTGTATATACATCATGCCCTGACAGATTTGATTCCAAAGAAGCTTCAAAGACAGAAATCTGATGAATGGTGGCCAGAGGTTGGAGGTGGGGGAAGAGACTGACTACAAGAAATTCAAGAAAATTTTTTGAGTTGGTGAAAATGCTCTAATAACTGGATTGTAGGATTCTTTACTTATTTATTTATTAAAACTAACAAAACTGGACATTTTTAAAAGCTGAATTTTAAACCTGACTTTTTAAAAATTAATGAACAAGCAAACAAATAATTCCAGAACACAACAGAGCAATATACTAAGGTGCCTGAAGAAAAACACTTGTGACCCCAAAGTTGTATAGGCAGCCATTTTACCAAAACACAGTGGAAAGATGTTCTCAGAAGTACAAGGACTCAGAAAATACCCATCCAAGTACTCTTCCTGAGTGAAGTACCTGGGATCCTATGACTGAATAAAGTAACATAAGTCAAAAGAAAGAACACCAGAAACACTGATTAGATAATTGTCGGTCTACCTGATAGGATAAACGTGGTAAGAAACAGGGCCACTGCAAGAACATAAATTGCCTTTGTGTATTAGATAAATAAAACTTCCTCCCAGGCCCTTCCCCTTTTTTTCTTAAAGAAAATATCTATATGGTAGGAATAGCTGGAGAAACACAAAGAATTACTCCATTGATTACTGTGAAATATTGAGAGAGAAAACTGTTGAATTAATTCTCTTTCACAAAGGGAAATAAACAATTGTCTTTCTGCCGCTGACATTGATCAGTTTAATAGGAGTTAAGTTAATCTTTTAAAAAATCGAATTGAGAAATGTCACATGATTTATATTAAAAGCACTTTGGAACATATATTATTTTTATTTACTCCTTTACATTCAACTTTTGTTTTATCAAAGGAGTACCTGTTGTTTTAACTGTTACACCATAAGTCCAGAAATATGCATAATATTAATTTATTTTTTACTGACTGAAGATTCCCGAGGACATTACATATGCTACAATTTTTAGACTTAATGGCCACTCTACAGTTCTACAACACTGAAAACAAATAGTAGTGGTCCCCGCCTACACAAACCCCTGCCCTAATTCCTGCTTCCTGAAGGCAATGACACAGCTGTTTCTTCTCCATATTTACCTCCATATTTTCAAATAAAATACTTGTTTTGCTATTTCTTGTTTTTTTTTTTTAATTTGAGAAGTTATTTGCTGACTTTCTAATATGGAGGACAAGATTTAGAGCTCCTCCATTACACTTCACCTGCCCCATTTTTCCACCAGAGATACAGCATGATGCTTACTCAGATTATTATATAAATACACTTCATAGCTGAGCCAGTACCTACAATAGATATGTTTCTTGGCTGTTACAACTTTGTGTCTTCCTGAAGTTAGTGTTTATCTTGTTTTCTCAGCATCTTAGGCTTCCCTTGCTGCCAGGCTAGGTTTCCATTTTCTCCTTCTGGGTAAGTCTACAGTCCATCTGTTTTCTAGATTCTAATGTTTTGTGGCTGTCATATTCTTCTCTGTTCTCTTGTCCATATAGCTTTATGCAATCGTATCCCTTTATTGTCTTTTGAGTGGTATTTCAGGAAGTGAAGGCAGACACATGGGTTCTGTTGACCACCATGTTAAGGAGCAGTACCTCCCAGTGTCACTAACTGATCTTGGCAAAGAAACATCTGCAGAGGGGAGGCCAGGCCAGAAGGTGAGGGGCATTCCCCATTAGGGCAAACCAGGCATCTTGACCTGTCTTCTAACACCACTGAGGCATCACTCAGCCACACCATCACTCCCTGATTTGCACAGATCCGATTTCTCTTGTAATTTTGGAGAAAACATTTATTTTTAAAAATAAGTTAATTTAATGAATTGAGAAGAAGGATGAGGGCCCATGGTCCTCACACCTACCTTCACTGCACTGAAGCAGACCGGGTGAAGCAGGGCGGCAGCCAAGATGCTCCTGGCCACACTGTAAACAGCCGAGGTTATACCAGACACAGCTGGAAGAAAAACAACAGTTCTTTTCTAGACTGGCCATTCTTACAATCAACAAATGTAAGACAGTGAAGAGAAGGTTACGCATTCACATACAAGATGCCTGCTGAAAAGGCAAAGAATACATCTATGGGATCCATCAGAAGGCACTGGATGACTCGTAGGTGCAAGAAAGAGGCTACCATTTAACTAAAAATTCAAGAGGAAAGTATTTAGAAAGAATGCTTTACAATGTTCTTAAAAGGCTACGTGAATGTGTCAGAAGAAGGTAGGGAGACCTCATGGTTTAAGTTGAAAGCTGCTGGCAAAGGAAAAGATCCTGGATAGCAATTTCAATAGAATAAAGAGAAAGGAGGAGGAGGGAGGGAGAGGAAAGGAAGGAGGAGACAGGAGACAGGAGAGGGAACAAGCAAGTGTCCCCATGTGGGGTGGGGTGTGTGTGTGTGTGTGTGTGTGTGTGTGTGTGTGTGTGAGAGAGAGAGAGAGAGAAAGATGGGGGTGGTAACAGTGATTGCATTATGCACATGATTTCATTTACTCCTTATAGCAATCCTATGAGGTCATCATGTTTATTTCCATTTAGAGTAGAGAAGAGTAGGCTGAAAACTTAAGCAATTTACATCACACCATGAGATTATATCCACCTTGGTCTGAATCTAAAGTATGATATTAAAAGGGTCAAAGTGATGATTTGGGGATACAGGTCACCTGTCTCTACAGGTGCACACACAATACACAGCACAATGTCAACCCACAGGCTCACACTGATGCACTCCCAGACTTGAGCATGTACGTGCTCAAATATATACACATACACACAAACACACATACACACACTTATAGCCTCTCACACATGCTCACACATATTCACACAGAGTGTTTTTAAAGGAATAGTTTGACAGGCCTCAAACCTATTCCAATTCACAGAGAATTCTACCCTGGTTTCTGTGCTTATGCTCAACCAAGTTAAATGGACAGCTTCCCATGTAGCTACAGGAAATCCGGACAGGCCCATCATCACCCAGACTGATCCAAACTGAAGTAGTTTAAATGCTCAGAACAAAGAAAATCTAACTAACTATCTAGCCTCTCATCCCCTGCCCAAGTCTATTTAGTCCTTATCTGAACTCTAGAATCCTTTACAGGAAGAATAGAATGTAAACGACTTACCAGAACCGCCAAAAAACAGCATGTCAACTTGCTCCAAAAGATAAATGCAGAAAGTGTTGATTTGCGGGAAAAGCCCAAGGAGGGAAATAGCAGGGAAGCAATATAAAAATACTGAAAATGAACAAACAAAATAAATGATAAGCATATGGGAACTGTGTTGCCAAGGCTCCTGCTGCAGTGCTGTCTCTCTCCCCTTCCAAACCACCCCACTCAGGAATACTGAAGGCAATCTTAGACTTCTCACCCGGAGGAAACTGGAGGCAGAGATGGAAACGTGCCTGTGGATGCAACAAGGAGCTGATCCTGAGAGGTACTGATGAAAGGAATGCACACAAGCCCTGGACTGAGCAAAGACCTCAGGAGTGATGAGTGAGAGTAGAATCATCTTCAGTTTGAAAGAGTAGACTTGGACATGGGGGAGATAAGGGCAAGAGAAAGGAAACTAGGAAAACTATAGGAACATAAAAAGACACAGGACAGGCTGGGTATGGCAGCTTGCGCCTGTAACACCAGCACTTTGGGAGGCCAAGGTGGGCGTATCACCTGAGGTAAGGAGTTTGAAACCAGCCTGGCTGACATGGCGAAACCCTACCAAAAAAAATACAAAAATTGGCCAGTTGTGGTGGTGGGCGCTTGTAAGCCCAGTTACTCAGGAGGCTGAGACTGGAGAATCATTTGAACCCAGGAGGCAGACGTTGCAGTGAGCTGAGATCCCACCACTGTACTCCAGCCTGGGCAACAGAGCAAGACTCTATTTCACAAACAGAAAAACACAGGACAGTAATTATGGGGATCTCTTCCTGCATGCGAGAGGGCAGCAATAAACTGGGGCCAAGGGGTCTCCTTGCTTTGCACTTCTGTAACCTCAAGCACTTAAGTAACTCAGAGTCTATTACATCCTAAATACCAATTGGAAACTTATAGTTAGCCAAGGCTCTCCAGTAGGAACGACCTGACTGCAGCACATGGTGATGATGTGACCCTGATTCTAGTGTAGATGGATCACCTGGTAGATAAAGGTGCTCTTGGCTGCGGAGAGGGAGATTGTGCTATCTCCCATCAGAATGATGCAATTGCACAATTGGAAAAAACATTTATAGTTTATAATTCAATGTTTCAGAGAACCATTTTGTTAGAGGAGGAAAAATATAGTAGAGCTGCATTTTACAGCAACTTTCCTATCATTCCCTCTTGCTTAATTCTACTGAAGCTGGGTTTCATAGAAACACAGAAACTCCCATTAGCAGTGCCGTAATACATCTGTCTTCCTTCCTGTCTCCGATTATTAGGTCATATTCAATGAAGTTTGGTACTGGTAAACCTTAATAAAACTAAGGAAATTTGATTTGAAATTCAATAAGCCTAGACATTGGAACTATGCCCTAAAATGTGCAGAAACCACAGTGAACAATGGGAGGAGGATGGGAAGTGAGGGTGTTTCTGCTATTTTTGAAAAATGGGAAATGTTAACTTCCTACAGTGAAGTTGCAAGGATGAGAGTATTTGCACAACTCATTCTCTGAATGTTTGATTAAAATAGTTAATATTATTGGGTTATTTAAAATAGGCACAATAGCACCTTTGGCCATAAGATGGTAAACTATGTCAAGTGGACTTAGTTCTTGCTTCTCTCTTGTCCTTTTTCTGAAATGCTCCTTGTTTTGGGTTGAATTCTGTTTTCACAAAAGAGGTTTAAGTTCTCTTTTTAAAAGTTGGTATACCTACGTAATGAACCTGCACGTTCTACACCTGTAACCCAGAACTTAAGTAAAAAAAAAAGTTGGTTAAAAGTCAGTATGGAACAAAGTATTGAGGAACTGTTCCAACTCTTTGTAGAAGTAAAATTTTATGTCATGAACATGGCTATCTCTGATAACAGGGGCTGTGCTTGGTATTGGAGCCATATTTTGATACATGTGGTAATTTTGTTGTGATCATTTTTGTGTCAAGATTTCAACTATATTATAAAAAAGTAGAGCACCTGAAAGCTGTTTATTTCTCAATCAAAGCAGACAAAAAGGTACAAATACTGATATGCTAGACATAACTATATAAGATATAATTTCTTTTTCAGTTTCTATAAATGGAGAGATATAAGAAATAAATAGAAATTTAATTACAGAACATATAGTCATGAGCATAGAAATTTTAATCCATAAAATTCCATATAATTTCAAACAAACTGAGAAGAGCTTCTCTTTACTTTGGGGTCAAAAAACCCAGCAACAACAATTTTGTTCTATGCTATATCTGCCAATTCTGGATCGGGGCAGAGGGAAGGTCCAATGAGATTTATTATTTACCTTTCAAAACACAGTATGCCTGTGTGACAAAAACTACACCGAGAATGAAGAACTACAGGGAAAAGCTTAGGTATGGAATATTAAAGGCAAAATCAAATATTGGGAGCTATTTGGTAAATCAAGGATAAAGAGATATTCTGTATAAGAAATTCATTAGCTAATTCAACAAAACCTTAAGAAGTGAAAAGAATTGGAACACAATGAAAAATGGCATGAGGAAAATAAAATGGTAGGAACTACCTGAAAGTCATCCCTGGAGATGCTCTGGCTGTGGGTGTAGAATTGAAACTTAATGCAACAATATAGGAAGAACAGCAGTCAACAGGGAGGCCCAGGCACTAGCTTGTCTCCAAAACATATTGGAGGAGGAAAGCTCTAGTCTTTAAAATAAATGTCGTGGAGGTGGAATGGGAGGAAGATAGAGTCCATGTGTCTCATCTGTCAGGTTGCAGTGAACGTGAAGGAAAAAGCCGCCAAATGCTTGTTATGTTACCAGGGCTTTAGGAAAATGACACTTGAAATTGCTGAAATTATTTTGTCCTTTTTTTACAGAAGCAAAAAATTAAAAAGTCTTTGTGGCTATTCACAATTTTCCCTGTGAACAAACTTTTTTTTTGTTAGCATACTACTGAGCACATCTATAATTTTCTCTCACTTCTTCTTAACTTCTTATTTTCCTTAATAATTATAGTCAATGCAGAAACTTCTGGCACAGTTCCATTTCATAAATAAGCAAAATTCATAAATAAAAATATTGTGGCTTAAGTTTATTTCTTTTATCAAATGTAAATGATATAAATTACTCTATATGCAGGTTTGGGGGACAAGCATGCAGAATTAAAATGCCACAGAAATAAAACTAAAGCCTAGGAATTCAATGTGAATGTCTTCAATGTGCCCTACCTGTATATTAACTAACTGTCCTCATATGGACTACTGAGGCCAAGAAGCGAGCCTGTAAACAAGACATAGAAATGGGACATCTGGGTGTTTAGGGAAGGATAAGTAAAATCCAGTGATTAGTTTTAAAACCTCCACTCATCTCCAGAGTTACAATCTCCATTATTGGAGATGCATTATTGTTGGCAGGGATTTATAAACCTAAGGACCAAAAATAAAGCATAAAAGTCCCAGGTCTGAGAAAAACGAAAACAAAAAACACAGAGCAGAGGCCATTTGATAAAGCACCCATCCAGAACTTGGACCCGGGCTACAACTGATGGCCATTTCATGTTGCCTGAAGTTTTTCCATGCCAGAGAACTCATTTCACTAAGCAACCTACTCTACTGTAGGGCAGCTCTAACCCAAACCGTTTTACTGGCTTCTTTATACTGAGCTATAATCCACCTTCCATCTTCTGGAACTAGTTATTAGGGCTACAAAAAGAATAAAATCCCTCCCCTTCAACCTGGCAGCATTTTAAGGATCCAAAGCTATCGTGTGTACCTCTAGCACTCAAGTGTTTCTTCTCTGAGTTGGACATTCTCAGTTCCATTACCCAGTTGCCAGAACTCATATAGGCCATGTGACTACACACCCCTCTGGGCACACTCTAGCTTTGTTACTGCTCCTTTTGAAATATGGCACTAAGAATCAAAGACCTCTTGTCTTTCTCATTCATAGGATAATTTCAAAGCCAGTCTCACTCAGAGGCTTTTGCTGAAGTTACCCAAATGGAAAGTAATGTAAATTCTAGCCAGAGGTCACCAGTCTCTGACTGAGTGCAGGAAATGAGTGTGGACTAATAACTTTCACCTTATTCCTGGGAATGAAAATAAAGAATGTTTTTCCTTATAATGAAAGGAAAAGTGCACAGAGTAATATTCTGAACATATATGAGGGATCATAAAAGAAAAAGAAATTACATAGGAATATTATTTTGTGTTTCTATCTCCTTAATTCACCTGAATTTCTCCTCCTACTGTTCTATGATCTGACATTCCCTTCTTTTTTTGAGATGCTTCTCTCCTTGCATTATAAATGACAAGGAGTTTCTCCATCCTTCCCACCTGCCCGATGTCCACCTGACTTATCTCATACCACTGGCTCAGGCATTCAGTCCCTTCTGCACAAGGAGGTAGAAGGAGCTGCTGATAGTGGACTGTCCTCGCTCCTTGTCTGTCCGTCTCCTCTGCTACCTCCTCCCACTCTGACAGGGTGATGGTTTCTAAGCAGAAACCAGGAGTGGCAGTGGGTAACCGATACATCACCAGTAAGGCACTGCTCTAGGAAATACTCCATGTCCCCTAGCACCTGCCAGAGGAGGACCACTTGCACCCAACACAGCCTGAGAAGCACAATAAGTCCATGGGAAACAATGTCACATGGACTTAGTTCTTCCTTCTCACTTGTCCTTTTTCTTCAACGCTCCTTGTTTCGGATTGAATTATGTTCCCACAAAAGACGTTGAAGTTCTAACTCCCAGGAACTCGCAATGTGACCTTCTTTGGAAATAGGGTCTTTGCAGATTATTGGGTTAAGCTGAGGCCCTTAGGGTCCATCTGGGCCCTAATTCAATATGACTGGTGTCCTTATGAAAAGGAAAAATTTGGACACAGAGGCAGATGTGCATAGAGGGAAGACCATGTGAAGACACAGGAGAAGAATGCCATCTACAAGACAAGGAGAGACGTCTGGACCAAGTCCTTCTTTAGCGCTTTCAGAGGGAGCATGGCCCGGACAATACCTTGAGTTCGGACTTCTGGCCTCTAGAACTGCAAGACAATAAATGGCTGTTGTTCTAAGCCACGCAGCGGGGAGTGCTTTGTTACAGTGGCTCTAGGAAACAAATGCTATGAAGCCAATGTGAATGTATATATTGTGTGTCTTCCATATGCCCTGCCTATGTATTAACTAATTGTCCTCAGACGGACTACTGAGGCCAAGAAACAAGCCTGTAAACAAGACATAGAGATGGGTCGTCTGGGTGTTTAGGGAAGGGTAAGTACAATCCAGTGATTGGTTCTAAAACCTCCAAAGTTATAAATCTCCATTGTTGAAGATGCACTATTGTTGGCAGAGATTTATAAACCTAAGGACCAAAAATAAAGCATAAACCTCCCAGGTCTGAGAAAAACGAAAACAAAAAACACAGAGCAGAGGCCATTTGATAAAGCACCCATCCAGTGCCTGGACCTGGGCTACACCTGATGGCCATTTCATCTTGCAAACGCTTCCTAGAGCCACTGCACACTTCTTTTTCCTCCTAATAACCTCTTTTTCTCCTAATGTTTTTCTTCTCTCCTTGCTAGTTCCTCCATATAGCAATGGCAGCAGATATAGACTACTTACACCACTTACTAGTTTAGGGAATAGAGAGTGAAGAAGTTCCACAAGGAAGAAATGACTTTAAATTGCCCTTGTATTCCCTCATAAAGTCAGAAAAATAGTGTAAGCTTCTATCTCTTTCCTTTCTCTCCCATTTGTTCTAAATTTGTTTCACAACCTTTTCCTTCTCAGTGCAAATTAGTATGTTTAACACATTCAATCCATAAAGATTGCTATTGTTCTATTTATCTTTACCTCAGAAGTTATTTAATCGGCTTGCTGGATTATTTATCACCATTTTTACTTGTCACTGTTGACAAGGAAACAAAAATATGTATTAGGCAGAAGCTTTAATGAGGGAAAGGGAATTCCAGTGAAAAAGATAAGAATGTTCCCTCTCTAATCCCTAATGAAATTGATTTTAAAAATAAAATACAGTGAGAATATGCATAGCTAGTAGGATATGCTAGGACAAAGGTTACTGCTAAAAGTAAAATCTTAGGCTTTTACCAATTATTTAAGACAATAAGGTCTTACTTTTTAAGCTTTAATAACATCTCACAATCCAATGCCATTGCAAGTTTGCCACACTAAGACAACTACGCTTATTCCACAGAGTTGACTTTTTTATAGTAGCAAATAAAAATTCTAAAAACCAGGAATGAGGGAGAGACCTATGCACAGAAAACCAATTTCTAAATGGAAGACACATCGTGCTCTTCATGCCCCAAACCTCTTTCTACAGATTATTGGCAAAAAGCACTCATTAAGTCCCTACTTATTCTAAGGGCTGAGTAAAACGGTCCAAATGGACTATAGCCTTCTCTAACTTATGAATGGGAGGTATTCCAAAAGTTATTTGTACATTAATCTCCTTAGTACTTAAAACAGATTTTTGGCCATGCCTGGTGACTCACACCCGTAATCCCAGCACTTTGAGAGGCTGAGGCGGGTGGATCACCTGAGGTCAGGAGTTCGAAAGCAACCTGGCCAACATGGCAAAACCCCGTCTCTACTCAAAATACAAAAATTAGCTAGGTATGGTGGCACATGCCTGTAATCCCAGCTACTTGGGAGACAGAGGCAGGAGAATCACTTGAACTCCGGAGGCAGAGGTTGCAGTGAGCTGAGATCATGCCACTGCACTCCAGCCTAGGCGACAAAGATAGACCCCATCTCCAAACAAACAAACAAAAACCTCACAGACTTTTATGTTCATTAGTTCATCCTTTCAACAAGTATTTATTTAGTGCCTATAAATGCCAGACACTGCGAAGGATTCAGTGGTAAGAAAGCAGGCAGGGTCTCTGCCTTGCCTTTTCTGATCTAATAAGCTAGTGAGAGAGACAGGCATTATTTCAATATCACAGATGTGAGCAGATTGCTACAAAATGGGTTATGGACTATGAAAAGTGTGGGTAGTGAGAGGATAGACAATGGGGTGAAACTTAGGGAAATGAGGTATTATGAGCCAGCACAGTGAAGGGCGGGGGAGACTGCAGAACAGCTTCTGAGAAGAAGGAACAGTGTGTGAGAAGGAGATGAGAAAGGGCCACAGTAGTTATGGCTCCACCTCAAGACACAAATCCCTGTGACCTGTAAGAGGTGTCACTCTATCGACACTTAACCCACACTCAAGATCCCAGGAAAAGATGACCTCATGGGGGTACCCAGGATGGAGTGTGGAGTGCAGAGAGAGAAAAGGCAACATTTTGACATAGACAATTGTTTCCTGGACATCTTCCAAAATGATTTTATGCTTTCTCCTTCTCTAATCTCCAGGTCCTTTTGTGCCCTTGACCTGTGGACTCCAACACTGCTGTTTGCAAAAAGATGACAAGAAAGGATGGCCCTCCAGAGTGTGCAATCATGAGTGAGCATCTCTGTCTACTCAAACTCTGACTTCTTCATTGCAGCCAATTTAGTGAGGAATATGGGCGAGCTAAGTTATAAAGTAACAAGAATGACGTAAGACCTTTCTTATTGTGTATGTGTCTGTTCCAACTGATAGGACTGAAAAAAAAGGAAAGTAAAAAATATCAGGCCAGGCGCAGTGGCTCATGCCTGTAATCCCAGCACTTTGGGAGGCTGAGGTGGGCAGATCACAAGGTCAGGAGACAGAGACCATCTTAGCCAACATGGTGAAACCCCATCTCTACTAAAAGTATGAAAATTAGCTGGACATGGTGATGCGTATCTGTAATCTCAGCTACTTGGGAGGCTGAGGCAGGAGAATCACTTGAACCAGGGAGTCAGAGGTTGCAATGAGCTGAGATGGCGCCACTGCATTCCAGCCTGGCAACAGAGTATGACTCCGTCTCAAAAACAAACAAACAAAAAAAATCAGGAAGGATAGAAGCAAATATTCAATATTCTTGGGCAGGAGGGCACTGACTAGGAGATCAAATTATGGATCTGCTCCTATTTTTTTTTCAACATGTTTCTGTTTCCTAATTGAACTCAGAGGTTCTCTGAAGCACAGTACATAACCCTTTGGCATTAAGAAGCTACTCTGCTCTTCTCATGATGTAACAGGAAAAGATGTGTTGGGGATGCATAGAAAGGTGGGCTTGTGGTAGGTTGGACATGCAGGGAGTAGAGAGTGAAGAGTTTGCTACCAACACAGCAGGAAGAGGAACGGGAAGCCAGAGGGTGGGATGCCTACCAGAGTTTTCACCTAGAAGAAGCACAAAGAAAGCTTACACTATACCGGGGCACCCTCCCTAGTACCACTAGAGAGATTCAGGGGAATGTCGTGGAGGTTGGGGAAAGGATGATGAGGAAAAGAAGGCTTTGACAGTTTCTCAAGTAGTATTTCTAGTTGGCAAGCGAGAGATCCAGCTATTGATTTTGGTGGAAGCTGCCCTTTATTAACTCAGCTGGTCAGTGTGATCACAGACAATGACAAGTTGGCAGGTGTGCAAATCCCTGGATGTCTCTGCAAGAATTTTCAGAGCATATGCAGTCGGGTAAATACCAGGGCAAACACTTTGCTTAATAAGGACAACAAGAGCTGATGCTTGGTGTCCAGCACTGCTCTCTATGTCTAAGTATACCAACTCATTTAAAACTTGCAGTCATTTCTGAGGTGGCCAATAGTTTTGCCTTTATATTACAGTTAAATTTTGCTCAAAGTCATATACCTAGTGAAGTGGCAAAACTGAAATTAAAACAGTCAGCAGTTTGGCTCCAGAGTCAGGGCTCAAAACCATTACAGTATGCAGGTGACTTGTTTAAACAGAGCATTTTATCTCAAATACTGCCTAAACCTTAAGGCAAGGAAAGGGATTGGTGAAGACTGGGTGATCTGAGTATCCAGGACTCCACCTCAACTGAGAACCATGCCCATTCATGCTGCCACTCTGATGGCAAAACCATCCCCAGCAGGCACCATAACAACCATTCTTCAGGTGGACATTATGATGATGGACATTATAGTGCTGTAACTTCCTGGTCATAAATATCAAAATCCTTTAAAAATAATTCCATAGTTCTATGCTTCGAGGCGTGGGCTCCCAGACAGTCTTCAGTAGATGTGCAAGCCAAGAGGAAAATGCACATCTCTTCACCAGATAATCAAATAAGGAGGCTTAGAAATTCAGAAGACAAAGGGGAGACACACCCCTGACCCCCATATTCTTCCCCACAACCCCGATATTAACTCACCAATTAAGTAGTCCCTAGCTGATTGTAGGAACACTGGAGAGAAGAGCTTCAGGCCATACACAACATAACTGGGAGGGTGCCTGGCTTTGGCCCCTGTATCAAGAAGCAAAATAAGGCCACACAGCACACAAAAATAGATTGGTCTGCTATATGTTATGATTTGGTTGTGTCCCTAGAAAACAAACACAATTTCTGAATGGTACCTTTTATTTTGATTAAATGACAAAAAACCTCATAGTCAATAACTTATGCCATATAACACATTTTTCCCCGACCACCACAATTCACATACACAAGAAACAAAACAACAACAAAAAAAAGGAAAACAAAAAAAGTTTGATTCTTCTTCTGTCAAAGCAGAAAGAGACTATAAAAAACACGTTATGGCTATCAATCTCAACAAGATTTAACTGAAAATTTAATTACCATCCTGAGAGAAAATGTAGATCTAATTCAATGCTTTCCCCAACAGTGAAACTTCCATTCATCTTGTTCATATTGAGTGCAAAACTAATTTAAACCACTATTTGCTCCACACTTGGGTGCCAATATTAATAAGAAATAGAATTATAATTTGTGGGCTTTAATTTCCTAGTGTCTCAGAAAGCAAGACAATATGGGTACAAAGTTACACCTGCAGAAATTACACAAAATATCTTAGTGTAGCACGGTGGAATCATTCTGGTTTTGTTTTGTTTTTTTTAAGTGTTATTTATACTATGTACATAGCATTTTCCCGTGAGGGGTACCAAATTTTCAGCAGACCTCATCTTATCCCTATACCTATTGTTAAGAGGCAAAGTAGAAACATTTTTTATTCTTCTTGAATGGATAAAAAAAATTAAAGAACTTCATCAACATCATACAATGTCATATATAAGGAACATCATACAACATCAACTTTCCAGGGCAAAAGCCAACAAAAAATTTACATCTCACAAATCAATGCACAACTTGTAAGATTCAGGGGAAAAAAACAATGAAAATGAATTAAGAAAAGTGTCTTTTGCAATTCATGAACTGCCTTGAGTGTAAAAAGTAAAAATTAAAGTGATATGCTTTCAGATGTGAATTTTTAAAGTCACTGCCGTGAACATGTTATATTTAGAAATGCAATTTAAATTACCACTGCTTCTATAATAGAAATAGTTCTATTCTGAGACCATCTTTTAAGAGGAAGGAAAACACAGGCTGTCCATGGAGGCTGGCTATGTTTGGCCCAGAGTCCAGGCTTAGTCTTGAAGAATACTTGTACTCTTATGAAATTTCCTTTTGAATCCAACTAGGTCATAGATTAATGGATATGAGAATACTTTTATTGCATTTTTAAAAATTGAAAGTGAAGCCCAAGTTAAATCTAAATGCATTTCTCATCAAGTGAATGGCAAAATAAGTGTGTTGGTATAAATAACGATGCAGCATACAAATATACATGCATATGAGACATTTTCTCAAACTGGCATGGTTTAGGAAATATAATTAAATAGCTACTTTGCACTTGCTCTGATTTGTTTTCTTTAATTAAAAGTTTAAAAATGCATTATTCTACAAATTAAAAGTCTTTGGCCTTTAACAAGTCTGAGATATTATTTTGAATCTTCCAAGTCAAACTTTACTGGGCATGGGAAGGTTTTCTTTATATTTGTAATTTATGAAACAAAACTGAAGGCACCATTGTAAAGAGCCTGCCCTCATCACCATGTTCCTGCTTCACCACATTTTCCCATCCTGTGTTTTGGGCCCCCAAACCATACTAAGAGCATTTTGCTAATACATGGCACATAAACCACTTCTCCTTTTTTTTTTTTGTTTCACTATGTTGGCCAGGCTGGTCTCGAACTCCTGACCTCAGGTGATCTACCCAACCCCACCTCCCAAAGTGCTGGATTACAGGCGTGAGTCACTGCGCCTGGCTACTACTTCTATTTGCCTTGATTCCTGAGAACACCTACTAATAAAGTATCCCTGCTCTCCAGTTCCTAATTTCACATATGAATCAATCATAATCTCTCCTAAGGACTGATTTTTTAATTTTTTCAATAGAAAAATTCTAGTAGCTCCACCCACTGAAGTCTGATCATAATCTTAAAAACTCATTTGACTCCAATTTAACCTTAAAATACATTATGGGGAGCACCAATGGAATTCAGCTGTGGAGCGTCTTGTGAGACTATTGCACAAAAGCAGATCTCTGCACATTTGCATTTTCCATCAGCCCTACCTCCATATGCCATCTCATGACCCAAGTGTTGGTCTCAATGCAAAGGAAGAACAAGGTGAGAGAAATGAACAAAAACTCCAGGAGTCCTGCCTGTGCCAAGTGGCGGTGCATGTGGCTAAGTGACGAGGCCATCCTAACTATCTCTTAGAGACAGTGGGATAGTTAACTGCTTCAAATGTTTTGTTGCTGTTGTGAAGGGGGAAGAAAGGTTTTTATTGTAAGGGAGCTAGGGTGTCTGGGAAAACTTGTAGAGGTGTACAGCTCGGCCTCAAGGGGCATGAACTGAGGTCTGTGCACAGTCTGGCCAGGCTCCTCCATTCTCTCTCTCAGTTCTGCTGCATGTGCCAGCTCCAGGCTTCATTCCCCAGGGCAGAAGAGAGCCCCTGACACCTGCTGAGTTGACACATGTTCCTGTCTCACCCACATTCAGAGGTCCAGCGACTATTTTTTTTTTAAGAAAGGATCTTGCTTTGTTGCCCAGGCTGGAGTGCAGTGGCATGATCATAGCTTGCTACTGCTTCCCTCTCCTGACCAGCTACTCTTTTTTAAAACTGACATAAAACAACAACAGCCACAACACCTAATGTTTGTCTGACCTTTTCTCTATCCCAGGCACTGAGTGTCCTATCTACTTCAAGTGTATTCACGTGGCTAACCTTCAGAGAACACCCTGAGAAGTACATACTACTCTCATTTTGACAAGAGTAAACTGAGACATAAAAATGAAGAAACACCCACAGAAAACAGCATGGCAGAGTAAGAACTGGAACCCCGTTTGCCTGGCTCCCCATAACAACTATGAGGGGCATGCATTTGGCACTGGATTCTCCAGACCCAAGGACTCAGCCTGATGTCACAAAATTTCATTCATAACCATCACTCTTTAAACACAGAATATGAACATTACTCATGTGAAGCAAATTTAGAGAATAAGGAAAGCATCCATGATAGCCTTTAGGTGTCAGTTTCTTCAAAGGACTCTGGGCAGAGAAAAGGCCTCCTTACTTGTAGATGGTATAGAAAACTCAGACATTCTCTGCTCATTTCTCTGCTGTTGCCCTGTGACATTACGCCCACATACGCTGAACTTTCATCACTGCAGCAAGGGCTTGCTGTGTTTTATAGTTTCTGACAATGGTGTAGGTTAGTTTAATTAAACATTATTTTTTGGTGGCTGTTGATGATTTCTTTTTTACTTTACCTTTAGCAGTTCACTTGTGCATTGAGAGCCATACTAAATGCTCATAATGCCCTTTGGTTCCCCTTGTATGTGAAGCAAACAAGGGCAGCTGGGGGTGGGTACCCATCACCCCACTGCGACCCTAGACAGCAACTATTTTATGATCCACACTGTATATACAAGAGAATCCAAAACATTTTAAAGAAAACAGTATGGAAGAGAAGCAGCAGCCAAAGGGTTAAATAATTCTCAACAGGTTACTATTGAAATATTAAGATGCAACTTCAAATTAAATATAGCAGAAATATGATAGGTTATTTTAAAAATTGAAAAGAAATAGACAAATAAGATTCTTTAACTAGTTTATCATTTAATTCTACAGAACAATTTATGTTAGGTCCAACTTCGTAACATTCAGATCGGTGAACCCTGACAAAAATGGCAAATGCAATTGTCCAGGCAAAAGGGCAGTGAGGTGGGCATCAAAGTGTTCACCAAGTGCTGTCCAGGGTGCTCCACTCCGCTACCTCCGAGTTCACATATTTTCCCACTGTCTCAGTACTGTCCTCAAAGGCAGTGAAAGAGAGCAGAAAGAGTGGTGACCTACATTCTGCTTTTAATCAATAGTAGAATGTAAGTATCATTTGAAATGATTTGTTTTAAATAGTACTATTTTGAGCAAAGACACGATTGAATATTATTTGACAACTTTTAATCAAGATCCACTAAAACTAAGTTGACCGTCTTATTTCTTAGGATTGAGCATTCAAAATGTCATTCAAAATCATTCCTCTGATAAACACTACATTAGCCAGGTGATCAAGGTCAACATCAACAGAGATAAGTCATATTGATAATTTGTATCACTAATGTGATGTGATCCGTATAATATGTTACCTCTGTGGTCTTCCTCCTAAAATCCATAACCCCTATATTTTCATGAGATAAACATCAGAAAAATCCCAACTGAGAAACAGTCTACAAAATACCTGACCAGTCCTCCTCAAAACTGTCAAGGTCATGAGAAACTATTAATATATTGCCAATCTATGTTACTTGGACTTCTTCCAGTATCCACCTCACCCTATATATTTTTTTAAGTTTCTCAGAACTGTTTCCTTTTAGAATCAGACTAGGTTTTTTTTTTTTTTGGAAAATCTAAGAAATTGTTAGAGCCAAAAGGAGCCTACATGATTGCTATTATAATGTAATATGGTGCCCTGGATGGGAACCTCAAACAGAAAAAGACATCAGGTAAAAACCAAGGAAATCTGAATAAAATGTGGACTTTAATAATAATGTTATCAATATTGGTCCATTAATTGCAACAAATGTATCATATTGTGACTAATGTATGAGGTTAATACAGGGAATCTGGAATGGGGTATACAGGCACTCTCCGTACCACCTTCCCAATTTTTCTGCAGATTTAAAGCTATTCTAAAATAAAAGGTTTACTTACAAAAAATAATCCCCAATTATTTCTATATAACCTGAAGTAGATACCAAGTGTCTTCACTGAATAGTAGCAACAGTTAATTGAACAGGATGCATAACAAGCTGTAGCCCTTGCTCTTTGGAGTTTGTACTGTAAGGAATCGAGACAAATATATAAAGAGGAAGGAAACATTCACAGAGGACTTAGTATACTCTAGTATACTCTAGAGTCTGCACCAGGTATATTACATACATTGCCTATCACCTCTTTATTAAATCTGACTGACATTATTCTGATTATGCATATTTTGCACACGCACAAAAATGCTGCTAACAATTGCTTAGTGCTTCAGGGCCAGATGCTGTGCTAAACACTCATTGTTTCATTCTCTTGCAATCCTGTTTTGTTATTCCTCTTCTGCAGATGAAACACCTTTGATTGAGAGAAGTAAGTTTCCTAAGATCTCACATCTTATACATGGTAAGGCTGGATTCAAATATGAACCCTATATGCTTTCAGTTACTCCAATATTTCTCAGTGTGTGAACTGAGATTACCTCCACCATAATGACCTGGGAGTGTGTAAAAATGCAGATTACCTACCGAGTGCTGCCCCGGCCAGTGGAGGGGAGGGGGGAATCGAGCTCCCCCTCTGGTTTGCACAGGTGATCCTGGGCACAGCGTTCTAGTTTTTCACTGCCTCTTGGATATTCTACTGAATTTTGCTTTCTGGATTAGCATTAGTGGTTACTGTCAGTTAGACCCATATGGATATCTGTGTAAACAAATTAATATCTTCATTCTCCATTAATATATTGCCATCTATGATCCTTAAATTGCAAAGTTTCAGTTAGACAGTATCCAACCCCTAATCGTTCTAAGCTCTCCCAGGCCTGTTTTCTTTCAGAATCAGACTAATTTCTTTTGAGCCCAGGGGCTACTGTATCATACCTATTGCCATGCCATTATTATTAATTCTGCATTTAAAATTCAAATACACAGTGTTACGCAAAAATTGTATTTTCATTTCACTATCTTCTGATTTTAACAACTTGCTCAAAATATGCCACCTGTGCTCTTAGAAGCAAGCAAAGAAGAGTTCTGTCAATCATTCTAAGAGCAAAAATTGGCTGAATTATTAATAGCTACCCTCCACAAATGTACAAAGTAGTGAAGTCTGAAAAGCAGTTTTGGTTCCTTTCACAGTCCCTTATGAATAAAAATTAGCAGCAGGCTTGAGAACTGTCTCTGTGTCCCATACCTGGGTTCTAGCTCCCGACCATCTCCTTTCTAAAGCTTTCTCATCTACAAATGGGAGATAATAACTCTGTCTCCTAAATACCCACATGGTTCAGTCAGATTGCAACAGGAAATATTTTACAGCTACCATATTTTGTTTCTTCATTAGAAGTACTGGAGAAATGCCAACTCAAATCAGAGACTAATCTACTTAGAAATCTGTGTAAGCAAATTAATTACTGCAATAAACATAGTTAAATGTCTGACTATGTCTTACAAAAGTGATTTCTTACTGTCTCACTATGATATGCTTGCTCAGATAAAAGAATAGCAGCTTGGCTAATTCCTCTAGGAACTAAATAATATAATTCCAACCAAGAACAGTGACATAGGGGCCATAGTAACAGACATTACAAATGCAAAAGGATTACGCAGCTGTACTTGCCTTCCGCCTTTACTGGCATGCTCTGCATTATTGCCGAAAGGACATGCGGGAAAGGAATGTTTAACAGCATAGAACACCCCTCCCCAGAGTCACGCAGAAAAACAATGACACCGAAGTGCAGTTAGGAACAAGGAGAGTAGACTGAAGCAGGAGAATGGTGATATGGCATCTCGTGTGGGCTTGAACAAAAAAGCTTCAAAGCTGTACATCTCTCTCACACCACCTAACCCAGATTTCTGATGATAATCACAACAATACATCTCAATACCCTAATTATGCTGCTTCTACTTATCTTGACATTCAGACACTAGGATAAAAGAAGATGTATTACATGTAAACCAATTATGGGGAACAGAGGAATTTAACAAGATAGCAATGTATGCCATGTGATCGTCCAATTATAAGCTTTTCTTAATTACTATGAGCTAAACAGGAGCTATCACAGATTGAAAAATGGGTCCTAAATCCTGGATATAAATTTTTGAAAGCACAATAGAGGGAAAATCAAGCTTTCTTTCATTGGGAAGGTTTTGCACGGGCCACAGGAGATTGCCACAACAAAGGAAAGACAGTTGCTTAGCGCTCTGGGGAGTCTAGCCTGCAGTGAACTCAGTACAGAGGCATGTGGCCCAGATGCCTGCAAGGGGCACTGCCTGTCCCATAGCACCCACCCTGTAGGCCACCGTGGATGTGCGAAGGGGCAGCAGACTCAGAGGAAAGCACATGTGTGTGTTTCAGAGCTCACAAAATAATGCCAGAGCACCAACAGATCAGCATAGGTGAGCTCAGAGTCTTAGTTATGAATTAGCTCAAAGTTATAGAGACAGAAAGGAATAATATATGTGAAAATGTGGAATAAAGAGAATGGTTTCATATAAAAAGAATAACAATTCAGGGAAATGCAAGTTAAAACCACAATGAGCTATCACCTCATGCCTGTTGCAATGGCTTTAATCAAAAAGACAAAAGATAACAAGAGTTGGCAAGGATTTGGAGAAAAGGAAACCCTTCTGTACTGCTGGTGGGTATGGAAATTGGTCCAGCCATTATGGAGAACAGTATAATTTCTCAAAGACAATTAAAAATAGAAGTTTTAATTCTATTTGAATATGATCCAGCAACCCCACTTCTGCATATATATCCAGAGGAAATGAAATCAGTATGTCCAAGAGATATCTGCATCATCATGTTCACTTCAACATTCTTCACAATAGCCAAGACATGGTATCAGCCTAAATGTCCATCAACAGATGAATGGAAAAAGAAGATGTGGTATATATATAATAGGAATATCATTCAGCCTAAAAAGAGAACACCATCCTGTCATTTGCAACAACACTGATGAATCTAGAGGACATTATTAGGTTAAGTGAATTAAGTCAGGCACAAAAAGAAAAATACTATAGGATGTCACTTATATGTGGAATCTAAAAAAGTCGAACTCATAGAAGATGAGAATAGAATAGTGGTTACCAGGAGGCAGTGGGATGAGGAATGAGGAAAGATTGGCTACAGGGTACAAAGTTTCAGCTGGACAGAAGGAAGGAGTTCTGAAGATCTTCTGTATAGTATGGTGACCATAGTTAATAATAATACACTGTTATACTCAAAAATCGCTAAGAGAGTAGATTTTATTTTATGTATTTTTTTTTTTTGAGACAGAGTCTTGCTCTGTCGCGCAGGCTGGAGTGCAGTGTCACAATCTCAGCTCACTGCAACCTCCACCTCTTGGGTTCAAGCAATTCTCCTGCCTCAGCCTCCCAAGTAGCTGGGACTTCAGGCATGCGCCACCACACTCGGCTAATTTTTTGTATTTTCAGTAAACATGAGGTTTTACTGTGTTAGCCAGGATGGTCTCAATCTCCTGACCCTGTGATCCGCCTGCTTCAGCCTCCCAAAGTGCTGAGATTACAGGCATGAGCCACCGCGCCTGGCTGAGAGTAGATTTTAAATGTCCTCATCAGAAAAAAAAAATAATATGTATATGTAGTTATAGATTTGTCAAACAGCTTGATTTAATAATTCTACAATATGTGCATATATCAAAACACCACCCTGTACCCCATAAGTATATACAACAAATTTGAAAAATAAGAATAATGATTCATGCCCATATAATTATATCACTAATCATAAGAGCTAACATTTATGGAGCAATCTCTGTCAGGCATTGGTACAGCACATTACATGGATTGTTTAATTCATGTAGGCATTTCCATTAGACTTTTTTACACATAGGGAAACTGAGGCATGAAGAGGCCCAGTATCTTGCTCACTGTCAAACATTCAAGTGGAGGAATCAGGACACAAAGACAGGCAGCCTGATGGCAATGTATGCGGTCTTTCCCCCAGGCTGCTCAGTCTTTGCTGACTTGGATCCAGGGGGATAGGAAAGACTGTGCACACACTCTCCACCCACTGCCCCACACTTTCCCCCATACCACCCACACCATGCTCTCAGATCTAGCTGGAAGCTCTCTACCATGCATTTATATATATATTTGATATTTCTATTTTATATTCAATATATAGAGCTAGGTACAGACTTCGCCCTTTGACTAGATTTTGGCTTTTTCCCTGCCTTCAACACAGACAGACAAGAAAAACTACTTGCCTGTTTTTGGAAACTTACGTGTATTGGTGAGGCAGGGTCAGGCTGAACACTCTAAAACACAAATCAGAAGTGTCTGTGTCATCATCTCATGATTTCAAGGCTACATTAGTGACAGCACACGCTACTTGTAAGAATTAGATGTGGTCTTGCCTTTAGCAGGGAGTACTGGCAGCTGGCCATGACAAGGCAGAAGAGGAGCACCCACATATCTTTGCAAAAGCCTTGGCTCAAGGTCAGAAATCCAAGGAGGGAAACCAGGACAATGAGTAAAATTGCCAGCACATTCTCCTTGACGTCTTCAGTTCTGTGCAAAATACATACATAAAAACAAACAAAAAAGTTAAGTTTTGCCATTTTTAAACAGAATGCCTTCATGTTTCCAAAAAAAATGAACCATGACAACACAGTAGTTACCATAAGCAAGACTTTGTATTTAGCTACGAGATTTTAAGGTTTCTTTCTCTCCTTATTCCTCATGCTATATAAACAAAATCCAACTTAACACCAGATTTTTGTTATTGAAGCAAATAAAATCTCATCCCATTGGATCTCCTTGGCCACTAAACTGGGTTTACTGGCAAAACGTAGTTAATGATTCCATCCACAACCATGAAACGTGTTTCAGATAAACAGCTTCACTGGTTCCTTTCAATGGAAGGGGGTGTGGTAAGGGGATACATTCACACCTGGCCTAAGCATAAAATCATTTCCAGATAAAACTTTTGGTGTCAGAGTTTACTGTCAAATTTCAGAAGCCAGGAGAGCTCCAGCAGGAGAGTTAAGGGTGAGCTACAACTTCCTGACAGGGCAGAGGGCCTGCCCTGGAGCGTGTTGGGTCCACACTATCTCACTGGGTGACTCTCTTATGGACTCCCCATACATGGTATAGGGTAGAGACGGGGGATCATCCAGAGATGGAGTGTTATCAAGTGGGTATGCAAAGGACAACGTAAGGCGGTTTTAGGATATAGATAGGAAGGGGCTACAGGTCTGGATCATGTAACCCAGGCAGAATAGGGAGGAAACTGAAGACGGCAAGGGCTGCAAGATAAGAGAAATTCAGTGGGGCAAATTGCTGGTGAGGACTGGGAAACACTTGAGGGATTTAGAGAGACAGGGGAAGGATGAGCAGAAACAGGATTATAATGTCAGAAGTGGAAGACTTCTGTGAGAGGATAAGATGCATGGTGGACACATGGAAGGGAGTGGCAGAAATAGAGTCACGGGGGATGGCAAAGACCATAAGGTCAGGGAACAAGGGACCTGGGTGTTTGGATGGGTCATTTGCAAGGATTCTGAGTATACTTCTCACCTTACCAGTTTTTGCTCATGTACCTGTTTTTCTACCCCACTAAACTGATACGTTTTTTAGACAGGAATAATTGGCTACTTTGTGCCTAGCAGGCAGGCAATTGTAAATATTTTTTAAAAATTAATAGACTATATTTTTGAGAGACATTTGTGATTCATAGCAAAACTGAGGAGAAAGTATAGAGTTCCCACATAGCCCCTCCCCACAGACACATGCACACAGCTTCCCCCACCATCAACATCCATTGATGAACCAACAGTAACACCTCATTATCCATCAGTATCATCCAAGGCCATAGTTCACATTCAAGTTCACTCTTGGTGTTGTACATTGGGTTTTGCCAAATGTATAATGACATGTCTCCACCAAATGGGAACTCTAGCAAAAGTTCCACTGCCCTAAAAATCTTCTGTCCCCTACCTATTCATTGCTCCTCCACCCTAACCCCCACAACTGATCTTTTTATTGTCTCCTAGTTTTGCTTTTTCCAGGGGGCCATACAGTTGGAACCATACAGTATATAGACTTTGCACATCGGCTTCTTTCTTTAAGTACTATGCATATAAGGTTCCTCCATGTCTTTATGGCTTGGTGCCTCACTTCTTTTTATTTCTTATAGCATCTCATTGTATGAAGATACCAGTTTGTTTATCCATTTGCCTTTTGAAGGATATCTTGATTGCTTCTGAGTTTTGGTAATTATAAATAAAACTGTTGTAAACATTCATGTGCAGTGTTTTGCATGGATGTAAGTTTTCAAATCATTTGAGTAAACAACAAGGAGCACGATTGTTAGATCGTGTGGTAACAATATGTTTAGTTTTATAAGAAATTGCAGAATTGTCTTCTAAAGTAGCTGTACCATTTTGCATTCCCATCAGCAATGAATGAGAGTACTTGTTGCTCCACATCTTCCCCAGCATTTGGTATTGTCAGTGGTTTGGATTTTGGCCATTCTAATTGGTTGTACTGGTATCTCATTGTTGCTTTAATTGGCAATTGCCTAAGGACTATTATGTTGAGTGTCTTTTCATTTGCTTATTTATGATCTGTGTATCTTCTTTGGTGGGTGTTTAGGCCTTAAGCCCATTTTCGGGTTGTTCCTTTTTCTTCCTGTTGAGTTTTAAGTGTTCTTTGTATACTGGATAACAATCCTTTAATTTATAAAATACTTTCTTCCATTTTGTGCAACATTTTTCAGTGAATAAAACAATAAGTGAAAAGGAACCCAAATCTAATGCTGACTCTTGATGCTTCAATAGCTAATGAAAATGAGAGAAATAGTAAAGAGAAAAATTTTGAAGAAATGCACAAATGCACGAATCATATGATAGGTACTCTTTACATATAATTTCAGACAGATAGTTACAGAGATGATTGATAGATATGCATATAGATTTCACAGATTCAAAGAAACACAAAAATAAATGACTCTATTAAAATATATCTGGAGCTGGGGCTGCCAAGAGGCATAGCCTTGGGCCTCCTACACAGGAAGGACAGGAAACTCTGGGGACAACAGCTAGGAGAAGAAAAACAATGGGTGATTTGGTTGACTGAACTGCAGCTGACATATTACAGAATAATAAAAGTAGGGTAGAAAGATAGCATAGAAATATATAGAAAGGCTAAGTTAGCATTCAGATAGCATGAGGCTCAAGTTGAAAATTTTTTAAAAATCTGGAGGAACCAAAATACATTTGGCAAAAAGGAAATTGTGTGCCTTTTATTTTTCCACTGTGCACTTTTAATAGTGCTCAATATATTTGGTTTGTTCAAGTCTTTAAAATTCATGATGTGTCCTACAGTGTGCTCATAACAATTTGATGTATACTTAAAAATATCTAAAGGCCTTGGAAATAAAATTTCAAAGAAAAAAACAAATGTTTTTCACTTTGGGGAGGGAAAAGAATAAGGTTCCTAAAAAGTATTTTTCCTCCAAATTCTGCTCTGCCAGGATTCCATTCCTCTGCCCCCAGGCTCCCCTCTCCCTCCCTCAGTTTCTTGTTTCTCTATCATTAAACATTGGGTTAAAAAGTGTACTTACCAGGCCAAGAGTGACATGACTAAGGCTGTACTTTTGAAAGGTTTATCATGCAGAGGTTTATAACGTGTACTGGAGGAGAAAAAGACAAGAGCAAGGATAAACAGCACTTCCAGGAGAGGTAATGAGGGCCTGGGAAGCTCACATGGCTGGGGAATAGAAAGGGACCCCTAACTCGAGGACACAATTCAGAGTGAGGCTGAAAGAACTCCAAATGAATTATGGACAATGAAGCACTGATTGAAAGAATAAAGATTACTCCAAGACTTCAATCTGAGAAGAAAAGGATCATGGCAGAATCTATGGCAGAAATTAGGAAGGGGAGGTGATTTGCAAAGGAAAATTGATTTCTTCCTTCATGCAGCAAAAGCGCTCAGCACTGCTCTAGCTGCTTTGACATCAGTGAACAAAAGGGATGGGAGCTTCCTTCCTCGTGAGTGATGCCAAAAGTAAGCATGCACAAAAAAAGTTCAGTAAATATACAATATGTAAATATAAATGCAACAGACAAAAAGAATAAAGGCTGGGCACAGTGGCTCATGCCTGTAATCCCAGCACTTTGGGAGGCCGAGGCGGGTGGATCACCTGAGGTCAGGAGTTTGAGACAAGCCTGGTCAAAGTGGTGAAACCCCATCTCTACTAAAAATGCAAAAATTAGTTGGGCATTGTAGCGGGCACCTGTAATCCCAGCTACTCGGGAGGCTGAGGTAGGAGAATTGCTTGAACCTGGGAGGCAGAGGTTGCAGTGAGCCAAGACCACACCACTGCTCTTCAGTGTAAGGGAGTTGGCACTGCAAATGTCTGGGAGGCAAATGTTCCATGCTGCAGGAACTGCCAGTGCAAAGGTTTTAAGCTGGAGGACTGCCTTGCATGGTTGAGAGACAAAAGGAAGGCCAGTATGGATGAAGAAAAGTCCACAGGGATAGTAGGTGATGAGGCCAGAAAGCAAATTAGTGGCTACAGTATGGGGGATGTGTGGGCACTGTTGAGGACTTTGATTTTCATTCTGAGTGAAATGGGGAGCCATTGCTGGCCTGTCAGCAAAGCAGTGACATTGAAAAGCCTTATTGTGTTGTGTTAAGAATAGTGTACAGGCGCTGAGCATGGTGGGTATCTGTGATCCCAGCTACTTGGGAAGCTGAGGTGGGAGGATTGCTTGGGCCCAGGAGTTTGTGGCCAGCCTAGACAACATAGCAAGAAGCCAACTAAAAAAAAAAAAAGAAGAAGAAGGAAAAGAAAAGAAAAGAAGAAAAAAGAATACTATACAGAGAGAATGGATAGAAGCAGGGAAGACACTACTGCAGTAACCTGATGAGAGATGAAATGGCTCAGACGACATGGTCACATTAACACTGAAAAGATGCAATAGGTACATTTGGAAGGAACAGTGAAAGCAGCTTCCTATAAGAGATGGAATGCAGGTGTGAAAGGAAAGAAGACTCAAGGATGACTCCAAGATATTTAACCAGAGAAACTGGACGGATGGAGTTTTTATCACCTGAGATGGGGAAGACCGTAAGTGAAGCATGCTTGGGTGAGGTTGAGATGAGGAGTTCAGTCTAGGATATGAGATGTCATCCTGACACTATGAGATGCCAATCTGGTAGTCAGATATACAAGTCTGGAATTCAGGAGATGGGTCCAAGTTGGTGATATAAATCTGAGAGTCACTGGCATATTAAAAGCCATGAGACTGAATACCATCACCAAAGAAAATAGGGCAGATAGAGAAAGAATGACGACCAAGAGCTATGTATCTACTGGAGACTTCAACCTTAGCTTCCCAGATGATTCTGACTCACAGCCCTGTTTGGGGATTATGCTCTCCTTGCAAAGGTCCCAAACAGCTCAGTTATTCTAGGTCAGTATTTTGAGTTTCTTTCTTCTTCCTTCCTGTGAGCTGTGAGTTCATGCAGTCCCTTTCCTTATTTTAATTGACTCTGAACTGTAAAATCAGATCACCAGTCCTGCTAACAGATGACTTTAGGTAGGTTTATATGGCTTTGAATAAGAAGTGATGTTGCCTCATTCTCAGCAAACTAACACAGGAACAGAAGTCCAAACACTGCATGTCCTTACTCATAAGTGAGAGTTGAACAATGAGAACATATGGACACAGGGAGGGGAACATCACACACCAGGGCCTGTCGGGGGGTTGGGGGGCAAGGGGAGGGAGAGCATTAGGGCAAACACCTAATATATGCGGGGCTTAAAACCTAGATGATGAGTTGATAGGTGCAGCAAACCACCATAGCACATGTATACCTATATAACAAACTTGCACGTTCTGCACATGTAGAACTTAAAATAAAATTTTTTAAAAGTGATGTTACCTATGAACTAATGGTCTAAATTTTAGTGTCTGAATTTGACAATATCTACTTTCACAATCGTAATTTTTTTTTTTTAATTTTTCTTCTTTCTGGGATCTGGGCCACATTCCAAATAATAATAATAATAGCAACTAATATTTTAAGAACTCTTTCAAAGACTAAATTGATTTAATCCTTACAACCTTTGTGTGGTATAGATTACATTCATTTAACAGATAGGAAACTGAGGCACTGAAAGATTTCTTAGCCATCCTAAGATCATAGCACTAATAAGTAGTGGGGACCGGGTTTAATTCCCAAGGTTGACTCCAGAGACCAGGGATTCCCCACACCAGCTGAAGGATCTATGGATAAAGCAATGGTGCTATTTCTAGGTCATCCCTAAGCACAACATGTAAAAACTCATTGTGACTTGCCAGAAAGGTAATTAAAATAATAAAAACATCAGCTTTTAAAAACTGCAGTCATCCTCATCATCCTTTTTAGACCTCCAATAGAGTTCCATTTAATGTTTTATCACCGAGTAGATTTTAAAATACAAATCTATAGATATATTTGTTTTTGTTTTTGATATGAAGGGTTAATGCAAGCTAGTCCAACTTTCAATAATTTATTTTTAGCAGAAAATAATTAATATTTTTTAAATGTCTCATTTACCAGAATATACTATCTTGGATTATTAGTTAAGTATTAATTGTTCCTCCTCAGTGTGTGCCCCTTGGGTAACACAGTGTTGTTAGGAAAACCATTAAAACTCCATTCCCTGACTTATGGGTCCTGAAATTTACTGTTGTAATTCTGCATGACTATAGTCTTTTCATATGTGATCACACTATTTAAGACATTACTATAACAAGCAGTCACTGGGGGTGCCAATGACAATAAGACAGGCAACCAGGTTTTCCACTGTCCCCAAGGGTTGGCATTAAACTGTGAAATGCAGAAATTGCTTATGGCAGCATTAGTAATAGTATCTGAAATTTTCAAACCAACCTTCTAGTCAGTGCTACTCAGCCCTTGAAAATCATAATACTGTTATGAGCATATTTCGAGGTAGGCAAAGATACAAATGACAAGCCCCTCTCCTTAGGCCCATTTCCATCATGGTTTGTTTGTTTTTGTTTTTTTCTTTAGATGAATTTTTGCTCTTGTTGCTCAGGCTGGAGTGCAGCGACACAATCTCGGCTCACTGCAGCCTCTACCTCCTGAATTCAAGTGATTCTCCAGCCTGAGCCTCTTGAGTAGCTGGGAATACAGGCATGTGCCACCACACCCAGCTAATTTTCATATTTTTAGTAGAGATGGGGATTCACCATGTTGGTCAGGCTGGTCTTGAACTCCTGACCTCAGGTGATTGACACACCTCAGCTTCCCCAACTGCTGGGATTACAGGTGTGAGCCACCATGCCCAGCCTCCATCATGTTTTAACCAACCTTAACTTCTCCTCCTCTTTCTCCCTACCCAGTAACCACAGCTCCTACCCCAAAACGTTTTGCTGTATGGGACAATGGTAAGAGAAAGTGAGAAAGAGGAAAGGAGTTTAAAGGAAAAATTAACATTCAAGTGAGAGTACATCAGACACAAGTGAACAATGAGAATCCAAGGTATCCAGGGAAGAGGCAGAAATCACTCCACTTCATCTTCCCTCCTCTCCCCATGCCCACACCCAGTCAAGCCAGGCTCTCTGCTACAGATGGGGCCTCAAGCTTTTCTACAAAAATGGGGTAAGACGAGTACACCAAAGTATGCTACTGTGCCCAAACGAACCTTAAATAGAAACCATTTCCTATTGTAACGTATTATTACTCATTATTTCTTATTATAAATTAATTTATTATTAATAAGAGTTACTTATTGTAACTGCCTTATTTCTCATTGTAACTGATAAAGTACAATTTGTTGTCAGGATCTTATTGCTTTGACTTTGGGTTCACAGCAAAGGAAGTGTACAACTAGAAAATGCAAGTGACAATTTTGTCTTTGAAATCATGCAGTGGGCACTGTCATGGCCCTGGTGTGCCTCCGACAGTGGATGTGCATACTCAGTGACTTACCGATCGAGTAATGCCAGCAAGGTCAGTCGATCGTACCAGACTTTAATCCACTTCCCAGGGAAAATGATAAATTTGTAAAACTGTTCTCGGTTAAATTTTCCTTGTGTTGAAGAACATGACGAGTCTTCCAGATCCTGACTCACATGCTTTTAGATACGAAAAGAAACAACAGAAAAAAGAATTTCATGTTGTCATGCCATGGCCACAAATATACATACACCATAATTTAAAAATACAAAAAGCAGATGTTCAAATTCTGAAATGTAGACCAACATATTTCATTTAAAATAAGTACTGTAAGAAAAGGATAATGATCAACAAAAAAGATTTTTCTTACCAACATACTTCAATTCCTTTACAATGTACCATTAAAATCATGCTACTCACCACATCAAAACACTACTGCTCATTAAGGCCAAGAATCTGCTCTAAAAATAGTTCTTATGAAAGGTAAGAATTCAATAAAGATCTTAAATGACTTCATTTCTGAGAAGTGTGTTATTTAATGTTGAGATACATATTCAAATTTTACTAAGAGTAAAAATATTTTCACTGGAGAGATCTAGGTCATTGGAGAAGCCTGCTATAAGAAAAACTGAAGGGGAGATCCAAGATGGCCGCTTAGGAGGAACTCGGGAATGCAGCTCCGAGAGAAAGCACAGAGGGTGAGTGGACGCCGTATTTCCAGACTGATTTTTACTGCCCACAGACCAGGAGATTCACACGCAGAGAAGCCACACGGGTCGCCAGCACCGCTGGCGCCGCTGGCTTGAACGGCGCAGCCGCTGGGCCGGCACCCTGAGGCAACGGCTCACGGTACAAAGTGAGAGAGTCTGAGTCCCCTATAAGCCAGCAAGGGGAGCTGAAACGGGGAGCCAGGCCAGCGCCACGAATCTCAGAGCCGCGGCTTTAGCCAACGCAGCGGCTCCGGAGGCAGATCAGATGAGACGGTGTCCCCTCTTACCCAGCAAGAAGACCTGAAACACAACTGAAACCGGGACGGTCCAGCTCTGTGGAGGAGGGGCGTTCTCCATAGGCACCCTGCTGTTCTCTACCAAGGCAATCCGCGACTACAGAGACTCCGTCACTACAGGGGCGGGCCAACATATCGGAAGCAGTTCTAACCACACCCAGAAGTTCACACGGAAGCTGGGTGGAGCCCACAGCAGCTTAGCGAAGCCTCTGCAACCTGAGTGTGACTAGGCTGCCACCTTGTGGGCAGGGAAAACAGCAACCGCACAGGGGAACATCATAAAACCGTAACTCCCTGGGACAGAACACCTGGGGGGAAGAGCAGGGGGTTTATGAGTTCTGCCACAGCAGACTTAAAATTACCAAAATCAGAAAGACAACAACTACAAAGTCAACAGGTGGATAAATCCACAAAGATGGGAAGAAACCAGCGCAAAAAGGATGAAAACACCCAAAACCAGAACACTTCTCCTCCTACAAGGGATCACAACTCCTCACCAGCAAGGGAACAAGACTGGATGGAGAATGAGTGTGATGAAATGACAGAATCAGCTTTCAGAAAGTGGATAATAAGAAACTTCCGTGAGCTAAAAGAACATGTTCTAACCCAATGCAAAGAAACTAAGAACCTTGAAAAAAGACTTGACGAAATGCTAACAAGAATGGACAACTTAGAGAGGAATATGAGCGAATTGATGGAGCTGAAAAACACAACACGAGAACTTCGTGAAGCATGCACAAGTTTCAACAGCCGAATTGACCAAGCAGAAGAAAGGATATCAGAGGTCGAAGATCAACTCAATGAAATAAAACGAGAAGGCAAGATTAGAGAAAACAGGGTAAAAAGGAATGAACAAAGTCAACAAGAAATATGGGACTATGTGAAAAGACCTAATCTACGTTTGATAGGTGTACCTGAATGTGACGAAGAGAATGCATCCAAGCTGGAAAATACTCTTCAGGATATTATCCAGGAAAACTTCCCCAACCTAACAAGGCAGGCCGAGATTCAAGTCCAGGAAATACAGAGAACACCACAAAGATACTCCTCTAGAAGAGCAACCCCAAGGCACATAATCATCAGATTCACCAGGGTTGAAATGAAGGAGAAAATACTAAGGGCAGCCAGAGAGAAAGGTCGGGTTACCCACAAAGGGAAGCCCATCAGACTCACTGCAGATCTCTCAGCAGAAACCCTACAGGCCAGAAGAGAGTGGGGGCCGATATTCAACATCCTTAAGGAAAAGAACTTTCAACCCAGAATTTCGTATCCAGCCAAACTAAGCTTCATAAGTGAAGGAAAAATAAAATCCTTTGTGAACAAGCAAGAACTCAGAGAGTTCATCACCACCAGACCAGCTCTACAAGAGCTCCTGAAGGAGGCACTACACATAGAAAAGAACAACCAGTACCAGCCACTCCAAAAACACACGAAAAGGTAAAGAGCATCAACACAATGAAGAATCTGCATCAACCAAAGGGCAAAACAGCCACCTAGCACCAAAATGACAGGATTGAATTCACACATAACAATATTAACCCTAAATGTAAACGGACTAAATGCCCCAATCAAAAGACACAGACTGGCAAATTGGATAAAAAGCCAAAACCCATCAGTGTGCTGTATCCAGGAAACCCATCTCGCATGCAAGGATACACAAAGGCTCAAAATAAAGGGATGGAGGAAGATTTACCAAGCAAATGGAGAGCAAAAAAAAGCAGGAGTTGCAATTCTCATCTCTGATAAAATAGACTTTAAAGCAACAAAGATCAAAAGAGACAAAGAAGGACATTACATAATGGTAAAAGGATCAATGCAGCAAGAAGAGCTAACGATCCTAAATATATATGCACCTAATACAGGAGCACCCAGATACATAAGGCAAGTTCTTAAAGACTTACAAAGAGACTTAGACTCCCACACAATAATAGTGGGAGACTTCAACACACCATTGTCAATATTAGACAGATCAACGAGACAGAAAATTAACAAGGATATCCAGGACTTGAATTCAGACCTGGAACAAGCAAACCTAATAGACATTTACAGAACTCTCCACCCCAAATCCACAGAATATACATTCTTCTCAGCACCACATCACACCTACTCTAAAATTGACCACATAATTGGAAGTAAATCACTCCTCAGCAAATGCAAAAGAACGGAAACCATAACAAACAGTCTCTCAGACCACAGTGCAATCAAGTTAGATCTCAGAATTCAGAAACCAACCCAGAACCGCACAGCCTCATGGAAAATGAACAACTTTCTCCTGAATGTTGACTGGATAAACAATGAAATGAAGGCAGAAATAAAGACGTTCTTCGAAACCAACGAGAATGAAGACACCACATACCAGAATCTCTGGGACACATTTAAAGCAGTCTCTAGAGGAAAATATATAGCAATAAGTGCCCACATGAGAAGAAAGGAGAGATCTAAAATTGACACCCTATCGTCAAAATTGAAAGAGCTAGAGGAGCAAGATCAAAAAAACTCAAAACCTAGCAGAAGACAAGAAATAACTAAGATCAAAGCAGAATTGAAGGAGATAGAGACACGAAAAACCCTTCAAAAAATCAATAAATCCAGGAGCTGGTTTTTTGAAAAGATCAACAAAATAGACAGACCACTAGCGAGACTAATAAAAAAGAAAAGAGAGAATAACCAAATAGATGCAATAAAAAATGACAAAGGGGATATCACCACAGATGCCACAGAAATTCAAACCATCATCAGAAATTATTACAAACAACTCTATGCACATAAACTAGAAAACCTGGAGGAAATGGATAAATTCCTGGACAGCTGCCTCCCCCCAAGCCTAAACCAGGAAGAAGTCGAAACCCTGAATAGACCAATAACAAGGTCTGAAGTCGAGGCAGCAATTAAGAGCCTACCACCCAAAAAAAGCCCAGGTCCAGATGGGTTCACAGCCGAATTCTACCAGACATACAAAGAGGAACTGATACCATTCATACTGAAACTATTCCAAATAATCCAAAAAGAGGGAATCCTTCCCAAATCATTTTATGAGACCAACATCATCCTAATACCAAAACCTGGCAGAGACTCAACAAGAAAAGAAAACTACAGGCCAATATCCATGATGAACATAGATGCAAAAATCTTCAATAAAATAATGGCAAGCCGATTACAACAGCACATCAAAAAGCTTATCCACCATGATCAAGTAGGATTCATCCCGGGGATGCAAGGCTGGTTCAATATACGCAAGTCTATAAATGTAATTCACCACATAAACAGAACCAAAGACAAAAACCACATGATTATCTCAATTGATGCAGAGAAGGCCTTCGACAAAATTCAACAGCCCTTTATGCTAAAAACCCTCAATAAACTAGGTATCGATGGAACGTATCTCAAAATAATAAAAGCTATTTATGACAAACCGACAGCCAATATCATACTGAACGGGCAAAAACTGGAAGCATTCCCTTTGAAATCTGGCACTAGACAAGGATGCCCTCTCTCACCACTCCTATTCAATATAGTACTGGAAGTTCTAGCCAGAGCAATCAGGCAAGAAAAAGAAATAAAGGGTATTCAATTAGGAAAGGAGGAAGTCAAATTGTCTCTATTTGCAGACGACATGATTGTATATCTAGAAGACCCCCTCATCTCAGCCCAAAAGCTCCTGAAACTGATAAGCAACTTCAGCAAAGTCTCAGGATACAAAATCAATGTGCAAAAATCACAAGCGTTCCTATACACCAATAACAGACTTAAAGAGAGCCAAATCAAGAACGAACTGCCATTCACAATTGCTACCAAGAGAATAAAATACCTAGGAATACAACTAACAAGGAATGTAAAGGACCTCTTCAAGGAGAACTACAAATCACTGCTCAACGAAATAAGAGAGGACACAAACAGATGGAGAAACATTCCATGTTCATGGTTAGGAAGAATTAATATCGTGAAAATGGCCATACTGCCCAAAGTAATATACAGATTCAATGCTATCCCCATCAAGCTACCAATGACCTTCTTCACAGAACTGGAAAAAACCACCTTAAACTTCATATGGAACCAAAAGAGAGCCCGCATAGCCAAGTCAATTCTAAGCAAAAAGAACAAAGCAGGAGGCATCACACTACCAGACATCAAACTCTACTACAAGGCTACAGTAATCAAAACAGCATGGTACTGGTACCAAAACAGAGATATAGACCAATGGAACAGAACAGAGGCATCGGAGGCAACACAACATATCTACAACCACCTGATCTTTGACAAACCTGATAAAAACAAGCAATGGGGAAAGGATTCCCTGTTCAATAAGTGGTGTTGGGAAAACTGGCTAGCCATATGCAGAAAGCAGAAACTGGACCCCTTCCTGACACCTTACACTAAAATTGACTCCAGATGGATTAAAGACTTAAACATAAGACCTAACACCATAAAAACACTAGAAGGAAACCTAGGCAAAACCATTCAGGACATAGGCGTAGGCAAGGACTTCATGACCAAAACACCAAAAGCATTGGCAACAAAAGCCAAAATAGACAAATGGGACCTAATCAAACTCCACAGCTTCTGCACAGCAAAAGAAACAGTCAATAGAGTGAATCGGCAACCAACAGAATGGGAAAAAATTTTTGCAGCCTACCCATCTGACAAAGGGCTGATATCCAGAATTTACAACGAGCTAAAAAAGATTTACAAGAAAAAAACAAACAAGCCCATTCAAAAGTGGGCGAAGGACATGAACAGATACTTTACAAAAGAAGACATACATGAGGCCAACAAGCATATGAAAAAATGCTCATCATCACTGGCCATTAGAGAAATGCAAATCAAAACTACATTGAGATACCATCTCACACCAGTTAGAATGGCAATCATTAAAAAATCTGGAGACAACAGATGCTGGAGAGGATGTGGAGAAATAGGAACACTTTTACACTGTTGGTGGGAGTGTAAATTAGTTCAACCATTGTGGAAAACAGTGTGGCGATTCCTCAAGGACCTAGAAATAGAAATTCCATTTGACCCAGCAATCCCATTACTGGGCATATATCCAAAGGATTATAAATCGTTCTACTATAAGGACACATGCACACGAATGTTCATAGCAGCACAGTTTACAATAGCAAAGACCTGGAACCAACCCAAATGCCCATCGATGATAGACTGGACAGGAAAAATGTGGCACATATACACCATGGAATATTATGCAGCCATTAAAAACGAGGAGTTCGCGTCCTTTGTAGGGACATGGATGAACCTGGAAACCATCATTCTCAGCAAACTGACACAAGAACACAAAATCAAACACCACATGTTCTCACTCATAGGCGGGTGTTGAACAAGGAGAACACATGGACACAGGGAGGGGAGCACTATACATGGGGGTCTGTTGTGGGGGAGTGGGGGGGACAGCGGGGGGGTGGGGAATTGGGGAGGGATAGCATGGGGAGAAATGCCAGATATGGGTGAAGGGGAGGAAGGCAGCAAATCACACTGCCACGTATGCACCTAAGCATCAACCTTGCATGTTTTTCACATGTACCCCAAAACCTAAAATGCAATAAAAAAAAAAAAAAAAAAAAAAAAAAAGAAAAACTGAAATATTTGTTGAAAAAAAAATCTAAATAATTAAACCTGAAATGTGGGAAAATTTAGACCCAGATAGTAAAAGTTTTAATTCCTGATTCATCTGTGATTAGCTCTAATTCAGTAGAAAAAAATTCAATTTTGAAAAAAAAAATTGGCCTTCATTGATTTGTCTATCAAATACTTAATGAGGGACTCTTCGGAGCCTGGCACAAGGCTGGGAACAGGCAGTTTTCCATGCAGTCCCCTTAGTGAAGGTGCTGGTAATAGAATGTGTTTAGTTAGGCCAGGCGCGATGGCTCATGCCTGTAATCCCAACACTTTGGGAGGCTGAGGTGGGCGGATCATGAGGTCGGCAGTTCGAGACCAGCCTGGCTAACATGGTGAAATCCCGTCTGTACTAAAAATACAAAAATTAGCCGGGCATGGTGACACACACCTGTAATCCCAGCTACTCAGGAGGCTGAGGCAGGAGAATGGCTTGAACCCAGGAGGTGGAGGATGCAGTGAGCTGAGATCACGCCACTGGGCAACAGAGCAAGACTCCACTTCAAAAAAGAAAAAAAAAAAAAAAAGAATGTGGTTAGTTAATCCTAACAGTGAGGTCCCAGATGACCAAAAGAAAGAACAGAAATGATGACCTCACTGTTAGTATTAAGTAACAGTTGATCCTGTTAGGGGAGCCTCCTATTGGACATCCCACCTGTGTTCTGTCTCCTGTTCTCCACATACTGAAGCTGTTAAAACCAAAGCCCCCATACAGCTCCTCCTTCACTCTGGCCACTTGGCTACTATCCTTAAGCCTTCTCTAGATGCCCCAGCCCCCTGCAGAGCTTCTGTTTCTAACCTCTATATATTTTTAATTGTGGTTAAAAAACAAATACTGGCCAGGTACGGTGGCTCACACCTGTAATCCCAGCACTTAGGGAGGCCAAGGCAGGCAGATCACGAGGTTGGGAGTTCGGGACCAGCCTGACCAACATGGTGAAATCCCATCTCTACTAAAAATACAAAAAAAAAAATTAGCTGGGCATGGTGGTGGGCGCCTGTAATCCCAGCTACTCAGGAGGCTGAAGCAGGAGAATTGCTTGAACCTGGGAAGTGGAGGTTGCAGTGAGCAGATTGTGCCACTGCATTCCAGCCTGGGCAACAGAGTGCAGCTCCATCTCAGAAAAAAAAAAACAAACACAAATACCAAAAAATTTACCATCATAACCATTTTAAGTGTAAAGTTCAATAGTATTAATGATATTCACATTGTTGTGCAACGGATGTCTGGAACCTTTTTATCCTGCAAAACCGAAACCCCGTACCTGTTTAGCAACTCCTGCAATTACCCTCCCTCAGCCTCTGGTAACCACCATTCTATTTTCTGTCCTGATGAATGTGACTACTTTAGGCACCTCATGTAAGTGAGATCATATAGTAGTTGAACCTTTTTGTGACTAGCTAATTTTGCTTGGGATAGTGTCCTCAAGCTTTATCCATGTTGTAGCATATATCAGAATGTCCTTTCTTTTTAAGGCTGGATAATACTCCTTGTATGTATGTATCACCTTTTGGTTATCCACTAATCTCACAAGGGATATTTAGGTTGCTTCCACTCTTTGGCTATTGTGAATAGTGCGGCTATGAACACAGGTGTGCAAGTATCTCTTTCACCTCCTGCTTTCAATTCTTTTGGATATATCCTCAGAAATGGAATTGCTGGATTATTCTAATCTGCATTTTTGTTTGATTTTGCCCTGCATTTTTCCAACTTGGATTTAAGGTTCTGATTTCCTGTAGGCTGACAAACATAAGACACAGGAGATGAAAAAGGGCAAAGACAAGAAAGGGATGAGTATGGGGACAAAGAGCAGCGGTGGAGGTGACATTGGCTTTTAAGGACTCTCATATTTCTCTTTGGCTTCTAAAGCACAAGGTTATACATGGGCAGACTGCACAGCTTTTTTCCTAATTTAGGGGAAGTCACTGATGTCAAAGTGCCTGGCATGCATGAGGGCAGTGCAGCTGCTTCATTAGAGGCCACTGCAAAACTCTCTGAGAAAGCAAATTTTACCATCTCTCCATTTCCAGATGCTAATCTGCTTAATTCAGCCTATGGAAAATGGAGTTATCCCAGATATCAAATATTAATGCAAAAGGCATCTGAAGGGAAAGTTGATCCATCATGAAGGGAATATACAGGATGAGTTGGACTGCGTAACAGGAAAGTTGAGACTGTAAGTGCTACTTGTGCCTGGAATTCTATTTCAACACAGAAGAGAGTTTCGCGGAAACTGCCTGGTGTCATCTCAGCAGGAACAGCTTCTTTGCATGATGATGAACTTGTGATTTATAGTAAACCTCCCCCGACAAAGAAGTCCTTTTCCTTGAAGCCACATGGACAAAGAGTGTAAATAAGAATTAGGTGCACAGGAGCCCATGGTTACTGTCCTTGTTACGTCAGAATCCATGTATGATGCATAAACAGGTCAAGGTTAAGCAACAGCTAAAATGACAGCATTCCTACCAATGGAAGAAAAATCCCTTCTTAAAGTGAGGTTTCATATTATACCCTTAGCTGTTAGGAAAGGTCAGTATATTAAAAATTACATGAAGACTATGCCTGCATTGTTTTTAAAACTTAAAGATTCCAGCATACTGTGCTGATTATTGCTGCTTAAATGAAAATCCTTGCTTTAATTAAAAAAAAAACTCCTCAAAAATTAATGAAAAAAGAAATAATTTGACTTCTTTTATGGGAAAAAAAAGGTTCATGAAATTTTCTTTTTTGCCTTAGATATTAAAGAAGCCCAAAGCCATATGTTTTGGTAAATTGTAGCAATTATTCGTGGCCTGTTTTCTGGTACCAAATTCAAATTCAAATATCTCTCATCATTTTAATATCATTCATGTTTTCACTCATCAAACAAAATAGTTATTGTGTAGGTTATATAAACCAAATACTGTATGTAATATATGTTGAAAATGAAAACATAATGAGAGAGTTGCTACCTTACAGGGGTTTAGAATCTCTGGGAATAGGCAAGCAAACCAGTCATGGTACCATCGTCACACATGCATAAACATATCTACATCTGTATCTATCTATGGAGAGAGAGTAAGAGAGAAGTGAGTCATGAGAGAATGTAGGACGGCCATCCCGGGAGAGCGAATGGAGTAAAGGGGTCTTTGGTAGTCCCTGGAGTACATCAACAATTAAGCTTGCAATTAAGCTTGCATAAGTGAGGACCCACCGTGGAGTCTGAGAAGGAGTTTCAGATCTATGACTTTTATCTTTCACTGTAAGTGACCTAAATAAAGAAAAAATGAATGCATAAACAAATGAACAAAAAAATTATGTTTATGTCTCTGATTCATTAAGCCTTGCCAAAGAATAATTATGTTGCATTGCCCAGTAAGTTGGGCCTGCAAGTTTAATTCTATTACTCTGAGAAAGAGCTTGGGAAAAGGCAGGAGGAAGGAAAGGATAAAAGTTGAGCTTAAGTTCTTTTTAAAAAACAAGATAATTGCATTTACACATACTCCCTATATGGATTAGTGTTTATAGCACAATATGCAAGTTTTATTTAATGAATCTGAATTATCAAGAACAACTTACATTATTATCAGTATATTCTTCTTAAGAAGGCAGAGAAGTATAGTGTACATTTAAAAAATATTTTTGGTGGAATTTTTGAAATCTAAGAATAAAAGACTACTCCTTCTGAGATACCTGAGAAATTCTACTGTTCAAATAATGCTATTTCAAGAGTTCCAGATAACTAATACAAATTTTTGATGATATCAGGAATTGCCACCAACTAGTAAAGTCATAATTTTGCCACATATTGTGTCTAATCCTTAAAAGCTCACAATAGCTCAGTTTCCTAAAAGAAAGTGAGGCTCTAAGAGATTAGGTCACTAGTCCGAGGTCCTAGGTTAGGAAGAGATTTGCGCTCTTTCTACAATCATGCTTAAGGGGACCCAGGTGAATCAACACCTCAAGCAGTGCTCATCAGTAAAGAGAAAGCCACCTTCATAGCAAAACAAATAGAGTTCAAGATACAATATATATAGTCCAACTGTGAAAGAACAAGTTAACAATATGAATTTGAAAAGGAAACTAGATAATGGAAACTGGTAAAGTAAGATGAAGAATAATGGGTTACAAACGTTATGTAAAACGAACTTAAAGTCAGATTTGTGATTTTTAGAATGAACCACATCAAATAAAAACTAAAATAGATATTAGGCCCTGTTATGTGAAAGAGAGTAAGTGATGAGCTCTACAGAACCTCCCCAAAGTCAGAACAGGCACAGATGGATTTAAATTATTGGCTTCTTTTTTTGCGGGGGATGGATATTGAAAATAATTAGAGGTTCTGGGCTTCCCAAAAGGTTTTTACCTGAAAGGGCAGGGGAAAGGGAGAAGGAGTAGAATACTGAAGAGTAGACAGAAGAAAGAGTGGTCCTTTGGGGAACTATGTGTAACTCCTAACAGCTATCAAGCTCAGCACTAGGACAGCAGGGTGGTAGGGACTCTGGTGTCAGAAGTGGGATTGTGAGAAATCACAGCAGTGGCTGCTAAGGAGGATGTGGGCACTGGAGACCCTAATGGTGACAAAAGGACAACTAGGAAGGAACACTGAGTCAGGGTCCCTTCAATGCCCCAAGTTCAGGACCCTCTGCACTGCAGTTTCCTTAGATATTCAAACCCTAGATGAAATAATGCCTAACCTGAAGACTTCTCTTAAAGATAAGATGACATCAAACACGAGAGTACCTAGCCCAGTGCCATGCACACAACTTGTGTTCAAAACATACAAGTGGAATGTGAATTATATCAAGATGTGAACAAAACTTTGAGGGATGAAACATATGTTTAAGAAGTAGGATGATACTGTTATAACAGTGGCTACATTTAGCAGCCAGAATTCATAACCAATCATGTGGATTCTAAACCTGTTACAGATAGTCTCTGACTTATAATGGCTCAACTTACAATTTTTTTTTTTTTTTTTTTTTTGAGACGGAGTTTCGCTCTTGTTACCCAGGCTGGAGTGCAATGGCGCGATCTCGGCTCACCGCAACCTCCGCCTCCTGGGTTCAGGCAATTCTCCTGCCTCAGCCTCCTGAGTAGCTGGGATTACAGGTACGCACCAGCACTCTGGGAGGCCGAGGTGGGTGGATCACGAGGTCAAGAGATCGAGACCATCCTGGTCAACATGGTGAAACAATTTACAATTTTTTAACTTTAATGCTGTGAAAGTGATAAGCATTGAGTAGAACATTAATAAGTGATAGGAGATATTCAACATTTTATTATAAAATGGGCTTTGTATTTGATGATTTTCCCAACTGTTGGCTAATATAAGTGTTCTGACCATGTTTAAGGCAGGCCAGTCTAAGCTATGATGGTAGGTTAGGTGTATTAAATGCATTTTCAACATATTTTCAATTTATGATGAATTTATAGGGACATAAACCCATTCTAAGTTGAGGAGCCTCCATATTTAAGTGAACTTCTGAACATGATAAATGAAAAGATGCAAATGTTACTTTTTATTTTTAAAGTATTAATATACTTTCAGATAAATAAATCTATGATGAAAAATAAATGCTACAATATTATAATTGATGTCTCATCTCTTTCATCTACGTAATTATTTCAACAGTTTCATCTTTTAGTAAATGCCAATATTTTTATAAGTTCTTGTTAATGTTTTAATGACATTGTGATATAAATGCTACCTTTATATTTACCTAGAACAACAGTCAGGCCTAGTACTGTGCTCATCTTTGCAATTCTCACCAATTCTCATCAGTTTAGAACCAATGAAATGCCTGACCTTCATGTTATTCATAATGATAATAATAATGCCATGATCATAGACTTGCATAGAGCTTTAGAGTTTACAAAGCACTTTCACATACCACACTATCTCATTTTTTAATGTAGGAGAAGCTGAATGAGTTGGAGACCATACCCAGGTGACAGTAAATGGAAGCGGAAAATGCTGTATTCCTACAGATTCTTTGCTGCCCTTGAGTAGACTTCACCTGCCTCTCAACCAGCAGTGTAATAAAGAAAATGTTTCAAGGTGATTACTCAGGTACTGGCCCATAACATATTGGGACAATGTAAGATTTTAAAAGCCATGGTAATGAGGCTACAGAATATACTCTGTGGAGTTAGAAGCACATAATGGATAAATTTAGTCACAGAGAAGTACTGGTTTATAATATAGATTCATCCAATATTGTAATTGGTAATATTCAAAACCCCTGAATGCCAATCTTGAGTTCAAACAACAGATTTTCACCAGTTCCAATTATGCCCCAAGCTCTGCCCTTCTCTTTGTGCTCAAGAGCTAAACTCTACAGCTATGATGATGAAAAAGAACTTCCTCTTCATGTGTGTGTGTGTGTGTGTGTGTGTGTATTTTTTTTTTTAAATGACCAGCCCTTCATAAAAGTGACAGCCCTTCCTGGGAGCTCCCTTTCAGGGCCACTTCATTCCCTGCACACATACTGTATTTGTACCAGGGAGGAATTTCAGACAAGTCTTTCTCTGGCCTTGGCTCACCTCCTGGCCACCCACCCATCAGAGCCTGTAGAATTCTGTCCTTTGCTAGAAAGAGCTTGTGGAAAGTTGTGGGGGAAGCATCCCCAGAGTTCAGATGCTGCACTTGAAGGAGAGAGGCAGGGAGGATGGGGGAAGGAGGTGATTAAAGTCTTGTCTTCAGAGACTTATCTCCTGCTTACTTTTGCTAGTCTCTTCTGAGAAATAGCCCTCCTGTGCCTCCAGGCTCCAGAAGCACCGAACACACCTGCTTTCTGTCTCACCTCCAGGCGCCTTTAGCCAGGTCATTTCTCTATCTAGATACCCTTATCTCCTTTTATTTGGTTAACTTCAACTCATCCTCCAGATTTCAGCTGAGGTGTCACCTTGCTAAGGAAGCCTCTCTGATCCTCTATTTACTGGCCTGGAGCTTCTTCTGTGTCCCACATCACCAAAGTCTATTCTAATCAGAATTTCTGTCATATAGAGTTGAATTGGTTGACTGGCTGTTAAACTTCTTGCAGGCAGGGACTGAGTCTTTTCACCATTGTAGACCAAGCTTCTAGCACAGGACTGCAGGCATAGTCATCCTACAGCAAATATTTGTTGGATAATGAGCAGAAAACCAACTTAGTTTTTATTCTGTGGTTGAAACCTAATTTAATTTCCTGGTGATATCAATTATATTTAGAAAACAAATAGTAGAACTACATTTTTTCCCCAGTATGAGACCGTTGTAAATATTTTCTTAGGGCCTACCTATGAGACTGGTCAGCGATCTTCATTTTTCCTCTTCTATACCCAGATATAACAGAATATAGAACTTGAAAATTTTTTACTAAAAGTTAACAAAGTTTAAACGATTGAAGCAATGAATTTGGTTAAGTGTCTAACAGTGAAACACTAAAGGTGAGCTGAGTTTTTAAGCATCATCGCGTCATTTACAAGAGTACAAATGTAAAATAAGGAATGGCTGGACTGTTTCTGATTTATTCTTAAGTTTCTGCTCTACCTGGGATATTTTTGAGATATTAAATCAATGGATATATACCTTTGATAATCCCAAGTTTCTGGTTTCCTGTAGCTCTGCTACTCATGAAATCAATGGCATTTACCTCTTCCCAAGCTATGTCAATACTTTCATGGAACCTTCTTAAAGGCTCAACACTAATGTTCTGGAGGGTGGTAGGGAGTTAGTGCTTCCCTGGGCCTATCTCAGGGAAAAACCCAAGTTTCTCAGGAAAGCTGATGTTCTACAGGGCCCCTACGTTACTAGGGCTGTGGTGAGCACTATGTACTGGCAGCTGAGGGTGGGGCTGGGCAGAGCTCACAGACCTTGTAAAGGGTGACGGTGTGTGGAGAACACAGCTAGGGCAAATGGCAGGGTCACTGGTGGCCAGTGAGTGGCAGATCCAGCACCTTACCCAAACCAGGGAGATATAATACACAGTACACCCGGTGACTGGGCCAAGGGGATACCCCCCACCAAAAGTACCAGGTCCACTTCTACCTACTGGTTTAGGAATCCTATCTGTTATGCACAGAGGTCTTGGAAAAAATAAAAAGAGCCTGAATACCTAAAAGGAAAGAGAATAAATAGTCCCAAAAGACTAGTTCTTTGAATAAATTAAACAGTTGTTCACACAGAAACTCCAAGCCCGAAAGGGCTGCATTACCCTAATTGGCACTTTTTTTGTTTTGAGAGAGGATCTCACTCTGCCACCCAGGCTAGAGTGCAGTGGTGCAGTCATAGCACACTGTAGCCTTGAACTCCTGGGCTCAAGCCATCTCCCCACCTCAGCCTCTCAAAGTGCTGGGATTACAGGAATAAGCCACTGCGTCCAGCAATTGGCACTTTTAAGGTAAGTCCCCCCTACACTCACATCAACAGGAATAAGAGCTCAGAGCAATATGTGGTCCTCTAAAAGGTAACTCAACATTTTCTTTGCACATCTGAGTAATGATGTATAAATTTCAACCCACTGTATTTTGTGTTTGTTTGTTTGAGACAGAGTCTTGCTCTGTTGCCCAGGCTGGAGTGCAGTGGCATGACCTCAGCTGACTGCAACCTCCGCCTCCTGGCTTCAAGCAATTCTTGTACTTCAGCTTCCCAAGTAGCTGGGACTATAGGCATGTGCCACCATACCAGGCTAATGTTTGTATTTTTAGTAAAGATGGGTTTTCGCCATGTTGGCCAGGCTGTCTTGAACTCCTGACCTCAGGTGATCTGCCCACCTTGGCTTCCCAAAGTGCTGGGATTACAGGCATGAGCCACTGCACCCAGCTCCACTGTATTACTGATCATCCTTTGGAAAAATGTGGCTAAGCAATCATAAAAATATATGTATATATATAAAATTGTATTATTTTTTCAAAGATGAGCTTTTCTAGAATGAACTGAAATATTTCCAGGAAAAAAGTAAACAGAAATAAAGAAACTTGATACTCACATAATATCATCCATGTATAATCCTTTTCTTTCAATCTGTACCAATGGAAACCAATCTTTCTTCAAGGCTGAACCCAAGTATTTCTTCTTCTAAGAAGCCTTCCCCATTTCCCCTCCTCCAAAATGCCCAAAATTAAATCTGCAGCTCGAACTTCATGTCTGGGTGTTTCACTAACCTCCCACATTATCTTTGGCTTTGAATCCTTGGCTCTGCCTCCCAAGTGTCTCATTAAAGGTTGACTGGATAAATGAATGAACATTAATAAGTTACCTGTTAGTAAAATAATGAAATGCCTCATATTTTTAGACCTCTTGATGATAATGTCACTTGCCTCAAGAATAAAGTCTCTCTTTAAGTCAAATGTTTAAGAATCTTTGAATATTTAATACACAAGGCAATAATACATTATTTAAAAAAACACAGATATTTTCCAAACCATGGGGGGAAAAGGCAACCTAATCCAGTGAGCTCTTGTAAGACTTATGCATCCTGGCAACCATAGATCAATGTGCATGAATTTCTAATGCATTTTGAAAAGGAACTGAGACAGTAGCAGTCCTGTTAATAACAACTCAAGGTTATATTGGGTTAGGTTAGCTAACCCAATATTAGGTGTCTTGGTTAGCTGCTATCTATCTGATTTCTTTTCACATTTAGTCGGTAGACTGCCTTGCAGTGATATATCAATAACCCAGTGATGCAAAATTCAGGGAAAGACTCAACTAATTCTGTCAGGTAATCCAACCTGGAAAAAGGTTTTAAGATTCCCTGTTTCTAGAACATCCACAAACAGCAATTCTGGAATGTACGTACCCGTGGGGTTTCCGACTGGGTCCTGCGAGCCACCATCAGTAACAGCTGTTGTTGAAGGGCACTGACCGCAGGGTCCCCAGAAGACGGATCTTGACTCTCAGAAGTTGTGGTACTGGAGGAGCTGACCTGCATCTCTCTGAGGATGGGCAAAACAAAAGCTTTGGTTACCTGGTAATACCAGAAGTCATCTATTTATTATATACAAACACGAGGACGATAGGAATGCCTAAGGTAGGTAGTGGATGAGTCTTTACAACCTTATATAAACAGTTAAGAGTTTAAAATTATGTATACAAGGCTACCTTCAGGTAGAAAGTCAATTACCCTGCATACATTGAAATTACTCAGGCTGTCCAGGGTTGCAGAGTGTCGTAGGGCAGGTAGGTAGATGCCTGGTGTTCTACAGATGACAACCTTAATTTTTTTACATATTTAATGGGTGGGGAGGCCTTAGCAACAAGCTCTAGCCTCACATTTTGTAAAAACAAATAGTGGGCTTGATAATTCTCCAGACACCAATGAGGAAGAAACAGAGATTAACTCTTCTGTTACCTGGCTGTACTTCCTCTCCACCACACTTCAAAGCAAGGAAAGTACATATTAGATATAAGAAATGCCTTGGGTAATTGATAAAGAGGACATTATTGAATTAGTTGTGATCTGTATCTAAAATAGTTTTATCTTTAAACACACACAGATGGACAAGACTTAAATTAATAATAAGCAATTTCAATCCTAGCATTTTTTTCCTTTGGCTCAGAAAGCAAAACCAAGGACATACTTCTCTATCTGATTTTCTAGCAGGGTACCTACAACTTTTAGGACACAATGTTGGCTGCCTACTCAACAGGCATTTCTCATAGAATGTCTGCTACCATAACTCCATTTTATTAAATCATCCAAGACTATGTGCTTTGGAAGAGACACAAGGTCCTTCTCTAGCCCTAGGGAAAAATCCTAGTCTCTAAGCCATTTGCACTGGCCAGAGTTTGGCTTTGGAATGAGAAAGAAACACAACTCTAGGAGGTCACTGGGGAGCAAAGAGGAGTTGGCTGGGAATAAGAGAGCTCTTCGACAAATTTTTCTATAGTTCTTAAATAGTAACAAAAGTAAAAGACAGTCTTTCTCCAGGCCTTTAGATGATTCATGAATAATAAATAACGCCATCGTGAAGGACAAACTTGAGACTGGAGAGCTGAGTGATGGAAGGGAACTAGTTTTTTGACGACAGCATTAAACCTCTGAATTCACCAACCTTAAACAGATCCTATCTTTGGATTTCTTGTGTTCTGAGATAATACATCTCATTGTGCAGCCCACTTTGTTACACAAGGTTACTTGCAACCCAAACCACACCATCTAATACAGGTTCCTCAAGAATGCAGACGCTACAGTAATGTAATTCCCTTCTGATTTATAATCTACACCTTTCATGATAAAGCTTCTGACAGTCTTTTGGATCTTTTTCCTAACTCCTTCCTACTGTATTCATAAACATACAATAGTTATTCTGTGTGAATAATGTTTACAATACTGTCATACAGTTGGGTGCAGTGGCTCACGCCTGTAATCGCAACGCTTTGAGAGGCTGAGGCAGAGGATTGCTTGAGCCCAGGAGTTCAAGACCAGCCCTGGCAACATAGTGAGACCCAATCTCTACAAAAATAGAAAAAAATTAGCTGGGCATGGTGGCGCATGCCTGTAGTCCCAGTTACTTGGGAGGCTGAGGTGGGAGGACCACTTGAGCTTGGGAGGTTTAGTCTGCAGTGAGCCACGATCATGCCACTGCACTCCAGTCTGGGTGAACGGAGTAAGATCCTGTCTCAAAAAAAAAAAAAAAAAAGCAAAGCAAATTTCACACACCCACATAAATAAACATAAACTTCAATATATTCAATAAAATCTTCCTTATAAAGAACCATTTAGGAAACATTACAACATTTCCTCTGGTTGAGGAAATGAATCAGGTGGAACAAGCACATGGAGTTTGAAAATTTAAAAATCCTGTTCTTCCATTATTTAATGCCTGCTCCTTAAATAGTGCTTTTTCTTCCTGTCTATATTAGTGGCATAATCTCTGTCACTAACAGAGAAAAAGATTAGTTAGATATATAAAAACAAATGTTCCTTTAAACTTTTCTGCTTTGTACAGAAGCCACTGAGTAATGTAACACTGTCATTTAACATCGAAATACAATAGAACTGAAATTGCATTGTTAACACAAATTCAAAGATATCTTAAACTGATATCTGAAGTTTTGGCACATGCCAAAAGTTCACTAAAACCAAAAGATTAAGCTAACTACATTGTAGGTAAGGTAGGTAATGATCATAAAGGGGCAGGAGTGGGAAAAGAAATGTACGCTTCTGTGCAAAAATGTAGAAGGTGTACAGCACCCTCTATCGCCAACTGAAATAAACGAAGAATTGACTATGACATAAGGTGTAACAAATGGCTGTTTTAGAGCAGTCTTCCTCCTACAAAAGTTTCCTGCTAGGAATCAACTGATACACATTAGCATAATTTTTCCATATTTCATAGAAAATTTCTGACTGTAAAATAATAATAAACATCATTTTCCTATGTAAGCCATTTAAATATCCTTTAAAAAAATCTGTGGGTTGATTTTCTATTTAAAATCTTTTGGGTGAGTGCTAGAATTAAACAAACTAGGTTAAATTATTTCTCTACTACTTACTATCTGTGACTATAAGCATGTTATTTTCCTACCTCAAATCCTTGCTATAAAATCAGGAAGATATTTTCCTCATAGGGATCATTGTGGAAACTAAACCAGACTATGCATGTAAAGCAGTGAACATTGCCTTTCATATATTAGGCACTTCATAACCATCCCTGACCCTTTTTACTTCCTTTTGTTGATATAGGACTTGACTTTGCTTATTCTTGTATTAAACAGCAATATGACTCCTATGCTATTACACAAATGACATATTAATTCCAAGTGTCTCTGTTAGCAGGCATGTGGGAAGAGTATCTTGCTCTCAACTCACACCTAATCCTCCTATTTTATATAGACAGTCTCAAATAGCATATTACATTCCCTCTTAATTAACCTCTTTTACAAGGGTTGAGTATTCTAGACAAGGCATGAGCATATTAAGTAAGATTCTTTTCTAAGCTTAATGAATGGTATATGTCCATATCAGAGACTGTATTGTCATCTGTATTCTCATGTGTATATGTACTCCCCGTTTGGCTAGGAGGAAATGGTTACATCCTTGCAGTAAGCATTGCTCAAATGGAGACATTTCCCTTATGTGATGTAATTCTCTGATGTCCTGATAGTGTAGTTATAATCCATGTGCACCAGCTTGCCCATCCAATTACCAAAGAGACAACAATGTTCACAAAAATCCCTGTCATGGACAGGTGGACAGGAGTCCAATTTTGAATAATTCCAAAGTCTGTGTTCTTTGCTTGTATTTCTTCATCAATCATCTGCTGCTTATTCTCTCTCATTTTTTTTTTAAGTATGGACTGTGAGCGGTATAATCATCTAAAAAGACTATGCCTTTGTAACTTAAAGCCAAAGCTTTCCCATATCAATACATATAAAGTGAAAGTGTTAAGTTTCAAGAGACATTTTCTCTTCCTCTAAAACAATAATGGAAATAGAAATATCCCAAGCCTGTAGTAACTATTCAGTGAACTAGAATATATGATACTGAGCACATCTGGTCTCAATTATCCTGTTCTCTGGTGAATCTTTCGTAAACTAGTTTGGTTCAGGGGTATAGCAGAGATAAGTTTATTTAAATCAAATTGAGCTGTAAGCAATAGTAGAAATAGTGATTAATGGTGGAAACTTCTAAAAGTGTTGTCATTAGAAGGTAATAAAGATGGGCCTGGGGCTAGAATCTAGTCTGGGCCAGAAAAGCACACTTGTACATGGAAAGAGTTGGGCCTCAAATTGACCATGACAATATTCCACCATACTGGACTCCCCAGGTTTTCACCATCTGAGCTTCTACAAGTAGCAAACAGTCAAAATACAAGTGCTTTTTCTACACTGTCTCACTGACGTAGGAAAAACATTTCCTGAGATTCTTCATCTTCCCAGAGTTTAACGATGATAGCCTTCCACTCTCAGGGAGAGGGCCTCCCTTTTTCTGCCTATCCTTTCTTGTTTTTCAGGCTTCCTCTGGGGATGTGGGAACAAGGCGCACAGAGGGACACAGAAAGGAAAGTTGCAGCAACATGTTCGATACGTAAGATGCTTAACTAAAGCAGCACTGTTCTGAAAACCATAACCTGTTATTTTGAATTTTAACAGGGATTCTTGTTTTAAAGTCGGCCAGCAACTCTTCTTTTATGTGACAGCAAAATTTGTATGAGAAAAAGGCAGCGACACCGCAGAAGTGAGGCAAGGCTGGGAGCATGGGACCTGACTGCCATCATGTGGCGGCATTGGCTGTGACCACCGAACAGAACCACTCTAAGCAGCAGGGCCAATTCTCAGGCTTTCAGAGAAGATGCCCCAGAGAACAAGTCTTTCTAGAATCAACCTCACAAACCTTCCGTCCTTATGACTATGCCTGGGTGGAAGTTTAATCTCTTTCTAATATGTCTAAGAAAGCAACATAAGAATGACAATGAGAGGAACAAAGAGTAAAGAGTGAAAAGCCAACAAGAGAGGAAGTGGAAATTTGAGACAGCAGATACTATTCCAAGGCAGACCTGGATGATCATCTGCTTCTTGCCAGTTTTCCACCTCTGTGTGATCAAAGTCACCAAGAGCCTATAAAAGTTTTTCAAATTTGAAGCAGCGAATACATATCTCTCTACTATCCAAATTAAGTGAGTGAGGCAACTATATGCATGATCTCAAATGTTTGTAATAAAAGATGAAATTTCCAAACTATAACCAAATGGCACATGGAACTGGGTATATCCAATATTGAAAGAAGTCACAATGTTTTACTCTTCATTTTGAATATCTAGTTGACTTGTTTTTGAGCCCCGTGTTCCTGTTCAGCTATTCCAAACCAGAGTGTCACTATTATTTCTTCTGACTAAAGTTAAAAACAGAGTCTAAACAGAGATGATTATTTCTTGCCACTTTCTGCCTGCTTCTTTTCTTTGGGAACCAGGTAGATAATTAAACACTGTGGCTTTAGAGGACTTTCCTGAAAATTAATACCAATAAGTAAGAGGTTTTGTTGAGATAAGGGTCAGAGAAGCTGATAATGTCAACAAAAGAATAAGAATTCTGAGAAGGTAGTAAAGATTACATACAGGGCTTCAATCCACCTTTGGAGTATGGTACACAGTGGGCTTAAAGATTTAGGGCAGCTTTCAAACATAAGCCCAATTTATAAACTGAAAATACCTGCTTCAATCTTTGCTACAATAATTCAAAAACAAAAGCCATGAATAAGTGAATTCAGATAAATATTTATATTACCATCCTACTCTATGTTTTAAATAAAAACAAGTTGAGGTTCCATCCTTGATATAAAAATCCCCAATAAAAAGTCCTGTAAACTAATTTGCTCCAGAATGACTCTTCCATTCAGTAGACTACCATACCTACTTTATGAATTATAGAGCTCCAAAATGAATATAAATATCATGTCTTTCCAATCAGATTTCACTGGGGAGCAGATGATATGCATTTTGCATGCATTTCCATTAGATCGCTTTTGACACTGGAGAAGCCAGATTAATACTGAAACATGGTTATAGATTATTCATAGAAGAAAGCGCTGCTATATTACTTGGAATAATTTATACACAAAGAAATATAAATCTTTGCTGAACAAAAAAGAGAAACTATCAAGATTTAATTGCAAGATCTATTGAGTAGTAATAAAAGTTCACTCTGCATCAAACCCTTTGGACTCAAAAACACATTTCAACTTTCCAAGCAGCTTCACCTCCAACTTCCTAGGCAGATAGCCTACTTTAGATTAGCAACTCCAACTTTCTAGGCAAATTAGTTCATTTTGGCTCTGAACTACTGAATCAATCTTGTGTTCTGAGTAATAAAATACTGAAGTGGATTTATCCTCTGGCAGTTTTTCCTACTAGCAATTCTAAAGGCTGCAATTCAAGCTGTAGTTCCCTCATTCCAGTTTCTGGGAAAAGCAGAACTATGTTAGGTAATGTTACCAAAGGTATCTGCTCTATGGACAGCTACTGTACAACTGGAAAGTGCGGCTTATGTTTCTCCAGCAGTCCACAAGAACTGCACTGGTTCCCACAGTCACAGTGGGGCCAAAGAGAGAAATCTGTTTCCTCTCCTGGTTTCCTTCAGGAATCCACAAAGAGACATGGAAGTTACATTGCTAACAATTCCCTGTTCATACTTGGGAGTCAGGGATATAAAACTGTCACATGGTAACAAGGCTGAACAATGGCTAAGAAGAATGGCTTTTTTGCCAATAATAAGAATCAGCCATTTAATAGCCCAGTTGGAGACAATCCCAGCCACTGAAGTCATCCTGTAGGCAAAAGGCTGCTTTTCCAATGTATCTTCCATGGCTGAATGGCTCACAGCCCCAAGTAGGCATACTTCCAAGTTCAAAATCAAAGTTTAAGTTTACTATAATAGAAGAACTTAAAACTTAATTGCATTAAAAGCCAGGAACATAATATTAAAAGACCTACTCTAAAATGATCATACATGGTAAGATGTTGGAACACAACAGGTTAATAAGGAGAAGGCCTTCAAATGACATAAACCAACTCATGAAAGCACTAGAGGAAAGGTTCCCACCTGGCCGAAAGTATATTTTGTTATATAAAATCAGGTATTTTGTGATGCAAACTCAAGAAACAAAAGTCAGCATCTTTTGGTATATCAAGTCACAGTGCACTTTACCTGAAGTCCTACTGCTTCTAACCAAAGATAGTAACCACAGCTAACATTGACTGAGGGCCCTCCATGGCAGGCACTGTCTTAAGCACTGCATGTGTACTATCACATTTAATTTTTAAGGCAACCCAGTGAATTAATTACATCTGCAGTTTTTGGTTAGAAAATGAATACTTAAGATGGTTAAGCAAGTTGCATAATGTCAAACAAAAAGTAAATATCGTGCTGGAATTTGAACCCAGATAAGTCCGAGACAAAATTTGTGTTCACATAGCTACATACTAAACCCCTGATTTCAAGGAAGTAAAATTCTCAATGTCAGATTTTCCTCTGCTGTTAGCTTTCATACAGGAAGATAAAATTGTTTCCTTATGAACTAATAAAACATAGGGCTGGACTGGGCGTGGTGGCTTGTGCCTGTAATCCCAGAACTTTGAGAGGTCGAGGCGGGCAAATCACTTCGAGGCCAGGAGTTTGAGACCAGCCTGAGCAACATGACAAAACCCCATCTCTACTAAAAATACAAAAAATTAGCCAGGTATGGTAGTGCATGCCTTTAATCCCAGCTACTTGGGAGGCTGAGGCAGGAGAATCACTTAAACCCAGGAGGTGGAGGTTGCAGTGAGCCAAGACTGTGCCACTGCACTCCAGCCTGGGCCACAGAGCAAGAGTCTGTCTCAAAAAAATAAAATTAAATTAAAATAATAAAAACTCAGGACTGGAAAATTTAATTTGAGTCTCCACCTCTGATTTCTATGTAGATTAGTTTAAAAAGAGTCATTTTACAGGTTTCATTTTGCTCTTACTTTCCCGCTTATAAAAGGAGAAGATCACGTTCTGTGTTCAAATATGTTGATCTGGCAAACTGCTAGTGCTTCTGGCTCTCCCACCAACCCAAATCTCCCACCAAAGATGAGGGATTTACTTGTTGAGGTCGTTTTGATAATCCCACATTCATCGGGGTTGTTTTGCTCTGCAGATAGATTCCCATCACTCCTGCTGCAGAGAGAACAAAGCAAGCTCCTCAACCAGGTTTCACGGCCCCCAGGGGCCTACTCCGCCCCTCCTGTTTTTCTCCTGCCGCCCCTCATCCCAGAACTCCAACTGGGCCATCTTTATCATCTCCAATGATTCATTTGATTTAATCCCACATTTATTGAGCACCTACCTATAAAGAAAGTGAAGGCTGGTTTTAGATGTATGCTATCTAGAAAAAGAGACGGGAACCTCTACAAATAAATGAGATAAGAGGCAGAACATGATCAGCATCCTTCTGGCAGCAACTTGAAGAGATGAATTTATTTTCACAGGGAGGACTGAGAAGGAAAAGAAGTAGAATAGCGGCAGATTGTAACTTGAGTTTTCAAAGATGAGAGTTTCACAAGGAAGCAATAAGTGGAGAACTTCCGCAAGGTGGTTTGGAGGAGCCTGCAGTGGGAATCTCCTAGGGGCATCTGGATCCCGCATAGGTGTGTAAGAAGGGCCGAGGGCAAGCGCTTTCCCACTGGAGGGAGCAGAGCAGAGGCTGACCACAGGTAGCTTACAGGCCACAGCCAACCACGCACAACCTGTGGTCTGTGATGTTGTTAAAAAAAATTAAAATCAACAATATGAAACAAAATACACTTTTAGATGCAAATATGTATTTCTAGCTCCTGTGGAAAAAAACTGGAAAATCCTGTCACCTGGGGCTTATGAGCCACCATAAGTAGACTAACATAGTGGCAGCCCTTCAGTTGGGATAAATGCCCTCCAATTGACTGTAGTCATTCCCACTTCTCTCTATCATTCCACACTGGGCCCCTTTCACCTATTTATCACACCTGCCTGGGCTCTGAAGAACCCTGAGCTTGTGTGACACCACTGTGGGGGGACAGGAGCAGGGAGGGAGACTCATCTGTCCACTGGCCACTTACTATCTACATTAAGTTGAGCACTTTGGCAATCAGTCTTAGTTTCCTTACCTGTAAAATATAGCTAGCATCACCAGTCTCAGGTTTGTTGTGCAGATAAAATTAGATAATTTAACATTTAGCTTAATGTGTAAGTGTTTCATAAATGGTGGCTGTTACTACCAGAACTATTGCAGGAAAGTGCCTCATTCAGGGCCACGAACTGCCATAACATTGCAAATTGAGAACACAGTGCTAAAGTATAAGCCACTTGCCCCTTCCATGGGCCAAAATCCTGACCTGCTGGCATCTCACTGGCTCTGCTCTGGTTCCATTCTTTACCTCTACTATTAGAGACAGAGATACAAAAATGACATCCCCCATGTGCACACAAACTCACACGAGTGTGCACACACACACTAGTATGTTAATTCCAAAATTCAAATATCTACATTGAGTCATACAGCTGGTTCTTAGTCTGTTTTCTGAGAATTTTCCTTTCAGATAGCCAATTCAAAGATTCCCAAATCATCATTACATCATGGACTTCTGCAAAAGACAAAGCTTCTCACAAATCCTAAGAAATTAGCCCTCCAGTGAATGGGTAGCACAGCTTTCTGTGTGTCAGAGGCTGGGAAGTTTGAGACAATTGGAATATCCACCCTAAGCCTGTCAGACAGCAGTTTAAATCCAGAAGATCATCTGACTGACATAGGACTGAGTCGTTTTTCCTGAGCATGAATTAAACAGATGGTAGCACCTTAACTGCTTTTCCAGAACTGCCTAGGGGCCAGCTTCAATGCTGTAATTTTGCTAAGTGACGTGACTAGAGTTTTCTGCTCATGCATCTGACAGGAAGCACTGTATATCTACTCTGCTCAAATGGGTCACAGAATGCCACAACACCACATAACGAAGTCCCCTCTATTATCTATCTTAAGGACTAACTATACATGATAGTAAAATATGTGTATTATTTTACTTTATCTTTGAAGTACAAGAACGAGAAGTTACACATGGCAATATATCCTAAGGTGTCCTTCCTTTCTAGAACTCTTCTTTTTGGTTTGTGTCTTTGCTATTTTTGTTTTGTTTTTTGTAGAGATGGAATCTTGCCATGTTGCCTAGGCTAGTCTCAAACTCCTGGGCTCGAGTGATCTTCCCACCTCAGTCTTCAAAAGTGCAGAGATTACAGGTGTGAGCCACCATGCCCAGCCCTTTTCTAGAACTCTTAAGACCAACATTCTGTCAAATAATGCTGGAGAAAGAGCAGGTAGTCAGAGACCCAGAACTTGGCATCTGAGACTGGTGGACTAAGACCTTGCCCATTGGAGCATTCACACATGAGAAAAGCTAGGGGTGACTAGCGACATTCGATAAACGTTTTCTTCAAAGGGAAAGTCGCTTGCACAAAACTTGAACATTTTTCTCTTTACAGAAGCTCACTCATTAATTCAGTTGCCATTTCACGAGAAACAGAGAGTCCTCAGGGGTCACCTGCTGATTTTTGCTGCCCGGCTTTTATCCATGGAACTCCAAATATATCCCTTGGAGAACCAGGCCCATCCAGTCTTGGGGGAACCTAGAATCCAGTTCTGTGTGTGTAAGTAACTCCAAGCCAAGTGTTTGCCTGGTCTCAGTGATTGGGCTCACGGACTATGGCTCAGTTAGAACCAATCAGACACAATGAGACCTTCAATGGGGTCATGGGAAAGAAGCACACATCCCTGCTGGACTTAGATGAGAGGAAACATAAGATCTAGGGTAATAACAGCTGTCTTTTAACTGCCAGGGTGGGGTGTTTGAGAATGGTGTCAAAACAGAGGAACAGGAACAGGAAATGACAGAATTAGGCCCCGATGACTAAACCTGAACCTCTTTATCTAGACACTCATGAAGACACATGGACCCAAGACTGTTCAGTTATATCACCACAAAATCCCCACTTTGATTAAACTCATTTGAGGTGGGTTTCCCTTCTGTGTAACAGAAAGGGGCCTGACTGTTCTATGGACATGAAAAGGCACATAGGAAAGGACCTGGTATTCTGAGACTCTCCACTAAGCCACATACCTCACAAGAAAGCTCAGCATCAACACATTCAGTTGCCTATCAGTCCAACACCCCCTCGGTGCCCCAACACAACCCCACCAAAAGCCATTTCACTAAGGCTGAATTCACTGTGGCAAACCTACATCCAGGCAGCTCTGGAAAAGGAAGGCAGGTTAAATATAAAAGAGCTGTAATCTGGAAAGGAAATGCAGAGGAAATGAAAGAAAGCAGAGGTTGGAGGAAGTTTAATAAAGAGAGAGAAATTTAAGGGGAGAAAGCAAGTTAAAAGGTCATGCTAGAAGAGGAAGAGCCTAAGGAACTGAGGCTTAATGAAAACACGAGAGGTCCTTTCTCTCATTCTTACCGGGATACTGTATATTTTCAGTTTTTTAAGACTCTGGGTATATGGCCTTATTCTAACTATCATTACTGACAAACGCAGTTCAAGTATTTAACTTAGGGGGAAAATGACATACATTTATCCTGGGGGCGGGGGAATTAAAAACAAATATCTTGTAACTTTACTTGGGGATGAAACAAGAATTTGTAAATTCAGCTTAGAAAAACTTCAACTTTTAGCTGGGAACTGCAAAATAATACAATAGTTTTCAAAGCTGTGTTCTCATGCAATTACGTATTTTGTCTGAGAAAGCTGCCATCTTAGATGACTAAACTCATCAAACCATCAAAACATCTAGAATGTCCTGGAGGTTAGAGTAAATATGTGGACAGCAAACCTCCCTCCCCTCTTGGGTGTCCATTTGCATGGCGACTTTGCATGCTTTTTGGTTGGAGAAGAGTAGTTTGTGCCTGTTTTGATTGGTGCATGGTACCTGCGGGAAAAGGAGGAAGAGTGGAAGGCGAGTAGGGGATGAACAACATGCCTGTTTCCCCACAGGAGTGACTTTGGACACATGCAGGCTGCTTTAGTGCAAAGCTCGGGAGGAACTGCATGACAAGAGAGAGCCCTCACCTACGGTTCCCATCAGACTTACCTGCATGGCAGATATTAGCATTCCTAAGCAGGTAAGAAACAGTAGTGCCATTAATGCATTCTGAAGTAAAATAGAAAATGCCCTAAGAAGCTGGCACACGACAGCATTCCACCTGGAGGCCAGAATGCAAGGACAAAGACAGCCTTTATTCTAAGCACACAGGAGCTTCCCTCTGAATTTCCCATACACCCCTGGGAAGACTTTAAACTTGGAAAGATACATGGGGCCACAGAATCTGAAATTAAGGTTTAGATGTGAAGCACAAGACATTCCAGTTATACCACGAAAGTCTCCCATAAATCCTCAAATATACATATAATTCTAAAGAAGCATACATGAAAAATTTACTTCTATACTTAGAGCAACCAACTGAGACATGGCCATATGGATTATCCACAAAGAATCTTGAAACCCAGGATGAAGGATGAATTCCGTCTGCCACTGACAAGATGTACAGCTTGTCCAATGCACTATTAATCATCATATGTCCCAGATATGCAAACTAATTTAATATCAACTTCATCAACTCATTTAATATCAGCATAATTAAGAAAGTTATTCAAAGCATTCTGAAGTAAAATAGAAAAGATCTTTATCTAGCTATAAAACAGTTTGCCTTCTTACTGTAAATGAGAATAAATGAAAACTAACCACATTTCTAGTCCATTCCTTGGGACAAATTTAATAATGTGTTTGAGAGCTGCAACACCATCTTTATTAAAAGGAACATTATTATGTTTATACAGGGTTCCTGCCTATTTCTACTACCTACATATTATATTCATTTTTGGAAGCAGCAACAATAAAAATGGTTTCATTTATTTTTCATTATTTCACAATGTCAGATTTTCTTTTTCTTTCACACAAAACCACATGCCTTAACAACTACAAAGGGATTAACACATTTCTTCTACACCAGAATCCTCACTTTATCTTTATTGCTGTGTCTCCCAGCAATGCCACAGCTCTTAAGCCTGGAAACAAAGCTTTACTCACCGAGCCTGAGAGAGACAGTCATAATTTGATGGTAGAGGTTGTAAAGGGCCTTCTTTCTGATTTCCAGATTTTAAATAACAGGATCTAATTTCTCCTGTAAAATCAGAAAATTTCAGCAAAGAAGATGACATAATTATTTGTACAGAATTGTCTCAGCTTATACAATTTTCAAGTTAAAAGGAAACTTATTTTGGTCTGCTGTAATAATTGCTGAGAAACTGGATCCATTCTTTACATTTCTCCACAGAATGTTTATCATGAGAAGTCGAAGGATGTCTAAAAGAAACTTTACCAAGAAAATTTTCTTCGACCTATTTCCCTGCTAATATACTTAGACAAGTTTGGACTTGGTTACTTATTACTTAATTACTTTTGATAGACTTATTTGTATCATCTCTTAATTCGCTTTGTATATATTCTCTTCATGTGTCAGCATGATCTGTGCTAGGATATAACTGAGGTTTCTGTATAGGTATACCTCCATATCATGTGCAAAAAGCAGCTTATTAAGTGTACAGTTTTGACTGGTGGACCACATGAGGCCATCTCTACCTCCAAATGTGCAGATGAGCAAGTGCCACAGCACACTGACTGATGTGTCAGCCTGTTAATGAGGAAAAGCAAGAGATGGAATTAATTTGCAGAGTTCAATTAGCTTCACTAAAGCAGTTCAGGAGATTGAGGTGTGAAAATCCGTTCCTTTTCTAATGTAAACGGTTTCTGCTCAGAAGAGCTCCTACTAGTACCTTCTTCAGTTGACACAGGAAGTGTAATTAACCTTGTCTGTTGTGAGCAGCTGGAAGGTGGCCCTCAACTCAAAGGTGTTTTCCACCAAGAGAAACTGTATTGACAACCACAGCCCCATGGAGGCTTTCATGTAAGGGCAAATGTTGTTCTTTATGATGTAAAAGTCCCTTATATTTCTGCAGATGCAAATGCATTTAAAACTACAAACTACTGAACTCCAGATAAAGAAACTATATAATTTATTCTCCAAACCAGTATCCTTTCGAGAGTAAAATAACAAGCACTACTGGATCTATATGATACATAAGCCAAGACCCATCCCAGAAAAACTAGGACCTATATCCCTTATCCTTTGAACTTTGAACTTGCCATTTTTAATTCTCTATGTATATTATTTTAAATTTTTTTAATAACAAGGCACTGAAAAAATATGTCAAGGTCAGGTGTGCAACATAGATCCAACTAGTATTTACTGAGTACTAGGCATTGCCCTCTTGAAGTTGATAACTCTAAGGGGGAAATGCCATTAATCAAATTATTATACAAGCTGTAATATTATCAAAGAAGGAAAAAGATGGGGTGTTAAAAGAACAAGAAAAACTGATGAACTTGGTTAAGTTTGGGGAATCCAGGAAAGGTGTCCCTGAAAAACTTACCTTAGGACTAAGATCTGAAGGATAAATAGCACACACTGGGGCACAGCATGTGCAAAGGCCCTAAGATGGAAGGGAGCACACTCTGTTCAAAGAACATTAAGTGTCAACTATCGGGCTAAATCTTCCAGTTCTCAAGTCTAGATATCATGCTGAGTCCTGAGAAAGCTGACAGTTTTCCCCTGCTTGTTCATTAGTAAAGAGCTCCAAAGACTCACCATGTTCATCAATGAAGACATGCATAGCATCCACAGATATCTCTTCTTGTACAGATGTTTCAGGCCCACTGATGACTTGCAAGACAGAACTATCTTGTTGGGAAGTTACCCTGTAGATTATCTGTCTTTGTCTATTGCCCTGGAAACTTAACACATATAAGAGTTTCAAAAAATGATTAGAAGTTCCTCCTTATCCTTAATAAAGCATTAAAAGCAGCAGCCAGTAAATAAGTCTGTCTCATGCTTTATGATCAAGTGAAACTAAGTAAGTAACTTATCCTTACAAGGCCGTGGTCTTGGCAGGTTGAGTGCAGACGGGGCTGGTACTAGTATGGTCTTGACTTTGCAAGTCTGGTTTTCCTTGCTTAGAATTGTGTCCACTGGGCTTTTCGTTTTCCAGGATTTCCTCCTTTTTTTCCTGGGAACAGTTATCTAAAAAACATTGCTTTATGTATTAATATAATATAAAATAAATCAATGGTGAAAGCTCTGGAAAGTAAGTTACCAAAACTGAAACAAGAATAGAAAGAAAATCTGAGCAGCTCTCTGAATGCAAAAGGCTTTTAAATAATTTTTCATTTTCCTAATTATGGAAGTACCTACATATATTTGAAAAACAGAAGTATGCATAAGTTTGAGATGTGTTATTTAGGCATTACAAACACCTACTATTTTACATACAGGCTGAGGAACTCCCTTGAAATAACTCGGTGACCACCATGTACTCAGCTCCAAATCACCCATTTAGATTACATAGTTCTAAAAGGTTCATATCTCATAAATGAATAACCTCAGATTCAAAAAAAAATTACAAAAACAAATCTGGCTATTTCACAGCAAGGTCCCTTTTACCATTTATAAATCTTATCAGTCTTTCTTCTCACTCTCCAAAACTGAATTTTCAAGCTAAAGCTAGAATTGGCCGTTCAAAAGCAAATACTTGTTAAGTATAGCTGGGGGCAGGGGTTGTTTTTGTTTGTTTGTTTGAGACAGGGTCTGGCTCTGTTGCCAAGGCTGGGGGCTGGAGTGCAATGATGGAATCACAGCGCACTGCAGCTTCAACCTCTTGGGCTCAAGTGATTCTCCTACCCCTGCCTCCCAAGTAGCTGGGATGACAGGCACAAGCCACTATATCCAGCTAATTTTTAAAATTTTATGTAAATATAGGGGCATGCTATGTTGTTCAGGCTGGTCTTGAACTCCTGGCCTCAAGTGATCCTCCCATCTCAGCCTCAGCCTCCTGATGCACTGGGATTACAGGTGTGAGCCACCACACCTGGCCAAGTACAGTTGATTTTGAAAAATATGCTTAGCACTGTGGAGGACACAGTGAGCTACAACACCTACTCCTTGCCCTGAGAACATTTTAAGGTAAATGAGAATTCCAAGATCAATAGGTATAGATTTGGGGTAGACTTTTTTTTGTTTTTGTTTGTTTTGCATTTTTGAATCCTCTTTAAACAATGAGCCAACTAAAGGTCTCAGCTTATACCATTATGCAAAATGGACTGCATATGTCCCTAAGGGTCAGCCCTTCCTTATCTGTGGACATATTCCAACAGTCACTTTTAAGATCAAAAGGACCATTGTACTCCCATGACTTACTCTGAGTAAATGATTAGCTCTAAAGCTCAACAGACTATGCCTGAGAGAACAGAATTGAGCCTGAATCTACAAGTTCTTTCAAGACACACCATTAGAAAAGTCTATCAAGCTCTGCCTAAGCCCTCAGAAAGCAAAACTGTGTTAGTGTCTGTGGGATATAAATCATATCATTGCATATATAACAAAGTTATTCATCCTTAAAATTCAAGTAATTAGAGGAGCAATGCTGGCTTCTCTGTGAGTCCTGAAGATAAACATTTTCAGCACATCTGTGAGACTACCATAAGAATTTCCTTGGTATGAAAATGTTTGCATTTCATTTGACAGCCTGTCAAGATAGAAGTTTTCACAGTTTTCAAGAAACACATTTATAAGAAAGTGCTATCATAACAAATAGCTTTAGCCAGTAATCATGCCTCATAAAAAATCACAGAAAGGCACATTGACACAGCTCTCCTGCTTCACACTAAGTGTCTTTGAATTCATTTGTTCATATCTCTTTATCATAACTTAGACTCCTTTTCTCTTAAATGGGTACATTACATAAGTCAACATATGGACTATATTTTTCCTTCTTTCCTTAAAAAACACTTTTATATAAATGTTTCTGTTTATAAAAATAGCACACATTCATTGTATATAATTTAAAACTATACAAAAGAAAAAGCTTTGAATCACTCTTAATTCTGATATTACCACTGGAGCCAATTTGATACACATCACACCAGTCTCTTTTTCCTAGATATATGCACTTTTTATTTTACAAAAATGAAGTCATAATACAGGTGTGATTTTATACCTATCATATTTATCTTAAACTATTGTAAATATTTAATGCTATTGGATATTCATCTACATCATCCAAAAATAGTAGTTTTATAATATTACACTGATACGGTATAATTTAAATAGACCCTGACTATAAATTTACATTGTTTCAATTTTTCATATTATAGATAATTTTTCAATAAGCATTTCTATACGCATTCATGATTATTTTCTTAGAAATTCTTAGAAGTTAGGAGACTGAATATACAAATGGACAATGGCCAGAAAATATTCATAAACAAAGAACTCTGACCAATAATCTGCAACAACCAGGTGAGAAAACCAACCCATTATCCAGAGTAACCAGACCAGGAAGCCAAAGTACTATGCACAAGTCAGGCTTGTAGGAAGTCAGACCACTATTTCTGGCAAACTATCCAGGAAGCCAAACAATAACCCCGGTAATAATGAGCCCTAAACGGCCAGGACTTAATTCATAACTGACAGCTTCCCTAATGTGTATTCCTGCTTCCAACTTAGGACTACCCAAAGAAAACCAAATACAGTTCCCTAACCAAGCACACAGAATGCCTCACTCCTCCTAGATTAGCCACCTCCAACTTCCTAATACCTAATACCTGTAACTTCCAGTCAGGGCACATCAGAAGCCTTCCCTTTTTTCCACTATAAAGCTTTGTCATTCTAGTTGCCTTTAAGTCGCTGCTGAACCCAAGTGATGATGGCTCACTCCCTTGCTATAAGCAAGCTCTGAATAAATAGATTTTCCTTGTTCTCATTTGGGTGATCCTCATTTATTTCCACAAAGTAAAATAAAGTCGCGGCAACCAAAAAAGCAAACAACCATGGTTTAAAGGCTTTACAAGAGTGTGTGGTTTTTCCATAGCCTTCAATTCTAGAATATTCCTGAGACCTGAGGATAATCCTAAAGCCCTTTGTGAAGAGAACCTGGGCTCGAAATTAGAGTGCGTTAGAGAGAATTGGAAAATCATGTATCTTTTTGTAGTCATGTCCAAGCTTAAGCACTGTCCTCCTAATGAGCAGGAAAAAGATTAGGGAACATTTCCTAAGCTGCTAGTATCATTAAACTCCATCACGTTTCATAAACACATGCAAAAACTGGGTTTTCTGATTACAATAACAAATACTTTAGTGAAAGAAGAATGAGAGGATATTACCAATCTCGAAGATACATGGCACTGCTGAAAAACTATCTAATTTGCCATGTTTGACATTGATGGCCTTCTAAGAGCTAAAAGATTCATTGCTGTCTGTCTCTCTCTCCCCTTCAATTAAAATCCTCTGTCCTTTCCCAAAAGAAGCATGTAATTCATTCCAGCTCCTCCCTACCTGCTGTACCTTCAAGTTCTTGATAACTAAGCCTATTTCTTTCCACAGAATACCTCATATCTCCCTGCACACAACCTCGATTTCCAGTGTAACCCTTCTGATTGAACATGGCTGGCTGAAAAAATTAAGAAGAGCAAAAACTCAAGTTGGCAAACCAAATTAACTTTTCATGTGGCCTGAGAAGAAAACAAAATAAAAGACTAAAATTGATCAAATAGCAAACACGTATTTTCTTAATTGAATCCTCACAATAAATCTGTAACATACTATGATTCCTACTTTATAGAAGAAACTCTAACACAGATAGATTTGGTCAATTGTCCAAGCTCACCAAGCCAGTATTACTGAACCAAAATCTGGCCTTGGGCTATGTGGTTCCAAAGCCAGTGCTTTATCCACTGGACACATTGCTTCTGGGAAGACTTTCAAATCCAAAGTCTTTGGATTATCACTATCTAATACAGTGGCCAATAGTCACGTGGCTACTTAAATAAATTAAAATGTAATAACATTAAAAATGCCACTTCTCATCTGCACAACTCCTTTTTCAATTATTTAACAGCTACATGTGGTCACTGGCTACCATATTGGACTGCCAATATGGATTATTTCTATCACTACAGAAAACTGTATTGGACAGTGCTAGTCTAGAGGTATGAATCTTTAGACTGGATAGATGATAAACACCCAAATATTTTATTTAAAAATGTTTATCTTAAGCTACTCCTGCTTTATATACTGCCCTGTTTGCTAAAAAGTTTAACTGAATCAGAGAAAATTACTCAGAGACACTATATGGAGTCAGAGGAGCCCCCGACTGTCTAGAGAGCAGAGCAAAAAATCCCAGCACTAACAAACGTTACCACCTACAGCACAGAAAATGAGCTACCATATGCAAACAGAACTTTCAGTAAGCATTCCTACTATACAGATGCCATCTCAACACAGATCTATGTAGAAATGATATGCTCAGAAATCACAGCATTAATAGAATTTAAAGCTAAAAGACCTTATAAAAGCTCTAGTCCAGTAATACCATTTTATCCATGAGGAAACCGAGGCCCAGAGACATTAAGTAATCTGAAAATAAATGTACCTTATCTTTATATAGGAAATGTCATTTAATTTTAATGAGCAAGGACTCTGGAACAAGACTGCCTGGAATCAAATCTCAGTTCTAGCACCTCTTGAACTGACTAGACACCTGGGAAAGCTAGTGAAAACTTCTGAGCCTCATTTAAAGAACAGGAATGATAATGGTGTATCCATAACATAAAGTTATATAAGGAGTAAGTGAGTTAATATGAGGGTAACTATATAATTCATCATCTAAACTGGGGACTCTTTTGAGAGAGAAAGTCAGTGCTCTTAATAATTATGTTGGCAAAACATGTATAAATGAGGACCCTTCCAGGCAAACCACAAGATACGGTCACCCTTGTTAATATATGAAAAGTGCTTAGGACACTGCCTGGCATAAATTAAGAGCTGCAGAAGTGTTTGTTTTTATTATGTGTACAACATGGGATAATTGGCCAATTCTGTATTTTATAATGGAACTCAGCAGGAAAAGTAGATTCACTTCATAGAAATTTGAAATTTGTCTTAGAATCAGCTTTCCCAGAAGGCATCTATTCCATAAAGGAAGAAATGTCTATTGCGAGTACTTGCCACAGTATTAAAATATAAGTACTTATTTCTCTGGGAGCAAATAGTATTGCCTTCTATAGGGAAGCCAAAAAATTATGAAAATGTCTTAAGTGTCCTGGTGGAGTAAGACAATATATGTATACATGTTCATCACAGAGCTTAGAATGGGCACATTCAGCAAATATTGATGACAAGCCAAGCAACAAACAATTGCCCAAGAGTTATAACACCATTTGCAAAATCAAATCACAGAGGGCAAATGACAAAGAGGCGTATTGCCTTCTACATCATCATCAGAACGGAACTGACACGGAATCGTACCTCGGAGAAGCCCACTTTCTTCATTTGGCTCTGCTGAGCCATTCAATTGATTGGATGCCGCCACCTTGGAAGTATTAATGGATTCTAACAGGGAGACAAATTCCAGGAAGTTGGACTCATTTGGTATTTGTCCTTCCTTAGCCTCTAGGTCAGATTTGGAAGTTGGCATTGTTTTCTCTTTATCATTAATAATTTCTGCAGAACTTTTACTCAAGAAGACATCTGTCCCACTGTCCACACTGAGCACCCGGGCATGTCTCTTTTCATTACTGGACTTACAAGACGATGGGTCAAGGTTAATCTGGCCTTCTTTCCCCACCTTAGACTCGGAAGCTATATCAGGTGTAAGCCAGGATGCTGATTCCCAGGGTTCCCGTGAGGAAGAACTGTGATCCTTGGTGGCACTTTCCCCCTCCCCAGATCTGTAGCCAGAACACTGATTGGTGGATATCCTCGCCTTCAGTCTCTCTGGAGTCCTTTTGCTTCCACTGCCTTCGGGACAGGGAATACCACCTCCCCCGTCCTCAGGCAGGTCCAGGGTGATCACGGGAATTGAGATCTGCTCCGCATTTGGAGAACTGGCTGCCCTTTGGTTAGTTGGCTCAGCACCAGACTTTAAGCCAGTCTTCTCTGTGCCAACCACCTTCAGGTGGAGGGAGCTTTCCAAATCTGTTACGGAGTTTGGGGTACTGCTCATCGTGATAACAATTTTAATGGGTTCATGTAGACTCAGTGGGTCTCCAGGTTGAGAAGTATCGATGAGAGTAACAGCTACTTCACCATCTGAGGAGTCTACTTCCTGGTTCAAGGGCAGGTCCACCTGGCAGGAAGTGTCTGCCTGGCAGGAAGTATCCGCCTGGCAAGAGGTATCCACCTGGCAGGAGGTATCCACCTGGCAGGATGTGTCCACTGGCTCCTCCACAGGCTTGGCCACGATGGTGTCACACTGAGGGCAGCTGCTGCTTAGGCTATCCTGAGGTGAAGTGCTTTGCACCCGTTCCCTTATGGAGCCCTGGGGACAACTGACAGGTTCCGGAATCAGGACTGAATTCTCACTCCCCCACGGCTGAAAAGAAACGTCTGTTTCTAGTAAGTCATACTGAGACAAAGACAGGTGGGGCAACTTCTTCAAGGGACCCTTATCCACTAAGCCACCCTCAGATCTGTGGCGCAAAGGAGGCTGTCCCTTGCTTCCTCTTTCCTTTCCTTTACCACTGATGAAAGTTTCTGTGGTAACTGGTTTTACGGGTATTGCTGACTTGGGCGTGGTTTCCAGCATGTGTGCTTGAGAAGCAGGTAAGCTTTCCATTTTGATACCAGGTGAGGTAGATGACACTGGTGCTATGGGATGGTCTTCTGATAGAATGACACCTGAAATAAACGACACATGGCAGCTTTATCAGCATCAGAAATGAATGAGTAATGCCCAAGGGTAAGACCTAATGAACAATAACAAAACTAAAACAGCACCAGCAACTAATGGAATTGGATACTACCTTTTTTTTTTTTTTTTACTTTAAGTTCTGGGATACATGTGCTGAACATGCAGGTTTGTTACACAGGTATACATGTGCCATGGTGGTTCACTGCATCTATCAACCTGTCATCTAGGTTTTAAGCCATGCATGCATTCAGTGTTTGTCCTAATGCTCTCTCTCCCCTTCCTCCTCTCCCTACAGGCCCCGGTGTGTGATGTTCCCTTCCCTGGGGCCATGTGTTCTCATTATTCAACACCCACTTATGAGTGAGAACATGCGCTGTTTGGTTTTCCGTTCCTGTGTTAGTTTGCTGAGGATGATGGTTTCCAGCTTCATCCATGTCCCTGCAAAGGATGTGAACTCATTCTTTTTTATGGCTGCATGAATACTTATTTTTTAAAATAACACTTCCAGTGTTAGTGTTATTTTATTTTTACTGTTGTGTCCTTGAAACACAACAATAAAAATAAAACAAATGAAAAGCAATACAGTATTATAACTAGGCATATTTACATCATTGTATTAGGTATTTTAATGAATTTGGAGATGATTGAATGTATACAGGAGGATGTATGTAGGTTACATGCAAATACTATGCTATTTTATATAAGAGATGTGAGCATCATCCACAGATTTTGGTATCCACAGGGATCCTGGAACCAAATCCCCTAAAATACTATAGAACACCACTAACTAGGATGGTGTCTTTTATAAGATTTGACCAAGGAAAAAACAAAATTCCTTGCTTTACTGCAGTGATGCTAAGAAACACTGGACTTAGCAGCTGAATATGGGTTTAAATGCTATCTGTACATTTTATATACTATGACTCAGAATGAAATAATGTATGTAAAACTTCTACTGCAATTCCTAGTACAAGTAAAAAACAGGAAATTATTGTTTTCATTGGGATGGTGAAATTAAAAGGCCAGACCAGATATTCAAAGTATATAAGATTATGAGCTATAGCACACCTAATCTGGAAGAATATGTTTCATATGATGAAAAAGGTATGTGCTTGTATCTATGTGTATAAAACAGACATAAAGTAACATTGTTATTAAGTTGTATGTGCAACTAAAATATTAGAAATCTAACTAATGTGAATTTAGTTCAGTAGTAATAATATAGAAAAAAATCTGGATAATCCTGTACTTATTGTTATAATGGGATACAGCTGAATGATGAAAAAAGAAACTTCATTTTAGGGCTTCAGGGCTATGGTGCTAATCTCAGCTGTTTTCCACAACAAATTAAATTTTACACTATTTTCAAAATTGAAATAGTGTATAAAATTTGTTTTGTAGTAGTGGAAAAGAAAACAGAATTGCAGAGAAAGGAAGGAATCAATTCAGGCCTCCAAAAGATCTTTTCTAAGCCTTCTGCAGGTAGTCAAAAGACAAAAATAATCTTAGTAAAAACATAAAAAAAAAATTGTTTAGGTTAAGAGAATGTTCCCCCAAAACAAAATGTGACTTGAAATAAAGGTAGATATGCAGAGGGCTATACAATTTCTCCTGTCATTGTTTGATGTATATACTATAATATAATTTTATATCGATGATAATTGATAAATTATCATCAATAAAAAACTTACATGTCTGCTCTTTATAAGCCATATGAAACGAGGCACAGACTGGAGAAATGATAATGAATTATGATCAACAAAATATCACAATTTGAATTAAGACTTGATATACAAATACTGATGAGAAAAAAATAAAATTAAGAGTTAAAGAAACAAAGCCAAGATATAACTATGCAGTCTTAGGTATAGTTCTTATTTGCAATTAATCAACTGGCATTCTGTTTTATAAAAATATTTTTCACTTCACTGAGGATAATGCTGTGATAAAATATAGACAACATTTTACCTTTGAGATCTTCTACAGTTTCCTGTGCTGACAACTCCTAAACAAATGAAAGAAACAAAAATCAAGAGATGACTCAGCTGATCGTCCATTTCCAGGCAGTTGACAGTAACTGATCAGTAGTTACTGGTTTTCTAAATGGTATGTAGGGAAGAGAAAATACAATGTCCACTCTCCTTAAGCTTCTACAAAATGGGAACCAGAATGGATACAAACATACATAAGCATGGACATTTAACCAAGACAACTGTACTGTGACAAAGGGAGAATTGCTACTAAGAAAGTAAAAAGAGAAGGAATAAGCCATGACTTACACATGGTGAACAGAGCTCAATAAAGTTCATCTAGAAAAAGGTACTTTATTGACTTTCCAAAAAGACAAGTGTGATTTAAAATGGAAAGCAGAGGTGATATCCATTTCAGGTGGAAGGCATTGCAGATTTGATGACTTAAATGAATGACAGCAGAATGGAGAGGAAAGCAAAGGTCTGCACATTGGTTCTCTGACCAGGGTGGCTGACCCAGCAGGGAGGGTGGACGGCAGAGGAGGCCAGTGAGTGTGCTTTGAACACATGACTGGACATTTATTTTATGGTCCCAAGGGCACCCTTCAGGCCATTTCTGTACCCTGGGATGTGATATTCCACTGTATAAGAACCAGTGATTACAGCATGCAAGCTACAATCGCTGCTGCTAAACACTCCCATTCTAGGTGAGATCAATGACAAAACAACACAAAAAGGGTGAAACAGGATAAAAGACCACTAACCAATGGCCCAGAAGAGCGATGAGAGGTTATGCTTTGCCCTCTGGAGCTGCAGCGGAGGGGAGGCGTGGAGAGGTTTCGATTGGCCTCTTCCTTTTTGCCATTGTGAATCTGCCTATTATTGCTAACCCAACATGAGAAACACAAGAGCAGTGAGTGATATTATCAAACTGAAGCATGACTCTTTTAGTACTAGTCTAAAAACAGTCTTTTTTTCCTAGAGTCCATTCTGTCATATTCCTTACATATAAATCTTTTGTTGTTGTTGTTGTTGTTGTTAAGAGACAGGGTTTCGCTCTGTCCGGGTAGGTTGGAATGCAGTGGCATGATCATGGCTCACTTCAGACTCAAGTGATCCTCCCACCCCAGCCTCCCAAAATGTAAAATTTATGAGTCACCATGTGCAGCAGATAAATCTTATAATAAACATTATTCTTAAATTAGAGGACATGCTATCTTAAGGAGCTATAAGAAATAATACAAATAATTGTGAAAAGAATGCTAACTCTCAATACTCTCAATATTTCAGTTCTATGTAATGTATCAGTTTTATATCAACAAACACACATGCTATTCTTTAAAATACTCTGGCATGCTCTAAGCATTTAAATAACAACATAAAAACAGTGAAGTGAAATTTTTTGCAGTGCTAAGCCTAAGGCAAATGAATTCTAGATCATACGAGAAAGTCATATTGATAGCCAGTTAAACCATCTTGATTATGAATGTCAATTTTATGCTTTAAATATATGCTTAAATATAAGAAAAATGCACATATTTCTGTCTGCCTGTACTAGTAATTTCATAAACAACTGATAACAAAAACTTACTTTAACCAAGATAAAAACATTTAAATTTTGAACTGTCACATTAATTGGAACTATTACCTTGGATTTTTGTGATTAGTTATGTGTTCACCTTTGGCCTCCTTGTCTCTACTTGGCTTTTCTTCCTTTCTGGAGGGCTTTTGCTGAATTACTTCTCCTTTATCAAACATGAGGTGTAGGCGGTAACTAACCAATTTGATTATCGTGAAGAAAATAGTCACTGAACTGCAGTAGAAAAATATAAGGATCGCATTTGGAGGAAAAGCCTGAAGAAGGAAAAGAAAGAGAAAAATCATCTGCTTAAAATTTTCTTTCTGTTTTAAATCTGGAAGCATGTTTGGACTATGTATTAAACATAAATTGGGCAAGATTTCAAATTTGACTAATTTTGTAAGTTTTACTGGTTCAAATACCTGAGGAGAAAGAGCTGCTATCTTTTTATATTTTTAAGTCTTTTTCATTTCTCAGGTTCTGTAGTAGTTGGACTGATAACCAATATATGATTTGTGAGCAGGAACTCCTGACCTCAGATGATCTGCCCACCTTGGCCAAAGTGCTGGGATCACAGGTGTGAGCCAACCACATGGGGCCTCCATGTTTGATGAGCTCTTATCTATGGCCTAATCCAGTTTATCTTCCTATGCATCTGGTCTTAAAGGCCAGGAATGTATTTGTTTTCATCAACAAAACACAAAAAGCCTTGTGGAGAACAGAAGGAAAAACAAGAGAGAAAGCTTAGAGTAACCACTCCTCCATTCCCCTCCCTGACCTCCCATTGGGGTAACACCTGCAGGCCATGGATTTCCCTAGGGTTGTAATGCACACAGGGGACCACAAAAAGGTATTACTTCCAAAAGGAAGAGGGATATTTCCAGCAGAGAAAAATGATCTGAGCATGGTGACTATAGTAAGGTTCAGCTCAATTCTATGCAATCGCCTCAAGAAACAAAAAGAATCACTGGGACTGGCGGAGTTGTCCCACTCTGTAGCATCTCCCATGTACCTTCCTAATTCTCTCCAGGACCATGGACTATCACAGGTTCTCTGGTCCTTCCTAAACTACATTCCTATTCTTTGGGATGGAAAGAGATCCCTGAGTGTCCCAAGGTGAACTCCAGGACAGCCACAATGATGCACGTGACGCTATATCAATGGACTGCCCTAAAGAGTACTGGAAATCCAGTAATCAGTGTAGTCTGTGCCGCAACCTAAACATAGCTAGGCTTGCAGACAGCGGAGCTCAGTCCATATCTGCGCCTAAGCAGCCCCTGGACAGCTTGCCATGGTCCCATGCAAGAGTCTATCTTCTAGGTAAGCCTGTCCCTAAAACGGAATAGTCAAACAAACAGCACAAAAAAGAAAGAGGAAGATGATCAACAAGTAAAAGATAAAGTAAGAGATTTCCACCATCACTTATTGGTTCTTATTATGTCATGGGGGGGAAAGTCCACAAATAAATATAAAGCAATAAGTGAAGAAATAACTATATAAGATAATATGAGATAGAAAATAAAGCCAGGTCCACTACCTGGCAGCAGATAAGGTTTATATTTACAAAAGATGCATTGGTAAATATAAACCTTACATTTACATACTAAATACTACTAATAAGTTAAAATACTACTAATTTAAATACTTCTAAATTAAATATTACTACTACTACTAATTTAAATACTTCTAAATTAAATATTACTAATACTACTAACAGTATTTAGTATTCTTATTTATATTTACATACTAAATACTACTAATTGCACACTAAATACTAATAGCCCCTATTACTTTTTCTTAATTATTTTGGGTTTTAAAAATTTACGCGGACCACCTGAGGTCAGGAGTTTGAGACCAACCTGGCCAATGTGGTGAAACCTAGTCTACTAAAAATACAAAAATTAGCTGGGCATGGTGGCGCATGTTTGCAATCCCTGCTACTCAGGAGGCTGAGGCAGAAGAATCACTTAAACACAGGAGGCAGAGGTTGCAGTGAGCTGAGATCGCACCATTGCACTCCAGCCTGGGTGACGAGACCGAAACTCCGTCTCAAAAAAAAAAAATCAACTTTTGTTTTATTGTGGTAAAATATACACAATATAAGATTTACCATCATAACCATTTTAAAATACAGAGCTCAGTAGTGATAATTACACTTACATGTGTGTTACTGTCACCACCATCCATCTCTAGAATTTTCATCTTCCCAAACTGAATCTGTACCCATTAAACACTAACTACCACTTTCCCCGCACCCCATCCCCTGGCCACCACCACTAAACTTTCTGTCTCTATGATTATATGATGACTTTAGATACATCATATAATTAGAATTATATAGTACATGATCTTTTGTGACTGGCCTACTTCATGTAGCATAATGTATTCAAGGCTTATCCATGTTGTAGCCTGTGTCAGAATTTCCTTCTTTTTAAAGGCTGAATAATATTCCATTGTATAGCTAGACCACATTTTGTTTATTCATTCATCCATCAGTGAACATTTGGGTTGCATCTACCTTTTAGCTATTGTGAATAACACTGCTCTGAGCATAGGTGTACACATATCTGAGGCCCTGCTTTCAGTTCTTTTGAGTATATACCCAAAAGAGGAATATCTGGATCACATGGTAATTCTGTTCTTTTTTTTTTTCAAGACAGTCTTGCTCTGTCACCCAGGCTGGAGTGCAGTAGCACAATCTTGGCTCGCTGCAACCTTCACGTCCTGGGTTGAAGCAATTCTCCTGCCTCAGCCTCCCGAGTAGCTGGGACTATAGGCGCGGACCACCACATCCAGCTAATTTTTGTATTTTTAGTAGAGATGGGTATTACCATGTTGGCCAGGCTGGTCACAAACTCCTGGCCTCAGGTGATCCACTCACCTCGGCCTTCTAAAGTGCTGGGATTACAGGCTTTACTGTGCCCGGCCTACGTTTAAATTTTTTGAGGAACTGCCTCACCATTTTCCATAGCAGCTGCGTCATTTTATATCATTCTGGTTTTTAACTACAGCCCAATGGGTTATTACTTCCCATCTCTTGAATGGCCTGGACAGATAAAAAATCTGTCTGAGTAAGGATTAGGTATAAGCAATGCCCATGCCCAGTGAGAATCAACCACTGCTGAGGGTTTCTGTGTGCAGACATAAAGAAGGACATTCTTGGGGGCTCAACCTTTACTGAGATGTACCTCATAAGGGTACATCATCAACTGGCTTTTGCAAGCTGACTTTGAAGAATTCTGGAAATGAATAGATTCATTCTGCACATGAAGAAGCTGGGTGTAAAGTGGGTCATGCTGCAGCATTGATGAGCTCACAGAACTCCTCCTCTCTGTAAGTTAGCTACCTAGCAACTTCAATGACCTGACAGAGAGCCAGAGACTCAGGAGAAATTAATAAAAATGCGGCCTTTCTGGGCAGTCAGAACACACCAGTGTTAGAGGGAGACAATTCCTCCCCACTCTTTGGTTTCAAAAGAGGGGATTACTTCCTCTACACAGCTGGCCTCTCTGCCCCCTGACTCACTCCTCCCTCAGTGACTTCTGATGAGTGATTTGGGGAACAGGAATGGGGCATATCTTTCTCATGCCCTCCCCTTCTTCTCTCTCAGGAGCTGGTTGGGCCAAGAAGGTGTGTCTGGGTGGCTCCTCTACTGCAAGGTCTCCAGTGTTAGGCCCCAAGGAAAGAGGCCCAAGGCTGTGCATGGTGCCTCTGACCATATGGGTAGGTCTTTATGACTCTGGGGTCCACAGTGAGGAAGCCACTTGCCTGCAGATATTAATATCAATCACATTCCCAAATATCAGTTGATTCACACTAAAGATGATCTTCTGAACTCTCTCTGTTTGACTCTTTTGTCTCCCTTAAGTGCCTCAGAAAGGGAGATGATATCTGTTAGGTCACCAAGTCTATGAGTGAGATTCTTGAACGTAACTGGAAAGGAAGCCACTCAGCATTTCATTGAATGTTTTGTTCTCTTGGTATAGGCATAATTCATTTGTATGGCACATAATAAGCCTAATAAACTCAGTTTCCCAGCTCACAGAAGAAACTAGAAGGGAAAATGAGGAATGAACAGAAGTAGGCGCACAAGACTTAATAAATGACGGCTGAAGTCATGGGAAAAGTAAAACTAGAAAGAGGAAAACGTACCCATAAAAAGGCAAAGACACTTCTACGAATATTTTCTGAGACACAAGCACACCTCAGTTATGTCTGAGGCTATCACTACAATAGCATAATATGATATCTAGAATTACAATGGTCTATGATATTCAATATACTGTTAGAGAAGGCAGGGACATTTAAAACTATCCCATCAATGTGGTTAAAATAAGTTGAGTTTTCCTGCTTAAAGGTTAAGTTTCAAGTAATTTGGAAAATGTTTTTACTCAGAGTATGTGGCCTAATAAACTAGGCATTAATCTGCCAAACATAACAGTCACACTCAAGTTTGACATTTATATGCCCATCCAAGAGTGCTGGGATGGTTCTGCCGTATGCCAGAGCATTTCCTCTGGCTGTGGGGAACTGCTTAGTCTGGTTATTTATGCCATTTGTGGGCTTTGGAACATCCTACTAAAGCTCTTGGAAGCCTTACAAGTTCTACGACTATTTGAAAACCATAGGTTCATCCAAAAAGATAGAATTCAGACTGAGTAATGTGAGTGGTCTTACCTGCTTCAGAGATAACAGAGATTCTTTTTTGTTCATCCATTTTGTCAAATTAAGAGAGAGCACATTTGTCCATCTGGTCATCCATCTCCCTTCCATTCATTCATTCCTTTCACAGATAAATGGTAGTATCTTGCCTGTGCCATTCAAATATGACTCTTGGGTCCTATTTAAGTAAGTTATAATTCTTTGAGGGATTGAGAACAGGTGTGTATACCAAAAAAAGCACATGACAGACAAGTACTATCATTTCTCTGCATTTATATATATGAAGGGATTTACAAATTTTCAGATTCAAAATATTTCTTATATAGTTCATGCATTTCCTTTATGAAAAAATTAACACATTTAGTATTTTATCAGAAAATCTGGAACTTGTGATTATATGTTGAAAATTAGAATAAGCCCAGCAGAAGTTCGGATCCCAGAAATATAGGCCAAGAACCTCTGAACGTAGATGTGTACAGAATGCATCCTGACATATATGAACCTGCCTCCAAAGGTTATGGACAGGGGCCTTCCATGCAGCTCCCCTTAGAAATAGGCCCCCCTTGCAAATACCAGTTTAAAAATGATAAGGTAGACAGAATCAAGACATTTGACAGTTTCTCAAAATTTATGTGAATTTCTGTCCTACAAAGTAAGATGAACAAAAAAGTAAAATAGAACACTTTCTTTCAGGTCTGCTATTTGACTTTTGTTGGGTCTGCTGTCTGTTTCTTATGAAATCTGCTCTAATTTTGTTGGTTTCCTGGACCTCTTTCTTAGTGTGTAGCTTTGATGAGAGAAATTCTAGATAAAGAGGTGGCAGGTGAGTGTCTAGATCATTAAGATGGTGCTGCAGGGAATGGTAAGATGAAAAAACGGCCAAAGGTTAGGAAGTTAGATTTGGCCATATCAGCAGAGTCATTAAAATGAGAATTTTTATAGGCTTACTCACTTTGAAAATTATTTAAAAAGCTGGCACCTATAATTACCCAATCCTTTCTCTTTTCTCTTCTGATAAAGAATACTGAATGGATAACTTAGTAAATGAATGTTTAGTATAGTCAAGGAATTTGAACTTATGTTGACTTTTTCATTTTAAATGACCATGGTAAGAGTTAACATTATATTTATAGTTTTAATGTACACTGAGATAAATAGAATGAATCAGTAAGTTTATTCAAGACAAAGTTATGTCAACCTCAATAGCATCCTTGGTTTCTACATACTAAGTGCCAGTAGCAATCCCTCCAGTTGTGACAACCAAAGATATCTCCAGACAGTCCAGAGGGGGTGCAAAATCAACTCTCCCCCAGTTGAAAATTAGTGCTTAACTCAAAAATGGATAAAAGTGTACCAAGCACAGAGACAAAAGAAACATAGTCCCTATACATACCAAGTTCAAAGTCAAGCATGAGAGCAGATGTGTAAAGTAGAATTCCAAAGTAGAGTAGCAAGTGCTGTCATTCAGGTAAATCATAGTGTACCTAACTCAGATTGAGGGATGGGGGTGGCAGACCAAGAAAACTATTTCAGAGAAGTCACACATCTGAAAACTATAAAGCATGCTGAGAGAAGCCAAGCAGAGGAAACAGCATGATAAAAGCAAAGGACCTTCCAGGAAGAGCAAATAGTTGGGAATCACAGACATGGAGTATTTGAAGTCAGAGCCAAGTGGTAAGAAATGAAAGATCTTGACATTACGCTTAGGACTTTGCTCTTCATGATGAAGAGCAGAGAAGGCTAGTGAAGCATTGAAGCAAAAAGTTGGTATCTACATTTTACATACATTTTACAAACTCATCTATGTAGAAGGACAAATGGAGACAGAAGTAGGACCAACAACAAGGAGGTGAGGAAGGGACAATGTGCTTCATGGAATTGTTGCAGTGTTGGATGAAATTACATTTGTGAATACACACTGTGAAACATGAACTGATTTTTCTACAAGACCACTTCAAAAACAGTAAAGCATGACATAAATGCAGACAGAAACTATTGCCACTGTTCTCCTATGCTAGTGTTAGAATTCTGAAAACATTTCTAAAAGGAAAGCCTGAGACCACTAGGATTAATGGCAGGATTGTTGAGATAAATGAATACTCTCTCTTTGATGGAGTCTCACTCTGTCACCCAGGCTGGAGTGCAGTGGCGAGATCTCAGCTCACTGCAATCTCCACCTCCTGGGTTCAACGATTCTCCTGCCTCAGCCTCCTAAGCAGCTGGAATTACAGGTGCACGCCACTATGCCCAGCTAATTTTTGTACTTTTAGTAGAGATGGGGTTTCACCATGTTGGCCAGGCTGGTCTCAAACTCCTGACCTCAAGTGATCTACCCACCTTGGCCTCCCAAAGTACTGGGATTACAGGCTTGAGCCATGGCACCCAGATGGAATAAATGAGTACTCTTACAAGGTGATATTGAAAGGAGGTAACACATGTTAAGTTGCTATATTTTTATTTACACAAAACAGTGTGGAAATTCTTCAAAAAAATTAATAGAATTAACATAGGATCTGGCAATTCCACTTTTGGGTATACTTGCAAAAGAAATGAAAGCCAGGTCGCAAAGAGATATTTGTACCCCCATGTACACAGCAGCATTATTTATAACAGACAAAAGGTGGAAACAACTCTAATGTCCTTCAACAAATAAATGAATAAACAAAATGTGGTTTATACATACTATGGCATATTATTCAGCCTTAAAAAGGAGGGAAATTCTGACACATGCTACAACATGAATGAACCTTGAGGATGTTATATTAAGTGAAATAAAGCAATCACAAATGAGCAAATACTATACGATTCCACTTAGATGAGGTACCTAGAGTATTCAAACTCATAGACAAAAAGTAGAATGGTGGTTGCCAGGGACATGGGGGAGAGGGGAATGGGGAGTTATTGTCTAATGGGAATGGAATTTCAGTTTGGGAAGATAAAAATATTCTGGAGATGGGCCAGGCATGGTGGCTCACGCCTGTAATCCCAGCACTTTGGGAGGCCAAGGCAGGCAGATCGCCTGAGGTTGAGAGTTCAAGACCAGCCTGACCAAAATGGAGAAACCCCGTCTCTATACAGGGAGTCAACACCTAAATGGGGAGATCAGATTCAGATGGATAAACTAATATTTAAACACTACAGAGGGGCACACAACTGAAGGGCTCACACAGGTAAGCTGTCCTATCTTTGCATCAAGGCAGTCCAATTAGAGCAGGTGGAGAAAACCAGAGAACAGGGCTGTTGTTGAAGGCTCCAGAGGTCCATGGCTTCAACTGTGACGCAGAAATTAGATAAGACATGGAGGGTAGTGTGGAGGAGGGCACCTATCATTAGCACAGATGCAACAGGTGAAGCCAATACAGTGCCCTGACTCTCCACGGGAGAAAGGAGATCATGAAATACAAAGACAGACTTGAAGAGAAGACCCAAATTTAAGGGAAAAAGGGAAATGGAACCAAGCAAAGACCACCAAGAAGCAATGAATCACAAGTGAAAGACAAGGAAAGCCTGGATAAAACTTATTTTCAACATCACAGATTATGTTTATTATTCTTTATTGATTAATTAGTAAAGTGTTCAGTGTAAACTATGTGTTAAACACTCTGATGTCCAAATCAGTGATTATCTGCACCACTCATAGACAGTTACCACATTTTTATGGATTCTATTTCAAGTAATTATAAACTCCCTGAGTGCATGGGCTGAGTCTACTCTTTGTGCACGCACAGTGCCTGACACGCAGTTAGCTTTACAGTCTTTCTTGTCTGCAGCAAGCATGTTGAGCCCTGACTTCCCACACACTCATTTTCAAGGTCCACTAACAGTGGCAAGGGCAAACTGTGCCCCTCAGGAGCCAACAGAGCCAAGAGAAGGCAAGTCTGCAGAGAAGCCGGTGACTCATGGCAAGGCATCAGGGCCCCTCCTAAATGCATATCACTGTATGAAGATCTCACTGGGGCCCAAATTGAACATACTTGGCCAGCACCTACAAGTTTACTCTCACATCTTTTTCACATGACCCTAGTACTCTTCAATAATTCTTCTTTACTTATGGACTCCTTTTGTTCATTTTCTGGTGCAGACCTAGAATAAACCATTTTTTTCCAAAGAGTTCTAGTTTCTTTTAAAAGAAAATGGAATTCATAGACTAAAACCTGAGTTCTAGATCTGTCCATTCTCGTTGAGTTATCACTGACTCTAGGTTTTTCAGTAGTGCTCAAAAATATTTTTTTTTAAAAAAGTCATAATTTCAGAATGACATTTCTATTTTGTTTTTCTTTTTTTGAGACAAGGTCTCACTTTGTTGCCCAGGCTGGAGTGCAGTAGCATGATCATGGCTCACTGCAGCCTCGACCTCCCAGGCTCAAATGATCCATCTCAGCCTCCCAAGTAGCTGGGACTACAGGCATGTGCCACCATACCAAGTTAATTTTTGTGTATATATATATATATATGTGTGTGTGTGTATGTGTGTCTATATATATATAATTGTAGAGGTAGAGTTTCACCATGTTGTTCAGGCTGGATTTGAACTCCTGGGCTCAAGCAATCTACCTGCCTCAGCCTCCCAAAGTGCTGGGATTACAAATGTGAGCCACCACTCCAGGCTAATATTTCTAACTTTAAAAATTACAATGTTCTATGTAAGTCCTTGATTTTATATTAATCTGTTTTCTTTTATTGCTGAAATCCTTATTCCTAAATATCATAACATGATTTCTTATTTTCTTTACCCTTTACTACATATATAATAATGTCAAAATATGTATAAAATCTTAATAAGTTTACTGAATGTAATTTAAGATGTCTCTGTGGCTCTTTTGCCTTTATGTTGTATCAGGAGGCTTAGAAATTCATTAAAAATAAAACAAAGATTTTGTTTCGTTATGCCACCAATCTATCAAGGTTCATTCCTCATTTCTAGCCCTACTGCCTTCACCTGTTCTTTCCCTCCTTCTATAGGTAACTATGTTCTTATTAATGTTTTATCTTTTCAACGTGTCTTTTTGAAACATAAGTACTTGCAGGTATGCTTCATCTTTCCCTCCCCCTTTTTAGTCTATATGTATCTTCTGCTTTTTTCTCTTAACAATGTTACCTGGGGATCCCTCTACAGCAGTCTATTTTCTCATTTCTTTTTTGCAGCTGTGTAGTACTCTACTGTAAGATGAACCATAATTCATTAAGCCAATCCCTCTCAATGGATACCTGTTTCCAGTCATCTGCTAGAACAAATAGTGCTTCAGTGACTCACCTTGAACATACATCCCTTTGAATTCTTGAGAATGGTTATTTGTTTAAGCCACTTTTTGTATTACCTTTTTTTTTCTTTTTTTTTTCAGATGAAGTCTCACTCTGTTGCCCAGGCTGGAGTGCAGTGGTGTCATCTCAGTTCACTGCAAACTCTGCCTTCCAGGTTCAAATGATTCTTGTGCCTCAGCCTCCCGAGTAGCTGGAATTACAGGTGCTCATCACCACGCCTGGCTAATTTTTTTTTGTATTTTTAGTAGGGATGGTGTTTCACCATGCTGGCCAGGCTGGTCTCAAACTCCTGACCTCAAGTGATCCACCCGCCTTAGCCTCCCAAAGTGCTGGGATTACCAGCATGAGCCACAGCACCCAGCCCTCTTCTACTGATTCTTATTTATTCCTAGAGCCATGTAAAAATGGTAAGTCTTATGAGGATGGGGCCAGGTCTGTCTTATTCTCCATTACACCCTCAGCACCCAGCTTGGTATCCAGCAAATAGCTGGTCAGAAATATTGGTCAATAAATAAGTATTTATGATGGTAATTTTATATTACATACTTTTTTCTCAATTTAGTGAATTGTACAACCTTTGGAAGTTATTTAGCCTTTGTACATCTCTGTTTCTTCTGTGAAATGGGAAAAATAATTCTGAATAAAACTTTTATAAAGATTAAGCATAATAAATATAAAATAATACACTGGCACATGATAAGCACTTAAATGTTCATGTCTCTCATGATCATTACCATCATGATCATCATTATTATCTCTTCATCATTCATCAATACCATGGGATAATAAATTTAGATGTGCTGTTTTAAAAAGGAACAAAGTGCAACACAGCAACACAGCAAGTGTTTTATTGCCTGCATACACAGTCGGAGGGGTTGATACACAATAAGAAAAAATATTTCTGAAATAAGCCAGACAACTGTTGTCTTTGTAAAATATTTGTGTGAGGGATTGCTCAGAGATATTTCTTATATTCAGGAATTTTTCTTCTTCCCTGATTATTAAGTATCTAGTTGTAGTCTTGAAAGCAGAAATAAGTTAACAAAAGATAAGGCTAGTCTAGAAACAGGTGTCTATTGATAGGGAACTATATGCTAATGGGCTATGAGTATTAGTTATCTGGCATTTTGTTTGAGATAGTAAAGATTTGGGGGAAGGAAGTGAAACACACAGTAAATCCAATCTAAATGTTTATATCAGAGAATAAGAGATAAGAATTAGAAATGCTTAAGGTCCTTCATGGTTTAAAGCGTCTACATTTCCCTTCTATACTTAATATCAGTCAGTAACAAGAAATGAGGTAACATTTATTTTTGCCTGATTCAATGGTCAATAATTTTTTTAAAGTCCAAGTTTCCCATGATAGGAAAAAAATGTAAATTATTATATAAGTACCACAGGGAAATACATAATTGCTACATAAATAATAAATGTTATCTTGGAAGCAATGGCAAATTGAACTTTAAGGCAAGCCAATTCCAGGAGTAATGTCACTGTTTTTAAGCTCCATTTTTAAAGATCTGGATTCTGGCCACAACATTGTGGTGAGTCTACAGAAATGGGTCTGACCACGGTCTGTCATGTGCACTACCAAAACTGCGCCTTCTCTATGGAGTTAGATTCCATTAATGCAGAATGATTAGATTCTCTGCTGTGTATGAAGCATCACTCGAAGGACCAACAGGGATTCAAATCACAGCCCTACCCTCAAGGACCTTCTGACCTTGAGAGAGGAATAAACCCCCTTGACTCAAAACTTCTCTCCAGATATTGTGCCCTTTTTCTGCTCCCCACTTGAAAGAACTGTCTTCACCTCCCATTGCCTCTTAAGCCCACAGCAATCTGGCTTCTACTTCCCAATACACCACAGAAAGTGTTCTTGTCAATGTCCCGAAAAACAAAAAATAACCACAATTTCCTCTGTTCACAGCAGCAAGCAACACGGTTGCTCTCAGTGGAAATGCTCTCCTGGCTCTTCCCTTGTCTCCCCACGCCTCCTCTTTGCCCTGCCTCTGAGTGTAAGGCTCCTGGGGCTTCACTGTTAGCACTCTTTTCCTTCTCTACACATTGTTAAGGAAGTTTTACCCAGTTCCTTGGCAGTAAATATTATCTCTATGCTGATGATTTTCAAATTTATATCCCTAGCTTAGATTGTTCCTTTAAACTCCCCACACCTATATCCAACTATCTACTCAACATCTCCACGTTGATATATAAAAGGAAACTCCAAACTACTATGTGTAAAATTAAGTGTTTGGTTTCCCTACCAACTGTCCTCTTTCATCCTTCATCTCAGTCAATGGTACCCCATACACCTCTGGCTCAAACCAGATAATCAGGCATCTCTCCCCCATCCTTACTCCTCTACCCTAAAAATGAACTTATCATTGAATCCTAGCAAAATCTATCCACAATTCTCCATCCTTACTGCCACCACCATCTCTTGACTGGATGACTGAAATAGACACTGAACCTCTCATTTCTATTTTTATCCTTTCTTTGATCTACTTTCCATCTAGCAGTCGGAGAAATCTTTTGATAAAGTAATTCAGCATATCTTTTTATATATTTAGTGAACTATGTTAATGTTTTATACCTCCTGTTGGTATAAATTATTAAATCAGCAAGGATAGAGGAAGCTAAAATTATATAGCTACAAGTAAACTTAACTATACATCAAATTGATAGTATAACCACAAAATGAACCAAAAAATAATTAGAAAAGAATTCATCTAGGTAACTTTTGAGCATGATACTCTGGCAGTACCTTACTGGTGATGTGTATTCTAAAAATAATAGTAATAGGCCAGGCATGGTGCCTCAGACCTGTAATCCCAGCACTTTGGGAGGCCTAGGCAGGCAGATCACAAGGGCAAGAGATTGAGACCATCCTGGCCAACATCGTGAAGCCCCGTCTCTACTAAAACAAATAAAATAAATAAATAAATTAGCTTGGCATGGTGGTGCGCACCTGTAGTCCTAGCTACTCGGGAGGCTGAGGCAGAAGAATTACTTGAACCCAGGAGGCAGAGGTTGTAGTGAGCCAAGATCGTGCCACTGCACTCCAGCCTGGTGACAGGGTGAGACTCCGTCTCAATAATCATCGTCATAATAATTAATAATAACTCCTAAACAGTCTTGAACTTTTCCTTAAAGATTTGTCTATGTGTTAGGGGAGTAGCAATCTATGGGTATATTTAAGGACAGAGCAAATGATATTGTTGTGAGCTAGAGTTCTCACAGTGGGAGAAGGGAGATATAAATGTGAAATAGGGGAAGGAGAGGAAGTGTCCTTTGATATGGGCAAGATTGAAGGTCTCAGAATAAACTTTAATTGATTATTCAATCATTCAATCTATAGATGAGTCAATCTTTTAGCTTTGTCTACTGAAAGGGGCTAGAGGCAAAGACACCTAGTAGCAACAAATGCAACTACTGTAGCCCTAGATTTTGGTTTCCAAATGTAATTCCCCACCTAAAGGATCATGGCTCCTTGGCAAAATGGCTGATTCCTCCAGGGTTGGAGCAGGGAAATTACTAGCCCTAGAATATCTTGTTGGGGCAGAAAGCAATAAAGTGCTCACAAACTGATGAGGATATATCCAAGAAAACTCAGGAGGCACATGAAGAAGGTCTCACTTGCCAAATTTTGGATAATTTAAACATCAAAAAGAATAATGATAGGAATAGATTATACTCCTATTGAATTAAAAAATGAGTCTATGAGACCACACTAAAAAGCACAACAAAACTATGAGGATGGGGAAAAAAAACAAACTCTTCTTTACAGAAAAATATCAATTAATAAAGGTAGGAAGAAACTTGGAAAATTACCATTTTGCAACCACCATTGTAATAATTATTTTAATAAAGAATCATCAATTTATGCTATAACTTGGGTGAAAGACTTTTAGAAATACAATATATACAGTCTCCAGGTTTCACGCCACAGATTGCTCACTAAATATAAAGGGGGAAACTGCCAATCCTACAATAAAGACATCTGGCTGACCCTACCTTAAACAATGATGGGGACTGGGGAGAAGTGGAAGAATCATATCTCTTTGATGTGATGCATGACAGGGATACAACACTGACATAGAGGCTTAGAGAACTCGTTTTAGACTAAGAACAGTCAAGAGATGTGACAACTAGAAGCCATGTGTTATCCTTGTTTGAATCTTGGATACAGAAAAACAAAACAAAACCCCCAGCTCTATAAGACATTACTGGCATAACTGTGGAAATTTGGATAGGAACTATATATTAGACAATATCATTATATCAATAACTTTTCTGGGTGTGATAATTACTTGGGAGAATATTATTTTCCTTAAGAGATATCTGTTGAGGTTTTTAAGAGTCATGTGTCTTGATGTCTGCCACATATTCTGAAAGGATACAGCAAAACTGGCCGGACTCTCACACATCTTAGAGTTTTAATACATGCCATTCCCCTTGCTTGGAATGCTGTTTCTCCTCTGCTCATCTCTGCACTCAACTCCTACTCATTCATCAGACTTCAGATTAGAAGTTACTTCCTCCTCTGGGAAGCCTTCCTTAAGTACTCATGCCTAGATTCCATCTTCCATCTTTACTGTATAGCACCTGTACTTCCCCTACAGTAACAATTATCACTATGTTATTCATGCCTGTTTATCTGCTAACTATGTGGGGAGAAGATATCAATACACCTTGTTCTCCTGTTGTCTCCACAATAACCAGCAGACCATCTGGAACTCAGTCTGTTGTCATAGATATAAGTGCTGTCCAACAAACATGTCCAGTTAGTCCCTCAGGCACAGGGTAGAGTTGCACCCTCCTTCCCCTTTGAAGTGAGGTGTGGCCATGCAACATTCCCTGACAAAGAAATATGACGACAACAGGTATCTGCTATTGCCAGGCAGGAGCCTTCAGAGCCAGAGTATGATACCCACTCAGCGTCCCGCTGTCATAGCAACTAGCATGATCATCCAGAGTCACAGGGGGAGATGATAGCAAGCAATGCTCCCAGTCACCCCAAAATGAAGACTCAAACAACCCATGTTTCTTTTTCTTTTTTTTTTTTTTTTTTTGAGATGGAGTCTTGCTCTGTCACCAGGCTGGAGGGCAGTGGAGTGATCTCAGCTTACTGCAGCCTCCATCTCCTGGATTCAAGCGATTCTCCTGCCTCAGCCTCCAGAGTAGCTGGGACTACAGGCGCATGCTACCACGTCCAGTTAAGTTTTTGTATTTTAGTAGAGACAGGTTTTCACCATGTTGGCCAAGATGGTTTCAATCTCATGACCTCATGATCCGCCTGCCTCAGCCTCCCGAAGTGCTGGGATTACAGGCGTGAGTCACCGAACACGGCCCAGTGTTTCTAAATACCTATAATGGATAGGACTCCCTGCTAACCATACCCCTGACATCCCAAAGGACCATGTTAGATGTGTAGTACACACAAAAAATAGGGCCAGGTGCATAGTTCACACCTGTAACCCCAACACTTAGGGAGACCAAAGTGGGAGGACTGCTTGAAGTCAGGAGTTTAAGACCAGCCTGAATAGCATAGCGAGTCCCCTGTCTCTACAAAAATAAGAAATTAGTCAGGCATGGTGGTGCACGCCTACAGTCCCAGCTACTCAGGAGGCTGAGGTGGGAGGATCACTTGAGCCCAAGTATTTGAGGTTACAGTAAGTTACAAGTACACCACTGTTCTCCAGCCTGAGTGACAGTAAGTCCTCTCTCTAAAAAGAAATAATAAAATTAAAAATTAAAAATTAACTTGGTAAAGCCAAACACATATTTAGGTTAGTCATTACTTCAGCATAAGCTAGCACATCTTGACTGACCCATATGTGTCCAACTAATGGCATTAGGTTAAAAATCATCTGAAAGCCTAAATATTCTTCAATAGGGACTAGTCAAATAAGTTTCCCTTTATAGACATAGTGGAATACTATGCAGGCATAAATAATGAGGAGGCTGTTTATGTCACAATCTCCAAGATGTTCTGTCAAGAGGGACAACAAAGCTATGTATGCATAAATGATTACTAATAGAAGTGTTGACCAAGGAACCAAGGTAGGATGGGTAAGAGATTCCAATGCAAATTTCTGGGACAAACAACAGACATTTCTAGATAGATTATGAGGATGAGTTACATGGTCCTAAATTTCTTACTCAAAATGATATCTTACAATTTTTAAAAAGAGGGTATATGAAGATTTTTGGAAAGGCCTGCTGGTGTGCAGCTAGTCCTATGTCCCATCCCCTCCCCAAGTCAGGAGAGAAGGGCTTCAGTGGAATCACTCAGAGGCTTAATATGAGTCCCCTACAATTTGGGCAGGGGTAGAAGGCACAGCTGTCTGATTCCTTCCTAGAAAAGGGGAAAGATCAGAGACTGGCTGGCTAGCTGCTCTGATGGACATATGAGCTTGGCCTGCTCTCCCAGAGTGTGATAGGGAAAAGAACATGTGAACATTGACATGGACTGTGTATGCAAGAATATGTACATAGTTGCTTTAGGTAATGTCTGAACAGGCTATGGAGCAGAGTAGACTAAAGCAGAAGAAAGCTGAAGGTAGACAGAGTAAGCAACCAGACAGGGCAAAGATGCAAGACAAGTACCAGAGAGCCCAAGACCAGCTTACCACTGTGCCAGTCAACAAAGAATGTTCCTGCTCTCCAAAGCCAAGGGCATCAGAAACATCGGTCAATGCATGAGGAAGGAGGAGAGCAAGAAAGAGACTGTGCCATTCTCATGTCCCTTCCTGCCTGGAAATGACTGGATGATGGAAGCTTTGATTATGCTATGGAACTGCATATTCTGCAATCTAAATCAAGTCTGTATTTTGCTGCTTAAAGCCATTATAAAATTTGTATAACCTGTGACCTGAAGTTATGGGGCTTACCCATGTTTTTATCTGAGATATGGAAAAAAAAACTCCTGTCTGGGGCAAATTAAAAGGGAAGTGGAAGACAAATGAGGGTGCTTTATGATTACACTCAGGACCCCTTACATTCCAACTTCCACTTACATATATATAAAATATCACTGCAAGAAAGCACAAGAAGAAAACAGTGGTTCCATCTCAAGTGGGAAACTAGAAATAAGTGTGAGAGGGAAATTATCTTTTTATTATATGTTATGTACAGTTTTAGTGTTTGTATCTCTTCATGCCAACATGCAACAAATATATATCCATTGATAAGGTTTGGCTGTGTCCCCACCCAAATCTCATCTTAAATTGTAGCTCCCATAATTCCTACATGTAATGGGAGGGACCCAATGGGAGGTAATTGAGCCATGGGGCAGGTATTTCCTATCCTGTTCTCATGATAGTGTGTAAGTCTCATGAGATCTGATGGTTTTATAAAGAAGAGTTCTCCTGTACGAGCTCTCTTGCCTGCCACCATGTAAGACGTGACTTTGCTCCTCATTTGCCTTGTGCCATGATTGTGAGGCCTCCCCAGCCATGTGGAACTGTGAGACCATTAAACCTTTTTCTTTATAAACTACCCAGTCTCAGGTATTTCTTTATAGCAGTATGAAAATGAACTAATATACCCACATTGTAAAATTACCTATTAGAAATGGTATGGCTGAGTGGGTAAGAACTCCAACGCTTGGGCTTTAATTCTAGTCAGGCCATGACTAGCCGTGTATTCATAAGCATATTAGCCTACCTCTCTTTGCCAGTTTCATTGACTATAAAATGGGAATAATGATAGTGCCTCACTAGGGCACTGTGAAGGTGAGATGATTTCTTTCTTGCAAAGCTCTTACAAAAGTATCTGCCTATGTGCTCAGTAAGTGTTGGCTGTTATTCTTATCTATTCCAATAATAGTAAGATAATACAATTGTAAATGCTAAAGAAAGAAAATGTACCAGATAAAAAGTATGGAAAAATCTGAATACCATTAAAAGTCCATTTTCTTCTTGAAGAGGGCATAGGAAGGAGATTTAGAGAAGATGAAATAGGAATAAGATACCTGATATTTAAAATTTACCATTTATGAGACCAAATGATTAAAGCCAGAAAGTAATAATCACCTAGTATTAGCTTCCATACAAAAGAAATAATACCAAGTGAATTAGATTGTTCAATTAAAACAAATAATAGGGTATTAAAGTATTAGACATTACCCTTAGGAAAAATACCATGTATCTGAGGAGTGAACCATTCAAAATACAAGCAGCCACTAATGGGAGGCAATCTCAAGAAGCCCTAAGAAAAGTGAGAATGGGGCAGGAGATATAACTACCAGAAAATTTGTCATGAACTTATAGTACCGGAATGGAAAGAAGAAACAAACGCAGAAACACAACCTGGGGACATAGATCCTGCCCACAGACATGCATGTGTCTAATGGCAGACGACGAGGATAAATGGGAGGAGTTGTGCACAAAGAGAGCAACTGTGATTCAAGAAAAGAAGTATCAATTTGAAAAGACTGAAGACGGCTGCCCCAGCAACAAATGAAGCGACTTCAGGAAAGCAGAGCTCTCCACACAGGCAAGCCCTCTGCACACACAGCCTTCTGTCTGCAGAGTCATCTGGAGCAGCAGAAATTGAGAGACAATTGCATGGGATGGCATTCAGCCCAAATCTAGAAGGACTGAGTCTGTAGTTCTTTTGGAGGCCCAGGACCCAGGAAGGATGCCTTTTAAGCAACTCCATGCTGCAGGCTCTTAGTCTCAAGTACAACTCTGCTTCAGGCAGGTGAGGGCAGGAGGCAGGAAGCTGGACATTCAGGTAAATTATGGAGATAGTGCAAAGGATCAAGCATCTCCATGCAAGAATAAATAAGGCCCCCAGATGTGGAAAGACCAAATATCAAGGTTCCGGAGTCAAAGGAAAGAAAGCATGGACTATGTGATTCATTCACAAAGAAAGCCTTTCTTTTGAAGAAATTGAATACATTTGCTAAGACTGACTAGAACAGAGGTAACCTTTGGGAACAGCAACATGCCAAGCAGTCCAAGAGAATAACAATCAAGTGGAATGGGCCAAGCCTGCTATGCAAGGTTGTGCAGGTTGCATCCTGCACAAAGGTCTCTTGCTGACAGGATTAAATGTGCCAGGAAAGGGTGCCTCTCTGGGCAGGCCACGTTTCCATCATTTACACCAAGATATCTTATATGTTAAAAGTAGGGGAGGAAGTCTAGGTGAAGCATGGGGGGGAAAAAAGTAAGAAGGTAGGAAGGAAGGGAAGGGTGGCCAAATAAATTGTAAAACCTTAAGATTCTACTCTCAAACCTCAACATTCAATTGTACCTTCACGTCTTAGGCCTCAGGAAGCCTTGTTATGGGGGTTACGGGTGTGAAAGGGTAGAATAATCCAAGATGCCTAGTGCATGAAGCCAACAGCCAACAACCAAGCTCCATGGCAACTTTCTTTAAAATGTAATATATTTAAATTTCTATCAAAATGTCATTTATTATGCAAGGTGAAGTATTTAGGAAGAAATGGACTGATGTGTGCAGTTCACTTTGAAATGCATCAAGAAAATAAAGTAGAATAAGGGATCGATAGAAGGATGGACAAATGGATAGATACGTGATAAAGCAAGTACAGTAAAATGCTCATGGGGTAAAATCAAAGTGCTGTGCACAGTAAAATTATTTCAGATTTGTTGTATGCTTTAAACTTTTTATAATAAAATGTTAGAAAAATATTGTTTGAAAACAGAGGAATGTGAGACCTAAGAAAAGATAATGACATACCAGACTGGGAAATGGCTGTAGGCCATTACAGAAATGTCACCAACTAGCTGTAATAACTATTAGTATGTGTTGGGTGCTTACTATTTGCCTAGTGCCATGCCAGCATTTGACAGATAATCCTATTAATTATAATTATACCAATTAAAGGCCAGGCGCGGTGTCTCACACCTGTGATCCCAGCACTTTGGGAGGCTGAGAGGGAGGATCACCTGAGGTCAGGAGTTCAAGACCAGCCTGGCCAACATGGTTAAACCCCATCTCTACTAAAAATACAAAACTCAGCCAGGCGTGCACCTATTATTCCAGCTACTCAGGAGGCTGAGGCAGGAGAACTGCTGGAACCCAGGAGGCAGAGGCTACAGTGAGCCGAGATCGTGCCACTGCACTCCAGCCTGGGTGACAGAGCAAGACTTCGTCTCAAAAAATGAAATAAAGTAAAAGAATTATAGCAATTAGAAATGATGTAGTTCTATCAAAGAAAGTCTCTAAGGTTAAATTTTAAAAAGCAGAACTGGAAACAGAACAAGTCAGGCTAAAGTTAAAGGAAAGGAAACATAAAGCTACAGCCATAAAACAAAAGCGGGGAAAGGGCTGCCCATCCTAACATATTTGTCAGGCCGGAAAATCAAGTCTAATGTCATCCTTCCGTTCATGGGTTCTGGAAGGATGTGAAGGTTCCACCCATTCTTCCCACCACTCAACTCTTCCTCTCCAGTGGAGTTGACCATGATGCCACTGGCATAATCATAATTCCACTGTATGTTGCTCCACTGTTTCACAGACTTCAAAGTGCTCTTACATGTACTATGTCAGGCAGCATAGTGTCCTGGAAAGGCCGAAGACTTGGATGCTACTGGACCTCAGCTAAAATGCTGAAGTTTACCACTGACCATCTAGATGACTCTGGGAAAACAGCGGACTCTCTCTGGACCTCAGTTGCTAAACCTATAAAATGAAAGTGTTATCCCTATTTTACAGATGATAAAACTGAGGTCTGGAGAAGTAAGATGACTTGCACAAGGCCATACAACCGATAAGAGGAAGAACAGGAACCGTGTCTTTTGACATGAGGCTGGTGCTCTCAGAACTTACACAAAGCCAGAATCATGCCCATGTGCTCCTTCTGGAAATAAAACTCTGCTCTGAATCTCCATTAATAACCATCTCAAAAGAATAAAGACAAAACACATGTAATAAGTGACAATTTAAATATCTCTCAAGACAAATCACCTTTCAGTGTGTCCAAAAGAAAATGAGCTTGATAACAACCCAAAGTAAAACTCTTTCCAAGTTATCCAAATTGACTTGCTGTTTTTTGTTGTACACTTCCAAACATTTCTCACAAATATATACATAGTTTATAAATGTTAATAAATCACTATTTTCCACATTGTCACCCAGATCTAAGTACCTTCTAAGGGTTAGAAATAAATTTGCCTCAAAAATTAATAATAAAATGTTTATTTAAAATACTCAAAGTATTTGTTAAATTAAAAAGTAGATTCAATAGTGAAAACTTCTTTTTTTTTTTTTTTGAGACGGAGTCTCGCTCTGTCACCCAGGCTGGAATGCAGTGGCACAATCTCAGCTCACTGCAACCTCTGTTTCCAGGGTTCAAGCAATTCTCCTGCCTCAGCCTCCCAAGTAACTGGATTACGGGTGTGCACCACCACACTCAGCTAATTTTTTGTATTTTTAGTAAAGACAGGGTTTCACTATGTTGGTCTTGAACTCCTAATCTCAAATGATCCACCCACTTCGGCCTCCCAAAGTGCTGGGATTACAGGTATAAGCCATGGTGCCCCACCAAAACTTTCTTGATTAAACATGTTTAAACCAAAATTGTGAAAAAACAAAAAACAGAAAGTTCACTGAACTTTGACTAAGCCCCTGCTGTCAGTAAGCAGTCAGGTATCTTCTTGGACAAATTATCCTAAATGAACACATTAAAAAAGACATTAACAATCACAGGCAACACTTCAGTTCAGAGGAATATATTTCAGCACCAAGATATGAAGAACAAAGCCTCCACTGGGGAAGGGGGCCTTTTATTTCAAGGGGACTTTAAGAGTCCAGAAGACCAAAGCAAGAAAAAACTAATCTGTCATGTTTTTAATAAGATAGGCTAGATATTAAAAAGTAGCATAACAGTAACTGCACCCACATACAATTACTCTATAACAGTTAAAGGCATGGTGGCATAAAGATATAAAAATTTGGGCACACTTGTTTTATTTTTTAAAGTCTGATATAAAAGTAAAATTAAGGATAATTTTACTTCTAAAATTTTAAGATTTAGCTGAAAATTACATTTAAAAATCATTGAAAAGTAAGTTAATGAAGGACAATTTCCTATTCACAAATGCAAGATCTAAATCAAGCTACTCAATAAAGCATATTTAGGTAGAAACTAAGGGTTCTGACCATATGTACACATCAAATCTTAGGCAGAGTTTTATAAAAAATGAGCCCATATGCATAGAAAAAAACATCTTCAGGAACACAACATTAAATGCTAATGTGGTTATTTACGAGGAGTGGGATTATAGGTGAAATATATATTGCTATCATTATCAGGAAATTTTCAAAAAGCATAATGAGGAAGACTATTTAGTGCTGGTTGGAAAAGAAAGAGGCACACAGTTAATTATATATGAGATCAGTGTTACCAAATGCAGAGCACTCTGCTGTGTACAAGGAAAAACCAAGATGAATAAACAACATAAAAAGCCACATGTCCTCAAAAAAGCCTATGATCTAGACATATAAGTGAAATACATGTTCTAACAACTAAGTACCAGACAGAATTTGAAAAGTACTATCAATGCTAATAATAGTCTAACTACAGAATGCTGTAAAACTAATAGTAAATAGAGAATGGTACAAGGGCAAGGGAGAAGAGAAATTAATTCTAGTTAAAAGGAATCAGAAAGCCTAAGAATGAAGAGATTTTAGAAGATGGGGAAAGAAGAAAAAAGAACCATCTCTTACTGAGCACTCTGTGTGTGCCAGGTACTAAGAAGTACTTTCATTTATTAATTTACTCACTTTTGATTTTCACCCTATAAGGAAGGTACTATAATCATCCCTGCTTTACAAGGAAGGTAAAGCTTGCTCAAGCTCACACTAGGTCTAGTAAGCAGCAGAACCAGGATTTCACCCTGGTGAGGGCTGTGCTCCTCATGACTTTGCTATGCTGTCCCTCTAGGAAAGGGAAGACACTGGGACCCATATGCTAAGGAAAAATGGATTAAGAAAAATGGTGCACAAAATCAGAAAGAAGAAAGAAATTTGCACTTACTGAAGGGCCTCCATGCAGTTTCTGTATTTAACGCTTTTTATATACATTTTTGGTTAATTTTTTTATGAAGTGGTGATTATGATGATCACATCCATTTTAATGATATGAAAGCTAAGTTTTAGAAAAGTTCAGTATCAGGGCATCAGCTAATAAGTAGCAGAACACAACTGTAAACTCAGGTCTGAGTCCAATCTCGGGTCAAGCCAGACCTGTGGCTTTATATATACTATCTCATTTAATCCCTAAAACAATCTGTAACTCTGGTACTATTTCTTTTTCTCATTTTACAGATGAGATACGGTAAATAACCTCCCGAAGGTCACACAACTAGCAACCAGTAGACTCAAAACTTAACCTAGGCATCATGATTTCAGATCTATCCATTATCATATCTTCCTATAGATTGCTATACATGGTGGTGAAGAAATTACAAGGTGAGAAATTGATAATTGAACCTGCCTTCTCAAAGCAAAACAAGAAAGAAGGTGAGAGGGGAAAAAAGGACCAATAACTGAAATGGGTTTGTTTTTTACATTTCGTTTTGCCTCTTGGCTACAATCTACAGTATTTCGCACCAAACATTATCCCAAGCCACCCAGCTCTGAGGCCTAGAGTTACCCACCTACAAAACGGGCTGCATGCTCCCTGCCACAAGCAGAGTGACTCATCCTAACATCCGGCATCAATTCTTAATGAGTCTCAGAGGCCCCGAAGTCCTGTTTACTTCTTTTATTTTCCAGCAAATCTTCACAGCCCCCTTTCCCTGCACGTTCTCCGTCCCAAATTCCTGAAGCCCTTCCCCTTCCGTCTCTTAAGAACCACTAGGAACCCTTTCCCCTCTGAGGCTGATGGCAAATCGGTGGTTCCTTTCTCCTTCTTCCCTCCATCCTCACAGCGCCCTGATACCGGACTCTCCCCACTCACCAGGTGCAGGGCCAGGGGCAGCAGCAGCAGGAACAGCCACAGGTAGAGGTGGCAGCTGTTGGTGAACTTGCTCTGTTCCGGGTCGTGATACCAGCCCCCGGTGAGCGCGGCCCACACGCCCTGCCGGAGCAGCTGCAGCACCTGGGACACCATGCCGGCTGCGCCCCGGGGCTGATGCAGCCTGCGCGCACCGGCCGGCTCCCCGGGCTCCCTCAGGTCTAACACCCGGGCCCACGGGCCGCGCCCCCGCCGTCGCCACCGCCGTCGCCGTCGCCACCGCCGCCTCCTTCCACCCCACGGCTGAAGCTGGGGCTGCTCTTCTGCCCAGACCCGCGAACCGCGGCGCCGGAGCCGGCTACTGCCGCCGGGCAGGTGAGCGCCATGTCCGAGGGAGGAAGGATTTTCCCGTCGTGCTCAGAGGCGGCTGCTCAGAGGATGCCTCTGAGGCTCCGCCCAGCGCCCGCCCCTGTCCCTCCTTAGCCATCAATGGGAGCCAGAAAGATTCTTGTGAGTCCCTCCAGCCTTTCTTTTTCTTTCTTTTCTTTCTTTCTTTCTTTCTTTCTTTCTTTCTTTCTTTCTTTCTTTCTTTCTTTCTTTCTTTCTTTCTTTCTTTCTTTCTTTCTTTCTCTCTTTCTTTTCTTTCTTCTTTCTTTTCTTTTCTTTCCTTTTCTTCTCTTTTTCTTTCCTTCCCTCTCTTCCTTCCTTCCTTTTTTTTTTTTTTGCCTCTGCCACTTCCCTTCCCCTTCTCCCTGATCCTCCTATTAGGGGATGTACAAGGGTGTTCTCATGCAGAAGGCACACACCAGGACGCATTCCTTGTCCTTGTCCTTGACCTTGCATGAGGTAAATATTTTGCACCCAAATATTTACCTCATGCAAGGTCCTGTCACACAGCACTCAAAATAATTTCTTCTCCTGAGCACTGTCTGCACACCTTCATTCTCCCTAATTAAGGACTGACCCCAGACGTTCTTTTAGTCTAAGCTCTACCTGGTCCTCTGGCACTGATCTTCTGTCCTCCCTGACTTTTTCTCCTCCACTCACTATTGTCCAACTTGGTAGATAAAGAAGATAACTACCTTCCTGGTAAAATTTCAGTAACTTCAGTTAGGCTCCTTAGTTTTTTTAAATCTATTTTCTAGAACACAATCCAGGCATTAACTGGATATTTAGAACATTAGTCTAAATCTTTCTATGCTGTTTAGCTAGGAAGACCCACTGGAAAAAAAAGTAATAAACTTTAAGCTATTGTACATTTTATCATTTACAGTGGATACACTTCAGAGTCTCTTTTGAGAGCAGGTTTTGGAAAGGGAAGAGAAAAAAGGGAGCTTGTCTTCCTTTGGGATGAGGAGAGGAAACCCAGTGTGAGCTAGGGCCTTGGGGAAAGACAAAGATTCAAGGGCTCCATGATCCCCCAGCATGCCTTCCTTCCCTGCATCATACTTACCTGGTCTGTCCCCATCACACTTCTCTGACTTGTGTGCCTGCCTATGTCCTGGCCTTGTTCTGGTTTGCAGCAGCACTTGCTGTGGCTGTCCTAGTCAGGCCCAGTAAAGGCACACCAGCATTCCCAGGCTGAAACGTGATAAGGACAGGCCCATTATGAGGAGAGGGCCCAGGACATGAAAGGCCACTGAGTTACAGCAAAAGCCTCACTGTGGTGTGTCTTCCATCAGCCATAACCACTCTTCCTTCTACTTTACATTCAAAATGTAATATGGCTACTTTCTGTACTAGAAAAGTAATTTCTTTTTCTTTTTTCAAGATGGAGTTTCGCTCTGTCACCAGGCTGGAGTGCAGTGGTGCAATCTCAGCTCACTGCAACCTCCGCCTCCCAACTTGAAGCGATTCTCCTGCCTCAGCCTCCTGAGTAGCTGGGACTACAGGAGCATGCCACCATGCCCGGCTAATTTTTTTTTTTTTTTTTTTTTTTTAGTAGAAATGGGATTCCACCATGTTGGCCAGGATGGTCTTGATCTCTTGACCTTGTGATCTGCCCGCCTTAGCTTCCCAAAGTGCTGGGATTACAGGTGTGAGCCACCGTGCCTGGCCTTGGAAAAGTAATTTTCTTAAAAATACAGTTTGTAAACAAACAAGCTTATTTGTGTATCTGCTCAAAATGCTTGCAACCTGCCAGGTGCTGTATAAATGTTTAATGGGTTAACCAACCAACTCCACACTAAAGGAGTGCTGTCACATGCATGGATACAGGAGGAAAGGTCATGCAACAGTCTGTTCCTACACGGAGGTTGTGCCCTTGTTCACTTGTCCTGATACATCAAACATTTACTGAGCACCTTCTAGTTGCCAAGTATTTTGTAGAAGACTAAGAAAGCAAATATAAGTAAAATATTGTCCCTACCATGAAGGAGTTAACAAACTACAAGAGGAGGCAGGAAAATCAAAGACTTGCAATAAAATATGCTGTCTGTTGTAATATAGAAATGGACACATATCCAGATATATGGAAGCATTGGGGCACTGTGCAGTGCAGAAGACATGTGCAAGCCTGTGAAGGAGGGGTGGTGTCACTGAGCACCGGGTAACTGGGTCTTAAAGCTAAATATTAGCTCTCAAGGCACATAAGTGTGAATAGCTCTCCAGGCACACGTATATGTGGAAGGAGGAGGATGGCAATTTGGAAAAAATGTCAGGATAGTCTAACAAGCCTGGAAGGTAGTACTGGGAATGGGGGAAATGGAACAGTAGCAAACTTAATGAGATAAGCAGAGGTCAGTCTCCTGGGCCATACAAAGTTCTTTGGATCTTATCCTAGGCAATGGACAAGAACTGGAAAGCTAAAGCATGCATGTGACATGATCAGTAGTGCAGGGGGAAATGCTGAATGCCTGAACCAGCAGGAAGGCACAAAATGTTGAGGGATCATATATGACTAAGACTGAGAGATCAATCCAATATGGAGATAAAGTGATAAGGAATGTAATGACTTTCCATTTTGGGATGAGGTGACTATACTGTAAAACTAATCCAGTTACGACATATAGGAAGGTTAGCAGAAAAAGATGACTACACTGAATTTGAGTTGCTAAGGGACTCTGCAAATCATTGGGGAAAGAATGTTTCTGAAACTTAGAAGAGGTTTCTGAAATAGATTTATACTTTAGAGAGATCATCAGATAGTCCCATGAAAGGGGATGATAATGTCCTGGGAAAGAATGTAGCCAAAAGGGCTGTGGATTACAAGGATTAAACACACAGACAGGACGAAAAGAGGGAGGAAAGTAGGAGATAAGGTGAATCTGATATTATCAAGTAATTGGAGAAAGAACTATTCAAGAAGGAAGTGGTTAATAGTGTCAAGAGCCATAGAAGAGGCGACGTACAAAGCTTGTTATTAGGACACAGCCATTAGGAGTGACCTAATGTGACACAGCCTCAGCCATTTTGAGGATTGAAAATGATAACGTGGGCAGATGCCTAATTGTGTTGTATTACAAAAGACTGAATGTGTAGTGAATGCAAAAGTAGAGGCAGGCAAAGTCAGCTACTCCTTAGAGGAGCCTGGCCATGTAGGTAAGTGTGATCTAAATGCAAGTACAATGGTCAAGAAAGTGTTTGTTTTGACTGATTGGCTTTTAATATTAAAAACTAAGTACACTTCTTTTTGACTACTCTGCTTTCCTTGCATCATTATAGCTTTCACTATTATAACACTTATGTTGGAGACTCCAAAATCTCTAACCTCTTCCTGAATTTCAGATTTAAATCCAGTTGGGTGTCCTTCTACCCGCTAGGTCTCATCGTGTTCACATGTGAACTCACTGGCTTACTGTGATTCCTCCCATTGCGCCTTTTGTACTTTGATCTCAGCTGATGAAACCACAATCCACCCAGTCACTTAGAACCAAGAGCAAACCTAGATTCCTCCTCTCTCTCATTCTCCTCTTTCTCATACCATATCCATTCAGTGACCACGTCTTATCAATTGTATTTCCAAATGATAATTAACTACATATGTTTGCTCTATCCCTGTTGCCACGACTTCAGGTCAAATCCTCAGGATTTCTCTCTTAAACTATCAAAGTGACTTCCTAATTAATTTTTCCAACTAAACCTTCTATACCAATGAAGGAAGAAAAGGAGCAAATCTAGCTTTCAAAGCATACATAATTTTACACAGGAAATGAGAAAGCTGAAAAAGCAAACAAGGGAGAATATGCACCTACCACTCCCAAGACTGGAAAAACAATGGGAACAAGTAATAATTGTTAGAAGCCACAAGCCAGAGGTTGGTGGCAGGAGACAGATCCATGGCAGGGCAGTCTGGAGAGAGCTGGAGCCTTGAGACCTGCAGTGGCCACAAGTGGTATGACAGAAAGGGAATGAGATTGAGTGGGAAATATGCATAAGGGAGGAGCAAACATGAATACCCTGGTCTCTTCTCTCCTTGAGTCTTCCAGTCAGATGTCTGTCTTTTCCATTGGCTCAACCCCTCTGGAGATTATAGTACAGGGAAGCCTGGAAAGCGTAGTTGCCTGTAATACAGATCATAGCATGTGAAAGGGAGGCTAGAGTGCTCTATATAAAATGAAAATCCAATTGGATTATTCCTTATTAAATTCTTTCCATCACATTCAGAAAAAAAGACAAAAACAACTGTCCAAGTGCCCTCTACAGCCCTTCCCTCACCTAATCCCTTCAACTCATCTCTGAAAAGCCAGAGTGCTTGTACTTCTTTGCATACTCCATGTTTCTACATGCGTCTGCTCCTTGGCTGATGCTATTCCCTCAGCATGTCAACATATCTACACACATGCACATCATCTGGTGGGATTTGGACGGGGATTGTACTGAACTTTCCATTAATTTTGAGAGAAGTGACATCTTTTCAATATTAAGCCTTTCCATCATGAACAAGATATATCCATCCTTTATTAAGATCACTCAATAACATTTCATAGTGTTCTGTGTAGATTTTGTGTGCATCATTTTCTGGTACCTAGTGTTAGCCATGATTGAATTAGCTAAGGGTGAGAGAAACAATGTAAAAGTTGAAATATTATGCAATTGAGACTTGGGATGGAAATGTTGAAATAATATGAGAACTGGAACAGCACTGCTTCATGTCCAGAGACATATCCAGGCTTCCCTTGATAGGAGTTGCTTCCTAAGCAAAGTGTGTTTGCTTTAGCAGCCTCTAGTGTGGGCACTCTGCCTGGAGAGAGAAGGGCAATGACTCGGCTGTGTTCAAGACACCACAACATAAATAGTGGAATTGGGGTGGAGTAAGGCAGCTTTGCAGAGCAGTAAAATTCTGTAATGTGCTTTCTTGATCTCCCAATGTCTCCTTTAGTAATTCTCCCTATCAACTACAACTCCAAGTAAACACAGACCTCCTTATGATTGTACTAGCAGAGGATTGAGATGTGGCTATGCCAAAGAGCAGACCCTCATGAGCATATGAAGCAGTCTAGAGTCCTGGACAAGGAATAGCTGACTCAAGTATCCACCCCAGCCTCTGTCTTGGTGTGCCCTGCCCACTGAGACTACTGAAGAGTTGATCTTGCACCATGTAGCTCAAGAGAAAGCCCTCATCTGCCAGTTTGCCTTTAGTCCCTGGGCCCCCATGAACAGCTGTACTGCAAGCCATTCTTGCTCACTAACTTTATTGTGGATGAAAGACCCTTTTGTAACCCCCCTAGAGGGCTCTGAGTATAAGCAAGTAGGAAAAGTCATATCTGCTAGAGAAGTGAAATAGGGATTTATAAAATGTCTCACAGAGATAACACTAGCTACTAATTCTTACATATTTAGAGACTCTCATTTATAAATGTTATACAAGAAAAATATCAAAAATGGAAAAATGTTAAAATAACTAAAGGTTCAAAGCTAAACACTGTAAAAGAATGGTTCCCACTAAAATAGAAAACAAGAAAGTTCCTTTAAAATTATAATTAATATTCTTCAAAAGATTTGAGAGAAGAACACATTGATTAAAAGAACAGGTCATTATTACAGGGAAGCAATTGGAAAGTAGAAGAGTGTGTTAGCCATTAACACAGCTTATGACTATCATATGCAAATGCTTTCAGAAAATAAAGGGAAAATGCTTGCCAACTCACTCTATAAGGCAAGAATTTTCCTGTACCAAAACAGATAAAGATATGACAGGAAATAAAAACTTCACCATGTATTATCCTGCCTTAACAAAAACAAAAATCCTTAAAAACATATTAGCAATCTGAGTCGAGCAACATATAAAAAAGATTACACACTATGATCAAGTAGGATTTATCCCAGGAATTCAAGTTGACTTAACACCCATAAATCAATGAACTATTTGAAGGTAGCCCTAATCTGTGTGATGGAGGACATCACAAATATCTGCTACATTCTTGTACACCCTTTCTCAGAGCTACTGGAAAATATGCTTCATTAAAAGGAATGAATATGCTAAGAAAGATAAAGTTATGGGACCAAGCTTTTTTTTTTTTTTTTCTTTTTTTTTTTTTAAGACAGAGTCTTGCTCTGTCGCCCAAGCCAGAGTGCAGTGGTGCAATCAGCATCTCAGCTCACTGCAACCTCTGCCTCGTGGGTTCAAGCAATTCTCATACCTCAGCCTCCTGAGTAGCTGGGATTATAGGCATGCGCCACCACACCTGGCTAATTGTTGTATTTTTTTTTTTTAGTAGATATGGGGTTTCACCATGTTGGCCAGGCTGGTCTCAAACACCTGAACTTAAGTGATCTGCCCACCTTGGCCTCCCACAGTGCTGGGATTACACAAATGAGCCACCACACCCAGCCTCATATGCTGACTTTATATGTAAGTATTGTGTGTGTATGTAAAAAACATTGAAACTTCCTCAATAAATGAAGAGATGTCCTTTTTGTATATCTGCATTTCTGAAAGATAACATTTCTCTATATCTTGGCTACTTGGGTGACTGCATATGCAGTGGAGACTCATTGAGGTTTTGGTTTGTTTTGATACAGGGTCTTACTCTGTCACTCAGGGTGGAGTGCAGTGGTGTGAACATGGCTCACTGCAGCCTTGACCTCCTGGGCTCAAGTGATCCTCCTGCCTAAGACTCTGAAGTAGCTGGGACTACAGGTGTGCACCAGCTGTAATTAAAAAAAACATTTTCTGTGGCTCATGCCTGTAATCCCAGCACTTTGGGAGGCCAAGGCCAAGGCCTGGTGGATCATTTGAGGTCAGGAGTTTGAGACTAGCCTGGTCAACATGGTGAAACCTCAGCCGGGCACGGTGGCTCATGCCTGTAATCCCAACACTTTAGGAGACCGAGGCAGGCAGATCACCTGAAATCAGAAGTTCAAGACCAGCCTGGCCAACATTGTGAAACCCTGTCTCTACTAAAATTATAAACTTTGCTGGGCGAGGTGGTGGGTGTCTGTAATTTCAGCTATTCGGGAGGCTGGGGCAGGAGAATCGCTTGAACCTAGGAGATGGAGGTTGCAGCAAGCTGACACGGTGCCACTGCACTCCAGCCTAGGCAACAGAGTGAGACTCCATATCAAAAAAAAAAAAAAAAAATAGCCTGGCGTGGTGGCCTGAGCCCATAATCCCAGCTACTTGGGAGGCTGAGGCAGGAGAATCGCTTGAACCCAGGAGGTGGAAGTTGCAGTGAGCTGAGATCGTGCCACTGTACTCTAGCCTGGGTGACAGACCAAGACTTTGTCTCAAAAGAAAAAAAAAAATATGTGGTCTAGACAGAGCAACAACAAAAAACAAAACCCCCAAAACTGTAAGAATAATGGTTTCCAAGACATTTCCTCATTAATTAGTTAATAAATATTTTTTTTTGAGGCTGAGTTTCACTCTTGTTTCCCAGGCTGGAGCGCAGTGGTGCAATCTTGGCTCACTGCAACGTCCCCCTCCTGGGTTCAAGCGATTCTCCTGCTTCAGCCTCCCGAGTAGCTGGGATTAGTGGCGCACACCTCCATGCCGGGCTAAGTTTTGTATTTTTAGTAGAGACAGGGATTCTCGGGCCAGGCTGGTCTTCAGCTCCTGACCTTAGGTGATCCACTTGCCTTGGCCTGCCAAAGTGTTGGGATTACAGGTGTGAGCCACTGCGCCAGGCCGCAGCACGCACCTTCTTAAGAACAGTTTCTTTCTGGATCCTTCCCAAGGTTCTGATTTCTAATCCTTCCTAACCCAGCGCACTGCTCCATCCCCCACCTTCATCCCCCCATTCTGCCTCACTTTCTCCTTTCCTGATCCCCACCATTTCCCACAGTCTTGGCCTCAGATTCCCGCCCTTCAGGTTCCAGTGTTCCCGGATCCCCCCTCTCCCTGATCGTCTCTGATTAGGGGTGGGGGTGTGAGCTGGAATTAAAGCCAGCCTTTATTGGAGTCCTGGAGCTGGATTCTGCATCGTGCTCTGTTGTGTCATTGTACCTTCTCGTTTCACTCTTTCTGCTGCTTCATCCTCTTCATACTCTAACCCTGCCAGTGGATGCTGACCCTGCAGGTGGAGCGCCGCTCCTTCCGCCCTGCTGCGTCTCCATCTCCATCTCTCCATCTTCTGCTCCTGCTGTTTCCTGGCACTGGGGGGCCTGAGCTCTGAGCTCTTGCTCTTTTCCGGGGCGCCGTCCTGCTCCTCCTTATCACCCCGGGGTCGGTGGCCATGGGCTCCTCCTCCAGCTGCTGCGGGCCTGGGCCACCCGGGTCAGTGTGGCGGGGCAACAATGCAGTTCCCGCCCCGGAGTGGCAGCAGCAGGCACAGTGCGCGCGACACCCCCTGTAGGCTGCTGTGGGGAACGCCAGGAGGTTGGTGCGGCACCCCCTGGAGGATGGTGTTGGCGTCGCCTGGAGGCTGGTGCAGTGCCTCCTGGAGGTTGCTGTGGCGCCGCCTGGAGGTTGCTGTGGTGCCCAGCATCCTGCCCCGGGCTTCCAGGCTGCATCTCTGCTGTCCTCTCCCCGGCATCTTCTCGCAAGGCGCCTTTGCTCCTTCGGGAAGTCAGTGGTGCCGCCCCGAGGCTGCTACCCGGATCGCCACCTTCCCTGCTGGGGCCGGCTGGGCTCTCTCTCAGGCCGCCCACCCCGCTCTGGCCGCCACCGCCTCTCCCTTTCCTGCGGAGAGAGGAGGCGATAGAGCGACCTCCAGGCACCCCCAAGCAGCCGGCTGGGCGGAGGAGAAAGACGCCAGGAAGCAGAAGGTCCCCGTCGGCCCTAGGGTCGCCCAGGGTGGCGCCCCACTGGTTCCTGCCCGAGAGCAACTGCCGGGACCCTCCCTGCCAAGTTGCTCCCCGAAAAGCTCTAAGGTTCTCCGGCCTGCAGAGAAGAACACTTTCTTCTTCACTGTGAGTCTGCAAACTCGGGACCAGGCATTTTCTGCGTAATCTTAAATAGGATGCTTCAGTCAAAGGTTGATAGTAGAACCACTCTTTCTGCTTATCACCTGCTGATAAAGAGAACATGCGAACAGAAATGTTCTCTGTTCGCATGTTCTCTTTATAACATAAGAATATTTATGAATAGGTTCCAAACGTTGGAGGCATCCAGTAGAGAGGAAAAACAAATGCTTCCACCCACCTTTGTTCACCAAAGTGTGCTTTACCAAATCGGTGTAAATTATAGATAACTTGTGAGAAAAACGTTTCTTAAATCTAGAAAACAAAACAAGTAAGCAGAGGGGCACGGTGGCTCTCGCCTGTGATCCCAGCACTATGGGAGTCCCAGGTGTAGGGAGGGAGGGTTGGGTGAAGAGGGATGGGCGGGGATCACCTGAAATCAGGAACTTGTTAAAAAAAAAAAAAAAGTAATAAACAACGTTTTAACTACAAGTTACAGTTATAACAACATTATCTTAATTTTATGGATTTTTTGTTTTGCTTGATCTCGCTTAGCAGTTTTTTGAACACTTTAGTTTCCTTATTAGAGTTCTAGAAATTGTTTTTTAGTTTATTGATCTTTATTTCTATTTTTGAGATAGTGTCTCACTCTGTCACCTAGGCTGGAGTGCAGTGGCACAATTTTGGCTCACGGTGCAACCTCTGCCTCCCAGGTTCAAGCAATTGTCATGCCTCAGCCTCCCTAGTAGCTAGGATTACAAACATGTGCCACCATGCCTGGCTAATTTTTGTGTTATTAGTAGAGCCGGGTCTCACCATGTCAGCCAGGCTTGTCTCCAACTCCTGATCACAAGTGATCCACCCACCTTGGCCTCCCAAAGTGCTGTGATGACAGGCATCAGCCACTGCACCCAGGCCTTTGATTTTTTAAAAAGTATTTATTTTTAATGTATCGAGGGGATGTATGTGTGAGTTTCTGACATGCCTATATCGCAGAGTGGTGAAGCCTGGGTAGTTCATTGCTACGAGTTATCAGAAACCTGTGTTCAAGAGGACTTGGTAGTTTTTTCCATAAAAAGCAAATCTGAGGGCTGAGCACGGTGGCTCACAGCTGTAATCCCAGTGCTTTGGGATGCTGAGGTGGGCGGTGGATCACGAGGTCAGGAGGTTGAGACCAGCCTGGCCAACATGGTAGAACCCCGTCTCTACTGCCACCAATTAGCTGGACGTCGTGGCAGGTGCCTGTAGTCCCAGCTACTTGGGAGGCTGAGGCAGGAGAATCACTTGAACCCAGGAGACAGAGGTTGCAGTGAGCCAAGACAGCGCCACTGCACTCCAGAGTAGGTGACAGAACGAGATTCCATCTCAAAAATAAAAAAGGAAAAGAAAAGAAAATTTGAATTTGGACTATTGCTGCTTACAAATATTTTTAGAGAAGAATTCAAAACAGTAAATGTGGATGATGAAATCAACAGTTATCATGAAAATCCAATCAAAGTTCCCAATTCACAAGGAAATTTAGTTAGTAGTCTTATGTGCAGCATTTTAAGAGAGTAACCAAAATCATGACTGACAGCATCACATCAGGACCACCAGACTTTTATAAATTTCATATAATCTTCAGAATACATTAATAACTTTTTTGTTGTTGTTTTTTGAGATGGAGTCTTGCTCTGTTGCCCAGGCTAGAGTGCAATGGCGCCATCTCAGCTCACTGCAACCTCCACCTCCTGAGTTCAAGAACTTCTCCTGTCTCAGCTTCTGGAATAGCTGGGACTACAGGCATATGCTACCATGCCAGGCTAATTTTTGTACTTTTTGTGTGTGTGATGGAGTTTCACTCTTGTTGCCCAGGCTGGAGTGCAATGGGCGTGATCTCAGACCACTGCAACCTCCGCCTACTGGGATCAAGTGATTCTCCTGTTTCAGCTTCCTGAGTAGCTGGGATTACAGGTGCTTGACACCATGCCCGGCTAATTTTTGTATTGTTAGTAGAGACGGGGTTTCACCATGTTGGCTAGGATGGTCTCAATCTCTTGACCTTGTGATCCACCTGCCTTGGCCTCCCAAAGTGCTGGGATTACAGGCATGAGCCACTGCACCGGTAAAACCTTAACCATTTTAAAGCTCAGTTTTGCTAAGTAATCAAAAAGGGTACTTGAATTTCATCAGACACAGGAAGAATGTGTACAGGTTTATGGGTGTACACACATGATGACTTTGGTCATATCTCCATTTGCCGCATGATTGCACATTAGAATGGCATCTTTACTGACTGGAAAGCCAGTATTATAGAAGGTATAGGAGGCATTCTTGGACTTGAGACAAGAACATTGTTTTGTAGAAATTTCATTGATTGTGTTAAAATTATTCTCCATGGGCTAGAGAACACATAGCATGGCCTTTAGAATGAGATAGACTTTGATTGGATGCAAGGCCTCAGCACTTACTAGCTGAGTCATATTGGACAAAATGCTTCATCATTCTGAGACTCATTTTTTTTGTTTTTTCAAATGGAGTTTTGCTCTTGTTGCCCAGGCTGGAGTGCAATGGCACGATCTCGGCTCATTGCAACCTCCTTCTCCCGGGTTCAAGCCTCAATCTCCCAAGTAGCTGGGATTACAAGCGCCTGCAACCACACCCAGCTAATTTTTGTATTTTTAGTAGAGATGGGATTTCACCATGTTACCCAGGCTGGTCTTGAGCCACCTACCTCAGCCCCCCAAAGTGCTGGGATTATAGGCATGAGCCACTCCACTTGGCTGAGACTCAGTTTTTTTTTTGTCTTTTGTTTTTAGTCAGAGTCTTGTTCTGTTGCCCAGGTTGGAGTGCAGTGGCGCAATCTCGGCTCACTGCAACCTTCACCCCCTGGGTTCAAGCAACTCATCTGCCTCAGCCTCCCTAGTAGCTGGAATTACAGGCTTGCACTATCACACCTGGCTAATTTTTGTATTTTTAGTAGAGACAGGGTTTCACCATGTTGGCCAGGCTGGTCTCAAACTCCTGCACTCGGGTGACCTCCCCTCCTTGGCCTCCCACAGTGTTGGAATTACAGGTGTAATCCACTGCACCCAGCCCATAGTAGGCATTTAATAATATTTGTTCAACAAGTATTTGGCATTCTTGGAGGTCAGAAATAGTGGGGTGGGGGGAGATTTTTAAATAACAATTGTTTTTTAAGACAGAGTTTCGCTCTAGTGGCCCCTGCTGTAGTGCAATGGTGTGATCTCAGCTCACTGCAACCTCTGCCTCCCAGGTTTAAGCGATTCTCCTGCCTCAGCCTCTTGAGTAGCTGGGATTACAGGGATGTGCCACCACGCCCATCTAATTTTGTATTTTTAGTAGAGGCGAGGTTTCTCCTTGTTGGTCAGGCTGGTCTCTAACTCCTGACCTCGGGTAATCCACCCACCTCAGCCTCCCAAAGTGCTGAAATTACAGGCATGAGCCACCATGCCCAGCCTAAATAACAGGTTTTAAAAAGTCACATTGTCCTACAATATCCATTTCTCTTGTATAGGTAGGAAATTGAGGTTTTCTTCCCTAAAACATGCTGACATATGGAAAATAGGATGCAAAATGTGCATGAATGTTTTAGACACAGTTTGAGGTTTCCAAGAGATTTGTGCTGGGGAGGCTGCTTGCTACAAGCTCCCAAAGCTCTGGAAGGACATAGTATTCAGCCTCCCTCAGCAGAGGCCGTGAGGCGAGAAGCCCTGGGAGCGCCTGAGCCTTGGGTTTTTAGCCAGGGGTTTTTAGTCAGGTCTTTATAGTTTGGGTCCATGGAACAGAGAGGTCATGGGTCTCTGGCTTCCTGTGACCTTTGCCTTCCTTGCCAACAGAAAACGTGACCCTCCAAAGCAAGAAACTTGAGGGCGTGGGTCACCCCAGCCCTGACATCTGCCCAGAACATGAGAAGGAAGGAACAGTGGTCCTCCAGCGACCTTGCAGGGCTGGCACAGGCGGTCACTGCCTGTGTGGATCACCCAGCTGTGCTGGGCAACCTGAACCCAATCTTCAGGGATGCGAAGAGGAAAACACAAAAGTCTTTACCTGAACACTGAGAAGGCAGATGGAACAGAAACCTCCAGGTGGTAACTACCCAATCTGGGACCTGTAGTGGAGAGAGAACATAGTTGGTGATCATGTGTACTTACACTCTAGGGTCACTAGGTGGCACTATGGCCACAGGAAGCCAGATTTCTGTAAGAAAATCTCAATGAACTCACAAGACGAAAAACTATACAAACAGTATTTTCTGATCATAATTTTATAAAAGTAGAGACTAATAGCCAACTAGGAAATAAAACAATATCTATCATCTAGAATTTTTAAAAATTTTTGCTCAAAACCTGTTGGCTCAAAAAACAAAGTAAAGATCAAAATAATGGAATATATAATAGATCATAATGAAAGCTGAAAGTATATCAGTACCAATGAGATACAAAAAGGAAAAAAAAATTAGCACTCAAAGGAAAATGTACAGACCCAACTAATTATGCTATCAAAAATGTATAGAGGACACCACTGATTGCCTACCAGAAACCATGTCCTCTTCTTGAAGAATAACGCAGACCACATTTCCCAGAACATCCTTTGGGGAGCTGCAGCTATGCGACTGAGTTCTAAAACAGTAGTGGGAGAGAAGTGTGTATCCCATCAGGCCCAGCACATACAGCTTCCTGGGTGTTCTTCCAGGTCCTTCTGCTGGCTGGGTGCTCATCACAGTAAAGTTGCTGTGGGGTGTCTCTGTCCATGCGTGTTACTGTAAAGGAATACCTGAGGTTGGGTCATTTATAAAGAAAAGAGGTTTATTTGGCTCACAATTCTGCAGGCTGAACAAGAAGCACAGCATCAGCATCTGCCTCTGGTGAGGGCCTCAGGCAGCTTCCGTTCATGGTGGAAGGCAAAGGGGAGCTGGTATATGCAGGTCACATGGCAGGAGAGAAGGCCAAAGAGAGAGAAGGGAGGACTGCAGCTCTTTTTAACAATCAGCTCTCATAGAAACTAATATAGTGAGAACTCACTCATTACCACAAGGAGGGCACCAAGTTGTTCACCAGGGATCTGCCCTTATGACCCAAATACTTCCAATATTGGGATCAAGTTTCAAAATGAGACTTGGTGAAGCCAAACACACATATCCAAACCATAGCAGGGAGCCACAAGATATGCTCAGCCTGGGTCTCTGACTATGAGGAGACCATCCATATGGCTGAACTGATTTCCTGCCCAAGTGTTCTCATAAGCAAGATAACATTTTTTTTTAATTGTGTGAAGCAACTAAATTTTAGGGATTTGTTTGTTACTGTAGTATTACCTACCATAACTAACACAGAAGCTATTACCTTGAAATAGTGTACTAATATAATAAAACCTAGAAGAGCCAACATTGCCTGAACAGTTGTTTAACACGTGAGAAACAAGGAGACATGGCAGCCTGGCTGGAAGGATGGAGACCCAAGTTATGAGGTGATCAGATATTTGGCAAAACTGTCACCTTCAGGAACTTGGAGGACCTACCAACAACTACCAAGCCCATGGCTTCAGAGGGGAGGAAAAAAAAGAATATTTGTTTTTGTGTGTTGCCTGTTCCTGGATCCATTTTGCAAATTATAATAAGAAGAAAGAATTAAAGTTTCAAAGCAGAACATCAAAGCCTTGAATAACTGCAGTATAGAAAAACTGAATAATAGGCACAAGTATCTGCTTCTTACATGGAAATAAATTATAATAGAAATAAATTAATTTCTACTGCATTAAGTCACCAAGATTTGGGGGATCCGTTTGTTACTGCAGCTTAGCTTATCCTAATACAAGACACAATAAAAATAAACAAATTAGACATTGAAATCAAGAATTAAGAAAAATAATAACAACAAACCCAGGGAAGGCAGATGGAATGTATTAGTAACTATAATTTCGGTAGGAGATGCAAAAACAAATAGAATTTACAAATAATTACAGCCGGGTGTGGTAGCTCATGCCTATAATACCAGCACTTTGAGAGGCTGAGGCAGGCAGATCACCTTGAGGTCAAGAGTTCAAGACCAGCCTAGCCAACATGGCAAAACTCCGTCTCTACTAAATATACAAAAATTAGCTGGGTATAGTGGCATGCGCCTGTATTCCCAGCTAGTTGGGAGGCTGAGGCAGGGAGAATTGCTTGAACCCAGGAGGCAGGGGTTGCAGTGAGCCAAGACTGTGCCACTGCACTCCAGCCTGGGCTACAGAGCAAGACTCCATTTCAAAATAGTAATAATAACAACAATGAAAATAATTACGAAACTGGGGGGGGTGGGCATGGGAAACAGGAAAATAGATAAATTAATAGCTAACCTAAGCAGAAACGAAGGGTAAAGGACAAATAGGCACAAAGGAAAGGAAAAGTAGAAAACAAATAGAAAAAGAAGAAATTTAAAAATCATAAGAAAATACTTTGCTCTTGAGTATTCAAATAAATGTAGAACCTAGATATAAACCAGATAATTATCTAGGAAAATATAAATTGTCAAATCATACTCCAGAAAATACTGAAAATCTTTATTTATTGAAATAAGAGAAAAATAATCTGTAGAAGAAATAGAGAATATTATTACAAAGCTATAATTTCAAGAAGCACCAGGCCCAAGTTATTTCACAGCAGGTTTTTATATCAGCTTTTATGAAATAGGGAATTCCAGTGTAACTTAACCTATTTCAGAACACTAAGCAAGAGGAAAAATCCTTCCAAATTCTCTGTATGAAGGTAGCATAATACATTCCAAAAATTCAATAAAAATCCATAACTACACTCAATCACAATTATGAATGATTTGTAAAAATCCAAATTAGGCATTAGAAACAAATGTAGCAACACATAAAAATCCAAAGAAGGTTCATCCCTATTTTGCTAGGCATCCTTTATTGTGTTGACCATCCTTGTACTGGTTAACACGTAAAGGATACCTAGTAAAATAGGGAAATTTTGGAGGTTCATTAGGAAGACTATTATTTATATTGTTCTGGGCCATCGGTCAATGGATTAGAAAATAAAATTCATATGAGGAAAGCCTTAAAATGTAGCTGAAGGAAACAAAAAAAAGACTAAGCAAATGGAAAGGCATAGACAGTGTACGCCCAGAAGATTCAGTGTCATAAATATACTAATTCCTGCTAAATTGACATAACTCTAACATTATCTCAATTTTGAAAACCCATAGGAAGAAACTAAAATTACACATCACAACACGGATGGATCTTAGAAATAAAATGTCGATCTCAGTAAGCTCAAAGGAGTATATGATTCCATTTATATGAAATTAGAAAACAGGAAAACCTAATTTTCTGTGACAGGCCAGCAATTAGAAGGAAGCACAGGAGTTTCTGGGCTTCTGGCAATGCTCTGCTCCTTGATCTGCTAACTGCTCACACGAATGAGTCTAGTTTGCATTCATTATGAATGAATAAGCAAATAAGAATTGCCAGGGAAATTCTAGAAAAAAATATTAGTGCAGATTAGTCCTAACAGATACTATAATATTTTGGCATGGGGCATAAGTAGACAGACTTGTCTGTGAGATAGAAGAGAGAACCAGGAAGTGGTGTGGAATAGAAGAAAACCTATGGAAAATAATTTCCAGTAAATGGGGAAGACTATTTGTACTATGACTTAGAAACCATAAAGGAACAGATACAACTACATAGAAGTAAAAGCAAGAAAACAAGCAAACGAGACAAAAAGAGAGAAAGGGGGAGGGAATGAAGAAAGAGAGAGGAAAGAAAGAAGAAGAAAAAATCTAGACAAAGCAGGAAAAATATGTGAACCTCATGTCCCAGACATATAAAGTTATTTAGTATACACAGACCTCCTAAACATCAGTAAGAACAACCAAAAATGGACAAAGAAAAATAATAGGTAGTTCCCGGTAAGGGTAATTCAAATGACCCAAACATAGGAAAAGATATGCAATCTTACTTACAATAAGAAATGCACTTTACAACTATGGGAGACCAGCTGCCACTAGCAGACAGGGAAAAAGCAAGTTTCACTTGCCACTGTGTTGAGGAAGCTGCTGGTGGGAGTGTAAAGTGCTCCAGCTCCTGTGGAGGCCCATTTAGCCATATCTGTCAAATTACAAACACATGCACCCTTTGACTCAGTAATCCCATTCGCAGGAATTTATCCTACTTATATGCAGGTACTTGTGCAAATGACAAACTATAAAGGTATTTGCTACAGGGCTGTATGTGATCACAGAAAATTGAAAGTAAGCTAAATTTTCATCGAAGGCAGTCATGATGGAATGATGCAGCGTACAGCGTGTACTACGGAAAAGTTAAAGGCAATGAGGCAGCTTTAAATGTCCTGCCTTTTCATTCATATGATATATATGTGCATCTATATATGCATACATCTATCTCTGGATGTATTGTGTGCATCTATTTCTGGAAAGGTACAAATTACATTCTTAAGCAAGAAAATGGATGGCTGTGGTGTAAAGAGTGAGAGAGAATTTTAACTTTTCAAATTATCCTTTCGTATATATGACCTTTTTAAAATGTGCATTTTATTTAAAAATATGTATATAAAAATAATTAGAGCACACACATAGAAGATTTTCTAGGTTACTTTTACATGGAAAACATTTAAAAAGATGGAGGCAACTAATCAGAATAATGAACAGCTAAGAGAATATTAACTTCACTTTCAAAAATAGGGTTAGAATCCATCTAAGTAGGAAAAATAAAGTTTTCAGTACCAAAGTTAGTATTAAGGACAATCAGTATTCTGTATAAATGGAAGCTGTGTCTCAAAACCATAGTTTGTCAATATTTTTTCAAGATGTTTAATTTGAAATCTTTGAGTTAGGCTGGGGGCTTTTTTTGAAAAATGTACTCTCACATTATTACAGAAAACCAGTTTGTCCAAGAGAATTGTCAGATAAGGGAATACCCCTGAAAGGGATACTTACTGGAAATTTTCACTCATTGAACCCTCAACTTTATCAAGTGACACTGTAAAAGATTAGGAAGACTTCAAATGACCCTGTGATTAAGTAGCAACCACAATTAATACTTCACATTTATACAGCACATTATACTTTTCAAAGTACTTCACATTCACCAGTGCCTTCAGGATAACAAAGACAACCCTACAGAGTAACAATAACATCCAGAAATTCAGGAAGGCCACATCATAATGCAGATTCTCTGGCTTTGGGCACTGAAAATTCTTACAGAGAATCAGTGATAACCATGAGGTTAAATAAAACAGCAAAGAGAACGGACTCCAACAGAGCAGTTATAACTGGTATGTTCCGCATTCACGTATAAGGGAAAAAAAGGACAGCTAAGTTAATTTAACAGTGCTTTAGAAATTTCAAAAAATATTTGAAAATACTGCAGAAAAAACAGATTATTTCATGAAAGAAATTGGAACTACATAGATTGTGCTAAATTAGCACATGCTTCATGCAGTAACTGGATATAAATAATTGGATTTATCTAGTCTCTCTCTTCTGAGAATTTCAAAAGAGCTGTTCAGTTTTATCATCTCATTACTTCTCATTGTAGGCATTATATAGTATTCTTAAATGGGTATGTTAATATTAGTCGACTTTTATATATGGATGGAAAAACTGGAGACTTGAACAAAGCTCAAGGTCTCTAAAATGGTCAGAGGTGTAAGTTCAACTTTTAATGAATGTCACAGTCCACTTTAAGAAAGTTACACCTCTCAAAAATAGACCTGATATGCAGAAAACCATCATTTTCATAGAACAAATAAGATATAGGTAAATTTGTGCAGAGAAGGAAAGTTAACCCACAAAAACAGGTAGCATGACGAGCTTTTGGCATTTAAAAAACAAAGCAAGTATAAATCAACTTCTCTGTGATTTGGTCTCTGTGACCTTAGAAGGATGACTAGCCTTTTTTTAAAAAAAAAATCCTCTTTGTCCTCTGTGTCCTTTGTTTAATATTTCTAGCAGGTTGTGAAGAATTAGTCATTATGTTTGAAAAGAGTCCAGTGAATTGTAAATAAAATAAAACCAATTTTCATCAGACAAATGTACAAAAACGGCAACTCAGGGTAGAATGGCAGCCTTCCTATCTCAGGTCCAAGGTCATGAGCTTGATAGTTTACTTCAGCAAGGATATCTTCAAGGGTTTACAAAAGAACTGGGCTTTCTGGAACCACTCAGGTTTTCACATTGTTGCATTATTGAATGAAGTAGTTCATTGTCCATTTCAGCAGCCCTTGCTATAATCTGTAACTTTAAGCATGAACAGCCTGGGCTCCAGTCCTGTCCACTGATTAAAGTTACAGAAATTCTAAAAATCACAATTACTCTGTTTAAAGCTGAAAGGCAGCTGAAGCTGTGAAAATAAAGAGTAACCTAAAACAGGCTGAATTCAAAGCTTTGACACTAACAATAGATGCCAATAAATGTTAACTTATTTCTGTTGCTGTATCATCACCACCATCAGCATTGTTGTCATTATTATTATTATTATTATTTTTTTTTTTTTTTGAGATGTAGTCTCACTCTGTCACCCAGGCTGGAGTGCAGTGGCGTGATCTTGGCTCACTGCAACCTCCGCCTCCTGGGTTCAAGCAATTCTCCTACCTCAGCCTCCCGAGTACCTGGGACTACAGGTGTGCGCGACCACGCCAGCTAATTTTTTATATTTTTAGTAGAGACGGGTTTCACCTTGTTGGCCAGGATGGTCTCAATCTCCTGACCTCGTGATCCGCCCACCTCGGCCTCCCGAAGTGCTGGGATTACAGTCGTGAGCCACCACACCCAGCTGTTGTCATTATTCTTACTTGTTTAACTGCACATCTTTTTTTGAATTGTTTTAACTTGTCACTAACCTGAAGCTCAAGACCCCACCCACATCTTTAAATGCATGAAAATGAACCAGAGAACCAGATTCAAGAGAAAAAGTCTAATTTACAAGCTGACAAGACCTTCCAAAAGAATTTCATGTTACTTCGTACTCACACTTCCTTTATTTATAATTACTCAGTGGTAATACTGATGTAATGAACTGGGCCTTCAGAGAATTCGAATGTCGAAACATTCCCTTGTAATATTTGTTCACTTAAACTGTCTCCAGATTATTGTTTTCCCAAACCCAGGTAAAATACACACACATACACACATTCACACATGCCCTATCTCCCAAATGTAATCCAAGATAAGTATGACAGCTGGCATTTCCAACGTTTCAGGATACCAATCCAAATGCTTTTTGTCTCAAAGTTTGGCACGGGACTAGATATGGGCAATCCTATTGAGCTATTAATAATCTCTAAAATGTTTGTGTTTTACATCTAGAAATATAAAGGCTTGGGGAAAAATAACTAAAAGTTGGGGGAAACATTTTATATCCCAAAAAGTTTTCCATTTTTTAAAGAATTCACATACAGTTTTTGAGGGAATATTTTTCCTCACCCCTCCTTCTAACCACTGCAGAGTTTTTCATCTCTCTTCATATCCAGATAACTCAGCCCATTTTTAAGGTCTTTCTAATCTGATTTCCTTTCTCAGCTCCTTCTAAGAAAATATCCTTTTCTCTAGTTAAGTGACCTCAATGGCTGGTGAACCCATTATTGTTCTATGTCTCTATGAATATTTTCTTCTTCATGATCCCATTTCCCTATGCCCTCCCCGTCTTTTTTTGAGACAGAGTCTCACTCTGTTGCCCAGGCTGGAGTGGAGTAGTGCGATCTTGGCTCACTGCAACCTCCGCCCCCACAGGTTCAAGCAATTCTCCTGCCTCGGCTTCTCAAGTAGCTGGGATTACAGCTGCTCACCACCATGTCTGGCTAAGTTTTGCATTTTTAGTAGAGACAGGGTTTCACCATGTTGGTTAGACTGGCCTTGAACTCCTGACTTCAGGTGATCCTCCTGACTCAGCCTCCCCAAGTGCTGGGATTACAGGCATGAGCCACCGCGCCTAGCCAATCCTATCCCTTTTCACTTACCTCCTCCTACCCACCCAGAAAGTCCCCACTTAGTTTATGTTTCATCTGCAAGAGTCTCACCATCTACTGAGGGTGGCCAGCCATCCCAAGACTTCAGCACTGAATGTCCTATGACCAGGAATCCAGGACATTTGGCCACCTCACACAACCCTCCCCACCAATAACCACCATATTTCAGCTGCTCCACAACTCCGTCCGTTCCACAAAGCCTGTCCGTCTCTTGAGTAGCTATCTCTTTACACCAGTTTATCTTGACTCTGTAAGACCCTCAATGGCAAAGACAACTCTGGATTAATGCTCACCATCTCCACTTCCTCATCCCTCATTTTTTCACTACAAACTACACCCCCTGCTGTCTACTACTGAAGCTGAATTCTTTTTTCTCTTTTTTTGAGGAGTCTCTTGGTCTGTCGCCCAGGCTGGAGTGCAGTGGTGTGATCTCAGCTCACTGCAATCTCTGCCTCCCGGGCTCAGGCGATTATCCTGCCTCAGCCTCCTGAGTAGCTGGGATTACAGGCACACACCACCACACAGGCACACACCACCACACCTGGCTAATTTTTTGTATTTTTAGTAGAGACAGTGTTTCACCATGTTGGTCAGGCTGGTCTCGAACTCCTGACCTCAGGTGATCCACCTGCCTCGGCCTCCCAAAGTGCTGGGATTACAGGCACGAGCCACTACACCCGGCCCTGAAGCTGAATTTTTAAAGATCAGATGTTTCTTCACCACCAATTCCCGTAGCAACTATTTCCTCTTCTTCCTCTATAGGGTCATGACTGCTCCTGTGGGTAGGTTAGATCTCCTACGAAAGGGATGATCTTTTCTGGTATTAGCTACTAAGGCTTCTTTCAGACAGGAATCTGAAGTCAAAGCAGGTGCAAGAGTAGAGGAAAAGCATAATCATGCTCTCAGCTTATGGTCCTCAGGTCTAAGTGGAAGCTCATGAGAGAAAGCCAAGTGTTCTAGGTTCATGTGGGGGCTGAATTCCATTTTGTAGTTTCATTTGCCTTTAGTAACATCTTGCTTAAATGCCCCAGCCTTGTCTATACTGCCTGTGTTATCACAAGATATTGAGCAAAGGGTCTTATGCCCTCATTTGAACAAGTGCTTTATCAGCAAAGTTTATTTCCCTTTGTGGACAATTCTCAATTTTTTTGATCTCAGGACCTCTTAACATGCTTAAAAAATTATTGAAAACCTCAAAGAGTTTTTGTGTATGTGCTTCATAACTATCAATCATTTCTGTATTGGAAATTAAAACAGAGGCATGTGTAAAATATTTATTTATAGCTTTATTTTAAAGATAACATTAACAAATCCATCACATGGAACATTAAATACATTTTTAGAAATAATTCATTTTCCCCAAACTAAAACATATGGGTAAGTTGACTGGTATTGTTTCACATCTTAATAAATCTCTTTCACGCCTGGGTTAATAGAAAGCAGCTGCATTGTCTTACACGTGTCTGCATTCAACATGTTGCAATATATTGTCCTGGCTGAAGTATATGGAGAAATTCTGGCCTCACACAGATATATATGAGGAAAAGGATTTTTTTAACTTTTTGTTTGGATATAATTGTAGATTTACATGCAATTGTAGGAAATAATACAGAGGAATTCTAAAGCCCTTCACCTGATTTTCTCCAATGGAATCATGCATAATTATTGTAGAATATCATAACTAAGAAATCAACATTGATAAAATCCAATGACTTTATTCAGATTTCACCAATTCTACATACATTCGTGTGTGTGTGTATTTAATTCTGTGTGATTTTATCACATATGCAGATTTATGTAACCATCACCACAGTCAAGACACAGTACAATTCCATCCCACAGGTCTGTCATGCTACTCTTTTATACCTGTTCCCTTTCCTTTCTTTCCCCTTCCCCACCTCTCTAACTCCTGGTAACCACTAATCTTTTCTAAGGCAGATTTATCTTTAAGAGCCTTTTCAGGTAACCATGGATATTCTTTGATACCATACCAAAGCGAACAAAGTAGTGGTCGCTTAAAGATGAGTTACAATGTGGAATGTGAAAACATTACCAATGAACTTTTCCTTAATACACTTTGAATGGATCTTTACGTATACTTTGGAGATATCAAAATGACATTGGTCTTTTGGCACATATTGGTTCTCTGAGCTATTTAGATTTTCCAAATGTTGCCACATCTCATTATCCAATATCAAAAATCACACTAATTGATATCACTACCAATCTTATCAGGAAAGCATTTTAAGTATTTGAAAAGTTGTTGAGCTCAACGAGGAAGTCTATTGGCAGCATCTCTTCCAACAGCATTTGCTCACTTTGTGTCTCTGTATCACATTTTGGCAACTATCACAATATTTCAAATGATTTCGTCATTATTATATGTATTACGGTGATCTGTGATCAGTGATCTTTGATGTAATATTGTTATTGTTTTGGGGTGCCACAAACCACACCTATATCAGACAGTAAACTTAACAAATGTGATAAATGGCCAGCTTCACTGACTGGCTATTCTCTGTCCCTTTCCCTTCTCCTCAGGCTTCCCTATTCTGAGAGAGGACAATATTGAAATTAGGCCAATTAATAACTCTACAATGACCTCTAAATGCTCAAGATAAAGGAAAAGTCACACATCTCTCACTTTAAAGCAAAAGCTAGAAATGATTAAGCTTAGTTAAGAAGGCAAGTCCAAAGCCCAGATAGGCTGAAAGCTAAGCCTCTTGCACTAGTTAGCCAAGTCATGAATGCAAAGGTTCTTGAAGGAAATTAAAAGTGCTACTCCAATCAACACGTGAATGATAAGAAAGCCAAACAAGCTTACTGCTGTTATGAAGAAAATTTTAGTGGTCTGGACAGAAGATCAAACCAGCCACAACATTCCCTTAAGCCAGAGCCCAGTCCAACACAAGGCCTTAACTGTCTTCAATTCTAGAAAGACTGAGAGAGGTCAGAAAGTTGGAAAGCTAGTAGAGGTTGGCTTATAAGGTTTAAGGAAAGAAGTCATCTCAACATAAAAGTGCACAGTGAAGCAGCAAGGGCTAATGTAGAAGCTACAGCTAGTTATCCAGAAAATCTAGGTAAGATAATTGATGAAGGTGGATACACTAAACAATAGATTTTCCATGTAGACAAAACAGTCTTCTGTTGGAAGAAGATGCCATCTAGGACTTTCAAACTAGAGAGGAGAAGTCCATACCTGGCTTTAAAGGACAGGCTCTCTTGTTAAGGACTAATGCAGCCAGTTACTAAGTTGAAGCCAATGCTCATTCATCATTTTGAAAATCTTAGGGCCCTTAAGGATTATGCTAAATCTACTCTGCCTGGGCTGTATCAATGGCACAACAAAACCTGGATGACAGCACATCTGTTTACAGAATGGTTTACTTAATTTTTTTTTTTTTTTGAGACAGAGTCTTGCTCTGTCGCCCACATTGGAGTGCAGTAGCATGATTTCAGCCCACGGCAACCTCCTCCTCCTGGGTTCAAGTGATTCTCCTGTCTCAGCCTCCAGAATAGCTGAGAGTACAGGTGTGTGCCACGTCGCTCAGCTAATTTTTGTATTTTTAGTAGAGATTGTTGGCCTGGCTGGTCTCGAACTCCTCACCTCAGGTGATCTGCCCACCTCAGCCTCCCAAAGTGCTGGGATTACAGGCATGAGCCACCACACCTGGCCAGTTTTACTGAATATTTTAAGCCCACTGTTAAGACCTATTGCTCAAAAAAAAAGAATTCTTTTCAGAATATTACTACTCACTAACAATGCACCTGGTCACCCAAGAGCTCTGATAGAGACGTACAAAGGGATTAATGTTGTTTCCATTCCTGCTAACAGGACACCCATTCAGTAACCCATGGACCACAAGATCACTTGGACTTTTAAGTCTCATTATTTAAGAAAAACATTTTGTGAGGCCATAGGTGCCAAAGATAGCAATTCCTCTGCTATGGGATATGGGCAAAGTAAATTGGATTCACCATTCTAAATGCCATTAAAAACACTCATAATTCATGGGAAGAGGTCAAAATATCAACATTCACAGGAGTTTGGAAGAAGTTGATTCTAACGCTCACGAATGACTTAAGTAGTTCATGACTTCAGCGGAAGAAGGAACTGCAAATGTGAAAATAGCAAGAGAACTAGAATTAGAAGTGGAGACAGAAAATGTGACTGAATTGCTACAATCTCATGATCAAACTTGAACAGATGAGGAGTGGAGTTGCTTCTTAAGGATGGGCAAAAAAAAAAAAAAAAAAAAAAGGAGTTTCTTGAGATAGAATCTACTCCCAGTGGAGATGCTATGAACATTCTGAAATGACAAAAAGAATTTTGAGTATTACAAACTTGGTTGGTAAAATAGCAGCAAGGTATGAGAAGGATAGACTCCAATTTTGAAAGAAGTTCTATTGTTGTTAAAATGGTATCAAACAGCTTCCCATGCTACAGAGAAGTCTTTTGTGAAAGTTAAAGTCAATCCATGTGACAAACTTCATTGTTGCCTTATTTTAAGAATTTGCCACAGGTGCCCCAACTTCTAGTAACCACTGCCTTGATCAGTCAGCAGCACCGACATGGAGGAAAGACCCTCTGCCAGCTAAAAAATTATGACTTGCTGAAGGTTCAGATGATCATTAGCACTTTTTAGTTATAAAGTTTTTAAAATTAAGGTATAAACATTCTTTAGACACAGTGCTATTGCATACTTAATAGACTACAGTATACTGGAAACATAACTTTTATATGCACTGAAAAATCAAAAAAATTCATGTCACTTGCTTTATTGCAGTGACCTGGAAGCAAGCTTGCAATAACTCCAAAGTATGGACATACTTTAAATACTTAGATTACTTATAATACCGAATATAATGTAAATGTTATGTAAATCGTTATGCTGTATTTTATTTGTATTATTTGTATTGTATTGTTTTTGTTTTTTTAAAAAAACATTTTTGACTAGCTATTGGTTGATTCTGTGGATGCAGAAGTCCCACTGAACACTTTTAGGAAGACTATTAACTCATTTAAGTCTTCCTAAAAACTCTATAAAGTAGGTACTATTTATTATTATTTCCATTTTATTGATGAGAAAACTGAGTCACAGAGAAATAAAGAAACTTGCTCAAGGTCACACACAGCCAACAAATAGTTTGATCTGAGAGACTGAAAGAAAACTGAAAAGGCAATAATTTCTCTTTACGTAACTCAGAATGTTACTGTATGTCCTATCCTCATAATATACAAAATTGTCCCTCCTATCATTGGAAGTACAGGATCCACATTTTAGGAAACTCTGGCCTACTACAGGATAATCTAATATTTTAGAAAGTTTCAGCCTCATCACCTGCCACAGTAACCTGTCAACCTCCGGCACCTAGCCATTGCCAATGCCTCCTAAACCCAAACCTGTGGGTTTCCAGGGAGACTGGGGCATTTTCCATTTGAGTAGACAGTAAAGACAAGCAGGGGATTAATCATCATGAAGTTTCTGGGACTATACTGACCACAGGTCACTCTGCGCTGCGATCTGTAACCTAGTCAGTTCTGAATGCACGCCGGCTCAAATGCACTTAGCCTGGTGATGTGCCTCATGCACTGGCCCAGGTCTGGAACCGCGCTACAATTTCTCCTGCAGCCTGTTCTGGGATTTCCAGTCACTCCTAGAATTGTAACTCTCTCTCTCTCCCCCGCCACACCGTAAGGCCCCAGATCTTCTTCACCCTCTCCCACTGCCTCTTGGAGAAGCGTCCACTCCTTCAGCCTTACCTTTAGCTTAATTTAAACTTTCCCGAAAATTTATAGCGGACGACGGCCGACCCCGCCTCCCAGGCCACGTGGGCGCGGCTCACCATTGCTCCGGGGCACCTGCTGCGGGGGCGGGGCGTGACCCGCAAGGCGGGCCCAGGGGGCGGGACCGGCCCAAGGTGGATGGGGACGGGTCCGGACGCCAGGGGCGGGACGAGGCTCTGGCGACAGGCATAGAAAAGGGAAGTGAACCTGCCGTGGGCGGGGCGGGCTGGTGAGGTTGGGGGGAAGGGTGGAGCGAACCCAGAAGGGCGGGTCCAGAAAGCGGGGGCAGACTGGGCGCTGGGGACGGGTCACGGAGGGCGGAATGAACCTGGAGAGGGCGGGGCGGCTGGGGAGGGGAGGGAAGGCCCTGGGGACAGGTCCAGGGGGCGGGCCCGGGGGTGTGTGTAATGAACCCGGAGGGGGCGGGGCGGCCCTGGAGCGGGGGTAGGGTGGGGCTTCCCAGGCTCGGGCTAGGGAGCGCGCGGCGGGCGGGCCGCAGGCCCAGGGAACGACCATGGTGGGATATCGCCCGTGGCTGCGGGGACCGCTGCGCCAGCAGAGGCGGCTGGGCCGGAACGGGGGCCGAAGCCCGGCCCTTTGGGCAACGAGCCCTTGATCGCCGGCGTCACCGATCGTGATTCCTCTCCTTCGCCTTCTCCCGGTGCCGACGGCCACCCTGCCGGACGATGCGCGCCCGCGGCCGCCCGGGAGGCTGAGCCCAGCCTCCCGCTCCGCCCTCCCCGCACAGTTGCCCCTCATGGCTTTGCCCGGCGCCGAGGGAGCGGCCGACACCCCGGTGTCCTCGGCCCGGGGAGCCCCCGGCGGCTCCGCGTCCTCGTCGTCCACCTCCTCAGGAGGTTCGGCCTCGGCGGGCGCGGGGCTGTGGGCCGCGCTGTATGACTACGAGGCGCGCGGCGAGGACGAGCTGAGCCTGCGGCGCGGCCAGCTGGTGGAGGTGCTGTCGCAGGACGCTGCAGTGTCGGGCGACGAGGGCTGGTGGGCCGGCCAGGTGCGGCGGCGCCTCGGCATCTTCCCCGCCAACTACGTGGCTCCCTGCTGCCCAGCTGCCAGCCCCGCTCCCCCGCCCGCGCCGCCGCCCCCGCGGCCCGGCTCCCCGGTGCACGTCGACTTCGAGCGGCTGGAGCTGAAGGAGATCATCGGCGCGGGGGGCTTCGGGCAGGTGTACCGCGCCACCTGGCAGGGCCAGGAGGTGGCGGTGAAGGCGGCGCGCCGGGACCCGGAGCAGGACGCGGCGGCGGCGGCCGAGAGCGTGCGGCGAGAGGCTCGGCTCTTCGCCATGCTGAGACACCCCAACATCATCGAGCTGCGCGGCGTATGCCTGCAGCAGCCGCACCTCTGCCTGGTGCTGGAGTTCGCCCGCGGTGGAGCGCTCAATCGCGCGCTGGCTGCCGCCAACGCCGCCCCGGACCCGCGCGCGCCGAGTCCCCGCCGCGCGCGCCGCATCCCTCCGCAAGTGTTGGTCAACTGGGCCGTGCAGATAGCGCGGGGCATGCTCTACCTGCACGAGGAAGCCTTCGTGCCCATCCTGCACCGGGACCTCAAGTCCAGCAACAGTAAGTGGGGCCGGGGGAGGTGGGGGAAGACTACCTCTCCGCCAGCCCAGAGAGGGCTCCGCAGGACAGGCATAGTACCAGATGGAAAGAGGCCGGGGTCAGCCTTAGGGCGCCAGCAGCACCTCATGCCCGGGCCTTCAGGGCTTGGAGGTCCAGCTAGTCCTTGTTAGTTGCTTCGGGGCTGGTGACACTCTTAACCTTGACTTGTCTTTGAGTGCTTTTTAAAAAAACTCAGGCCAGACTTGCTTGTAGATGAAACATTTGTAAAATACCTGGATCTCCTAGAAACCTCAGGGGGCAGTTTGGCCTTTCAATACTAGAGGTGATTCATCTGGGTAGGACTTTGCAAACCGAGACCTTCTGCAGATTATGTGGAACCGTCCTCTCCCAGTGGCCTTCATCGAAGTTCCCGAATGCACTCTGGGGTGTCAACTTTACAAGTGCGGTATTGAGGGTGCTGTTCGCCTATTCTAAATATGACTTTACGTCCCTTACTTTTTCCAGAGACTTTTTTCATTCAAATATCTCTCTCTGTGGGCAGGGCGAGGTGGCTCACGTCTGTAATCCCAACTTTTTGGGAGGCCGAGGCGGTGGGGGGTGGGAATCACCTGACGTCAGGAGTTCGAGACCAGTCTGGCCAACATGGTGAAACCCCATCTCTACTAAAAATACAAAATTTAGCTGGGCGTGGTGGCAGGCGCCTGTAATCCCAGCTACTCGGGAGGCTGGGGCATGAAAATCATTTGATCCTGGGAGGCGGAAGTTGAAGTGAGCCGAGATCGCGGACACTGCACTCCATCCTGGGGGATAGAGCAAGACTCTGTCTCAAAAAAAAAAAAAAAAAAAAAAAAAAAAAAAAAAAAAGTCTTGTTCTGTGAAATATGATTTTATTATTGGTTCAATGTCTTCTTTTCTGCAGACAAGTGGCACTGGTGTGCACTGTAACGCACTTTTGGGTTAATAACAAGTGCATTGTCCTGGCACAAGTACCTGAAATCCTGAAGACCTGGCCAGTGTCATTGACTTTGTTTATAAATCAGGGTGGATTTTCCAGATGTCAATAAAGAACTGACAAATGACTTAAATGCAAATTCTATTAAACTTTGCTGTATGAAAGAGCCTATAGAATTGCTGTTTGATGTTGGTTCTTTAATAGTGAAGATCGCTTCAATTCTCAAAATGAGATGAAATCCTATGAAAGGTTAAAGGATGCAGCCAGAACTGGCATTGGCCTGCAAGAGCTGGAGGTCTTTCAATCCTGTGCAACCTGCTAGGACAGGAGCTAGCTCAAGTGAAAACATTGTCCCTAAAGAAGAGTGACAAGAAGAAATGTACTTGAAAATTACTAATATAGCATTTTCACTGGGAATTATAAATAACTGGAATGTTATAGCTAAGCATTGAATACTTCTAGGTTTTATTTCATGATCCTCCTTTCCCCCAAGTCTCTCTATAATTTAGATTGCATCTGCTTAGGCAATGAGAGCAAAGTCTAACAAAATCTGTTGGTAGTGGTACTGGTAGTGGTGTATTCTTAGTACTCTGAGAGGCCACAGGAGGACTCAAGCATTGCTTGCTTTTGAACTGTGTTACAGTAAAAACAGAGTGCAATTTCCTAAAATATACTTTGCTTTCAATAATACACTTTTCCTTCAATAAAAGGAATGTCTGACCAGGTGCTGCCATGGGATGGCTGACTTGTCCATGTGTCGCATAAGCCCTCTTTCCAGTGGTGTCCTGAAAGCCTGTGTCTGCTGGGAATTTTCTGCAGAACCAGATATTTTAAGGACATCAACAGCACAATTCATTCCTTCTCCTGCCTCTTGGCAATTGCAGCAACTCTGTGTCAACACAGAACCCAACATTCTGCAAATGTATCCAAATCATCAACACAAGCAAACACTTAGGTTATACTGATCCTTAGGCTAACAATCCGTAGGATTTATAGATCAATCAACAATCCATAGCAATTATTGCAAATAGTAAACTTTCTTAAACTTTTATAAAATATGAATGTTTAAAGTACTCCTAATATTATTAAATGGTAAAAAGAAATAGCATGACCCTGGAATAATAACTATGGCTGAACAGTTTCTATTGACACCAGAAAAACGTGTATAGTGGAGTATAGACTACTTTGTATACAGTAGATATTACATAATTTAAAGGTGATTACATGCTGCTACTTAGTTTTTGGAAGACTTTTAATTCTCAGAATAAATTGCCAAACTTCCTGGAATATTTTAATGTCTATAATTGTCAGGCAAGATTCCCTTTGCTTTAAATTGTTGCACTCTTATAAAACACTTAATTAGCTAGTCACTAGCCTGGCCAAGTATTTGTTACAATATGACCATTATTAGAGTTATTTAATTACTATAAAATGAAAAGTTCCACTGGAGTCTAAAATGTGCAAACCGTGGTACCTCACACATGGCCTTTATCCTGAATGTCTGATTTTATTTGTTCAATGAATAAATGCAGATTTGAAATTTTCTTCTGATATATGAAGCTATAACTTCTTGTTTAGACTTTTGAGTATAACAGATACTCTATTGCAGTATGTTTTGTTTGACTTTATTGGATATTTGCTAATGGTGGTAGTGAGTTAGTGATAATGTAAACAAGGTTTTAAAAATCAATATTGAATTTTATTTTCACTCTGTAGTGTACTCATGTACCAAAGAGCCAGTAGAAGACTACTTGGAGCCAATTCAGTGGAAATTACTGTTTTAAACAAACGTTTAAATTTGTCTAGAGAATATGTTACTCTCGACAGATTTTCTTTTATCTTTTCTAGTAGATCTTCTTAAGTTTACTTGTATCTTGTGAGGGAATGTTTACGTCTAGATAGCAGCTGATATGTTGTGAATGATATAAACAACTTTGTCCCTTTTCTAACAGATAGCAACAGATTGAAAGTTGTGCCAAGTTAGCAAGCTTTAAGCATCATTTGTTATAAATAAATACTAGGCCTTGTAACTCCACCCTGGATTCAAAATAAGTAGAAAATACTTTATATAGGTCTACCTATGTGCACCCCCCAGAGAACAATACAAGGCAACTTTGAGTTACTGTGAAAATCGCCAGTGTTGTATGCATTTACAGAAGAGAGAAACATCGTGGAGAGCTGGAACTCATTTAACACTTTGGGAATGCCCACCCTGTGGCAGTCACTTCTGGGCCCCAGGGACACATGGCAAGCCAGACAACAATGACAGCATTTTTACCATCATAGAGCTTAGTCTGACGGGGAAGATAGATGGCAGTCACTCATTCACAAATAGATTAGTAAGTGCTGTCAAGAAACTTAAGCACGGTGAGGGAAGGAGAGTAGTACAGTGGAGGATGGGGGTGCTGTTTCACACGGGGTACTCCAGGGAAGGCACTCCAAGGAAGGGCCACAAATTAGTCAAGCAGAGACTCAGGCAAAGGAAAGAGGAAGCAAAAACAAGCCTTCCATATTGGAGGGGTGAGGAAAAGGGGGTGAGGAGAGGCATGTGTGGAGCAGGCCTAGCAGGCCTCCTTCTGCTGTGCATGTGGACGGTTCACTCTGAGTGATGGCACTGGCTTCTGTGAAGAAGGAACTGTGTGCGCTCAAGTGATGGCTGTCAAGGTTGTCTATACGAGAGGAGGCACCGACTCTGCCCAGAGTGGTAGCAATGGAAGTATTTTGCAGGGAGGTTCCCAGCGGGCTGTGAAGATGAAATACTGGAATATAAGAATGACTAAGGAGGGTTTGAATTATTAGAATTTTGTTTAAGAGTTTTATTTATCAAACTGCAAAAGTGCAGGATTGAAATAACATTATGTGGCATCATTTATGGTTTCTTTTTTCTTTTTGTGATATTGCTTCTTGTGTTCTATTTTATTTTTTTAAGAGGAAATAAACTTTCCATGGGAAACTGAGCCACAAATTATGGTAGCTACTTACTTTTATACTTTTTATGTCAATGGTTAAGCATCTATTATTTCAATTGTTGCTAGCCTTTTGGGAATAATTATCATCTATCTACAGTATTATTTACAACTACAACTACATCTACAATAGTTGCATATAAATACCATGAAATGCCATTTGGAGCTCTTCCTATGACAAACTGCAAAAGGAATATAAATATTTTGTTTTAGCTTTTTTCATTAGTACTGTGTAAATAAAGGAACTATCTGAGAAAATTATGGAAAATGTAATCTCCAAATCAGATGTTTAAATAGTTCATCAGAGTGATTTGGGGAAGCTGTTAATTACACTATTATCAGTTATAGGACATAAGTCTCCTACTCTCTCCTGTTCTTTTACTCAGGACACCTCGCTTCATGCTGTAGCTGCTTCCTGTTTCAGGAGGCACAGGAAAGTCAGTCCATGTGTCCCAATAGTAATGGAGATCGACATCTGCTTTTGACACAAGGTTAGCAAAAGATTGGATTTTTAGAACAATAGCAATCATGAAAGAGTCACCACATCTTCCCCCATCATTTTCATGCTTGCATATTAAAAAAATAAGTAGCTGACCAGGCATGGTGGCTTATATCTATAATCCTGACACTTTAGGAGGCCAAGGTGGGAGGATCACTTGAGCCCAGGAATTCGAGACCAGCTTGGGGAACACAGTGAGACCCTGGACGACAAAAATTAAAATTAAAAAAAAAAAATAGGCCATGTCTTATTTTTTGTAGTTGTGAGAGGTTTAGCTAGTCACATCTGAATTACGCAAACTATCCATATTTGATCAGTTTTATAATCATTATCAATGATATCAAAGCAGGGTAAAGGAGACAGAGAAAAGTATCTACCCATTTAGGAAGGTCATTTGTAAACCCTGCTTTCTCACACTAGCATTAAAGTGTTAAACTTCACCAGAATAGTGCAGCTAAGGGAAAGAGCATTGGCTTTTTTTTTTTTTTTTTCTTTTGCAATACAAGGTCTTGCTATATAGCCCAGGCTGGTCTTAAACTCCTGGACTCAAGCCATCATCCTTCCTCCTCAGCCTCCCAGAGTGCTGGGATTACATGTAAGAGCCACCACTTCTGGCTCTAGCATTGACTTTAAAGTCCATCAGATCTGGATTTGAATATCAGTGTCATCATTTACTAGCTGTGTGACCTTGACCAAGTTAGATAACTTCATTGAGCCTGAATGTCTTGATTTCTGATACTGTATTCATTTCTTGGGAGATTTGACAAAAGTTCTGTAGGGAAAATCTGTTTAATGTTTTGTAACCCCTTAAAGGTACTTAGGTAATACTGGCATAAAATCATATGGCTTTTTCAGGGAACAATGAGTAGTTAGGCATAACTAGACTGAAAAGTGGAGAAAAGGTTTTTTGGGAAGGAAACACATTTAGCATGTGGTCAGGCAGTGAGTGCCATGGATGCCATGCTAAGATATGTGGACTATTTAAGAGGCAAGGGAGAGTCATTGATGGTTATTGAGGAGGAATGTAGTACGATCTGCTGCTAGAAGACACATCTGCCCAGAGAAAAATATAAGCTGGGGATCATCTGCTTTATGAGTGTGCTATCATATATTGTCAGAACGGCAATAATAAAAACTAAAATAATTTACTTAGACATGGGTTTCACCAACATTGTTTATCATTTACAACCCAGCCTAGTTTTAGCATCACAGTTTGTTTAGTGAGTTATTTTAGACCCCTTTTTCCCTCTGGTTTCTAACTCCCTCCAAAATTAGAAAATATTGGCTAGCTTTACCATGTCAGGCTGATGATTTTAACTCCAGATGTTAGTGACTGTCCCCAAACCTGCTGAGGTAATCCGGGGCTCCTGAAAAGTAGAAGCACCCCAATGAAGGAATTTTAATGGGCAGAAGGTTTTCTGGGGGACCTGGGAGAGCTGTGATGGTTTTATTTTGGAGCCTGAAACTTAAATTTGTACAGTTGCCCCCTAGGCAGTGTGAATTTAGTTTTTAAAATTCATGTTCTCCAAATACTGCTTCATGTTAAGTGCTTTTAACTAAATAATAGTATTAATAATTGCAAAAACCACAATTACTTGTGCATCAACCTAATAGTAATATGATTCGTTGTTAACACTTATTTAGGGCATACTAGATGCTGAGCACTACTTAGAATTTATCTTCAATTATTTGTCACTACAACCTTTTGAGGTGGGCACTCTAAATATCCCCATTTTACAGGTTAAAAAAGAAAAGAACCCAATGATCAATTGACTTGATGAAAGTCATTCAGCCCGTCGGAGGGTAGTGCTAAGAATGGAATCTGGGACCTCTGATCCTAGAACTTGCACTTTTATTGTCTCCACATATTGCCTAGATTAGCCATTCTCAAATATTTGCTTTCAGGATCCCAAAGAGCTTTGGTTTGTAGCAACTGATATACTAGAAATTTAAAATAATAAATTTAAAAAATGTCTAATAATATGAATATAACAATAGACCTATTACATCTTAACGTAGCATTTGTAATGGGAACACCTCCATATTTTCCAAAACAAATTTAATGAAGATGGTGGCATTTCTTTGCACTTGTGAAGCTCACTTTAATGCCAGACTTTGAGAGAAGACAGATGAATGGTCATATCTGCTTCTGTATTCACACTGTCACCATCTTAGGGAAGCCCAGGGATCCCTAGAACCATACTTTGAGAAGCTCTAGGCTAAATGATTAGTTCTGTTGATACAGAATGACACACTTTTTTTTTTTTTTTTCACTTAAGGCTGGGTGCAGTGACTTGCACCTGTCATCCCAGTATTTTTGGAGGCTAAGGTGGGTGGATCACTTGAGGTCAGAAGTTCGAGACCAGCCTGGCCAACATGATGAAACCCTATCTCTACTAAAAATACAAAAATTAGCCAGGCATGGTGGTGGGCGCCTGTAATCCCAGCTACTACAAAGACTGAGGCAGGAGAATTGCTTGAACTGAGGAGGCGGAGATTGCAGTGAGCTGAAATCATGCCACTGCACTCCAGCCTGGGTAACAGAGCAAGATGCCTTCCAAAAAAAAAAAAAATTCACTTAAAACTATTCACTTACAAAAATTATGTCACTTATAATCCCATTGTCTAGATTCTACCGTTAATGTTGTACTAATTTGCTTTAACATAGATTTAACCCTTATGTATCCATTAATCTATCTTACTTTGTGATGAGGCAATATTTTTTCTTTGAATACTCCAGATGATTCTAATACAGAGCAAAGTTTGAAAACTACAGTGGATTCCTTCTTGTGTGTTATCTGGGTTGATATAGGGGAAATTCTTCCACGGCTACAGACTATATCCAAATCAAATTAACTACCTGCTGATAAATGTATGGTGAGTCATAGCAGGAGCCAGATGAGAGTATGCCTGATGTATTCTGGCATATAACTCCAGGAAGAGGAACATCTCGGAGTATTTGTTTCTTTTACGTTGGAGGGCAAATAGTGTCATTGAGGTAGTAGGTTTGAGCTGTCTGACTCCACTAGCTTTCTGAATATGGTGACGTGAGGATTAAGTGAGATAGTGTATGGCTGGGGTCAGCAAATTTCTCCTTTAAAAGGCTAGATAGTAAATCTTTTTTGTTTTGCAGTCCATATTGTCTCTTTTGCAACTATGTAATTCTGCTATTGTAGCCAAAAAATCCTTGACAATATGTAAATAAATGAATGTGGCAGTATTCCAATAAAACTTTATTTACAAAAGAGGCATTGTGCTGATTTAGCCTATGGGCTGTAATTTGCCAATTCCTCGTATATGTCAAAGAATTTAGTAAACCATAAGACAAAATCTAAATGCAAGCTATTGAGTATATTTATTTTAATATTTTACTTAGAAACACTGTAAAGTGTTTTAAATTTAAAATATTTATGCTTTAAATATTTCCTAATGTTGTGTGTGTGTGAACTCATTGATACCTAAACATTTTCTACAACTCTTTTTAGCTTAATAACATTATGATTTTTATTCATTCTGCAAAATCAGGTGTCACTGAATCAGGTATTTGTTCCTCTTGGTTGGAGGTGAGGGTCCTTTTAATTTGGCTAACTTGGGTGATTCCCAGCAGCCTGCTGTATAAGGAAACAGTTCTGAGCCTTGTTCCCTGTAGGCGCGCTGAGATCTGTACGCTTGGCAGGCCTGCTTCTAACTTGGGTTGATAAGTAGGGTCAAGGTGGAGGCATAAAGTATTTAATTGCTCTTGTAACTGTTTCACTACCAGCGTTCATTACTAGTTTGTGCATTTTTTAAGCTATTGGAAAAATAACAAATCACATGCCATTTCAGAAAGTATCTTGATGGCATATAAGATGTTTGAATTATTACTTCTGAAGATTTGGCTTAATGTGATTTTACGTGGTTTATTTTGTTTCAGGTTTTCTGCAAATATTGCATCCAGTTGTATTAAATATGTTACATTCCTACTAATATATTAATGTAGAATATTATGGAAGATTTCTGCCTTAGTTTGCTTTATTATGTACCTTGACTGTTAAAATACTAACATGATAGAAATTTAGAGCTAGACTTTACATACAATGAAATGTAAGTAGTTTTCCCATTAAAACTGAGTATTCTATGTGTCCATGAAAAGGCTTGACCCATGAAAGATAGATAGATTTTGTTTCAGTGTATGAGCAGTGTGAAGTTTTGTTTTAGCTTACCACATCTGTTTTTTCTTTATAGAAGTCTGTCTTGTATTTAGTATGCTAGCTCATTCATTTATACAACAGTTACTTATTGATCATGTTGAGTGCCTAGGAGACACAAATTCTTCCCTTAAGAATCTTGTATTTTGGTGAGTGAGACAAACATTAAGCAAAATAAATAATAAAATATGTAGTATCTTGGAGAGCAGTAAGTGCTCAGCATAAACACTAAAGTTGCAAGGGAGGATGGAAATATTGAGGTAAACAGTCAAAGACTGTATGTCTAAGCAAAGTCTTGCAGAAAAGATGGATTTTCAGCAGAAGCTAAGCAGGTGAGAAAGTGTGTCATCTGGGAAAGAACATGCTTGTTAGAGGGAACAGAAATTGCAGGATTTCTCAAACAGGAGGTCAGTGTGCTGGGAGTAAAGTGAAGGTGGGCAGAACAGCAGGACATCAGGGAGAAGCAGGGATCCCTCACACCATACAGTCTTGGGGGCCCTACAGAGTCTTTGACTTTTACTATGACACAAGAGGGTTTTGAACAGAGGAGAGCTGTGGTCTGATTTATACATTAACAGGACTATACTGGCAGCAGTTTAGAAATTAGATGAAGGGGAACCAGGTTGGAAATGTGACTGTGAGAGTCATCAGCATGAGAAAGTATGTAAAGCCCTGAGATTGGCTGAGATTATCTAGGGAGCCAGTCTAACTTATTTAAAACTAGACAGAGGTCCAAGGACTGAGTCCTGGGTAGTCTCCAGTCTTCAGAGGTCAGGGAGATGGAGAGGACCCAGGAATAGCTAGAAGTAAAGGGGAAAATCAGGAGTGTGGAGACCAGTGAATAAAGTATTTCAGGGAAGAATGATCAACTGTATCAAATGCCAGTGATAGATCAATATTCAAATAACTGTTTTGCTATAATTATTTTTAAAACAATCTTCATTTCTTCTTCTTCTGTTTTTTGAGACAGGGTCTTGCTCTGTTGCCCAGGCTGGAGTGCAGTGGTGCTATTACGGCTCACGACAGCTTTAACATCCTGGGCTCATGTCGTACTCCTACCTCAGCTACCCAAATAGTTGGGACTATAGGCGAGTGCCATGACGCCCAGCCAATTTTTAAATTCTTTTGTAGGGATTGGGTCTCACTGTATTGCCCAAATTGGTCTTGAACTCCTGGGCTCAAGCAATCTTCCTCCACCTGCCTCCCAAAGTCCTGAGATTATAGGCCTAAGCCACTGCATCTGGCCAACAGTCTCCGTTTCTTAACTGTCCAGGATCCTAATACTTTTTTAGGAGGATAGAGGTGAGTTGATTTTCTGTAATTAGCAGCTGACTTAACATGAAAGAAAAAGCTTATAATAATTCATCTCCTTCATATTCGTTCTTCCTCTAAGAGTATTCATTATTAATTTCCTCATTCATTCAACCAACACTTGAGCATATTAAAATGCCAGTTGCTGTACAGTATTAAAAAATTAATTAGGCACAAGTTCTATCCTCAAGCTGCTTTCAATTTAAGAAAATGAGATTGTAACAAGGAAGATAAGGCAGGATTTAACTGTAATGGGAAAGGTACAGTCTAAGTGTATTAGAATGCAGAGAAATAGCTGAGGTTAGGCAAAAGGCAATGAGAAGATGTTGCTTATAGACTCATCTAATATTGGAGCAGGAAGTGTTGAGATTCCAAAGGCCAGTGTGCTTGTAAGTGGCTTCACAGTTAATGCCATGGTGGTCTGGTCTAAGGGCTCAGTTCTGGTGCCCGGATGGAGTGGGAGGTGCAGAAGGAAGTGTGAGTTTTATAGAGGGCAGAAGAGGAAGGCATTCCATTCTGTAAGGAGGCACAGGGAGACAGAAAAAGGCAATGCTGTAGTTTTTGGAAATGGCACACGGAATTGTTGGAATATAGGGTTCATTCAGGAGAGTACAAAAGAGAGCTGGAAAGATCATTTAGAATGAGATTGAGAAGGGACAAAGGCCAAAATGAAAGTGTGGGCTTTGCTCCATAGGCTGGATGGTGAATGGGGTATGTGTCGGAGGTCGGGGTCGGGGAAGGGGGAAGGCAGATGGCGCTAGGGATGAAGGGGAACAGGTACCACTGGGGAAGGGGTGGAAAGAAGTATGAGAAACATTCTACGCTATATGGTAAAATTAGGAAGTTATCATTCATTCCATAGAAATTGTGGATTGTTCTCAAAGTTGAAATGTATAAAGTTTCATAAAGTTTTTTGTTAACATATTCTTTTACATTATTGCTTTTCTCAACTTGTTTTCTTGCTGATGACTGTTTTTTTGGATACTACATTAACAGGTAAAGATTAATCGAAACTCATTTGACTCATTAAATGGAATTTGGACACAGTGATCCCGTCAATGTTGAGAACATGGAGTACATAGTGATTGCTTTTTAAAAAAATATACATTATATACAATAATTCTGAAAATACCAATGTGAAAACTTCACAGGAGCTGAAAAAATTCAGTGCCTCATGGTTGAATAAGTAGGCTAAGTACAAGGTTGTAAAGGCCAATTGTTAAAGAATGGGGCTAACAAGGGTCAAAAATCTTTGCTGAAGTCACTCAAAAAGGTGCTCAAACAGTTGTTGCTAGGATACTAACAAGAATTTACATTTCTGTGGCCAAAAAAAGTTGATTTGCCTGGTTCGTACATGAAAATCCATGGTGGCCAGCTAGTGCACTGTGGTTCTTCCTGCGTAAATGACAGGAAGCGGAAGTTGGCTGCCAACCATGTGTCTTCAGGCAGAAACCTGGCAGTGTGCCCCATTATATTACCTGTTGTGAGAAGGGCTATTTTGGTTTCGGTCACATTGCCCAAAAGATAAGGAATTTCAGGAATTCTGCTGAACACCTCTGAAATGGAATCCAAAACAATGGGCCTTTCATGGAACCCTAAAGGGTTGATATTTGGAGTGTGATTTTAACTTGTTTTCTGTGAGCCCCCGTTGTGGTGTGGAGGTGTTGGTTCCAGTGAAAACTTTGGACCTGGGGAATGGGGGCTGGCATTCTGAAACTGTCAGAACCAAGTCTGCTAATATATGCTGCTATCACATTTATTTGGGAATGAAGTTTGTTAATATTTGGTTTTCAGTTCTCACTTTTGACTCTGTTTTCATTATTTTAGACCTTTCTTTGGGCTTGGTATTGCAAGGGCTGCCAGCCCTTACTTGGGGTCTTGGGTGTGAGTCAGGAGGCAAGGAAATGTTTTGAGGCCTATTTTTATCAGTCCTTTCTCAAATCTGCCTGTCTGGAGGTTTGTAAGAATGTGGAGATAATGTGTAGGAAAGTGCTTTGAGAAACAAAGTTTTATAGAACTGCAAGCCATTTTGATCATGAATTTGGGATATTTTTGGTGGTAGGAACAATTATTGTTTAAAGGTGAAATTAATGGCATTTCTAGAAGGAAAGCATAATGCAACTGATGAAAAGCTAATTAATTTACCTGCTTTTGTATGTTTGTTTGTTTGTTTCACTTCTTTCTGTGGTTTAAGTACATGGGGTTTAAAGGATTGGGGACCTAAATCTCTTTTTCTGTAGGTATGTATTTTTCTTTATATTCATAGGGAATAAGGACTGAGAAATATGCCTTTAGCTGATGTGGATGGAACATTCAAAAATTAATCTCACAAAATGAGATTTCTGGTTGCTTTGCCCTCTTCTTATAACCAGCAGCTTTATGAGCAGCACAGAAGAGAGCTGAGGATGAACTCCAGCTCTGTATTTTAGCCCTTTGATCTTGGATAACATTTCTAGGCTCCGAGCTGGAGATTATATTCCCGCCTTATTGCCTAGTGTCATGATCAAATGAAATATTAAATGTGTGGAAACAACTCTGCATAGCAGAGGGTTGGTAAATGGTGGGCAATATTCTTGTTATTTGCATCGGTGATAATTATCGTTATTAAAAGATATTCCATTGAACATTGTGATATACAAGGCACTATGTTAGGCGATATGGAGAATTCACAGAGTGCTATAAAATACAGTTCTTGAGATTAAGTAGCTTGTACATAACTTAGGTAGAGAAGTCTTAGGTAAAAAGATAACTGATAAAATTATGTCATATGTGGGTAGCAAATGAGAAGGAAGATAAAATTGTTCACAATTTTGTGGGATGCTTAAGAGGGTTTTTCTAGGAAGCTGGCCCTTGAAAATTGGGACAGTATAGATGGATAGCAAGAATGAAAGGTTATTTCAAAGGGAAGTGGGTCTCTGATTTCCCTCTTCCTTGCCTCTCTCACCCTCCTTTCCTCCATCCCTCCCTATGTAGTATAGCATTAAGAGTAGGAAAAATGGTAACATTTGGGTCTTACTATTTAGCCACTGTGTAACCATGGGGATATAACCATCCTAAATTGGATTCTTTGTATCTACAATGGAAATAAGAATAGAATAGATTTCAGTTACAAGATGACAAGGGAAATAAAGTTACAACACAACAATATTTATTCAGTATCAGTTACTTATTTAATAAGTCCCTACTCAAATAACCTTCCACATTTAAACCTAGCATTGCTTCCCTCCAATTGGGTTCTGTCCAATGCGTTAACTCCTGTGACTGCCTGATATTGTAAATGTTTGACAATACGATGCAATGAAAATGCACATCCATTGTGAAATCTCAAGCCTTGAAAAAGAGGCAGGATTTCCTGAAGTTCATGAAAGTGATTTTGAAGACTTGATAAAAACTCTTTTAAAGCCACTGATAACTGTGTGTGTGTGTGTGTGTGTGTGTGTGTGTGTGTGTGTGTAATTCTTACAGAGTACTTACCATGCCTCAGCTACTGTTCTAAGCACTTTACATGTATTCCTTTACTCTTCCCTACAATCTTATGATGTAGGTACTATCGTAATTCACAAGACAGGCAAAGAAGCAGAAGCACACGGGATCCAAACCAGGCAGGTTGGCCCTAGAAAACATGAAGTTCATCACCACTCTCCACTGCCTCTATTTAGTTCAGTTAATAATTGACCAATAACAGAAAATCAAAAGGGAGGAGAATGGGTACCTCAATGGAGATTTCCAAAGGATAAAGAAAGATCTTGTAAAAAAATTTGTACAAGCTGTCAACTAAGTGTGTACATAGTGGTTAGGACCATAGGCTCTGGAGTCAAACTGCTTGAGCTTCACTGCTCCTTAGCTGTGTGACCCTAGACAGATTACTCAACATCTCTGTTCCTCAGTGCCTTTATGTATAAAGAAGAGATAATAGTATCTACCTATAGCATTGTGGTATGGCTTATGTAACTAAAATACCTATAACCTCACCTGACAAGTAGAATATACTCAGAAGTGTTAATTATTACTAAAACTAACATAAGTAAAAAATGACCCTCTTTATGATTATCTTCTACAAACCAGATATCCTCTCCTCTCTCTATAGAAGGATTAGCTAGAGGAGAGGGTGGCAGCTTCCAGCTGCATTAGAGCCTCATGGACAACCTAGGGAACATTTCCACATGGTTCTAGGCAGAGGCAGATCAGCCACAGGGAGAGGAGCTGAAGGTGCTGGGAAGGGCAGGGTAGGAGGGTGCAGGTGAGGAGTGAATGAAAGCACATTTATTGTAGCTACAGAGCTGCACCAGAGCTCAGGGACCGATGCTGGTATCAGCTCCACTCCCGAGAATAGCCCTTGTGCATCCTCTACATTGGCAGGAGGCTGGCACTGGGAAAACCAGCGACTGATGACTTCTGTGTTTAATTTCTGCTATATTTTGAGCTCCAGTAAAGCAGTTATTTCTCCTACATTATCTTTATAAGTTAAAGGATCTATATATGCTTTCCAAAATTTATTTATTTATTTATTTATTTATTTACTGAGACAGAATCTTGCTCTGTCGCCAGGATGGAGTGCAGTGGCTCGATCTCGGCTCACTGCAACCTCTGCCTCCCGAGTTCAGGTGATTCTCCTGCCTCAGCCTCCCGAGTAATTGGGACTACAGGCGTATGCCACCATGCCCGGCTAATTTTTGTATTTTTAATAGTGACAGGGTTTCACCATGTTGGCCAGGATGGTCTTGATCTCTTGACCCTGTGGTCTGCCCATCTCAGCCTCCCAAAGTGCTGGGATTACAGGTGTGAGCCACTGAGCCCAGCCTTGCAAATTTAATGTATGCTAATGTTTGCTAATAATGAGCTATGGTAATATATCATCTAATTTCAATATTCTCCACTTATCTTCAATAGAAAAGATTCTGTACTTAGGTCAGAAAACAATATATTTTTTTCATATCAGGTAAACTTTTACAGACTTCTGATCCTACTTGTGATATCTCAGGAAATGTTTCTTGCTCTTAGAAATCATTTACTTTCTCAGAAAGAGAACTATTCATGAAGAGCATTAAGTTGTATCTGAAAATAACTTGTAACTTCAAGCACAAATAACCCACTGAAGCCTATAATGTGTGTGCTGTAAGTAAAATGGTAAAACACAAGTTTATTCTTGTTTATTCTGCCAACTACAGTGAAGACTGTGTACATGCCATGGAAAAATTGTGACAGAAAAATTAAAAGAATATGTAAATGTCCCACTTTTGATTTTTCTGTAGTTTTGCTACTTGAGAAGATAGAGCATGATGACATCTGCAATAAAACATTGAAGATTACAGATTTTGGGTTGGCGAGGGAATGGCACAGGACCACCAAAATGAGCGCAGCAGGAACCTATGCCTGGATGGCCCCCGAAGTGATCAAGTCTTCCTTGTTTTCTAAGGGAAGTGACATCTGGAGGTGAGCCTTTCCTTTTGCAAACATCTGCAGAAACTGCTTGCTATGCTTCATTTCAGTGAGTCTCAAAGTATTCAGTAATTCTCAGCATAGGCCTTTTTGAATAAATTTTTATGGTTTCGATCAAAATAATTGTAATGACAACAGAACAGATAATTTGAGGTTTGTATTGTCATATGACTCCATTTCAGAGGAGGACTTTCTTGTTAAATCATAAGTTTAGTTAAAATTGGTTAATTTGTATTAACACCAAATGCCCAAGATTTTGTAGGATGTGCCAGTGAATAAAAGTGAATGTTCCATGATGCAGTCATGGCTCATTATAGCCTCAATCTCCAAGGCTCAGGTGACCCTCTGCCTCAACTTCCTGGGTAGCCAAGACCACAGGTGTGCACTACCATGCCTAGCAAATTTTTTTTGTGTGTAGAGAAGTTTGTGGGGGAGGGTTGTTCCACTATGTTGCCCAGGCTGGTCTTGACTTTCTAGGCTCAAGTGATCCACCCACCTCGGCCTCCCAAAGTGCTGAGATTACAGGTATGAGCCACTCCACCCAGCTTGAATTGACATTTTTAATAAACTTTTAATTCCTTGTGACTCACAGACAATATCAGCATGGAAGGAGTTTGAGAAAAAAATTTAGACTAATCCCTTCATTTTATACATTGCTTCAAAATTTAGCCTCCTATTTGAAGACTGGGAGCTGCCCTCAAATGGATCACCAGGTTATTTTGACTTTCCATTCAGCTTTTCTCATTAGAAAGATGCGAACAATTACAAAACAACAAAGAAAAATCACACTGTTTAATAGTTATGATGCATCTAGAACTACTTGCCATTGTTTAATGCTCACAAAATCCTGCTAATAAAGAAAATGTGGTGCATATACACCATGGAATACTACACAGCCATAAAAAGAGTAAAAGCATGTCCTTTGCAACACAGATGTAGCTGAAAGCCATTATCCCAAGTGACTTAATGCAGGAATAGAAAACCAGATATCACATGTTCTCACTTATAAGTGGAAGCTTAACATTGGGTATGCAGGGACATAATGATGGCAACAATAGACACTGGGGACTAATAGAAGGTGAGGGGAAGGAGGGGGGAAAACCAACTCTTGGGTACTATGCTCAGTACCTGGGCGATGGGATCATTTGTATCCTAAACCTCAACATCACTCGACATGCCCAGGTGACACTTGCACATGTACTCTGTATATCTAAAATGAAAGTTGAGAAAAATTTAAAAAAAGGTTAGATGTAAAAACCAAAATAAAATCCTGTTATTAAAATTCCTTTTTTTTTTTTAGATTTTAACAGGTTTGATGAGATATGATTCATGTACCATGAATCTGATACATTTAAATTGTACAATTTGATGGTTTTTGTATATTAGTAAGTTGTGTGTCCATCACCCCAATCGATTTCAGAACATTTTCATTATGGCAGAAAGAAAACCTGTCAACCCTTATTCATCATCCCCAACTTCCCCTGCCCTCTCAGCCCTAGGCAACCACTCATCTATGTTCCGTATCTTTAGATCTGTTTATTCTGAGCATTTTATGTAAGTGGAATCTTAGAATACTCCTTTGTGACTGGCTTCTTTCACTGAGCCTAATGATTTGAGGTTCATCCATGTCACAGCATGTATCAGTACTTCCTTCATTTTTATGGCTTAATAATAGAGTATTTCTATACCACATTTTGTTTACCCATTTATCTGTGCATGGACATTTGGATTGTTTCCAATTTTTGGTGATTGCAAATACAACTGATAACAAACATTCATGAACACATTTTTGTGAGGACGTGTGTTTTCCGTTTCCTTGATTGTACATCTAGGAGTAGAGAGATTGCTGGGCCATATGGTAATTCTGTGTTTAACCTTTTGAGGAACCACTAGGCTGTTTTCCAAAGTGACTGCATCTTTTTTTTTTATTCTCACCAGTGAAGTGTCAGGGTTCTGATTTCTCTCTATCTTCCCTGTCACTTGTCATCTGACTTTTTGATTCTGGCCATTCTTGTAGGTGTAAAGTGGTATCTCATGGTTAAAGTTATAGTTTGGGGGTTTTGTTGTTGTTATTATTTGCTTTTTGCTTGTTTCACATAAAAGAAAACCAGGGGGCCGGGCGCAGTGGTTCATGCCTGTAATCCCAGCACTTTGGGAGGCCAAGGTGGATGGATCACCTGAGGTCAGGAGTTCGAGACCAGCCTGACCAACATGGTGAAACCCTGTCTATACTGAAAAATACAAAAATTAGCTTGTCATGGTGGCAGGCACCTGTAATCCCAACTACTTGGAAGGCTGAGATAGGAGAACCACTTGAACCTGGGAGACAGAGGTTGCAGTGAGCCGAGATTGCTCCATTGAACTCCAGCCTGGGTGACAGAGCAAGACTCTGTCTCAAGAAAAAGAGAGAGAGAGAAAGAGAGAAAAGGAAGAGAGGGAGGGAGGGAGAGAGAGAAAGAAAGAAAAGAAGGAAACAAAGAAAAGAAAAGAAAGAAAACTAGGGACGAGAGAGGAAAAATACTTGCCAAGAGTCCATTGCTTGTAAGTGCCAGAAACTTATAAGAACCCAGATTTGTCTGGCTCTCAAATGCATGCTCAACAAAAATTGTTTTTCCTTTTAAATCTTTGGATACACTAGAAGTTACTCCCTCAAATTCACCCATGAAGTCAGTGGCAGAGCCCCCTGTCAGTAAAAGTTCCATAAAACTCCTTTACATTTAAAGCTTATCTTCTGCATTTAAAATTATGATTTAATTGTTTTATTTAAATCTTCTAAGGAAATTATCAATTGGATCAGGGGTTCTAGTGTCTTAGGGCCAGTTTGAAAAATACAAGTGCTTGAGCCTCACCCCTTGATGAATTAGACTCTCTACTGGTGAAGGCTGAGCATATGTGTTTTTATAAACTGTTAAGTGTGTTTTCATTGATTTAATTACAGTAATTTTCAAACATGAAAATATTAAATTACACAAGTGACACTGGCTATCTTTTTAAGATATTATACTTAAAGACTCTAAAACTATTAAAACATATCATAAATCAATTTTACATACGAAATAATGTATTTTAAGACTATGAGATCTTATTATAAACTATGCTTTTATTAGAAACTAATTACGAGGTATACGAATGCTGTGCAGTCATGCTCTACAGCAATCTTGTCTATCGTAAACATAGAGGAGAATCAAGAAGTAAGCAAAAAAGAAAAAAGGAAAAGAAAGTTGCTAAAACTAACCAAAATATGGGTCTTTAAGCCCCATACACTCTCTAGAGAAGTAACCTCTCAAGACTGATTTATTTACAAAGTGCGATGATCTGATTTTCATTAAAAACAGAATATACTGATGGTCCACTGTATCTAATGTGTTTTTCTTTCCGTCACCTACTCTTCAGCTGACGTTTTCTCCTGTTACTAGCTGGGCATCGCTCTCCCCTCTTCTAATTAGCTCAAGTCCCTGATGTAAGAAGGCGTAGTGTTTGCATATAGCCCTTGCACATCCTCCCATGTACGTTAAAGCATCTCTAGATTACTCATTATTACCTAATACAATGTGAATGTGGTGTAAATGGTTGTCATTCTGTATTGTTTTTAAAGTTGTATTGTTATTTTTTATTGTTTTTTTCTGAATATTTTCCATCCATGGTTGCTTGAATCTGTGGATGTGGAGAGCTCACTGGATTATGAAAAGGACTAAGAAATTACTGCTCTCTGGAGCCGCTTAGTTGAAGGGGTCAAACATCCCTGCCTATCTCCAGAACCCATTTATATACAAAAGCACATTGTAGGATATCAGGATAGGCAAGAGCAGAACAGGTCATCTCTTTGAATTATAGACACCATTGCTGTGAAGTCTCTCTTTATCATATTTCCATAAAAAAAGTTTCATTCAAAAAGCATTGCTTTACCTATGCAGTGCTAGGGATCGGTGACTTTATATTTCTTGATTTTCTTCCCTTCCTTCTAACAGTTACTGTACTACAAGGTAACTGTTTTATGCACTTAGATATTGTTTTCTAATTTTTTTTTTTTTTTTTGAGACAGAGTTTCGCTCTTGTCGCCCAGACTGGAGTGCAATGGCATGATATCGGCTCACTTAAGCTCTACCTCTAGGTTCAAGCAATTCTCCTGCCTCAGCCTCCAGAGTAGCTGGGATTACAGGCATGCACCACCATGCCCAGCTTATTTTCTGTATTTTTAATAGAGACAGGTTTTTCCATGTTGGTCAGGTTGGTCTCAAACTCCCAACCTCAGGTGATCCACCCACCTCGGCCTCCCAAAGTGCTGGGATTATAGTCATAAGCCATGGCACCAGACTGTTACCCAATTTGTACAGCTCTTATCATTGTCCTGGTTTTGTAGGTTAAGTAGCCCAGGAACAGAGAAGTTAAGAAATTAGTTTTGAATTATAAAACTACTAAGAAGCAGACTTTAGGTTCAGGACTAAGATCCATGACTCCTGACACCACAGCCCTGAGTCATTACACTTCTTGAGTTCTCAGGAGAGGGCTTCATCATACTATCTTCTACCCAGTTTAAGAGAACAGGAAAATATGTAGTATACTTTAGAAGTAGTTCCATTGAAATAGTTACATTTTTTTTCACATTGGCTTTTCATGGGATAAGCTCTCCTCTCTCTGGAAAAATGATCTTTCCCAGATTATTCAGTTCCTGAAACTTCCAAGAAGCAAAGTTACATGGCTATTTTTTTAGTTTTGTTATTTGTTAATAGGAATTTTTTTGAATTTAGAAAATTTTAATTATTCCATGTAAGAATTTTTTTGTTTTTGTTGAATGATCTATGAGTTAAGTTTACTTATATTTGAAATTATGAATGTCTCCTCTAATGCAAATTATTTAAAATTTGATAATTTTGAGAAAATTATCAAAAGGAAGCAGATAAACTTTGGAAAATAATGATTTCAACTTTAGCTAACAGTTATAGCATTGTATAATTTACAAGTAGTATATTATATATATTATATATTTCCTTTTTAAAATAAAACCATGTTTTGAGATGGTAGAGTGGGTCTCACTATTGTTTGATAGAAGAGTTCACTGAATATCAGCTTTAAGGGACTTGTGAGGGAGAAATAGCTAGTGAGCAAGCAGTAATACCAGCAAAGCTGAAACTCAGGTTGAAATCCAGTTTTTTTTCAGTGGTGCTCTGGTATTCTTCAGAACACAAGTCTGGGACTCACAGCCTCAGGGCTCAAATACCTGCTTAGGGCCCCTGGAACCTTAGATGGTGTATCCCTGAGGCCATTGTTTGGCAAGTCCTGTTGTTTTCTAGATTCTTTTTCTTATATTTTTATTATGTAGTCATTAGTACCAGTAGGAGCTAATGAAGAAGACTTTAATTTGAAAGTGATCATCTCCAGGGATGCCATGGAGTTCAGCACTTTGCAGATTAGGTCTTCAGAGCAGGCTTCTTTCCATTGTGTTGTATTGTGAATCCCCACCTCCCTTAAGCTGAGAAAATAGTCAAATGATTACTGCCATCCTTCTGTCTGTTATCTTTCAAACTATGCTTAAAGTTTATGTATGACCAACATGCATCAGAAATAATTCAGTGGCCTCTAAATTTCACATTTTAAAAAAAGTTAAAGCTAATGAGGTTTTAAAAGATTAGGAAAATGAATAGAGCTTCAATAGTTATATTAGTAGAATTGAAGAGGAAAGCAAATCTGACTGTTCCTTTTAATTCATTTTTATTTTATTTATTTTCAAAACAGTGTCTTGCTCTGCCGCCTATGCTGGAGTGCAGTGGTGCAGTCGCAGCTCACTGCAGCCTCATCCACCTGGGCACAGGTGATTTTCCTACCTCAGCCTTCTGAGTAGTGGGGACTACAAGCACCTGCCACTATGCCCAGCTGATTTTTGTATTTTGTTAGAGACAAGTTTTACCATGTTGCCCAGGCTGGTCTTGAACTCCTGAGCTCAAGCATTCTGCCCACTTCACCCTCCCCAAATGCTGGAATTACAGGCGTGGCCACCACGCCCAGCTATTTTTATTTTTTAATTGGCATAAAAATTGTACATATTTATGGGGTACGTAGTGATGTTGCAGTACATGCAATGTATGGTGATCAGATCAGGCTAATTAACATATCCGTCATCTCAAATGTCAGTTGTTTGTGCTGGGAACATCTTCTCTTCTAGCTATCTGAAACCATCTATATATTATTGCTAACTGTAGCCATCTTACAGTGCAATAAAACAGGAGTACTTATTCCTATTATCTGGCTGTAATTTTGTGTCTTTTTTTTTTTTTGAGACAGAGTCTTGCTCTGTCACCTGAGCTGGAGTGCAGTGGCATGATCTTGGCTCACTGCAACCTCCGCCTCCTGGGTTCAAGTGATTCTCTTGCCTCAGCCTCTTGAGTATCTGGGACTACAGGCATGTGCCACCACGCCCAGCTCACTTTTGTATTTTTAATAGAGATGGGTTTCACCGTGTGGGACAGGCTGATCTTGAACTCCTGACCTCAGGTGATCCACCCGCTTTGGCATCCCAAAGTGCTGGGATTACAGAGGTGAGCCACTGTGCCCTGTGTCTTTTAACAAGACACTGTTTCTTACATGCTTATGTATTTCAGTCTGAAGTCAAGTGAATCAAATGGAGTGACTCTTATTCTTTAAATTTACTTAACAAAAGATATCTGAGTGTACTTTATGTTTTGAAGAAGAATAAGAGAAAACTAACATACTGACTTGGATAGCAGAAGAGAATAAATACGTACAATGCAGAAGGCTTATGCATATCTCCCTGTGTACTAAATGGAATTTTGGATATCTCAGTCTGTGGTATGGATGTGTTTTGAAATTCAGCCCTTCATTGTAAACATTCATTTAGAAATCCTCTTCTGTGCCTTTCCTTGTTCTTGTTTGTGACTGCATCTGCATCACGTGTGATGATGCTTAGGCGAACTCAGTGACTGCAGTTGTGCCTTGTTTTTTATTTCCATTTCACCCTGGCTTCCTTCATTGCAAAAAAGAGACGTGTGTGCTGCCAGCAGGTGCAAGGGGGCCCACACTGATTTCTTTCTGTTCCTTACTGTTCAGCAATATGGTAGAAACATTAGTAACACATCTAAATATAAGGGAGGCAGAAAGAGAAACAGTTTCAAAAAACTATTTTAAAATAATCAGCATGATTCTATGTCAGTCCTGTGGCATGCATCATAAGATTTCTGTGGGGTTATGTCCTAATAATCCTCAGGAGGTTTTATTTAAGTCTAGGAATAATGAGATAGAAGGAGAAATAGCAAAGCAGTCACATTACTCCTGAAGGGTGACCTGGTTCTGGACCTGTTTAATTCAATTATGTACTACTCTTACGCTTTCCTATTCATTAAGTGGCTTTAATTCCTAGAATGAATGCATACTTGATTTCTGGGATAGAATGTATTTGCATGTGTTTGAATTGTTGATGGGAAGAATCCACCTCCCACCTTGGGATGTCTTCCACTTAGGGGCTTTTCTGGAGAAGAGTGTCCTATTAGGAGTGGATTAGGGTACTGAAGTGTTTATCTCACTAAGTGAATCATAAGGAGAAGACACCATGTAGCCCATTGAACATATGAAAACCTTGCTTTCTAGCTATGGAGTGCTGCTGTGGGAACTGCTCACGGGAGAAGTCCCCTATCGGGGCATTGACGGCCTCGCCGTGGCTTATGGGGTAGCGGTCAATAAACTCACTTTGCCCATTCCATCCACCTGCCCTGAGCCATTTGCCAAGCTCATGAAAGGTATTTTGTGTGTGTGTCTTTGTGGGGGCAAGAATTTCTCATTAGAATATCCTTTTTAAAAAAACAAACAAAAAAGCAATTTCTGTGACTCTGATTTCCAAGTACTTTTAAGCAATCCTAGTATTTTAAGAATTAGAATCCAAGTCTTTGATCTAGAATATCTGATAAAGTTTTGATGAACTAAGTAGCTTAAATACAATCCAGTTTTATCAGTGACTTATCTATGTATAAAACTCAACTGAATAGCCAGTACTGAACTGGCTCCAAATCTGCTATTTGAAATTTGACTTAGTGATCAGAAATGCCTTATGGTCTTAACAGGTATGATTTTACCATGACCATGTCTATTTGATCCTTATCTTTTAAAAATTGTTAACTAATTCTTTTTGTAAGCCACAAGTTACCTTCCCTCATTGTTAGGCTATTGTTTTAGAACTTCTCTTGTGGATATAACATTTTAGAGACTTTGAGTTACATGACTCCTATCAAATCATCTGGTTATGGTGGCTTAACCCCCTGAAACATGGTATCCATAGTAAAGCATGGGAAGCAGACATCCATTTATTAAATGCGGTGTAATATAGACAGCACCCACCTTCTCTGATAGTCATTATTACGCATGCCTGTGACATGGACACCGGGTAAAATGAACTATTCAAACTATTGCCAATGGATTCTTAAAATCTTGAGGAGCAGATACTATAAATGGAGGAATGACAAGTGTTAAGTTGAAATACACTTCAGTGTAAAACGTTTCTTAGCCACTCTGATGTCTTGTGGATAATCTGAACTGTGTTGTGAGATGGAATTAATGTGATTCTTGTTTATTTTAGATTGCTGGCAACAAGACCCCCATATTCGTCCATCATTTGCCTTAATTCTTGAACAGTTATCTGCCATTGAAGTGGCGGTGATGACGGAGATGCCTCAAGAGTCTTTTCATTCCATGCAAGATGACTGGAAACTGGAAATTCAACAAATGTTCGACGAGCTGAGAACAAAGGAAAAGGTGAGAGAGATTTGTAAATAGCATAATGTATTCAAATATGTGAAAATTATAGAAAATATGAGGCAAGAAGCTCTGTTAGCATTATTCTAAAATATTTTTAGATATCAATATTTGTTGATTCTCACTTTCAGGTTAAAAAAAAGCAAAACCAAAGTGTACTCAATATGTGTAATTGGGGAAAATGCCCTTTTATTAGATTCCCTTCCCCATTATCTGTTAATACAGATATGTATTGATACAAGGTATGTCATAGGCATCCTCCAAAATACAAAATGTTTTCTTAAAAATGCGATTTAGGCCGGGCGCGGTGGCTCAAGCCTGTAATCCCAGCACTTTGGGAGGCCAAGGCGGGTGGATCACGAGGTCAAGAGATCGAGACCATCCTGGTCAACATGGTGAAACCCCGTCTCTACTAATACAAAAAATTAGCTGGTCATGGTGGCGCGTGCCTGTAATCCCAGCTACTCAGGAGGCTGAGGCAGAAGAATTGCCTGAACCCTGGAGGCGGAGGTTGCGGTGAGCCCAGATCGCGCCATTGCACTCCAGCCTGGGTAACAAGAGCAAAACTCCGTCCCCCCAAAAAAAAAAAAAAAAAATGCGATTTAAGGACGTGTCTGTGGGAAATTGTTTTGAGTTTCAGTGTTAAATGATTTTTTCTTACTACATCCTAGGGACAGTGCCAGAGTCCTAGGACTTAGAGATGGATGTGGCATTTGTAACCTTGAATGGTCCTTTGAATGCCAGGCTAGTGATTCGGACCTTGTTGACAAGTTTTTAAAAGGGGCTCCATATAATCTCTTGAAGCTGGACATTGAAGCAGAAGCTCCTCTCCACTCTCCCTGTCCTTTCCCTCCTTCTTTCCCTTATTTATGATAATGGGATCACTGTTCTCCCAGGAACCTAGTCTCAAGGGTCTTTTTACAATGTTCCTGTGGTCTTCTGTGTGACAAAGAGCATCAGTGGCAATTTTCTGCCCCAATCCCTGCCCCCCGCCCACTCATCACCAGCATGGCTGCTGGAGCATCCTCACTAGGTGCTCTGTGTCCAGCCTTGCTTCCCTCATCTGTCCCCTTCTTTTCTAAAATGCAAATCTGGTCAGCTCTGCTTCCATTTCTCACTTTTTTTGCGATGTTCACTCCCTTTCTCCTTGTATATTTTGCCTACATTTCCACTGCCTCTGTCCCCCGCCATACTGAATTTCTTCCAGTCCCCATGATGTCATACTCCTGGCCCGTAGCCTTGGCACGTGTTCTTTCCTCTGCTGAGGCCCCTGTTTCCTCCCTAGCTTCTGTGCCCACTTCATGAATGGTGGCCCCTCCATTCTCAGTCCCTGATAACTCCCTCCCTTTCTCTACTCAACCAGGTAAACTGTGGGTGGTCAGAGTGTCCTGTGCTTTTCTTATCATGGCAGTAAGTCATACTGTATTAATACTTGCTGATGTAATTGTTCTTGGTCTGTCCTTTCTGCTAGATAGTAAGTTCATGAACTATGCATTTATATTCTTGTTCATTTGCATACACAGCATTGAACATAGGACTTAGCACATGGCAGACATTAGGTGAATCCAAGTACAGTTTGTTAATATACTCCTGATAACTATTTTAATAGTTGAGATATTGGCAATTATCATTATTATTACTGTTTTAATGAGCAATTCTTATCATTGTTGTTGTTGAAAGTGAGCAATGAATTTTAAAGTGTATACATGTTATGATTCCTGTTATGAATCTTATGCTGTAATAGAGGCATATGACTCAGCTATTCCACTTCCACTTACCGATTCTTCAGAAACTCACACATGTGCACAAGGAAACGTGCTTATGGTTGTTCACTTAACCATCATTTGTAATAGTGCAAAGCTGAAAACAACCTCAATATCCATTAACGGGAATAAATGCCTAAACTATTATATTCTCAGGCAATGGAAATCTGTGTAGTTCAGTAAGTCCTTGCTCAGTGTCGTGGATGGTTCTTGGAAACTGTGACTATAAATGAAATGGTGTATAATGAAACCAATTGTACAACAGGCTGATTGATATGACAAGAGTTAAGTTTTGATGGCATATTTCTGGTCACAAAAACATCTCCAAACTTTGAAATAAAGACCAAAGCCCTTCTAATATTAAACATTGAAACAAATGTGAGCTATACATAACATTTAAGAACAATTAATGACTGGGTGCCATGGTTCACGCCTGTAATCCTAGCACTTTGGGTGGTTGAGGCAGGTGGATCACCTGAGGTCAGGAGTTCAAGACCAGCCTGGCCAACATGGTGAAACCCCGTCTCTACTATTAATACAGAAATTAGCCAGGTGTGGTGGTGCACACCTGTAATCCCAGCTACTTGGGAGGCTGAGGCAGGAGAATCACTTGAACCTGGGAAGCAGAGGTTGCAGTGAGCCAAGATTGTGCCATTGCACTCCAGCCCCTGGACGACAAGAGCGAAACTCCATCTCTTAAAAAAAAAAAGAAAGATTGATAAAAATAAGTAAGAGAATTATTATTTGCCCAATTATTCTAGTTCAAGGTCTCAGGTGGCTGGAACCTGGAGCCTCTCCCAGCAGCTCAGGAACCAGCCCTGAACAGGACGCCGTCCCATCACAGGATGCGCTGACACCCACACTCACACTAAGTCACACCAGGACCGTTTAGACTTGCCAATGCACCTAAGGCACACATCTTTGAGATGTGGGAGAAAACACATGCAGACATGCGGAGAATGCGTAGGTTCCACACAGACAGTGGTGTGGGTTGCGCATTGTTTTTTTTCTCATCCATGTGATGATGAAACAATGTTATTTCAGGACCTGCTGTTAAAATGAATGAACTTTAGTAAGGTGTTCTAATGAGGTAAAAGCTAAACATAAAACTGGGTGGAGAAAAGAGAGTTGTAGAAGAACATTATATACCATTTTTATAAGTGCATGAGACACACAAAACAATACTATTCGAATGTATAAGAAGGCTAAAGGTATCGACTGTGGAAAGATGCCCACCAATTTAAGAATAGCTGATCTAGGGAGGGAGGGGATAAGATTAGACTATGATGTACTTGGGGCTTTAGCACATCTGAAACAGATATGGTAAAAATTTAACATCTGTTAAATATAAGTGCATGGATATTTGTCATTCTCTCTAATGACAGTATATTTAAAATATTTTATAATGTAAAATGATTAAAAATAATGGTTAGGGAAAAAATACAAGCTGCCAAAATCATTTATTTTTTGAGATGGAGTTTCACTCTTGTTGCCCAGGCTATGGGGCAATGGTGCGATCTTGGCTCACTGCAACCTCTGCCTCCCGGGTTCAAGCGATTCTCCTGCCTCAGCCTCCCAAATAGCTAGGATTACAGGCATGTACCACCATGCCTGGCTAATTTTTGTATTTTTAGTAAAGACGGGGTTTCATCATGTTGATCACGCTGGTCTTGAACTCCTGACCTCAGGTGATCTGCCCACCTTGGCCTCCCAAAGTGCTGGGATTACAGGCGTGAGCCACGACGCCCAGCCTAAAGTCATTTTTTAAAGTAGACATATAGGTAATTCCCTGTTTCTTAGATTTTTCAGTATTTGGTTACATTGAAAAATGCACAACAGTTAAATAAATACAACTTAAGACCATGACACCATTAATGAGTACTTAGAGTTCATAAATGAGAAACACCAATCCCATCTGCCCTGTTCTGCTCAGACACACAGAATTGCATCTGAGTACTAGCATCGTGTCTTAAGGAGCCTCCCGGCGAGGGAGATGATAGGAAAGCCTAGGAGTCTAAGCATAGGAAGAACACAGCAGCACACAAGGGGGTGGGGACCGTAGGGGCTGCCCATGTGTGGGGAGGACTTTCAAGTAGAGAGGGAAGAAACCAGTTGCATGTTATTCCAGAGTTGAGCAGTAGGACCTCTGGGTGAATGCTGCAGGAATTGCAATCTGGTCTCCGAGTCATCCCTCGGAGCTGCCTGGCTTGTTTCCTTCTCCAGGACAAGACTGAATGGGAAGTCTATATGAGATTCTGAAAAATATGATAGAGCACATCCCTGCTTCTTAGTAAGTGCTAAGTTAAGTGTTAGCCTCAGAAAAAAAGAAAGTGGTGATGTTTCACAGACGCTGAGGTTTCCTAGCCCAGGCGTTCTTGGGAAACTGGCTCTAAAGAGTTAGGCTGGAACAGCACTGACTGGAACAGGTTCACATCCTGCAGTTCTTTGAACCATTACTATCAATGATATCATTGACGTGTTTCTTGGAAACTTTCATGCACTTTGTTGACTTAAAATGATACAGGAAAGACTTTCATTGTTTTTTTTGTTTTTTTATACTTCCCCAAATTGTTTCCAGGAATTCTAAAATTAGGTGTTTAATTACAACATGAAAAAGATTTTGAAGAACAGGGGAAGACTTTGAGAAAAAAAAATAAAGCTTCAAATCATAGAATCTAAAATTTGGAAGTGATGTAACTCACAATTAGTTACTGGCTGGGTGTGATGGCTTGCAGCTGTAATCCTAGCACTTTGTGGGGGCCGAGGTGAGAGGACTGATTGAGCCTGGTAAGTTGAGGCTACAATGAGCTATGACTGTACTGCTATACTCCAGCCTGTGTGACAGAGCAAGACCCTGTCTCAAAAAAAAAAAAAAATTATTATTATCATTATTATTATTATTATATTATCTGGAGCCAGAGTCTCACTCCGTCACCCAGGCTGAAGTGCAGTGGCACAGTCTCAGCTCACTGCAACCTCTGCCTCCTGAGTTCAAGCTATTCTCCAGCCTCAGCCTCCCGGGTAGCTGGCATTACAGGTGCCTGCCACCACAGTCCAATAATTGTTTTTGTATTTTTAGTAGAGATGGGGTTTCACCATGTTGGCCAGGCTGATCTCAAACTCTGGACCTCAGATGATCCTCCTGCCTTGGCCTCCCTAAGTGCTGAGATTACAGGTGTGAGCCACCAGGCTTGGCCTTATTTTAACCCATTTTAATTATATTTAGTTATTGACAATTATTTATGAAACTGGAAGATACAGGCATCTCTAGTGAGTTCTTAATTATATATTAAAATAAAAGCATGCTTTAAGAGTAGATGTCCGCTGTTTCTCCACTTTGAGATTTATAGTAATTTCTTTATTTTGTTTTACTGATTTTTGAGCTATCATGTAGTAGTGTCTGTTTTTACTTTGTATTTTATTTTTGTGCATTACTCCTTGAAATACAGTGTTTATGATATCCTGTGAGCCTTTGGATTTACAATTAAAGCATATGTAATCCTTTTGTGTTGGCTTAAAAGTTTCCAGCTACATCTTTTTTGATGAAGTAAAAAGCACAGTGTATGTGCCGTATCTCCCTTTCTTGTTCACTGATTGCTTAAGGTAGGAGGCATCAGATTTGAAATTAATGGTCAGTAACTTGGCTGTGGTCTATGTTATTCAGTAAGCCTCTGTAGACACTGGGTCCTCCCTAAACTCCTGGCTCCTTATCTCTGTGTGTCTGTTTTTGTGGATTTGGTGCATGCACCTGTCTGTGACCCCCCACACACAGAGGCATGCCTTCATTAATGATTAACAGCCACTGCCAGGGATCTGGATTTGCCATTACCAGAGTGGCCTGTGCCAAGCAATTCAACAAATATTACTGCTAGTAATCTCATCAACTGAAAGAATTTTTTTGTGCTTCGTACTTTCTAAGTATTCAAAGGGTTCTAGTACCACAGTTTTAAAATTTACTTTTGAATGTGTTAAAATTTATTTAGAAGGAAGATTACTTTTGCTGCTTTCTCTTCAATCTTATCTTTTTCTCTTCTCACATCTTAGGCAAGTGATTTTTTGTTTATTATTCATGAAGTTGTTGCACAGGGATTCGTGATTTAGCTTGGGGTCTGGAATTAAAAATGGTTTTTTATTCAATTACTGTTGCAGGGACACACAGCCTAATTGAATTTGCTGTTCTTATCTCTTTCTCTTGCCGTCTCATTTAACAATAGCTAATTGGATTTATATCAACACCACTGAAAAGTATCTTAACAAAAAGGTTTAATGAGTTAGAAATTGAAAGTCGACTGGAAATTATCCTCTGCCTCCAAATACGCTATAGTAAAACATCCAATTTGGACAAACTAGTTGAACAAAAGTCACTAGTTAAAAAATAGATTACAGATTTTTTAACATGTAACATTTTTTTCCCTTTTTTTCAAGTAATAATTTATATCTGACACAATGTAATGAAGAAATATCCATCTGCTCTATAAATAAAATCCAACTGATACATATTAGCTGAAGTGATTTAAATACCATTTGGTCTAAAATAAATCATTTCTTCTGCAGTTTGGCTTGTGAAATTTGTTTTAAAAAATAAATTCAAAGAAAGTTTCAAAACAGAATTTCAGTCCACTTTGGTAGAATTACCATAAATTCAGAATCAGTTTGATCTGAATAAATAATCTTTATTATTAGCACTCCCTAGTCTCTTCTTGATATTGTCTCATTTATTTGTGGGACAAATGGTCTTCTGTGTTTATTTTCTATATGATAATTGTACTGATACATAGGCTCAGATTACTCTGAGTCCTTCTGTAAAAAGTCTACGTCATTAGTAGATTTGAATTGCATCCTAGTCCCATGGTTTGGGTCTAGTTTCTTCCAGGATCCCCAGTCTTACTGTGTGTTTTCATGGATCAGCATCGTTGAGGTGGGCCTATTTAAAGTGTGGTCTGCTTATTTAATATAAAGTAGGAAATGTTTGCACAGTACTCATAGCTCTCAAAGCTCACAGCCCAAAGCTCCACCTGAAAAGGCATCTGCAGTTTCGAACAAAGACTGTGGTATTAGGGTATTCTAAGATTAAATTTGTCCGAGCAATGTAAATAAAAGCTTGCAGATGCCTTGATTTCTATGTGAATGCTTGATTTCTTAGCAGGGTAATTTAGAATAGAAAATAGTTCAGTGCTACAAGGAATATTATGTCTCTGGTAAAGAACAGAACACATTTTATAGAAATGAAAAAAAAAATGGGGATATAATTTTAAAACTTTGTAGAGTTTTCAGTTTTACCGTTTAATAATTTTTCCTAGTAGGAATAAAAGTATTTTTTTTAATTCATAGATTTTCTGTTTCTCAGAAGTTCAGTATTTCAAAAACCAAAACCAAGAGGAGGTTGGTAAAATTAGTAAAATTAAACTAACTTTAATTAGTATCATAACAGAGGAACTTTTATTAACTAACTCCTGAGATCTGTTATAAAGTGATCATTTCCATACATCAGTGGGATCCTGAAAAGTTCTGTGTATACAGAATATATTTTCCTTTGGCTTGTAATTTTAGAGGTGGCTTCATTTTACTTTCCAACAGGCCTTCAACAGACTCCTAACACCTTAGCTTGATTTTCTCCCTTAATCTCTCCACCAAGATGTTTTATTCCCTAAGCAAAGTTGTAAATACCCTAAGGAATTTCTAAGTAGTCTGAACTGCAATCTTGTATAACTAAAATAATGATGGTTTAGTTAATTGAGCTTGAACTTTTGGCTTTATTTTGAAATGGGTTATTCACATCTGCACTTTGCTGTTGTGTGTTAATGCCTATTTTATGTGTCAGGTGAGAGATGAAGAGGGAGAAATGTTAAAAACCAAGTGTAGAAAATTTATGGTGCCTCTTTTAGGATCAGATAACTAACACAGGAGAATGGCGGTTGTGCAGAGGCTGGGGCTTCCATTTAAGTGAGTAATCCGCTGGAAAGGTTTCAGCTCGGACTGTCCTGACTGCAAAGACTTCCGTCCCTTGAGGACCCGAGTGAGCAGGGCTTGAGCAGAGGAAGAGGGAATGTCAGCTTCTCCTTGTGCAGGGGCGCCCGTGGCCGAGGGGTTGCCACTGTGGTGTGATAGACGGAATTCCATTCTTCCTGCTGGGAGTGATCCCCGTGGGTGTTCGTCTTTGTCGCAGGAGCTGCGATCCCGGGAAGAGGAACTGACTCGGGCGGCTCTCCAGCAGAAGTCTCAGGAGGAGCTGCTGAAGCGGCGGGAGCAGCAGCTGGCGGAGCGCGAGATCGACGTGCTGGAGCGCGAACTTAACATTCTGATATTCCAGCTCAACCAGGAGAAGCCCAAGGTCAAGAAGAGGAAGGGGAAGTTTAAGAGAAGTCGTTTAAAGCTCAAAGATGGACATCGAATCAGTTTACCTTCAGGTATGATCTTGTTTTCATGTTTTTGAAAGATTTTTGTGTGTCTTCCTTGTAATCAGTTTTCTCTGCTTATCAGAACCAGGAAAGAGATGGGGAAATAACTTTGTGCAAGTGACTGAATGAGGATCTTCACTTTCGGGCTTAGATTCATGGTTCTAATGGAACGGTCTAATGAGATTCCATGTAGGAAACAGTGTTAGGAGCACATCGTAGTCACAGCACACGAGGATCTCACTCTCAGAGTACTTTCCTATTGATGGATTAACTGATTGACTCCTTTTGAAATTGAAGCAAAGCCGGGCCCGGCGACTCACGCCTGTAATCCCAGCGGATTTGGGAGGCCAAGGCGGGCGGATCACCTGAGGTCAGGAGTTCAAGACTAGCCTGATCAACATGGAGAAACCCCGTCTCTACTAATATTATAAAATTAGCTAGGCGTGATGGTGCGTGCCTGTGATACCAGCTACTTGGGAGGCTGAGGCAGGAGAATCGCTTGAACCCTGGAGGCAGAGGTTGCGATGAGCCAATATTGTTCCACTGCACTGCAGTGTGGGTAACAGAGCAAAACTCTGTCTCAAAAAAAAAAAAAAGAAAAAAAAATTGAAGCAGAACCTTTTTTTACCTGATCGTACTGAACCAACATCACATGGCATTGTGAAGATCCAAAGCAACAAAACTGTTAATATTTCATCATTAAGTTCATTGCTTCCACAAGGATCTCTGATGTCATCTGGTATCTGGGACGCTGATATTGTTGTGAGTACTTTCAACAAAATGTATCAAGTACTCTGAAGTACTTTCCCAGGGGGGTTAAAATCCTTCAGGCACAAAAATCGCCCGGTAAATCTAAAGAAGCTTTTTAAAACATTGTGAAAGCAACATAAAAGGATTACTAAATCCTTTTAGTAATGTGTTAGGAGAAACTAAAAAGAATAGGAAACATATCAATCAGTACATATAGATATTATTGGCTGATAATCAAAATTTATTGATCAACATAGCAGACATATATTGATTCACTAAATTAAGTTCTTTGATATTAAGTATTCTACTTGATGTAAAAAAAAATACCTCCATTGTATTTTGTTTTGTGATTCTTTCTAGTATCAGAGCAGGATGATGGCAGAACAAGGCGGATTTCGCATTTGTAGAATGTGTATGAAATATCTGTACGTCTATGTCTATACCTGTCTATGGGTATATGTACTAATATTAGAGTGCTCAAATAGATTCTAGTGTTTTCCTAAGATGTTTGTTAATGGCATGGCAATTTGATTTAAAGTGCAACATGACGTTTTGTTTTATGTTGAGTGTGTGTAATTGTCTTATAAAATATGTATCATGAAACACTGGAAGCCTTGAAGCATTTAGGTTATTGCAGATGTCCTCAGTTGATCAGAAAATTGCTAGTTTGATGGCCAGTTGCAGTGGTTCACACCTGTAATCCCAGCACTTTGGGAGGCCAAGGTGGGTGGATTTCCTGAGGTCAGGAATTCGAGACCAGCCTGGCCAATATGGTGAAACCCCCTGTCTCTACTAAAAATACAAACATTAGTTGGGGGTGATGGCGAGTGCCTGTAATCTCAGCTACTTGGGAGGCTGAGGTGGGACAATTGCTTGAACCTGGAAGGTGGAGGTTGCAGTGAGCTAAGATTGCACCATTGCACTCCAGCCTGGGCAACAAGAATGAAACTCTGTCTCAAAAAAAAAAGAAAGAAGTCTGGGCATCGTGGCTCACACCTGTAATCCTAGCATTTTGGGAGGCTGAGGCAAGTGAATTGACTTCAGGAGTTCGAGACCAGCCTGGGCCTCATGGTGAAACCCCGTCTCTAATAAAATCCGCCCCCCTAAAAAAAATTAGCCAGGCGTGGTGGCAGGTGCCTGTAGTCCCAGTTATGTGGGAGGCTGAGGCAGGAGAATCTCTTGAACCCGGGAGACAGAAGTTGCAGTGAGCTGAGATTGTGCCATTACACTCCAACCTGGGCAACAGTGAGAGATTTTGTCTCCAAAAAAAAAAGAAAAGAAAAGAAAGAAAGAAAGAAAGAAAAAGAACATTGCTAGTATGAGGTCATCATGAGAATCCAGTATGTGTTCTTGATTATTTGGTTTGATGAGGTGAGAATGGACTATGGGTTCTTACTTTTACCTTCAACCTCTCTGGGGTTGGAGGTTGGGGGAAGATCTTTTTCCAGGCTCTTTTCTGATGTTTTCTGTTAGCTGGAGTGTTGCTTGCAGGGTTACTGACTGGTCTGTCTTATGTGTCAGTCATCCATAATTAGAGACTGGACTATTTATTTATAATGAGGCTTCTGCCTTCACACATAGATGAAAGAAAAATCCAGAGGTGCACTAGATGTGAGTTTTCTTCTCCATTTCTCAGCTACGTCAGTTTTCTTCTAGCTGTGATTTGATTATGTTATCAAAATTAATGTTTTTTTTTTTCTTGGGAAACTTTGGGGGAGGCAAAAAGGATTAAGAATCTGATGGAAAGGGAAGTAAATTTGGAAGAAAAAATGAGAATTTTTCCAATGATTTTTTACTCTTCAGTGGTAAAATGATTAAATAAAATCTTAGCATTCCTGAGGTTAGATTTTCACTCTTGCTTTTCTTCTCAGATGTTCCTTGGCTAATACCTTGAGTTTATTCAAAGCAGACTGAATATTATTTGACTGTTTTTACCAGATTTAAAAAAAATTCCTGGATTGTATTATGCAGCTTTTCTTCTTCTAAGAAGAGAGGGGAAATTTTAGTTACACATTTATTTCCTTTTTGGCACTTAATGAAAGATTCCAGTTAAAATATAACCAAGAAACCTACTGCTATAATCCTCACTCATCACGAAGGAATGAAATTTGGTTTCTGGAATTTTTAACATGACAGTTACCTCTTCTTCCCACAAGATGGCACTACATTATCATCTTACTATTAATAATACTCCTATCACTATGGAAACTTTAGAATGCTCCAACTCTAAACACACACACATGCACGCATATTTACTTACACAATATCCTAGACTGGGACAGGTATCCAAAAAGGGAAATGATAATGATAAAAATAATAATTTTTTCTTGAAGAATTCTGCTTAGTATAGAAAACAAGCATGTGTAACTTAAAATCAAGAGAGTTAGTTGCAGTCAATATTTATCTGCTAGAAAATTCTTTAAGTTAGTATTGTTTAATAATAGGGGAAACAATTCTGGACATAGATCTAGGCATAAATTTTATGACTAAGACTTCAAAAGCACAGGCAACAAAAAACAAAAATAGACAATTGGGACTATATTAAACCAAAAAGCTTCTGCACAGCAAAGGAAATAATCAACAGAGTGAAGAGACAACCTGTAGATTGGGAGAAAATCTACAGATAGTAGAAGGGAATAGTGCAGAATATACAAAGAACTCGAATAACTCAACAGCAAAAACACAAATAATTTGATTTAAAATTGGGCAAAAGAACTGAATAGAGATTTCTCAAAAGAAGACATAAAAATGGCCAGTAAGCATATGAAGAAATGCTTAGCATCACTAATCATCAGGGAAATGCTAATGAAAGTCACAGTGAGCTATCTCGCCTTAGTTAGAATGGCTATTATCAAAGAGACAAAAAATAGTGAATGTTGGTGAGGATGTGGAGAAAAGGAAACTCTTATACACATTCTCTTGTAATTTTGTCCTTGAGAATTATGGCTGATCATTTTAAATCTATGGCTATTTGTAGCTAGTGGGAATGTAAATTAGTATAGCCATTGTGGAAAACCATATGGAGGTCTCTCAAAAAAAACCACAAAACAACTAAAAATAGAACTATATGATCCAGGAATTCCGCTACCAGATATTTACTCAAAGGAAAAGAAATCTGTATATAAAGGGATATCTGCAATCCCATGTTTATGGCAGCACTGTTCACCATGGCGAAGACAAGGAATCAACCTAAGCATCCATCAATGGATGAATGAATTAAGAAAATGTGGTGTGTTTACCTGATGGAATACTATTCAGCCATAAAAAAAGAATTAAATTCTATCTTTTGTGGCAACATGGATGAGCCTGGAGGACATTATGTTAAGTGAAGTAAGTCAGACACAAGAAAATAAATACTGCATGTTCTCATGTGTATGTGGGAGCGAAGAAAAATGGAGCCCATGGAAGTAGAGAGAATTGCGGTTATTAGGCTGGGAAGGGCTTGAGGGGAGGGGAGGTTGGAGAGAGGTTAGTTAATGGATACCAAATTACAGCTAGATAGGAGGAATGAGTTCTGGTATTCTGCAACATATTCTGCAAGGTGAATATGGTTAACTATGTAATTTATTGTATATTTTCAAAAAGCCAGAAGAGAGGATATTGAATGTTCATAACACAAAGAAATGATCAAAATCCAAAGTGATACATATGCTGATTACCCTGACTTCATCATTATATACGGTAAACAAGTACCAAAGCATCACTCTGTACCCCATAAATGTGTATAATTGTTATAGGTTGACACAAAAACAAAGAGAAACAAATTCTAATACTGTTAAATGGTACACTGTTCAGGGACAGACTTCTGGTTAAGTGGTAGGTGAAACACGATGCTGTCCTTTCACGGAGTTTTTACCAACTTCTTGAACCCCTTTGGCAGGATTTTTCCCTGTGCATACCAAGCAATTCTCCGAAACATATTCAAGAGTCCTCCAAGCTGACCCTTAATATTTGTGCCTGCAGATCTTAACAAAAATTTGGGATTAAATATGAATAATTATATTCTCTTATAATTTTGTCCTCAAGAATTATTGCTGATTATTTTTAATCTTATATGTATGTAACTATGTGATTTTTTTTCCCCTGGAATTTCTTCATGGCTGGCTACAAATAAGGAGGATTAATGCTTACAAAGTAAGAAAGTAATAATCTAGGATCATCATTTTATTAACTATACTTTGTGATTATGTAGTATTTTTCTTGGAATCTGCAAGAGAAAAAAGTATGGCAGTAGTGGATATTTTTATGTTGTGAATACATCTATATTGATTGGTCCTTCTGTTTATGTTTATTTCTATCCGAAGTTGTGTTTTTTGGACATATTAATACAAGACAAAGGCTTTAAAGCCTCTAAAAGTTGGTATGTTGCTAAAGCAGTGGCATTCTCACTTTGACTGCTTCAGAAGTGCCCAAAGCCTGCAAAAACCATCTACCTCACAGGTATGCAAGTGAGTAAAAGGGTGGATGGAAGAGAGCATATAACCTCACCTGGTTTCTTTAGAGAATACACTGCTTTTCATCTGCAAATGGAAGCCTCCCACTGAGGCAGTATTAGCTTTGTTAGTGAAATGTTCATATTGCCAGCAAAAATACTAGGATAGGTTTTACTCAAAAGCCTGTGATTGAACTGTAGCTGCCATGACCTGGCATCTTGAGAACCACAATTCTAGTGAGTACAAAGAAAATCTGAGCACAGGCCACAGGCATTTTAATAGTTCAGCTTTAGTTTTCCTAAATGTTTAGTTGGCACAGACTCAACCTTTCCTTGCTTCAAAGGGACAAGGATGTTCATGATAAAGAATATTTTCTTTCTGTTTGCAACATAAAGAGTGCTTGTTCTGTTTTTTTGTTTTTTAATTGTACTTTAGATTCTGGGGTACATGTGCAGATCTTGCAGGATTGTTTCATAAGTACACACATGGCAAGGTGGTTTGCTGCCTTCATCCCCCTCATCACCTATATCTGGTATTTCTCCCCTCATCATCGCTCCCCATCCTCCCCACCCCTGCTGTCCCTCCCCTAGCCCCCCCTTGCACTGACCACAGTGTGTGATGCTCCCCTCCCTGTGTCCACATGTTCTAATTGTTCAACACTTACCTATGAGTGATAACATATGGTGTTTGGTTTTCTGTTCTTGTGTCAGTTTGCTGAGAATGATGGTTTCCAGATTCATCCATGTCCCTATGAAGGACACAAACTCATCGTTTTTTATGGCTGTGTAGTATTCCATGGTGTATATGTGCCACGTTTTCTTTATCCAGTCTATCGATGATGGACATTTAGGTTTGTTCCAGGTCTTTGCTATTGTAAACAGTGCTGCAATGAACGTATGTGTGCATGTGTCTTTATAATAGAACAATTTATAATTCTTTGGGTATATACCCAGTAATGGGATTGCTGGGTCAAATGGTATTTCTATTTCTGTATGTGGGTGTTTTCGGAAGCTCAGAAGCACTCTGAATCTTAGGTGTTGTTAAAATGCAGCCTTGTATCTTTACTGCTCACCCATGGCTTTCCACGTGTTCCATATTGGTTTCCTAACCTGTACTTAGTATTTCTTGTCCCATCATTGGCCCCAAATAACTTGTCAAGCAAATCCAGTGGCTTGGTTCTTGACTTGTCTTCTGCTATTGACAGGAGGGCTCCTCTAACCATAAGAGTTCTCAGAGCATTTGTTTCTATCGTGTTATAACAATCGGGTGGCCAGCTGAACATTTACAAATGACTTTAGTCTAAAATAAACTGTTTCCTTTCTCTGACTAAGAATACCTTTTCCTTTGACCACCTCCTTCCTCTAATAACCACCACCACCTCGTCCAGTCAGTTCTTCACTCAGCTGCTGTGCCCTGGCCAAGTCTTTCAAAGGGTATAACTTGGGGCCAGGTGCAATGATGACTCATGCCTGGCATCCCAGCACTTTGGAAGGCCAAGGCGGGTGGATTGCTTAAGCCCAGGAGTTTAAGACTAGCCTGGGCAACATGGGGAAACCCCATTTTTACAAAAATTAGCTGGGCATGGTGGTGCACGCCTGTAGTCCCAGCTACTCAGGAGGCTGAGGTAGGAAAATTGCTTGAGCCAATTTTCATTGGGGAGGTCCAGGCGGCAGTGGGCTGAGATTGCACCACTGCACTCCATCTAGGGCAACAGAGTGAAATCTTGTCTTTAAAAAAAAAAGTATGACTCAGCAAATGGAGGAGCCTCCCATTTGGTCTTTCCTTTCAGTTCAGTTTGTCTTCCAAATCTCCTCCATCCTCCTGTGTATTACTCAGCAACTCACTTTCAAGCACCAGCCTGATCCTGTAGATGAACCTTGTATAACAAACACTTGAGGATCTGCTGTGTGGGTGATGTTAAAATACATATGCAGTCTCTGCACTCATGTTTCCCACAGAGAAAATATTCATTCAGCAAAGTTTTCTGAGGACCTGTTATGTGCAAGGAACTGTGCCAGTCTGAAGTCATGGAGGCTGTCATCTGCCCATAGAGCACTTACCTTATATTGAGGGAGGGGGCAGAACTTAAGCTAATAATTAAATACTTGTTTGCTTTCTGTAATCCTTAACTGCTGTGAGGGAAAAGTCACATGATAGTGATTAGTGCAGAGATGTAACCTGGTCTAAGGTGATCATAAAAGGCTGCCTAAAGGAGTTCAAAACCAGCCTGGACAACATAGTGAAACCCCATCTATAGTAAAATACAAGAAAAAAAAAAATCAGCCAGGCGTGTCAGCATGCACCTGTAATCCCAGCTACTCAGGAGGCTGAGGCAGGAGAATTGCTGGAACCCAGGAGGCTGAGGTTGCAGTGAGCCGAGATCGTGCCACTGCACTTCAGCCTGGGCGTGAAAAATCAAGACTCTGTCTCCAAAAAAAAAAAAGAAGAAGAAGAAGAAGAAGTAACACTTAAATTGAGACTTGATGCAGGAATTTACCAAATACAGAAGAGGAAGGAAGAGAATAGGCTGAGAGCACATGCGCAGGAAACTTGGTTTCTTCCAGGAATTAAAAAAAGTCCAGTGTGGTTTGAACAGGGCTCAGCACACTGTGCCCTATGGGCCCAATCCTGCCTCTACCTGTTTTGTGCAGCTATGAGCTCAGAATGGTTTTTGCACTTTTAAATGCTTGAAAAAAAATCAAAGAGGAAGAAGACTATTTCATTGTAACTGACATGATATGAAACTGATAAGAAATTTCAATATCCACAAAGATCGCTTTACTGGGACACAGTCATCTGTGTGTTGTCCTTAGCTGCTTTCTCTCACATCGGCAGAGTCAGGCAGTTGTTACCCAGACTGTGCTACTCACAGAGGCTAAAATGGGGCATTTTGCAGAAAAAGTGTGCTGACCCCTCTTTTAGCTCATGACAAGTGATAGGAGAATGGGGCAAGATGAGGCTGGAGCAGAAAGAATTCAGACTCAGATTTGCAGGGACTTACAGAATATGTTACAATTTTAATCTGTAACTTAAGAATCATTAGAGGCCCTTGAAGGATTTTAAGCAGAGGAATGACGTGTCAGTCAGGCATATTAAAATGCATCTGGCTGCTGTGAAGTGGACTTGGGAGGCTAAATGTGGATACAGGAAGATGGACACAAGGCATTGTAGCAGACTAGGTATGACATGGCGATGGCCTTGTAGATGGAGAGAACAAAAGGAAGAAAACTAACATTTATTGAGCATTTATTATGTCCCAAGCCCTGTGGTAAATACTTTTTATACTTCTTTGCACTGAATTTTTCATAGCACTCCTATGAAATAGGAATAAGTGGTTCTATTCCATTTTTGTCAGTGAAGATACTAAGACTTCAAGACCTTAAGTTACTTTCTCAAAAATTCATATGGCTGTGGTAGAACTGGGATTCAGATCCAAGTTTGCTAACTCCAGAACCTGGAATATAAATTTCTTTACTACAAGAAAAATATATAGCACAGAATTTACCTGATATTTTGCAGTTGGTGGATATGTAGATCAAGGAAAAGACAGTATCAAGACAAATATTCAGATTTCTAGTATGAACAATTGGGTAGCTGTCTTTGCCTGCCAACTTCCAAATCCTCTTCATCTCAAGTAGCAGTTCATTCATTAAAGTTCTTTAAAGTATAACTTCCAAAAAAGGTAAGTTATAGTTCTTTGGCAAATATGAAATGAACATATATCAAAGATTTTTTTATTAAACTCATTCATCATTGAGGAACCAGATAAAACCAGTTTGAATGAGAATTCGAGGAGTGAGGTGTTTATGGGCAAATTAATAGAGGAATGCTGGATTCGATTGCTGGGTTAAATGAAAACCTTGTTGATGTCTAATATGGCAATAAACCATAACCTTTGCGATTGTCTTTTTCTCCAGACAGAAGTTATTTGCATCATCACCAGACAAAATCTGCAAGTTAACCTCTGCTTTTATCTAGTTATAAAAATAACTCAGTGAGTAAAAAAGCAATCAATCAAAGGTTAAGCTCAGCTCTGCACTAACAGAACATCCAGTAATGTCTTTTACCTCCTTCCAAGTTGTTAATGATTTTCCTGACAGTTTATGAAGTTTTCCCAGACACACCCCTCTTTCCTCTGGTAAGATTGCTTTCTCTTCCATATATACCTATAGATCTTGGTGTATCTCTACCATCTTACAGTTAGATAATAAGAGCCGGCATTTGTAGAATGCCTAGAAGACAAAATACTTTTAATTTACGTTTTCTGTGTTATTCACCACCGCAACAACCATGTGTGATATTGTTCACTTTAGCAGGCGATGAAACAGGCTCAGAGCAGTTCCTTACTGGTTTGAGGTCCATAGTTTGTTATGTTGTGAGAACCAGAACTCATTTAAATCCAGGGCCATTTTATTTTTATTTATTTATTTATTCATTTATTTGTTTGAGACAGTCTCTCCCTGTGTCGCCCAGACTGGAGTGCAGTGGCATGATCTCAGCTCACTGCAACCTCCACTTCCCAGGTTCAAGCAATTTTCTTGCCTCAGCTGCCCAAGTAACTGGGATTACAGGTGTGTGCCACCACACTCAGCTAATTTTTGTGTTTGTAGTAGAGACAAGATTTTGCCGTGTTGGCTAGACTGGTCTTGAACTCCTAACCACAGTGATCTGCTCGCTTCAGCCTCACGAAGTGTTGGCATTTCAGAGGTGAACTACCGCATCCAGCCTCAATTTTAGTTTTAACTATCTCAGACCAAATGTAGATGACTCTTTCTTCCCAGATTATAAATTCTTCAGTGATTCAGTACTATCATATTTTCCTGTGTGTGTGTGTGTGTGCGTGTATGCATGTGTGTCACTATACCCAACATATAAGCTCTGAATCATTATCTATTAACTTGAACCCCAAGAAGTAAGAAACCAAAATTAGAAGTCTATTCTGAAATACACTTTGCAGTTAGGGTCTGACAATTTTTGCTTTTATTGCTGTGCACTAAAGACATGACTATGAAGATAACTGAAAAACAGGAAATATCAGGTCTCCCTTTTTGCATCCAACAGATTTCCAGCACAAGATAACCGTGCAGGCCTCTCCCAACTTGGACAAACGGCGGAGCCTGAACAGCAGCAGTTCCAGTCCTCCGAGCAGCCCCACAATGATGCCCAGACTCCGAGCCATACAGTGTGAGCTCTCTGCATGGCCATGGGGGCTTCTGTGTTGATTTCTTTCCTTTCACTTGACTTAGATTCAAGTTGAGCAGATGTGTTTTCATAGCAGGTTGTAAATGAGCATGGGACATTTCGTAGGTGCCACAACTATTTCAGAAACAAAACTTCAGCTTAGGTTCCTTCGTCCAGTTTTCTTCTACTCACAACAAATGAATTTTAGATTCTGTGCAGTTGTTGATGCAACCTGGCCCCGGAGTAGAAAGTGACACAACATCTTGAGACATTTTGTCAAACACTTGCATGCAAAGTGAGCATAACCTAATTATATCATCAGCCATTTGTGTCAGGATACTTTGAAAAAATGAAATCAGGAATTCAGGATTACTTCCATTTCTTTCATTGTTTCGTGAGGGGAAAAAAATTTTGCTTTTCAGGATTTAACTTTAATTCACTTTAGGTTTGATCAACCTAATACTTAAAAACTCCTTGTAGTATTTTGGTTTTAGAACAAGCATTCATTCTGGAGGAGAGAGTGCAGACAGCTGATTTGCCTGGCACCTTTGCATTGTGAGAGTTTCAGTTAGGCTATGAATCAGTTTAGTGGATGAAATAAAATTACTCATTTTTTTCAAAGTGGAGTCCAAATAAACCCCTAAAAGTAGGCTAAGCAGAAGAATGTGATTAATGTGGATATCTGTAAGTAATGCGGTAATTAGCCTAAGTCTATGTTAAACCATTCATTTAGATCCTCACTTTTCTCCACCAAACTTAATTCTCTGCTGTTTACCCATCCTTATTTTGAGGGGAAAAAAAATTCAAAAGAAAATTTTGTCTAATGAAGCTTGCATGGAATCTCATTTTCCCCTCCTCTTTTGATAATGAAAACCTTGGCACTAGCAGAGATTTCTTTTGCAGGTTCCCAGACACCAGGATCCCCGCAGAGAAACGGTATCTAAATGAGGCTGTAGTCTTAGAACTTAAAGGGCTGTCATTTATTATTATAACTGATCTGTTTTTCTGAGAATGCATTTTGCATAAAGCCATATCTCAAACCTTGCCTTTGCCTAGGCAGAGTAAAGGCCTAATTAAAGGAGGGAGAAAGGGCTTCTGGGCTGGTCTCCCAGCTCCGTGAAGGGACATGCAGAAGGGACAACGTGCCACCCCCACTTTTGCCCAGCCACTCCTCTACCCTCTTTCCTCTGTCTTCACCTTCTGCCCTGGGGAAAAACCACCTCACAGAAGTCAGGAAGTGGTACTGGGCAGGCCTGACTGGGCTCAAGATTCGTACCAGTTAAAGCAAATACTTTGAGATTTTAAATGAATTCCAAACCTCTAGAGCTGAGATGCAACCAGCTTAGGGAGGTGCATCCTTGGCGCTCCTTCTCAGAAGTAACATGTTGGAAAGGTTCTAATCCAGACATTCCACACAGGACCAGCTTTGTGTGTAGCAGCTGTTGGCTCAAGCTCTCCAGCCTGGATGTTGCCTATCTTCATTGTGACCCTGGGTGCTCCAAAGACTCCTCATGTCTTCACATCTGTGCACACCCCCATTCAATTTTGAAAACAGCCTCATTGAGTGGATACTTTTATGATCCCCAAATGTGGCATAGAGAAGTTACCATTAACCTGACCCAAGTTGGCAGCTACTAAGTGGTGAAGCTGGATTCAGACACATCTTTTGAGTGTAGATTGCACCATCCGTTTCTGGCCTTTTAGTACAGGAAAAGTTCAATAAATGTGGAAACAAAAGAGAAACCAGAGGAGCAAATCAAGAGAGGAAGGAAAGTAGGAACGGGGAGGAAGGAGAGGAGACTAAAGCCGAGAGTGTAGATAGCTCTGGGAGTGTAGATCAGTCAGTCAGTCATGTAGCTGGGATAAACTCGGGTCTAATAACCCCCACCTAAAGCTTTTCCTGCTCTGCTGCATTTCACTTAAATGAAAACTGCTGATCCACTTATCTCTCATTCTACTGTAAAACTCTTTTAATAAAAATAATAAACAGCTGATTCAAGATTGTTACACATACACATGTATATTTAGGCATGTATCCACATTTACATGCACAGACATGTGTATATACACACATATATGTATATTTTAAAATTTGGGAAATATTGACGCAAACATCATCCACCATGTGTCCAATTTTACAAAATGATATAAAGGAGTTAAATTTCCCTCTACATAGCAATCCTCTCCATCAAATTGAAACACTTTAGTAAGTTTGGTATCTGTGTTTAGTAACTTATCCTCTGTGTATGTATGTGTGTATATACAGGTACACATAAAGACATAATTTTTAATGAAAATGTATTATATATAATATTAAATATAATATAAACGTTATATATTATCTGTACCTCATTTTTGTTATGGTCACAGAGTATTCCACTGTATATCATAATATTTCAAACTGTTTTTAGAACATCTAGTATGCTTCAGATATTTTTCCCTTAAATGTATAGTAATAACAGTAATTTTCCCCAGTGATTTCCGAATCACTTTCTTTTTTTTTTTCTTTTAAGCCAGAGTCTGGCACTGTCACCCAGGCTGGAGTGCAGCGGCATGATCTTGGCTCACTGCAACCTCAGCTGTTTGGGTTCAAGCGATCCTCGTGCCTCAGCCTTTCTAGTAGCTGGGATTACATGTGCCCGCTACCACACCCAGCTAATTTTTTGTATTTTTAGTAGAAACGGGGTTTCACCACATTGGCCAGGCTGCTCTCAAACTCCTGACCTCATGATTCACCCGCTTCAGCCTCCCAAAGTGCTGGAATTACAGGCATGAGCCACTGCGCCTGGCCCCAAATCATTTTTAAGTGCAGTTAAATTAGAGGGATAGCATGTTAGTGTTTAGCAAAATGTGGATATTAAACATGAATATACATCACCCTGTGAGGTAGTGAAAAAAGCAAGACATGGAAAACTGTTAAATATTTTCAAGTTTTAAAAGGCAACTGTAACCAAAGTGTTGTCATGACTGTGCAGAATTGTGATGACCAATAAATAAATAAATAATAGAAATAGTGATGACTAATGAAAAATTAGTTGAAATTACAATTTAAAAATATATGATGTTTGTGCCTCTAGTTCAAAACTTTAACTGATTTGGTTAAAAAATTAGAGTACTAAGTTCATTTTAAGTTACGTGTTTAGTTTGGTGTTTTCCACCCCAATTACAAGAAAATCCTAATTGTTGCAAAATGCTAAATAAATAGTTTAAAAAAGTAATCAAATCTTTGCTGCTAATTTACCTTGAATGTATATCTTTTCTGTTAACTTACTCCACTTTTCTTGATGTTTTTATGATTAGAGAAAGAAACTTACCAGAGATTGGGTAAAATAAATAATTTCCTCATTGTTTTCATGTTTTGAGTAAGGTAGTTTCACAACTGATCTGATTCATTTAGCTTTTTGTAATAAGCCAATACGGGTTAATAGGATTGTTGTGGTTAATACGGTTAACGATGCTCTGTTTAGTGACTTCAGATGAAAGCAATAAAACTTGGGGAAGGAACACGGTCTTTCGACAAGAAGAATTTGAGGATGTAAAAAGGAATTTTAAGAAAAAAGGTTGTACCTGGGGACCAAATTCCATTCAAATGAAAGAAAGAGCCGATTGCAAAGAAAGGTGGGTGTGTGGTGTCTGGTGGTATTCATTGCATAATGTGACAAATCTATTCCTGTGTTAATATCACACGAGCCAGACTTAACTTTCAAAAAACAAATGAATTAATACAGAGATTTCTGCATATCTTTTCTAGGATGAATTTATCATGCTAAATTAACTATTATTTAGTTAAGTGGTTAGAATATTTCTCTGAGATTTTTCCAGTCTCATTTTTAGGTTTTATTTGTACTTTGTCAGCTGTTCAAAACTGAGTACAAGGCTGGGCATGGTGGCTCACGCCTGAAATCCCAGCACTTTGGGAGGCCGAGGCGGGTGGATCACAAGGTCAGGAGATCAAGACCATCCTGGCCAACACAGTGAAACCCTGTCTCTACTAAAAATACAGAAATTAGCTGGGCCTGGTGGTGTGCACCTGTAGTCCCAGCTACTCAGGAGGCTGAGATAGGAGAATTGCTTGAACCTGGGAGGTGGAGGCTGCCGTGAACTGAAATTGTGCCACTGCACTCCAGCCTGGCAACAGAGCAAGATTCCGTCTCAAAAAAAAAAAAAAGAAAAAACCAAAAAACTGAGTACAAATGTGTTCTCTTTACTACCTTAAAAATATTGTTGGCCTGTATTCACCAAAACCTAATTGGTGTGTTGTGTGCTTCTATCTTATGGAAAAAAAAAACATTTTTCTCTTACAGGATAAGACCTCTATCCGATGGCAACAGTCCTTGGTCGACTATCTTAATAAAAAATCAGAAAACCATGCCCTTGGCTTCATTGTTTGTGGACCAGCCAGGTAAATGTGTTTCAGGAGGTAGGATTAGCTTGAGCTGTCCTTGGCATCTGATTGCACTGAAGCTTTGCTTTTAAGTCTCACGTGGTCATTAAAATAGCAGAGGGGAGATTAGCAAGTAATAAATAGCATTTCTTAAGATCAGAAGTTATTTTCTGTCAAGTCTTTATGGCAAGAAGTAATTAGGCTTCACATGTTTTTTGGGGATTTGTAACTCCTCTTCCTTACCAGAAAAATTACTATCATAATTAATATGTAAAACCAAGTTAATTTAGTGTAGGAAACATTAGATGTAAAAATATAGATCCCCCCTGAAAGTTCTGCTGAGATTAAGGGATATGGCTTCTGGCTATATTGCCACCTGTTGACTTGATGAAATCCGATGAAGCAGGTTAACCATGAAAAGCTTACAAAAACTAGGCACGGTGTGGTGGTGTATGCCTGTAATCCCAGCTACTCAGGAGGCTGAGGCAGGAGAATCACTTGCACCTGGGAGCCGGAGGTGGCAGTGAGCCAAGATTGCACCACTATACTACAGCCTGAGTGATAGAGTGAATGAGACTCCATCTCTAAATAAATAAAGAAGAAAACCTACTGCTTGGAGAGTTTTACATTGGAATGCCTATTTAATTTAAATGAATCATAATGAGTTACTTTCGATATTCAATATTTACATTCAGTATTCACTATTAAAAGATTGAAGAGATGCAAATCATTGAAAAATTTCAAGCACAGTTACTAACAAAGAAAATAAAATTGGTCTTTATGCTTGACCTTTTAGGCAGCCTCTTTGATACTTCGATCAAATTAAAGATGCTTTAGCAAGACACAATGTAAATTTCTTGAATTTGTTATCGGTACTGTGCTCAATTTCACAAGCACCTTTGCACTCACTACCTGGGTTCAGCTTCTCCTTCTGAAGGTTCTCCTTTATGAAGGAAAAGGGAGCTTGGGTCAGCAACGTCAGGGAGTGGAAGGAGTAGGAATGGAAGAAAAAGAGGGCGCCCAAACAGAAGGCACCACAGGGAAGAGCACAGGTTGTTTGAAGAAAGAAAGCTGGCACCCCAAATTGTCTAGATCAGCAGTCCCCAACCTTTATGGCACCAGAGACCAGTTTGACGGTTGACAGTTTTTCCATGGACCAGTGTGGTGGGGATGGTTTCAGGATGATTTAATCACATTACATTTATTGTGCACTTTATTTCTATAATCATTACACTGTAATATATAATGAAATAATTCTACAACTCACCATAATGTAGGATCAGTGGGCGCCGTTAGCTTGTTTTCCTGCAACTAGATGGTCCCATCTGGGAGTGATGGGAGACAGCAACAGATCATCAGACGTTAGATTCTCATAAGGGGCACACGACCTAGGTACTTTGTATGTGCAGTTCACAGTAGGGTTCGTGCTCCTATGAGAATCTAATGCCGCCGCTGATTGGACAGGAGGCGGAGCTCAGGTGGTAATGTGAGCAATGGGCATTGGTTGTAAATACAAATGAAGCTTCACTCGTTCACCTGCCGCTCACCTCCTGCTGTGCAGCCTGGTTCCTAATAAGCCATGGTGTTAGTCCATGGCCTGGGGTTTAGGAACCCCTGATCTAGATCATCAGGTATGTTTAGTATACTAGGATGTAATGCTGGAAAAAACTAGAGATGTTATTTGGAAAGCAGATTAATGAGTTTGTTGTTTAATTATGCACTGTTAAGCACATACGTAATAAGAATATTGGCTTCCTTTTAATCGAGTATAATTTGTAGCCTTTGGGGTTCTGTAACTTCTTTGGAGAATATTCTATTTTAATGATCCCCAAACTTTAGTAAAGTCTTGCTAAAACGCAGACTGCTGGACTCCACTCTCCAGAATTTCTGATTCCATAGTCTGGAGTGGGCCCGTAATTGATATTTCTATGAATTCTCAGGGGATGGAGATGCTGCCAGTCCCGGCCACGCACTTAGAGAACCGCTGATCTGCTACGGAACAGTCGGTTTACTCACGGGCAAGCTGCGGATAATGGAGCCCGATGCATGTATTTAGGTGAAGTGGGGAAAAGAGCACATTTGGCATGACATATTTAGTGATTTCGTGCCTATGGCTGTGCATTTTTGTGTTTTGATGACTGTTTCTATGATAGTGTCTATTATTGATGCTAATGAAGAAGTTTCTGGAAGCTTAGGAAACAGCAGATGGCTAGCTTGCTGGTTCATCTGCAGGGAACCTTAAGTTGTCAGGCCTGGAGTCTCGTTCTGTGGAGCCCTCCTGGATGAATCATTTGCCAAAATGAAAAGGACTGCATGTGTTTTGATTTAAAATACGTATTTATTATGTTTTAGCTTTATTTTACAAGCTAGTTTAATGACTTTCACAGTAAAATGATACTACAGTGTGTGTACCTATACCTTTATTTAGGGACATGTGAAGAGCCAAAACATTCCCCCGATGGATTAGAACACAGAAAACCAAAGCAAATAAAATTGCCTAATCAGGCCTACATTGATCTACCCCTTGGGAAAGATGTTCAGAGAGAGAATCCTGCAGAAGCTGAGAGCTGGGAGGAAGGCGCCTCTGCGAATGCTGCCGCCATCTCCACTGAGCTGACACCTGCAAATAGTCTGAGTAGATCCCCCCAGAGAAAGAAAACGGAGTCAGCTCTGTACGGCTGCACTGTCCTGCTGGCATCGGTGGCTCTGGGACTGGACCTCAGAGAGCTTCATAAAGCACAGGCTGCTGAAGAACCATTGCCCAAGGAAGAGAAGAAGAAACGAGAGGGAATCTTCCAGCGGGCTTCCAAGTTCCACAGAAGTGCCAGTCCTCCCACAAGGCTGCTGTCCGCTGGTGGAGAGGCCAGCAGCTCACCTTCCCAGCCACTGCCAAGTGCTCTGAGCATCCTCTCCATGCCTTCTCTCTCCACAAAGTGCCTGCTGCAGATGGACAGTGAAGATCCACTGGTGGGCAGTACGCCAGTCACTTGTGACTCTGAGATACTGACTCCAGATTTTTGTCCCACTGCTCCAGGAAGTGGTAGTGAGCCAGCCCTCATGCCAAGACTTGGCACTGAGCGTAGTGTATCAAGAAACCTGCCCCTTTCCTTCCTAGAGCAGACGTGTGGGAATGCACCTTACTGTGCTTCTTCAAAAGATGGACCAACACATCACAGACGGACCATGTCTGATGGGAATCCGACCCCAAGTAGGTTGCATTAATTAGGTAAAAGTATAAAACACTGCTGTAGAAATTAGTATGTGAAACAGTGTGGATTTATGATTTTATCTTTTCCTGGTGATGACATTAATAATTTGTTTTTATAAATTATATAGACTGTTCACTTAGATGTTTGAATCTTACCCTTCTCTTATTTGATTTTAATTTAACTATGATTTGGATTCTGGGAAAAGTGTAATTGAATTTCAGTAACTTAAACCTATAATAGCATATCAAAGCAGAAAGAACATGTGGAGAATAACCACCCAACCCCCTTGGGTGGTTACAGACAAGACAAGCCAGCTGTCCCAATTAGAACCACGGATGAGTAGGAGGGCTAGAACTGAAACCGGCCTCACCTCCCTGCAGTCCTTGTCTCCTCCACTGCTGCGCACGTCATTGTTCAGTTTCTGTTGGGACTGCATGTAGCAGGTGTATCCGCTTGCTAGGGCTGCCATAACAGAGTACAACAGCCTGGGGGATGTTCAGCAGAAACTCACTGTCCAACAGTTCCGGAGGCTGGAAGTCACATCAGGGTGTCGGCAGGGTTGGTTTCTTCTGAGCTCAGCCTGGCTTCTTGACTTCTAGACAGCTGTCTTCTCCTGGTGTTCTCACACGGTCTTCACTCTGAGTGCATCTGTGTCCTAATCTTTTCTTAGGACATCAGTCACATTGGATTAGGGCCCACCCTAATGACCTCATTTGGCATTAATCACCTTTGTACAGACCCTATCTCCACAAACAGTCACATTCTGAGGAACTGAGAGTTAGGGCTTCTGCTTATGAATTTTGGGAGGACATAGTTCACCCCATGACAGCAAGTATTGCCCTTTGATGTATGTTACACCACATAGTTCCATGAGGTGTATATCTGGATATGGAAACTCTGAAAGAAAAATAAATCAAATTTTTAAATAATTTTTTTAGTCATTCAACAAGAGGGGCTTGGGCAGAAGGCAACCAGTGGTATTCCCACAGCACTTTACAGATGATAAAGGACTTGGACATAAATTGTCTCTTAGTTTTTATGGCAACTCTATTATATGCAAGAGAATTCGAACTTAAAGAAAATTAATGTTATTCAAGATCACACAGTTAGGAAGTAGTGGTGTCAGAATTTAAACCCGGGACCTTTCTGCTGTATCACAGTGTCTCATTCCTCCTCACAGTGGTGTTTTTTCCACTCCTAAAATTCAGCGAGTATTGATGTGACCAGATCATGCTATTGTGTGCTACAGCGTATTCAGCTTTGAGATTTCTGGGGTTATGTGGCACTTTAATTCTGAGATTTGAGGAGATAATATGGCTACTTTGGAAGAATGGGGGATTTTGAGTCTAGGACAAAGGCTCATGTTGTAGTTGCAGCATTTGGTAAGTTTGTGATGCTGGGAAAATTGTGTAGACTGCTTTCTTGTTCGAACGTCTTAAAAGGCATTGTAGTGTCATGGTTAATAGTACAGAAGCTCTATAGGCTCAGATCTCTGTTCTGTCACTTACATGCTGAGAAAATTTGGGCAAATCATTTAAACATTTTGTTCCTCAGTTTCTTCATCTGTAAAATAGGGGCAGTAATAATATACCTATGTAATACTATACGTACGTAATCTCTAGAATTAAGAGATCGTGGTAAAAGTCAAATGGCATACTAAGTGCTTTGTAGAGCTTGAGTATTATTTATTTTGTATCTGAACATAATTACAATACCTTTATACACCTGTCATGAATATTAAGTGGCTTAATGGATAAAAAAATGCTTTTTAAATTTTAAAATGGTATGCTAGCATTGGTTATAAAACTATATTAAAACAAACTGCTTTCATCATTTTTGTCTTTTCCTTTACTTGTTTTTAAATATTATATCTAGATGTGATATTTTCCATCTTATTGCTCATTGCCTTTAGATAAATTGGTTTATTATCTTTTTGTAGGTCAGTAAGTATTGGTAATTTATAATTGCACAAGGAGAAATCCTAGCGCAGTAATACCATATGAAAGCATATTTTTCTCTTACGTATAAGCCAATAATTATTTGCTAAAGTGGTAATAATGTTAGTTCCTCAGTACACGTAAGTAAAGAGGTAACATGTAAAAGTCTAACCACTTTCCCATTTTCATCAGTTTTGTCAAATCATAATCTACAATGAAATTTAATCATGTTGACCATCATTTTTAAACCTCTTAAATTTATTCCAGTCTAGTCCATTTTGAAAGCTACCCTTATACTATCATTGTAATGATTCATAATGATTATTGGCCTAAGCACTGTGAGGATTATTTAGCTGTGTTTGCAAATATAATTTCCATAGGTTGAAGTACTCTTTGCAAACTTGCAGCACTTTAGCCAGGGGTGGTGGCACATGCCTGTGGTCCCAGCTACTCTGGCAGCTGAGGCAGAGTTCCTTGGTCCTTAATGCCAAGAGTTCGAGGCTGCAGTGTGCTATGATGATGCCTGTGAATGCATGTTTTTTTGTTGAAGCTCATTTCAAAGCTATCACCTTGTTGAATTGCCATCATAATTGTTTTTCTTGATATTGATAGTTTTAGAACTCATTTTCTTTCTAACTGCATACTGTCTTGGCTTTCTCCACCAGCTGGTGTAACTATTATCTCAGCCACTGGAGCCTCTGCACTGCTACCCTGCCCCTCACCTGCTCCTCACAGTCACCTGCAAAGGGAGGCCTCACCCAAGAAGCACAGCACTGCTCACATCGTGCCTCAGCCTCACGCTGCCTCCCTGAGAAGCCACTCAGATCTGCCTCAGGCTCACCCACAGACAGCAGTGTCTCAGCTGGCACAGCCTGCTTGTGTAGTGGGTTGCCCAGATCCACAGCCCACCCAATTCCTTGGTGCCAAGGAGAGAAGTAAATCCCATACGACTTCATTACTGGATGCTGATGTGGAAGGTCAGAGCAGGGACTGCACTGTGCCTCTGTGCAGAATGAAGAGCAAAACTAGCCGGCCATCTATCTATGAACTGGAGAAAGAATTCCTGTCTTAAATTAAGTGCCTTACTGTTATTTAAGCATTTTTTTAAAGGTGAACAAATAAACACAATGTATCTACCTTTGAACTCTTTCGTGCTGCTGTGTTTTCAAAAGCTGTGGCCATGTTCCTAAATTAGTAAGGTGTATCTAACTTCACAAAAATGTATATGATTGCTCTTAGCCATGTCTATTGTGTTTTCCACTGGATTCTTTTCTTATAACTTGGAATACATAAAAGTGTAAAACAAGAGATGTGCGCCAATGAAAACTGTGCTGGGTAGAATTACCTTCAGCACAGTGTGAATGTTTTTGTTTTCATTTATGTCTTTGCCTATTTGTACACAATAGAAATTGTAATGTAAATCTCATTTACCATTTTTGTTCTTTTCTTTTTTTCTTTTTCCTTTCTTTCCTTTTCTTTGTCTTGTTTCTTTCTCTCTCTCTCTCTCTCTTTCTTTTAGTTTCTTTTCTTAGTTGTTGTTTGTGTAACAAAAAGCCAAGAAAGAGCTTGAGTTTCTTGGCAAGAATAATGTGATATTAGTAAGTAAAGGTTTTTTAAAACCTGATGACTACGATATATGTAGAGTCTTGTTTAAACTACCTAACCTTGGCTGTGGTGATAATGCATAAATGTGTCCAGCTCTCACTTAAATTATGCAATGATATTTTTCTCTGAGAAAATTATACTGAATGTAACTTATAAAAGCTTTACTGTATGTGAGTTGTAAACATTTTATTCATTAGAACTCCAAAATAGATGTGCAGCAATCAGTCATTGACATTTGGCTAAGACCACATGGTACGCCCCTGAGCAAGGCTAATCTTTAGGTTTTTTCCTATAGAAAATATTCTTCCTATCAGTAGCCATTTATTTGATATTCAGAAGAGGAAAATTTTTTCATTCTCCAGTAAGACTTTTAAAAATTGTTACAGATGCCTAGCTTTTCACAGATACCATGTATTGTAAACAGTCATGTGTTTTAATTTTATTTTTCTCTATTTGCATAATTATCCTAGTAATCTCAAAGACACTGACAACTCAAAGAACAGCAGCACAGTACTGTTAGAATTTAAGTATGTTGTTAGTTTACATTTCATTTAGTTGTGGATAAATGTTAGACACCTGTAGAAATAAGCTTATATGGTGGAAATGACAGCTATATCATGAATTATTTTCAGAAATGGGTCTTTGAATAGCAGATCAGGATTTAAATGATAAAATTATTTATGAATCACTTTTGTGGTCATACATATATGATACAACCTGACTGCCTGGAGTTATTGGTACAGAAATGGCTACCTATCACCCATTGAGCTTGGTAAATATGCCTGGGTTTCTTATATTCAATATGTTATGTTTCCCTTCTGTCTCTAGAATATGGCTCTTCAGAAGACAGACAATAGATATTTAAGTTTTTCCGTACAATGAAACACTAAATTAAAAACATTGCTTGATATTTCATTTAAAATTGTACCTTGCTTAAGATTTACTGAGTAACTGAAATGTCCACAATTTAAAATAAATTCAATCATGTGTGATAAAATATCTCACCTATAATAGAAGAAAAGGAAAATCATATTATTTGGCAATTTTGCAGCGTTGTGGTCACCTAACAGGCATATCCAGCAGATAAGAAACAATATGAAAGGATTGCATTAACATGGCGAGTTTTGCCCTAAGGAAAACAGTCTTGCATTCCGGATTCTTACAGGAAAGTCTCAGGTACTTATTATGTTTTTCTTGTATTATCGTCCACTCTGTGATTCAGCTTCACTGTTGAGTGGTTATTGAATTATGTAATAGAGATTTGGTTTCTCCCAAAATGTTACCACGTTTGAAACTATGGTTGGTTGCTTTGTAGTCATTTTGGAGCATGTAGCTTCCATCTTAAGAGTAGAGGAAATATATAACTAAAATGATCAATACGTGAAAGAAAAGGATAAAAACTATGTTCTCAATTTTGCTTCTATCAAAACATCCCCTGTATGTGTGTACATGTGTGTGTGTTTACATGTGTGTGGGTGTGTGTGCATGCATGTTAGTGCATATGTGTGTGCATGTGTGTATTGGGAGTGTGTGTGATCTGCGTGTCCATTTACCTCTGTTCTTACTCCCCGTTGGCTTTAGTCATCTACCTTATGATGAATTTCAAAATGAAGCTATATTAAAATAATTGCAATATAAGAATTCAGTCTCACATGCTACTGCAGATAGTTAACTTTTGCTGCAATCTATTGTACGTTTGTGATTTTCTGGGTTAGTTAACTTAGCAGAATCTGGTTATTTATTTTTGTGTAGGCTTAATGTTCACTGAAAGATAAATTAAGCCAATTACTGTAAGTCAAAAATTAAGGTGCTCCCACTGCAGAGATTTAAGGCATGGGCCTAATATGCTGTATTATGAAGCCTTGTGACTGAAAAATATGTTTACATATGTTGTCTATTTTTTTAATAAACTTTTATAGCTGGTCTATTTGCTCAGTAGCTTTGATCTTCTCCTGATTATTGTGACTATAGTTTGTAATGGTTTATTTTGTATTCAGTGAGGAAAAGTATGTTAATAAAGTGTGTTTAATAAGCCAGGTATTAACCTGCTAAATTTATTAAACTGAAAATCACTAAATGAGTCCTTCAATTAAATACACCAAAAAAGGTAGAATGCAATGTTTTATTTCAAATTTTTTTGGTTTACATATGCATTGAAAAGTTGTATTTCACAGTGAGCCTTTTGCAAGTCCAGCTTTTCAGAAGGCACACTTTTGCAGAGTGAAATTAGTATGTGAACAAAATCTCAGTGATTAATGAGACGTGTTGATTTTATCGTTTAATTTTATGTTTAAATCAGAAGAATTTCAAACACCACCTAACGTAGAAATTCTTACTAAGTGATAAAAGCTCGACTGAATGAGGAAAGCAGATCTCAGGGCTTCATGCAGATCATAGAATTACCCTACCATATGAGAGGGAGCGAAACGTAACATGCATTGAATATCTGCTAAGTATGGGGAACCCTCCTAGGTGCCTATAAAAGACAACTCCTGTAATTCTCTTTAATAAAAATTGTGAGATAAGTAGTACTACTCCTGTTTCATTAGATATGAAATAGACACAGAAAGATTTGGTAAATTTCCAAAGACCCGGTCTGAGTCGAGTAATCACCTGTTCTTACCTGTGGTTAATAGTTGTAAGCATGATATAGAAGACGAGGACATCTTGTGAGTGAGCTTTGTAAATGTTATCTAAAGCTAAGGTAGTTTCTCTCTCATCAAACAGTTCAGAAGTCTAAAAATGTGTGAGTGCTGTTGAAGTCAAATAAGATATAGAGATGGGGTAGAGAGATCCAAGATGGCTGATCACTAGCAGCTCGGGCACGTAGCTCCCAGTGAAAGTGCAGAGAACGACAGGACGCCACACTTTCAGACGAATAGTTGTTGCTCACGGACCAAGAGATTCCCAGTGGAGGAGCCCCACGGGTCGCCAGAGCGACTCTTGTGGCCGGCGCGGCGGTTGTGCTGGCGCCTTAGTGCAGCAATTCTTGGTGCAGAGTCCGGAGATTCCCAGCCAGAAAAGCACCATCAATCTTAACACCGCTGTTTTGGCCGGTGCAGTGGATTGCTCAGATTTCGGCGCTGGGAATCAAAAGTTGGACGTCCGCTCAGAGACCTAGTTAGAAAGTCGGTAATTACAAAGACGACAGAGAGATAAATATATAATGAAGAGAAGAAACCAGCCTAAAAAGGCAGAGAATACTCAAAATCAGAATGCCTCTCCCTCTACAGGGGATCACAATTCCTCATCAGTAACGGAACAAGGCTTAATGGAGAATGAGTGTGTGCCAATAACAGAAGCAGGTTTCAAAATGTGGGTGATAAGAAACTTCTGTGAATTTAAAGAACTTGTTCTAACCCAATGCAAAGAAACTAAGAACCTTGAAAAAAGGTTTGACGAAATGCTAACGAGAATGGACAATTTAGAGAGGAATATAAGTGAATTGATGGAGCTGAAAAACACAACACGAGAACTTCGCGAAGCATGCACAAGTTTAAACAGTCGAATTGATCAAGCAGAAGGAAGGATATCAGAAGTCGAGGACCAGCTCAGTGAAATGAAATGAGAAGACAAGATTGGAGAAAAAAGGATAAAAAGGAATGAGCAAAGTCTCCAGGAAATATGGGACTATGTGAAAAGACCTAATTTATGTTTGATAGGTGTACCTGAATGTGACGAAGAGAATGAATCCAAGTTGGAAAATACTCTTCAGGATATCATTCAGGAAAACTTTCCCAACCTAGCAAGGCAGGGTAATATTCAACTCCAGGTAATACAGAGAACACCACAAAGATATTCTTCAAGAAGACCAACCCCAAGGCACATAATTGCCAGATTTATTAGGGTTGAAATGAAGGAGAAAATACTAAGGGCAGCCAGAGAGAAAGGTCAGGTTACCCATAAAGGGAAACCTATCAGACTTACAGCAGATCTCTCAGCAGAAACCCTGCAAGCCAGAAAAGAGTGGGGACCAATATTTAATATCCTTAAAGAAAAGAACTTTCAACCCAGAATTTCATATCCAGCCAAATTAAGCTTTATGAGCGAAGGAAAAATTAAATCTTTTGCGAACAAACAAGTACTTAGAGACTTCACCACCACCAGGCCTGCTTTACAAGAGCTTCTGAAAGAAGCACTATACATATAAAGGAACAACCAATATCAGCCTTTCAAAAAATATATCAAAAAGCAAAGAACATTAACACAATGAAAAATTTACATCAACTAATGGGCAAAACAGCCAGCTAGCATCAAATGACAGTATTAAACTTATATATATTCTAATTGGATAAAAAGCCAAAACCCATCGGTATGCTGCATCCAGACCCATCTCACATGCAACAATACACAAAGACTCAAAACAAAGACAAGGAGGAAGATTTACCATCCAAACAGAGAGTAAAAATAAACAAATAAGCAAAAAGCAGGAGATGCAATTCTCGCCTCTGATAAAGTAGACTTTAAAGCAACAAAGATCAAAAGAGGCAAAGAAGGACATTACATAATGGCAAAAGGATCAATGTAACAAGAAGAGCTAATGATTCTGTAGATCAACGAGATAGAAAATTGGCAAGGACGTCCAGGACTTGAACTCAGACCTGGAACAAGTAAACTTAATAAACATTTGTAGAACTCTCCACTTCAAATACACAAAACATACATTACCACCTCACACCTATTCCAAGGGTGACTGCATAATTGGAAGTAAATCACTCCTCAGTAGTCGCATAGCATTTCATGGGTTTAAGTGAGATATTGGTTGGCTGCTTGTTTGTTATTTTCTTCCTTTATTCCTTCCTGTCTACATCATTAAGCATAATTATTGGTATAAAAGTGGTTTTCAATACCCATTACTAAATTGCATTCTAGCCTGGGCAAGAAAGCAATACTCCCATTCTCTCTCTCTTCCTTTTTCTTCCTCTTTTTCATTCTTTCTAAAAAAAAAAAAAAGATATAGAGATGGATATTGAAATTTGAAACATTTTATTTGGGAAGAAAGAATTGGGATTCAGGGCATACACAGAGACCAGGTGATCCAAAGAACAGAGACAGTTGGGAGTTTTATTAGGGAAATGTTACGTATTGTTTTGAAAGAAAGCTCATTGGCACTAGAGAAGCTTTTGGACTCTGGCAAGCTCTGGTTGGTGAGTGACGGCAGGAGTTAAAACAGGTCTTAGAGCCACAACTGGTTGCTTCAGCAGCTACTGGGTAAAACTGGCCCTGGGTTGACCGCAGGCCATTTCAGCAGCTGGGCTTGTAGAATATGTAATTCCTGGTGTAGGAGCTATGTTCCCCGAGTGCATTTTCCTCCCTGGTCCCTCAGCTCTGATTTAATTGGGTATGTATGACAAGAATTACCCAATTTGTATTATTAACTTTCATAGTACTTATTTAAAAGTAAAACAGTATATTAGTTAATAACAGTTAATACAATGGAATATTTCCTAAGTAAGTATAAAATGCAATAGAAAGGAGTAAAACATACATATCTGATAGATCAATTAAGAGAAATGAGGTATTCTGTTCAATAGGTTCACCAATGCCATGGTCTGAATATGTCCCCCAAAATTCATATGTTGAAATCCTAACCCTCAAAGCTATGGAATTAAGAACTAGGAGTTGATTAGATCATGAATTCTCAGGAATGGGGTTAATGATTTTATAAAACAGGCCTGAAGGAACCTGCTTTCCTCTTACACCATGTGAAGATACAGTGAGAAGGTGCTATATATACACTAGGAAACAGACCCACAGCAGACACGGAGTCTGCCAGCATCTTCATCTTGGACTTCCCAGCCTCCAGAACTGTGAACAGTAAATGTGTGTTTAGAAGCCACCTAGTTATGTTATATTGTTGCAACAACCCAGATGGACTAAGACAATAAATACGGTGAAATTATGTACGAACTGCAATATACTCATAAAATAATTTAATTGGGCCTAAGTTGTCTCAATTCTTTACTGCTGAAAACACCAACATGTGGAAACAGAGTGAAAGATGAAGTATTCATGAATGAAACCATGTAATCGGTACCACAGAGTGGAACAAAACTAGCTGTTTTACAGCCAAGCAAAACATAGCAGGTCCTCACATAACGTTTCATTCAATGTCATTTTGTTATAATATTAATGTGGAAAAAAACCTGATTCTCAGCCAGGGCTGCTGTCTGTGGAGTGTGCACTTTCTCCCTATGTCTGTGCGGATTTTCTCAGGGGACTCTGGTTTCCTCCCACATCCCAAAGACATGCTAGGTTAACTGGCATGTCTCAGTTGTACCAGTGTGAGAGTGTGGGTGTGTGTGTGAGTTGCCCTGCCATGGAATGGGTCCTGTTCAGGCCTGTTTCCCACCTTGTGCCCTGAGCTGCTGGGATGGGCTCTGGCCACCTGCAACCCTGAACTGGAATCACTGGGTATATAATTAGCTTAAATTGTTTTTATTAATCTTAGGTGTATATTTAGGTCACGTTTATTTCAATGTTTAATATTAAAAGTGTTTGGGGTCTTTATTTAGGGGTGTGTTTTGTGACCAGAAATATGCCCTAGGAACTTAACTGCTGTTTTTATTAATTCAACTTCAGTGAAATCGGTTTTGTTTTACCTTGTTTTGCTTAAAGTCACGGTTTCCACATACCTATGGACTATGTTAAGTGAGGACTTACTGTAAGTAGTTTGGATTAAGAAGCTTCCATACACTGACAAACTTGTTTAGCACCTAGAAAGAGACACCAGATTTAGCGGAGAGCAAGGAAGATGAAGCCTGTCCCCTGGATGGTTTTAATGAGAAAACGCTGTGCTCAGGGCAGACTTCATGGACATCATGTGACTTGTGCAATCACACAGAGCCTCACACTCAGATGGTCCTTGAGCCTGACTTTAATGCTCTGCTAACACCATCTTGAAATTCTTAATAATTTTTAAAGAGGGAGCTCCCTCCGTTTTATTTTGCACCGGGTCTCACAAGTTGTGCAGCCGATCCTGACAACAAGCGAAGGGAGTGTTATAAAAGGTGAAGTCCTTGGGGCTTTGATAGCATTAAAGAGATCATCTAATCTTGTGTGGATGGGGGGTGTCAGGGAAGTGTCTGAGGAAGCCAGGATGTCCACTGGATGAGGGGTGCTCCATACAGAGTTTCTAGCTTGTGAAAAGTCCTAAGTCATTTTTCTTGTGCGGCATTCCATATTTTCTCTTTGTTTTTGGCTCTTAGTGTTTTTGCCATGACACATGTGGTTGTGGACCTCTTTGCACGTATACTTCTTGGAGTTTGTTGAATTTCTTGAATGTGTAGCTCCAGGTGTTCAGGATATTTAAGAAGTTTTCAGCCATTATATTTTCAAATATTTTTTCTTCTCCTTTTCCTCCCTTCTTCTGCTACTCCCACTGCACATGCTGGTGTGCTTAGTGAATCCAACATTTCTCTGTGGCTCTGCTTATTTTTATTCATTCTTTTTTTTCCAGATTATATAATTGGTATTGATCTCTCTTCAAACTCTGATTCTTTAGTTCAAATTTACTGTCCAAACATTAGTGAATTTTTCATTTGGGCTATTATATTTTCTCCTCCATGATTTCCATATGATTCTTTTTTATCTCTGTATTGATATTCTCTATTTGATGAGACATTGTCATCAGATTTTTCTGTACTTCTTTAAACGTGTTTTCTTCTAGTAAATTGAACATATTGATAATGGCTGGTTGGAAGTCTTTACTATTAAATCTGAAATCTGGGCCCTCTCACAGGCTATTTCTGTTTGCTTATTCTCCTGGTGTATAGGCTGTGCTTTCCTGTTTCTTTCCATGCCTCACATTTTTTGCTGAAAACTGAATATTTTAGGTAATTGTGATATTGTGAAATATATATTTGTTTCTCATCCCTGTCTCCCTGTATACAACTTTTAAAATCTTTGCAATCTCCAAAATGCTGTCTTTTTGTATGCTAATGAATTGACTAATGGCTGTCAGCCCCTCGATGGCTTCAAGGCGGGGACTGGTCACTGGAAAGACCAAGGTATTGGTCACTGGGAAGAGGGTTGAGACTTTCAGCCTCAAATCATGTGCTGAAGGTTAAGTTGGTCGCCAGTGGCCAATGAGTTAATCAATGATGCCTGTGTAATGAGGCCTCCATATAATCCCCATAGGACAGAGTTTGGGAGCTTCCAGAAAGCTGAACATGTGAAGGTTCTGAGGGTGACACACCCAAGGAAAGCATGGAAGTTCCACAAGCCTCCCTGCCAACCTCGGCTTAAACATATCTCCATCTCTATCTTTTGTAATATCCTTTACAGTAAACAAAAAGTGTTTTTCTAAATTCTGTGAGCAGCTCTAGCAAATTAATTGTTCCAAGGAGGAGGTCCTGGGAGCCCTGATTTACAGCTCATAGGTCAGAAGCACAGGTTAAAAAAAAAATCTAGAGCTTGCTATTGGCACCAAAATTAGGGAGCAGTCTTGTGAGACTGATTCCTTAACCAATGGGATCTGGTGCTATCTCTGGTTAGATAGTGGCAGAATTGAACTGAATTAGAGGACACACATCTGGTGTCTGCTGCAGAATTGATTACTGGCCTGACGTGTGAGGAAAGCTCCTCCAAGCCCCATCTGGTGTCAGAAGCATGTCGTGAGTGCACAGTAGAAAAAACTGAATTCGTTTCTCCCACTCAGTAATACAGTTGACCCTTGAACAACACAAGTTTGAACTGCGCAGGTCCACTCATGCTCACATGGTTTTCAGTAAAGCTTATACCTAGTGCACCTGCCTCTCCTTCCTCCCCTTCCATCTCCTCCACTTCTTCTGCCTCTGCCACCCCTGACACAGCAAGCTCCTCTTCCTCCTCCCTTCAGCATGAAGATGATGAGGATGATCTTTATGATGATCCACTTCCATCATAGTAAATACATTTTCTCTGCCTTACGATTTTCTTAGTAACATTTTCGTGTAGCTTACTTTATTGTGAGAATATAGTGGCGGGGCATGGTGGCCCACGCCTGTAATTCCAACACTTTGGGAGTCCGAGGTGCGCAGAGGAGATTGAGACCATCCTGGCCAACATGGTGAAACCCCATCTCTACTAAAAAAAAAAACAAAAAACAAAAAATTAACTAGGTGTGGTGGCCTGCGCCTGTAGTCCCAGCACTCGGGAGGCTGAGGCAGGAGAATTGCTTGAACCTGGGAGGTGGAGGTTGCAGTGAGCCGAGATTGCGCCACTGCACTCCAGCCTGGCAACAGAGCGAGACTCTGTCTCAAACTAAAAAGAAAAAAGCATATAGTATAAAATGCATATAACATACACAATATGTGTTAATCTACTTTTTATGCTATCGATAAGGCTTCCAGTCAACAGTAGGCTATTAGTAGTTAAGTTTTTGAGGCGTCAAAAGTTTTGTGTGGATTTTCAACAGTGTTGGGTGTTGGTGCTCCTAACCTTCATGCTATTCAAGGGTCACCTGTATAATGCAGCAGCTGTGGGTACTCATTCCCTTCAGCCTCCCTCAGGTCTTGTTTTTGGTGCTATTTGCTCATTTGTATGGGGTTTGCTAGACTATTTTAGTGAAGTCTATTTCCTCCACCAAGTGCAGCCTTTGAAGCCTTCAGTGTCACTCCTTGGAAGGTTCAGGCTTGGCCTCCACACAGCCACCTGGGATGACAGGGTTTTAGCACAGCTCTCTTTAACTGTCTCTTTCCCTGATCTCTCTGATAAGCTGTCTGCTTCATTTGACATGACACCCAGTGATTGCTAGATGATTGCTCTATTATTTTTGCTTATGCCCTGGGGCATACATTACTCCACAGTCTATTCCAATTAATTTCGGGCAGAGGTAGCTTTGGGGCTGGTCTTTAAGGCTTGTTCTGACCCAGGAGGGCTCCTGTTCGCTCTCTCTTTTTACAATTCTCTCCGATAAACTCCGTGGCCTATGGTTTGGCTTGTTGCTCTTAGTGAACAGCACAGTTTTTGAGAGTGTTCTGAGGCTTCGACTTTACCACACTTTTACATAAAATCAGTTTCTTTGGTGACATCTTTGGAGGCTGCAGTGAGCTGTAATCATGCCATTGTATTCCAGTCTGGGCAACAGATCAAGACCCTGTCTCAAAAAAAACAGAAAGAAAGAAGAAAGGAAAGAAGGAAGGAAAAATGAAGGGAGGAAAGAGGAAGAAAAAAGGGAGGGAGGGGGAGGGAGGAAGAGAGAGAGCAAGAGAAAGAAAAAGAAAAGATGAGGAAGAGGAGGGAAGAAAGGAAGGAAGGACAGAGGGAAGGGAGGGAGGGAGAAAGAAAGAGAGAAAGAGAGAAATTGGCTCACGTGCTTGTGGAGCCTGGCAAGTCTGAATTTTGCAGGGCAGGGCAGTAGGCTGCAGACCCAGAGAAGAGTTGATGCTGCAGCTGGGGTCCAAAATCAGTCTGGAGGTGAGAGATCCAAGATCAACAAGATCAGGGTGTCTGCAGGGCTGCTTCCTCCCGAGGCCCTTCTCCCTGTCTCGTACTGTGTCCTCACATGGTCTTCCCTCCGTATGTATCTGTGTCTACATTTCCTCTTATGAGGCAACGACGGTAAAATGAAATCATATCAGCCCACCCATACGACCTCATTTTTCCTTAACCACTTCTGTAAAGGCCTTATCTTTAAATACAGTCCCATTCTGAGGTGCTGGGGGTCAGGACTTCAATACATAAATTTGAGGGGGACCCAACTTAGTCCATAAAAGAACGACTCAGCCCATAACAGAGTGCCATGTTTAGCATGACAGTGATCTGGCAGGTAGATCTGAGAAGGCTCCAGCCTGGGTAACAAGAGTGAAACTGCATCTCAAAAAAAAAAAAAAAAAAAGATCTGAGAAGGGAAAACTGGAGCCACCGAGGAAAAAGTTTTTTAAATCAGCTTTTCTAGCAAGAATAAAGAGGAGAGGGGGTACGTGATAGGAACGGTTCAACCTCCAAACAGCACAATTGTCTGTGGAAAGCAAAGAACAAGAGGTTCATGAGGGCAGAACGCTGAGTCTGCTGGGAGACTGGGCCACCCACAGGAAAGGAAACATGGGAAATAGGTGCTTGGCTTTGGGCAGGCAACATCTGCAGTTCTGAATGGTGGGAAAAGTTAGGAGGCATCCAACGGGCAGGCGGAGCTGGAATTTGAGACAGCCATCGGAGCTGGAGAGAGATTCTGGAGTCATCAGAATTTTGGTGATAATTGAAGACGTTAAGTAGCTCAGGGAAGGAATCTAAAAAGAAAAATGCTGAAAAAAGCTCTTTTGGACAGAGTCAAAAGAGCCAGAGGAGATCTGAAGAGGGAGGACAACTTATGGGTAAGAAAGATCCAGAAACTAGAAAGCAGTGAAGATCAAATCAAACTTCTCAAATACTTTTCTTAATTCATAACAAAACTTTCTGGGCTAATATTATCTAAGAATTACACCACTCCCTGGAGCTAATCAGCACTTATGTCCCCGCTAAGTGGAAGTGGGAAGAGAAGCTGGGTGTGCATCAGACTTATTAAAAGCAGCAGCCCTGTCGAGTTCCACCTACCTATGAAATCCCAAGGGGGCAATGTCAATCCAGAAATAAAACACCACGACTTAGATCATGCCAGTACTCCTATTTTTCCTCCTTTCTGTTCCTTTTTTTTTTTTTTCAAGTGTAAAGTGAGAGCATACTGCACGCACCATATTTAAAAGTTCCCCAACCCCCAAACTATAGGTCAGGGAATCAATATTATATTTGATCATCATTTGACCTCAGACATAATGATTAATTTTCCAGGTCTCAGTGGCCACCTTGCCCCATGCTGCTGCCTACAGATGGCTGCAGGGTCTCTGTCAGCAATGCCATGTCCTTCTTCGTGTTGATTTAGCCTGGCACTAGTTGCTTAGTAGCAAGAGATACTGCTATATCACATCTATAGAGATAGCCAAAATCTAGACTACTGACAAGGACCTAGGAGGTACAATTGTGTCACTTTAGATGCCAAAAAGCCAGAACGTATTCTAATGTACCCTCTCCAAAAAGTTTTAATGTATTCTCTTAAGAAATGTTTTCTACAGAAAATACAAATCTAAATGTATTACATAAATCTATGGGAAAATGTTATTTATTTGAAAATAAGATTCTGTCACAAGACCAAAGGTTTTTTACTTACATATGATCGTGTGAACCACAGTGACCCATGGTTGTGTAAAAACTGGAAAAATGTGTATGTTTAACAGATATTGAATTTTTCAAGTAGCGAAGTCTTTTTCTCTGAAATGGGTAGGTATTCATAGAGGGACAAACATGAATCAAATCCGTGAATTCGGTAATAATTGTTCCTCCCATCTCTTGTTCACCCAGCCTCAATGTGTGTTTGCAAACATGGAAGACTCCTGTTGGAATCCTGAGTGGAATTTCTGTTGTTTTCTTTCTGCTCACTAGATGGCACTCTAGCCACATTACTTCACAGGCAAGGAAGCCCAAAACGGTGGGTTATTTGAACTGAAGAAAAGAGCGTAAGAGCAGTTGATGTGATTTAGGAAGATATTGGAAGGACGAGGGGAGCAAAAGAAGTGGTTTTTCAATATTAGTTACACAAAAACAACAAGCAGGTGTTTATAAATGTATCTTTTCCGTACTAGCTTGGTCAGATCTCCAAATTCAGCCTCGGTGGAATTGAACCAAAATGTTTCAAATACTAGGTGGCCCATCACTCTCAGACACAGGCTGAAAGCAGACTTCCCTCCTGCACTCAACAACCCATCTAAAAATGGTACCTGCTTAAGAAATGTCCTCTAATAGTCATTTAATAGATGAAAACCGCTCGCAGGCTGTGTCTCATACTGGACTCTGGGAGCACACAGCACACACTCGCAACATGCTATTTGCTTGGGAGCAAGAGATACCCCTACATCACATCTATAGCGATAGCCCAAAACTGGACTACTGACAAGGACCCAGGAGGTACAATTTTATCACTCTAGATATCACACACACATACACACCACACAAACACACAAAAGACACACACAATGCATAATATCCATAACAATATACATTACACACATCTATACACACACTTATGCACACACCATGAAAACACAAGAACACGCACTCACAATGCACACTTATGCACAACACACACTCATAACACACTTAAACACAAACTCACACTCATAACACACACACTTACATGTACAATGTACACTTAAACATACACAACATACCTATACTTATAACACACTTATACACACCCAGCATACACAACACACAACACATACAAACTTATACACATACACTCACACACACTCACACATCCCAACATCAAGATTATTTAGCTTACCAAAATGATTCACCTTCAAAGGAGGATAGCGCTTAAAATGACAGAGGGTGGAGAAGGGACTCCTTAGACAAGTGTCCTTCACCTCTGGTCATCATCTCCTTCTTACAGAATATAGAAATTTTTCTCACTAAGAGAAGAGTAACAAAATTAGAGAATGCATTAGTATTTTACATAGTTTAAAGACATCAATCTCTCTTGTGCATCATAAAAATATATGTGAGATAATGGCAGAAATCTCCTTCAATTTGCTTTTCTCACACCGCTGCATTTACGATTCTCTTTGTTGCTTTTAATTATTACAAATCATCCTTAAATATTCTGGGCTGGTGCAGTTCCTTTCTTTCTCAAGCTTCTTTTTTTTTTTTTTTTTTTTTTTTTTCCAGATGGAGTCTAGCTCTGTTGCCAGGCTGGAGTACAGTGGGGCAATCTGAGCTCACTGCAACCTCTGCCTCCTGGGTTCAAGCAATTCTCCTGCCTCAGCCTCCCAAGTAGCTGGGACTACAGGTGCGCACCACCACGCTCAGCTAATTTTTGTATTTTTGGTAGAGACGGTGTTTCACCATGTTGGTCTGGATGGTCTCGATCTCTTGACCTCGTGATCCGCCCACCTCGGCCTCCCAAGGTGTTGGGATTACAGGCATGAGCCACTGTGCCTGGACGGCCCTGAAGGTTCTTTTTAAAGCATGTCCAATGTTATAACAAGGCCTATTACATTTGGTGTCCAAGGATGTGTGAATCGGTGGTATCAGTTTTTCTTTTTTTTTTAATTTTTTTTTTTTTCTTTTTAAAGATGGGGTTTCACCATGATGGCCAGGCTGGTCTTGAACTCCTGACCTCAGGTGATCCACCCACCTCAGCCTCCCAAAGTGCTAGGATTACCGGTGTGAGCCACCGCCCCCGGCTCGGTATCACTGTTTTTCATCCCAACACCCCATGTCTTACTGATCCAGGTCTGACAGTGTGTCAGTTCTTTTGATTCCGTTATGTGCCATGCAGAATTTCATAATTATTAAGAGTAAAGCAAAACAATACATCTCTTCTTTTAAGGTAAAGACAGGTATTGGCTTTGTACATGGTAATTATGCCTGAGGATACTCACTTTCCTGGGACCAATATGACATATTAAAGATTTATGACCACACGCTCCCTCCAGCATTAAAAAAAAAAATTGAGAGGAGATGAGGTTATATAAACCACTTTTTAAATTTGACATTTTGTCCACAAATCTCACTATCCACTGAAATGGACTGAAATAACACTACTGCTGTGTTCTACACGATTATCATGAAAGAAATAAATCTAAATTGATAAAATACGGATAGCACAGTAAAGCACAAAATAATGTGAAATCATATCACCTAGAGATAAACACTGTTAACATTTTAACATTTTGGTCTACCTTTTTCCATTTTCTTTCTCTGTGTATATAGTTACAAGAATGGGTGTTTCAAGGCAAAACATACTGTTCTTGTTTTTCATGCAGCCGTCTACGGGGAACATTTCCACTGTTAATCAACATTTTCCTACAACCAGAGTTTTCATGGCTGTGTGCTACACTCTCTTATGGTTGTATTATAATTTAGTATTTATCACCATTATATGAAACAGTCTGGTAAGCATTCTTTTTCGGCTTCTTAGAATTATTGAGTCCAGATCTAAATCAGAGTGCCTGGACTCAAATTTTCACAATGGTATGATCTTACTAACTTGGTGTCCTCGGGTGAGTTTCATAAACTCCAAAGCCTCATTTTCTTAAGATGATATAACAATAATCGTACCTATCTTATACAGTTGAAGTGGGGATTAAATGAGAAAATCCATGCCTGGCAAATCTGATCCAGCTAAATATCAACAGGATCATACCTATTTAAGTGAGATCACTTGAATCAAGTGGGATTGATCCTAGGATTGTAAGGTTAGCTTAACATTCAAAAATCAATGACTGTATTTCACTGAATAGAAGATTTTTTAAACACACCTAATACGATCACCTCAACAGGTGCATAAAAAGCCTTTGATGAAGTTCAGCACTTCTTTTTTTTTTGAGACGCAGTCTCGTCCTGTTGTCCAGGCTGGAGTGCAACGGCATGATCTCGGCTCACTGCAACCTCCGCCTCCCGGGTTCAAGCAATTTCTGCCTCAGCCTCCCAAGTAGCAGGAATTATAGGCACCCACCACCACACCTGGCTAATTTTTGTGTTTTAGTAGAGACCGGGTTTCACCATCTTGGACAGGCTGGTCTTGAACTCCTGACCTCATGATCCACCCACCTTGGCCTCCCAAAGTGCTGGGATTACAGGTGTGAGCCACTGCACCCGGCCAGCACTTCTTAATAATCAAAACTCTAAGCAAGTTAGGAAAAGAAGAGAACTGCTTCAACCTGATAGTGGGAATCGATGCAAAATGTACAGCTCATATCACAGTTAATAGTGAAAGACTGAATCTGTGAGTCTAAGACCAGTAATAAGAAGACAAAGAGGTTCACTCTCTTCTCTTGTCCAGGAGGTTTAAATTGGGCAATTTGACAAAGAAAGGAAGCAGACTACATAACTACTGGGAAAAAAGAAATAAAACTGCCTGCATGGACATAACATAAACTGAGAGAAAAAAGCCAGGCAGTACCTGCTGTATTTAGACCTCAAAAAGAGAGGTAGCGGGTCATTCGAGTTGCCTGGGGCCAGAGGTGATATGGGGTTTGACTGGAAAGTGGCATAAAGTGATAGACATGTTCTATATTTGTATTTTGGTGGGGGTTATATAGGTTTATATGTTTGCCAAAATCCATTGAGCTCTATGTTTAAAATATATGCATTTCATTGAATGTAAATTGTATTTCTGTCAATATCCTCCATTCAGGAACACACATGCAGTTGAAAAAGTTAGGTTTATCGCTCATTGTAGCAAGGGAGAACCCAGACCCTAGGGAACTGTGGGGTGTCTCTGAAAGAGGTGGTTAGAAAGGGCATAGAGGATTTCATTTTGCGTTAGGTGGTTTGGGGGAGTGTTTAAGGAAGCAGGGCTTTGCCCCGGAGTGTATAGTATCAGGTAGCTGGAGTAATTTTATTTTTGTGGCCTGAACAGAATACATGCTTTGCATGTGTTCAAACATGATTATGAAATTGTCTGGTTTATGTCTTGATCTATCCCAGCCACAGAGTAGCCTTGTCTGATGTTGATGCCAGGCTTAACCAAGGCTTACCTTTGACTGCATGTCTACTCATAGCTACACTAAGAGCTGGCGGTGAGTACCAGGCCAGCTCACAGAATCAGAGACTGCTTTTCTGCTTCTTATCGCAGTAAAGTGATTTTAAAACCTCACTGTGAAAAGGCAGAACCTTTGAAACTTCCTGAGAAAGTAACCTAAAACCGTATGCTAAACTCTTGATGTTTACTCTGTAGACAAGGTCCTGTGCACTGTACAGATGCACCTGCGGTATTTACTGCTCTAACATCAGATTCCAAATTCCTGCTGCTATTTACCAGCTACTAGCTCAAGTTGCCTAGTAATGGTGAATATTTCTCTTTCATTGGTGTACACCTTGTAAAATTTCATCCTTTGTCAAGCTTTTGTCTATCATAACTCTTGGTGGTCTTTTAATATCAAAACATATTTAATTTAGTGACTCTGTGTCTTGAGGGGAAAAATTGTTTTCTGGTATGCAGTTTATATTCTCATAACAGAAAAAAATCTTTAACAGTTAATGTAGCCACTGAGTTTCCTGCTGAATAACTAAATGTGTAACACAAGAGCCTGTAGCTATATCTGTGATGTCATTCTTTGATATTCTACCACATTGTGTTCTATGTAGCTTCCTTTTGGCTAATTCCAAGAATTCTTATTCTTTAGATGAAATATTTAAATGCTGCTTGTTGTCATTCATGAGGTGGAATGACACATTTTCTTTACAAGGAAATCAGGGTCTTGAATGTTTTGTTCCCTTGGTGTTGAAAATGTGTTTCAGAAATCTACTACTACTTCAAAAAAAAAAAGTATTCAAAAGTCTATGTTGGTCGGGCACAGTGGCTCATGCCTGTAATCCTAGCACTTTGGGAGGCTGAGGCAGCAAATCACCTGAGGTCAGGAGTTCGAGACCAGCCTGGCCAATGTGGTAAAACCCCATCTCTACTAAAAATAAAAAACATAGCTGGGTGTGGTGGCCCATGCCTGTAATCCCAGCTACTCAGGAGACTGAGGCAGGAGAATCACTTGAACTCAGGAGGCGGAAGTAAAATGATACAGCCACTGTGGAAAACAACCTAGCAGTTTTTAAAAGCACTAAATATGCAGCCATGACTTAGCTATTACATTCCTGGATATTTATCCCAGAAAAATTAAAACTCATGTTCATGTAAAAACCTATACACAGTTGTTTATAGCAGCTTTATTAATAATAGTCAAAACCTGGAGGCCGGGTGCAGTGGCTCATGCTTGTAAGCCCAGCACTTTGGGAAGCCAAGGCAGGCAGATTGTCTGAGGTCAGGAGTTTAAGAGCAGCCTGGCCAACATGGTGAAACCTTGTCTCTACTAAAAATACAAAATTAGCCACACCCACCTGTAATCTCAGCTACTTGGGAGGCTGAGGCAGGAGAATCACTTGAATCCAGGAGGCAGAGGTTGCAGTGAGCTGAAATCGTGCCACTACACTTCAGCCTGGGTGACAGTAAGACTCCGTCTCAAAAAAAAAAGAAAAAACGAACAGAACAAGAAGGCTTTGATTATGTCAGAACAATAATCACGCTAATTTTCAGATAATTTAATTTTGAAATTAAAAAATTTATAATCATTATTGTCTATGGCCGTGCCCTACACAATTAAAATAATTTTAAAAAGCCTTCATCTCGGGCCAGGTGCAGTGGCTCATACCTGCAATCCCAGCACTTTAGGAGGCCGAAGCGGGCAGATCACTTGAGCTCAGGAATTCGAGACCAGCCCTGGCCAACATGGTGAAACCCCATCTCTACTGAAAACACAAAAATCAGCCAGGCCTGATGACGGGTTCACCGTGTTGGCCAACCTGATTCTGTCATAACATTATGAGACAAGGAAGAAAATAAAAATATTTTACCTGAAAAAACATGTTTATTTGCCATATTTTGAAATGGCCCTGCAGAGGTGTTCTTTGTGGGGGAAAATTTGCAGCCAAATCCTGGCCTCAAGCGATCCTCCTGCCTCGACCTCCAGAAGCACTGGGATTACAGGCGTGAGCCACCACACCTGGTCTGTTTTATGTGTGTTTTCACTTCCTGACTTTCCACTTTTGTCTCAGAGAACCTGAAAACAAACATTGGCTTAATATCTTTGTTCCCACAAGAAAGAAGCTAATAAATGAGTCTCGCTTGTTTAAGGATTTAAAGCTAAGTCAAGCTTTAAATGGTAGTGGTCTTGCCGGGCGTGGTGGCTCACACCTGTAATCCTAGCACTTTGGGAGGCTGAGGCAGGTGGATCATTTGCAATCAGGAATTCGAGACCAGCCTGGCCAGCATGGCGAAAGCCCATCTCTACTCAAAATACAACAATTAGCTGGGCGGTAAAGGCATGCACCTGTAATCCCAGTTACTTGGGAGGCTGTGGCACGAGAACTGCTTGAGCCCAGGAGGCAGAGGTTGCAGTGAACTGAGATCGTGCCACTGCACTCCAGTCTGGGCAACAGAGTGAGACACTGTCTTAAAAAAATTATAGTGGTCCTAAAAGCAAACTTTACACCCTTTTCCATTCACACACAGGTTACTTGATGTCTGATCTCAGAGATGAAGACTGTGGACAAAGGCAACTCCAACCTCTAACTCTCCTCTCCCTCCCTCTCTTTCTTTGTAAAGCGGCTAAACCTTTCTCACTGCTCTGATAACTCAACATAGAAATTGAGTTTTTCCAAAACCAAGAGTTTTAGATGTGGTCTATAGATGTCGCTGTTGGGCTCTTCTCTGCTTAAATGCAAGGTTTTCTGTGCTTTGAAACAGAGTTCTGGAAGGAATGCAGCCTTTGGCCTCAAGGGTAAGAGCTCTGATGAATGCTTGCTTTGGGAAGACTCTTCTGTGGAGGCTGGTGTGAGCTTGTGATGAAGGCAGGAATTAGATTTCTTTCAGTCCATGCTTCTTTAATTTAAAATAATCTTGGCCCCTGGTGAACTTTCTGGCCTCTCACCCTCTGGGGCTGGAGGAATTACTGTGCAGTTCTCCTAATGTGGAAGACCCTCTCCTGCCTCTCGGCTTTTGCTCCTGCTGGTCTCTCCATGGGCACCCCTCCTTCCCTTTCCCCTGGATGACTCTTGATTGTCTTTTAGCACCAGTGCTCAAAGTATGGTGCACACACCAGCTGCTGGCCAGGACCCTTTGTTATTGGTTTACGACAAGATGAGCTTGTTTCAGAACCTAAGTAAACTAAATCTCAAAGCAGACTGTTCAGTTCAGTTCATTCTCTTTTTTAGTGAGACTCCCTTGATGAAGGAAGCAGTGTACTGATTTACATTTTGACACAAGCCCTTGTCACAGCCTCGCACTTTCGGTGAGTCTGCCTTCGTACAGGGCTAAGACACTCTCCTCTGGGAAACCTTGCTCAGTCCTCCATGTTCACCTCCTCTCTCCTTCCACCTCTCCACCTTGACTGTGTGTGTACCCTCATCAAAACACCTGGCACGTGGTGTTGGTAACTGTTTTCCCCAACAAGTTTATAAGCATCTTTACATCATGCATCAATTAGCTGCTGAATGAGTGAATGAATACATTTTCATATTGTAAATTCTGATAATCTGTTTAGTATAGGGTAAGAATGTTTCACGTTTTATGCAGTTTTGAACATTGCACTGTCTGTCTTCCTAATGTGTTAAATCTGAATTCGGGTTTCCAAGATAGAATAGAGGTAGTTCTTTAGATCGATAACCCTTTCCACAAATACCATACAGAAGCTGGAAGGTTAAATCACATTCACTTGAAAAGGAGACACCTACTTATTACCACCATTTTAAATTGTAAATATGGTAGAACGAGGTTTCCAGGATGCCGGCTCTCTTACCCAAGTTCTTGGCTCTCTCCCGTCTCTCTGCCTAGCTCAGCAATTCTTCCCTCAGGGCTGTGAAAGGTCAAGTAGGAACAGCAGTTTTATCCTCCCTTAATGTTTCCAGAACATTCCTGGTTTCTTACTAAAGCCTGGATTTCCTTAAAAAAAATCTGGAGTTTTGGGGGATGTAGCAGAGACTTGCCAGAAGCTGTCATTTCAAGAGTGTTTGCTTTTCCCATTTTTTGCTTCCCTTGCTCGTGATAAGCCCAAGTTTTGGAATGGTAACACATCCAGCACCCACTCCGTCAAAGCAATATCTCCCCACCATAAACAAGATGGGTGAAAGAATGTGAAAACTCCCCAAGAGAAAAACACCCATGGCTATAAAGAGGTCTTGATTCATCACATTCTCAACCTGTGCCTCTTCACACAAATCTACGGGCTCATTTCTTCCTCCACACTGTGTATATTCATCCCAGTACTGTGTGTGTGTTCACATGCATGTACAAGAATGCTTTAGATAAGCAACTACAAAAATTGTTTTAATATTAACGCTCCCTATCCCTGACCCTGATTCACTGCTAAGCATTTTAAAGCTAAAATAATCAGAAAACCTTGAGATGGTTGGCCTAGCATGTTAAGTGCTGCCTGGGTGGTGTTTCACTCTGCATTACATGACTAATTCAATAAATTTAATTTTTTAGTCCAAGTTCCTCAGAGGAAACTCGTTTTCCTTCAGACTCAGCCTTCCAGCCAGGAGGATACTGGATTCGCATCAAAAATATTACTCAGTTGTTGGCAGCCTTTGAACTACTGCCAGAGGAGACTTTCATTAGCAACAATTATACAATTCTGACATTTACAAAGGGGTTCAAAAATGCATAAAGTAGTTCCATTTCTATTACTTCACCAGATTCTTCAAAACAGCATACATTTTCATCATTTTAAAAATGAAGAATTTGAGACTCAGAGATTTCAGGTATTTTGCCCCAGATCTCACAGACAGTAAGTGGCCAATCCGGATTTAATGGCACACATGCTGACTCTGGTTCCAGTGTCTTCCTCCCATGCCTTTGGCCTAGTGAGAGGCCATGAGAGGCAGCCTCCAGAAAGCCTCTGTGAGCCAATGAGGAGCAAATGCCACGCTCATGACAAATGACCTCAACCTGTCCTTTCTTCCCCAGTCAGCCAGGGTGGATTGAGAGAAACTAGCTCCCCCAGGCTGCAAGGGCAGGGTCTGATAAATGGCACTACCCTGGGCCTGGTGGCCCTTGACATGCACCTGCTTCTCCGGAGCCTAACCAGCTCTGCCAGGATAGGCCAGAGCGCTTGCACTAGCTAAGGCCAAGTCCACAGCACCTCTGTCTGTGCAGCTTTCCTTTTCTTCCAACGACAAGGATGACAAAATGTGACAAAGAGTTACTTCCAATTGTCACTTGTCTTTAGTGTACAACATGAGTTTAAGGATTTGGTGATGAGACTGGGAGTAGCAGAAACTTAATGACACTTTTTTTTTTGAGATGGGGTCTCACTCTGTCACCCAGGCTGGAGTGCACTGACACCATCTTGGCTCAGTGCAGCTTCGACCCCCTAGGCTCAGGTGATTCTCCCACCTCAGCCTCCTGAGTAGCTGGGACTACAGTCACGTGCCACCATGCCTGGCTCATTTTTTGTACTTTTAGTAGAGACAAGGTTTTGCTATGTTACCCAGGCTAGTGTTGAACTCCTGGACTCAAGCAATCTGCCAGCCTCGGCCTCCCAGAGTACCGGGATTACAGCCATGAGCCACTGCATCTGGCCTGAATCACACTTTTGAAAAATTCTGTGGCTACTATTAAAAAGACTGGTGAAGAAAGGACAGGTGAGGTCATCTGTTGTGAGCATGGCATTTGATCCTCATATTAAAAAGTCAAACCACAACAGATGCTGGTGAGGTTGCAGAGAAAAGGGAACACTTATACACTGATGGTGGGAATATACAATAGTTCAGCCACTGTGGAAAGCAGTGTGAAGAGTTCTCAAAGAATTCAGAACTACATATGGTGAAACCCCATATCTACTAAAAATACAAAAAATTAGCTGGGTGTGATGGCACATACCTGTAGTCCTGGCTACACAGGAGGCTGAGGCAGAAGAATTGCTTGAACCCGGGAGGTGGAGGTTGCAGTGAGCTGAGGTCATGCCACTGTACTCCAGCCTGGGCAACAGAGCAAGACTCCATCTCAAAAAACAAAAAAGAATTCAGAACTACAATTCAACCCAGTAATGCCATTACTGGATATATATTCAAAGAAAATAAATTGTTCTACCAAAAAGACACAACCACTCAGATATTCACTGCAGCACTATTTGCAATAGCAAAGACATAGAGCCAACCACAAAGCCCATCAATGGTGGAGTGGATAAAGAAAATGTGGTGTATATACACCATGGAATACTACGCAGCCATAAAAAGGAATAAAATCATGTCCTCTGTAGCAACCTGGATGCAACTGGAGACCATTATCCTAAGCAAATTAACACAGGAACAGAAAACCAAATCTACTGCATGTTCTCACTTATAAGTGGGAGCTAAACATTGAATAGACATGGAAATTAAATGGCAATAATAGTCACTGAGTACTGCTTGGGAGGAGAGAGTGGGAGGCATGTAAGCAGTTGAAAATTATTGGGTACTGTTATGCTCACTACCTGCGGGATGGGACCATTTATACACCAAGCCTCAGTGACACACATTTTACCCATGTAACAAATCTGCACATGTACCCCTGGAACCTAAATTATAAATAGAAGAAGAAAAAAAAATTCTATACTTTCATTTAGAAACAATATGTCTTTGTTACAATTTCCTACGGAGCTCAGGATTAACAGCTGAAATTTTCTTAGAATTAAATACACAGATTCTGAGTTGTCCATTAACCTTGCCAGTTGGAGGTAATTGTTTCACTGGAGCTGTAACACAGCTGGAAAATATCACATCTTTCACATGGAAAAAAAAAAAGAGTCTGGAAAAAGTCTACTGAAAATTTTGTCCGATTTCACAGAATTTGCTTGTGAAGGTTTCGGTGAAAAGGAAACATAATTACAATTAACGTCTGAAAATCACTTATCTTTGTGCTTGCCCATACTATGCGTATTTCTGTCTGAAGCTCTGGAAACTAAATGTTTTTTAAATAATGCATTTGCTGAAAATGGATTAGGATAAAAGCTTTCATTTCCCCTTTGTGTTTTGATTGATCAGATTCCCAACTGTCTGAAGATTTCAAAATTAGTTTTAGACATGGGCTGGACCAGCCCTTTTCCCTCCCTCTAGGGCAACCGAGGCAAGAGCAGAACTCTGCCATCCCTCCTTTAGCCTCAGGGAGAGTTCAATTACAGAGTCTGCAGGAAACGGGGGCCAAAATCAAAATCAAAAACAAAAACAGTGGAAATGGAAAAGAATTTAATTCTAAGAAGATTTCAGCTACTAATACTGAGCTTGGTAGAAAATTCTAACAGAGATAGTTTATAAATGAAAGTGTTAAAATAGGTAGTTAGGCAGACATTTGCAAGACAGGAGAGGGCCCCCCCACCCCCGCAGGAACATCAGGCAACCATTAAGAGATGGTCAACTGGTTGTTAAACTATCTCTGAAATGCTCATTGGTCGCAGCCAGCTCCAGGGGAAGATGCTTTCTCAATAGATAGAAAAGACCTCAAGCTGGTGATCAGCAGCTTCTTGATAATATCTCAAGAGTTGAGCAAGGAGACCCATGCGTGCTCACTGAGAGGCAAAATGGTGGATGTATGACCTTCCTCTGGGGGAGTTCTACCGGTAAAGAAAAATCACCCCTGGAAAACATACATACAACCTCAATAAATGCACTACACGTGCAGTCACCATCCGAATGCTGACTGACACTGGGCCTGCGGCAGTTGAGTGACAGGAGGAGAAAATGTATAAAACCCCAAGCCAAGGGCTGAATGGGCGCTTGGAACTCTCAAGTCACCGCTTGGCCCTCTCCCAAGCGTACTTTGCTTCCTTTTGCTCCTGCTCTAAAACTTCTCTTTGCTTTCTTTCTTTTTTTTTGAGACAGAGTCTTGCTCTGTCACCCAGGCTGGAGTGCAGTGGTGCGATCTCGACTCACTGCAACCTCTGCTTCCCAGGTTCAAGTGATTCTCCTGCCTCAGACTCCTCAGTAGCTGGGACTACAGGTGCACACCAACATGCCCAGCTAATTTTTGTATTTTTAGTTGAGATAGGATTTCACCACATTGGCCAGGATGGTCTCAATTTCATGACCCCATGATCTGCCCATCTTGGCCTCTCAAAGTGCTGGGATTACAGACATGAGCCACCGCACCCAGCCTTCAAAAACTTTTTAATAAACTCTCACTCCTGCTCAAAAACTTGCCTTGATCTCTTCCTCTGCCTTAAACCTGTTTCTGCCCCTTAGCCGAATTCCCTCCTCTGAGGAAGCAACAATCAAGTTTCCTGCAGACTCATATGGATTTGCCACTGGTCACAAAAGTAGAGAAAGTACAGAAAAATGAGAGGTTAAAAATAAAATAAGACTTCCAAACCACAGAGTCAGCAGTCATTGAGGGCAGGAGATTTCCTGCTTCAGCCAGAAGGGTCTGTTTTATGTGAGAGTCCCTCATCTTTATGATTCTGCCACATGAAGTCACCACTGTAGGGAGTGACAGATGACGGTGATGGAACGGGAAAGGTTCCATTTTCCCCCTCGCAGGGCGTGCAGTGGGGGAGAGGCTCACTTCTTCAGAGCTCCTCTGCTCAAACCTCTAGAGGAGCATACAGAGGGTCAGGCAGTGGGGCTCCGACCCCACAGCAGTGTCTAGGGGTGAATGTTTGCAGTTCCTGAGGCCCCAGTGGGTGTGTGGTGCAGGGCGATTTTTTAGTTTGCTGTCTATAGGTGGCTTGTGTTAACCAGCTCAGTTAGACCCTCTACCTTGTTGCAAGGACAGAGGGCTTTCTGTATCCTGGGTTCTTGCTTTGGTGTACCAGAAGAATCAGATCACACGTGGGCTTGGAGAATGAGTCCAAAGTTTTATTGAGTGGAAGTAGCTCTCCGCCGATGGGGGAGCCAGAAGGGAGATGGTTTCCCCTGCACCTGGGCCGCTTGGTGGCCCTGGCTCTCCTCTGACTGCCCCGGCCAAACTCTGCCTCTTCCCACTGGTGATGGCCTGCCGGCGTGCCGGCGTCTGTTGTGCTCTTTCACTGGCATGCCCCCTAAACCTCCTGTCACCTTCCAGTCACTTGTGTCTTCTTCCACTGATGTGCTCCTCTCAACATTTGGATGCTATGTGTCTGCCCGCTGAGTCTCAGGTTTTTATAGGCCCAGGATGGGGGTGTGGTAGACCAGGGTGGTCTTGGAAAATGCAACATTTGGGCGTGAAAGCAGGTGTGCCTGTCCTCACCTAGGTCTGCGGGGGTGGAGACCTAGCCAGGGACCCACCTTTCTCTACCCAGCACAGCACTTCCCTGTCCCACTCCTGTATCAGTGACACAGCACCCAGGCTCCTGAGCTGGCAGGACTGCTACTGGCTGGGGCCACATTAAATTTATAACCTCCAGCTAAAGCCATGCAGGCCTATCAGGGCACGTGGGCCTCTAACTCTGTCATACAATGGAGGCGAAACCAGACTTTTGGACAGGAGATTCCCCTGTGCTTACAACCAAGGACCCCCTCACTCCCATGAGATACCCTGCAGCTGAGAAAAAGAATGAGTAAGTCTCTGTCCTGACAAGAAAGCCTATTCTTGAGACTGTTGAGAGCAGCAACCATGTTTGAAATATTCCCTATTATTTAGTGTATTCACAATAATCATGTTATTTAACTCTTTAAAAATACACACATATTTTGCAAAGGCTGTTTAAAAAATAAAATAATAAAAACACACATAGTTGGAGTTTCCCAAACAAAGAGAGGAAAAAAAAATAAGGCGTGGGCTTTTCTTCAGGTATCACACTTGACTGCGTGATGCTTCTGTCTGAATTCTACAGAACTGGGGAGCGAGTGCTGCCTCATGAACTCAGCTCCCAAAAGTAGCTCATCAGTATCCCCTCTCTACCCCTTTTCTATTTTATGCCATTTCAAGGAGCCCAACTGTCATCTGCGCACACCAAAAGTACTCCATAAATGCTGGTGGGATTTGTGGACCTCAGCTCTATACCGACAAACAAATAACTACAGCTGTTTGAGGTTATTTGCATTTACGAGGCCATGTGAACATTTTATTTCTTGGGCCAGTACAACTAGAAAGACAAAATGTGGTCTCTGGTGAAAACCAACATTAGTTAGAATTTCAGCCCACGTTTTGCACTCAGCATTGTGCGAGATTTACAAGATCCGTCAGGGATAATTGCTGCCTTTTGGAAATTTGCACTGTGAAAGAAAAAGCATGTGAGTATAAATAGGGAACATAAGTATGTGAAAAAATTTAAACAGCCCTTTGGCAGCTGTCCATTGTCAGCAGAGAGAATAGTTTGCCCAGTGTTTCCCAGAGGCCTCCCATGGTGGCCCTCCATCCCTTGGCAACTTCAGGTCCAGCCTCAGCCTACAAGCTTGGAAATTTAATTTTGCCCCTGTCTCTTGGAGGCAGACTCATGTTAAATAAGCTCAAAGAACTGATGTTAAAAAGCTGAACACCAACTGTTTATTCATTTGTGAAATAATTGAGTAACCAGAATACTCACATTTGTATGACCAGTGGATTTTCTGACTATCGAGGGACTTAGGAGGCTAACCTTTTCAGTTAGCAACAATCGTGCCTTGGATAAACCTCACTGGCTACAATACTGCCAGCCTGCTCAGGATGCAGAGGCTGTTGAGGTGGGTAAAATCAGAACAATGGAAGTTGATGAGACAAAGATTTGATGGCATTCTGCTGAGCTGCCCTGAGCATCCATCTCCTTTTGGGGATGGCCAAGACTCACTGGTGAGACTGAAGTGCCACTGAGGAGTGCCTCATGGAGATGAGCTGAATTTGTGAAGTAGGTCCTACTTATTATGGGGTCTAAAAGGAATATGTAACCAGGTTACTGGCCTCAAGGGGAAATAACTATTGATGGAATAAAGAGAAATTGTTTTTGTAACCTTCTTTCACATATTGAGCTGAATTCTATTCCTGATGTTACTGGCTAATACTCATGTCAATGGCAAATCCCCTCACATGTTGATGCCTTAGTTTCTCCATCTAGGAATGAGATCTGTGTACTACCTGCCCTCTTCTGCTTGCTCAGGAGTGTAAGATACAAAAAGGAATTGCTTATACTGTTACAGTAGGTAGCCAGTCAGGCATGGATGGGGCAGGAGAGGGCTCCCCCAACCCACCAGAAAAGTCGGGTGATAATTAGATGATGGTCCACCAGTTGTCCTACTTGCCTCTCTAAAATGATCATTGGTGGCAGCTGGTGCCAGGAAAAGGCAGTTTCTTAATAGATAAAAACACCTGAAAATGGTACTCGGCAGCTTCCACTAAGATTTCAGGAATTGAGACTATGTCATGCATGTGTCCTTAACCTTGGCAAAATAAACTTCCGGATTGATTGAGGTCTGCCTCAGACATTTTTTGGTATATACTCCTTACTTGTACCAAGTAAAAAATCATCCTACAGGGCCAGGTGCGGTGGCTCACGCCTTATCCCAGCACTTTTGGAGGCCAAGGTGAGAGAATCACCTGAGCCTGGGAGGTGGAGGCTGCAGTGAACCAGTTCTCACCACTGCACTCTAGCCTGGGTGACAAAACGAGACCTCCTTACAAACAAACAAATGAAGTATTGATTTAAAAAAACCCTACATTCTCTTGGGGAGGCATTTGTGGCTTGCCAGGCAAATGAACCCAGGGTTCTTTTGGGTAACAGAGGGAGTGAATCAACAGGCTACAGAGCAATAAAGCAGGTTAGGGCTTGGATTCGTGGCCAGATAGAATGCAAAGGTTTTGTTCTCCTATTCAACCAGCCTTAGGAGGGTCTGGAGTCACTGGTCCACTGGCGATCTGGCATTTTGAGGCCTGGGGGAGTCCTGAACGGGGCCAGGTGTTGATGACACAGGCAATCTGGTCACAGCACACCTGAGCGGTGGAAACACGGGGGCAGCTGAATATCTTTGAGGGAAGGTCAGATGCAGAGTGGGTGGGCCAGGACCTGCAGATCCTTACTGAATCCTGAACGATGATGAAAAACGATCATAAATCCTTTGCCATTCCTCCTATGAATGGATGGAGGCTCTTCGTCTACCTCTCCGTCTGGGGTGGCCCTGTGACCACTGAGACGGACAGAATACAGCACAGAAATGCTGGGTGTGTCTTGAGCTGGGGCTTCGAGGGGCATCACAACTTCCCTCTTCCCCTCTTGAAATGCTGTTGCCTCCTAAACAAGGTAGGGAAAATTGTTATCTGTCAATTATGTCCACTGAGATGATCTCCAAGCTGGCCTCCTTGAGGAAGAGAAACCACGTGCAGACAGAAGCCTGTCTCAGCAGAGGCCCTAAACGTGCAGATGAGCCTGGCTCAAATCAAGCAGCAAATCGGTAATTGTCACGAAATTCTGAGTTGGTTAAATCTTTGATACCCTAAATATTTGGAATAGGCTTTTCCGTTTCTGGCCTAGGGGCTGCCACAAGCTCTGCAACTTCCCCCACCCTCCATCATGTGTTTTAAATCTCTTAACACAGCCGCCGCTCCAGCTGGGGCTCTGATGTTCTCCCAGCTGCGTCACTGCAACAGCCTCATAACAGGCTTTTGACTCCAGTACCGGGGAACACACTGCAGTTTGCTCCTGCTTCCTGACACGCCTCGTTTGAGAAGACTCCCCTCATCCCCACGTGGGGCAGAGCCCGTTGGTGCACTGGAATCTCCCCTAGGCTGGCTCTCGGCACCACCTTCCTATGAGGTTAGTTGTCACCTGCCCTCCCCATGCACTCGGTCTCTTTTGTTAAAAGGCGCATAATCTTTACTGCTCTTGCCCCAGTGCTTGGCACATAGTAGGTGCTCGACACACACTTCTTGGACAAATGAATGGGCTAAGGTTGGTCCTTGCTTCAGGACAGACAGTGATGCCCACATTTTTTTCTGCGGTCCCACTTAACTGGTTGTAGCTGATTTGTGAAATGCAAAGAAGTGAAAATGTGATCTTTTCACATTTTGCTTGTTCTTTGTTAGCGTATTTTTAACAGTGGGAGTTGCCATATATAAATGGAGCAGGGCAGGGTGCAGTGGCTCAAGCCTGTAATTCCAGCACTTGGGAGATGGGAAGATTGCTGGAGGCCAGGAGTTTGAGACCAGCCTGAGCAACATAGTGAGACCCCCATCTCTACAAAAAATTTTAAAAATTTTGCTGGGTGTGGTAGGGTGCACCTGTGATCCCAGGTATGTGAGAGGCTGAGTCAGGAGGAACCCTTGAACCCTGGAGTTCAAGGTTGTAGTGAGCTATGATCACTCCACTGCACTCCAGCCTGGGTAAGAGTGAGAATCTGCCTCAAAAAAAAAAAAAAAAAAAAAAAAGGAACAAGAAGGCATTTTGGGAGGAAGTCTTTTTGGCTCTTTGGGGGTCAGCCCTGAGCCTCTCTGGATGTTCACTTTTGCGGCCTGACATGCTGGAGAGTTTGCCACAGCGCCCTGACTGCCTAGGACCCTCAGCTGTGTTAGAACAGTGTGTGCCTAGACAACCTCATGTGAGAGGTGGGTGGTCTCCATCAGTAGAAACAGGAGAGTTGTCTCCACTTAAATGCCGGTGAAAATGGAGAGAAAAGTTTATCTGTAGACCACACAGCACTGTAAGAGGAAAGTGCAGAATGAGAGACCTGGCTTCTATCACAAAACAAGTGAGTCTGTGTGCGCATGTGGGTGTGTATGGAATGCCGTAAGTTTTGCTGCACTTTTAACATTGTCAACACCTGTCTACTTTTTCTTTTCTTCTGCTTCTCCTCCTCATCACCCTCCTTCCCCACTCTCAACCCTGTTTGTATCTCTGCTCAAATTCTATTTCTTCTGATTCCCCTCAGCATGCAATGGACAGAAAGAATAATTTAGTAAAAAAAGAAAAAAAAAACAGGCTAAAATAATTAATTGGTAAAAATAAACATTTTCAGGCATTTTTTCATTCTTTGATAACTCCCATGGATTGTGGAGGCTGTTTTCGTCAAATAGTTTATGCTTGTAATAACTTCTGTCTACATTCTGGAATTTCCCAGGAGCTCATTGCTAACTTTGGCGAGATTCACCACAGAGTAGTTTTCTTCATTTTGGCGTTTGTTTTCAGATATTTCTCCACGTGCCTTTGGCAACGTTTTCATCTTTTTTTCCACCCTCTCTAGTCTTACCAGTTTTCATGAGTTTTAATGTTGTCTTTGGAACAAGGTAAAAAAATAAATTGGTTGAAAATGTGTGTTTTCTGCCATGAGTTGAAGCAATGGTAACTCGTGTGGACCTTAAGTGGTTTTGTGACAATCCAGTGAATTAGTCTGCTTTCAATCTAGTTTTGCCATTTAAAAATTCACTTTAGCTCTCAACTTTATATTTTAAACAATGAGATATCAAACTAAGGGGGGTATTTTGTAAGCTAATTCGTGCCCTCCTACCATCCTGCCCTCCTGTTGGAAGCTGCATGCCTCCTCTGTGGAACGTTTCCAACACCCTCGGGGACAAATGGACTCTCCCCGGTTGCCACCACTCTGGCCTGGAATTGAGGACACTTTATTGCACTTCCTTGTTTGTCAGTCTCCGCCTTCTAAACTGTCTATCTTTAATTTAGAAACTCTTTTCTTGGTCCTCACATATAGTTGATGTTCAATAAATATAGGTTGAATGAATGAAATGAACCTCTGTGAAGTTATACCCACCTTCTGTGTATAATAATGTTTTGTTATTTTAGCATGCATATTTTGTGCCAGAGCCTTTTGAGATGTATCTTCCCAGCAGTGCTAGTAGAAAGACATCATTATCATCTTCATTTTATAGATAAGGGAAATGAGGCTCAGAGAAAGCAACTCAGAGTCATGCAATGAGCAAGTAGCAGAGCTGGGATTGGAACCCAGATCTCTCTGGCTTCAAAATTCTTCCAACTAATTTTAAAATTAATTAATCAGCTAATTAATTAAGTTTAAATATTTATTGAGGTATAATAGATAAATAAAATTGCATATATCTATGGTGTACAACATGAGGTTTGGATATATGCATACACTGAAATGATCATTATAAGCAAGCTAATTAACATATTCATCCCTCACATAGTTCCCTTTTTTTCTGAGATGGAGTCTCACTCTGTCGCCCAGGCTGGAGTGCAGTGGCCTGATCTCGGCTCACTGCAAACTCCGCCTTCCAGGTTCAAGCGATTCTCCTGCCTTAGCCTCGCAAGTAGCTGGGACTACAGACAGGTGCCACCATGCCTGGCTAATTTTTTGTATTTTTAGTAGACACTGGGTTTCACTGTGTTGACCAGGATGGTCTCGATCTCCTGATCTTGTGATCTGCCTACCTCAGCCTCCCAAAGTGCTGGATTACAGGCATGAGCCACTGCGCCCGGCCCATTGCCATTTTTTATGTGTGTGTCAAGGGGTGAGGACACTTAAGATCTACTCTTTTAGCAAATTTTGAGTATACAATACAGTATTATTAACTAACTACAGTCACCATACTGTATATTAGATGTCCAAAATGTGTTTATCCTGAGTAACTAAAACTCTGAACCCTTTGACCAATATCTCCCTAATCACACCTCTCCCTAATCACACCTCTCCCCTGCACCCCAGGTATAGCCTCTGGCAATTACCATTCTATTCTCTGCTTCTATGAGTTCTACTTTTTTAGATTCTCTATGTAAGTGAGATCATGCAGTATCTGTCTTTCTGTGCCTGACTTATTTCACTTAACATTCTGTCCTTGAGGTTCATCCATGTTGTCACAAATGACAGGATTTCTTCTAAAAGTCTGAAGAGCATTACACTCTATGTCTAGACCACATTTTGTTTATACATTTTATCCATTGATGGACACTTAGATCGATTCCATACCTTGGCTATTGTGGGCAATGCTTCAATGAGTTGGTCTAATTATTATGCTTGTCTAATCCTTTGAGGCAAACAAGAGCATATCAGAAATATGTTCCCTGCAAACAACTGTTTTTGTCCTTTTATTTGTGTTTTCTGAGCAGTGGATTAATGAAAAGAAGGCTGGGCTGGATAAAAACTTGGGTCTTTGCCCTGATTGTTATACTAACCAGCTGCTGTGTGACCCTTGGGCGGTAACTTTACCTCTCTGAGCTCAGTTTTTTTTTTTTGTTCCTGTAAAGTTAATGACACTACATATCTCATGGTTTTTGTAAAGATAGATAAAATTAGACAATGTACTATAAAATTATGCTTTTAAAGTAGAAGTAAAATTAAGCTTTGTCTAAATATTTTCCCTTGGTACTTAGCAGAGTTTATTTTGTAAATGCTGGTCTGGCATAGCTGTGTGAAAGGAACAGAAGAGTTTAGATCTGTGTCTGGCCCAATACTATAAAGAGAAGTAAATATGCTGGTACAGTGCTTGATAGGTGTTCAAAAACTGAAAATTTATCTATTTTAAAAAATTTGAACTACAGTAAAGGTACATATAGGAGCTTTAATTTCTCAAGTACATTAGCAAAATGTAGTCTACACTTTAATATGAGAGATGATCCTTTAAGAGATCAAGGAGTCCAGGACCTTTGCAAGATGGACTAGACACAAGCCCTGGTTTTTGAGTCTCAGTGTCAGAAAGATAGTGGACAGGGAAGGCCTCTGTGTCCAGTGACAGGAAGAGAAAATAAGGCCCCAGGTATAAAACAATCTTGAGTAAAGAAAACATCAGCATGGCATGGTAACCATGCATTTTACGGTCTGTGTGCTGGTGCTTTGACATCTGGGGGCCTTGCTGGCCTGGGGGAGACTGCCGTCCCGGGGTTTGCTGATTTCTAGAGAATGTCAATTATTTTCCCATGAGGATGCTTTTCAAATACAAACCAACCAAACCAGAGCCCATACCTCTAGCACCTTTTTCCTCATGGGTTCTCATACTTTGGGACACCCACTACCTGTTCTAATCTCCCCAGACATCTAGGTTCAGCTGCTACAGCCCCGAGCCCTTTGAATTATTCAAACCAGCCAATCCTAAGCCTGTGTGCCCTGTTTTACCTGTTCCTGCAGAAACTGCAATAAAGTCTCTTGCCCACAGTTCCCTGCCCCCTCCACCCCTGACCAACCCTGGTACTTCCTCAGGTGGCTCCCTATGGCATGGCACAGCCTCTCCTCCTGGGGACTGTAACAAATTCTCTTTCCAACAGTAGTCATCTTGTGATCTGTTGGCACTCTACTTCAGATTTTTAATTAAGACACTATATTTTAAAGCACACTGTTGGCCCAGGCTGAAGACAAGGGCTTCAGCAATCATGGAAAGCGTTGATTGGTTTGTGTACAGAATAGCACTTGGGAGGTGTTAATGATCTTCTGGAACTTGCCCCTGGGCCCAGTGGTTATGTTTCTGTGATGACATGTAGACACGTGAACTAAGAGAGCACGACTTGGTGCCCTCTTGTGCTATTTCATAGCCTCCTGCAGGAACGTGGACCAGCAAAGCTGTGCTCAGAGCAGGTAAGTATGGGTCTCGTGGCTCAGGGCCAGCATTCATCAGCAACACTGTGTGGTGATATGGTGCCACAAATGGCCCCAAAGATTCCACTTCTCCTCCCACTTGGGATTTCAGTGGACCAACTTTGCTTGGATCAAACCTCCAGGGTGCCTGGGAAATTTGAGGGAAGAGGGGAGAAAGACTCAAGAGAAGAATATTAGATTTCCTTTTAATAAAGCATGTTTCCTTAAGCAGTTAACTAGCAAGAAGAGGAGTCATGACCATAATAATACAGATCCCATTATTGTTACTCAGTCAGTAGGGCTGGAATATGGTTATTGTTGTGGAGGTTAGAAGGAGGGAGAAACCTCAGGGAAACTGAGAAGTGGAGAGAGGCATGGAGGCTAAAAGATGGGGCAGGAAGGAGGCCATCTACAGCAGCACACCTCTCTACCCAGATCTCCTTCTGTACCTCCTCTCTGCTCAGATTACAGACTTTGCAGCCCAGAAGCTGCTTCTTGGCACATGCAGCCCGGAGCTCTGCCCCTGAGACTTGCTGCTAGGTCTGTTCTGCTTGGGGCTCCTGAGGCTCCCAGACTGATGAACCTGGTCACGTCTCACAATGTAGAGAGACACTCTAGAGTGATACAATTCCAGAAAGGCTGGCATTTGCCCCACTGGCCCAGCACTGCAATATCACTGTGCTGAATACTGCGTGTGAATAGTACTGAGATGCTTCTTTCTACTCAAACGTTACAAGCATGCCGTCTCTATCTCTAAGTAATTGCGAGCCTTCTGCTGTAATTTGTAGTGGAGGTCCCCACAGATCATTCATCTTTGTTTTCTTTTTGATTTTTCTTTATTTTTGATTGACTAGGGGTGGATAATAGACAATGTTTTAAGAATAACGAGTTCAGAGAGAATATGAAAACCACAGGGCCTGGAACAGGTCTCTCGTCTTTTTATTGGAATTTTTAGACTCAGTGTACAGAGGCAGGGTCATCTCATCAAGAATAAGGTGATATAAATAAAGCAGGAAGCATGACCCCAAACTTCCAGTGGCTCATTCCAGTAATTAAGGAAATGGTTAGATAGATTCTGAGATGGAAGACAAACATGAGAAAAATGCTTTGTTATTCTAGGTGTTAGGATCCTCCAGAGAGATAGAACAAACAGGAGATGGGTATAGAAATAGATTAGATATGAATGTATATATAGATAGATAGATGAGAGAGGATTTATTAGGGGAAATGGCTCAAATGATTATGGAGTCTGAGAAGTCCCAGGAAGGGCTGTCTGCAAGCTGGAGACCTGGGAATTCTGGTAGTGTGGCCCAGGGCAAGTCCAAAGGCGTCAGAGCCAGGAGGTGATGGAGTAACTCTCAGGTCAAGGCCAAAGGCATGAGAAGCCAGGGGTCATTGTGTAAGTCATGGAGTCCAAAGGCCAGGGAGCCTGAAGTTGTCCCAGGACAGGAGAGGAACAGCATATCCCAACTCCGGTAAATAGACCAACCCATTTGCCCTTTCCGTTTTTGTTCTCTGCAGGTCCCCAGCAGACTAGATGTGTCCCCTGCCCACATTGAGGGTGGACCTTCCCCACTTAGTCCTGTCAGACGCACATGCCAATCTCCTTTGGAAACACCCTCACAGACACACTCAGAAAAAAAAAATGCTTTACAGTTCTAGATATTCCTTATTCCAGTCAAGTTAACATCAAAAATTAATCATCACGCTCCCGAATTTTTGTTTTCCTAATTGTTTCATGCATGTAAATAGCTCTAGGGGAGTCCATTAAAGTCATGAAATCTCTTCCCTCCCAGAACTGGGTGGCATAACAAGGGATGGAGATTGGTGTCATGATGCAGATGAAATACAGACCCGTGTAAATACAGACCTGTAGCGTGCCAGTGCTGCAGAGGCTCCCCCAAGCTGTGGGATGTAGGATGCAGGTGCGCACTGCAATACGGAAACCCTGAACCAGAGCAGGAAACCATGATCTGGGCCTCCGTGTCCTCTGCGTGATAAAGATCCTGAGCTCCACTGGTCCCCATCCCAAACGTAGAAGGCTTCCTGCTTTGGCTGCCATTCAGGGACAAATTCATGAAGACTTCCTCACAGCTCTTCATCCCAAGGCAAATCCACGGACACCCTCTCCTCTGAGTCCCCTCTCAATTGGTGGAGGCTAGGGGGATGGATCTAAAGCAGGAGGGACCTCAAATCTGATAACGATCAGACTTGAATAACTTTTAGGTCTTAATGGAGCTTCCAGAAAGCTGAGCTGGGCCTTGAGATCTTCATTTATAAAATGAGGGGTTTGCACCAGGCAGTCTCTTCCGGCGCAGATTCTGCAAACATGATTCCCTTTACCTATTTATTTCTAAAGTAATGTGTGGGCCAGCATGATGGCTCACACCTGTAATCCCAGCACTTTGGGAGCCCAAGTCAGGAGGATCACTCGAGGTCAGGATTTCGAGACCAGCCTGGCAAACATGGTAAAAACCCATCTCTACTAAAAATGGAAAAACTAATTGGGCATGATGGCATGCACCTGTAGTTGCAGCTACTCAGGAGGCTGAGGCAGGAGAATCACTTGAACCCAGGAGGCGGAGGTTGCAGTGAGCTGAGATCATACCACTGCACTCCAGCTTGGGTAGAAGACTCTATCTCAAAATAAAATAAAATAAAAATAATATGTGTACCTTAAAAAGCCTTGAATAATACAGTGTATATAAAATCCCTTTATGTATTTTGAACTGTGGCAATGCAAATATGAAGAATGAGTAGGGCTTATTTGACTATGTCTATTTGGCTATGTCTCCATTTGACTGGGACAGTTTCCATTTGCACCTATTGTCTGTATGTCATTGCTAATAACACTCCTTTTATTCTCAAAATTTCCCTGTTGAATGATTATTTCTATGGACCTCACAAGCATGGATGGCCCTGGGTGTGGGGCTATGCCATGGCTGGCTAGTGAGAGTGGTTTCCCATAACTATAGAAGACACGGGCAGAGCTTCAGTTAAACTAAGAAAAAGAGACTTAATAAGCAGATTGCTATGATGTGTGAAACCCACCAAGGCCTAGAATCCTATGTGATGTCCTCAGAACCCTGTGTAAAAAAGGGGGGATTCTGAGATGAGTGAATGCCCAGTTAGAACCCTAAGGTAAGGGGAGAAGGAGGGGAATCTGGGGAGACAGTGGCTCTTCTAAGACTTGTAGAGATCAAACCAAGGTGACTCTCTGTGGGATAAAAAAAAGTGGCAGAGAAATTCTCTCTCTCTCTCTCTCTCACACACACACACACACACACACACACATACCGTTTCTTGACTCTGCATCCCTCTCCAGTTGTCATTTTATTCCATGCTGTCCCTCATCACTTGGCTTTGTTGAAAAATAACCCTGGCCCTATTGTTTCCTCCTCTTTGACTTTGGTCAAGCTCCCGCGCCCACTCCTCACTCTCGCCGAGATCATTAATGAAGCATTTCAGGTCCCTGTTAGTTGACCTGCCTTCTTGCAGTATGGGATGCTGACTGCTGTCTTTTTGAAGTCTTCCTTTTCCAACCTCTCTAGTGTTCCTTCTCAGACTTCTTTACTCAATCCTTAGAGTTTGGGTTTCCCAGTGTTCTGCCCTCATCCCATTCAACACTTCTTCTTGCAGCGCTTGCCCACACTAATTCAACTATTACCTACAAACTAGTGAGTTTAAATCCTAATCTCCAGACATGTCTCATGAGTTTCATGCTTATATACCTGACTACCTTTCAGACACATTCCTATGGTTTTTCTCCATGCACCCCAAACGTCACACACTTAAACCTGAGATCATCAACTGCCTTCACCATTTCCCAAGCCTATCTTGACTCTTGCATCGCTAATCTTGTGGAATCTCTCTGCCATCTACCCCATTCCCAAGGCAGGTCTATATAAATGATCGTTTTTATTTTCCTTTTATTCCTTACATCCAAGCAGTCAACAGATGCAGTCGATTGTAAGCTTTTGACCTATATTATGCTTCTGTCATCTTCTCACGCCCACTTCCCTTCTTCAGGCTTCTGTTACTTCCCACCTAAAACACCACATGGGCAACTTCATTGATCTCCCTGCCTCTAGCTGTGTTCCCTTTCAGTCCAACCCTGTATACTCTAACATCAGAGCTATCTTTTGAAATCCCAAATCTGATCACTGTTGCCACTTTATTGGAGTTTCTTCCATTGTAGCTTTGTTTTCCTTGGGGTCCTGGGATGCTATTGGAGAAGGCATGAATCAGACCAATAGCTATAGGAGAAATCACACATAAAAGCCAAGGTCTTATCATAAGCTGGGGACATTCTTTCGATCTTTTTTTTTTTTTTTCCTGCACGCTGTTTGGATTCACCCCATTAGGCTAAGAAAACACCAAGATTCTTTTACAATTGGAAAAAGGTACTAAGAAGGAGACCCTGGGGTTCCAGTTAATTTGACTGTGTAGTGGCTCAAGAAGCTAGTTTGAAAGGGAGGTGACCTCAGTTGTTTCCCTAAACTGATGAAGGGAGCCTACTAGTTACATGTGACTAAGGAACTGTAACAATGACTCACCTGGAGAGCGGAGAGAAGAGACGACCTGGCACATGGAGGTTGGACTCTAGTCTTCAGGGTTGGGATGGTCCTCTCATACTGCATTCTAGTATTTCCCTCTAAAAATCTGGATTCCATCACTTCTGTGCTAAATATGCTTCAAAGCTTCCTTCCGGATTAAAGCAAAATTCCTGAGACTAGCACATGACATTGTACCTGCTCTGGCCTCTGCCTTCCTCGCTAGTCTGCCAGCTGTATCAGGCTTATTCCTCCAATTATGACAAATCATTTTCAAAAGTGCCACACTTCGGTCTTGCTCCACATTTTCTCTGCTGGGAACCTCTTTCTTCTCTCAGGACTTCTGTGCCTCTTATTCCTTCTTTGCTATTTGGAGGTAATCTGTTTATCCCCATCAAATCTCATGTTGACATTTGATCTCCAACATGGTGGCCTTGGGAAGTGGAGCCTAGTGGGTGGTTGTTTAGGTCGTGGAGGGTGGGGGCGAATCCCTCATGAATGGGAGGCTGAGGTTGGAAGATCACTTGAGCCCAGGAGTTCAGGACCAGCCTGGGCAACATGGGGAAACTCCCATCTCTAAAAAAAATTAAAACAATTAGCTCGGCATGGTGGCACATGCCCGTAGTCCTAGCACTCAGGAGGCTGAGGCAGGAAGATCTCTTGAGCCCAGAAGCTCTAGGCTATATGGAGCAATGATTATGCCACTGCCCTCCAGCCAGGGTGATTGAGTGAGATTCCATCTCTTAAAAAAAAAAATGTCATGGAAGCTGTGCAAGACGATGTCAAGATTAAGAAATTGTATTTCGCCACCTAAAATTAATTCTCTCCTTCAATAGGAATATTTACATCGTAGCCCAGTGTATGGCTAGAGTTTCTTTCCCAGTGTCCTTTGCAATTAGGTATGTCATGTGACTGGTTTTCAATGGGCTGTGCACAGAAGATATGTAACATTTCTGCACCAAGGATTTTAAGCAGTGGGTACAATTCATCATTTATTACTCTTCCGTTTTTTCCCAGCTAGATGCGGTGGAATGACAAGACTGTAGGAACTATCTGTCAACCAGAACACGTGTCTTGAACTGTTGTGGGAGCAAGAAAGAAGCATCTGCTGTATTAGCAGCATGGTTCATTGTGTAGCCTATTAGTTAGAGCATCTTGGTCTACTCTATCTAGATAAGGCAGAAAGCTACCTAAAGTTGTTGTTGGTGACAAAATGGTGTAAAATGGTAGTAAGAATTGATTGGCAGGGATGAGACTGATGGAGGATATGGCGATAGTTTGAGTGAGATGGCTGAATCCATAAGACTGATTAAGTGACTCCATGCAGAGGGTGAAGGAGACGGAAAAGGTGATGTTGACTCTAAGGTTGTGCATAGGTGATTGGTGATGTCATTCAGGAAGGAACAGAGTCTATCAAGAAGGGTGGAAGACAAGGAACAGGAGCAGTCAGGGAGTGGGAAAAGGGCAGCCGTGATGTGGTGAGGTTGAGGTGTCCAGTGGAAAGTCCGTATGGAAAACTCTGCTTTGCAGGTGAACGTTTATGTGTGGAGGTCAGGACAATGGTGTTTGAGCTGAAACCCAGGTATTGATGAGGTAATGACATACAGATGATAGCGGGAACAATAAGAGCATCAGGCAAGGCCATGTGGGCCAGAAGCAGGCCAACAGATGACTATGAAGGAAATCAACATTATAAGAGGGGAGAGTCTTAAAATACCTAGACATAAGTCTGGAAAGGCTCATGTGACAAAAGACCCACAAAATAACATAAATTTGAGACATCCAAATCTTAAATAAATGGAGACATTTATCATGTTTGTAAACTGGGGTATCAAGATTGCAAAGAGATCAATTCTCCCTAATTAATTTATAAAATCAATGCAAACATAATACAAATTATAATGAGACTTTTTCATGGAATTTGGTGAAGTCATTCTAAAATCCATATGAAATAGTAAGGATGTCAGAGAGGCCAAGACAATTTTCAAAACAAAAAAATCCAGAGTGTGTATGTGTGAGGACTGTGTGTGGGGAAGGGATAGGGGGACCACAGCCCACTGGGTATGAATTTGTGACAAAGTCAGAGTGACTAGGAGGGTGTCACAGTGGGGGCCTAGACAAATGGGCATAGGGCACAGAAATACATCAATACATCTAAGGAAATTCAGCATTAGGAAAATGTTTTATTTTTATAAACAATTTACATACAATCACTGCCTTCAACCATTCACACAAAACCAAATTGCAGATGATATAAAGACCTATAAAATAAATAAATACATATAATAAATAGATACATAAAATAAATATGTAAATAAATAAATAAAGTTTATGAAAACATTGTAAGAAAAAAAATCAGGAAATATATATGAATAACCTTAGCTGGAGGAAGTTCTTTGTTAGACAGGACACAAATGCAAAAGTCAGAAAGGAAAGTCATATTAACTTGAGTACAACAAAAAAATCTTCATGGCAAAATATATAGTAATTAAAACACATGGACAGGGAGAAACATTTGTAAAATCCATAATGAAGAATACATCCTAGATGAAGGCTGCATTAAAAATGCCTAAAAATGAGAAGGAAAACGCAAGTAGCAAAAAAGATAAATAAATAAAGGACAGGACAGATAATTCAGAGAAGCGGGATTAAAAATGGCTTAAAAGCAAATGAAAAGCGCTCCACAATGGGCACCCAGAGAAATGCAAATGAAAACAATGGGATGCTATTTTACAGCCATCAGAATTGCAAATATTAACAAATTTTATGATATCTCACATTGGCAAGTAGGTGGATAAATGAGTATAGTCACAAATTGTAGTCTAAATTTGTCTATCTAACTGAAAACCATTTTGGAATATCCATTAAAATGTAAATACCCACCCTAGAGAAACACAAATGTGCACAAAAAGTATACACCCACAGAGAGCTCAGTGCAGCTTTATTTATGATCACGAAATACTGTAAATGTCTTACATGTTCATCGTATGAGACTTTTTAAACTGACAGTGGGACATAGATGCCATGCAGCAGGTAAGAACAAAAAATAAGTAACTTGGTTTATATTAACTGGCATTAAACAGTCTTTAAGGAAAAATTATTATCTAGAAAAAAATGTACAGTAAAATTCCACTTAGAAAAAAACAGGACCCAAAGCACTATATATTCCTATAGAAATATGCATTTCCTGTATGTAAGTGAAGGCAGCAGAAATGTCTGAAAGGAAACAAAGAAAGCATTTCTACCTAAAAGGAGAGGCTGAGGCATGTGATGTTCCTTAGAGTCTACCTGAGCCTAAGAGAGGACAGCTGCTAATTAACCTTGGATATGAGCTCCCTTTTGCCTTTGTGACAAGCAGGTTTTCAAAGGCAAAAGGGAATTGCTCCTAATGCTGATACCTAATGTAGATGATGGGGTGATGGATGCAGCAAACTATGGCACGTGTTTACCTATGTAACAAACCTGCACGTTCTGCACATGCTCCCCAGAACTTAAGGTATAATAATAATAATAAAAATAAAGGCAAAAAGGAGAGACAGAATGGGCTAATACAAAGTTGTCAGGAATTTTAATTGGTTTCCAGAAATAGCACTGATTAGTGATACACTGCTGAGTTATAGGGTGTGGGTAATAGTGTCCAATGCAGCATTATTAGGTTAATTTATAGTAATTTGTGACAATAGCAAGCAGTTTCAACAGACTAATACATAGCTCTAAGGGCAGAGTGGGACACAATTGCTGTCTCATTTTAATGTCTCTCTGGGCCTAATATTTTGTTTTAATTGTGTAAGTTTAAGGAGTACAAGTGCAGTTTTGTTACATGAATATATTGTACAGTGGTGAAGTCTGGACTTTCAGCATAGCCATCACCTGAATAATGTCCATTATCCTCATTGAGTAATTTCCCATCCCTCACCCACTCTCCCACTCTTCTGAGACTATTTTTCCACACTCTACATCAATGTGGACACATTATTTCTTAATAGGTCCCACCTATAAGTGAGAACATGTGTTGTTTGGCTTTCTGTCTGTAAGTTGTTTCACTTAAAAATAAATGGCTTTGGCCAGGCTCGGTGGCTCATGCCTGTAATCCCAGCACTTTGGGAGGCCGAGGCGGGTGGATCACAAGGTCAAGAGATCGAGACCATCCTGGTCAACATGGTGAAACCCCGTCTCTACTAAAAATACAAAAAATTAGCTGGGCATGGTGGCACGTGCCTGTAATCCCAGCTACTCGGGAGGCTGAGGCAGGAGAATTGCCTGAACCCAGGAGGCGGAGGTTGCGGTGAGCCGAGATCGCGCCATTGCACTCCAGCCTGGGTAACAAGAGCGAAACTCCATCTCAAAATAATAATAATAATAAAATAAAATAAAAATAAATGGCCTTGGCTGGGTGCGGTGGCCCATGCTTGTAATCTCAGCACTTTGGGAGGCCACGGTGGGCAGATCACCTGAGGTCAGGAGTTTGAGACCAGCTTGGCCAACATGGTGAAGCCCCATCTCTACTAAAAATAGAAAAATTAGCCAGGCATGATAGCAGGTGCCTGTAATCTCAGCTACTGAGGAGGCTGAGGCAGAGAATCACTTGAACCCAGGAAGTGGAGGTTGCAGTCAGCCGAGATTGCACCACTGCACTCCAGCCTGGGCAACAGAGTGAGACTCCGTCTCAAACAAATAAATAAATAATAAATAAATAAATATCCTCCAGTTCCATTCATATTGTTGAAAAAAGAAAGCTACATGACTTTATTCTTTTTTTAATTGCTGAATCGTATTTCATTGTGTATATATACCACATTTTCTTTTTTTTTTTTTGAGACGGAGTTTCACTCTTGTTACCCAGGCTGGAGTGCAATGGCGCGATCTCGGCTCACCGCAACCTCTGCCTCCTGGGTTCAGGCAATTCTCCTGCCTCAGCCTCCCAAGTAGCTGGGATTACAGGCACGTGCCACCATGCCCAGCTAATTTTTTGTATTTTTAGTAGAGACGGGGTTTCACCATGTTGACCAGGATGGTCTCGATCTCTTGACCTCGTGATCCACCCACCTCGGCCTCCCAAAGTGCTGGGATTACAGGCGTGAGCCACCGCGCCCGGCCCACTACATTTTCTTTATCCAACCATTTGTTGAGGACACAGTTTGATTCTATATCATTGCTGGGCCTGATAATTTAAAAGAATTCACATTCCTCAAATGAAAATTATTTTTCAGCATATACCAGTGGTTGTCTCTGGGAATGAACCTGGGCGATTGAAATGGCTTGTTAAAGAGAACGTCACCCTTATCGGCAATGTTTAACTTGTCCACTTACAGAAATACATTAATTATATAATTTAAAATTCATCATTTAACATGTGGGTAGAGAAAGGCAGCTTGTGAAGGAGATGGAGCAGCAGACTGGGGTGAGTGGGAGGACCGGTGCTAAAGTAGAGCTTCAAGAAAGAGAAGGGAGCCAGCAAGCGCTGCTAGCAAGGGGACTCACAGTGATCCTCAGTGCTGGCAGCTGTGTGCTCACTGGAGACTTTAGCAGGAATTATTTCCATGGAATATAGAGAATGTAAACCAAAAATCAAGTCCTAAGTCCCCCCAATCAAATAAAAAATTTGGGCCAAGGGTATCCCAGAAAAACCTGGGAAAATTCACTGAATTCCCTTGGGTCATGACAGGAAGGGAGGCTGAACATGCCTCGTGATACGCCTGCTTTTTGGTGGTTAGGCACAATGGACCAGCATTAACATTAAAACAGAGATCATAGGACAGGCAAAACAGACTCTTTGTGGCAATGAGATACATAATTCCAACCTGGTTCTGGCATAGCATCACATGACAGTTAGCAGACCCTGAAAAAAAATCAAAGTAGTTTACCCTAAAAGATATTTCTTTGACACATTTTTAGTTATCTTTTGTGGGGAAATTTTTGCATCTGTAGGGAATCTCCATTAATGCAACCAGGCCCTTCCCTGATCTAGGAGAGATTAACTGAAAGTCTTATACCTTTCAGTGTCTGAAAAGAGACAGTTATCATCTATTCTCTCTGAAGGTTGCTACCTATGAGGCTTCATCTATATAACAAAAACCTTAGCCTCCACAATCCCCCTTATCTTAATTCAAGCATTTCTTTCTACTGACTTCAAATCTTTAGGTAAAGCCTCTTTCAACCAATTGCCAATCAGAAAAACCTCTGAATCCACCTGTGCCCTATAAGCCCCCACTTCAAGATGTTCTACCTCTTTACATGTATTGATTTGATTTGTGATTTTACCCACGATTTGTGTCTCTCTAAAATGTGTAAAACCAAACTGTATTCTCACTGTGAGAGGCATTTGAACCAGAGCAACTCTATCTTGAATAGGAATTGGGTAAAACGAGTCTGAGACCTACTGGGCTGCCTTCCTAGATGGTTAAGGCATTCCAAGTCACAGAATGACATAGGAGGTCAGCATAAGATACAGGTCATAAAGACCTTGCTGATAAAACAGTTTGCAGTAAATAAGCTGGCTAAAACCCACCAAAACCAAGATGGTAAGGAGTGTGACCTCTGGTCATTCTCACTGCTACACTCCCACCAGCACCATGACAGTTTACAAGTGCCATGACAATATCAGGAAGTTACTGTATATAGTCTAAAAAAGGGAGGCATGAATAATCCACCCCTTGTTTAGCTTAGTCAAGAATAAGCATCAAAATGAGCAACCGGCAGCCCTTGGGGCTGCTCTGTCTATGGAGTGGCCATTCTTTCATTCCTTTTCTTTTCTTTTCTTTTCTTTTTTTTAATGGAGACTTACTCTGTTGCCAGGCTGGAGTGCAGTGGTGTGATCTTGGCTCACTGCAAGCTCCAACTCCCTGGTTCAAGCTATTCTCCTACCTCAGCCTCCCAAGTAGCTGGGATTACAGGCATGCGCCACCATGCGCAACTAATTTTTGTATTTTTAGTAGAGATGGGGTTTCACCATTTTGGCCAGGATGGACTCGATCTCCTGACCTTGTGATTCACTCACCTCAGTCTCCCAAAGTGCTGGGATTACCACCGTAAGCCACCACGCCCAGCCTCTTTTATTCCTTTCCTTTTCTAATAAACTTGCTTTCACTTTACTCTGTGAGACTTGCTTTGAATTCTTTCTTGCACGAGATCCAATAACCTTCTCTTTGGGGTCTGGATCCAGGCCACTTTCCTGTAAACTGACCACCTCAGACACACTTCCTTAGAACCTCTTGAGACTGTTCCCTGGACCACGGTCTGTCACATTGCCCCAGAATAAATCTCTTCAAAATATTTTACAGAGTTTGGTTTTTCTGTTAATATAACATAAGTCACATTGGAGGGAGTTGAAGACAGAAAAGTGAATTAAGGAAGTAGAGATAGCAAGTATAGACTACATTTCTCAAACTTTCACTGTGCAGGGAGGGAGGGAGCAGTTGGAGAAGAGGCTCTGTTTTGCAAAGGTGTTGAAAGTTAAATGCCCTGAGGAGAAGGAGCCAGTGAAGAAGTGGAAAGAGAGGGTTAACTGGCAAAATAACTTCCTGCATGAACCCTGTGTGGCTGGGGAGACTGACAAGAAAAGGGAGCCTCCTTTGACAAGAGAGCAAAGAAAGGAAGGACAGGGAGGCTGAGGCAGGCAGATCATGAGGTCAGGAGTTCAAGACCAGCCTGGCCAACATGGTGAAACCCCATCTCTACTAAAAATACAAAAATTAGCTGGGCGTGGTGGCACGTGCCTGTAATCCCAGCTACTCTGGAGGCTGAGGCAGGAGAATTGCTTGAACCAGGACCAAGAGGCGGAGGTTGCAGTGAGCCAAGATTGCACCACTGCACTCCAGCCTGGGCTACAGAGCGAGACTCTGTGTCAGAAAAAAAAAAAAAAAAAAAAAAAGGAAGGACAGAGTCAGTGACTTAGGCTTTTAACTGTACAATGGAGAAGATAGAATTTCAATATTTACATGAAGATTCACTATGAAGGCATTGCTTTACGGGTATATAAAAGTATATTATCATGGGTGAGTGATGACTATTAGGCTGCTGGCGCAGGGGTAAAAGAATTTACCAAGACGATTGTAAGTAAAGAAAGGCAGATTTATTAGGGAAAGTATGAAAATATATTGTGAGGAGGCAACGGGCAGACCAGCAGAAGAGGAGCTGACTGCAAGGAAACAAAGGCTTGCAGCGAATTTTATAGGATGGCTCTTAGGGTGCAGAGTGTTACGTGCAGTACTGATAACACCAAGGTTGCAGTGAGCTAACTTGCAATAGTGATATCTGGGTACAGGAAGATTGTGAGTTATTTGCGCAGGTGGGCTATGTGTCCCGAACCATGAAGAAAAGCAGGCTTATAGTTTACCTGCTTTTTCCTTCTGCTTTCCCTTGGTCCTACTAGTTTAACTTTTTTCCTAGTTAGGATTCCACATGTGAGGAGCTTCAGCTGCTTCACTTGTGAATTAGAGGTGATTCAACTTCATCAAGTAATTACTGACTACCCAGTCTTTTAGGCAGAATGCTAAACGCTAAAAAGGTGAAGATGCATACGATGTTGCTGAAATGTTTTTTGATTACAAAAGCAAAACACGATCATTGAAGAGTATTTAAAATGTGGAAAGCTACAATGTAAAAAACAGAAATCATCCAAAATCTCAGTCCTCAAAAAAAAACTTGATATTTTTCTTTCTGTATTTTTTTTGCACATACATTTTTTCTAATAAGGTGTCATTTTACTTAGAAATTTCTATCCGATTTTCCTCTCCATGTTATTAACTATTTTTGGAAATGCCATTTTAATTTCTGGATGACTATGCATCATATAGATGTACCATATTTTATTGAGTATGATCTTAATGAAATACATAGTATCTACTTAAATGCAACATAAGGAGCTTATACTCTAATAATCCACAGAAAATAAGAATTAGAAAATTGAAGTAGAGAATTAATCAGCTGGTCAGCCAATAAATATTGGCCCTACACTTTATGCTAATGTGTCTTTACATTTGTTCTATTATTTGTTGACCAAAACAATACTCAAATTCTGCAAAATACATAAAGGGTGTTTATTCTGAGCCAATATGAGTGACCATGGTCTGGGGAACAGTCCCAAGAAGTCCTGAGGAAGTGTGCCCAAGGCAGTTGGGTTACAGTTTGGTTTTATACATTTTAGGGAGACAGGAATTCTAAGTGAAAAATCATAAATCAATACATGGAAGATATGCATTGGTTTGGCCTGAAAAAGAAGTACATTTTGAAGTGATGGGATACTTCCAGGTCATAGATGAATTCTAAGATTTTCTGGTTGGCAGTTGGTTGAAAGAGTTAGGTTTTATCTAAAGACCTGAAGTCAGTAAAAAGAAATGCTTGAATTAAGATAAGGGAGGTTGTGGCCAAGGTTCTTGTTATGTAGAGGAGGCCTCTTAGGTAGGAGGCTTCACAGAGAATAGATGGTAACCGTCTCTTTTCAGAACCTGACTTTCAGTTAATCTCGCCTAGATCAGGGAAAGGCCTAGCTGCATTAATGGAGATTCCCTACAGATGCAAAATTTTCCCCACAAAAGATGACTTTGCAGGACCATTTTAAAATATGTCAAAGAAATATCTTTTAGGGTAAACTGTTTTGATTTTTTTCAGGGTCTGCTATTTATCATGTAATGCTATATCAGAGTCAGTTTGGAACGATGTATCTTATTGCCACAAAGACTCTGTTTTGCCAGTCCTGTGGTCTCTGTTTTAATGTTAATGCTGGTCGAATGTGCCTGAACTCCAAGAAGGAAAGAGTAGAACAAGGCACGTCTAACCTCCCTTCCCATCATGACCAGGAACTCCCTTTTCCACATTTTTCTGGGATCCCCTTGGCCAGGCGGGGATCCATGCAGTTGGTTGGAGGGCTTAGAATTTTATTTTTGGTTTACATACATTTTCTCTAAAGTAAAAGATAAATTCTTTCAATCCATTGGTCTGGTCATAATCTTTCTGTTTTCCTATTGACTGATGTAGACAAAGAATCTGAGAATAAAAATGCAAAGTGTATACCTCCGCAAGTGCTTGTTTGCACAGCACCCACCCATATTAAGCAGGGCTGGCTATAGAATTTGTAGGGTCCAGGGAAAAGAAAGAAAAAGAAAGAAAGTACCAGTAAAGGTTCTAAAATGCAAATTTCTTTTCTTTCTTCCACAGTTTCCCTCTCTTAAGTTGTTCTGGTATTTTAAAATTTGTTATTTAATGATGTTCTAAGTTATAAAAAATACATTATTAGCATGAGTTTTACCATTCATATTTACGTTGTTGAATGCTAGTTTTAAATGCAAATGTAACAACATTTAACTGATATGTAAAATCACCAAGATTACATAATTCATATTTCTTAGCTCATATATACATATGTACTGAAGGAAATAATAATACTTCACCACCAAAAATACTTTTTGACATATTTTGAGACGACTATGCAGAGAGACTGCAAAAAAGAAGTAAAATCACCTTTGCAAAAATTGCAATAGTGAAAAAATTATGGCAGTGAAAAAATTCGGACAGTGAAAGAGATCTATCCTAACCAGCTGCATCTTGCTTACAACCTCCAGGCTTGCTGATGTTCATTCCCAGGCATAGGCAGAACTGCCTTTGGGAGAAACTTAGTTTATAGTTTAACTTTGAAACAAAGAGGATAGCCCTTGCCTGAAACAAATCCTCTTCTTTCCTGGGGACTAGACTGCCTTCCTAGGACTGATGAATTAGCCACAAGATTAGCAACTTCCCTCATTACTCCTGCAGATAATGTCATTAGTAGAGAACCTAAGATTGGCCTTTTGAGATGTCTTTTCAGGTTTTAGGATTTGTGACTCTGATGGGTCCATCCAGACCCACTAAACAGTCCCGTGGTCCCACCCAGAAGTGGACTCGGTGCACATAAGGACCATTTCCCACACCCCTGTGATTACGCCCCATCCAATCAGCAGCACCCATTCCCTAGGCATCACCTCCCCCAAACTATGCTTGAAAAACCCTGGCCTTCAAATTTTCAGAGACTGATTCAAATAATAAAACTCCAGTCTCCCAATTCAGCCAGCTCTGCATGAACTGAACTCTTTCTCTATAGCAATTCCTCTGTCTTGATGAATCAGTTCTATCTGGGCAGTGAGCAAAATGAACCTGTAAGGTGGTTACAGAGGTAGCCTTGAAAAACTGTTTTCTGTGGGGGAGATTAGCCTTTTCAGAGAATCTGAACTGATGCCGCCAGGCTAGGAAACATTATCCAGGAGTCTGACACTTTAAAAGGTCTGAAAGAAACATTTAGCATCTATTCTCTCTCACAGCTGCTACCTGTGAGATCTACCTGTTATCCACATAACAAGAGCAGCTTTGCCAGCCACGTCTCATCATTGCTCCCTCTCATAACCCGTTTCGCCACCATATCCTGATTTACTAAACTCTAAGCCCCTATTTTTTTTTCCTGTAACCTCAAGATGGCATAAAAGCATCAATTATCTGTCCATTTCCTCGAGTTCTTTTATTTTGTAGGACTCTTCTGCATGTTAATTGCCTTTCCTCCTATTAATCTGCCTTTTATCAGTTGAATTTTCAGTCAATCTTCAGAGGATATTTGCTCTTCCCAAACAGTATTTTGTTCTTAGCAGAACAGTGAAAACTGCACAAAACTTACTCAACGGTTTCTATGTCACTTCTGAATAATTGCTATCAGCACTCTTCACTTCTGGCTTACTGATGAACGAGGAAGGACAGAAAGAAAAAGAGACTATAGTTGCCCTTTCTTCCTTTTTCCTTCTATGTCATTTTCAGCATAAGTGGTTGGCTGATACAGGAAGTTATTACACAAGTCAGAAAGATTATAAGTGAATTTGTTGGTCATTTGCGTTTCTTAGAACTCCATTGTCTTCTTTCTACGTTCAAAGCAAGTTCTGACTGGAATAGAAGGATGGCTTCTCATGGTTGTCATAGTCTTTACTTACTCAGGCATGGACATACATATTTACTGCTTTGAGTCTCCCTGATTCCCACGAATCCTGGGTCCCCCAGAATTTTGTCCTCAGGAATGCCATATGTGAATGGGGTGGCAAGGAATGAGGATGGACATGAATGTCTCCTGCTCATATGCATGCTCCATTAACCCATCCATTTCACTTACAAATGCCAGTCCAAAGGGAAAATTATTAGGAGTTTCTAGATAGTGGCTAACAGTAGAGCAGTAAGCCAAGCAAAGGGCTTGTATTAGTCCATTCTTACGCTGTTAATAAAGACATTCCCAAGACTAGATAATTTAAAAAGGAAAGAGGTTTAATTGGCTCACAGTTCAGCATGGCTGGGGAGACATCAGGAAATTTACAATCATGGCGGAAGGGGAAGCAAACATGTTCTTCTTCAAGTTGGCAGGAAGGAGAAGAATGATTGCTGAGTAAAGGGGAAACCTCTTGTAAACCATCAGCTCTTGTGATAACTTACTACTACGACAACGGATGGGGGAAACTGCCCTCACAATTCAATTATCTCTACCTGGTCCCTCCCATGACACATGGGGATTATGAGAACTACAATTCAAGATGAGATTTGGGTGGGAACACAGCCATACCACACCAGGGCTCCTCTGAACATGAGCCCTGGAAAACTGCACAGGCTACATGCTGATGAAGCCAGCCGTGATGTTAAGGCATGGATGCGGGCCAGGACTATCTTGGTCATGTGTTTGCTCAGGCTAGAAGCAGGTTTACTGTGAAGGTAGCAAACTTTAAGCGTCAGACACTTTCACTCGCCCAGGAGCTCACCAGCAGGGAGCTGATGGGAGCCATAGAATGTTCTGGGTGGAAAAGAAAAGCCAGGGTGAAATGAGGAGGCATTTCTCTGTAAATTTCTGGCAAATCTAAAGAGATCTCAGGAGAAAAAGGCCTGAAATTTCTAAATTCCAGTAATTCGTTAGGAATTCTTTATACATTCTTTTTTTTTTTTTTTTTGAGATGGAGTTTTGCTCCTGTTACCCAGGTTGGAGTGCAATGGTGCTATTTCTGCTCACTGCAACCTCCGCCTGTTGGTTTCAGGCAATTCTCCTGCCTCAGCCTCCTGAGTAGCTGGGACTACAGGCTGCGCGACCATGCCCAACTAATTTTTCTATTTTTAGTAGAGATGGGGTTTCATCATGTTGACCAGGATGGTCTCGATCTCTTGACCTCGTGATCCACCCGCCTCAGCCTCCCAAAGTGCTGGGATTATAGGCGTGAGCCACTGCGCCTGGCCTATACATTCTTAAAAAAATCACTTTTGAACTCCATTTTGTAATTTTTTTCTTAAAGAGATGTCCCCAATGATATTAGCTTCAGGCCTCACAATACCTAGATTCATTGTTTTGCTGAGCTCAGTGGTGAAAACATAATTGTCTAAGTTGTTTGTTCTCTTCCTACTAATCAAAACCCCAAACCACAGGAGCCCTGTGCCTCATTAACTTTACACTGCTACACTTGCCCTCCAGACACAAAACAACATTTTAATCCCATTCAAGGAATACCCTGCTCCTCTCCTGCCTCATGCCACCATTTCACTCCCACCAGGGGTCCACATTCACCACTGATGCCTGTCACCATTCCTGTAATGATAGTACCACTGTTTACCTCAGTAACACACACACTATGTTTACAAGATTGTTCCTGAATGCCATAGGGCCCAAATTAGCTATTTTTCCAGGGGGAAAAGACTTCAAACCCCTTATCTTTAGGAAATCCAAAATGTATTTAGTTAGAACAACCTAGAAAATGTAGTAAATTTCTTAACATTGACATCAAGTATTAAAAATAGAAACAAGACCTTCACTAGGTAAATAACAAGGCTTCACTAAGCAGTGAGTCAACAACTCTGGACCTACTGAATGTGACAAATGAGATCTAGGTAGGGCTGTCAAAGAGAAGTGGGCAGAAATGGAAGGCTGGCCACCCAGAGGGCAGAGGGTAGGTGATATTGACCTGTATGTCTAATATTTGATCCGACAGATTTCTGAGCTAAAAAAGAGCTCAGATAAAATATTAGACATATAGGTTGATATCAATTTTGATTCTTTAAATCTGTCTGCCTGTGGCAAAATTCCAGGCAGCTGGGAAGGGACAGAGAGACGTGATCTAGTCTCTGATGAGAGGAAGAGGTGGGAAATAGTTAAGTTGGTCTAGTGTGATCACACTTTCAACAAAACAAGAAGGATTTCTCAGGAATCGTGGCAACTGAATTTTGATTCCATGATTTGGACATTTAAGTTTGTAATCTTACCAAAAGAGAGCACTGAGGTATGGAATGTGAGCCCCAACTTACCACCCACCTACAGTTGTATTGTAGGTTTACAACCTCGCTGCGGTTTTCAAGGTAGGCAGAGTATGCTTCCCTACCCCTTAACTTTGAATTTCACCATTTGACTTCCTTTGATCAATAAGATGTTGGTGAACATGGTTCAGACAGAGACATTCAGACATGTTTGTGCCTTTGGTCTTATACGCATGCAGTGTGATGGCCTGCTGTGAGCAGAACATGCCCCAAGTTCTTCCCTGCCCTCAGCTCCTGTCTGAGAGGGAGGCGCAAGGAGCCAAACACATGTCCTGGGTGGTTCCTAAATTAAGAGACATGAGAGGCATGTGGAGCCAAACTAAACCCTTAGGAGCCTGGAGTCCAGCCAAGCTCAGGCGAATTGCACTCAACCCACAGACCGGAAACTAAACAAATACATTTTGACTTTTTCACCCAATGAGTGTTGAGCATTTTTTTTTTTTTTTTGAGATAGAGTTTTGCTCATGTTGCCCAGGCTGGTGTGTAATGCCATGATCTCAGCTTACCACAAACTCCGCCTCCCAGGTTCAAGCGATTCTCGTCTCAGCCTCCCGAGAAGTTGGGATTACAGGCATGCGCCACCACGCCTGGCTAATTTTTGTATTTTTAGTAGAGTCGGGGTTTCTCCATGTTAGTCAGGCTGGTCTCAAACTCCCGGTCTCACATGATCTGCCCACCTTGGCCACCCAAAGTGCTGGGATTACAGGCATGAGCCACCACGCCTGGCCGAGTGTTGAGTATTTTTATGCATCATTATTGTGGAACTTGCTGACTAAAACTGAAAGTGGGGTGTTACCATAACAAGACCAAAATTTCTGGAATTAGTTTTGATAATAAGAGGCAGAAATCAAGCCAACTGCCATGGAAGGCTAAACAATGGTAACCCACACACCGTGTAGTGGAAGAGCACTTGGTAAAACTGCTTGCCTTTGGGAATCTGGAAAAAGAAAATGTACCCAAAAAACTTTTAGTTTTAGGTGAGGAAGTATGAAAGAAGAATGTTGAAAGCAGAAACTGGTTACTACTAGATGCGCTTAGTAAGGTACTGCAGGTGAGTAGAGATAAACACAGAAAAGAACCAGTGAGTTTGCAAATAGAATTGAGAAGGACATTAGGGAGTTCAGAAATTGCAGGGCAGAGCTTTACACAATGAAATTGTTTCTCACAAAATACAAGGTGTGGCCATCATAACAGAGCCTCGGGGCGCAGACCAAATCCAAGGCGCTGCTAATACAAGGCAGCCTTGGAGTGAAAAGTGCGTCAAGGGTAACACCCTTTGCCAAGACATCTGAAAGGCTTAAGATGGCATCTAGTAGGTGTCTTCAGGTGGGTAAAGGGGCTCTGAGGAAGGTTATAAAACTTGTTCCCATTGAAGTCTGATGTCTCAAAAGTATACATAATTAAGGCTAGAGATGACATAAGGCATTGTGGCTGTCCCTTTCTCCCAAATGGAGTTGACTAAAATCTCTTTCACAGAAAATCCACATTTGTGAGAGAGCTCTATTGGCAAGAACTCTGCCAGCCTGATGAAAAGAGATGAAGACTGTTAAAGATGTAAAAAGACCTCTTGGGCAGGTGCAGTGGCTCATGCCTGTAATCCTAGTGCTTTGGGAAGCTGAGGCAAGAGAATTGCTTGAAGTCAGGAGTTGGAGACCAGCCTGAGCAACATAATGAGACCCTGTCTCTACAAAATTTTTCAAAAAAATTAGCCAAGCATGGTGGCACAAAACACATACCTGCAGTCCCAGCTACTTGGGAGGCGGAGGTGGGAGTCTCACTTGAGCCCAGGAGTTCCACATAAAAGTGAGCTATGATTGTGTCACTGCACTATAGCTTGAACAACAGGACAAGACCATGTCTAAAAAAGTAGAGAACTTTTCCCTCCAACTTTCTTTTAAAAATTTATTTACTTATTTTATGAAAGCATCAGGTTAGTGAAAATTTTGTTAAAGTTATTTGTTTTTTTTTTTTTTTTACAAAATGTCCTCTAACTTTCCATAGTCAGAAAGCCTCTAGGGAAATCTGCTTATTGTCAAGAAGAGCATATTTATTGTGTGTATATATATATACTTATATTTTTTGTACATAAATATATACATTTATAAATATAAATGTTTTTATATATGAATATATATAATATATACCTATGTATTTTATATATAAATATTTATGTATAAATATGAATGTTTTATATGTTATATATAAACATATAAAATATACAGTTTTATATCATATATAGCATATATTAAATAAATATTTCTTATGTAAGTAAATCTGGACCTGATGAGGATCAGATTTGGTGTCAGATGACTCTCCCAGTTTTAAACAAATCCCCTTGCATATGAGTGGATGCTGCTGCAGAAACCAGCAATTAGAGGGGTGTTTCTTTATAGTAGGAGAGCTGAGCCTCCCATCAACCCTCCATATTGCCTAGAAGCATATGTGTGTATGTGTGTGTATTTGTGTGCACATACATGTGAGTTTCTTTCCAGATTGCCCTATGCTTGGGGCTGGTGATTAAAGAGATAAAGACTTTCTTTTGTTCATAGTTTTCAAGTCTCTTTAGAGTGTTGGACAGTATAGTACATTTTCTAGATAACTCTTTTATTATTTAATTAAAATTTTTCTGCAGGGGTAAAGAAGATGATACATAACTAAAGCGAATGTGCATTGTGCTTGCTGAGATTAGAGATGGACATGCCTTTGGGTTGTCATACAATGTCATGATTGGGCTGTGGGCACATGGTTCAGTTTCTCTTTAGTGATGACGCAGTATGGCTTGTAAGAAGACTAGTCATTCTAATTCTTATGAAACCTTGGATCAACTTGAAAGAGAAATAAGAAACCAGAGGGCAAAAATAGGTATGATTTTCAGTGCACTGAAAACTCTAGCAAGCACATATTGATTTCAGTGCCTAATTCACAAATGAGTCTATCGATCCTGTCCTTTTTGTTGAAGGTGCCAAGTTTCATTTTCTACTCAATTGACGAGTATAATTTAGGAGTAGGTGGCCTGATTAAGTGAGCTGGTGCAAGTCTAATGACTTACTTTTAAGATCCCATGGTGTGCTCTGACTTTTGAAAAATCTCAATATCCTTTAGGCCCAGAAGGATAAGGAAACTTCATTGATTCTTTTAACAGTGGTATATTAAAACATTAACAGAAATCAAAAGGGACCTCATCAGAAAAAAATTTAAATGATGACATCCTAGGAGGCATTTTTGTTCTCCAAATCGCTGAGCTTTTTTCTGTTGCTTCTCACAGCAACAACTCTGATATTCCACAGTGGAAAATGAGAAAAGTTGCTCAAACTATTTCATGTTGACCTTTCATGATATATTGTGACAATTGTATGGATAAAGTTGAAACTGTCTTGGCAAAATCATGGCAGTAAGAGAAATATGACATAGTTGATTCCATCTTGCTTCTGACTTTCAAGTTGTCCTTGGTCCAACCTAACTTTGGGAGGAATTTAGTTTATAGTTTAACTTAAAAGCAAGGATGATAATAGGTCCTCCCTATTATAGGACCTATTATCATCCTTGCTTTTAAGTTAAACTATAAACTATGAACTGCTCAGGGACTGAAAACACCTTTGTAAAACTAATGAGAGAGCACAAGATTATCAGAGGAGGAAGGATGCACTTGAATGCAGGGTCCTGGTATCTTTTGAAATTGTGTCATTAGAATAGAGGAAAAACTTCCCAGACTCTCACAGAGAGATGACACATCCATAAGGATTACTGTCCCAATATCTAGTAGAACAAGAATTAATTACGTGACCTGAACTAATACAAGACTGAAATAATCTTTTTATTTTATTTTATTTTGTTTATTTATTTTAAAGATGAGGTTTCACCATATTGGTCAGGCTGGTCTTGAACTCCTGACCTCAGGTGATCCGCCCACCTCAGCCTCCTAAAGTGCTAGGATTACAGGCATGAGCCACCGCGCCCGGCTGAAGTAATCTTTTTATAACTTTTTGCTTAAAATGTTGCTGATTCTTGGCTCACGTCTGTAATCTTAGCACTTTGGGAGGGCGAGCCAGGTGAGTTGCCTGAGCTCAGAAGTTCGAGACCAGCCTGGCCAACATGCCGAAACCCCTTTCTACTAAAAATACAAAAAATTAGCTGGGCTTGGTGGCAGGCACCTATAGTCCCAGCTACTTGGGAGGCTCAGGCATGAGAATCACTTGAACCTGGGAGACAGAGGTTTCAGTGAGCCAGCTGAGATCGTGCCGCTGCACTCCAGCCTGGATGATAGAGTGAGACACTATCTTTAAAAAAAAAACAAATGTTACTGATTCTTTTTGTGTTTGTTTGTTTTTCAGAGTTAAGAAAGCTTCTTTGGAGTAACTTACAGTTTTTTGACAATTGAGTAAATACTCCTGTGAGCAAAATTTGAAGCATATTTTTTTCTCTCTACCTGATTTTGAGGCAGGATAGGTAGTCAAGGTAGTGACCTTGTCCTCAGAACACAGCAACTGTGGTGACCATACACAATGGTCACTTACACACAATAAGCCTCATCATTCACATTGTAATAAAACTCATTCAAGCAAAGCTATCTTCAAAAGGGACTTTCCCTTCTAGGGAACATGAGCAGTTTGATTTTACCTGTCCTCAAACTGACCCCTTTCTCATTATAATAGTGAAAATCACACCCTGGGTGGAGATTTAAGATGCTAATAAGACATGTGACATATGAACAAACATATACAGCTACTGCGCATGTGCACCCCGAGGACCACCCGGAACATGCTTACTGGTTACACCTGTTTCCATCTCCTTGTGAATAATCATAAAGGGGGTCTCCCTAGAGCTGGTCTTTGTTGGCTCATCCTTACAAGCAGCCCAGCCTGAATTTTCTCTCTCAGGGTGTACTGTCTATTCTGCACCTAATTTTCAGAATATTCCTTTTCTTTTGCATAAATTACTCTATGCTGCACGTCTTTTGCTGTGTGTCTCTTGCTTAAATTCTTTTAAACCAAGAAGACAATAACTGAGGTATCACATCAGCCATTAACAATTTCTCCAGAATTTGGAAACTATATGTGAATATTCTTAACTTAAAGCAATATAGTTATTTGCAGAAGTTCAAAAAAATATCAGTTTTCTTTCATAGCAGGGCACAATTAAAGAGACTAGTTATTTTACCAAGGCTTTGACTGGAATGACATGTCTTCAGATTGCTTTGAGGAATTGAGGTTGACCTAGAGAGCCAGCAAAAGCCCTTTGAAAAAACTGGCCTCATTCCTTATCCTGTACAGAGTTCCTGACCTGTGACAACTATAGCATGTCACTTTTTGACAGACCCAGAAACCCTAAGCTATTTTGAGACCTCAAGAAGAGAGGGACTCACCCAACTCATACAGGTATGTGGAGGCACAAATAAATCCTTGTCTGGGCTCAAGAGGCTTTTAAAAGATCTAATTTGAGATTCTTTATTAAAACAATTCCAAGAAAGCCATTTTTAAAAAAAGATCCTATATGGTAAATAATTATTCTTGTTGTACTTTATGCAAATAATCAGGCCAAATATAATGGGATTGGAATTTATATGATTTGTCCTTGATAAAAATGGGTGACTGGAAAGAAAAAAGTTCTGTTTCAGGAAAAACTATAGTATACCTGTTATTAAATTCCAGCTTTGTCCAGTGTTTTTGAGTGTCTACTGATGATCCCATATCTGATTGGTTCTTGGGGGTCATTCACCTGGATCCCTTAGGGCTTCATGTCAGTTCTACTAGAATTCCTGAAGCTAGGATTTTCACTCCTTATGTTAGGACTCATTTTTTGTCTTATAGTCCACTGTTCACTTGAGTGCTGTCCTAAAGCTCTGGATAAGAGCACTGATGTTTTTGTTATGCAGACCTTGGGACTCCAGCCAGCCACCTGTGAATATATACATACAACTGCAAGATGGTTTCACTCCTCTTACCCTGGGGGTGGCCTGCTGTCAGCAGGAAGAACTTAGAGAAATTTTTGGCTTTCTCTCATCTCCATAGCTCACATCTCTGGATTGAGGTATGCTAAAGCACAAGATGGAATTTGAAAACACCTTTGCAAAATTATAACAGTAAGAGAAATATGACATTTTTCACTCCATCTTGCTTCTGACCTCCATGCTGTCCTTGGTTATTCCTGGGTGTAGGTCAAGCTACTAAATTTGGGAGGAATTTAGTTTATAGTTTAATTTGAAAGCAAAGATGGTAATAGCCCCTTCCTAAAATGAATCCCCTCCTTCAGGGACTGAAACTACTGTTGTAAGGCTAATGAAAGGCCACAAGAATAGGATCATGGGAGAGGGCTGAACTCTGCTAAGATTCAGGCATAGTTTCTATAATCCCTTACTGCTCAGGAATCATGTGGCCAGAGGTCACAAGATTTGTGACTTCCTCAATTGCTCCTATAGATAACGTCACTATTTTAGAACCTAAGATTGGTTTTTTTGAGATATCTTTCAGATTGATTCCACCCAAACTCATGACTCATGACTCAACTGCACCTGTGACCTCCACTCAGAAGGGGACTTAGCCAGAAGTACTGTTTTTCACACCCCTATGATTTTATCTCCAATTGATTAGCAATACCCATTTCCTAACCCCCTGCCAACCAAACTTTCCACAAAGACCCTAGCCTCTGAGTCTTTAGGGAGACGGATTTGAGTGACATCTCCAGTTCTGTGTGACCTTGTGTCGGTTAAACTCTCTCTCTACTGCAATGCTGTGGTCTCAGTGGATTGATTTTGCCTGTGCAGCAGCCAAGAAGAACCCATTGGGTGATTACAAAGTGTTACTAGAAACAACTATTTAGCCAGAAGCTAGTCTATGCTAGGTATTCAATAAACGTATTTTCAATATTTAGGGTGAGAAGAGCATATGAAATGAAAAAGCAATTATTTGTCTATTTCTTCAGTCTTTTTGAAGGTTACAAAAGCATCCCTTGCAAATCAGTGGTGATTGCATTTCAGAAATCAGAGGCATGCAAAAATTATGGCTTCATTTGAGAGTAAAGGGTGCTGTTGCAGAGAGAATAAAATAATGAGGTTCACATGCAAGTGCAAGAATTCAGAAGACGTTTGTTCTGAGGAGGGCTCCCAATTAGGCAGTTACTAGGTTTCTTCTGTGAAACTCTTTATTGAATTTTCCTGATTTCATAGAGATTGTAAACTCTGGAGGTATAGGAACAGGTATGGAGGAGATTTAGAAGAGAAATCACTTTTTAAAGAATAACTCAATAGTTAATAGTTTGGTACTTCTGGTCCTGAGCTGCTGGCTGGAGGACATGGCTTCTGCTTTTAGCTATGCTTGCAGTAATAATAATGAGCTTGGTTTCCCCTGACATGGGATACCCTCTCTGGACTCACATACGTTTGTTTGAAAGTAGCAGTGGAGAGGAATGGTTGTCTCCTCTTTCTCTCTTCCTCCTCTCTGCACCACTGTAGCCCTGGGGTGTGCTTAGCAAGGTGCCTGAAGCTAAGGGAGATCAGATAGTCAGTGCTTGGGTCTGTTCCCATGGAGACAGGGCTTTTCCTGCACAGACCAGGTGGCTTTTTCTCGGCCACTGCACCAGGCACAGAGGGTGGCAGCCCACTCCTCCTTCCCAGGAGCAGATAAGCAGCAGATGGCTGTGTGCTTCTCAAGGACAGAGCCTGTGGGTTTTGCCAGCCAGTTGCAAAAAGGAATCTAAATGAAAAAGAGGTTTTAGGATAAAAATAAAAAGATTAAGCTCTCTATACCAAAGCAGTATGACTCTCTGGACAGAGAAAAAAGCATTGAGCTGAACATTAACGTGATGGGCATGCTAGAAAGACCTATGCAGTCTCTCACTGTGCACTGTGCATCTCACTTTAAATCCCAAGATGCTCAGAAGTAAGGGAGAAGAAAAGGAGAGGTTGATTTTCCAGGGTGTATGCTTCTCATCCTTTACACACACAACATAAATAAAAAACTTTTAAATGAAGTACCCCTTCAGCCATCTCAAATATAATGCCCAAGAAGATACAATAATTAAGATGGGTTAAGAATAAAAATCATGTTGAAGAGGATAAATGCTCTTTGAGGAGAGAATAGATCAACTGTAGGAAAGGCACATGTATCCAGAATTTAGTACTGCTAAATTTAGGAAGCTGCTTCATACCCCAACAGCGATCACAGCTCACATAGCCTTGATCTTCAGGCTCAAGCTATACTTCCACCTCAGACTCCCGAGTAGCTGGGACTACAGGCATATAGCACCATGCCTGGTTAATTATTTTGATTTTTAATAGAGAAGAGGTCTGGCTATGCTGCCCAGGCTGGTCTTGAACTCCTGAACTCAAGCAATCCTCCTGCCTCGATCTCTCAAAGTGCTAGGATTTTATTTTCGTAGCTATTGCAAATGAAATTGTTTTCTTGATTTCTTTTTCAGCTATTTTGTAATTGTTTCCTTGCTACCGTTTTCAGTTACTTCGTTATTGGTGTATAGAAACACTACTGATTTTTGTATGTTGATTTTTATCCTAAACAGGATACAAAATACAATTGATTGATGCAATTTGTCAGTTCCTAGAAGTGGGGATGAAGAGAGGTTGGCTAATGAACATAAACTCACAGTTAGATAGAAGGAATAAACTCTATTGTTTGATAGTACAGTAGGGTGACTATAGTTAACAACAATATATTATCTATTTCAAAATAACTAGAGGAAAAAATTTAAAATGTTCCCAACACAAAGATATGACAAATACTTGAGGTGATGGATTCTAGTAGTATTAGTAATTCTACTAATTACTCTGATTTGATCATTACACATTATATGCATGTATCAAAATACCACATTATTTCATAAATATGTAACAATATTATATATCAATTTAAAAAAGAGAAAAAAAGGAAGCTTTGCAGTTGAAGTCTTAAGAGAACCACTGATAAAGTCTTCGAAGCTCAGAGTGACTTGGCTTTGATATTACTCCCATTAGTAATGTAGCCACTTTTAGGAGAAAGGATTCTCCCCCGAGCTCACCCCTGTAAGAGCATAAGCTCCCTGTGCTCAGCAGCTCACATAGGACATGGCACATGTACACATCTGGTAACCGTCTGTGGAATGTTGACTTGGCAGGAGATCACCTGTTTTCTGAATCATTCAGCCTTACAATCCTTCTTTTGTGGGATAGGAGTGAGGCAGGTGTGGAGAGAAGCAGATTAGTTTAGCGTTATTGAATACCTTTACTGGGGGAGTCCAATGTTGGAGGAAATTCAGAAATCAATCCCAGACCTGCTTTCCACTTAGCATGCAATCCCCTCTCTGGCCTCCTCGCCCCCACTCTGCAATTCTTTTCTTTTTTTTTTTTGAGACAGAGCCTTGTTCTCTCACCCAGGCTGGAGTGCAGTCATGCAATCTCGGCTCACTGCAGCCTCTACCTCCTGGGTTCAAGCAAGCACTTTGGGAGGCCGAGGCAGGTGGATCACTTGCGGCCAGGAGTTCAAGACCAGCCTGGCCAACCTGGTGAAACCCCATCTCTACTTAAAATACAAAAAATTAGCTAGAATGTGGTGGCAGGCGCCTGTAATCCCAGCTATTCGGGAGACTGAGGCAGGAGAATCGCTTGAACCTGGGAGGTGGAGGTTACAGTGAGCTAAGATTGTGCCACTGCACTCCAGCCTAGGCAAAAGAGTGAGACTCTGTCTCAAAAGAAAACAAAACTGAATCTGGAGATGCTTTTCTGGAGACCTTTTACAGGTTGAAAAGGAGCCATCAGATGTCTCTGCTGGTAGCTCTCTTTAACATGATGCATCTAATGAGCACTGCTGTCCCCCAACTCTCCTATCAACTCCTTAACCAAAGGGACATCACAGGGCTTTCTGTCGAATGGTAATGTTGAACTCAAGTCATATGGTAGTCTTGGTATACCTCTAATCTATCCTAAGCCTGATGACAAAGAAATCATTATTTTAAATATCTTGCTCTTAGTAAATCCATATTGGACTCCAGAGAACAAGCCATTTTTTTAAATGGATCACAATCTGTTTATTTAATAATTTATTTTAAACTTTTCCCAGAGATGAATGTCAATCTCAAAAGCCCTTAGTATCTGAAATCTGGTCATTCTCCCCATTTAGAAAACTAGAATCACATATGTCTGTCAGCTTCTCTGAATTTCTCTCACATGTATTTTTCCTCCTTATTTTCCACCATCTTCTTTCTAGTTCCTCATTAACTTGTCTGTGATTTGCTATACACTTGACTTGTACAAACAAAATTATTCATTATGCCTTGGTTCTAAATATATCAGAAAAATATTTAAACTTACTTTTAATGTTTGCTATAGGGAGGCAACTGTCAAGCTGCTGCACTGAAGATTAAAAATCATATTGAGATTTTTATGGTGTCGGGGGAAAATGACAAGATTTTAAGTGAGAAGTTATTTTTTAATGCCCCATTATGTTTATCAAAGTTTTTCTACATGGAAAAATAGTTAATAGTAAGAACAATCATTACCTTCTGTCCCCGACATACTTTATTACTTCCCACAATTATCTAAGCATTTTCACATTTTGGATGAATAATAAAGCAATTCAACAGTAACAGCAATCTGATTTTTTTTTTTTGCATTGAAGGAGAGGAAAAACAACACAGGAAATCTGCCTCCTATAATCAAAGAGCTGAATTTTAGTCTTATTGGAAATGTGTTTCAACCCAATTACTTAGAAGTCTTGTTCTTTGTTTGCTTTCCCAGGTGGTTAATAGCAATATCTTTGGCTTCTCCTCCAGGCAAAGAGAAAGTGATTTACAACATGGAGCCAGAAATAAATAAAACTCTTCTTTGCTCCACGGGACTTGCTTCACTAACACTTTTCAATTAAAATTTATCTCCTGCTTAAAGTAGTATTGGATTATAACCCAAAGTATGAAATAAGCACCTATGAGTCCCTACTAATCATGACAAAAACATCAGATAAGTTCGAATACAGGGCATTCTACATACTTGACCAGTACTTCTGCAAACTGTCAAGATCATTGAAAACATGGAAAGTCCTAGAAACCGTCATAAAGAAGAGCCTAAAAAGTCGTGCCAACTAAATGGAGGGTGGTGTTTGCATGAAATTGCTGAACAACAACAACAACAAAAAATGACATTAGGTAGAAACTAAGGAAATATGAATATTAGTTCTTAATAATATATCAGTATTGGTTCATTAATTATATAAGTTGTAATTTAAAAATATCGACATTAGCCATGCATATTAAAAACTTTAAAGGATGCAAGTCACCAAACTCTCCTAAGAATCTGACAGCAACCCTACTATACACATGAGGCTTACAGAGCAGCCTCTGCTCTGGTCTTGCATATAGTTATATTTTGTTAGTTAGTTAGTTAGTTTGTTTTTTAGACAGAGTCTCACTCTGTCACCCAGGCTGAAGCGCAGTGGTACCATTTCAACTCACTGCAACCTCTTCCTCTTGGGCTCAAGTGATGCTTCCACCTCATTCTCCTGAGTAGCTGGGACTGCAGGCGTGCACCACCATACTCGGCTAATTTTTGTTTTTTATTTTTATATTTTGTAGAGATAGGGGTCTTACTATGTTGCCCAGGTTGGTCTCAAACTCCTGAGCCAAGTGATTCTCCCAACTTAACCTCCCAAAGTGCTGGGATTACAGGCACGAGCCACCATGCCCAGTCTTACATTTATTTCTGTTGATGCATGCTACAGTCCTTTATTTACTCTTTCTCTGCTGGAAAGTCTGTTTCTTGCCTTAAATCTGCAAATAGTCAAAAATTATCCCAACTATTGATCTTTATAGATCAATGTATTAGTTTCCATTGCTGCTATAACAAATAGTCACAAATTGTGACTTAAGGCAACACAAATTTATTATCTATGGTTCTGGAAGTCAGAAGTTCAAGACAGTTCTCCCTGGGCTAAAAATCAAGGTGTAAGCAGATCTCTCTCTCTCTGTTCTTCTTTCTCTTTTTCTTTTTTCTTTTGAGGCAGAGTCTGGCTCTGTTTCCCAGGCTGGAGTGCAATGGTGCTATCACAGCTCACTGCAGGCTTGACCTCCCCAGGTCAAGTGATCTTCCTGCCTCAGCCTTCGGAGTGGCTGGGACTACAGGTGTGCACCACCATGCCTGGCTAATCTTTTCATTTTCTGTAGAGATAGGGTCTCACTATGTTGTCCAGACTGGTCTTGGACTCCTGGGCTCAAATGATCCTCCTGCCTCAGCCTTCCAAGGTGCTGGGATTACAAAAGTGAGCCCTCATGCCTGACTGGTATAGGCAGGTCTAAGTTTCATTTGGGGGGCTCTTGGGGAAGAATCTGTTCTCTTGACTTGTCTAGCTTTTAATGTCTGTCTGCGTTTCTTGGCTCATGTTCTTTATTTCATCTTCACAGCAAATAATGGCCCATAAGTTCATTTTCAGGATGCCGTCTCTACTTCCGACACTTCTGCCTCTCTCTTCCACTATTAAGGACTCTGAAATTACATTGAGCCCACCAGCATAGTACAATATCACCTCTCCAGCCCAAGGTCAGTGGATTAGCAAATGTCATTCCACCTGCAACCTGAACTCCTCTTGTCCATGCAACATACATATTCACAGGTTCTAGGGATTAAGACATGGATACCTTTGTGGGGTCTATTATTCTGCCAATCACAAGCAACCTTTTTAGAAGCGTTTGCAGCTCTCCATGTTCTGAAGAAAACTGGCTTAAATTTCTGTTGTCTATGATGCTTTTACTCCATTGCATTTCTTTTCTGAGCACTTTTGGATTATTATTTTTTCCCCTGGAATCTCTCTGTCGGCCTTCCTACTTACTTTGGTGATGGTTGCTTAAACCTTTTTTGGCAAGCAGAATTTAAATTCTCCTTTTTTTTTTTTTTTTTTTTTGGCAGTTGAGGGCATAGCATCGATTCTCAAAAGACGTACCTTAACAAAATGGAAATAAAACTAAACAGTAAATCAGAATAGTTTGGCATTTATTAAAATAACTAGTTCTATTATTTAAAATGTTTCTAGGCAAAGATTTTCACTTTTTTTACTTAGGCAAAAAACTTGACTGAAAGTAAAATTACTGGAAGCTGATTCAGTTTTTGAGAAAACACTATTTCCAAAGAAACCCACGTCTATCTTGTGACGCTGTGAAACACAGTCAAGTGTTGCTTGATGACAGGGATACATTCTGGGAAACGCATCATTAAGTGATTTTATCATTGTGTGAACATCATAGAGTGTACTTACTCAAACCTAGATCTCATAGCCTACAACACACCAGGCTATATGGTAGGTAGGCTATTGCTCCCAGGCTACAAAACTGTATAGCATGTTACTCTACTGAATACTGTAGGCAACTGTAATACAATAGTAATTATTTGTGTATCTAAACATAGAGAAGGTACAGTAAAAATATGGTATTATCATCTTATGGGACCACCTTCTTATATGAGGTGCATGACTATATATATTTGTTCTTCATCCCAGTTTCTTGACATATAGCTCCTAAAACCCTTGAAATATCAGGAGTAATAAGTGTGTCTTTTGTGTGCTAATGAAATGCCTAAATTCCCTTAGATAGCTTCAGGATTAGAAGGTTGAAACTTTCATTCTCACCTCTAACCTCTAGAGCAGGAAGAGTTGATCACTGATGACCAACGATGACCAATGATTTAATCATTCATGCCTATGTAATTGACCACAGGTTCTTGGCTCTCGTGTTATAGAAAATGACATGATGAGGCTGAGCAAGTTCCCCAGACAAGGCTTTTATTGGGTCTTATGTTTGAACACAAGGGAGGCAGCACAAATGAAATAATTATCTGGCCGGCTCCCTGAAGGGAGTAAGGAGAGTAATTTTAAAGGAGCTAAAGTGGGCTAGGAGTGATGTTTAGGCATGTAGAGGCTGGAAGCTTCTGGCACCTGCATAGTTTGATAATATGTTTCTTCATGCATTGCCTATTTCATCCACATTTAAATCTCCACCCCTGGATGTGAATTTTTAATGTTATAATGAAGCTAAGGTAAAGGACTGGTCATTCTTCTGGTCTTGTATACATGCAGGAGATAGGGTTAACTCCCTTGAGTAAGTTTTAAGGTGGGAGCTGCTTATTTAAGTTTCCTCAAGGCCACACAATCAGTGAGTGTGGCACGTTGAGTAAGGTTTATGGGGGGCCATTGCTTTTCTTTATACTAAGCTGATAAGCATAAGTGTTTCCCTGAGTTATGTGAGTCACTCTAGCAAACTCATATTCCAGGAGGGAGTTGTTGGAACTCTGATTCATAGGCAGTCAGAAGTGTAGTTGACAAAGCTGACAACCTACTACTTGTGACTGAGTCTAAGTAGGAGGCATTCTTGTGGGACTGAGCCTCTGACCTGTGGGATCTGATGCTATCTCCAAGCACATAATGTCAGAATTGAACTGAATTAGAGGACACCCAGCTCATGTCTCCTGCAGAATCCACTACAGAATCTGCAGGATTTTTTTTTTTTTTTTTTTTTTTGGTGTGTCGGACCGCCCCCTCCGCTGATTCATCTGGTGTCAAAGTGTTGTTTTAAGTGACTATGTGGGACTATAGAGCAGAAAAACATAGTTCATTTTTTTCCTGTATCCTATATTTGGTGTCAGAAGTGTGTATAAGAAAAGAAAAAACACTTTGCTTTGGGTTTTAAAAAAATCTATTAATGCATTAACAGTCTGTTGATAATCAAAACAATGAACATCCTGCCCCCACCTCTCCTGCCCTTGCACAAAATGTGCTGCAAATCTTGAAGCCTCAAGAAGAGAGTGCTCTCCAATGCCTGCCTTGGATACAGACATGGAGGAAAGTAGAAGGAGGTCATGCTGAGGAGGTACCTCACAGAGGGCAAATGAGGAGCCAAAGAGAACGATGCCCAAAGGTACTGAAAACCCAAGAAGTAAAGAGATTGGGGTTGGTCTACCCAATATACCCATTTTCCTTCTTCCTTAGGGAACCCTAACTTCTTCCGGGGAACAACGTACCCAGCCGAAGGGCTACGTACTCTATCTTCCTTTACAATTAGTGTGGCCTGGGATACAGGAATGGCTGATAAGATGTAAATAGAAATTGTTGGGTGAAATTTTTTTTTGAAGTGAGGGCTCTGAAGAGCTACAGACACCAGTTGGGGTCTTTCTGTGTGTGTGCTTCGTCGTTTCTCTTACCTCCTATGTGGAATACTGATATGACTGTAACTCTAGCTCCCAAGTTTCAAAAGGATACAGAGACAGAAGATAAGCTACGAAGAATGAAGCAGAAAGGTAGAAGGAACCTGGGTCCCCAAAGCTCGGAGTCTTCATGCCCTCCCTGTGTCTCCTCTCACAGACTTCTTTTGTGTGGAAGGAATTTTAGCCTTCTTGTGTTAGCTGCCTTCTCCCGACTGTCTGCTGGTAGCAATTAAGACTGATTTGAAAGGATATATTCATTTTCTTTATTAAAGGCACCAACTCTCTCCAAACCCTGAATGTTATTTGTATTGTGGTGAGCAGATTCAGCCTCATAAAACAAGTAGTTTGCTAACAATTTCTGACCCATAGAAAATTATAAAGCCCCCAGGTAAGGTGTGACAAATTAAAAAGAAACAAAGAAGAAAGGTATAAAGCAGTTCATTTCCAAAAGTCCAGATACTTAGTATGATTCACATGGAGCTGTAACTATTTCTTCAAATGTATCATGGTGAAGTTATATTTTTCTTCAGTATAAATTCTGTTTTTTAACATGAGAAGGACATGTTCTGGTTGCATTCTGTTTAACTAAGAGCTGTCATTTGTTTTGTTCTTTAATTACCCATTTTCAAAGACTTAGAGAACAGTAGAGTACACCCACCGTGAAAACCTCCCTGTGCACCATTTCAACTCCTGAGTAATGTACCAGATCTCTAGTAGAATTTTCTCTTCTGTTTTGCTTTTTTGGCAGGACTCCGTGTTTATTTGGGGCCAAATAGGCTTTTGATTCAGGAAGGACATATGAATTAGGAATGCACTTGGCTGTGATTAACAGAAAGTCTATCAGCCTTAGATTGTTTCGGTTGAAAGTCTGACTGTAGGAAGTTTAGGCTACTACAGCAGCTCCTCCAGGCTGTCATCAAAGACACAGGTACTTTTCAGCTTCTATTCTGCTCTTTTTTTTTTTTTTTTCTGAGACGTTGTCTCACACCGTCGCCCAGGCTAAAGTGCGTGGCACATTCTTGGCTCACTGCAACCTCTGCCTTTTGGGTTCAAGTGATTCTCCTGCCTCAGCCTCTCAAGTAGCTGGGATTACAGACATCCACCACCAAGCTCGGTTAATATTTTGTATTATTAGTAGAGACGGGGTGTTACTATGTTGGCCAGGCTGGTCTCAAACTCCTGACCTCATGATCTGCCCACCTCAGCCTCTCAAAGTGCTGGGATTACAGGCATGAGCCACTGTGCCCGGCTACTCCGCTCCTCCTAACATGTGACATTTGTCCTCCTAATTGCAAGATAAGTGCTTTACATCCAGATTCCACGCAGAAATAAAGGTGAAAGTTAAAGGCCAACATGCTTTCTCCAAATCAAACATTACTCAGGAAAGAACGTGCTTTCCAGGTAAATCTGCCCATAAATTATCTACCCAAACTGTGCCACATGGCAACCCCTAGCTGGAAGGAGATCTGAGCAGATAAGTATTTTTATTTCAGCACATTGACATCCCCAATAATATGAGGTTCTCTTTTCTCTTAGAAAGTATGTGGAAATTGGATAGCCAGCCAGAATATCTGCTACATAGGGTAACTGTATTCTCTTTATCATAGGAGAGTCTCAGTTGAAGAAGATAGAAAGGCATTCAAGGAAAAATAGAATGGAAGGAGAAGTACGATACACATTTTCTAGCCAAATAAAATTGCTGTGAGTTGTTTTGACGACTGTAAACAATACTATTTCTTTTGTAGATTGTCCTTTTCTGTGACATCACTGATCTGAATTGCAAGAGACACAAGTACACATGCAAGTTACAGTCAACTGAAAGCAAAGCATGAGTTAAGGACACTGAGTAATGGCTCCTGGACAAGGCTCAGAAGATTCTGAGTCATCCAGGCTAGCCCACTTCTAATGAGCCTCGTTAATGAAGAGTGAGGCTTTGGAATCTCATTGGAGCTCATCACTAAAGGAGATTGTTAATGCTATGGGTGAATGACTTGAATGAAAAATTATTTTCCATAAAACATTTGGCATATTCTCCAGGCTTGGAGCCTAGCGAGGTAAAGAGTATATATTCTTAAGAGACTTAGTCAGCTTTCAGGCAGTGGCTGTTTCTGCATAGCAATTAGAAACAACTTCTCTTTTAGCTATATGGGAATAAATTTAACAAACACCAACAGATGGCCCTTCAGACAGGAAGATTTCTCCAGAATTCTAATCTCAACACTAATTGGTCAGGTCTTCCAAAGCAAACAGTTATCTTTATAATTTATACTCAAACCTGATTTCTACCTGATCAATATAACGGTAATTTAGACTAAATTGTCCAAATGAAGTCTTCAAGCATTAGCTTGTAAATATAAAAGTCTACAGTATGTGAAAATTCCTTTATGCACTGAGCTTACTGATGACACATACTATCTGACTTTTCTCTTTTTGAAAAAATTGAAGTCTTTTAAATTTAATACAAAACTTTCTTTTTTTTTTTTTTTTTTGGTTTTTGTTTTTAGCACAGGGTCTCACTGTGTTTCCTAGGCTGGAGTGCACTGGCATGATCACAGTTCACTGTAGCCTCAACCTCCTGTGCTCAAGGGATCCTCCTGCTTCAGCCTCCCTTAGTAGCTAAGACTGAGACTATAGGCATATGCTACCATATCCAGCTAATTAAAAAAATTTTTGTGTGTGTGTGGAGCTGGGTTTCCCTGTGTTGCCCAGGCTGATTTAGAATTCTTAGGCTAAAGCAATTCTCCTGGCCTCAACCCCCTAAAGTGTTGGAATTACAGACATGAGCCGTGGTGCCCAGCCAAAAATTTTCTATTTTAAAAAAACATTGGAGAAATTTCCTTAAAGAGTTGATCCTTTGCAAATGAACTGTCCTGCCTTGAGACCTGGGTGAGATAGGTTCCCACCCCAGTGCTTATTTTTAGGAGGATCCCACTCCTGCTATCCTCCAGCAAGAACTCCTCTCCATGGGTCAAGGAGTCAACAGAGCCAAGGACATAACCCCAAAGGCTGCTGTCCCCTTGAGGCCACACTCCAGGAAGCAGAATGCATGAATTCCCTGCCACCAGGGAACTCCTTCAACCTACGCAGGACTCTTCCTAGGCCCATTCATCCAAGAGTTTGAAAAGTAGCTGAGAGGCAGCTTTTGATGGGACCAGAGCTTGGACAAGTGAGCTGTGCTACCACACAAGGGTGCAATTCTGATTCTCTGAATTCCTCTGATTTTGGACAGCTTAGAAGGCAGGTGGGTCAGGGGCCTTGTGCCTTCAGATCTGATGCAAGACTCCACTGGTTCAAGAATATTACATTTAAATCTAGCCTTCCAGGACACTATGTCAAGGTAGAACATACTTCACGTATGGTGAATGGTTTAAGAGTTTCACTAATTATTTTCAAATATTTATTTATTTTAATTTTTTTGAGATGGAGTTTTACTCTTGTTGCCTAGGCTGGAGTGCAATGGCACGATCTTGGCTCATTGCAACCTCTGCCTCCCAGGTTCAAACAATTCTCTTGCCTCAGCCTCCCAAATAGCTGGGATTACAGACGTGCCACCACGCCCAGCTAATTTTGTATTTTTAGTAGACGTGGGATTTCTCCACGTTGGTCAGGCTGCTCTTGAACTCCCAAACTCAAGTGATCGACCTACCTCGGCCTCCCAAAGTTCTGGGATTACAGGAGTGAGCCACTGCGCCCAGCCCATTTTCAGATATTTAGACATGAAACATGCTTTCCTTTCTATTCCTCCTCCAGGCCAAACTCCTGTCCTGAAATAGTAATCATTCTCAATATACATATTTTGAAAATGTGGATTATTATATTAGATCTTGCTGAAAGCAGCATTCAATTCAATAAAAGTAGCATATACACATTTTTATTCTAAACATTTCTTTGAACAGTACCTCTTTATCTTCATGAATGTAGTAGGGCACAAAGGTGAATTGTTTTCTATGCCTGTGACAAGGGGTAATTTGAAAGTAATGAAGCATAGCACATTAAACACCTTTCTTCAAAGGAATCTATGAAGCTTGGCATAAAATCCTGTGCTTCCCTGTTTTAACGCAATCTCGTATCTTTTAAATTGTTTGTAAACTATCTTTTTAAATTTCTTGAGAGAATATCAGTGAATAAATTATTTTAGCCAATTTGTAGATAAATTGGGCTTCAAAGAAAGCATAAGGTATTACTCTGTCTCTAACGACATTGTGTCCTGGGCCATGGAGTCACAACTAGGAGATGAAATATAAATTTAAGTTAAAATTCCTCTCTGAGAACCTGGCTTTTTGCATGCAGGCTGAACTTCCCAGAACAATTTCCTTGACTTTCCTTGACTTCTGCGTTCTGGAGCCATCCGTACTCAGCGCCGCTCCAGGTCAACGTCTGTGTCAGTAGCACACGATGCTGAGATTCCAAGTGGGGGCATATCCGTTGGAAACTGGGCTTTGCCGAAATGGATCAATTCTTTCTAATTACATTTTGACCAAGCATGTATAAATAAGTTTCATCATTTTGGTGTCCACATCACCACTCTCTGTCAATACCATATTCCCAACACTGGCAGAGATGCCTGTGACTAAGCTTGACACATAGGCTCTCTGGACCTCACACCACTGTGGCAGCCATGACATGAATTTTATTTTGTGAGATATTCATAATGTTTCCCACCACCATCATCATTCAACGGGGCTTTTGCAGAAACAGAGTCAAAGGGAAAGTGACTTCTGTGTGAGAATGGCAGGTGCTTTTTGTAAGTATGTTAGGAGGGGGTGCATTTCAACTTCTTTCCAAAGTCTTCTTTCCAAAGTCTGAGATTATCCACTATTAGAATTAGTTGTACCATCTCTCACCCACTAACTAAATATGTAAGAGGCTCAGGGAGTTAGTGATCAAAGTCCCAGATCTTTATTTCTCTTATCCACATTGAGTTTCAATTGTGTGCATTGTGTCTACAAGGGCTTCATATTTTTCTGAAGAGTTGTAATGACGTGGGCTTTGTGAATCTGCACTCATTCAACCTATTTGTAGGGCTTGCCCCTTTTATCACACCACTCCCACCTTAAGAGGTACTTCCTGACCATCCACTTTAAATGACACCTTCCCGCAGTCAGTCCTATTGCATTACCCTGTTCTTTGTCTCAGTGATATTTATCACTATCCAAAATTTCACAGCGCACTTGTTTGCTTTTTTTTCTCCTTTCCAACCCTACTAAATTCAGACATTTTAGTTATGAAGTCCCTTTTATGAAGAAAGACCTTATGTATCTTTTAAAAAATGTAACAGCTTTACTGAGATATAATTCACATGTCATACCATTCATCCGTTTAAAGTGGACACATTGATGGTCTTTGGTATATTCACAGAGTTGTGCAACCATCACCACAATCAATTTTAGGACATTTTCATCATTCCAAAAGAAAACTCACACACCAGCCCTCTCTCCTCATTCTTCCAGCGCCTCCCCCTAATTTCTAGTCAACTCCTCATCTGCTTACTGGCTCTTTAGATTGGCCTATTCTAGACATCTCACATCAATGGAATACACAATGTGGGGTCTTTTGTGTCTGGCTTCTTTTATTCAGTACGATGTTTCAACACCCTCATATGATATCAGTACAGTCATCCCTGGTCCCTAGGTATCTGAGGGGGATTGGTTCTGGGACACCTTGTGGATACCAAAATACACAGATGCTCAAGTCTATTATGTAAAATGGTATAATACTTGCATATAACCTGTGCACATCCTCCTATTCTCCTATATACTTTAAGTCATCTCTAGATTACTTATAATGTCTAATACAATGTAAATGCTATGTAGTTATATGGTATTTTAAACATTTGTGTTATTTTTATTGTTGTTTGCTATTTTTTATTTTTTTTAAAATATTTTCAATCTGCAGTTGGTTGAATTTGTGGATGTGGAACCCACAGAAAGGGAGGGCTGACTGTACTTCTGTTGCATGACTGTATCACACTTTATCTATTCAGTAATCAGTCAATGACATTTGGATTATTTCCACTTTTTGGCTGTTATAAATAATGTGCTATGAACTTTCATGAACAAGTTTTTGTGTTGACATGTGCTTTCATTTTCCTTGAGTATACACCTAAGAGTAAGATTGCTGGGTCATATAGCAGCTCCATATTTAACCCTTTCAGGAACCGCCAGATTGCTTTAGAAAGTGGCTGCACCATGTTACAATTTCTCTGCCTCTTTACCAACACTTATAATTGTCTGTCCTTTTTATTACAGCCATCCTCGAGTGTGTGAAGGTGTATCTTATTGTAGTTTTAACTTGCATTTCTCTGATGGTTAACGAGATGGAGCATTTTATCATGTGCTTATTGGTCATTTGTATATTTTCTTTGGAGAAATATCTGTCAGATCTTTGCACATTTTAAAATTAGATTATTTGCCTTATAACAAACAGTCCAATTTATATCTTATGAGAATTATTTATATATTGAGATATAAGTCCTTTGCCAGACATATAATTTGGAAATATGTTCTCCCATTTTGTGATGTTTCTTTCTTTTTTTTCTTCAACTTTTATTTTCTTGGGTCCATGTGCAGGATGTACAGATTTGTTACATAGATAAATGTGGCCATGGTGGTTTGCTGCACAGATCAACCCATCACCCGGGTATTAAGCCCAGCATCCATTAGCTATTCTTCCTGATGCTTTCCCTTCCCCTGCCCCCTGCCAGGCCCCAGTGTGTGTTATTCTCCACCAGGTGTCCACACGTTCTCATTGTTCAGCTCCTACTTATAAATGAGAATGTGTGGTGTCTGGTTTTCTGTTCCTGCATACATTTGCTGAGGTTAATGACTTCCAGCTCCAACCATGTCCCTGAAAAGGACATGATATCATTCCTTTTTATAGCTGCATAGTATTCCATGGTGTGTTTGTACCACATTTTTTTTTCTATCATTGATGGACATTTGGGTTGATTCTATGAATTTGCTATTGTGACGAATGCTGCAATGAACATGTACATGCATGTATCTTTATAATAGTATAATTTATATTCCTTCGGGTATATACCTCGTAATGGGATTGCTGGGTCAAATGGTATTTCTGCTTCTAGATCTTCCACAATGATTGAAGTAATGTACACTCCCACCAGCAGTGTACAAGCATTCCTTTTTCTCTGCAACTTCACCAGCATCTGTTGTTTCTTGACTTCTTAATAATTGTCACTCTGACTGGTGTAAGGTGGTAACTCACTGTGGTTTCAATTTGCAATTCTCTAGTGATCAGTGTTGTTGAGGTTTTTTTTTCTTTAATGTTTGTTGGCTTTATAAATTTCTTTTTTGAAAAGTGTCTGTTCATGAGCTTTGCCTACTTTTTAATGGGGTTGTTTGTTTTTTCTTGCAAATTTGTTTAAGTTCTTGTCAACTGTGGACACTAAACCTTTGTCAGATGGATAGATTGCGAACATTTTCTCCCATTCTGTAGGTCGTTTTCTCTTTCTTGATGATGTTCTTTGAAGCACAACAACTTTTAACTTTGATGAAGTTAAATTTCTTTACTTTTAATTTTGTCACTTGTGCTTTTGGTGTCACACATAAAAAGGCTTTGCTTAACCCAAGGGCATAAAGATTTACTATTTTTTCTAAGTTTTATATGTAGCCTTTTCATTTAGGCCTATTATTTATTTTAAGTTAATTTTTGTGTATGGTATGAGAAGAATCATTTATCTTTTTTATCACGGAATTCTCAGTGCCTAGAGTATCCGGAACATAGTAGATGCCTTACGAATGTTTCTTGAGTGAAAGATTCCGTGATGAGAAAAATGGTATTCCCCTCATGACAAACGATGTTCAGCATATTTTCATGTACCTGTTGTTTGTTTCAGCATACCTTTCTGGGAAGTGTCTTCTAATATTTTGCCCTTTGTTAAATAAATTGTTTGGTGTTTTTGCAATTGAGTTACATAAGCTCTTTATATATTCTGAATCCAAGTTGAGGATCAGATATTTGGATTAAGAATAATTTTCCCAATATGTAGCTTGCTTTTTTTCTCAATGGTATCTTTAGAAGAGCGGATGTTTTCAAAATTTCTCAAGGGTTTCTCCCCACTGTACCACTCCTGATGCTGGTGAAGGCTTGCAGTGACTCATAACCATCTTCCACATGCCCCATGGGTGTACCATTTCTGGGATGCCTTCCCTGGCACATGGCCAGGAACCAAATATCTTTGAAGACCATGTCCCACATTTCACACAGTGGGTCTGCCTTCTGGGTGGATGAGTTGACTGGGGCTCACTGTAACTCTCCATCCACAGAATGTCTCTGCTGAACGTGCCTCCCCAGCCTCTGTTTCCTACCAACAATCAGAGAGAGGACAGACGGCTGAGCTGTAGCACAGAGGAAGAGGCTAATCTCCAACATAGTCCTCTGCAAATGGGTTTTGCCAGTGCTGGGGTGCTGAACACAGGGAAGAGGAGGTGCTTAGATTCAGGAAAATCTGACTGCAACTGAGAAGCTCGTTCTAAGGACTGTTAAAGGCATATGTGCATACCTCCAGATACATTCAGTATAGGCAGTGTTTGAGGGCACATGGATGGATTCTGTCCTAGACCCTTTCTCTGAGGCTGGAGCATGAGATCTCCCTCATATTCAAGTTGGGCAACTGCATGAGACTTTGAAGGTGCAAATCCCAGTGAGGCCATGGTGCAAAGTTCTCTAGCATCACATCATGGTATGGGAGTCTCTGAGCATCACCAAGGAACCCTCACTCCTCTTGGGAGAAATACATGGCCATGTCCTCAAAGTAATATTTTTACAGAGGCAGAGTCCTCCTCTGAGTGCATCAACACAGTTGCTGCCACAGAAATCTGTAGGGAGAGTGGGGAAGTGGGAGGCAAGAGACCAGAGTGGAGACTCAACACTCTCATCCTTGCTGGGCCTCAGCAGCTGGGCCCTGGACCTCCATAGGTGCCGTGGGGATGATGCTTCCTCTTGTGCCTTCTCCCATTACGTTGGCCTCGCTGAGAGTTCCAGAGCCTCTGCCAGTGCTGTTGTTTTTATAAATTGCTGGTTTCAATTGGTTGATATTTTGCTAGGGAATTTTGTGTCTATGTTCAAGAGGGAGAGTGGGCTATGGTTTTCTTTCTTTCTTTCTTTTTCTTTCTTTCTTTCTTTCTTTCTTTTTAATTATGCCTTTCTCTGATTTTATAACCATGGTAGCCTTGGTAACATTAAATAAATCAAGAAAGCATTACCTCCTCTATTTTTTGAAAGAGTTTGTGTAGGTGGAATTTTCTCTCTCTCCCTTTTAATGTTAGAGAACATTCATCAGTGATGCTTAGAGGTCTGCAATTTTCTTTTTTGAAAAGTTTTTGGATTACAAATACAATGTTTAAAAATAGACATATGGCTACCCAAATTTTCTTTTGTTTGTTGAGTCAGTTACAGAAATTTGTGTCTGTTAATGAATTGGTCCACTTTGTTTAAGCTATTGAATTTATTGATATGAAGGTGTTTGTAATATTCTATTATCTTTAATAGCTGTGCTATCTATTGTGATGTCCTCTCATCACTTTAATTTTCTGATATTGGAAAACATGTCTTCCTCCTTTTTTTATCAGTCTAAATAGAATTTTATTAATTTTGTTTAATTTTTCAAAGAACCAGCTGTTGTTTGTGTTAGTTTTATCTATCACGTGCGTTTCATTTCTCTCGTCTCTTTGTTATTCCATTTCTTTCTGCTTTTCTAAAGCTTGATTTGCTCTTTTTCCCTCAATCCTTAAGGAGGAAGTTTAGATATTCAAGTTTTCTTCTTCGTTAATAGATGTATTTTAGGCTACAGATTTCTCTATAAGCACTGATTCATCTGCATTACACAAATTTTGATATTTGTATTTTCATTTTTTTGAGACAGAGTCTCGCTTTGTCTCCCAGGCTGAAGTGCAGTGGCACAATCTTTTCTCACTGCAACCTCCGCCTCCCTGGTTCAAGGGATTCTCCTGCCTCAGCCTCCCAAGTAGCTGGGATTACAGGCACCTGCCACCACACCTGGCTAATTTTTGTATTTTTAGTATAGATGGGGTTTCACCATGTTTGCCAGGCTGGTTTTGAACTCCTGACCTCAGGTGATCCACCTACCTTGGCCTCCCAAAGTTCTGGGATTACAGATGTGAGCCACTGTGCCCAGCCTGTATTTTCATTTTCATTTAGTTTAAATGTATGTGTGTATTGATTACTTACTGAGTAATTTTCCATATATATGCACATACATATACACAGTGATTCCTAACTTAATTTCATTGTGATTAAAGAACTCTCCCTCTGCCTTTCTTTTCCCTGGCTGTTTGGGAGGTAGTGTTAGTTTCAGAAAAAAAGAGAGGCACAGATAGCAGAATTAGGGGAGACGGTAAAAGTGTGTGTGTGTGTGTGTGTGTGTGTGTGTGTGTTTAAAGAGAGAGCACAAGAAGGAGAATGTGCATCTGTTCATACATTACTGCAACCTTAAAAAGCATCAAGCACCCCATAGATTTGTGCTGGAGGTTTTCAGCCTGCCTCCTTGCATGTACTCTCTGCCTTTCTCGAGTTTGCTTTATTCCCAGAGGCTGATTAATCTGTGCTCCATCAATAGATTTCTTGCTCTCTGGTTTCTTTACAAGTTGGACCATTGGAAGCCCTGACAGGAGGTCAGAGAGTGATAGAAAGGCAAGGACAAGTGCATGTTCTGGATCCCTCTCTGCCAGTATACCCTGCACCAGTGCACAGCTTTATCAAAGGCCACATTCCCATCAGCTGGCCCTTTCTCCAATCTCAGGTGCCCTCTGAGCTCCTCTGTGGGCTTCCTCTGCTTGTCCCTCAGGTCTAGGGGTGGCAATAGCCCTACAAGGTACAATAAACCCCTTGTTGGTTTTCACTGACCTTTGCATACTTTTGAAGTAGCCCCTCATTATAACTCCTCAGTGATGGCCCTTGGATGTGCTCTTTCATCCTTACATCTGGACTGACAAGAGAGAAGGCCGCCCCTTTTCTGATGGTTACAGATCATTTGTTCTTAGCCTGGAGGCAGATATTGGGAGAAGGGAAAGGGCTTTTTCCCTTTTTTTCAGTCTTCTTGCAGGCAGAAAGACTGTATTAATATAATATATTTTTCCTTCTATTATCACCAGTTTATCAAATTCAACATGTGTTCAGTGTTAACTCCATTTCTCTCCAAAATAAAATCAAGTTACCTACACTTTTGTTAAAATGTTACTGTTTTCCCTGTGAGTAGGTTTCACCAGTAGAAGCTCCATCCACTTACACCTGAACTTCTGGAATGATGGAAATTTCTCTCCTTCACGGCTCATCAATTACTCATTTATCTTTCAGAATAAGGAGGTTTCAAAAGGAAAACGATGACTGGTGATTTAAAGAGTAAGTGCTACAACTAATTGGCTCTTTGGTACCAGCGTCTTTTTCATGACAACATGGAGCACTGGCTCTTCTGACCCGCGTCTATTTTATTGTGCTGAATGTGATGGTGGCTGTAAATGCAAACATGTTTTCCACTTCTGCTCTAATTAAAAGCATTGTAAAATGCCTTGGAATTCCCTGATCTAAAATATTTGGCTCATTATGAGTTTTCTCACATCAGTTAATGATTTAATTAGCAAAACTCCTCAAATTAAAATCTTTATCAGCATTAACTGTTGACAGAGATACAAAATGCTCATCCTTACGTCTCACCAAAGTTCATATAGTAACATGAGAAGAGTAATTTCCTATAAATGTTAAACAATAAATTTCTAAGGGAACTTTCACTTCCACTTAAAGGGCAGCCAGGGGGTTGGAGGAGGGGATGAAAATACTGCCCACTAACCACTAGACTCTTAATGTACTCCTGTCGACTGCCTAAATGCCTGTCTACATTTTTTTTTTTTTTTTTTTTTGAGACAGAGTCTCATTCTGTCACCCAGGCTGGAGTGCAGTGGTGCAATCTTGGCTCACTGCAACCTCCACCTCTCGGGTTCAAGCAATTCTCCTGCCTCAGCCTCCTAAGTAGCTGGGATTACAGGCATGTATCATCATGCCTGGCTAATTTTTGTATTTTTAGTAGAGATGAGGTTTCACCATGTTGGCCAGGCTGGTCTCAAACTCATGACTTCAGGTGATCTGCCCACCTCGGCCTCCCAAAGTGCTGGGATTACAGGCGTGAGCCACCGGGCCCGGCCTCCTGTCTACAATTTGTAAAGTGTCAAATCATACCAGGTTTATTTGCAGCCCTGTTATTTATTTAGAGATTTGTTTTCTTTAGAATGTCCTAGTGCAAGTTGAGCAGTAAAATGCTCCTCCACTCCAATCAAAAAGGCCTTGGGAGGGTGGGGAGCATATTGAGAAGAGGGGTAAATTCAATAGTCCATCTCTTTTCCAAGTAAAATTAAAAAATATATAAAATAGTGTGAAAAGAAACCACTATGTATGCAAACAGAGATGACCTTAAGAATCTTTCATCACTGGTACTGCAAGATGCTGTCAATCAGAACAGGCATCAGTCACCAGCAGCTACTCCTAGACCAGTGCAGACTTGGTAAGACAAGCGTCATCCATGACATATCAGAGTGAGCGTGTGTGTGCATGTGTGTGTGTGTGTGCCAACATGTATTGCCTGTGTGATTTGAGAAAGGAATGAGATTCCTTTCTATGTTAAATGGGGTTAGCACAGGCTAAGAGGAGAGAGGGAAGACACGGAAAGGTGAGGGAGATTGCGTCCACCCAAGTTTGGGGCTGCACAGGCTACAGTACATCACCACGCTTTGCTCATTACAATGATGTCCATATTTTTGATGCATTTAGCTTTTCACCTATCACTTATCATTTTAATGCATATACCTTTCATCCTATCTCATTTTATCCTCAGAGTCAAAATAGCCATATTCTTACTTTATAGCTTAAGTAGAAGACTGGAAAGGTGAGATTACAAAGTTGTCTTTTAATTCTCAAGTCAAATACCTTCTTCCTCTGTAAGAGGCCTTGGAAATAAACAAGTTTCTCAGATTCTGGATTGAGATGTTCTTGCCCTTACACTATGTGAATTCAGTCTTCCATTCAAGGAATTGATCCCAGGCCTGGGAGCTCCCCAAGCCAGGTCTGTGACTCCCTCTTTGGGGCCCTGTGGTTCCCGATATCTCCAAGTTTCCAGGTGCCACTGCATTCCCTGGTGCCAGCCTGGGAAGCTGCTTGCAGTGCACCTGTCCAGCTGCAGCCTCGCAGAGAGCCTGTGCCCATGCTGGCACCTGGAGCTGCCCACTCTGTGGCAGCAGCTGGCATGTTTGACTGTGTGCAGTGGCCAAACCCCACGCTTGCTCACATACCCCTCACTGTTCCATGCCTGACTTGCCCTTGGAGTCATGGGGTCCAGGCTGGTAGCGTAAACTGAGCATGGCCTGCCAGGCCAAGTGGGTGGAACGAGCTCAGTGGGCCCAAGCAAAATTCAGGCAAAGGTGCCACCAACCACAAAGGTTTCCGGCCAGAAAAGGGACACCCCAAAGGTCCTCTAACAATATGTAAAATCTCATCAAAGACACTGTTTGATACAGTTTGGGACAGGTGCTTTTGCTTGAATCAATCACTGTGGCCCGAGGATAAGATATTGAAATGGAGAGCACCATTACACTCTCACAAAAGACAAGGGAAGAAAAATTCCACAAAGAAGGGACAAATAAGAAAGATGAAAGTAAGGGATGCTGGGCAGAAAAAAAGCAACGAATGCTCAGTTAAAAAATAAACGTCTTACAGAGCTTTTGGTGAGAAAAATTGTAAGGTTTTACTTGCCACTCATCTCTCTAGAACTCAGAGATGAATCGATGGAAGTAGGTCAAAAGAACAGTTTGGTGGCTGACTCTGAGCCTCCTGTCCCGTCCTGTGACCAAGGCTCTAATATTAGACACAGCTGTGTACCAACTCTTTTCCTGGATGAATTCTTTCTCAGGAGACTCTTTCCATGCCATAAACCCATGGTAACCACCCCAACACCAGCCCTACAAACAAACATGCTCAATGTGTCTAAATCCTAAAATGAGTACTTCTTAGGACAGTGGAAGATGTGTAATATCTTGCTTTTTCTGTAATTATAATGGGAAGAATTATAATATCTAATTCTATCAATGTATAGGGTTCCTGTTATTATTAATTAATCTGAGCTTTTGTAAAGTGTTTCAAGGTCATTTCAAATGAGGATAATGTAAATGAGAAATATCTAGGCTGGGTGTGGTGGCTCACACCTGTAATCCAGGAACTTTGGGAGGCTGAGGTGGGCAGATCATGAGGTGAGGAGTTTGAGACCAGCCTGGTCAACATGGTGAAACCCTGTTCCTATTAAAAATACAAAAAATTGGCCAAGCATGGTAGCGAGCGCCTGTAATCCCAGCTGCTTGGCACCCTGAGGCAGGATAATTGCTTGAACTTAGGAGGCAGAGGTTGCAGTGAGCTGAGATCGCGCCACTGCACTTCAGCCTGAGTGCAGCCTGAGACACTCTGTCTCAAAAATATATATATATAATTAGTATATATATCATATTATTTTTGGTCTGTTAAAGAAATTTATGAATGTCTCAATTTCTGTGTAATGTCACATTTTATTAAAAAGTCATGAAAAGAAACATTCTCTCTTTAAATCAAGAGGAATAAAGAGAATAATTATGTTTCTGGGATTGTTTCTATATAGTGCTTACCAATGGAACCGAGGACATGTAGAGATTCTTCCCCCCATTATACCAAGCCCTAAATTTATTTTGCCACATTGAAACATTTTATCTGGATTACCCCATTGTTTTCAAATCTTTCATTATCAAAATTTTCAGCAAAAAGAAAAATTATCTGTATGTAGCCTATGTAAAAACACAATCATAGCAGGCTTTTACACAGCTCAGTAAGGAAAGTATTCAGTGTTGATAATTCAGTTTTCAATTCTTATTTTGGTTTCCTTTGTGGGGAAAAAATCAAGCATGGTAGTTGTTGAATCTCAAATTTCTACCCCAGCTTCAACCTCTCCTTCATCTCTTGACTGTATCACCTGTTATTGCCCAAACAACTCCATTTGGCATCCTAATAGATCCATCAAATAGAAGTCTTGATTCTTCCTACCAAAACATGCCCCCCATAGTCAAAGGCCAACATCCCATCAAACAAGTAACATTTTTTTTTCTGATTCTCTTAGTCATATTAAGATAATAAGAACTTTTAATGAGACAGCAGTGTCAGCTTCCAGTTTATTTAAACTTTTATATGGAGTGCTTTTTCTTTTTTTTTTTTTTTAAGAGATGGGGTCTTGCTTTGCTGCTGAGGCTGGAGTAGAGTGGCCCAATTATGGCTCACCACAGGCTCAAATTCCTGGGCTCAAGTGATCCTACGACCTCAGCCTCCCAAGTAGCTGTGACTACAGGTGTGTACCACCATACTTGGCTAATTTTTTCCTTAGTTTTTGTAGAGACAGGCTCTCCTTATGTTGACCAGGCTGGTCTTTAACTTCTGGACTTAAGTGATCCTCCTGCTTTGGCCTCCCAAAGCGTTGAGGTTATGGGTGGGAGCCACTGTGCAGTGGAGTACTTTTGAATTGTATCCTAGATGTATGAATGCTGTGTTGTGAAGACCTGTATTCTGTTAGGTTTCTTTAAAGCATGTTGTTGTTGTCATTGCTGTTGTTTGAATGGGCAACTAACTCAAGTTAATGTTGGACTCAAGTTGCAAATTAGGTAGCAGCTCAACTCTTAGTTCAACTCTTTCATCCTTAACTGAGGAACTGGAAGTCTACCGCTTTCATGTGGATTCAGGGGTCAACCAGAGGCTTAGACAAATTTCATATACTTGGTGTCGCCCTCTCGGCCCTTTGCTCTCCAGAGTTTTCTTCTCAATTTATAGTGGATATGATTGTCCTGAACTCTTCCCTGGTTTCTCAAGCCACAACGACTGGGGTTTTTATCTGGGTTTTAGTTGCCCTGTGTATCACCAGCTGTAGCCTGACATTATGCTAAAAGCCATTTCAAAATGAGAAACTAACCCCATGTAATTTCTGTCTTCCAACTGTTGGCTTCTCTTCAGAAACTGCCTGATTTTATTTACTCTCCAAAGTACTCAGGTCGTTATTTTTTATCCAGTGTGGATAATAATTCTCTATCCAGTCGTTTAATTATCCAGTGTGGATAATTGCCCTCGCTAGGCATAAGAGGTAATTTCCAGACCATCAGTAAAGCTGACTGCTTTGGTTTTAATCCTGCTGTATCATTTATTACCTGTGTGAACTTGGGCGGTTTACTTAATTTATCCATGTCTTAGTTTCCTTATTTATAAAATGGAAACAATATTACCCATATTTAGGGTTATGGAAAGAATTATATGACATAATTCATATAAAACACTTGGGAAAATTATTATCATTGAATATCTGAGAATGTCATTTTCACGCCATTTTTTGAGATTTCTCTCAATACATTGAGCTATTTCCTCAATGAATAATAATTGTGATTCATTTCAAATTTTCAGGCCATCTATCATCTTGGATAGCATTAGATGAAATTCACTGATAAATTTTCACAAATGTATTAGGTTGCAAGTTACAAATCATCATTCTCATTTCAGGTGATGTTTCCCTCATTACTCAAATATTAAATTATATTGTATCTTATTTCCAGTCCCCCAGATATTGTGATTTATAACCACTTTATAAACAGTAGAATTTATAGTTTTTCCCAAGTTATTCTCAAACATTAATTACAGTACTTATTATTAAGTAAAAAAATAATGTTCAAGTTAGCCTTTTTACTCCTTAGAATCAGTTGTTGGGAAATTATTTACTGACTGCCTGCTGTTTCCAAGAACAAAAGTGATAAGAATGTGATGCCTACAAAAACCTTATAATATTTCAGTTGATGTTCAGAACATTTATTTTATAAATTTGTCTTATCTATATTAGAGAAACTATTATCTAGAATAATGGTAAATATGATTGGATAGCAGTTCATTAGCATTCCCTGTAGCATTTAACAAAATCTTTCAGGCCAGAAAAATAAATCATGTATTCCTCAAGGCATAGATAAGAAAAGCATCCCTTGTTTCAGTTAGGATTTGGAGCCAATAAATACAACTCTGACAACACAGGCTTAAACAATGAGGCCTATTTTTCTCATGCATTAAAAATCTGGATGTACTAGCTTGAGGCTGGTGCAGGCTTCTAAGGTGACCAACAAAGACCCAGTCTCCTTGGATTGATCTATTCTTCCATCATGAACATGTGGCTTTTGTTTTGCTGGTCGTAAGTTGACTGCTACACCTCCAGAGATTGCGTTTGCATTCCAAGGAGACACAGGAGGGAAAGTAAAAGACCAGGGGATATGCCAACTGAATTGGTTCCATTTTATCAGAAAAACAATTGCTTTAAAAGACAGGCCCTCTACCCCAACCCCAGCAACTCAGTTTAGATTTCATCAGCAATAACTGGGTCATAATGCAAGCCAGTCTTGCAAGGTGAATATTTTAGCTGTGCACAATGCCCCAAACAAAACAGGGACTCTGTTAATAACAATGAAAAGGAAAGATACTGAGAGGGCCAAAAAATTTCAACCACTGGCAGGCATAGCTGTGGGGCACGTGAAGACTTTCCAAGGAAATCTTGGAAGTCATTTTCCAGTTTTTCAACTTCCATGGATGTAGTGTGTTCTAAAAGTGGTCTACCTCCAAAAGCAACTGAGGCGAAGGCATAATACCAACTTTCCTTTACCATCCCCACTTTTTAAGCAGCCTTCTTCCCACCTTGCAAAGGACCTGCCTGCCTATCACCACCCTGAATTTTACTGGGGTGCATTGCCCAGGGGATATAAAAACCTCCAGGAAAAAAATAGATAGGTCAAAATAATGGCATTATAGCCTTGGTAGCCTTCTATATTTGAAGTTGAATCATCCTGGTTGGGCTTCTAGACTTTCCACGTATTATGCATATTTCTGTTAAGAGCAAATCATGGTATTAGAAATAAAGGGTTCAGGCTTAAAATATTGTCAATGCTTGGAGTACAGCTATATTGTTGAATGAAATAGAGGAATTTTAACAACTTTTATTTGCATGTGTCCTTACATCTTACCCTTTTGTCTTTGTCAAAGAATGCATTGCTATTGAGGATGAGTCTTTGAGGGCAAAGCAAAGAAAATATCTATAAGGAATATTGAAGGCAAGAGTGTGTCACTTTTATGGCAACAAAGGTGTGTGTCTTCATCTAAATCTATTTATTTACCTGTTATCTTAGAATTATAATTTAGAAATAAGATGGTTATCAAAGGAGTGAGGGACTATGTTAACTTCTCTTCCCGGGTCCACAAGGGGCGTGGTTTCAAAGGCTATGCCTCCATCCACCTCCCCTTGGGGGAACTTAGAGTTCTTTGTCTAATTTTCCCTGTGCTCGTGGGCTGGGGAGAAAACCCAGGTGAACTTCCTTTGTTTAAAACAGCCGGTCAAAGGCTCCGAGGGAGGAGGCTTTGATTGTCAATCAGGCAACCAATCCAATATCAGAGTTGAACATCAATCACTCCAGAGGAAGTTTGGAAAAGCTCCTCTCACTGGACAAGAACTTGAATGGGGCCGGAGTAACTCCGGGGTTAAATTCCCCCTACTCCCTTACCTATTTCCCTCTTTGGGACACCCTCCCCCCGGCAGCAGCGTGGGAGCCTTCTCTCTCTCTCTCTTTACCTGTGCCAACTCCATCTCTGGATCCCCTCCCACAACAGCGTGGGAGCTCGCGCGCGCTCTCCCCCCCCCCCCCCCCCCCGAGGCCCTCTCCCCATTCTTGGATGAGTGACGCCCAAGGACCTGGGAAAACACATCCCCGATCGGGGAACAGTGATCGTCTTTGGGACACCCCCGCAGCCCTGCTCCTGTCACCCGGTTACAGGAGTACATATCAATAATGTTTATTTAAATTGAAAAACGAAGAAATATTTTTCTGACAAAAACTGTTCTGGCTTTTGCTTATTAATTTGATCATGGGGATTGGATTTGGCAATTAGAATATATAGTAAACATTTTCCACAATTCCAGTTAGGTCAATCTGAAACTCCAGTGTTTTAAAGACAATATTTAAAAACTACTTTGTAAATATTTTACTTGAAAAAATTACAGTGATGTTTTGATATCAACAAAGTTTCAACTTTCTCAAACTTTATTTATACAGTAAGTTTAATATGTTGGGAACCACAATAAGTGTCTCTAGGTAAAAGAATAACACATTTAATTGTAGTCAACTGGTAAGGCAAGGTAAGTCCTATTTGGTATAGTACCAAAGAATAAGAAAGTGAATGACTCCAAAGACTAGAGTTAAGTGCTCTGACAAGTCTGGTGATTTCTTAAACTTAGTTTACAAGAAAATTATAGGTGCAATGAATTAACATGACAGTGAATCATTAAAAGAATAAATAAAAAGTTTGACCCCTTTGTTACTTCTGATATTCAAATCAGAAGAAGGACCTATTTTTTTAAAAAGACTGATATTGGTATGTTTTAGAAAGCTCTTTCTATTCCCATCTACTTATATCTGTATTTCTGAGTATTTGCATAAGAAGCATTAAAACTTGGAATAGGACTGATGGTGAATGCTGCTTCACACTAACAATATATAATATTCTCCCCTGGAAATATAGACTATTCTTTAAAAAGCTCCACTCATCTCATTTACTTATTTTTATTTCAATTGCTCTTGGGGCACAAGTGTTTTTTGTGTCATATGGATGAATTATATAGTGGAGAATTCTGATTTTAGTGCACCTGTCACCTGAGTAGCTAATGAGTACCTAATGTGTAGTATTTTATACCTACCTCCCCTCCCATTCTCCCCTTTCTGAGTCTCTAAAGTTCATTATATTCCTCTGTATGCCTTTGCATACTCATAGGGTAATTTATAAGGAAAAGAGGTTTGTCTGGCTCATGGTTCTGCAGGCTATACAAGCATGACACTTGCAGCTGCTTCTGGTAAGCCCTCAGGAAGCTTTTACTCATGGCAGGTGAAGAGAGAGCAGGTATGTCACATGATGAGAGAGGGAATGAGAAAGATACTAGATATTTTAACAATCAGATCTCATGGTAACTAATAGAGTGAGCCAATCCCTCATTGCCTTGGGGAGGGCACCAAGCCATTCACGAGGGATCTGTCTCCATGACCCAAACACCTCCCATCCGTTCTCACTTCCAACACTGAGGATCACATTTCAACATGAGACTTGGAGGGGACAAACATCCAAACTAAATCAGTAGGCAATGAGGCAAGTGGTTACAGTTTTGAGAGGCTTTGATTAATAATCGGTACATCTACATTTTACTTGTGAAAAGAGGGAATAGAGGAAAAAGTGAATTATACATTCATCTCCTGCTCTGTAAATCTACATTTTACGTGAGATAAAGTAAACATGTGAAAAGCTGAGTAGAGGAAAAGATTGGTTGTACATTCATCTGGGGGTGGCAGAGGGATAATTTCCACTCTGGTCCTTGTTCCATATCTGTGAAGATAAGCTGGTAATTGAAATCAAGGTGAAATTTAACAGAACTTGTTTCAGGGCTAGTTTGTATGGGGAGTATGTATTCTGAAAGATTTGGGGCCCCACAGGAAATTTCCTTCTGAGCAATTTGTCAGGGAAGCCGTCTAGAAAGATACACAGCCTTGTATTGTTGTGAGAACCTGGTTTATACATGTGAGGCTGTGACTATGGTTGTGAAATTACAGCTTTCTGTTTGGGAACAAAAGGAAGGCAGTTTTTGCTTGACTCTGTTTCCAAGTTTAACTTTCCCTTTGGCATAGTAAATTTGGAGTCCCAAGATTCTATTTTCTCTTGAAGGAGTATATAATATTTTGTTTTATTTCTATGAAGTTCTACAACAAGCAAGACTAAACTATGGTGACAGAAAGACAAATTTCACATGTTCTAATTCATGTGTGGGAGGTAAAAACTGAAACAATTCAACTCATGGAAATAGACAGTAGAATGATGATTACCAGAGGCTGGGAGGGGTATACGTGGGGGTGATTAGTGAGTGCAGAAATATGGTTAGATAGAGTAAATATGATCTAGTATCTGAAAGCACAAAAGGGTGGCTGTAGTCAACAATAGTTTATTGTATATTTTCAAATAACAAAAAGAGTAGAATTGGAATGTTTCTAGCAAAGAAGTGATACATACTTGATGTGATACAAAAATTTAAAAAAAATCAGAATAGCAATGGCCTGTGTGTGTGGGAATGGGGGTGGTGTTTGACTGTAAAGCGTGATGGACATATTCTATATCTTGTTTTGCATGTAGTTAAATTTGTCAATACTCATCAAAATGTACACTTAGATTTTTTTTTTTTTTTTTTGAGACAGAGTTTCACTCTTGTCGCCCAGGCTGGAGTGCAATGGTACGATTTTGGCTCACTGCAACCTCCACAGCCTCCGCCTCCTGGGTTCAAGTGATTGATTCTCCTGCCTCTCAGCCTCCCAAGTAGCTGGGACTGCAGGTGCCTGCCACCATGCCCGCTAATTTTCGTGTTTTTAGTAGAGATGGGTTTCACCATGTTGGCCAGGCTCATCTCGAACTCCTGACCACAGATGATCCATCCCCCCGCCTTGGCCTCCAAAGTGCTGAGATTATAGACGTGAGTCACTACATCCAGCCTTAGATTTGTATTTTATTATATGTAAATCATAATTCAAAGGCTGGGTTAATTTGTTGCTTTACAGCAAACAAAATATCATGAACAAACTGGCTAACTACCATTCCCCTCTCCTCTACCTTTTATCTTTTTCATCTGAGTTAAGAACTCTACCACCTTGGCAACTCTGGCATATCAGGAAATGCCAACTTGAGTTAGACTTTAGAAGACATGATAGCCTTCCTGGGGGGAATATAGGAGACCTCAGGCTACACACTTGGTCACCGGATTGAGATTCTTGAATGTTAGAAGAAGGATCCAGGTAATTGCTGTCTTGGACGACTAATCAACTAACTCTATTGAGTGTTTACCTTAATGGACAAGAAAATGGAATTCTGTCAGGATTAACTGACAAGAGACAAAAAGAGTAGTTTTGGAATGTGATGCTGTGTGTCATCAGGGAAACATATCAGGTGTTCATAAAGAAAAAGCACTACAAGAAAACTTCAGCGGAAAAAGTTGAATGACAGCCAAGATTCTCTGAGCCATTCAATTTTCTTTGCCTGGTGAAAACAATCATTAGGGTCCCAGCCATTTTATTGGGTGGTATTCAGGGTCAAACACTATTTCCCTGTTGTTTCCTCTTACTGTTTTAAGGTCTTGGGGAAGGCATGATAATATCATACTTCTATTCTTCATCAGCATTATGAGCCGATAGAGAATGGGGTAAAATATCAGGTGGATTTTTACCGAGTAAATGGCACTGGTGAGTGCAGCTTAGATCTGCAGGCCAGTAGACTTCCTAATACTTAGCTGCAGAATTGCATATGTTTCCTGATCCAATTAGAGGCTGTTGGGGCTCCAAAACCAGTACTCCAGATATGGCATTTTGACAAGTCGAACTAAAGCAGCATCGAGGTCCCTCAGACCTCCCCCAGCCTCCAGAGTTTCTCCCCAAGCATAGGAGAAAGCTGTTCTCTGAAGTTCTTCTATCTGCCTAAAGTCCAGACCCACCAAGAACAACTGGTTTTTCTTCTCTTTCCTGTTACCTCATTATCTATTGCAGGAAAGCAAACCCAGATGTGGCCACACCTGAACAAATCCTTTATAACGCATCCAAAGAGAACTAATTACCAGTTAACATCTGTTCCCCCTCTTCATTCTCCCTAGTGATCACATATTGTCCCTCAGCAGAGTTCCTCTCCTCTCCTTTTCCCGTCACCTGTTTTGTCAGGATCCAAACCCCACTCTTTTATCCCTCAAGATGGTATATAAGCTTCTGTACCCCCAGCAGGGCTGGGTCTTCATTCTGAAGCCTCCTGTGTATATACATTAGATAAATATGTACCTTTTCTCCTCTTAATCAGCCTTTTGTGAGTTGATTTTTCAGTGAACCTTCAGGAGGCCAGGGGCCTGGGGCCCTGCAAGGCAGTGCTGGGTCACTCTGCTCTCTACCACCAGGCAAGCTTCTGTGTATAAACTGCAGAGCTGATAGTAGTCAACAATATGTTCTCTCTGCAGTCAAGTTCCCTTTCAAAACGGAAAGAATAAGAGGATGAAAATAATGCCTCACTTTTCTTCCAGACTCCCATTCAGGGAAGACAATCAGGGAGGACTCTCACTTTCCCTGGGTGAGGCTGGGAGTGTTTTGCTGATGGAGCTCCACCCACGTGGGAGTAGGGATGACACATCTCTCCCATTAACATTCTCTGCGCTCAGGCTTGACAGTCCTTGACTCTCCACACCCGGGCTTGTTCAGCCTCTGGAAGCAAGGATGAGTCATATGTTGCTCTAGTCATCCCTAGTACTGTCTTCCTGCTACAAATCCTTTCCATTGAATAACCCTGATTTGATCACCTATCTTCTTGGCAGTATACGTATACCACAGAGACTTGTTTTCTCTCATGTGCCAGGTGGTATCTTCTGCCCCCTGGTAGACCTTAGTGGAACCAGGGAGGCCGTGCCACGGCACAGTTGAGGCTCTGGAGTCAGGACAGGTTTGGATCTCATTTCCAGCACTGCCTCTCAACATGAGCCGGGACAAGCGTTTTAACTTCCCCTGTACTTAACTTTCCTCATTTGTACAAAAGGGATAATCCTAGTCCTTACTTCACAGGTTTGTTCTGGCATGTAACACGTGCTCCGTAAATGTGGTCCTCCCCCAACAAATTCTAGTCCCATGCAAGGAACACACTACTGGCAGTATTGGTTAGACCATTCTGTCATCTTTTTCCATGTTCAAGTTTCTATCTTCCTGATCCCTAACTCCTGAATACCTTTGGCTTTCCTTCATTTCCATTTGGCAATAAAAAGAAAACTTCTATAAATGCGACTTTGAGCACCTTAGGCTCTTGGCGTCACCTAGCAGCTCCTAGTCTCCTCCTGATACCTTGTGACTCTGATTTTGGACCACAGCTATGGACCTGGATGCTGATTTTTTATTTTCGGTATTGACTTCGTGTGCCCTCAGGTTTCATTTTTGTTCTAGTCTGCTCAGCAAGGTACTTGTCTCTTTGTTCTAAGGAAGAGGTACTGTTGTCTGACTTTTGGTGCAAACTCCTTTTCTCTGCTCTTGATTCACATCCTCTAAGTTTCCTGGTTCCTTCTCCCTGTGCCACTGCTTGGCATCTTCAGTTCCTCCCTGTGTCATCGTCTTTTCTCAGCCATTAAGTAGACCAATGTCTTCCATAGATTAAAAATAATAACACATCTTTCCTGCCTCTCCCTTAACACTCATCCCCTTCATTGACAACACACTGGAAATACTTGTCTGAACCTGTGTCTCTCTGGCAGCCTTTCCTCTCACTCAGCTCACACTTGCCCACCTCTAGTTAGGGCTGTGCTAAAAAATATCCAGTGTGACCTTACGCCATACCCTTCTCTTTGGATATCAGCTACTCTGAAAGATTATGGGAAGGGGTTGAACCAGCAATCTTTTTATTTTATTTTATTTTATTTTTTGAGACCAAGTCTTGCTCTGTTACCCAGGCTGGAGTGCAGTAGCGTGATCTCAGCTCACTGCAACTTCTGCCTCATAGGTTCAAGCAATTCTCCTGCCTCAGCCTCTGGAGTAGCTGGGATTACAGGCATGTGTGGCCACACCTGGCTAATTTTTATATTTTTAGTAGAGATGGGGTTTCACCATGTTGGCCAGGCTGGTGTCGAGCTCTTGACCTCAGGTCATTCTCCTGCCTTGGCCTCCCAAAGTGCTGGGATTACCCACATGAGCCACTGCACCCTGCCCTGGACCAACAGTCTTTAATGCCCTTTCAGCTCTAAGACAGATGAACATGGTAAGAGTTGGTTTTTGCTGTTAATCTCGTTGCTTCATTTATAGAAATTCTCACTTAGATTACAATTTTAGAGTAAAAAAAATAATTCTAAAGAAAATTGTTAATAAGAAAACGGATAAAAATGAGCATCATTTCTTGTAATGGAATGTAATACTATTGTATCTGGCTGTAATAGTGTTGGGTGCCTAATGCTTTGATATTTAGTACATTTCTGTGCCTGGAAGGCTGAAATTTGTATTTGCTTTGTGATTTTAGCCAAATAAGAAAATGACATTTATTGATCTATTGACTTGCTGTAGCTGAATTTAAGGCAATAAAAAGAAAATGACAATAGTATATATTGTCTATAGAACAAATAAAATGGGCTATCTTATTCTTACTTGAGTCTAAAATGATTTTATATTTTTTTAATTCTGCTCATATATGTGTAAATATTGTTGACAATGAATCACCAGGAAATAAGCTGGTTCTTAGTGAAAGTAACACATCAAATTTATGTTTGAGAATTATAGGCTAGAAAAATACATCATTCCTATGTGATGTAGAGCAGTGAGAAATTTGGTTCTACAAGAAAAAGTCTAACAGTTTTTCTTTCCTCTTCTTCCCTATCCCATTCTACTGGCTAAGCTAGCTGGTTTCCAGCCAGCCCTCCAGGATGCTCTTCAGATTCTCTAGCTTCTGTCCTGGGGTGAACGAGCCTACCTTTAGAACTTGAATAGGGAGCATCTTGCTAACTCTTAAAAATACCATCCTTGTAAAAGTGGGGAGAAATTTCAGAGGGCTAAGAAAGTAAAAGCTTTTTAAAGGGGGAAGGAATTTCAGAAACCTAAAACTGGAAGTAGGCAGTGTAGACATTTCCTGTGTATAGTCTGTTTCAGAACCAGTCCAGTATAAAAGATGTCAGGAGTAGCCATATGTGAGAACAGACTAAAGACAATGAAAATGTTTTACATTTGCATATTACCTTGTAATTGTATATATCACGTTGACTGCATTAAGTTATTTGACCAGTATGGGCAGCCACCTACCCCAGTTGAAGTTTTTGTTATATTTTGTGCATGGTTGTTTAAGGTTTTTTGTTTTGCTTTGTTTTGTTTTTAATTAAAACAATATGATAGCGCTTGAAAGGTCGAAGAACATGCTATTTTGGCATTAGGATTATTTTGAGCTAAAGATAATTGAGAAGAAGTAGATACAAGAAGAGTTTTCTGCTTTGCTTTTACTTGCCTAAAAGCAGGACCTAATTTGTAAAGGTATCCTCCTTTCCTCCCTACAAAGAAGGACAAAGGTTTCTCAATGGAGATGACTTAAGGTTCTCAGCCCGAAAACCAGTACCAGAGGAATTTACATAACAAACTTTACCAGCCAGCCTTTATCCACCATATCTGCCTTATCCACCTTTATCTGCCTTCCTACAATTTGCTGCCTCTAAAGCTTCCTTTTCTTTTGTCCTCCAATTTCTTCAAAAATTTGTTGTTCTTTGTGAATATGTTGTATAAGCCAGAGTTCTAAGCCACCTCTTTGAGAACCATTCATTTCCTGTCTCCCATGTATATATGAGATATACATGTTAATAACTTGTTTTTTTCTTGTTGATCTGTCTTATTATGGCAGCTTCACCTAAGATCTCAAAAGGTGATGATGATTTATTAACAAGATGGCTGAAATAGTTTCATCTATGAGCCCTTCTCACTTCTTGGTTTTTGTTCAATCTGCTTCTATAGTCTAGAATGGCTCCCTCAGCTTTATCCATCCTTCAAATTTCAATGCAAGCACCACTATCTTCAAGAACCATTCCAGACACCATCTCCCTGCACCGTTGTGAGTAATCTCATCTTCCCTTGGAACGATGCTTGATATTCTAGTGGATATGAACTGTGTCTCAGTCACCCCTACTGCTTTCATTATGGCATAGTCTTCTGAACATGATGCAAACTCATCCCATGTTTTTGAAATGGATATATTTAAGATAGAAATGTTAATAGCACCTCCAGGGTGCTAGTTTCCAGGATGAAGAGCTGCCAGTGCAATAATTAGCAAAGTCAAGTATAAATTGCCTACAAGGGAAAAACTGAGAAATAAAGGTTGTATCATGCGGAATAAACTGGAATACAAATAATCAAAGATGAAACAAAATGTGCTGAAGAAAGTGCATTGTTTATTTAATGTTAGATTATTTTAGAGACTGCATTTTCTATATCAGCAGCACCCAAATGACTTCCACCTCCTCCGCTTAGCTCAGTCTTTAAGAAGATGACAATGACAGAATTTTCATTTCCAGCCTACCCACTTTCTGTATCCACACAGAATCAAGTGCAGGGTGAAATAGTCACCTCCTACACTCACAGTCCTTTTTCCCAGGCGACTGTGGAACCAGCAAAACAAGAACTTTCTTTAAAGAAACCACAGTGTGTGATTGGTGATTAAAGTTATATTATAGCTTTCTGCCTGTATGGATAACGTTCAAATAATGAATTAACTGTTGATCCATTACTTCAGAATTTTTCTAATAATCTACTTTCTGACAAATCTAAACAGGGGAAAATGTCTTTGCAAATTGCTGTTAAAAGTCCTTATTCTAGCCTCCGTGGATAGACTCACTTTCTAACTCTGCTAGTTCCTCTCAGGTTCATGACATTTGCTTCCATGCCATCATCTTTGAAAGAAACGGAACTCTGTATCTATCCAACCAAAAGAAGCACACCACAGTTTTCTTGCCATGGTTTACAACATTGTTTTGCTGATTCATTTGCTTCTTACTAAGCATTGGCCAAGTAGGAGGCAGGGAAAATGTAGAAGTTCAACCGTGTAGCAAAGCCCTGCTATGTGGCCGGCTGAGACTTTTAGTTGCAAATTATTGAGCAGATCATGAGGCCTTAAGCCAGCTCCTATGTTGGAGTTGTTGGCCATCATCATTGGCCACTATGTTGCCTTTGTTATTAGTATCCCTTACTTGCCTGATAATGAATCATACATTCAGATTGGACACATATTGGTTGTTCTCACATCTGTCTGAACATCAGTCATCATAGTATTTCTGCGGGGTGGGCATTACTCGCCCCTGGGCTCAGAGAAATTAGTGACTATTCAATGTCTATCAGTGAAAGGAGTACAATTGCAACCTAGGTTTACCTGACTTCAGATGAAATAACTGTACGATCTTGAGCTCAGGTCCTTCAAAGCAGAGAAAGATGAGCCCACATCTCCTCTGACACTCAGACCTTTCATTGCATTCCATTGTGTCCCTTGGCTAGTTTTCACGTTTTTCCCTGACCCTGTGAACTTTTCATTTGCATCCTCTTATGTTGTGAGCATACGTCCCAGATTAATCTTGGGAGGAAGAGCAGGAGGATGAAAAGGAGGATTAGGAGTGGTCCCACCAACACCCTCCCTTGTACAAGTAAACAAAATGTTTTGCAGATTTCTTCTGCCTACCTGCAGCTTTTTCTTTTGCTATCCATGCTCATGACTAATTCTCTACAGAAGCTCCCCAGTAATTCTTATGTTAAGCCATGGGGCAGACACCAAAGTGCTGTAAAATTGATGGGATTTTTGCTGAGTTCCATTGCCACAGGCTCTACTTACTATGAAGATCTTTACGTGATTTACAGCTGCCTTTAGAAAAAAAAAATCTATTGATAATATTGTTTTCCCATTAATTCTTGCTCTGGTGTTGGTAAATTGAATTCAAGCACAGTCTGTTGCCAAAATAAGAAAAATCTACCCAGAATGTAGATTTAACATAAATCATCCAAATAACAAGACAATTTTCCTGGATACATAAAGGTTTAATAAGGGTGTTAGCCTAAAAGATGTCTAAGTTCCTCTAAATTTTATGCAGAGTTCACATGTGTGATATTTTATTCTTAGTTAACAGATGCAGAAAGACAAGGTGAAGAAAGGAACTTAATTTAAATGACTGTTTCTCTAGCAAAGGCCATTTCCTCAAGTCAAAATGAAACCTCTTGAAAATTGAATTGGGGATATTTCCAAGTCTTCTGTTCGTAGGACATGAGGATTGTCTTCTGGGAAAATGACTCCAGCTGGGTACAGTCATCATCATCATCCATGGGCAGAGGACTTTACTGTGCTCTATGGGCTGAACTGTGTACCCACCCCCACACATTCATATGTTGAAACCTCCAGTAACTCAAAATGGGGTCTTATTTGAAAATAGGGCCTTTAAAGAGATGATCAAGTTAAGGTAAAGTTATTAGGGTCAGGCCTAATCCAGTATAATTGGTGTCCTTATAAAAGGAAAAATTTGAACACAGCCAGCCATACAGGAGAACTCCATGTGTACATAAAGACTGCCACCGAAAAATCAATGACAGATCCTACCCTTACAGCCCTCAGAAGGAATTCACCCTGCTGACACTGTGATCTGAGACTTCTATCCTCCAGAACTGGGAGACAACACATTTTTCTTGTGTAAGTCATCCTGAGGCAGGATAGGTAGTCAAGGAAGTGACCATGTCCTTGTGATGCAGCAACGGTGGTGACCATACAGTCAACACAATAAGCCTCATCATTCACATTGTAATTGAGCTCATTCAAGCAAAGCAATCTTCAGTGGGGACTTTCCCTTCTAGAAAGCATGAGCATTTTAATTTTACTTGTCCTCAAACTGACCCTTTGCTCATTATAATAGTAAAAAACACACCCTTGCATGGATATTTAAGATGTTAATGAGACATGCCCTTAAGGTATGGACAAGCATGTACAGCTACTGCGCATGTGCACCCCGTGGACCACCCAGAACATGCTTACTAGTAACACCTGTTTCCATCTCCTTGTGAATAATCATGTAAGACTCCCAGAAAGGGGGTCTCCCTAGAGCAGTCTCTGCTGCCTCATCTTTACGAGCAGACCACTCTGAATTCTTTCTCTCTCAAGGTGTGCTGTCTATTCTGTACCTAATTTCCAGAATATTCTTTTTCCTTTTCAATTAATTATTCTTGCTGCACTTCTTTTGCTGTGTGTCTCTTGTTTAAATTCCTTTAAACTAAGAGGACAAGAACCAAGGTTTAAAGCGGCCATCAACAGTTTAGCTTGTGGTACATCATTCCAGCACCCCTAGCAAACTAATACACCATGTACCTCAATGTTCACATTCACATCATAAGTGTGTGAGGAATTAACGGATGAAGAAACTGAGGCTCACAGGTTCACACAACAAGCACCATTTCTCTGTTCTAACATGCTAACAAGTATAATGCTGACATTGGCTTAAGAACAGCTATTCCAGAAGAAAAGAAATATTCCCGGCTTGGTGCAGTGGCTCATGTCTGTTATTCCAGCACTTTGGGAGGCTGAGGTGGGTGAATCACGAGGTCAGGAGTTCCAGAACAGCCTGGATAACATGGTGAAATCCTGTCTCTACTAAAAATACAAAAAAAAATTAGCTGGTCATGGTGGTGGGTGCCTGTAATCCCAGCTACTCGGGAGGCTGAGGCAGGAGAATTGCTTGAACCCAGGAGGCGAAGGTTGCAGTGAGCCAAGATCACACTACTGCACTTCAGCCTAGGCTGCAGTGTGAGACTCCATCTCAAAAAAAGAAAAAAGAAAAAAGAAAACAAAAGGAAAAAATAGTCTTATATTAAACATATTAGCAATAATGAGATTTTATGATAGCATTAATTCATAATTTTTAGTCCCTATTGGTATGGGGCATTGTTCTAAGTGCTTTACATGTTTTCTGGTTTTTTTTGGTCTTTTTTTTCTTTTTTGAGACAGAGTCTTGCTCTGTCACCTAGGCTGGAGTGCAGTGGCGTGGTCACGGCTCACTGCAGCCTTGATCACCAAAGCTCAAATGATCTTCCTGCCTCAGCCTCCTCAGTAGCTGGGACCATAGACACATACCACCCCACCTGGTTAAATTTAAAAAAAAATTTTTGTAGACACCGGATCTCCTACTATGCTCAGGCTCATTGTGAATTCCTATGCTTAAGTGATTCTCCTGTCTTACCCTCCCAAAGTGCTGGGATTATAGGCATGAGCCATCACGCCCAGCCTAACAAACTTATTATTAAGTAAGCATTAACAGGCTGTGATGTACATCAAAGGTAATATGCTAATGAATTACAAACCAGAAAGTAATCTGCCTTTTTAGTATATCCAAATAGGTGCAATCTATCACATACATGTTCACAGGAATAACGATCAACTGACCTTATGTAAGAGGACTAGACAACAGCCATTTGCTTAATATTCACCTGGTAATTGGTGTATTGGGGTAGACATCTGTGCTAGTTAATTGCCTTTATTTGAAAGAAAATAACATTTCTCTTATCTCGATGACAAGTATCAGTCAGAGCTTAAAGCAAGCTCCCACAGGGACCAGAAAACAGGGGTACTAACTTCCTTAATGTTTTTATTTCCAAGGAATGCCTCTCAGGCCCTTAAGAAAAACGTTTATAGGTTACAAGGCTAGCAAGAAATTTATTTAGCCTTTAAAAAGATTTACATGTATATCAAAGGAGCAGGAGAAGGATTTATAAATACTAGTTTTTTGGTAAGAAAATGTTCTTAAAAAAAAAAAAAAGAGGCGGGGGGGAGTCATTTTCCCTTTTAGCCATAGGGAAACGTCAGTGTTTTTACTCTCATGCAGACAGATGAGAATATCCTTTATATATAGGGAGTTCTTACAAATCAACAAGAAAGAGACAAGCGCAGCAATAGAAAAACAGGTAAATGGTTTGAAGAGATGATTCACAAAAGGAGAAATTTAAATGTCCATCAAACATATGAAGACAGATTATTGCATTAATTATCAAAGAAGTGGACAATAGGATTTGATAATCACATGGCAATCTGCCAAAAGTTGGAGAAAAAGATAATACTCAATTCTGACCTAGGTGTAAAACTTGTGTAGTCTTTTTCGGTAGGAGCATAAATTGGCACAACTTTTCTGGTGGACAGTTTAGCAGGGAATCTCAGAAACATTTTATGAATGTTCCAAATTCTGTCATTATGGGCTGAATGTTCGCATCTTTACCCTCAAATTTTTGTGTTGAAATCCTAACTCCCAAGGTAACGGTAGTAGGATTGGGGAGCTTTGGGAGGTGATTAGGTCATGAGGGTGGAGCCCCCATGAATAGGATTAGTGACACTACAGTAGAGACCCTGGAGGGCTCCCTCACCCCTTCCACCATGTGAGAACACAGCGAAAAGATGCCCTCTGTGAACCAGGGAGCAGGCCCTCACCAGGTACCAAATCTATCAACACCTCAATCCTGGACTTTCTAGCCTCTAGAATATGAGAAAGACATTTCTGTTGTTTATAAGCCATCTAATCTGTGGTACACTGTTATAGCAGTCTGAACAGATGAAGACATCTGCGTTCAGTGGCCCATCCAAAAAAAAAAAAAGAAAGAAAAAAGAAAAAGCTTAATGACCCCAAAATGTGTACAATGCAATGTTGGGTGAAAAGAGCATGAAAGCTGGGCACAGTGGCTCATGCCTGTAATCCTAGCACTTTTGGGAGGCCAAGGAGGGAGGATTGCTTGAGCCCAGGAGTTCAACACCAGACTGGGTAACATAGTGAGAGCCTGTCTCTACAAAAAATGAAAAAATTAGCCAGGCATGATGGCACATGCCTGTAGTCCCAGATACTGGGAGGCTGAGGTGGGAGGACCACTTAAACCCAGGAGGTTGAGGCTGCAGTGAGTGATGGATGATTATACCACTGTACTCTAGCCTGGGTGACAGAGAAAGACCCTGTCTATCACTTAGAGAGAGAGGAGAGAGAGAGAGAGAAGAAAACATGAAAAGGAGAGAAATAGTTGAATTTATTAGTAATCACTAATCACCATCTCTAGGATCTCTAGGTAATGAAGGTAATTATGATTTTACTTCTGTTCTCTTATTTTCCTCTCCAATAAATATATATTTATAACTGAGAAAATCCCCACATTTTAAAAAAGAGTTATTATGCAGAGACAGGCACACAAAAGGATTGAACTAGTGAACTAGCTGACACTGTGGTATGCCTCGCCTGAGCTTCTGTCAAATTTAGAATCAGGTAGAGGTGCAGGCAGCATTCTTATGCCAGTGACCCCTCCACAAAGCCTTTTTGACAACTCCAGCCTGTGGTGACCTCTTTTTCTTTCATATTCTTAGAGCACTGCTGTGCAAACCATCTACTTTGCCCCAGTATAATCTCGTGTTGAAATAAAAATTACAGCTGAAAAGAGCTTTGAAGGTCATCCGGCTCAACCCCAAAATGCTGCACTGAGGTGAGTGAGCCCAGAGAGACTGATTAAGTCAGCATTTATTTCTGTATTTAGGGTTTTTTTGTTGTTGTTAGCATGCAAGGGAACTAACTTAGGGTACTTAGGTTACCTCAAAGTAGGAGTCCATGGGTCACCTCAAGGTAAGGCTATATGGAAAGTGAGAAATGCAGTGGCATAGGTGGGCTTCAGGGGTGACTGGATATAATTAGGTCGTTTAGGAGGTAATTTAGTGACCAGGTCATCTTGAAGTCTCTTTAATCACTGGCGGTCTCTACTCAGTACCCCATTACTTTATTATTACAGTGGCTCAATCGCTCTATTGTGTCTAATCATTTTTCTCTACTGTCCTTCTCTTTTTCAGCTGCTTGTTTACTTACTTAGTCATAGTTTCTACTGTTCTTGGGCTTCCACTGTCTTTCTGTTTCAGCATCTGTCCATACTATTAGTGGTTGTGATCTTTCTACTAATCAAATTGAAACTCCTCCACCACCCCAAAAAGTCTGATGAGTTCAGGAAGTTAACACGCTGCATACTGCATAGATGCTCCTCCTTCTTCGCCCATCAAAGGATGCCAGCTCAGGCAAATCCGCATTTTCAAAGTGCGGAGGCTTTTTGGTATACAGAATATTGGCCAATTTGTCAGAAATTCTTCAGAAGAGGACTGAGGCACACAGGTGCTAAGGCTCCCTGAAGGGGACAGCACAAGGTGCAGATTCCTTGTTTAACCTTCCTAATACTAGATCCAGACTTTTTTTTTTCCTCTATTTTTTATTTTTTTCTGTTGGAGTGCAATGGTGCAATCTCGGCTCACTGCAACCTCTGCCTCCTGTGTTCAAGTAAGCCTCCTGCCTCAGCCTCCCAAGTAGTTGGGACTACAGGTGTGCACCACCAAGCCCAACTAATTTTTGCATTTTTAGTAGAGGCGGGGTTTCACCATGTTGGCCAGGCTGGTCTTGAACTCCTGACCTCAAGTGATCTGCCCGCCTTGGCCTCCTAAAGTGCTGAGATTACAGGTGTGAGTCACTGCAGCCTGCCCTAAGCTTTTTCTAGCATGTACTCCCAGGGCTATTCCAAGCACTCTAGCTTTCCCTTCAATTGCACTGGAAATGGAAAACTCAGAGGATGCACAGCTCCTATCATTTATGGATAAAAGCAATAACACAGCAACTACTAGTGGTAACAAATAATTTGGGACCCAGTTGTTAATCATTTTTTTGACATGATTGTGAATCAATAAATTAATAAATTTTTCCAAAGTCACCTAGCTTGTTAGTGGCAGGACCAGACTAGAGCTCCTGACTCTCAGCTCAGAATTCTTCCCTGGGCATCACAATTAGGGAGAAGTCCAATGTATGGCTCTGTGCTATGTGCTATTGATTTCTTTTTATTTTTAGAATTTTTTTTTGAGACAGAATCTTCCTCTGTCTCCCAGGCTGGAGTGCAGTGGTGTGATCTCAGCTCACTGCAACCTCCGCCTCCCGGGTTCAAGCAATTCTCGTGCCTCAGCCTCTCAAGTAGCTGGGATTATAGGCTCATGCCACTATGGCCAGCTAATTTTTATATTTTTAGTAGGGATGGGGTTTCATCATGTTGGCCAGGCTGGTCTCGAACTCCTGACTTCAGGTGATCTGCCTGCCTCAGCCTCTCAAAGCACTTGGATTATAGGCATGAGTCACTGTGCCCAGCCTGCTATGTGCTATTGAACTGTGAGTCAAGATTACTATTAGAGCAGATCACTATCTTTAGAGTCTTAGACTCTGTTTGGAGTGACAGGATGGACACAAATGAAATAATTAGGAGATTATGAAATCAAATCCCCAAAGCAAGAACTGTGCCGTCCAATTCAAGAGATGCTAATTACATGTGTATATTTCAATTCGTTATTAAATTGCATACAATTTGAAATTTAGTTCCTCAGTTTTACTACTCTCATTTCAAGTTCTCAGTAATCACATGTTGAGGCTAGTGGCTACCATATTGGATAGTGTCGATGGAGAATGTCTGTATCATTTCACGTAGCTCTTTTGGATTATGTTGGGCTGGAGACCAAAAATCCAATGGGAGTTTAAAGATGAGAGAAACCAACCCATATAAAAGTGTGTTAGATTTCTAATTAAATTTCTCTAGAAGTTCTACATTGCTTTCTGAACAGAGTGTGAAATCCTTTTCAGTACAAAGGAATCCCCTTGAAATCTTACCTCTTGCCCCTCCTCATTCCAAACTCCACAGCCATGCCACTTATCTCTGAATAGAACATTCTCAGGATTAAACTTTGCTTTGACAATAAAGGTACAGTGAGGTGGTCAGCCAAACATGATAGATTAAAAACACAAATTTGTCTTTTATCTCTCCTTCAGTCATACAAATATGTCAGAAAATGAATATTTTTGTTTTGAGACAGAGTCTCACTCTGTCACCCAGACTGGAGTGCAGAGGTGTGATCTCTGCTCACTGCAACCTCCACCTCCCAGGTTCAAGTGATTCTCCTGCCTCAGCCTCTCAAGTAGCTGGGACTACAGGCACGTGCCACCATGACTGGCTAATTTTTGTATTTTTGGTAGAGATGGGGTTTCACCATATTGGCCAGGCAGCTCTTAAATGCCTGACCTCAAGCGATCCACCTGCCTCGGCCTCCCAAAGTGTTGGGATTACAGGTGTGAGCCACTGCACCTGACCTAATATTTTTAAATAAATAGATGAATTTAAAAAGGCATAAATGCACGAGGAATAAAAGTCAACACACCAACTTTGGGAAGATAGAAATGTGACGGACAAGTGGTAACTGGGTTGGCAGTCAAGCAAAGATGAATCCTCAGCCTGTGAAAAATTGGTGTGTGGAAGCCAACAAGAAGCAAGCTGGTTGGAAACATAGAGCTCTGAAAAGGCCATGAATGAAGGCACCAGGTAAAGCCGAAAGCATGGGCATGTGGTAGATATAAGAACTAGGAGAGCTGACTAATGCCCCAGATCCCATTTCCCACTCTACAGAGTCGAGCTAATATCCCTCTCATGTAATGTAGCTCATGAGTAAAATGCAACACTTTAAGATTGAAGGGGACACTAGTCATAGTTAATGCAGGAACAACGGTGTGATCACATGACAAACAGCGTTCTAGCACCAGAGTCGTAGAGGAGATAAAAGTATGGTCACTGCTCTCAAAGATCTTTCAATCAAGATCTTTTAATCAAGATCTCCACAGCATTCAACCAATTTTAGCATTCATTTATGAGTTCTATTGGGTAGAGAAACAAAAGAGAACTCTAGGATCTGAAGTTACTGAAGAAAGATCAGAGACAAAGGGCGATTTGATCTCGAGGATGGTAAGACTTGGACAACACACTTCTACCTACTTCTAAGAAGTCAGAATTAGGTATAAACCCCTTTATTTGCAGGCTCAAGAGGTCAAAATGAACACCCTATATTCTGCAGCACACAGGAGAAACATATTTATTAAAGAATGATAGCCTGCTTCAAATCTTGCCCTCTCTTTGGAGAATTTCACAAATAAATGAAACCTTTAAATTTTCTGAAATTCTTTTATTGCTAAGAATTATTTTGTTTTAGTTGTGGTCAGTAACTCATTTGTACTAAGACACTGAACTCAGTTAAACCAGAGAAAAGGGGATGGGAAATACAAATGGAACTATTTACACTCACAGAGGCACCAGGAAGCATGTCAATACAGAACACTAGACCAATTCCTGGCCACTTAAGACCAATATTTTTTAACCTATGAATTCAATTTCAGGATGAATATCCTAGCTCCAAATGGTCCTATAGCATGGCAACATATGTATAAAAATATTCACGTTATTTTTTAGCAGGTAGAGATGGGGGCCGTTTAAAAATTATTATTTTTAATTGTGGCAAAAAAACACGTAACGTAAAATTTACCATCTTAACCATTTCTAAGTGCACAGTTCAGTAGTATTAAGTATATTTCCATTGCTGTGCAACAGATCTCCAGATCTGCTTCATCTTGCAAAACTGAAACTCTCTGCCCATTAAACAATTGCTCCCGATTTCCCCCATTCTCCAGCCGCAGGCAAGCACTATTCTACTTTTTCTTTCTCTGAATTCGGCCACTCTAGATACCTCATATGAGTGGAATAATATAGTATTGTCCTTTTGTGATTGACTTATCTCACTTAGCATAACATCCTCAAAGTTCATCCATATTGTAGTGTGTGTCTTTTCTCTGGCTGATTAGTATTCCGTTACATTTATATATCACATTTTGTCATTTATTCATTTGTAGATGGATGCTTAGGTTGCTTCCATCATTTAGATACTATGATGAATGCAGCTATGAACATGAGTGTGCAAATATTTCTTCAGAGTTTGCTTTTAATTCTTTTGGATATATACCCAGAAGTGGGATTGCTGGATCTTATGGTAATTCTACCTTTAATTTCTTGAAGAACCACCATACTGTTGTCCATAGTGGTTGCACCATTTTACATTCCAACTAGCAGCGAGGCAAGGGTTCCAAGTTCTCCATATACTTGCCAACAGTTGTGGGTTTTTTTGTTTTGTTTGGCTTTTGATAGCAGCCATCCTAACGGGTATGAAGTGATATCTCATTATGGTTTTAATTCACATTTCTTTAATGATTAGTGATGCTGAGCATTTTTTCACATGCTTGTTGGAAATTCGTATAACATCGTTGGAGAAATGTCTACTTAAATCCTTTACTTATTTTGAATGGTGCTATTGGGTTTTTGTTGTTGTTGTTGTTTTTAAAACAAACAAACAGGATCTCACTCTGCCACTCAGGCTGGAGTGCAATGGCATGATCATGGCTCACTGCAGCCTCAACCTCCCAGGCTCAAGTGATCCTCCCACTTCAGCCTCCCCAAGTAGCTGAGACTACAGGTGTATGCCACCACAACTAGTGATATGGTTTGACCCTGTGACCCCACCCAAGTCTCACCTTAAATTGTAATAACCCCCATGTATCAAGGGCATGACCAGCTGGAGATAATTGAATCATGGGCCAGTTTCCCTCATGCTATTCTAGTGATAGTGAGTGATAGATCTGATAGTTTTATAAGGGGCTTACTCCTTCACTTGACTCTCACTTCTCTCACCTGGCTCCATATAATATGTGCCTGTTTCGCCTTCCACCATAATTGTAATTTTCCTGAGGCCTCCTTAGTCATGCAAAACTGTGTGGGTCAGGCTGTTCTCAAATCCTTGAACACAAATAATTCTCTCACCTAGGCCTCCAAAAGTGCTGGGATTATGGGTATGAGCCACTGTGTCCAGCCTGTTTTATTGTTCTCAAGTTGGGAGAGTTCTTTAAATGTTTTTGGATGTTAACTACTTATCAGATATATTATTTGTAAATATTTTCTCATGATTCGTAGACTGTTTACTCTGTTGATTGTGTTCTTTGATGCACAAAGTGTTTAAGTTTCATACAGCTCCATGTGTTTATTTTTGCTTTTGTTGTCTGTGCTTTTGGTATCATTTTCAAGAAATCTTTGCCAAATACAATGTTATGAAGATTTCCCCTGTGTTTTTTCCTAAGTTTTATAAGGGTATGTCTTACCTGTAGCTTTTAAATCCATTTTGAGATTTTTTTTTTTATGTTGTAAGGTCCAATTTCATTCTTAGGCATGTGAATATCCAGTTTTCCCAGCACCATCTGTTGAAAAGACTGTCCTTATCTCCTATGAGTGTTCTTGGTACCCTTGTTGAAAATCATTTGACCATATATGCAAAGGTTTTTTCTTCATGTTCTTAATTTGCTGAAAATTATTTATTGGATTTCCCTAATGCCAGGGAACAAAGAGTATTTTTTAAAAATTGTTCAAGTTTGTTCAATGGGTGCCTTTTTTCTTCAGCAGTTTTTTTTTCTTTTTATGTCACACAAATATAAGACACGTCAAGATGAATAACACCATTTAAAAAATCATTCAGGTACAGTTGTAATTACCTTTAACCAGACTCAATGAAAATTTGGGTTTCCACAAATGGCAAATCAGTAATGATCATTTATATTACTGAATCACCTAAATTTCCTTTTAAATATCAAAGGTATAAAAAGGAAGAGTTTATATTGTGTTCAAGGTACTGTTATCTCATTTAATCTTATTGCAGCACAAAGAGGTGGCAACATGGGTTTCTCTTCCAACAGTGAGTGTATATTTGGCTTGCATTTTTGCAACTAAAAAGCCTACCTTGAACTTAGAGATAATGGCAAACTAGAGATGCAAAGAAGAACCAGAACAACAAAGAAATAATTGTAGGCACAGTGGCTCAGGCCTATAATCCTACCACTCTGGGAGGCTGAAGCAGGAGAATTACTTGAGTTTGAGCATAATACCAGCCTGGGCATTATGGCAAGATACCATCTCTACAATTTTTAAAAAAATAACTGCACTTTAAATAGAATGTCTAAGGGAGACCACTGAAATTCAGCAAGGGAGAGACAAAAACCCTCAGAAACACAGAGATTTGGGATAGCAGCACAGAGAGGGAAGTAAAGCACTTATTTGAGATTGGCTTGGAACCAAGAGAGACTCCCCACTAGAGGAAAAAGGTGAGTGTGAAAGCTCCAGCAGTCCCCATCACCAATATGCATGGCTGCAATTCTAGCTACAGAAGGGCCTTGCAGTCTGTGCAGGTCCTGAGTTCAGTATAGGGAGCTGTCTGGATCATGCAGGTGTATTACTCCAGAAAAAGAACTCACGTTTGGTACCCCCCTACACATACACCCCATCAGGACTCAAACTGCTATGGCATGGCACCATTTTAAGAACAGAGTTACTGCTGGAGTGCATCTTGCCCTGGAGCCCAACTGCCTCTGCATCTTTACATCCCTGGGGCTCTGCCATTATACTACTGTGCCCACACAAAAGACTGCAATGCTAAAACCCCAGGTAGACTCAGCGGTACAGCCATGACCCCAGCATGCCAGTCCATGTAGCACCATATACCCCAAGGAATAGGCAGTCCCGTACAGCAGGAAGGCCATGTCCAAGACCAGTTAGCCTTGACAGGTTGGTTAGTGGATACAGAATTACAGCTAGATTAGGAGGAATAATTTCTAGTAGTGTTCTATAGCACTGTAGGGTGACTATACTTAAGAATATTTATGGTGTATTTTTAAATATCTAGAAGAGAAGATTTTAAATGTTCTCAGTACAGAGAAATGACAAATGTTTGAGGTTGTAGATATGCTAATTACCCTGATTTGATCATTACACATTGTGTACATGTATTAAAACATCATACTGTGCCCCATAAATATGTATAATTATTATATATATTAATTAAAAATATTCTTAAAGACTTCTTTGAAAATTTCCAAACAATACAATAGCAACTTAAAGTACTGTTTTTTTAAAAAAGAAAATTTCCAAACTAATAGTGTTTGCAACAAAAGAGATGATGTCTTTACCACTAAAACCTCAAATTATCAGTAACCTCACATTGATTAGAATTAGATTTGACTGTATGGGATAGTACAAAATTATTTACTTAACCAAGATAAAATGTACTATTCTCTTATGTAACAGAAGTCCAGAAATAGACATTCCGGGAATGGTGTTGCATCTCCACAGGGCTGAGAGCCCAGGCTTCCTCTTTCTTACTGTTCACCATCTGCCTCCCAGCAAGGAGGAAAGAAAGAGAAATACAAGTCCCTTCCCTGAAGACACTATGGCTACTTACAACCCCTTGGCCAGACCCTCCATAATAGAACAGTGATATATGTCAATAGTTAGAAAAGTTTCAGCAATGTGATAAATCCCTAATACTTTACTGGACAAACCCTGACCAGTGTATGTAAGTTATCAACACCTTTTCCCAATAATCTTTTTGAAGCTTCCTGACTTTTTCTCTTTGTGCTGTTGAACACAGGGACCTCCTTCCATAGGTCATCACAAACAATTCCTAGAATGGTTCTTAAATTAAATTTCTGTATAAAAGAAAGCCTGGAATTTTGACATATTCAGGAACTAATAAAAATCTTAATTTAAAATCTGATTTTTATATCTTTCTTCACCAAAATACCTAGACTCACGCATTATTAAGAAATGTAGTCATTATTCCCTCTGTCCATAGAGTCTGTTACTAAAGAAGAAAAAGAAGACTAACACTGGGAAATAACCACCAGTGTTTTTTATACCTACCCTCTCATGGCCTTTCCTTGTTATAATTCAAATAAAGGCAACAATAATAGAGTCCCTCCTTGTGATGCATCTGATGGCAAATCCTGTATGATGTACCACAGGATATCCAAAAGAGCACAGATCTCAGCATGTCCCTCACCTGCTTAAATCCTGTCCATGTCTCTTCGACATCCTTCAGAATAAAGAGACATTTTATGATATCCAAGGCCATCCTTCCTACATCGTCTACATCCATCCCTAACTCGAGTCCCGCCACTACTTCCATTCTTTGCTCCAGTCTTTTCCCTACGTCCACCCTTAGCATCATCAAATCACTTGCAATTCCTCACATCCACCCTGTGTGTCTATCCTTAGCTTCATCAAATCACTTGCAATTCCTCAAAACCAACCTGTATTTGGGCCCCTCATCCCTGGCAGATGCTGGGGCCCCTGTCTTGAAGCTCTTTCCTGTTCTTTGACTGAGTAACTGCCATCTTATCACAGACCTTCAGCTGTAGAATACACTTGAATGCTCAAGAAAATCATTCTGCTTTTTGTGTGAGGGAGAAATGGTACCCTTCACCAATCTGCTGACCCTGGAGAACTGAATCCCATGTGAGCACTTCCTGGATATAGCAGCCATGAAACAGGAATGTGACTCCCTCATCATTGTGGTAAACATCTCAGTCATGGCAGGCATAAGATCAAGGACTGTGTACTAGAATATTCTCTATCATATGACCCGCAGGTGGCAGAATGGGGTGAGGACAGAGGTAGGGCTCTGTAACAGGACATGGTGGGGAGTGGCTGAATGCTTTATAATCCCTCACTTGCAAATCCAGACTCCAAAATGATATGAAAACTGGAATTTTTTTCGCGAATCATTGGGCAGCAAAATCTCACCTCACCTGAACTCATTTGGCAGCAAAAACTGACTTGAAGTAATATGAGGCTACTTGTAATCTTTATTCCAGTTGGTGTGAATATCACACATGAATGTGTTTGATTTCAGTGTGCTGAGTCAGGCATTGCTGGGGGTGAGAGAAGTATATGCATATATTTTAGAGAAAGCAGCAGGGAAGGAATTGACTTTGTGGGAATATAAAGACATTTGACCAGAAAATTCACGTCCACGCTTGACCGTGTGATCTGGTATCAATGTCCCCTGGCTGCATCTTTGTCTTTCACTCTTCAGAGTGAGTTTGCTTGCAATTACAGACAATGTAAACCGTGTTGAGAGGTGAAACTTAGTTTGTGAAGTCCTGGATGTTTTAGTCCCTGGAGGACAATGGTCAGCTCCAACTTTTTTTTTTTTTTTTTTTTTTGAGGCAGAGTTTCGCTCTTGTTACCCAGGCTGGAGTGCAATGATGCAATCTTGGCTCACTGCATCCTCCGCCTCCTGGCTTCAAGTGAATCTCCTGCCTCAGCCTCCCAAGTAGCTGGGATTACAAGTGCGTTCCACCATGCCTAGCTAGTTTTTTGTATTTTTAGTAGAGACGGGATTTTACTATGTTGACCAAGCTGGTCTCAAACTCCCAACCTCAGGTGATCCACCTGCCTTGGCCTCCCAAAGGACTGGGATTATAGGTGTGAGCCACCACGCCTGGCCCAGTTCCAACTCTTTCAGTCTTCACTGAGTCCCCAAGCCCTGCCCCGGTGGAAGGTGCTCCAGCATATCAGATAGGCGTGTAGGTTTGCAAATCCTACAAAACTTTGCTTGCTTTCTGGGATATGGTCCACATTTGCAAAGAGGGGAAAAAAGCACCTTTCTAAATATTCACATGGCTAGAGACCTACTTTAGGCCTTGCATGCTTCATTACCAGTGCTCCATTAAATTCATAGAATAAATAATGTGCTGACTGCATTAAAGGCAACCTTATACATTTAAAAGTCAACATGATTTCAGCATAGGCTCTGGAAACAAAAATCTTTTTATAGATTTACTCATGTTCAGAGACACAGTGTATATTTTCTTGAGCCTAGCAGTATGTGACCAAAGCCAAAACGATTAATGTATTATTAAACTATCACACTAGGACAACTACGAGATTAAATTAGAGCTGTAATCCCGTTTTTTCTGATTTCCATGATTTCCAGACTTTAATAACTCTCCCTAAGGAAATGAGATATTTCAGATAATAAATAATGATGATCACAGTCAAAGATCTGCTAATATTTGTTAATAGTTATTCCCAATTTGTTAAGAATAGCTACATAAAATGTCAGAGAAAAATTCCAACTCTGCGTAAGGCTGGCATAGTGCCTGGGAAATGAGCTCTTTGCTCAGAGATAGCCTTAGCTTTTTGAAGAAATGTGTTCATTCCTCCAACATACACTTCCTGAATCTTTACCACATGTCAAGCACAGCATTCGATATTGGAAATAAAATGATAAATTAGACACTATCTTCTCCCTTGAGGAAGATGAATTTGAAAGCATTGAAAACAAGAATAGAAGGAACAGAACACCTTTAGGACTTAATGATACAGGGTCCTTGAACTTTATTTTAATTTTCTATTAAAGGGTGGTCTCCATGTCTTCCATCTTTTCTACTAGTTCTCAGCATAGTTTTGGGCTTACAGAATAGTTGGGATAATTAAGTGAAAGGCAAAAAATGTAATAAATCTACCATTAAGTGAACTACAGGGAAGGCCCCTAAAGAAATACAACATTTTTCTTTTTCTTTTTTTCTAACTGTTCATCTCACATAAAACTTGCTTGGTATTCCAGAGAGCTCTCAAAAATACTGATGGAGTGAATGAGCCTGGGTTTCTCTGTTATTTTTTTCTTACAGCTAGATTGCTAAACCCTATCTATATGCACACAGGGGTCTGTGATGGTACTACTAAATTTTTCACATATGCACTCTGATGGGTTACCATGGTGATTATAACTCATCACTGCCTCCTATTATTTTCTTTTCTAGCTTCAATATAACTACTTCTGTGTTCCATATGTGGAAAAGGAGCTGGGAATACAATGACAGTTCACTATTCAAATCCCAGTACCATTTTAAACTAAGAAATAACATTTTAAATTGTGATATCATGTCTTTATAATGTATTTTCATCCCCAAAGCTGATTATCTATAATTTTACACACGAACATACCTTGTTTTATTGTGCTTCACAGATACTGCTTTTTTTTTTTTTTTTTCCTAATTGAAGGTTTGTGGCTACCCTGCATTGAGCCAATCTATTGGCACCATTTTTCCCAACAGCATGTGCTCACTCTTCTCTTGCACCTCCAATCATTAGGTTGCTTTTAAAACTCCAAAATAGGAGCAAGCCAGGATGATAGTGTGCGGTAAAGGGGATTCTCATAAAAGAGAACAAATGGAGCATGTGTTCTTCTTGGATGGCAGCCTGTAAGAAGCTAAGATGGGCCGACATGTTTTAATACAAATGCATTCGGATTTGCAAACTTCACAGGCAAAGCAATCTCCTCTGCAGTACGGTGCAGCTATATTTAAAGCAGATTATTCTTTTTTTATAGTTAAGAATAAGGAAAATGATTTCAAGATAGAACAACAAATTACGAGTTTAATTTCCTGGTTGTAACATCAGACTTACTGTGCTTTTAATGTTACCTTTTTAGGGGTTCATTCACTCATATCTCAGTTTCAGTATAGAAAACAATTTAGTGTAGATTTAAAAGATTTTAACCAAAGAAATGCAAATGGAATGGAAGAGGAGAAATGGGGTAAGAAAGTAAGGAGGAGAAAAAATAAAGGAATGAGGAATGAAGGAATTTATAGGTTGCATCACTCAGCTTAATGCCTTCCATTAATAGTGTATCTTGATTAATATTTATTTCTCTGTTGCTTCTCCACAATCAGGAATCAAGCATAAGTTACATGATATAAATACAGCGCCAAACATTCCCCCAACTTCTTCCGCAGGCTTGCAACACAGAGCTACATAATAAATGTTTCCATACTTTGGAGCAGAGATTTTTCAAATTGTTCCATTAGATGCTGCAGTTTCTAGGTATAGTAATAATAATAGCTAATACTTGTGTAATTCTCACTGTGTCCAAGTCCTCTTCCAAGTGCTTATTGTATACTGTGTCTGTTAATACTTAAACAAGCCTAAGAGATAGATGTTCTAGCAGCACACCCGTTTCACAGATAAGGAAAACAAAGCACAGAGCAATTAAGGTCAAGTAGCGAGTAGCGGAGTTGGGATCCTGCACCAGTATCCTTGCTCTGAACTTCAGTGTTACACTCACTCTCAAGGTTTGTCCCAGCACTTTGGGAGGCCGAGGCAGGAGGACGGCTTGAGCTCAAGAGTTCGAGACCAGCCTGGGCGATATGGTGAGACTTTGTCTCCAAAAATTAAAATTAAAAAAAAAAAAGCAAACACATAAATAAAAGAAGGTTTGTTTGATAGGTGGCCCCCAGCTTTGGGTCCCAATATTGTACTATGGGATTCCAGAATACAAATGATAAAGAAACATAAGAGAACTCAAAGAGGTCTGAAAAGCAAGATCAATCATGAGAAATTTGACTTATATTCATTTTAAAATTTCCACAGTGATTTGGCTTTGCACAGTGTGAGGCTTTGATAATGATCTCTCTTTACCTGTCAAGAAAATGTGGAAGTGTGAGTAGCATTTATAAGTATTTAGGAGGAAAGCTGAGAACACCCAGAGAGGACAATCAGAAGTACATTCTCTGAAGGAAAACCTATTTCTCTGGGATCTCTAGGCTCTTTATATCTCAAACATTCTAGTATGTAAGAATGCTGCTAAATATAATCTGGGGTATTCATAAGACATACATTTTCAAACCAGACAAACACTGTTTTAAGCTTTTTAGTGAAACGTTTCACTAAAGATAAACACTGTTTTAGGCATTTTAGTGAAATGCATTTAGTGAAAGAATTGGAATGCTTAATTCTCAGAAAGGGGAGATAGAGGGTAAATTCTAGAAAGGCTTGGGTTTCAGTGCCAGATAACTGATGTATGGGGTACTCACCATGTGCAAAGTACAGGTAGAAACTGGGGGACACACAGCCCAGGGGCTTCAAGCGGTTTATATCCACATATGAAGAACTTATGTACTTTCTAAAATTGTGTACGCTGTCTAAACATGTATTACTTTAAAATAATTAAAACTGCTTTTGGTTCTATTTTAATATTTGAAAACTTAATCAGCATTTAGAGGGAATCCAAGGGACAAACAGAGGTCTCAATCGTGCAAAATTGAGACCTCTGTTTGTTCCTTGGATTCTTATAAAAGATAAATCTTATTGAAATAACAGCAATTGAAGATGAAATGACTCAAATTGCCCTCTTGAATCTTTCTCTCTAGGGTCCTACAGATTTATAGTTTGTATCTTGCAAGTTAGCACTCAATTATGTATCACATTGTGTTACCTGTTTGTTAAGCGTTTCCTCCCCAAATAAATTTTAAATGCCCTAATTTCAGAGACCATGTCTTGTGCTTGTGCAATATTTATAAAAGCATAGCTTCTGTGCTTCAGTCTCAGAAAGTGTTAGACCTGAAGGTTGTTATGTAAAGTACACACACACACACACACACACACACACACACACACAAGTCTTTTGTTTTCTTTCCTTTTCTCTTTTCCTTTTTCTGACTAAGTCTCGCTCTATTGCCCAAGCTGGAGTGCAGCGGCTCGATCTTGGTTCACTGCAATCTCCACCTCCCGGGTTCAAGTGGTTCTCATACCTCAGCCTCCTGAGTAGCTGGGATTACAAGGCACATACCACCACGCCCAGCTAGTTTTTGTATGTTTAGTAGAGACAGGGTTTCACCATGTTGGTCAGGCTGGTCTCAAACTCCTGATCTCAGGCAATTCGCCCACCTCTGCTTCCCAAAGTGCTGGGATTATTACAGGTGTGAGCCACCACACCCAGCCCCAAAAGTATTTTCAACTAACTTGTCTTTTGCCTCTGTTGATTAAGTGCCATGAAGGAAATATAGTCTTCGGCCATTTTTGTTAACATTGCTTTTCTTCCCCTCCCATCCCTGCCATCTGACAATTCCTGCATCTCTTAAATAAAAGACAATCAAACATAATTCTTAATATTAACTCAATTCTAACTTTTGCATACATATCTCAAAAGATTTGACTTATCTTCCTTCTTTCCCCTTCCTTTTTTTTTAAAGTTGAAATACGATTCACATAACCACAAAACTCACCTTTTAAAAAGTATGCAATTTAGCAGGTTTAGGTATATTCACAAAGCTGTGCAACTATCACCACTATCTAAATCCAGGACATTTTCATTAACCCAAAAATTAGTCTTGCACTCTCAGCAGTCACTCTGCATTTTCCCTCTCCTATTCCCTAGCAACCATGATTCTACTTCTGTCTCTATGCGTATGCTTACTCTGGACATTTTATGTAAATTGAAGTGAATAAAAAATATATGGTCTTTCATGCCTGCCTTATTTCATTCAGCATAGTATTCTCCTTTCTTCTTCTTCTTCCTCCCCCTCCTCCTCCCCCTCCTTCTCCCCCTCCTTCTCCTCCTCCTCCTCCTCTTCTTGTTCTTCTTCTTTTTACTTTTAAGTTCAAGGGTACGTGCGCTGAATGTGCAGGTTTGTCATATAGGTAAACGTGTGTCACGGGGGTTTGTTGTTCATATTATTTCATCACACAGGTATTAAGCCTAGTACTCATGAGTTATTTTTCTTGATCCTCTCCTTCCTCCCACCCTCCGTGCTCCGTATGCCCCAGTGTGCATTGTTTCCCTCTATGTGTCCAGGTGGTCTCATCATTCAGCTCCCACTTATAAGCGAGAACACAGCCTAATGCTTTCAAAATTAATCTATCATGCAGCATGTATCACTATCTCAGCCCTTTTTATGATTAAATAATATTCGATCATAGGAATATTTTACTTATTCATGCATCAATGGATGGACATTTGGATTGTACTTGCATTGTTTTTTCAGTGAAATTACTAAATTATATTAGTTATTTGTTGCCTCATAGCAAATTGCCCCCAAACTTAGCAACTTTAAACAACAAATATTAATTATCTCACATAGTCTTTGAGGGTCATAAATCTTAGTGAAGTGGTTCTGGCTCAGGGTCACTCATGTGGGTTCAGTCAAGTTGTCAGCTAGAGCTGCAGTCCTCTGATGTCATCATGAAGACCCACTCCCACACCCACTCACATGGCTGTTGTCAGATCTCAGTTCCTTGCTGGTGCTTGGACAGAGGTTTCAGTGACTTCCCACATAACCTACCACACTCCATCTCCTACTCCTCAAATGTTCACATTTGTTCCATGTGCAAAATATGTTTCCTTTAACACAATATCCCTGAAATATACAGCCCATTACAGCATCAACTTAAAGTCCAAATCTCATCTAAATTATTTAAGTCAGATATGGGCGAGACTCTGGATATGATCCATCCTAAAGCAAATTTTTCTCCATTTGTGGGCCTGTGACACTAGAAAATATGACAAAGTATTTTTTTTTCAAAATACAAAGTGGTACAGGTGTGAATACCAGATATAAGCATTCCTGTTCAAAAAGCGGAAAAATGGAAGGAAAAAAGGAATCATTGGCCCGAAGCAGTTTCAAAACCAAGCTGGGAAAACAACATTAGGTTTAAGTCCTTCAGATAAACCTCTTTGGTTCACAACTCTGCCCTCTGGGCTTAAGGTTTTACCCTCTGGACTGTCAGCTCTGCCCTCTGAGTTATCCTTTTTCACAAAGGCTTACATCTGTTCGTAGCTGAGCAGTCTTACAGCCTTCTTTCTACCTGTAGACTTTTAGGAGTCCAATAACCTTTCATTTAATGCTGTCTCCTTCAGTCCAAGTTGGCAGTGTTTTTGCTAGTATAAAATTCTCAAGGACAATGTGAGTCACTGGCGTATGTCACGGAGATTTACTCATCAGACAGGAGGCTCATCCACAGATCTTTTCTAGATAATCCCATATCTACTTTTGTCTTCTGATGAGATAGCTAAGGAAATCCCTGCCATCTTCCTTGAAAGATGTTTGGTTCCTAGGGAAAGATTGTCCAGCTATTCCCCTGATTTGCCCTCCAGAGCAAGCTTTTCCTTTTGTGATTCTTTGAAGTTTGGCATCTTTCATAACCTAGAATGACTGAGAATTTTCCAAATCATCAAGTGCTGATTTCTTTCTGATTAACAGTTCTCTTTCCTCTCACATTTTATAATGAAAAGCACAGAGAAACTAGGCTGCATATTCAACACTTTCCTTGGGAATATCCTCAGCTAAATATCCAATTTGTAACAAATTCTGTTTTCCACATTACTGTAGAATATAGTTCAGCTTGACATTTCTACCACTATATAACAAGGTTGTCATTTCCTCCAGTCTCCGTATGTTTATTTCTTCCTGAACCCTTATTAGCAGTGCTTTAGCATCCATATTTCCACTGACAGTTTATGACAATTTATATATTCTGTAAGACATACTAGTTTTTCTCTTCTATCCTGTTCACTTCTGAGTCCTCACTAGCAGTTGTTACATTAATATTCAGAATAAAGGAACACGTACAAGTTTATGTTATCAGGTTAGTATGACTCTGACACAAAACTAGAAAAGGACATTACAATAAGGAAAAATTATAATGCCATATTCCTCAGAAACACAGATGCAAAATTACATGCATAAAGGGGATACTTTCTTATGCAATTCATACAGGGGATAATTTCTTATGATCAAGATGCATTTTGTCCAGGAATTCATAACATAAGAGAATCAATCAATGCTATTGATTATGTTAGTAAGATAAAAAAAATTTATATGATCATTTTAATAGATACAGAAAAGGTATTTCACAAAATTCAACAACTTTTCATGATGAAGTTTCAGGGTAAACCAGGCATAGTTTACTAACAGCCTGGTCAAAGCACTCTAGGCTTTTTCCATAATGTGCCTTAAAATTCCTTCATTCTCTACCCACACCCTAAGTCCAAAGATCTCTCCACAATTTAAAATATTTATTACAGCAGCAACAAAAGGATACAGTATAGAGTATCAGTACTAAAAGCATACAGTGTCGGTACAAGATCTTTATTAGTTTCCTGTTGCTGCTGTAACAAATTACCACAAGCACAGTGGCTTAGAACAACACACATTTATTGTTTCACATGTTTAGAGGTCAGTAGTCCAAAATGGGCCTCACAGAGTGAAACTCAAAGTAGCAGCTGAGTTGCGTTCTTTTTGGAAGTTCTAGGCAACAATTTATTTCAGTGCCTCTTCTGGCTTCTAGCGGCCACCTGAATACTTTGGTTCATGATCTCCTTTTTCCATTTTAAAAGCCAGCCATATAGCACCTTCCTGACCCTACTTCCATCTTCTTATCTCATTCAGTAACCAAGTTCTTTGATTTTAAGGACTCATGTGACTAGACTGAGACCTTCTGGGTAATCCAGAGTAGTCTTTCCATCAAAAAGTTTGTAACTCTATCACATCTGCAAAGCCCCTTTTGCCATGTAAGGCATTAACTCACAGGTTCCAGGGATTCGGACATGAACATCTTTAGGGGCCCATTATTCTTTCTACCATAACGTCTTTCATTCAGTTTTAACTAGGGATTTGATGTTCTTTGATGCTACTGGAAATGTTTTTATAATTTCAATTTTCAATTGTTTGTCTCTAGGAAATAGAAATTTAGTTGATGTTTGCGTATTAACCTGGTATCTAATGATCTTCTAAATTCATTTATTACTTCAAATACATGTTGGACTTTTGAATATTCTATGTATATAATTATATCATCTATGAATGACAATTTTAAAGTTTATGTCATTTATAATTTATATGCATTTTTCTTTGCTGATGATGCTAACTAGGAACCGTAGTACAATGTTAAATAGAAGTGGTTAATAATGAGCATCTTTGTTCCTTAACTCAAGAGGCAAGCATTCAATGTCTTACTCTTATTCATAAAGTTAGTGATGGGTATTTTATAGATAACCTCCACCCGAAGATCTTTCTGGCTGTGTCTGGCTCTTCCTAGTTTACTCTGAATCTTCATCATGAAACGGTGTTGATGTTGTGAGATACTTTCTTTGTATGTAATAAATGATTTATAAATTTTTCTTTATCTTAGTAACATGGTCAATAAGATTGATTCTCTTATGTTATGAATTCCTGGAATGAATGCATCTTGATTACAAGAAATTATCCTTTTTATACATTGCTGGATTTGATGTGCTATTATTTTGCATCTGTGCTCCTGAGGAATATTGGCATTATAACTCTTCTTTATTGTCAGGTCTTTTCTAGTTTTGTGTCAGAGTTATACTAGCCTTATAACATGAGTTGGTAAGCATTTCTTCATTCTGAATTCTCACCGAGACAGATAGGCTGAGGAACATCACCTCATTTCAATTAGAGGTTGCGCAGGATCAGGACTGGCGCAGTTTTAGTGAGGCTCAGCACATATCAGGTTCACTTCTATTTCTTTCTTTCTCTTTTTAGAGTTGGGATCTCAATCTGTTGCCCAACCTAGAATGCAGTGCCATGATCATGGCTTACTATAGCCTCAAACTCACGAGCTCAAGCTCTTCTTTCACCTCAGCCTCCTGAGTGGCTGAGGCCAGTGTGCCTGGCCTTAAAAAAATTATTTTTGTAGAGATGGAGTCTCGCTATGTTTCCCAGGCTGGTCTTGAACTCCTTTTCTCAAGCAATCCTCTCCCTTTGGCCCCCCAAAGTACTGGGATTAAAGGCATGAGCCTTCATGCCTGGCCCTCACTCCTTTCTCAGGCATGAACCTTCCAGAATTTTAATTGAAATGCTGGTAGTTCTATTTCATGAGAATCCTTCATTTCAAAGATTTAGAGCTAACTCTGTAGTTTCTCACCTCATGTAATACAGGATCAAAATCAGGCAAATGTCTTAATTGGGGGGAGGAGGGAGTTGGTTTTTTTCTTGTCGCAATGGGACATTGTTTCTCCAGCTCAAATGAGGGGTATATCACTCAGCCTTTCCACATCAGGCCCTTAGCTTCCTGTACTCCTTGAGACTTCAAGAAGCATTGAATGTAGGAAAAATAACCAAACATTTTTATTTCCTCTGGTATCCAATTTGTCACATCATCATGAAGCAACTGCCAAGAGGTTTTCTGGTTTTTCTTTCCCTATTTGTTGTGTTGCTGTATGGGCTAAATCTGACCCTCAGCCCAGGCCCAGAATTGGCAAATTCCACCAAGGAAGAAAACAGCTGGTGGTCATCAGCTCACCTAGAATGGGCTCTTCTCTCCCCAGAATGTTAGTTCGTCTGTACTTGTTGCTTCCAACATTGCCTGATGTCTTTAACAATTCTTGTAATTTATCCATTTTTAGTTAGTTCTTATAGATAGATAAAATGTTGGCCTCCCATGACTGAACAAATCTTACCTAAAATCAAATGTCTTATCTTTAGATATTTTGGAATTTATATATAGTCATGTAGTTGTTGAATAGTCAGAGGCATTGCCCAGTTTTAATTTTTATATGTCTGTCTTTCCAATTCTTAATCCTTTATTTTTCTTGTCTTATTGCATACATAAGACCTCTAGTATAATGCCCTATCTCATTCAGAATATCAGAGGGATTTTCAATATTTTGCTTCTAAGTATATTTTATATCAGTATTTTCTAGATATTCTTTATTATTTTAAGAAAGTTGCATTGTATTCCTGGTATCCTAAAAGATGTTATCATAAATTTTTTCCTGGTCTTTGCACAGGCTATTTTTACAATCACCAAGACCACCCCAAAAATCTTAACACAATGGGCACAATTTTAATACATGAGTTTTAGAGAGTGATGCATTTAGAATATCACCTACATAAACAGAAATGATTTTGATAATTAAAATCTCCATTCTATATTTAGATAGTGTATTAGTTTGTTTTCACATTGCTATACAGAACTACTTGAGACTGGGTAAATTATGAAGAAAAAAGGTTTAATTGACTCACAGTTCTTCACGGCAGGCGAGGCCTCATGAAACTTACAATCATGGCAGAAGGCAAAGCAGAAACAAGGTAGGTCTTTCGTGGTGGCAGGAAAGAGAAAGACCAAGGGAGGAAGTGCCACACTTTTAAACCATCAGATCTTGAGAGATCTCACTCTTATCACAAGAACACCATGAGGAAACCTCCCCCATGATTCAATCCCCTCCCACCAGGCTGTTCCCCTGACATGTGGAGATTAAAATTCCACATGAGATTTGGGTGGGGCCACACAGCCAAACCGTATCAGATGGGTACACAGTCTATGTCATATTTTTCAAAGTCATGCCCCATGAATACATTAATCGTATGTTTTATTCATAATAAATAATTAGTACAGATCAGGTATGGCTAAAAGCAGATAAGGAGTCTCCTACTAATAGATGCTGTTAGCTTGTTTCCTAGGAGTTCTGTTACTATCAGGTTTATAAGGGGATGAGACTAGGTGAACCCCTTCTTCCCTGGACATCCCTCTAGAGAGGGCAAAGAGATAGCATAATTGCTGCCTATTTCTTTATTTAATTTTCACACATTAAATCAAACTTATACGCCTAGAGCTAGCTGCATTTGGCCATGATGTATTGTCATTGTCGTATTTTCCTGGGTTCTGTTTGCTTTTTTTCAGCTTTTATTTTTAAATTAGAAAAGTTGCAAAAATAGTACAGAGAGCTCACGTAAACTCTTTCACCTGCCTTTCCCTAATGTTAACAACTTACATATCCATCATACAATATAAAAACCAGGAAATTACCAATTGGTATGATCCTATTAAGTAAACTATGGACATTATTTGAATGACACCAGTTTCACCTTTTGTCCTTTTTCTTGTCCAACATCTAATCCAGGATCCTCCACCACATTTAGTTGCTGTGTCTTCTTCTTTCCCTCCAATCTAGGACCCTTCCTCAGTCTATTCCTGACTTTCATGACCATAACACTTCTGGCAAGCGCTGATCAGCTGTTTAGGAGAATATCTCTAAATTTGCATTTTTCTGAAGTTTCTTCATGATTATAATGACACTGTGCATTTGGGGCAAAAATAATACAGCAGTGATGTTGTGTTCTTTGGTGGAACATGATCTCAATATGTCTCATTACTGTAGTGTTTGTTGTCCTTGATAACTTGGTTAAGTTGTGTCCATCAGATTTTATTACTGTAGAGTTACCATTTTTTCCTTTTGTAATTGCTAAACATTATGAAAAAGAAACTTTGAAACCATCTTAACATCCTGTTTTTCCTCAGATTTTTACTCACTGATTTGAGCGTACTTAGGAGGATGTTGCACAATATTACTTTGGTGTATTTCTAATGGTGATTTTATTCACCGTTTTCCCACCCATTGTAGGAAAAAGAATGCTTATTCTGTAAAGGCAGAAAGTTTAGCAGAACTTTTTTTTGGATGCTTCATAATTTATTTCCCCTCTGCTCTCCCCTCTCATCTCACCCTTGGTGATGGTTGTACCCATTTGAGCGTTTCTGAGCACATGACCATAAGTAAGTCTTGAGAGAGGAGTGGAATTCTTGTCTAAACAGTAACAGAAGGGGATTAGCTGCAAGGATAGCGTATCTGTGGTGCAGGAACAGAAGCTGCCAGATCTTCTTGATGGACAATGACTAGAAGAATTAGAATTATGGAACATCTGTCCCCTTAACCACCCTTTCCCACCCATCTCCCAAACCCCCACTGTCACTCTATTCCCCACCCCACTAATAGTGTTAACAAAAGCTTAATCTTCCAGTTTTAAAGTGCAAATGATTTGGGTATAACTGCTATTGCAACGGGTCTGATCAGAAAAAAAATGAAATCTTCTCTGTTCATGCAATGTTTTCCAGAATATAAAAGATGAGTTTCTTGACAATAAGGCCCTCACTGAGCTGGCAGGCCCCTCCATGGATCGCTGGCACCAACGTGCTGTCCAGATCATTCATGTACTGTAAGAGAAGGGGCTGGCCATTGCTCCCTGCTCGATAGCCAACCTGATCTGAGTCAAGTGTCACACATAGTCCCAGTTTTGTCATTTCATCTTCCTTCAGAAGCTTCAGGTGAGGACAGATAGCAAGGCAAAAAGCCTTGGCAACATACTCAGTCAATCTACTGTGATCTGCAGGATCATTGAGGCAATTGTGCTGGTCAACATTTTCTGGGAAGAACACCTCTGTCCATCTGATGACTTTTCCATTTGTTTTATATTCTGATCCATGAAACATCTTCATTTGTTATAGTCTCCATGAACTTCCCATCTATTGGACTTATGACACCCTTGCTAACGTTCTTGTCATCATCCACCCACTGGATGTGGATGTGCTCCTGTGGATCCTCTGCGTCCACCTTCCCACATGTGATGGTGAAGTCCTTCATCACTCACAGTGCCTGCCTCAAAGAATCCATGTTCTTTGCAGTGATCCGGACCATAATGCCGTCTTTTCTAGGCTGATTGTGAATACCGATAGCCTGGGTCTGACAGTTTCCATCATCATTCTTTAGCAGGATTTTTGTGGAAAACAGAATGCGTCATGCTGAATATATAGCTCAGGAAATTTCAAAGCAAAGGTTTGAAGGTGCTGCCTGGCTTCTTTTTGCCACTTGTAATATGCAAGAGGAGAGAGAGAAATTGAGGAGAGAACAGTTCAACAACAACAGAAAAGCAAGACTGGGAGATTTGGAAAATTTTTCAGGCTTTCCAGATGGCATTAGGTGCTAGATGTCAGAAAAGACTGCTAAAAATGTGGTATAGAGAAAAGGCTGGGTGTGTGATTGACAACACAACTTCTGCTAAAACCACAGAAAAATCAAGAGATCACACAAAAGGCCCCTTAAGGAGATGAAGGGTGTGCCCCTCAGATCCTCTGAACGAACACAGACGTTCTCTCGCAAACTTACAGGGCTGTCCCTCAGCCATCTCAACAGAAGCCAAAGGTAAAGAAGGGCTCATATACAAAAGATATTGGGAGTTTGGGTTTTGTCTATGGAGTGAATTCTTATGAAATAAATTCAGGATCCACAGTGTTATGGAGAAAAGTGTTTCAGTAGAAACACTACCATCTTAGACAAAAAGGAAAAGAGAAAATATAAACTGAAAGGGGATGTTGGACCCTTCTCCACACCAAATTCTAGTAGCAGGAAGCAGGCTGTAAATAACTCAACTGCAAACACCTGCTACATTTTATGAGTAATTAACAATGATTCAGAGGGTGGAGCTATGATTGCGCCACTGCATTCCAGCCTGGGTGACAGAATGAGATCCCATCTTTATAAAAATAAAAATAAAAAAATTCTGTATTCCAGCAGAAGGGACAGAGAAGGACTGAGAAGGTGTGCACAGAGCATAAAGGGTGGAGCCAACAGCCTACAGGGCGGGGTTAAAGCCTAGAGGGTGGAGTCAATCACCACAAAGGCAGAGCCAAGAACCTGGGGTGTGGGGCCACACACTACGAATGACTATTCTCAGGCTATATTAGTCCGTTTGTGTTGCTATAAAAGAATACCTGAGACTGGGTACTTTATAAAGAAAAGAGGCTGTTTTGGCTCACAGTTCTGCAAGCTTTACAGGAAATGTGGTGCTGGCATCTGCTACTGGTGAGGGCCTCAGGATGCTTACCATCATAGAGGAAAGCAAAGGGGAAGCGGGGGGTATCACATAACAAAAGAGGGAGCAAAAGCCATGCCAGGCTTTTTTTTTTTGAGATGGAGTTTTGCTCTTGTTGCCCAGGCTGGAGTGCAATGGCGCCATCTCAGCTCACCGAAACCTCCATCTCCTGGGTTCAAGCAATTCTCTTGCCTCAGTCTCCCGAGTAGCTGGGATTACAGGCATGTGCCACCACACCTGGTTAATTTTGTATTTTTAGTAGAGATGGTGTTTCTCCATGTTGGTCAGGCTGGTTTCCAACTCCTGACTTCAGGTGATCCACCCACCTCGGCCTCCCAAAGTGTTGGTATTACAGGCATGAGTCACCACGCCCAGTCATGCCAGTCTTTTTTAAACAACCAGCTCTCATGTGAACTAATAGAGTGAGAACTCACTCATCACCAAGGGGGTGCTGAAGGGAACCACGCCCCTGATTGAACACCTCCCACCAAGTCCCACCTCCAACATTGGAGATTGTTTTTCTACATGAGATTTGGAGCAGAAACATCAAAATCGCATCACAGACCTTGAAAAAAAAATTCAACATTTGCTTTGCTCTATTTCAAAACTTTTATAAGCTAGTGACTGCTTTTTACCTCTCATCCTTTCACTATTTGTGCTAGGATGTCTATAATTATCCTACACAAATCCCATCTTATGATTTTCAGTGTGTTGGAGCCAGATAACTTGTCTCATTAGTTCACAGGTCAGTGGATGGATTATACCCAGGGGACTCATTCACAGCTGGGTTAGATGATTTGAATGAATTTGTAGACTTTGAGATAATGCTATAATGGGATGAGAGCCTGGGGAATCTTGGGAGAGTGTGAATGTATTTTGCATGTGGGAGGAACAGAAATCAAAGTGAAGAGAAGTGAAGATGACTCCAGAAGGCACTTTGAAGAAAGTGGGAGTAATGCTTTTTGTTAAACTCGGGTGATAAATATATCAGTCTTTATTCTACTGTTTTTCTTTATATCTTACGCACATAAATGCTTTCTTACTTAATATTTAATAAAGACAATTTATTTTAAAAAATCAAAATTTAAAACTTCCACTTCAGTCTCACTACACAGTGGAGACTGCCAGCTGTTATCAACGTTCAGTCCTTCTTTTCTCCATAGTGGTAGATCGATAGCTGGGTTAGTGCGCCTGTCACTGTAAGTTCACCAGCGGCAGGGGAGTGAAAATGAAGATGTTGCTTTCAGGCTTGGTCCTTCTCACTCCTTCCCCATCTCTTGTGCTAGAATACAGAATTTTGTTCATTATTATTATTATTTTACAGATATGGGATCTTGTTCTGCTGCCCAGGCTGGAATGCAGAAGTGCAATCATAGCTCGCTGTAACTATAAACTCCTGGGCTCAAGTGATCCTCCCTCTTCCTCCCTACAAGTGACTGGGACTACAGGCACACATTACCACCTCTGGCTAATTAAAAAAAGCCTTTTTAGAGATGGGGGTCTCACTATGTTGCCCAGGCTGGTCTAGTACTTTTAGGCTCAAGTGATTTTCCTGCCTCAGTCTCCTGAGTTGCTGGGATTACAGGTGTGAGTCACCACACTTGGGTGGAATACAGAATTTAACAGAAATTCAGTAGTATGGATGAGAACAATGCTAATAGGGTCTGGCTTTTAAAGTCGTCTCCAGTTGGCAGCATCTGCGTCATCAGCAGCTTCTGCTCATTAAAGATGCAGAATACCTGGCACCTCCACAGACCAACTGAATTAGAATCAGCATTTTAATAAGGCCTCCAGGTGATTCTTATGCACATTAACGTGTGAGAAGTGCTGCTCTAGGAGATGGCAGAAATAAGGTAAGAGGACCTTAAGTCCCTGAATGACTTCATGGAGCAGAACTAGACTGTTATGTAAGAAAAATGAAATTTTTGATGTTTAAGTCACTGTATCAATGAGAGACTGCAATAGTGATAGGGACAGTAGACAGAAATTCTAGGCAGAAAAGGGAAGGGTCCCTGGCAAAGCCCCACCCTCAAACCTGGAACCATGGCCCAAAGTGAGAACATGCATTGCTGTTTTTCCCACTGAAATAATCCTCATTTACAAACTTTGCTATAAATTAAGATCAACAGGCACTCCTCTTAGTGCCTTAAAAAACAAAAACAAAAACAAAAAACTCCTTCACTGTAGAGACATTGGCAATCTCTTCTGGGCCTTCTGGATGGAGTTTCTAAACCCCGTATTACTGGCCACTTAGGGGCTTTCCTGGAAATAGATAATTTTTACAGACCCTGAGCCTAACACCTCCGTACTTCACTGTCCATTATGCTTTGGGTCGTGGAAACAGTACCCCACAAGCTAGGCAAGGCCACCAAAACCTTCTTAAGACAGAAGCCTAGGCTTAAGACTTAAGCCAAAACCTAGGCTCCAGGACATATTCTACCTGCAGAAGGGTGTGGCTTCCTCTACTTCAGTCTCTTACCAGATGCCAGGGTACTGGAGGGAGTTACCCTTCCCCCAGAGCCCTTGGTTACCTGCAAAGCCCCTCGGGATGAACTGAGTGAACAGTAATGGGAATTGGGAAACAATGCAAATGTCACTGCTAACCACCATACACATAGAGCTTAGTGGAATGTGGCTGCTTTCTGTTGCTTAACCAGGATAAAGAAACAACCAACACTTGATCAAACTTCAGGTGGTCATCTTAGCACTCAATGCCCTGGTCAACAAATGGCCTATCTTCCCATTTATCGTAAACTGTTGAGCTGTTACTTAAAAACTATCCCCTTTAAGTTAAAAAAAAAAAAAACTCTGGGAACCTCTTGCCTCACAAACACTAAAAACAAAGCAAAATCACGTCTCCATGTGTATTGAGGCTATAATACAAGGCCTTCTTAGTGCACTCCTTATTCCCTTCAAAGTGACAGAAACTACTGGTGGTAACCAAGATCACATTTTACGTCTTGGAATACTCAATGCTGGGCTCTTACGAAGTGCACTCAATAGAACTTCCATGCCCCTCATTGGTCCCAGATAACTGGTTTAACAGAGGGACATAATAGTCTCCTCAAACAACTCTTTTTATAATTCCAATACAACAAATAAACCACCAAAGTTCTCTGTCTTGCCCCAGGCCTTAACCTATTATTTAAAATGAATTTATATTTTATTCCCATCCCATGAGGCCTGGAGGCCAGATAGAGGGACTCACTAACCACAGATCATCCCACAGGCCAGACAGCTGCTTATCTAGTATGAGACCCATTTGAACCTAAACTTCCACCAAAAACAAACAAACAAACAAACAAAAATATCTCTTCAGGTGCAGTTACCCACCATTTTATTAACTGTTGGTCTTATTAATACTGCTCTGGATGCTTTCATTGATTTACAATCCAGACACACGAACCCTCCAGTAACCCATTGTTTTAATTAAACATGGCCATTGGTGAGGCCCATATCAACTCAAGTGGGTCCTCAATTGAAAAGGATACCCCAGTCCCACATCTCAGACAGCATCATCCTGGCCCCAAGTCTCACCACTGGACATGATGGAGATCACCTCAGAAAACATCATCCTAACACAAGATCTCACCACTGGAGATGACTTTGCCCCCTGTGTCAGAGACTATTTTACCCCAGACATTAAAACCTCTGCCCCAGCAAAACCCAGGGACTGCCACTCTTAAGACATGAATTGAACGCAGGACATTTTGCTTCCCACAGAAGGCACCAGCCTTACATTGGCCAACCCCTTGATCTCCAGGAGAGATAGAAAAATAGAAAGATAGATGTATTCTGCAGTAATTTATTCTAACCTGTGATTTGTCCTTTCATTTTCTTTTCTTTGTAGAAATTGGGTCCCACTACATTGCCTCAGGCTGGTCTCAAACTCATGGGCTCAAACAATCTTCCTGCCCTGGCATCCCAAAGTGCTGGGATTGCAGGTGTGAATCACCATGCTAGGCCTGTCTTTTCATTTTCTTAATTGTGTCTTTCATATAGCAGAAAGTTTTGATTTCAATAAAGTGCAACTGAGCAATTTTTTCTTTCACAGATCCTGCTTTTGGTGTTATAGTAAGAAGCTATCACCAAACTCAAGTTCCCATAGGTTTTTTTCCTTTGTTGTCTTCTTGAAGGTTTATATTTTTGCATTATAATTGTTCTCAACAGTATCAAAACGTTTACATAAATTATCAATATAGCTCTATGATCCATTTTGAAATAATTTTGTGACAGGTCAGTGTATAGATTAATTTTTTCTACATGTGGATGTCTAGTTGTTCTTGTACAGAACTAGAAGATTATTCTTTCTCTGTTGGCTTGCCTTTTCCCCTTTGTCAAAGATCAATTGACATAATTTTGTGGTTTTATTTCTGAACTCTGTTCTGTTCCATTGATCTATTTGTCTATACTTTAACTAATACCACATTATCTTGATCACCATAGTAAGTCTTGAAGTTGGGTAGTGTAACGCCTCCAACTTTGCTGTTGTTCTTTAGTATTATGTTGGCTACTCCAGGCCTTTTGCTTATCCATATAAACTTTAGAATTAGTTTGCTGATGTCCAGAAAATACCTTGCTGGGAATTTGATTGGGATTGCATAGAATCTATAGATCAAGTTGAGAAAAACTGAACTTAACAATATTGAGTCTTCCTATCCATGAATATAGAATATCATTTATTTCATTTGTTAGAAATTGGATTTCTTTTATCAGTTTTGTAGTTTTCCTCATACACAGTGTATCCATATTTTAATTAATTTGTTCCTAAGTACTTCATTCTTGTTGGTTCTAATGTAGATGGTATTGTGTTTATAAATTAATCTCCCTTAGTCCGCATTCATTTACTCATTCATTCATTCATTCATTCCATGAAATACAATAAACACATTTTGACTTCTTACCTCTCTTTCTATGCCCTTGTGGGACACATTAGAAAACAGAAAATAGCGTATTCACTAGTTCTAAAGCAAAACTCTGCATTTTCTCTAATTTAAGTTAAATTAGAAAAATTGTCAGCATTCCCAAATTCACATTTAAAAACTAAAAGCAGCATTTAAATAATGGGCTAGTGAAGATTAAGAGAGAATTAGGAAAAATAAATAATATTTTCCAATAAAGTGTAATGGGGAGTTTATTTGTTCTTTTTTCATGACCTACCATGCCTAGACTGCATTGCTGAGTTTTGACAACCTTATGTATGTGTGTAAACTAAATCCCTGTCAAGATACAGAAGATTACCATCACCCCAGAAAATTCTCTCATTCCCCTTCCTTGTCAATTTTCCTTTCATCCTCCCATGCTGTCGTGGGTACCAGCTATCTCTCTTTTCCTTTAAATTGCTGAGTAGTATTCCAGTGCATGGGCATTTCAGTTTACTTATTCATTCTCTTATTAATGGATGCCTGTGTGGTTCCCAATTTTTAGCTGTTATATAAATAAGCCTGCTATGAATATTCTTGTCAAATTCCTTGGGGGGACATATATTTTCAATTCTCCTAGAATGAAATGGCTTATGCCTATAGGTTAGGTGTGAGTTTAGTTTTATAGGAGCCTTCAAGACCTTTTTCCAAAGTGGTTGTGCCATTTTACAGTTCCACCAACGATGTTTGCTTTACATTCTTGCCAACATGTGGGTTTTCTTAATTTTAGCTATTCTGGTGGGTGTCAAGTGATAGCTTGTTATGGTTGCAATTTGCATTTTCCTGATGACTAATGATATTGAGCAGTCTTTCTGTGCTTATTGGCCATTTGTACATCTTCTTTTGTGAAATGTCTGCTACAATCATTTGGCTGTTTTAATTGGGCTGTTGTTTTATGTTGATTTGTGGAATTTCTTTGTGTATTTTAGATGTCAGTTCTTTGCCAGATATTACATTTTGTGAATATTTTACCCTTATCTGTAGCTTGCCTAATTTCTTAACAGTGGCTTTTGATGAACAAAAATTTTAATTTTTATAAAGTATAATTTTTAAATCTTCTAGTTTTTACTTTTATATTATGGTTATTGCCTTCTTTGACCTAGGAAACTCTTGCCTATCCCCAAATGTATTATCTAGAGTCTCCAGAGAAACAGAATCAATAGGGGGTGTGTGTGTGTGTGTGTGTGTGTATACACACACATATATATATAGAGAGAGACACACATACACCATTATATATAGGGGTGTGTGTGTGTGTGTATATATATGTGTGTGTGTGTGTATATATATATATATATATATACAGAGAGAGAGAGACATCATTTTATATATATATGTGTATATATATACATACACACACAATGCATACACACATACCATATATATATAGACACACATACCATTTTCCTTTCATATATAAAGGAAATATATATACATATATGTATATATATACACATATATATATATAAAATGGTGGATATATATACAGACACAAACACACACACACATACCCCATTTTTCTTTCACTGCACAGGTATCCATTAATAAGAGAAAGGTATGCAATAATAAGAGAATCTAGATAACCTTTATTTAAAAATTTCTGTGGACTTGACAAGTTCAGACATGAGTTTATAGATAATAGTGATATGACTATTATTGCAGAATGAATTAAAATCATGTTTAGGACAAATGCACTTTAATGCAATAGATTGTGGTTGGCTGGAATTAAATAGTAAAAGAATTCTGCTTAATATTAGTATAATTAAAGAACATAAATATAGATAGTTATGCCTATATATACATATAAGTTATATTAAAAACTTTGCTAAACCTTAATTCAGGATATTTGTACATACATAAGTATGTTACTATATGAAAAACTACAAATCCTATTGGTTGTATTTCTGTTTATTGTTAATATTTATAAAATATTTGGAGAAAATGCTATCACTATTATAATGCATTCTTTGGAAGCATCTCGTGACAGAGATGTTGTAATCCCTGTCGGTTGGTTTTAAAGCATGACCCATGTAAATATCTGTACTAGATGAGTTTGTTGATCATGAGGCTGATGAGACTTTGACTTTAGGTCCCCTCTCTTCATTTCCTCACATCATCAGTTAAATTCTTTAAAAGAAAATCATCAATCCATTGTCAAAAATGGAATGCCCAAACCTGCTGGAAGTCTTGAATGTACACTATTCTGAGGCGAAGAATGGATACATATAACCACTATTAGGAACACTATAATCACACATGGAGGTGATGCGTATTGGCCAAATATTCATGCTTTCATATACATTATCTCTGTTAACTTTATAGAGAAATACAGTTGTGAGGGCAATTGCTATTGTCACTTTAGCAATGAAAAAAATGGCAAGTCATACTGACAGTTTAGACTAATGTTCAACTTCAACATCAGTGACAAGTAAAACGGGAAGGTAATTCCTTGCTTCTGATGAAGAGGCACAATTTTCTGGACAAAGATAATTGCAACTGTAATTTTGCAAGTGAAAATTTTACAGGTATAAACTTAGCATCAAATTTCCATGGTAATATTTCCTCAGTCTCCTGATGCATAACACATGTTCAATCATATTTTGTTATGTGAATCAGCTAACCACAGTATATATTTAAAGCATTTCAGATTGTGTAAAAGAAATCCCTCAAACTGGGTATGATATGATGCTAGGGTGGTGGTGGTGGGAGGAGAGGAGAACTTTATTCTTGTTTACCTTTAACTCTAGAAAAAACAACTAAAGGAGAGGACAGAGTTTGCAATGTTTACTTACCACTTAAATGACTATGGCTGATGATTAAATATAAAGCAATAATGCATTCGTTGATTATAGCTGAGTTTAAGAATTTCTTGGGCAGGCTTTTAGGTCTTTTAATTGTTTTTCTCTATTCTCTCTGGATGACAGGTTTCCTGTAGGAAATGAGCCGTGCAGCGTGATCTGGATGTGGAGAGCAGTGTCAGCCTAAGGATCAAGAGTCCAGGTGCAGGCCGGGCGTGGTGGGTCATGCCTGTAATCCCGACACTTTGAGAGGCCAAGGTGGGTGCATCACCTGAGGTCAGGAGTTTGAGATCAGCCTGACCAACATGACGAAATCTTGGCTCTACTAAAAAAACAAAAATTAGCTGGGCATGGGGGCGCACCTGTCATCCTAGCTCCTGAAGAGGCTGAGGCAGGAAAATCGCTTGAACCTAGGAGGCTGAGATTGAGCCTAGATCGTGCCATTGCACTCCAGCCTAGGAGACACGAGAGAAACTCTGTCTCAAAAAATAAAAAAAAAGTTCAGGTGCAGATTCTTGACGCATATTTGTATGGGCCTTACAGGTTACCTATCTTGAAAAAAGAAAAAAAATTGAGAAGGAGTACTGAAGATATTTTTCAGGCTGTACAGAGGAGTGTGTATCAAAGAATGAGCTTTAACTGTCTTACATTTTAGGTAAACATTACTTTGAACCATGTAATTGCAGGTAGACCACCATTCTACCTACAAAAGCAACAGTATCATATGAATCAACTGAATATTGTAAAATACTTGCTAAAAAGCCCATAAAGATTTAGGGTCATTACAAGTTGATCATGATTTATGTGCTGAATCGCTAATCTACATCTGTTTCACTTTAAGGAATGAACGCTTTGGGTATTTTTACTTCTTACAATTCTGGCCAAGTATGTTTACATAAGATTGAAAACAACTATAAAAACCTTCCTTCTTCCCAGATCTCCAAACATGTTAAGTGCCAAGTTCATTTTAAGAGTTGCTCATTCAGGAAGTTTTTGACTTTTTAAAATCTGGATTGAAAAGGCAGTTACTCTCTTAGAATAATAAAAATCTTAGAAGCACTGGCTGAGGCCCATCAACTCCTATTTTTCAGAGACGACTGTCACCTTAAACAGACTTTAAACATCCTCACTGTTTCCAATGCAGCCGCCACCCTTTATCATTCTTGTGATTGATTATCTGTCACTGTCATCTGTGTTTACATGGTTTTCAGCAAAGAACAAATATATTTCTCGGTGATTTAAAAGTCCTTGAAAGATGACAAAGTAATAATGACAGGAAGCCATTATTGCTAAACTCTTAGGTTTCATTTTTAAATATATCACCAAACGGCATCATAGTCGTGTTGTCTGCTTTAGAGTAACTCTGTATGCTCTGTGACTTTGCAGTTCAAAGGACAGGCCCTTGGTGACAATGAAAGAGCATTGAACTAAAGATATCCTTGAAAAACGATCTCCCAAAGTCTGAGTTTACTCATCTGTAGAAATTGAATAACGCTGCCTGGCCTACTTAGTTATTGTAATGAAATTACAATAATGAATTCATCTAATTAATTATTTCATGGAAATGATCTACAAACTTTAAAGCATGAAATAAAAGTGAAGTTATTTAAGAAAAAAAGCAAAGAGAAAAGTAAAAAATATTTAAAAGAAAAATAAGTGCTCTGAAATTAAGTGAATAGCTTATCTGGAATGAAAATTTCTAGCGTGTGCCCCACATTAAGGGAATAGTAACAAAGCCCAGCCAAGTTTAGTGTTTGGTTTATGATGACATTATTTCTGAAGTTGAAAGTGACCCTGTTTTTGTGTCCAGTGGGGCACGGGGCGAGACTGGATGAGGGGATAGAGGACACGGGACGGGTGAGCAGAAGGCACTGCCTGCTAGCCAGGTGGAACGGGGCCAGGGCCATTCGACCTTGAGCCTCAGCTGCACTTCATTCAAGCTACCATAGTTGACTTTGAAACCTCCATACCAGTGCATTCTGTGCTGCAGAATGCACCTTGCAAAATGTAACCTCTCCATGTATCCCTCCTCTGCTCTCACCTGCAGTTTCTTCTGGACTTTCTCTCTTGTAACTAGAGTTTCCATGGCTCCCCTCCTATGAAAAGTTTTCTATGTACCCTCTGGGACCCTTTAGTCAAATCCACTTCACTTACTTCTGCACCTACGCCTACACAGAATACCTCCTACTTCTTTGCCTTCCTGAAGCTTGGTTGTCCTGGAACAGTCCTGGCATCCCTTGGAGGAGGATGCTCATTTGACTACCCCTCAGGGCTGTAGATGGGATTGGCATCCTCCTCAAGTTCCTCAATCAATTTTCAAACAATAGCCCTTCCTTTCTTCAGTAAAAGGCACTCTTGACCACAGTATTTCTTCTTTCAGCCACTATCTCCATCATCCACTCACCTCCCACTCGCTCCTGAGACCCTGAAGATTTCTGCTCTTGGCACGTTGGCTTCCTCTCTCCTGGTCCAGGCATTGTTGTGCATCTCCAATGTGGGTAAATGGAACACTAGACTTGCAGCCCCTCTCGTAACTTTCTTCCCTTAACTTTGGCAATAGCTAACTGCGAGAGATGGCCATCCCCAGAACTCACTCCACTCTTCGGAACGAAGTCTTCTCCCCTCCGACTACAGCTTTCTCTCCTTTCATCTTCCATTCCCATCTGCCAACTATAACCAGTCTCCCACCACATGGATACCAGCCGTTGTATAATTCTTCCATTTCCTTCTGATTTAGTAGCTCTTCACTACCTTTATCACCTTCTCTATGCAGCGTAGACACTGCGGTCCATTATTTTAACGAATCTCCTTTTAAAGAGGCCTTTCGGTTCTCTAGTTCCTTCACTCTTCCACTCATCCAGCAAATCTCTACCTTCACATCAGTCAAAGAACTGGTGACTGCTGCAGAAAACGGCAAAACTGAAGACATGATTACTGCAGCACATGTGTGGTCTCTGACTTAATGGTGTTCTCCACACATCTCAATATTCTCATTTGTGTCTTGTCAGTTTTCTCTCCCATTTATCTTTCCTCAAGTCCACTGCTCAACTTCTTTTTACTCACTCTTAGCAATTATCTCACCTCCTGTTCATAGATACAATGGAAGCTACTGGGCAAATTCCAGTTTCCACGTCCCACTTGTTCTCTGTGGTTGACGTGGCTTGTTTGTGTTGCCTAAATTTCTTTCCTGTTCTTTTTATGAGAGCATCTCGTAAGAGATTTTCAGCCAAGGAGAAGAGATGGAGAGACAAAAAGGTGCCTTACAAGCAAGAGTCATGATGCCAAATGAATGACCCCCTAAGCACTGCAGGAGTTCAGGTCAGAAATGGAAGACGTGGAGGGAAACTTTCCTGGAGGAAACAGGGGATTGGGACTGGGAATTTCAGGAGAAGAGAAGGACAGTCAATAGGCATAGAGATGTCTCAGCATGAGGGAGAGTGGGAATGTACATGGAGCTCTTGAAGACAAAGAGGCCATCGCTAAGAAGTGCTTGGCCAGAGGATAAAAGACAGCAAAGCCAGACGGGAAAACAAAGCTAAGCCAGCTTCGCTGCCACTGAATTCTTTTTTTTTTTGAGATGAAGTCTCGCTTTGTTGCCTAGGCTGGAGTGCAATGGCGTGATCTTGGCTCACTGCAACCTCCACCTCCAGGGTTCAAGCGATTCTTCTGCCTTAGCCCAAGTAGCTGGGACTACAGGTGCATGTCACCATGCCTGGCAAATGTTTGTATTTTTAGTAGAGATGGGGTTTCCCCTTGTTGGCCAGGCTGGTCTCAAACTCCTGACCTCAAGTGATCTGTCCGCCTCAGCCTCCCCAAGTGCTGGGATTACAGGCATGAACCACCACACCTGGCCGCTCCCATGAATTCACACTGAACAGTCCCTCCACCCCAATTCCCTCTTCCTCCTCTTCGCCTCCTCCTGATCCATCCAAATATTCCTCCCACAAATATCTATTTCATGCTTACTCTGTGACAGGCACCACATAAGGTGCTGTAGATTCCACACTGGCAGAACAATGCAGCCCTTCCTGTTTTGTAACTTTATAAAGGGAAAAATTTATAGAGAACTTACTCTGTGTCCAACATTGTGCTAAGTACTTTATAAGCATACCTCGTTTATCTTCCCAATCTTAAGTGGTTGGTATGGTTATTATTGCCATTTTTACAGAAAGAGAAACTGAAGCTTGGAAAGGTTGTTGTTTCCCTAAGAGTAGATGGCTGGAAATAGTAGTTAAGCCTACATGATCTGGCTTAGATTGTCAATGTCTCAGTTTTCATATCAGCCTGTTAATTGTCTACTCAGTTTTGCCATTATCAACTCCCTGTTTTTTCTTCAACCTTTATTATTTGTTAAGGACATGGCAGACATTGAAAATTAAACATCTAATGGAGGATTTTTGCCTTCCACTAGGTTAAATAGAACCGAAAAGATCTTTTTTATACAGCTGACCCCTGAACAACATACGAGTTAGGGGTACTGACTCTTTATGCAGTCAAAAATCTGCATATAACTTTTGACTCCCCCAAAACTTAACTATTCATATTCTGCGGTTGGCCAGAAGCCTTTCCAATAACATAGTCAATTAACACATATTTGTTAATATGTGTTACATATATTATATACTGTATATATTAATATATAATATATATAACACATATATTTGTATATAATATATATAACACATAGTTGTTATATATTATATACTGTATATACTGTATTTTTACAATAAAATAAGATACAGAAAAAATGTTACTAAGAAAATTATAAGGAAGAGAACATATATTTACTATTCATTTAGTGGAAGTGGATCATTTTCATGTTTAGTAGGCTGGGCAGGAGAAGGAAGAGGAAGGGTTGGTCTTGTTGTCTTAGGGGTGGCAGAGGTGGAAGAGGTGAAGGAGGCGGAAAAGGAGGCAGGAGAGGTAGGCACACTTGGTGTAACTTTATGGAAAAAGGTCATAATTTCTGTCTGGCTTTTTGCTTTTTCCTTTCTCAGAAAGTGATTCTATATGGTACCAATCCTTCTTCTGCCATTTGCTTTAGTTTCAGTGCCCATACATAGATGGTCCATGTCATACAAGAAGCCAAAAACAGTCTCGAATAATCAGAACCCTTCTGCCAGATTGGCTAACGTCAATTTGTTTTCTGGCACTGCACTGTTTCTTCTTTGCCTTCTTTCTCATCTTCTGGCACTGGTTTGGAAGCACTCATCTCCGAGTCATCGTCTGTCAGTTCCTCTGGTGTGGTGTCTGTTAGCTGTTGAATTCCTCCAAGATCCACGTCTAGAAACCACCTCTGCCCCCGAACTTTTTGCCATATCCACAATCTCTTTAATGATTTTTTTTTGATTGGCTCTATCACAAATCCTGCAAAGTCATGCTCAGCATCTGAACACGGTTTTCTCCAGCATAAATGTGTTGTTTCAGACTTGATGGCTTTCATGGCGCTTCTGTAATAACAACGGCATCTCTGATGGTGTAATCCTTCCAGACAGAATAGATGATGTTCTGTCTATAAGGGCTATCTTCTGTAGCATTGACAATCCCTCCATAGTGTGCTGTGCATAATGAGTCTTAAAGGTCCTTATGAACCCCTGATCTAGGGACTGAATTGGAGACATTATGTTTGGGGGCAGTTAGACCATTTTGATGCCTACCATGTTGAATTCAGGGGATTCTAGATGTCCAGGAACATTGTCCAATATCAAAAGAACTTTAAAAGGCAGTCCCTTACAAGATGCTTCCTGAGTTCAGGGATAAAACTGATAAAACCAATCCAGAAAAAGCATTCCCACTTTTTAGTCCTTTTGGAGGCCTTCTTATTATATAACCAAAAGACCGGTGGCTGGTGTTTATCTTTTCCCTTCAAGGCTCAGGGGCTAGAGCCTTTATAGATAAGTGCAGTCCTGATGGTAAACACAACTGTACTTGCACAAAATAGTAGAGTTAATCCTATCCCTTCCTGACTTAAATTCTGGTACCTGCTTCTCTTGCTTACTAATAAATGTCCATCCTTTGTGTCACTTTTTTTTCTAGAGTAGGGCACTTTTATTTGCATGAAGAACCTGTTTAGGCAGATATCTTTTCTCCTCCATGATTTCCTTACTGCTGTCTGGGAACTCGTCTGTTGTCTCTTGGCTGGTAGAAGCTGCTTCTCCTGGTTATCCTGACATTTGTTAAGCAGGAACGATTTCCAAAATCATCAAGCCATCCTTTGCTGGCATTAAATTCTCCAGCTTTAGATCCTTCACCTTCCTTTTCCTTTAAGTTGTCATATAATAACTTTACTTTTTGTTAAGTCATATTAGAGTCTATAGGTAAACAATTGTTTAAAACAATCCTGCACCCACATAAAAGCTGCATTTTTCCTTCCTTCCTTCCCTGCTTCCTTCCTTCCCTTCCTTCCTTCCTTCCCTGCTTCCTTCCTTCCTTGCTTCCTTCCTTCCCTTCCTTCCTTTCTCTCTTTCTCTCTCTCTTTCTTCTTTCTTTTTTTTTTTTTGGAAACAGTGCCTCACTCTGTCACCCAGGCTGCAGTCCAGTGGCATGATCTCAGCTCACTGCAACCTCTGCCTCCCAGGCTTAAGCGATTCTCTCACCTCAGCCTCTGGAATAGCTGGGACTACAGGCTCAGGCCACCATGCTCGGCTAATTTTTGTGTTTTTTAATAGAGAGATTGAGTTTCACCATGTTCCCTAGGCTGGTCTCAAACTCCTGGACTCAAGGGATCTACCTGCCTTGGCTTCCCAAAGTGCTGGGATGATAAGTGCCAGCCACTGCACCCAGCTGCTGCATTTTCAATATAAAATAAAAAGGTAGTTTGCAAAAAGTGCAAGATTTTCACACGTGCCAGTTTAGCTGCAGAAATGGCTTTACAAATTTCCTTTTTATTTATTTTTTTACAGTGGTCCTCACGCTTGATTCTTTTACCTTGAAATGGTGGGCAAACACAGCGGCAAATCTGAATCTATGAAATATATTAGGCAATTCAGCTTTTTCTGGTAATATCATGAGTTTTCTCTGCTTCTTATGAGCATTCTCAGCATCACTAGTGGCACTTTTTATGGGCCCCATGGTGCTAATCAAGGTTTATGGTATTGCACTACGCAAGATGAAAAATATGTGAGACTACGAGATCATTTTTTACTGCAATATGCCACTTACTGGAGGGATGAACTGCTTACGCAGAGATGCTTAGCATAACATGGCATTTTTAGTGTTTGATACTCCCAACCCTTGAGCTCACTGCAACAGCAACAGGAGGTCGCTACAACATTTTTAACTGCATAAATTTAAAATGTAAACTACAAAAATTTTAATTGCATAAAATTAACTGTAGTAAGTACTATAGTTAATTTTATGAAATTATGATTTGATACTGCATCTTTACATTTGCTTACATTTCTCTCAATTACAAATAGTGCCATGTATGGTCTAAGTATTTGTGTGTAACTTTTGATCATTTTTAACTTTTAATATAATGGTTTGTATATATTTTATGGTAGTAAGTGATAAAATAGTATCTACATGTATGTTATGCATTAATGACATACCTATATTTTTCTTAATTGAAAAATATTTCTAGATATAGAAATCTCTGAGATTTTTTCAAATTGTTTTAGTTTCTTGAAATTTTTTCCAATATAGTTATTGAAAAATATCGATGTATAAATGGACCTGCACAGTTCAAACTCATGCTGTTCAAGAATCAACCATATATGAAGAATCCTAGAATCAAATAGAGCAGAATTACTCTGCAAATAAATCATTCCCTGTCTAGAGCTCCTTGGGCAAGTTCTGTGCTACGAGCCAATTTCCTCACATTAAATACAGTAACAGGTATTTATGGCATAAGCACAGGGTGGTTGACCATGGTTCTAAAAATATTTCCCAAGGAACAATACACTTCTGCCTAAGGGAGGTGTAATTATTGTGAATATTTATTAAACAATGAAAAATATTTGCTGTATACGTATCACAAGAAAGAATATCACAGAAAATAAAAAGAAGTAAGAGACTCAGTAATTAATTGTACAATTAAGTTTTGTTTATTTTTAATGTTTTTCCTATTTACAAAAATAATATATATCCACGGTAGAAAACTTGAAAAACATTAAAAGGTACAAGAAAGGAAAGTCATCTATATACTCTACTATTATACAAAGATAACTGCTAGGAGCCAGTTTTATTCCTATGCAGTTGATTAATAATGCAGATATTGTTTTATTTTGTGACAAAATACAAATATCTTACATATTTGAGATTCTACACAGTTTTGTTTCAATAGTCTTTAGACACATCTTTAACGTGTTTCCTCCTAAGAGTGTACAATCTAGTGGAGAGATGATGCCTTTGCTCATAAATGTAACAGCCCTAGGAGGTGCATGATAGGGATCTAGTAACTCAAACAGATAGCATGTGTAGCATGAATTCAGACAGAGGAGAGATGGGTTTTGTGTGTTTACATAGTTAAAGAAGGTTATCTGAAGGGGTAATTTCACTGGGGTCTTGAAATAGGGGAATGTTCAAGTGAAAGTGGCACCGATAGGGAGGGAACAGAAGTATTCTAGGATCTAAGGGAGGTACTAATGTAGTAAACTCAAAACTGTATGGAGTGAGTGAGTGCAGATCTCATTCCAGCCCTAGAGTTCAGCAGGATGAAGTGGTGAATCCCAGTGTCCCCAGATTCAAATATTTTGTTTCTGAGTATGCAAGTTCTTGAAAAGATAAAAAGCTGACCTTCAGCATCAAACTACTGTCTGCTGGAAAGCTTCCTGGATGCCACACAGTGCCCTGTGTTTGCACTGCTGACACGCGTCACATGCAGACGCTGGAAAGCTTCCTGGATGCCACACAGTGTCCTGTGTTTGCACTGCTGACATGCGTCACATGCAGACGCAGAGCTTTATGAAGTGTGTTGTCCTGTGTTGTGAAATTGCTGACAGATCAGGTGCTGTTGTGCAGGTGTCAGCCCAGTGCCCATAAGACTCAGTACACTGATAATAACTTGCAGCCAAGGCTAGACTGCTCCAGGAAGCAAAAAAAATGTATCATCCACCTTTTGCTTTCTTTCTCTTTTTCAGCATCAAGGCCACAGCCCCCGATATAGTCATCGTCTTAAATCATGGGAGCAGACAAGCGTGGATGAGCCCATTCCAAGCTGCTGACACATATGGCCTGTTTGGGAAAAGGCAATGAGGCAGCTGAGTGAATGTTGAGATGACCATCTCAGTTCAGCACAGGAGCACTCTGAGGCAAGGGAGGGTGGGGGAGTGCATGGCTGGGCTGGGGACACCTTCCAAATATACATGACAGGGCGGAGCAGTGGATGGCATTGGAATACCCTCAACTCCTCCCCCTGTCATTTGATCTGTTTCTCACCAATCTTTCTTTGCTTGCTTCTAGGAGATCCCTTTCCTTTCTCTCCTTACCGCACATATTCATGGAGCATTTGTTGAATGAGAGATGAGTAGGGATCAATGATGATTTAACACTCATAGGTAAAGTGTGATTGGAAGGCATGGGTAAGAGACAGTGATGAAGGCAGAAAAATGATAAGCATCACTCAGGTCACCAGTGGACAGGCCACCACGGGCCTGTGTGGGCAGAAAGAGGACCTGAAGGAGCATCATCTGTCACTGCCCTGATCTGCGTTGCCTCAAAGAATAGCCACCTCCCACAACTATAAGATTTGGCAACACCCTCAGCTGAAGGTAACAGACAGAGAAGCCGAGCGCCTGCTCAGCTGGAACCTTCTGGGCATCCCTGCTTGTGAATCCAGAAATTTTCAGAGGCATCTCAGGGTGACTTTCTGGATCATTCTTTCCCTCCCCATGCCCTTGACCTTGTAGATGCTGGAACCATAAAATCTCAGACTTGGAAAGAACCTTCAATGACATCAGGTGAATGCCCTTCATTCCACCTCTCTAATTTGTTAGTTTGCCTTCTGCTTGAACACTCATGACAGGGAGCTCACTGTTTCTAGAGGTAGCTCATTCCATGGATAGTCAACGCAAATGAATAGAATGTTCTCTCGTACTGTGAATTTTAAATGTTCCACTCTGTATCTTCCACCCCTTAATCTTAGCACTGCCCTTTGAAGACATACAAAATAAACTCACATTTTTTTTTCCATATGCAGCTACCAGATCCTCCTAAGTTTTCTCTACTTGGGGAAAGCACTTGGAATCCTCCAGCCACTTCTCTAAGCAGAATTTCCCGACCATCACCAGCCAGGTGCCCCGCATCTGGGACTGTGCCAGGCCTTTCAGGTTCCTTGTACTGTGCCCCACCTGCACCATCCAGCAGTCTCTGGAAATGGAGGCTGTCTGCTTCTTCAAGGGACCCCACGTCACAGATAGAGCCTGGGAGCTCATTGGCTGGTGGAAGAGCTTCAGCTCGCTGTTAATGCATGTGACCCCTCTGTCAATCCAAATGCTAACTTTTTTTTTTTTTTAGAATTGCCATAAAATACACATAACATCAGATTTACCATTTTAACCATTTTTGAGTGCACAGTTCAGTGGCATTAAGTACATTCATACTGTTAAGCAACCATGGCCACCATTTACCTTCAGAACTTTTTCGTTTTGAACAATTGAAATTCCATACTCATTAAACAATGATCCCCTTTCTGTCTTCTCCCAGCCCCTGGCAACCATCATTTTGCTTTCTGTTTCTAAGAATTTGACTACTCTAGGTGTCTTATACAAGTAGAATCATAAAGTGCTTGTCTTTCTGAATGACTTATTTCATTTAGCATAATGTCCTCAAGGTTCATCCAATGTAGAGCAGGTGTCAGAGTTTCCTTCCTTCTTAAGACTGAATACTGTATAATTGCATGTATGTACCATAATTTTTATTCATTTATCTGTGGATGGACACTTGGGTTGCTTCCACCTTTTAGTTACGGTGAACAATGCTGCTTTGAACTTAGGTATACAAATATCTGTTCAAGTCCCTGCTTCCAATTATTTGGGGCACGTATCCAGAGGTAGAATTGCAGATGCTAACTTTTTGTACTTGTTGCTGATTGACTGGATTTTTCCAACCCTGTATTTGTGAATTTCACTTTTTGATCTGGAAGTTCCTGTAGAACCACTGTCTCTACAAATTGTTCTCATCGTCTAAACCTGTTGAGATCATTAAGCCCATTGATGCCTAAGTATCATACAACACACTAGTGATCATTTACATCATTAGCTCTACATCAGATTGACTTGCAAGGCTCTGTGCCAAGCCCAAGATTTGTTTCTCACAAAGCATTGTCACCAGTCCACAGATTATGTCAGTTAGAGGGAATGCTGACGCAGGAAGCAGAAAGCAGCCGTGGCCTCTTCCCGTCTCTCTTTCCTCCCCCACTCCTTCCCCACCTTGATCTCCTCTTTTGCATCTCTGCAATCTTCTTGGAGTTTTCTTCCATATTCCCATTCTCTTCTAAAACATATTTGGGGATAGCCTGTAGCATGTTAGGTGGGGGTGAGTCAGCAGAAATGTCAGCTTGTATGATCCCTTAATCCATGTTGAGAGGTCCAGAGAGAAGTAACTAGTCTGCAGTGAGGTAGATGCAAATCATGTGGGGTAAAGTTTTCAAACTTTAGAAGAAAAAATTCTAACATTTCAAAGCTTGTGAACTTCTTTGAGGACAGGTGCATCTGTCTAGAGCAGTAGCCCAGGAAGAGGAAGGAAGGCAGCCAAACTGTATTATAGGGATTCCCACCAACCCAGAGAGCAAGAACCACAGAAGTCTTTGTGTTCTCCAGCCCCACATCCAGGCTCCACTCAACCTATCTCACCCTGCAAGATGGGCTCTTTGCCCCCATCAGACCATCTCCATGATATTTCCAGGGTCTACTTGTAGTCTGAGGGGAACATGATTTTAAAATATTTGGTATCGTTGGCCTAGTTGTGATGTAGAACTGGGGCAGAGTCTCAGCCAGAGAAGTGAACTATGGAGAAAATGGCAAACTCATCTGAAGAATAAGAATTTTTAAAGTTCAGTTTACTCAGATGCATGTGGTTCCAGTTATCTATAATTGTATAATGAGCCAGCCCAAAATTCAATGGCTTAAGACAGCCATCTGATGATATATGAGGATTCAGGCAGAGCTCAGCTGGGAGTTCTTCTAAGTTCCTGGGTACATAGACAGGGGCAAGTCACCCAGTGGTAATCAGCAGGTGGATGCCCTGGTTTGAGAGTTGAAGATGGCTGCACTCATCTATCTGGTGTCTTAGTGAGAATGATAAGGAAGCTGGGCTCCACTGGGCTGTCACTTGAAACTCCTACATGTGGCCTCTCTGGCATGGCAGCTTCAAGGTAATCAGACATCTTACGTGATGGCTCAGGGCTCCAAGAGAGTGTTCCAATGAACAAAGTTGGAGGCTGCTGGCCTTTTATCATGTAGCTTTGGAAATCACCTGGTATCATCTCTGATGTACTCTGCTGGTTGAAGTAGTCACAAGTTTCAAGGATAGGGGACACAAACCCTACCTTTCAGTGAGGGACGGTCAAAGAATTTACAACCATATTTCAAAGCTGCCATAGACATGTATGCATATTTGAATGTGATAATATAACCACATCTGCACCTGCGGTTCATCACAAGTGCCCCACACAATCTAGCATTCAAAGGGTTGTATGGCTTGGGAAGAGGAACTCACATCCTTTGGGGCATCAGAGATTTCATGAGTGAGACAGGTCCTGAAGGATATAAACTGTATTACAGATGGAGATGGAGGAGGAACTGTCCAAGCAGAAGGAATCAGGCAAGGAGAGACATAGGGAGAAAAATGATCATGAGAGTCAGGAGAAGAATTCTGAGGGTCTGCTACAGCTGGGGGTAGCCTCAGGAACAAAGAGGTCTCTAACAGGGCAAAGAAGCAAAACATCAAGGATAGGATCCGGCAAGCAAGGCTTATAGAGCACCTTTCAGGGAAAGACAATGTAGGATGGAGACTTGAGGGAGAAGGAAGAATTCGAGTTCTAAAAAAGTAGGGCACTCGCTGCTGGGGAAGGTTCCCAGAGGCTGAGGACTGAGAGTGGTTAAGTGCTTCCTTTCACCGTGAAAATAAGGAGGTGCGTTTTTCCTCAGGAGTAACAGCAAAGGAAAAAAGTGGATTACTGATGAGTAAATTCTGAAGGACAGAGAAGTAAAGTGGAGGGCTGGCTTCAATCTTTTGAGTAATGTAAGAGGTAAGGCTATTTACTAAAAGTGAAAAAGCTCTGATACATGTGTTAGACATTTGCATGAGTTTCTGTGAAAATACAAAATAGGACTTGTTTAGAGAACTTTGGTAAAGTAAGCAAATGTTCAGCTAGGTGTTGGAATGATTAATTGTACAATTCAGTTTTATTTATTTTTAATGTTTTTCCTGTTTACAAAAATAATATATATCCACGGTAGAAAATTTGAAAAATATCAAAAGGTACAAGAAAGGAAAGTCATCTATATACTCTACCATTACCCAAAGACAACTGCTAGGAGCCAGTTTTATTCCTATACAGTTGATTAATAACGCAGATACAGTTTTATTTTGTAACTGAATACAAATATTTCACATATTTGAGATTCTACACAATTTTGCTTCAATAGTCTTCAGACACATCTTTAATGTGTTTAATGTCTATATGGTACCCATGCTGTAGAGATGCCATAACTTATTTAACCATTCTCTACTTTGGAATATTTAGATCGTTCTGAGTCTTCATTATTTCACATCTACAGTGTGTGTGTGTCTCACATGTATATGCAGTATGTTATACAACTATATGTATGCATATATAGATATCGTCCATGAACAGTTTTCGTAAGTATGTGCCTCTCTGATTGTTTTTTCTTAGGACACATCACTAAATCAGAACACATAAACTTTTTCAAGGTTCTTGAGACATATTGCCAAACTGCCTTTCCAGAAATGGTGTACCAATTTTTATTTTCACCCACAATCAGGCAGCTCGCTGACTCTTGTCCACATTTTTGTCACTTTAAAAAGAAATATCACTTGGGAAAGCTCAGTTTCTTCTGGTAGTTGACACACTGGGATGTTTTTTCACTGTAAAACTAAGGTTATGTTTTAAAAATTCCAGTTCAGACACAGGACTTCTCTGAGACTCTACTCTCAAGTCCTCTTTGTGAGGGGATGGGTGGGAGAGGAGACTGATTCAAGGTGCCTTTAGACTCTGAGGATCTGGTATTTTCACGGGCATTACTGGCAGCAGACTGCTCAACCCTTCGGCCAATAAGACAAAGAAGGAAAGTATTTCAGCGCTTGCAGTTTTGTCATGGTGGCCTTGATTAGGAGAAAATAAGTGGGAAACAGGAGTAGCTCCGACAGGGGGCTTGGACGGCCAGCGCACTGCCCGGAAGCAGCCCCCACTACATGCGCGCGATCACACACACATACACACACACACGCACACGCATACGCCGCGCGCGGTCCGCTGGAGTTTGGCTACTGGAGTCAGGGAGGGAGGGAGCGGGAAGAGCTGGTGGCGGTCGGGCCGGGGTCTGGGCGTCAGCGAGCGCCCGCCCCACCTCTGGAAACCGCGCAGAGGGCGGTGAGTCCCGGACCCCGCCAGCCCAGCCCCCGCTCTCAGGCCAAGTTTGCGCGCGGTCTCTGCTGACTCTCGGGTTACCTGAGCCGGCAACCACGTCAGCGCCACATCATCTAAGCTTTTTATATTGCAAGGAAACAGGAAAAGAAGGAAAAGAAACAACGCCCGAGAGAGCCAATCCCCGGGACCCGGCGCAGCCGGGAGGAGCAGGCGGGCTCGGGCAGGCGCGCGGGGGAGCGTGCGGCCGGCGGGAGCCGGGCCCGGGAAGGGGCGGGGGCGGCGGCGGCGGGGCCGGAGGGGGCGGCGGGCAGCGCTCGGGCGGGTCTGCGGCGTTGGCCTTGGCTTTGGCGGCGGCGGCGGCGGCGGCGAAGATGCTGCAGTCCCTGGCCGGCAGCTCGTGCGTGCGCCTGGTGGAGCGGCACCGCTCGGCCTGGTGCTTCGGCTTCCTGGTGCTCGGCTACCTGCTCTACCTGGTCTTCGGCGCCGTGGTCTTCTCCTCGGTGGAGCTGCCCTACGAGGACCTGCTGCGCCAGGAGCTGCGCAAGCTGAAGCGGCGCTTCCTGGAGGAGCACGAGTGCCTGTCCGAGCAGCAGCTGGAGCAGTTCCTGGGCCGGGTGCTGGAGGCCAGCAACTACGGCGTGTCGGTGCTCAGCAACGCCTCGGGCAACTGGAACTGGGACTTCACCTCCGCGCTCTTCTTCGCCAGCACCGTGCTCTCCACCACAGGTAGGGTATCCTGCGCGCCCCGGCCACCTCGCACACACCCCGCACCCCCTGCCCCGGAGCCCTGGGCCCCTCTGACCCTCCCACCCCACCCCCCACCTTTCGCCATCCCCGCGCCTCCAGCCGGCCTCCCCCTACTGTGCTCGCGACCCTCCGACCTTCCCCTTTCTGGCGCCCCCGACCCCTGCCGCGGTGACTCGGGGAGGGCAAGCGCCGCGGAGCGGAAGCCAGAGAGGTGGCTCCAGACGTGACTTGGTTGTCGCCGTCTATAACTCTGGGGAAGTGGTCCCTAACTTCGGCCTGGGTGGCTGCAGGGGCTTCCTTCCCCACCGAGTTCTTTTTTTGCAACCCCCTAAGCCAATCTATGGGGTCTGAATGTGTAGCAGCACCTGGCAGCCGTGCGGCAAGGCGGCGCGGTGATGGAAACGCTCTAGCGCTCACCTTCCTCCTGACCCCATCCCAGAGGCCGACGCTGCACAGTCTAGTAATAATACCTTCTAAAGGGTCACCTTCCGGAGTCTGCCGTCTCTTTGGATTATACAGATATTCCAGCTCTTTTGTACCTTGCAGGCAGTTTTGGGGGTAGCCTAGTGACATCACTCTGCTCTTCCCAGGTGACCTCTGGGCGGACGGGCCGATCTGGTTTCTTTTCAGAGTAGGAGGAGGGGTGAGAGAGAGCAAAGGGAGCATCGGATTGCCTAAGATCTGCCTAAATGGGGGTACCCTGATTCAGCAGTTTCTTCAACTTCAGGTGTGCGAGGCTTCCCGTAAACTTCGAAGCGCCACGTCCCCGCACAACTCACCCACGGGGCGCTCTGCCGTGGAGGAGCGTCCTCAGGTGAAGGATGAGGCCAGGGGCATGCCCCAGGGCAGGGTCACTGTGCCAGATTAGATGGATGAAGGCCGAATTTCCCCAGCCGGACCTAGTAAGGCACATAATCTAAGTGGAGATATAAATTGGTATTTGGACACTGAAAGGAATCTCAAAGAGCGTTCAGCACAGTCCTTTCTTTTGATCCATGAGAGCCAATCTTTGAAACAATCCATCTTGTCATGCACTAGGTCACACACTTCTTAGTTACCAGTGTCGTCCTGGAACCTGCGCCTTGTGATTTCTCTGCCAGGAACTACTTTGTCACCCCCGACTTTCAACCTTTACAGGTGAATCACCTCCCTTTGTGTGACTCCCAACTCTTCCTTCCTCCCTACCTGCTCTTCACCACCCAAATTACTGTGTATCATTCTCTTTGGGCTATATCTAGTTGATTGTCTTGGTAATTACCTGGTAATGAGTAATAATACACTATTCATGTAGATCACGTGAAACAATTATTCAAAGGTCTGGGGTGAATTATCTACTCTGAAATAAACAGAAGTGGAATTCTAGCTTATATTGTGAGATCCAAAAAAACTGTGTTAAATGTAGCCCTAGACCAGACAGACCTGTTATCTCACTTTCCAAAGAATGCCTGTTCCCTTGCCAATACAACTTAATTTTTTGTTCCATAACTCTGCCTCCATTGTCTTTACCTAGCTCTCAGTTCCTCAGATCATTTAGAAGTCACTGTTCCTTTCCTTTGGAGTATATTTGTTCTATATTGAGAGTCATTCATTCTTCCCAGAAGTAAGTGTTTCCACGGGGCTACAGAAAGTTTACAGCTGGGTCACAGTGTTGGGTAAACATTTCGCAGAATGATTATAGAGTGTGGTGATAATGTGAAGATAGAACAGGAATAAGAGCAGTTTCAAGGAAAAAGATTTGCTTTTTTCTCGGTGGGATTTTTCATGATTATTTTGTGCATAGTCTTCACATCGAATTACCTAATTAAATGTTAGAAATTAGTTTATAATCTTGAATAGATGAGATATTTTTCCCAGAGGAGAATTAGAAAAAGTTGTAGTTTCTATTTAAGAAAGGGGTGGGGTGGGAATAGACATCTTATGATTGGTATTCAGATTGCATTGTAGTTCCTAAGAAAGTCTGCATTCATGCAAAACAAGTGTTCATTTAGGAAATCAGTGCAAGGGGCACTTAAGGATAAACTCAATGAAAAAGGTGCCTCTTGGTTTGTAAAGTTAACAGATCAATGAATTCTTGTTATATGAATACAACTATTCTAAATGAAAAATACTCTTCTGTTGGCTTTGTACTGACCTATTATTTGACACATTTGATACTTCTTAAGGTTTCAAAATTATGATTACCCATTGTTTGATTGATTTGATGTTGCTTAAAGTCTTCAAATTATTATAGGTGCCCTGGCCATGAATTTTATGATGGGTGAGAAGTCTTTTCTTCCCAACAAGGGGCAATAAAGAGATGTTAAATTATTTGCTGGAAACAGACAATTTTTTAGAGTAAAGCTGGTATGCTTCATTACTAGGAAAATATTTTCTGGAAAAGTACCAGCCAAATAAAATGAATTGCAATCCCTTTTCTTTTTGGGATGGATATTAGACATGTTGTGCTTGTTTTTTTTCTTTTCTTAACACTTCTACTCCTTTTGATGGCAAATCACTGAGATTATTGTTACCCAATTAATCAGTACAGTCAATCTTTGACTTACCCAGAATGCTAACAATGAGCATTACAAAGATGCTGTTATTGGTAGTCATCCTTGGAATACAGGCCCATGAGAGTATTTATGCCAGAATCTTCTCACCCCTAGAATGTACACACCTCCATTTCTGGAAGGAACTGAGTAAAGTCTTCATGGTCCATTTGGAAGAAAGCTTAGGTTGGTAATTCAGCAATGTTCTTCTCATTCTCTGCTTTACCGAAAACTCTGAATTCTTTCCAGCAAACAGTTTAACATCTCTTTATTTTCCTTTGTAGAGAAGAAAAGATTTCTCACCCACTTATAATAAAATACAAATTAACAAGATAAAAGCACAGACATTTAATTAATATAAGTTTTACATGACATAGAAACCTTTAGAAATGAAGACCCAAATAAACAGGGAAGCTTACATATTTTTAGGGACAGTTGTGTGGACAAATGATTGGAGAGTGAAGGGTATGATCTGGCTGGGCCCAGTGGCTCACACAGGTACTCCCAGCATTTTGGGAGGCCAAGGTGGGAGGATTGCTTGAGGTCAGGAGTTCAGGGCTGCAATGAGCTACGATTGCACCATTGCACTCTAGCCTGGGCAACAGAGCGAGATCTCATCTCTACTAAAAATTTAAAAAATTAGCCCAGAGTGATGGTGTGTGCCTATAGTCCCAGCTACTTAGAAGGCTGAAACGGAAGGACTGTGTGAGCCCACGAGTTTGAGACTGCAGTGAGCTGTGACTGTGCCACTGTGCTCCAGCCTGGGCAACAGAGCAAGACTCTGTCTTGGAGGAAAAAAAAACAGGGTATGATCTAAAAAGCTGATAAACTGGAGGAATTTAGCAATGCCTATTTGTTCAGATTCTTCTTGGCATCTCTGTGTCTTCAAAGATAAGACATTTCTTTTTTCAAGGCATAGGATGGGCTCCCTTGGATTGAAGGTCTTCTTCAAAGGAAGGGCACAGCTTCAGGGGAGAAGGTTGGGAGGAAGATGAGAATGACCTTCCTGCTTCTGCTGTTTTCTCAAATGCTAAGTTGCCCTGTTTGGGGGTAGCATGTCCTGAACTCCATCACCCTTCATTCTGAAAGATACAGCAACATCTGCCTAGGAATCATATGAGAACAGGTGAAAGAGTACAAGACAGTTTTGAGCTTTTCAGAAAGAAGAGTTGTATACAAAAAAAAAAAAGAAAAAGGAAGCATTATAGACTGCAGAACTTCCTGCAGAACTTTTATGCTGTGGTTTTTTTTTTCAAGCGTTGGGGAAATAATGTCCAGGTGATACTTGGAAAGTAAGAAATAATTATTAAACTTTAGTAGCCATCTAAAACTTTGGACAGTGTCATCCATTCTTAAGAACAATTTGTGTGTTGATTTACCAAAGTTTACTTCTTTATTCATCCCCAAAGCAAGGCCATATTGTGACCATGACTATTTGGTAAAAATGCAGTTTTTGCATTCATGCAGTATACAAACTTTTATTTTCGGAGCTAGGGTCCTGCTCTATCACTCAATCTGCGGTGCAGTGGCACCATGCTGGCTCGCTGCAGCCTCTAATTCCTGGGCTCAGTTGACCCTCCCACTTCAGCCTCCTAAGGAGCTGGGACTACAGGCACACACCACCACACCTGGCCATTTTTAAAATTTTTCTGTAGAGAGGGTGGTCTTGCTTTGTTGCCCAGGTTGGTCACAAACTTGTTGCCTCAAGCCATATCATGCCTCAGCCTTTCAAAGTGCTGGGACTACAGGCATGAGCCACCATGCCTGGCCCCTGTTCCTGTCATTGGTAGCCCTGGTGCCTTTAGGCAGGATACTGCTTTATCCCTGTTTATGAAGAGATGCATTGAAACTCTATTTAAAGTGTTCGGTAAGTGAACTTAATTGGGCTTGATTTACAGTGGCTTTTGATTAAGGCAAGGTAGGGAGCTGCTACAACATAGGTAGTTTTCAAACAAAGAAGATGGGAAGAGGCAATGGGGGATGCTGGATTGATTCTTAGTTTTCAAATTATTTTCAGTAGTAGAAATATGTTGTTGCCATCAACAAATACTTGTTGAGCTTTTAGAATAGAATGAAGTGGGCCAGACATGGTGGTTTACGCCTGTAATCCCAGCACTTTGGGAAGCTAAGGCAGGTGGATCACAAGGTCAGGAGTTCAAGACCAACCTGGCCAATGTGGAGAAACCCCGTCTCTACTAAAAATACAAAAATTAGCCGGGCGTGGTGGTATACACGTATAATCCCAGCTACTCGGGAGCCTGAGGCAGGAGAATTGCTTGAACCCAGGAGACGGAGGTTGCAGTGAGCTGAGATTATGTCACTGCACTCCAGCCTGGGCAATAGAGTGAGGCTCTGTCTCAGAGGTGGGGAGTGGGGGAGGAAAAAAAGAATAGAACGAAATGGGCAAACTAGGGCCCCCGGACCTGATCTAGCCCACCGCCTGTTTTTGTGTTGCCTGAGCTAAGAATGGCTTTTATTTTCAAATGGTTGGGACAAAAAAAAAAAAAAAGAAAGAAAAAGAATGTTTTCTGACACAGTCAAGTTTTATGAAAATCAAATTTCATTGTCCGTAAAGAGTTTTATCGGTGTTCAGCCACACCTGTTTGCTTCTGTATCATTTATGACTGCTTTCCGGCTACGTTGGCAGAGTTGAATAGTTGGACAGAAACCATGTGACCACAAAACCTAAAACATTTACTGTCTGTCAGAAAAAATTTACTGACATCTGCTTCAGAATGATACTTGAAAGGTAGCTAAGAGTATTCTGAGTATTTCACTTCCTTTTTGCGGACTTTGTATAAGACAGTTCAGCTTCTCAGACTTCTTTTGTGCTGTTAAGTGGTATGTAACATCGAAAAAATTATATATCACCACCAACCACTTGCAAAAACAAAGGTTTATTTCAGATGTCACTTACTTGTGATCCAATTTATGGCACTGCTTTTTTTTCCTTTAGTGGTGACAAAGCTACACTAGATAATTGTGATTATCTTATCTAAAATGTGCAATAAATACTGTATCTGCTATAGAATTTACATAAAATTAAACAAGCAAACTCTGTATCAGCCAGAAGAGAGATCCAAAATCCCATGTGATGTTTGTGCTCTGTATTCACAGGTCTTGATTTTGGGCCTTTACATTTAATTCTAGAAGTTTAATTACCTGGTTTTCAAGCCTATAATTTAATAGATTACAGAGGGAAAGGCACAGCTATAGGGAAATATACATGGCAGGTTATAAAAAGACAGTTTTAAAATTCCAAACTAAAATTTTGTTTTGAAATAACACCTTTATTGAACCCTTTACATGTGTGAGGCAATGTTTACACATATTCTCTTCCATGCATTGCAGTAAACTGATGAGATGTGGGTATCATTGTTTTCACTTTACAGAAGATGAAACTGAGATTTAGGCTGAACAACTTCTCTGCCGAGGTCCCAGAGCTGGAAGTGACATGGTCTTTATTTGAATGCTGGTATATCTAAGAACCTGAGCTCTAATAGCATCTGGGCATAGGAGCTTGTTATGGGCCAAATTGTCTCCCTCAAGTCCTTATGTTGAAGTTCTAGTCTTAGTAATTCAAAATGTGACTGTATTTATAGGGAACATCTTTAAAGAGGTGATTAAGTTAAAATGAGGCCACAGTGAGAAGGTGGCCATCTGCAAGCCAAGAGAGAAGCCTCAGAAGTAATGAAGCCTGTAGACACATTGATTTTGAACTTGAAGCCTGCAGAACTTTAAGAAAATTAATTTTTGTTTAAACCACCCAGTTTGTGATATTTTGTTAAGGCAGCCCTAGCAAACTAATGTAGAGGTACATGGTAGTTTTAATTTAGTTGCACAAAAACCATATAAATAGTAGAGCACAAGAGACAGAATCTTTAAGTCTTTACTCTTGCAACAAACAATTTTATACACCTGATTGGGACATCATTATTTTAGAGCACAATATAGTAATTCATATCCTTGAGCCATCAAGAAAAATGTCTCATTGTGTTTCTACTTAAGAAGGCAGGAAAATGTATAATAAATTTTAGAAACATTTCCACCCAAAAATGGTCAAAGACAACAGATACTTAGTGTTTAAATCTGTGAACTCATACCTGTCTATAAAACGTATCAGTTTTTAGGACTTTGAAGGTTTGGGTTTTTTTAAAACTATAAATTTGTTGTTATATATGCCTATTTTATAGCCCCTGGAAGATACTGCTACTATTATCAATAACTTGAAAGAAATGATATCTTTGCTTTTATGACATAACTGTAAGTCCTATCAGGAACAGAATCTTTGATCGAACCAGTAACCTAATGGGAACTCCAGTGTTCTCAGAACAAGTTGTTTTATGACATTGCTCATTGGACTGTTGCTGTGTGTGTCTACTGTCTTTGAAGCATGTGAATTGCTGACACTCAATTGTTTTGACCCATAAAAATGGCATTTCCACTTGGTTCAGGTTACTACAACGTTGGTTTCAGGGACAGAAATCTCATCTGCCTCATACACTCTGACATCCTCAGAGTTGCACTGTGCTGTGTTTTATTCTCCAGAGACATCTTCTGTTCCCATTACTGACAAATCCATGAAACACTAAGGTGCTGAGGGTCTCCACTGCCTGTGTCACACCCAGGCTGCTTATTCTTGGCAGGAGATACAGGTTGTCTCTTTGTTGGAAAGCAAGCAACTTTGGGGTGTTTTATTGACTCCCATGACCCATCTATCTCCTAGACTCAGTTTGTACTCCGACTTTCTTTGTTTCTTCTGCGTAGAAGCCTTATTCTTTGTCCAATCCTCAAAGCTGGTGGCTCACTCTCTGTCAGCAGCATATTTCAAGGTGATGATCCTGATGTGAGGCTGAATAGAGGAAGAAAGAGAACAGGGAGTTGGAGGAGTAGAGTTTGCGCACCTGAAAGGACTGTGGGATTGTCTCCCTGAACTTGAATCAGACTGGCAGGGCTTATCTGTGACTTTCCACTGCTGTTCATGTTTGCCTTCTTTAATTTGTAAAACAGTCGATTATATTATATTGATGAGATTAATTAACTTAGGTTAGACATTGACAGTGTTTTTAATTTGCTACTGTCTGCTTGATCCCAGATCAGAGTCTAACTTTTTGCATTAGCTCCTCTGACTGGGATTGACGTACTTTGTGAAATAAAAGCCTGCCTGCTGCTGCCTCTGAGACTCAGTTATTAGTACCCATGGAAGGGCTTTAGGCAGAAAGCTTCCAGGGTACTCAGAGAGAGTCGGTGAAATCATGGCTGGTGCACTCAGAGGTCAGAAAGCCAGGCACAGAGTGTTAAACAACATGTTCTCACTCATATGTGGAATCTTAAAACAGTTAATCTCAAACAGTTTTCCTAATTTACTAACTTCTGGGATTATCTTTTCAAAAAGAAACAATGGGAGATAATGAAAACAAATGGAAATGGTTAGCAAGAAAAAAAAAGATTGGCTTTATAGAAGTCAAAAATAAACCAGAGCATACTAGCCCCTGGGAAGGGCACAGGGAGAGGGGATGGGGAGAGATTGGTTACAGGATACAAAATTATAGCTAGATAGGAGGAACCAGTGTAGAATGACTGTAGTTAGCAATAATATGTAGTTTCAAGTCGCTAAAAGGAAGATATTAAATATTCCCAACACAAAGAAATGATAAACATTTGAGATGATGGATATGGTAGTTACCCTGACCTGACCACTGTACATTATATGTATTGTGGTATCACCGTGTACCTCATAAATATGTAAAATTATTATGTGTCAATTTTAAAAAGAAGAAAGAAACTTTTCTTTTTTTTTTCCCCTTGAGACGGAGTCTCGCTCTGTCGCCCAGGGTGGAGTGCACTGGCATGATCTCAGCTCACTACAACCTCCACCTCCCTGGTTCAAGGGATTCTCCCGCCTCAGCTTCCCAAGTAGCTAGGACCACAGGCACATGCCACCACACCCGGCTAGGCTTTGTATTTTTAGTAGGCACAGGGTTTTGTCATGTTGGCCAGGCTGGTCTTGAACTCCTGACCTGAGGTGATCTGCCTGCCTCTGCCTCCCAAAGTGCTGGGATTACAGGCATAAGACCCTACACCCTGCCAAAAAATCTTTCTTTAGAAGAAGGCAAACCTAAAACGATTCAAGTCAAAAGACAAAACAAAAGCAAGCAGAATGTTTCTAAGGGATTTAGAGAGAGTAAAACCTGTTAGTTTTCATTTCTGTGAGTATGGTCAATGGAGCTGGAGTTGGAGGCTCCAGTTGTTACAGTCGTCCCTTGTTATGTGGGTGGCTCTGTGAGCTGAGTTAAGCTATTTACTCAAGTTGGTGCCTCAGTCCCCTATTCACTCTGCTTCACTGAAGCCTCTTGGGGTTTATTCAGACATACTTGCATTAACTCCTCCTACTGGGATTGACGTACTTTGTGAAATAAAAGCCTGCCTACTGCTGCCTCTGAGACTCAGTTATTAGTACCTGGTTTCATCATTTCGTCTGAATAGAGTCTGAAGGATCTTTAGTGGAAGTATGCACTGAGAAGGGAGGCGTCAGAACGGCCTTATCCCAGAAAAGCGTGCTTCCCAGGACATGCTGAGCCAGGCACACACAGGACTTGGGGCTACTGAGAAGCAGGTTCTTTTCAGGTTCTGTTGCTCCAGGCCCCCCTCCATTTCTTCTCAATCTTTCTCCATGGCACTTAGCTTTCTACCTGCTGGTTCCCATAACACCTGTCTTCACCTGGCATCACCTGTTTTCACCTCTCACCTGTTTTCACCTGGTACCTGGTTCCCATAGCACCTGTCTTGGCCTCACTTGGCATCCCTAGCACTCAGCAGGTGCTCAAAAGGAGCAGCTTAAGGCACGGTTTCAGAGGAACCATCTTCCTCTGAAAAATGAAGAAGGTTCTGAGGATGTTACTTCTATTCAAGAGACGTTAGATATAACTTTATTCTCTTGATGAGGAGAGGCCCACATTGCTAAAATGACTTTTGAAGCTATTCATATAAAAACAATGATATCTGAGGGAGGTCATGTATACTCAGTGCATCACAAGGCCCTAAGTGATCTAGACAGAGGAGAGGCATTCGTTCCTCAATGAGTATTTGTGGAGCACTTGGGTTGACTAGGTACTACTTCAGGCACTTACGGATATGGCAAGGAACTAAAAGAAATGTCACTCTTGCCCTCCTGGATGTGCCAGTCTGGGTGCAGGAGGGAGATACAATTATAGTGGCCAAGAGAAAACTTCTCCTTCACCCTCTGAAGGTTCACTGAAAATCAACTGATAAAAGGCAGATTAATAGGAGAAAAGGCATATACAGTTACTTGATCATAGTTTATGTGACATGGCAGCCTTCAGAATGAAGACCCAAAAATACAGGGGAAACCATCCACTTTTAAGCTTAGGTTCAACAAAGTGTAAACAGGTGTGTAAAATATGGTTGGATCAAAAGGGAATGATCTAATTCTTATAAGATAGAGTGGGGAAGCCCAGCAAGGCCTGTCTAGATTCTTCTGGAACTCTCTGAGCATGCATTCCTTCCTTCTGGGTATGGGGCTGCACCCTCTCTGGAATGAGGATTCTTATGAGCTACAGTCAAACAAGATGGGTCATATAAGTTCATTGGCCAGTTTCAAACAGAAAGGTGGAGGAAAAGTTAGAGGCGTATTGTTTGGTTTTATGGCTGGCTTTGGGGAAAAGGGGTTCTGGTTTCTAGGATCCACCTTGGCGAAGAGGTATTCCAGATTCCATGGTTAGCCTTGGGGGAAGATGAAGGGTGAGAGACAGGAGGGCAGGAGAAGGTTAGAGAAAAACTTTTGCTTCTAGACTTTAATTTGGGTTATCATTTTCTGAGCTCCAACATAAACAAGAAGATAACTAAAGGAAAAGCACAGGATGCTAGGTGGTGATAAGGACTCAGGAGCAACATAGCAGAGCAAAGGAGATGGGGGTGTGTGATTAGTGTGTGGTGAAAGGGGGCGGAGTCCAGGACTGCAGTCTTCCATAAAGTGGTGCGTGAAGGCCTTACTGAGAAGATGGTATTTACATAAAGAGTTGGAGGAGGTGGGGAGTGCATCCTGCAGTTTCCTGGGGAGCTGTGTTCTAGAACAAAGGCCCCTACTGGAGGTGTAGCTGAAAAGTGACTGTGACTGGAGCTGAGTAAGAGGTGAGTGATGAGGTCAGGAAGAAGGGGACGGGGCAGATGCTGTAAGATGTCCGAGGCAAAGCATCTGGCTTTTATCTGAGCTGGGGGAAAGCACCAGGAGATTTTGAGCCAAGGGGTGACACAGTCTGACCGATTGTGCCAATACGTTCACTCTGGCTGGTGTAGGAGGCTGAGGCTGAGACCTGAAAGGAGGCTCTTCCAATGACCCAGGTGGTCATTGGACCACTGATGCCTGTCAGTGGGTCAGGAAAGTGGTGATGAGAAGTGGTCAGATTCTGGATCCATATTTTTGGCCAAACCATCTGGCTTTGCTGATGGATTGGATGTGAGGGGTAAAAAGAGAAGAGTGAAGAATGACCCCAGGGTTTCTTGTCTAAGCCCCTGGCAATGTGGTTCTTCTTTATAGACCAAGGGAAGGTCATGGAAGGAGCAGGTGTTGGATGAAGAATCAGGATCTGGAGCAGGGTCTGGAATCTGCTGAACTTGAGATCCCTTTTGGGTGTCCAGGAGGATCTATCTACACGAGGCACACAGTAAACCCTCACGGGGCGTGGTGAGGGCCACACTTGGAGTGTAGCTGACAGTGCCTTCTGTTGGTACAGCATGCCATGATGTCATGTTGTATCACATGCATCCATTAACTCACTGCAGAGGCTGAAGAAGGCTTTTGAGGGTGATATCTGATTTTAGCCTTGAAGAAGAAATAGAGTGTCAGTAAGTAGAAAAGAAAGAAGAGGTAATTCAGATTGAGAATGTGAATTCCCTGGGCTCATCTGCCATCTAATGAATACATTTCACAACAATGTTAAATACTTCCAGGCTAAGAGAGAGTATCTAAACTGTAATATTGTTTTCTAATTTAATATTACAAAAAGTTGTTTGTAATATTAAAGAAAAAAAGCCCTCCAAAAAAGTATATTTGCTTCATAGTTTCTTAACAGTAGGACATTTAGTATTTGATACAATAGTTTAATAAAAAATTATGTGTTATGTAATTCAAAGAACAAATCAATATCTCTGGTACTCTTTTAAGGAGTAGCTAATATTAAATAAAGTCACCGAAGAATGAATCTAGGTGGTTTCCGTTTTTTAGGAAGTAAGAAAAACATGAATTTTTTTCATAAACAATCTAAACATCTTAGGAGTATGTCAGGTTCAAATAAACACATTGACAATTTTTACAGTTTGTAATAGATGGGCAAATTTTCATGTGACTCTCAGAAAAACACCTACACCTAAGCGATTTTCATTTTTACTGCCTTGCTGCTTTACTGTTTGAAATGATCCCATGAGTATAATAGGGCTGGCTCCCTGCTCATCATTGACAATCTAAACATCTTTTTTTTCTTCAAAATACTGTATTTTTGATGTAGCCACAGCTTGTAAATAACAAGAAGGGAAATAAGTGTTTTAAACTACAATTAAAAAGTTAAAACATGGTTGTAACTAAAATTCTTCAAATGTTTGAACACGGGTTACCAAGGCACTCAATTATTTAAAGACCATGGTTAGATGGATTAAATTAAAGAACCTGGAGAGACTGTTCCGCAGCTGCCTACATGTCAGACTGACTCAGAAATTCTGACTCAGAAATTTGAGTAGCAAAGCCCCCACATCGCTACCTACCTGCCAACCAGTGCTCTGACACCAGCCATCTCAGAAAAACAGTCTGTCGCCCACGAGCCAGCTCCAACAGATGCACCTCGCAGTGGGAGGGTGGGCGGGTCCGGATGAGCTAAGCCGTTCTGCACCCGCAAACAGCAGGGAAGGGCGCTGCTGTGTGGATCCACAATCTGTCACCCACTGCTACTCCCATCTCACCCTCCCCTCCACTGCAGAGCAGCCGATGTTTGAAAATCCATCCAACAAAGATGGAAGAAAGAAAAAAACCTAAAATTTTAAGAGAACTGGGGAGCACAAAAAAGCAAATTTCTGCTAGTAGTTGGTGGGTCGTGACCTAAAGCGACATTTGCTCTTTCAGCAACTCTGGTAGTGGAACACCTGTTACTTGTAATCTGAATGAGGCTAAAAAGACATGTCTGGCTCCTGAACTTGCCTGTCTAGACTTTCTCTTTCGCTTCACTCAGAACTGTGTTTTGTGCATTGGCTTGTATTAGTCGTCTGTACCCAGATGTCCGGGCTGTGTCCCATTGACCCAGCAGCGGTGAAGTGCATGTCCTTGGAGTGTCCTCTGTCTGTCTTCAGTGTCCCAGTCTCTACACAAGCCCGCGAAGGGCAGCAGCATCTCAGGAGCATTTCCTCATAACCAGCACTGGCTTAGGGAATGGAGCTGGGAAATCAAATTGTCATCAATGATGTCAGACTGAATTAATACTATTAAAAAGTCCAACTCTTGAAGATGGAAACAGTAGGTGTTGGAGAATCCAAAAGAGAGAAGGGAGGACGGAGGGCCAGGATAGAAAAACTACCCATCAGGTACTATGTTCACTATTTGAGTGATAAGTTCATGAGAAACCCAAACCTCACCATTATGCAACATACCCATGTAACAGACCTGCACACATACCCCCAAACCTAAATTTAAAGTTGGCCAGGTGTGTTGGCTCACGCCTAAAATCCCAGCACTTTGGGAGGCCGAGGTGGGCGGATCACCGGAGGTCAGGAGTTTGAGACCAGCCTGGCCAACACGGAGAAACCCCATCCCTACTAAAAATACAAAAATTAGCCAGGCGTGGTGGTGGGCATCTGTAATCCCAGCTACTCAGGAGGCTGAGGCAGGAGAATCACTTGAAGGATTCTCTCTTGTTAGGGAGGCGGAGGTTACAGTGAGCTGAGATCGCACCACTGCACTCTAGCCTAGGCGATAGAGCAAGACCGTGTCTCAAAAAATAAAAAATAAAAAATTTAAAAAGCCCAGCCTAATGTAGTGAAAAGTGAGAATCTTGAATTATTTTCAGGGAAAGCGTTTATGTTTGGAGATGCTGAATGACCTTACATAGACTTAAGTGAATGTGGGGATCAAAAGTGTGAAATCATTGAACTGGGGATTGGTGGCCTGGGTTCTCTTCAGACAGAAATTCATTGTGGATTTCTCCAGATCTCCATTGCTTCATCTATACAATGTAAAGGCTAAGAAAGACCCTCTCCTAGCTCTAACATTCTATGATCCTAGGTCTTTGTAATATTTACTGAGTATATCCCTCCTGTACATCCAATATGTGGGAATGAATTTTAAAAATACTGTAAAGGGATAATCACTGAAATAAAAAAGCCCACAGCCAGCTGGGGAGACTCCACTGAAACATAAAAAGGCCCAGAAAACTGCAGAGGGTGTAGAGACCTAACTGTTGAATTGTGTGGGACCCCTGGTAACATGTGTAGGACTCTGACAGGGAGATGGCTAAAGTGGTCAGGTAAGCTTTATGGAGGAGGTGCACTGAGATAAACTGAAGCTGCATGGGCAAGGTTACCTAGAGTGGTGCCAGGGGAAGACGGCTGTTAAGGAAAGGGACATATGCTCGGCACACGCATCCAGAAGTGGAAGGCAACATCGCCTTAGAGAGACCGTGAAGGTGCCAGGCTCTCAGAGCCAAAGCTCCCTGCTGGCACACAGCAGCGGGCGACAGGCACTGAAGGTGGAGGTGAGATGTGGGAAGCAGATCTGCCACTTGAGTCGGTAGGCACTGGGGAGCTACTGTAGGCTCCTGGTCCCGCACCATGATAAATAGCCTGTCCTGCAGGCTGGCTTAAAACAAGGAAAGCCGGAGTTAGGCAACAGAGCACCGAGGCTTTTGCAGTCATTCAAACACAAGCACAGAAGAAGAGATAGCACTGACCAGAGGACCACCAGGGTGTTAACGATCCGTAGTCACAGGGATGAAGGAAAGCCATGGGCAGAGCTTGTCATGGACAGCTCCAAGGTGGACATAAATGGAAACTCATTGGTCTTGGGGGATGATGGGAAGAGGGAGACGGCCCTGGGCGACCGCACCAAGAATTTCACAACCCAAGCCCGACTAGAAAGCCTGGGTGAGTAGCAAAGCTGTTGCTGTATGTAGGAGTGTAAGCTTTTTCTGGGTGTGTATATATTAGGGGATATAGAAGGTAACAACCCCCAGTTCTGTGTCTCTTCACCTCCCTATACCTGTGTGGGCCAGCCAGACCCCAGACATTGGGTGTGCTTCTGAGAGGGGTGCAACGAGGAGCTGGTTCCACCATCAGGATTCCCACAGATTGAGCCATGAAATGATGAGTCAGCTCTCAACTGTATACCTGTAGGATGCTCCTTGTAATTACTGTGTTAGTTAGTTACAAATGGGTACTTCTAAATAGTTTTGAAAGGGTTTGAGTAGTTGTTCCAATCGTGTTTATACTGTTAATTGGCTTTAAATAAATTATTTCTTGTTGGAGCAAAACCTCAACATCAGTTCAGTCCCGAAGTTACTAAGTTGTAACTTAACTAAGCTTTAGTTTACTCTCATTGTTAAAAGAAACAGGCATTATAAGTACAATTCTTTGCATTTTGTAATCATTCAAGATAACTTCTTAGTACATTGGCCTCAGATTAAGGATGTCTGGCTTCTCTTTAATCTCTTAGTATTTTCATTTCTGCTCTAAGCCACCCAATATTAAAAGTTCATTCTTGGAAGTTGGGATGACAGAACTACTATATGAAAACTCAGAAATGCTTTGAAGAAAACGAACCACTTAGTGCAGACCTTTGATTCTGTTTTCTTCCTCATCAGACATGATTTTTTTTAACCATGCACAGAATCACACTTGCAAAGTCTTCTTTTCCTTCTTGTTACTCTATTCAGAAGCTGTGAACTCAAGAAGTAGGTCCCATATTGAACCTACATGTGCACAGGTGGTTCTTTTAGCCAAGGCATTTCCACAATCACAATCACAATCACGGAGATACACAGATATGTGGATGGTATGTGGAAATGTTTGAAAAGCAAAGCCAGATTGGTCACACTTTCTTTTTTTTTTTTATTTTTAATTAATTAATTTATTTTTTATTGCATTTTAGGTTTTGGGATACATGTGAAAAACATGCAAGGTTGTTGCATAGGTGCATACGTGGCAGTGTGATTTGCTGCCTTCCTCCCCTTCACCTATATCTGGCACTATACACTGGGGTCTGTTGCGGGGGAGCTGGGGGGACAGCGGGGGTGGGGAGTTGGGGAGGGATAGCATGGGGAGAAATGCCAGATCACACTTTCAATCTCTTAATAACCTGTCATCTAACCTCTGAGGGTCCACTCTGGCTCCCTCTCCAGGTCACGTTGGTCACTTGCACTCTCAGAGCTGTGAGAGCACCATAGAAACTTGATACATAGCTCGCTTGCAGCAAAAGAGAAGTAGATATTAGCACTTCCAAAAGAGCTACTTAAAACAATTATAGAAGGTTGAATATTAGCCCTATAATGATGTCACCCTTTTGTTCTTACGTATTCTGACAAGGAAAAGACCATGCCTAACCTCTGGCTCTCAAAATTGTGCATCATCCACCGTCTATTTTATTTATACCTATGTGGTAATTACTAACTCAAATAGGCATGATGGTTACACTGTTATCATTGTGTTTCTTTTTGCCACCAGGTTCAGGGTTCTGACAACATCAGGGTATGCCCATGAGAGGTTGCCACTCACTGAGCCCCTTATGTCTAACTGTGGGGGAAGAAAGAATCACTGCTCTGAGGCACAGAGTTTAATTAGGCCTGCTTCTTTATGTTTCTCTTTAATGATAGGATTTTAAGCTCAACAGTTATCAGCTCAAAAGCACAAAATGTTCATTCTCATTTGTGCCCCGATACCTTGAAGAGTGTGCAGGAGGTGAGCTCGCCATTAATCTAACTGAATTCCTCCCTGCTTGCAGACGTGATGGTTTTGAAAGCAGCTCTGCCTTCTGGCAGTGCACTGAAGTTACCCTCACTCATCATTTCTACTCCGCAAGTCTAAAAAGGTGGCGTGTGTCAGGGTACACAGGGAGACAATTCATTCATTTTCAAGTGTTTCCATCCTCCACTCATTTCCTCATCGTGCTGAGCTAGAATTTAGCTGTGTGTTCCTGAAGAAATGTGCTCACTGTTTGCACACATTAGCCTTGTTCCTATGCCTGGTCTCATTACGTGCTGATAGATTCTGCTTTTTTTCTAAGCAGGTGATTTTCCTTTTACCATTAAATGCAGAAGTAGGGGGAGGTGTTTCATCCAGAAATGTCCCTGACTGAGACTGTCTTCTAGGTTGGTCCTCTTTGGCTTGAGCAGAGGGAACCACTGCATTAGGCTGGACAGAGGTCTCACAGTTCAACCTGGCTATACCCTTGAATGCCAACAGCAGTTGCCCAAGATGCTATCCCAAAATACCCCTCCCGTTCCCTGTTCCACATGCACGATGTTGTGCTTATTGGAACAGGAAAATAGTGCGTTGTCTTCTGCTAAGTGGGAATACGACATTCGGCTGAAAAGCTTCTGAGCATGGGCTAATATGTGTGCTCTGTCCACTCCGTTCGGGGAACTCTCATTGAATTCCCAAGGGCTGCTGCTGAAGTTAATGATTTCTTTGAAGACGGATTCTGCATTAATTCACTTCAACATTGTTGCCCTGTTTTCTACTCTTTTTTTTTTCCCTGAAAGTCTGAGCTCTAATTTGAAGCTAATAAGTTTTGACATGCAAGCAACCAAATTACTGGATAGAGCAAGGAGAATGTTTTATTAGTAATTTTGACCAGAGAGGATGGTAAGGTCAATTAATGGACTAATGAACCTCCAGGTTCATTTTTTCTAATTCTACCGGGACTGGATTTCTGTCTCTCTCTTTTTTTTTTAAAGCTTCCAACAGTTCTTGTCAGGATTCAGTGTAGATGCTGCTGCTGACTGTCCTGGTGGTGGTTTGACCTCTGTTGTGTAGGCTTCACAAGGGGCTCTGATTCAGTGATTACGGTAATTGCTACCCCTTGGTGACCACATACTGTGTGCTGCATGCTGGATGTGACTTTTTTGTCCTTTCCTTCATTGCTGCTACTGCTGTCTAGTCACTGTTCTTAGAGGTCCTGGCCGTTCTTCCTGAGGATTGTGGGTCTGTGCTTCTTTTCACAAGGAGCCCAGTGTGCAGCTTCCTGATGGAAAACTCTGCTTTCTTTGTCCTCCTGCTGTTCCTCCTCATCAGGTTCATTAGCAGTTCAGCTGTCAGACCTTAGTGTTTTGGGGCATCCCATCTCTCAGGCAGTCTTTTCATGTAAAGACATTGAGAAGGAGAGCACCCTCTCTGTTCTCAGAAATGTTCTGAAACCTGTTTTCCCAGTGTCTTGTCTCTGCCTGCAGCTCCAGACCAGAGCTTCCTCCTTGGCCCTTAAAAAGATGAGGTTCATTTTTGTTGACTTGGGTTTGCTCCTGTGTGCCATTTCAGTGATAACCGTGTTGATTTTTCTTGAGTGAATCGTATGAAAATAGTAGCGAGAGCCTGGGGAATCATGGGGTGGAGAAGAGGAGGTTGCGAGCGATACTGGTTTCTTTTGTGACCCTGAGAAATCTATCCCATACTAGATGGATTTGTCATTTGCCTTCTTCTGACAGGTATGAAATTGCCAAAGTATGTGAAAAAACACCACATTTTTAGAAGAAAGCTCTATTAGAGTATGTATTACAGGGTTCTTCTGCAGAGCATTTTCATGTAGGTTAGCATGTTAAAATAAGCTAGATTAACATAATGGACTTTGGAAATGTTGATAGCTGGATGAACTTAATGTTTGTTTTTCTGAAGGATTCAAGGAATATTCTTGAATCTGAGAATATGTAATTTTGCTTACGCTCCTAAACCACCAGTTTTGTAAGGTGAAATTTGCAGTCCTGTTATCAAATAGGCCTATCTCTTTAGAAAAATAAAGTTGTGGTGTTAATTTGTCTAAAATATTGATTAGTACCCTGTAAAATACTGGATTTATTTAGTGTTTAGGGTCACTCTGAAAAGGAAACAAGCTTTGGTAAAGCAGTTTCCAGTGTCTAAAATTCCAAGTTTTGTTTCATTTTGGGAGGGATAGTTTTTGGTTGTTGTTTGGGGTTGGAGGAGAAGATTTTAAAGGAAGAGATAGAAACAGCACATGATTTAAGAAGAAAACGTTAAGCCTCGTTAATGGTAGGTGTTAGAGGAAAACCATCTTAGCCTTTAGTATAAGGGGGTGGAATTAACACAGTCACACATCCACAACAAAGCAGTAGTTTATTTACTCATTTATTAATAGCTGGGTACAAAATTGTGAAGACAGGTGTTTGGCAAAGATAATGATTAAGATAAGAAGGAGACTATGAGAAATAGACAGACACAAAAAGAATATTTACATTTTGGGCTGGGCGCTGTGGCTCACGCTTATAATCCCAGCACTTTGGGAGGCCGAGGAGGGTGGATAACGAGGTCAGGAGTTCGAGACTAGTCTGCCCAATACAGTGAAAATGTGTCTCTACTAAAAATACAAAAATTAGCTGGGTGTGGTGGCTGGCGCCTGTAATCCCAGCTACTCAGGAGGCTGAGGCAGGAGAATCGCTTGAACCCGGGAGACTGAGGCTGCAGTGAGCCGAGATTGTGCCACTGCACTCCAGCCTTGGCGACAGAGCAAAACTCCATCTAAAAAAAAATTTACATTTTGGTATCGCTTTTCAGGTTCTTAAACTGCTCTGACAAACATCACTTTTCTTGGTAGTTAAAACATTTATATGTGGACAGCAGGGCAGACGCTAATGCTCCCTGTTTCATAGATGTGAAATCTGAGGCCAGAAAATGTATTAATAAGTGGCTGTTTAATGTGCAGCAGTTGGAAGTGGCAGTACAGGCACTCAAACTCGAGTGCTCAGACAGTCCCGGATGGAGGCTGTTGGAGAGAGGCAGTGAGGCTGAGGGCAGAGTATTTAGCAAAGCAGGCTCGTGGGATTGTTATGCCCACCAGATGCCCTACAACAGTGACTTTTGCTTTATTAAGTGCGCTGGTTATTCTTTAGTAATAAGGGTCACTAGGGAAATTTCTGTTGCTAATGATCATGCACTTACACTTCCTTAGAAACACTTAATGAAAAGCTGAAGGAAAAGCAAGATCATCTCTTGGGAGCTGACAGAAGCCCGATCAAGTTTTTCAATTTGCCAGTATGTCCTGCTGAGGAATCTGAGGATGAAGTGGTCATTATGTCCAGACAGAACACTTCATCAAAGAAATATTGTTTCTTTTCAAGGTTAGATTGCTATATTATAACCCTCATTCGTAGTCAAGGCTGCTTCTACTCCTTGCCTCAACTCCAAAAGAAAGAAGGCTGTTTACATATAAATAGTTTTCTATTAGACAACCTATGGACTGCTTAGGGTAATTCTTTAAAATAAAATTCTCCTCATAGCTAAAATGTAAATATCCAAATGTTTTTCCCTTTTAGAAACAACTTCAAGATTCTGTTAACAGCAGTTATCAATTCGTGAATGGAAAAATTATCATCTTTTTCACATAAATGTTTTATGTATGTACTTGGTTAAATGAGAAATATCCCTGAGAGTATAGTCACCCCAGAATAGCACAATAAATAATGATATTTATCTAGAAAATAAAAGCCATATTTAGTGTTTATTCAGGTCATACATATATTTTGACTTCCACTGTGAACTTGAAATATAGCAATAAACAGCAGACAGTCTTTGCCGAAAGGCAACTTGGAGTCTGCCTCCAAGATCATCACATTTTTGTTGCTTTTCATGCTTTTGAATTGTTGAAAAAAATGAAAGCTTTAAACCAGTAGGACAGCACAACTATATAAATTTTTATTTGAAATTGTAATTCTTCTTTATATATGATCTGGTTAATAACATGTTAATAAGTCAATATTGTTTTCTCTTTGTTAAAAACTAAGCTATGAATTTGCTTTTGCCAAATGAAATTTATTCAGTAATTTGCTGATTCATTTATTCATACTCGGGCAGAATATTTTGGGGGCACCTACTGTGTCCCGCACATGTTTTTAGATGCTGAGGAACATCAGGGAACAGCATAGACTAAAATTCCTGCCATGTCTTATCTATTCTAGAAGGGAGGAATGACAATAATATAAATAAATGAAAAGCATAAAATATTTTACATAAAATAAGTGTTAAGGAAAAATAAAATAAAGCGGTGAAGGGTGATACAAGATTTGCATCAAAGAGAACGTTGATATTTTACATACAGTGACTTGGGTAGGCTTCTGTAAGTAGGCAACCTGAAGCTGGTGCTTAAGCCAGCTTTATGGATAATTGGGGAAAGACCATTCAGGCCATGGGGGTAGCCATGTGCAAAGGCCCTGAGCCTCTAGTATGAGCTAAGAGGCCTGTGTGGCTGGAGCTGAATGAACAGTGGGGAGTCCTAGCAGATGAGGTTAGAGAAGTGGTGGAGTCAGATCATATAGGACTTTACGGAACCTGATAAGGACGTTAGGTTTTGTTGTAAGCAAGTGAGTTGGAGAGCCACTGGAGGATGTGAAGTTGAGAAGTAACATGATATCCTTGTTTTCTTAGGGTCACTGTGGTTGCTGTTTATGGGAGGCTGGGGCTGGTCACGGAGACCAGCGGGAGGCTATTACTGTAATCCTCAGAGGGATCTCGGCGGCTTGGGCTACGACAGAAGAGTGAGAATGGATGGATTCTGAGTGTCATTTAATGGCAGAGCTAGTAAGATTTGCTGGTGGATTGGAAATGAGTGAAAAAGAAAGAACAAAAGATACATGAGACTGCAGGGTTTTGGCTGGAGCAACAGTGAGATGAAGGTGCCACCGACTGAGAGGAGCTAAACCCCAGTAGAAGCAAGTTGGGAGGTGGTGAAAAAAATCCAGGAGCTCAGCTGTGGACGTGTGAAGTTTAGATGCCCGTGTGACGGCCAAGCGGAGATAGGGAGGAAGTGGCTGGGTGTGTAGGTCTGGGCTCCCTCACATTAGACATCTGAAAGGGGAGGAATTAGGTCAGAAGAATGAGGGGTGATTAGTGATGTCGTAGGAAAAACAGGTGATTGTGGTGTCCTGGAGGTTAAGGGATCATGAGACAGGTGGGGAGGACGTGAAGGCAGCAGGCAGATAAAGGTTTCTGCATGTTATCCCGCAAAGGGGCACAGAAGAATGGGCAGTAGGTGGCAGGGAAGTGGAGGATCAAGAGATGGTGTTGAAGATGGTGAGACGGAAGAGCAGAAATGGTTATGGAAAGAAGGCAGGCTCACTGGGCTGTGTTTTTGAGCAGGTGAATGGGGCTAAGACCCCATACCCAGGAAGAGAGCTGGCAGCAGAAACAGGAGAAGATTGGGTGGGAGGTGTGCTGGTGGGTTTTGGTAAGAGCTCATGTCAGTTGGCATCCATTTCCTCAGTAAGGTGAGAATGTAAGGAAAATTAGAGACAAATGGAATTTTAAAAACTCACTAATATACATAACCAATTTTTCTGCCTATCTCTCAATTTTCACCATCCTTTCTTTCAAGCTAGATCCTCAAATCCTTCAAATTAAAATTTTCCATTTGGCAGTGCAAGTTTATCTTTTCTTAAAGACAGAACTACCAGCCTTTTGATGGAAGCTTTTAGGACTCTGGTGTCTTCCCAAGGACATGACCAGTGATGAAGTTCTAATCTGTGTAAAACCTACAAATTAGAATTCTGCTTTCTGGTGCAATGGAACGTTAGAATGTAATGTCGTTTTGAGAAACTCAGGATTGAGTGCAAACCCAATTCAGTCATTGGAGGAGCAAGAAACTCACTTTACATTTTAAATGGTTCTATTCACTGGGCTGAATAGACATAATATTAAAAACCCTTAAGACCAGCGATTCTCAATGGGTTGTGGAGGGAGAGGGAGAGGCAGTTTGAAAACTTACTATTATAGTTAATATTTACAATTTATCATGCAATTTACAGAAATGAATGTTTAACAATGTCCTGGGCTGTGGAAAAATTAAAAAAAAAAATACAGGGTTATCTTCTGCTTCTGGTATATTTATTTTTGTTATGTTGGTTATCCAAAGGAGGCACTGATTTTAACAGTAAAATATTGGTGTGGATATTCACCTTTGTTAGCTTACATGTCTTAAGTGGTAAAAAAAAAAAAAAAAAAAAAAAAAAAAAAAAGCCAAGTAAGTGTCTGATGTGAGATCCTTAAAACTGGGAGTCCCTGGGAGCTCCTTCTTCCCCTGACTTCAGTATTCCTGCCCTGGACAGTAAGCCCGCCTGAAGCTCTCTCCTGAGGTCCCACAAAGAAAATGGTTAGGGAAAATAATTGAAAATAACTCTTTTTCTTGTTTCTCTTGTTTTTTTTTTGAAGACCAATACCTAAAAAAGAAAAGAAAAAAAAAAACAAGAATAAAATTGTCAGCTCAAGAAATGAGGGTTTTGCAGAAGGGAGAATGTTTTTCCTCCCCCAGGCCTGATTGGACTGGAGCACTGCAGAGTAAACTGCTCTGCAGCAACTTTGTGAAGCAAAGCAGTGACGGACTGTGGAGGCTGCAGAGCAGTGATAGACACAGTGACGCCAGCCTCGGGGCCTCCCCTTGAGGAGGCTCCCTGGCCTTTTGGGGCTGAGTGGCCATATTGAACAGGTGCAGGGCTGTGGGGAGCCAACCGAGGACACATAGCCTGTGATAAGCACCCCAGCTCTGGGCATCCATGGGCTCGATGACTAAGTGAGGCAATCCATGTGCAGGAAAATGTTTTAAGCCACGGAGTAGTATTTTTGGAAAGGGAGGAACTCGTGATTCTACTGAGCAGCTTGTTCTTCCTACGTTTGGCTCTGTGGGGTAGTGTGTATGTTTAGAAGCGGCAGATTCATTTTTCCTGCTACCTCAGGGTAAATGTCTGCAAAACAAATAACACTCACTGTTTGGGAAAATTAAAAAATAAGCCTAGGGATGATTAGTTTCCTCTGATCCAAGTCTTTGGAAGTCTTCTCTCCACACTTGTGCACCCATGTGCAGGTCCTAATGCACCCAAAGCACAGACGAATGAACGTACAGGGCTTGAGTTTCTCACTCATGATTTCGAATCAGGACAAAGTCCAGAGGGGCTAACACTGACCTCACACGGTGCTTGCTCTCCTCTTTCTTTCTTGTAGAGCATATTTTTAACCACTCATTTGGCCCCTAGTATCCTGTTTTGCATTTTTCTATGTTCTTTGCTTTTTGATTCCACAACTATATTTTTCGTAAGACAAAAGCATGGATCTAGTCCTGTGTCTTTGAAGAATCTCCAACGTTTCAAATTGTTTGATAAACAGTAGACATGTCATAGGGATGTGAATATCAGAACCGAAGTATCTTCCTGTGGATTTTGATTAGCTATGAGAAGGGTTGATTTTCTGACTTTCATGTTGCCTGGTTGAATCCATTTTTCCCAAAAGCAATACCTTCTTTTTCACTTCAAGTTTCCTTCTCATTTATCTGCCAAGAGTATTTAAAGTAGAAGAATCTTAATGTCTGGTGAAGTATTGAACATTATTTGTATCAAATACTTGATTGTCTTTCTCATTAATATCATAAGGGAGAGAATTGATGCTTCTTAAACTGTTCAATTAAAAAAAAAACACGTAGCTGTGAGGCAATTGGCCAACTCATGAACTTGGAATTGTGGTTTGCAGGTTTGCTTGGTTTTGCTTTCGTACTCCTGACATTTATCCAGAGAGCTCATTCCTGCAGAGCAGTACTGAATGCCGGTTCCCTCTTACACACGAGCCCAGGCAGAACACATCGAGGGGACTCCTCTGTGGGGCTCTTCCCCTGCCTGCTTCCTGCTCTGGGCAGTTGGTGATCTGGGGATTTGGGACCAATAGAAAAGAAACTGAGGAGGAAAGGCATTGTTGCTATTACTTCAATATTCTCATTTTTCAAATGAGGATTTACAAAGGGAACTGTAAACTTTCTATCCAAAGAGATCCAAGGTAAGAATTCTTTACTCCAAATGAGAAAGACTGGAATCCCACCAGGTGTGTGGAAAGCTGCAGTTAAAACCAAATAATCCTGGTTTCAAGAGTTAAATGTTTTTGGTAACATTTGAATAAATTGGAAACATAGTTGTCTGCTAATTTTTTTTTTTTTGCACAATAGATAGATAGTTTCTAAAAGGTGTGGAAACACTTATAAGAAGTATCAGTTATGCAGTGTTGGTGCCAGCGTGGACTAACTGCTGAGACTGACTTATTGTCAGGTGAGCAGGTGAAGTAATAAAGAAATAATTGGAATTTTTATTGCTGAACTCTAAAGGACTCTCAGGAAACCTAACCTTGCTTTTGACCTACTGATTAGCTTGAATGCAGCAGACTCATTATATTCTAATTTCATCTCCATTAAAAGATAAAACAGACTTGGAAGTAATTAATTATAGTTAGATATTAATGATCAAGCGAATTGACTTCAAAAGTCATTTTCTTATCATGTGAACTAATTTCCCTGTGATGGAACTTTGGTAACATTTTACATGTGTATTTTTAATCTTTTAAGTAAGTAATTCTGTAAATTTCTCCAAAAGAAGTGATTTGCTGGGATAGTGTAGAGAATGAAGGTCAGTCTGGCTCTTGTGCTGTGGTTCTGCTTTCTGCTTTTCTCTCTTTCTCTTTTTTTTTTTTTTTTTTTGAGACAGAATCTCGTTGTGTTGCCAAGGCTGGAGTGCAGTGGCTCAATCTCTGCTCACTGCAACCTCCACCTCCTGGGTTCAAGTGATTCTTAGACCTCAGCCTCCCACGTAGCTAAGATTACAGGTTTGTGCCATCACACCTGGCTAATTTTTGTGTTTTTAGTAGAGATGGGGTTTCACCATGTTGGCCAGGCTGGTCTTGAACTCCTGACATCAAGTGATCCACCCACCTTGACCTCCCAAAGTGCTGGGATTATAGGCATGAGCCACTGTGCCAGGGCAGTTGGCTCTGATTTTCTCATAGGTGATGCCCGAGAGTGTTGGTCTAAACTGGCATCTTTCTTAAAATCTAGTGAGTTTATCCTGAGATGATAAGTTTCGTCAGCATATAAATGGAATCATAGACTAGCCAAAAGACTTTCTATGTAGGACACTCTGTAAGTCCTTAGAATATGGTTCTCACCAGGTGTCTTCACTCGCTTTTTGCCTGTCGGAAGGCTGAGTCACGATGAAGAATCTTCAGCCAGACCATGCCACCTCCTGATGAAAGTGCTCCATTCCTCTATATTTTGAGTCCTCTCAAGTTTCATTGGCTTCTACAAGCTTGCTCCCTGCAGAGCCCTATGCCAGGGTTTCAGGGTTAGAGAGACAAATAAGATACAGGTTCGGTAATCAAGCAGCTCCTATCTTAGAGAAACATCTAGGCTGATCAATATAATACAAGCGATGTACCAGTTAAGCTGGCTTGTAGCTGCAGTAAACAAAAATCCCAATTTATAATGGCTTAAATTGATAGGAGGGACATGTAAATGTTCTCACACTGTAAGGTCTGGCAGTAAGCAGATGGGGTGTTATATCGCCACTCAGCACAGTAGGGTCCCATTGGCACTTCCGCCTTGCCATTCCTTCCTCCTGTGCTGTTGTCAGGGAGAAAATGGAATTTCTCGTCAACCTCCCTAAGTTCATAAGTAGTTGAGACAGACCCCTGCAGCAACAGATAAATTAACAAGAGAAAAACCAGCAAGTTTATTAACGCAAGCTGTGCACGTCACATGAGAGAAAGCTCGTGAATGGTAACCCAAAGCAGTGGCTTAGAGAGCATCTTCAACAAAGAACAATCAATTCAAGGCAAGTGACAAGACAAAGGAAAAGGACTTTGAGTGTCTACGGGGAGCAGCTTGGGCAGAAGACGAACGAATGGCAGGGCAGATAAGATTAGTTAATAAAACTTGTTGATATCGGTTCCTCTGGTGTCGTCTCAAGTTTGATGAGGATCAAAGCTGTCTTCAGTTGTTAGCCTTGGTGGATAGCGGGGCAGGATACTTTGGGTGTTTGTAAATCATCTGTCTCCCACTTTTAGGCAAACAGAGGGAAGGCAGAGAGCTCCCTTGCATCTTCTGTTTGTTTGTTTGTTTGTCTTTGAGATGGAGTCTCACTCTGTTGCCCAGGCTGGAGTGCAGTGGTGAGATCTCAGCTCGCTGCAACCTCTGCCTCCCAGGTTCAAGCAATTCTCCTGCCTCAGCTTCCCAAGTAGCTGGGATTACAGGTATGCGCCACCATGCCTGGCGAATTCTTTGCTTTTTAGTAGAGATGGGGTTTCACCATGTTGGCCAGGCTAGCCTTGAACTCCTGACCTCAAGTGATCTGCATGCCTCAGCCTCTCAAAGTGCTGGGATTACAGGCGTGAGCCATGGTGCCCAGCCGGCATCTCCTTCTTTATTGTCTTCAGATCAGCAATTTTTCCTGCCTTTGGGGAGTCATGTTCTTGTCTCTCACTCTAGCTTTGACCTCATGCCAATCACTCTACCTCATGAGATGCCTGCTCACCTGTAGATGTTTTCTTTGTGATAAAGGCAAGAAGAAACAAAGATTCCCCCAAACCAGCTTCCCTCCAGATTTCCCCTCTGTCTCATTAGCCAGAGCTCTGTCATGTGGTCACTGCAAGCTTCCGGGGAGGTGAGGAAAGAAACTGTGTAGCTTTCCTCTGCTCCATGGTAGGGACAGACAGGGGACAAGGGCACATGAGCACAGACTGACTCTGAGGGGCTTGAAGACGGGTCAGAAAGATGAAAGGGAGCAGCATGTGCAAAATCATGCATGTGTGAATGGGCAGGGGAGGTCTGAGACCACGTCCTGGTTCTCTGATGCAGGCGCAGGCAAGCAGTGAGCCTGGGCAAGTGGGCGGGGCTTGTCTGTGAAGGACACTGAGAGGGCCTGCGGGATCTGCCCTTTAGCCTGTGGTCGTGGGAAATGATGGTGTGGGGGATGGACAGGGCAGGAGAACAACCCAAACTAAGACACAGCAGAAAAAAAAATGAATTCAGGAAATGATTCCAAAGTCAGGGGCTCTTGGTGCCATTTTTTTTCTTTTCTTTTTTTTTGAGACAGAGTCTTACCCTGTCACCCAGGCTGGAGTGCAGTGGCACTATCTTGGCTCACCGCAACCTCTGCTTCCTGGGTTCCAGTGAGTCTTCTGCCTCAGCCTCCCCAGGAGGTGGGACTAAAGGCACATGCCACTGCACCCGGCTTATTTTGTGTGTGTGTGTGTTTTTTTTTAGGATAGACGGGGTTTCACCACGTTGGCAAGGTTGGCCTTGAACTTCTGACCTCAGGTGATCCACCTGTCTCTGCCTTTCAAAGTGCTGGGATTATAGACGTGAGCTGTCATGCCTGGCGTCTTGGTGCCATTTTGATGTCAGTGGTGAGGAAGGAGGAGTCAGAGACGTAGAGCTGATCTCTGAGCCACAGCAGGTTTGAGGGGAGCTGGCTACTTCAGTTGGTATGTGGGGTTATAGGTGGCTGTGGCACATCCACAGGCGGTTAGGAATAGAGGACTGGATTTGGTGAGAGAAGTGGGATGTAGCATATAGATAAGGGGCTTTGAGCAGAGAGTGGGGGAGGCTGTGAGCACTGGTTGAAAAAAATGGCCGGATGGGCATGTTCAGGGTGAGCAGCTGGTCCACTCACTACACGATAACTGGAACCCATGTCTACGTATGAGCTCACGGTCTTGCATTCCCTTCCAAAGTATAACATTTTCTGTGATGAGTTTCTATCGCTAGACCAGCACTTTCCCTATGGTCAGTTCCCTTTAAACGCTCTACCTCCTCCCGGGCAGTGCTTCTCTTTATCTTGTCCTCAGGCTGTGTTTCCTGTTGTTACCTGTTTACAGAAGTTAGAAGAAGAAAGATGGAGACTTGGCCCTCATAAAAGGGTGTGGGCTGCCCACGGGATCTTAGACCAGGTTGGCAGGAGGAGTCTAAACTGCTTCACTTCTCCTTCCCCAGGGCATGAATGTGGGAGGGTTGGATTCACTTATACCACTGCTAGCAGCATCTCCAGACAGGGCAACATTTAAATTCACCTAATTCCTGTCCACCCCTCTACCTGACCCCAAACCCAGCCTCCTGGTCATAGTAAACAAAGAATATTTAGAATGTGAAAAAAAAGCAAGTATAACAAAGACAAAATCACCTAGGGTGTGCCACAACTCTGAGACAGCTGTTGCAGTTCACATTTCCTTGCAATAAAACTGCCACCCATCTCAGAGGGGGTTCATGGTGCTTCTTAAACAGACCGCTTACTGTCCTGGTCCATTTGGAGTTGTTATAAGAGAATACCACTGGATGATTTATAAAGAACAGAAATTTATTTGTCAAAGTTCTGGAGGCTGGGAAGTCCAAGATCAAGGCACCAGCCTCTGATGAAGGCCTTCCTGCATCCTCACATGGCAGAAAAGCAGAAGAGCGCTAGAATAAACTTGCTCCCACAAGCCCTTTTTAAAGCCGCTTTAATCTATTAACGAGGAAAGAATCCTCGTGGTTTACACGTCACCCAGAAGGCCGTACCTCCCAACACTGTTGCATTGAGAATTCAGTTTCCAGCACATGAATTTTGGGGGACACGGTCAGACCATCGTACCTACTAATTCATATATTCAACAAATATTTATTAACTGCATACTTTTGACTAAGCAGCTCTTCTCAGCACTTAGGCATACAATGATAAACAAGACAAACAAGTTTCCTGTCCCCATTTTAGTTGGGAAGACAGTTGGTACATAATTCAATTAGGTAGTAGTGGGTGCTGCAACAGATTGAAACAGGATACTGAGCTTGAGCATGACTGCGGAGGGAGTGAGTCTCTTTTTGGAAGGGTGATCAGAAAGCCTTCTCTTGGGACAGTGATATTGGTCTGAGGTCTGAATGAAGAGAAGGTGCCAGTCTTGTGAGACTGTGGGCAGAAGGCATCAAACCAGGGGAACGGTGAGTGCAAATGCTCTGAGCTAGGATCTCAAGCTTTTTGAAGAGTAGACAGAAGGCCCTTATATCCAAAGGGACTTGGTAAGTGGAACAGTAGTACAAAGGTGGTCAAAGTGGTCAAAGAGGTAGTCAGGGGCCAGATCCTGTAGAGTTCTATAAACCATTTCGAGGAATTTAAGATTACCTTCTATTTCCCATTTTGCAATGGGATGCCATTGGTGGATTTTAATTTCAGAAGTGATATGACACCATTTTTATTGTTAAAAGATAAGCCTATAGTGTTGTAATGGGCTTAATGGTGACCCTAAAAGATGGGTTCATAGCCCAACCCCTGGAAATTGTGCATGTGGCCTTCTTTGGAAAAAGCATCCTTGTGGAAGTAATTAAGGATCTCCAGATAGGGTCACCCTGAATTATCCAGATAGGCCCTAAATCCACTGAGAAGTATTCTTATACAAGGCAGAAAAAGGGATGAGACAGAGGGGAGGGCATGTGGAGATAGAGGCAGAGATTGGAGTTATGCAGCCACAAGCCAAGGAAACTGACTAGAAACTGGAAGAGACAAGAAAGCCTTTTCCCCTACAGACTTCGGAGGGATCAGGGCACTGCTAACATCTTAATTTCAGATTTCTGCCCTGCAGAAATTTTGAGACAATACATTTCTGTTGCTTTAAGCCACCAAGTTTATGGTAATTTGTACAGCAGCCACAGGAAACTAATACCAGTGTCTCATAGGCTTGGCGTGCAATAGGGAGTGGAGGAGTGGAACCACGGGGAAAATGTGAGAAGCTGCTAAAGCAATCCAAGAGAAAAGTCACAAGGCTTGCATCAACAGCAGTGGGAATAGTGAAAAGTGCTCTATTTAGAACATTTTGAAAGTAAAACCAACAGGATGTGCTGATAGATTAGATGTTGGAGACGAGAGAAAGAAAAAAAGAAAAGCTTCTTGGCATTTGGTCTGAAGAACTAACAGACTGCCTAATACAGTTACCTGAAATGAGGAAGACTAGGGGAGGGATAATTTGGGCCGAGGTTGTCAGGATGAGAGGTGATGGTAGGGACGGAGGCTGTGTTGGGTGTAACATGGTCAAGACTTCTTTCATGGATGTATTGATTTTGAGATGCCTGTTTCACATTCAAGATGGAATTTTGAATAGGATGTCAGCTATGAATTTGGAGCTCAGAAAACAGGTGAAGGCCAGTCAGTTAGGAGTCATTTGTGTGTAGATCCATGGTTCTCAACCTTAGCTCTTGGAGTCTCTTGAAGAGCTTTCCAAAAGAAGACATCCATGCCTGTGCTCCATCTTGGACTGATTAAGACGAAACCTCTAATGTATTTAAGAACTCTCCAGGTGAGGCTAGGGGCAGCCAGGCTGGAAAAGCCCCAGATGTACATAGTATTTAAAGGCATGGGTCTCATTAATTCCGGGATTTGGCAAGATAGAAGATGAGATGACACAGGGAGAGGTGCCTAGAAGATAAGATGCTGCTAATATGTCACAGGTAGACCAGACTGGTCCTTCCCAGTTCTCAAGGTGGCTACAGTTTTGGTGTTGGCACCTTTTTTTTTTTTTTTTTTTTGGTAGGCCATGAGGTGAAAGAGATAGGAAAGGCCTGGTGCAGGGAGTGAGAGCGGGTGGAACAGAGGTCTGAAGGCCGAGTCCTGGAGGGTTCCAATGTGGTGGCTCATGGAGAAGGAAGAACCAACACAGGAAAACAGACAGAGATCCTTGAGCTGGGAGGTGGCGGTGAGAATGCAGTGTGTGTGAAGCCAGAGGAAGAAAGTGATTCAGGCAGAACAGGGGACTCAGTTTAGTCAAGTGTCCTTATAAGTTGAGAAAGATGAGGGTAGAATTAATCCAGCGATTTGGCAAGACAGAAGCCATTGGTGGCCTTGAGATGACAGACCTGTTTGAGAAGAGCGGCTTGGATGGAAGCTTACATTAAACCAGCTGAGAAGAAGCCAGTGCATTTTGAGCCCATACATCTCCCCACCAAACTTGAAGCAGTGAGCGAGGCCTCTTATTGGCACATTGCTTCTGCTATTTCCTCTTAAAATCTGGCATTTCTGGGAGTTAGAAAATTTTATTCACAGTGTCTTTATTGAACCACGTATTTAATCTTCTGGAATGTAGTACATGAATCCCCTTATTAATGTGTCAGTTTTATGAATGGCATGTCATCTGTGCTTCTGTCCTTTCCTCTAAATCTTTTTCTTTTGACTTTGTTCCAGATGAAACCCCCCTGGTATTTCCCTGGGTATGTCCTTTAGTGTTTGCTAGCCATTCATCTTGAGAGAGGTGGTTCTGGTTTAATCAATCACAGCTGCTTCTTACATGAATGTCAGTGGTGCTGTTAAACCTCATTGCCTGGTTTGTAGTTGGGGCTCAGCAAACATGAGTTGAAACTTAAGGTGAAAGTAACCCTATGGTGGACACCGCAACTGCCCTGGGGAGAGTGAGGTGAGTGTTTTGAGGTTTCTTGGGAGGAGGGCACAGGAGCCATGGCTGTGGATGGGAGAGCTTCCGCCCTTTAACTCCTGTCCTTGTTACCTGCTCATCCACTGTTCAGTCCTTGATGTGCTCATTACGGCATCATGATGCTCAGCAGGGTTGGCTGCCTTGTCATTTAAGTTTTGGCTATGAATTCTCTGCCCTACTCTGGCCCTCTGCTCTGGAAGGATCCTTGTGCATCCATGGTAGTTAACGTGATGATGGAAGACAGATTCAGCATGTGTGGGTGAGCTCCTGTAGCCTTGGTGAAATTGCATTTTCTGGAGCACTGCACACCACTGACAGGTTGGTAAGACCAGAAGGTGCTCCCCGGTCTGTGCCCCTCCAGCCTGGCAGATGAGCCTTGGCTCCTCCAAAAATTCTGTTCCATGTTGCTCAAGAGCTGACAGCTGATGTACTGTAAATCTCTGGAAACTATACAATGCCATAACTATGTATTCTAATTCATTTTCTGTTTATATGATAAGGTATACTTGTAGTACTGACTCTACAAAAGCAGGATTTTAAGGAGTAAAGAAAATCTAGAACTTCCTACTGAGATTGTCCAAATGAAAAACTGTGTTCCTATGTCCATATTTCTAAGCCTCAACTTTTTAACTTTTTATTATGGTTATTTTCAAACATGTACAAAATAAGAGAGAATTATGTAACAAATACACAGTGCATACACAAGCCAGCTGTCAACTCTCTGAATCCTGCCATTCTTGTTTTATCCATCCCACATGCCTCACCCACTTTCTTTTTCTTTTTTTCTGGCATATCAGTACATTTTTCTTTTAACCAGGAGATGCTGTAGTAACATGGCTGCAAACTCTCAGTGGGTTAAAATAACAAAGGTCTATTTCTTCCTTTTTTTTTTTTTTTGAGATGGAGTCTCGTTCTGTCGCCCAGGCTGGAGTGCAGTGGCGCAGTCTCGGCTCACTGCAACCTCTGTCTCCTGGGTTCAAGTGATTCTCCTGCCTCACCCTCCCGAGTAGTTGGAATTATAGGTGCACGCCACCACACCTGGCTTATTTTTTATGTTTAGTAGAGATGGGATTTCACCATGTTGGCCAGGCTGGTCTCAAACTCCTAACCTCAGGTGATCCACCTACCTTGGCCTCCCAAAGTGCTGGGATTACAGGTATCAGCCACCGTGCTTGGCCAACAAAGGTCTATTTCTTGCTCAAGTTATATGTCCTTTATGGGTACAGGGTCTCTTGCCCCACACCTTCTTTATTCTGGGGACAAGATGGAGAGATGAGTCTCTCTCTGTGGAAGACCCTGGAAGACGCCACTCAGGGTTGTTCTGAAAGTGATCTCACATGTATCGAGCCATAACCTAGAGCCAAGAGAAGCCAGATTTGCTAGGAGAAAGGTCTGTCGGCATAGTCAGACACTTAGGAGGAGTAAAAAGATGTATTTTTCTGCGGAGATAGTGTGATCGCATTTTTATCAATTAATCTGCACCCTAGGGACAAAGAATTAACATTTGAATTTTTCTAAGTAGGAATCTACTCCTCAGGGAAAGTTAACATTTGAAAGACACTAACTAGAAATCCACTCTCCAGAGGATGTCTCAGCAAGTGCTTAAGTCCATTCATAAGCATAAGGAGTGCTGGAAGTGATTTTTCACTGGTAAAGTAGTTGGTTTTCAAGTTATGTAGATGGACTGGAGATATATTTTTTTTCTACTCTTGCATGAAGAGGTAGTCCCTTTGGATTGCTATAACACATTACCTTAGACTGAGTAATTTATATGCAATACATTTGTTCCTTCTGGTTATGGAGGCTGGGTTCTTGGTTCTTCTGGTTCTTGGATCTGTTAGTCCAAGATCAAGGTACTAGCAGCTTTGGCATCTGGTAAGGGCTTGCTCTCTGCTGGTGCCTTGTTGTATCCTCGTGTGGTGGAAGGGGCAAATAGACTCCTCTGGCTTCTGCTATAAAGGCACTAATCTTATTCATGAAGGCAGAACCCTTATGACATAATCACTTTCCAAACACCCTACCTATTAATACTATTGCATTGGGGATTAGGCTTTAACACACGAATTTGGAGGTTGGGGGAACACAGACATTCAGACTGCAGCAGGGAATGAAATCTCTGGGCACCAGCAAACTGATACTTTTTTAAATTAATTTATTTTTTTGAGATGGAGTCTTGTTCTGTTGCCCAGGCTGGAGTGCAGTGGCGTGATTTTGGCTCACTGCAACCTCCACCTCCTGGTTTCAAGCAGTTCTCCTGCCTCAGCCTCCCAAGTAGCTGAGACTACAGGCACGTGCCACCACGCCCAGCTAATTTTTGTGTTTTTAGTAGAGACAGGGGTTTCACCATGTTGGTCAGGCTGGTCTCGAACTCCTGACCTCGCGATCCACCCGCCTTGGCCTCCCAAAGTGCTGGGATTACAGGCGTGAGCCACCGCATCTGGCTGCAAATGGATATCTTTAAGAACAGGATTCTAGGTCTAGAATTCCATCCTATTCTGTGTTCTGTCACTAAATGTTGGGTCCTGAAGGTTTTCTCTCCTGATATGGTTGGAAGGTTGCTGAATCTGGCTGCGAGAACCTGAAGTGCCTAAAGGAGAGCTTGAACCTCCCTGAGCATACACCAGGTGATGTGACACTTCTATGCCTCTTGTCCTTGTAACATGCCCCATAGAAAATAACTTTTAGGAGAGGATACCTACAATTCCCTCCAACCTTTAATCATTAGAATTTACTAGAATCTACTTATAAGAACATGACCTTGGTGAGCGGCCATTATAGTGGGTGAGTTTGCAATGTGGGGAGTAAGAATTTGAGAGAGAGCATTTGGATTTTTCTGTTGGAGAGTCATTAGTGCCTTTCTAAACTACAGAGTGGCCACACAGTTCCTCTATATCAGATTGGTTCCTCAGCACTGTTGTTAAGTCTTTAATTATCATCAGGGACCACTTTAATAACATCTAACTGGACAAAGGTCTCTAGAAGGACTCGGGGAATATTAAAATGTGTGCAGAAAACAGAGGGGAGCATATAGGTCATTTGTAATTGGTATAGCTAAGAAGAGTGTGGCCAATATGAAAGGGTCTATGTATTGTTGGAGATAATTCAATTAGTTTTTTCTTTCTACAGCAACAGAAGAGTTGCCCTTCATGGTAATTCATATGCACAGCATCTGTACTAAATGTTTTACATGCATTGTTTCATTTAATCCTCAAACACCTGCATGAGATAGGAAATAGTATCCACATTTGACAGATGAGAAAACTAAGCCATCACATTTTTCAGGGAAACAGCTAATAAGAAACAGAACTAGGACTCAGATTCAGCAAATATGATTTTTCAGTCTGCTCCCCTAAATAAAGTCTTTCAAACAATAGAAATATATATATATATATACTTTTGACTTTATTTCAAGAATGTCTTCCTTCAAAAGGTGTAGAGATTCCCACCAAGGCAAAATGGACACCATGTTTTCCTCCCTGGGGCAGCAGAAGCCTTAGCAAGTGGCTGTTCTGAGTTCCTGTGAATGGCGCAGTGGAGGCTTGGTTTGATTCCACAGAGCATCTAGGATTCCCACATCCCTTTATATAATATGAGAACTTAGGACCCTTTACCTTCTAGTCTCAGTTAAGCTTTGGGAGCAAGCAAGAGCTGTATTGATTGTCTGCAGGTTTGGAGTGTGGAAACTCAGCATCAAGTAAACGGTGTGTCTTCTTGTCACCCAGCATTTTCCCCATTACCTTTTCAGTCTGTCTTCCATTGGGCAAAGTGCCCAACTGTTCTTGAAGGAAAAGAAATCTAAATCCTGAGTTGCCTGCACAGCATCTACGCCCCGGGGAAAAATGCCTACAGCACGAATTTTAAAACCTCATTCTAAAAGTGCATTACTGAAAAGGCTTTACAGTATAATAACTTTTAAACCTCAGGGTAGTGATGGCTGCAGAATACTTATGTCAAACCTGAAGGCAAACCCAGAGGAGGTGGCAGGTGGAAGAAATACTGCTTTAGTTAATGGATTAGCAACCTCATTTAAAAAATTGAGGCTTAGGAAAAATTACTTTTATCATCTCTGTTAGCTTCTTCAACTTTTCTTCACTCTGTGGTCCTGTTGTTAAAATTTCTAAGAAATGGTAAAGACAGTGAGAAGGGAAAATAAAAAAAAAGGAGGGGGCATACTAGAATGTAATGTGTGATTCCCCCTTTGCTATTCTGTTTTTGCTATTGCTATGCAATAATCAGGGTCAGGTTTCTAATTCTCTCTTCAATGTCCCAGGTAGAAAGGTGGGTTTGTGTTTGATAGGCACTCACATGGGAGCAGGGCGTGTGCAGTGTGCTAACTCCTACACAAGGGTGGAGGTAGATACTGTCAAGGGCATGGCAGCAGCAGCTGGTGTGAGAACACCAGGGCATGTTGATGGCATTGCCTCATCTCTGACAGCTGGCTCTCCTACAAGATGTTTATGTGGATTACATTCACCATGAGGATATATAAACCCTCTTATTCCTATTCTCATGGAATTGAGAACAGGAAGACGAGGGATGACCTGGACATTTCACCTAGATTAGACCAAAGGTGAACAAAGGTGATCAGGCAACAAAGGTAACCTTTACCTGACAGCAACCCCAAGGCAAGGGCCACCAGGAATTAAAAACAAACAGGGCCAAGCAACAGTCAGGCTCAGATCCAGGAGGGATTGGACAAGTGTTCTGAGGCTGTAGCCTAGCTGTCACTGAAAGCCACTGGATCTTGGGGGCTGAGACCTGTTTTTCCTGGGAACTCCTGCTTGGGTGGGTTAGACCTATGGTTGTTGTCTTAGGTCCATTCTATCTCAGAGAAATCCTTTATTCTGGAAACATCCAGGGATTTCTTTCTCCAGCTTTTATTTTCTACATCATTGGACATCACCCTCTTTGATTTTTCCTTGTTCTTCCTCACCACTACCCCTGAGGCCAGACATAAAAGATTGATAAACGCATGGTTCAAATCCTGCCCCTATCATGCACTTGCTTTCAAATCTTTGTAAAACTGTTTAATCCCCTATTCTCTTTATTTGTAAAATAGGGATCTGCATGCTTATCTGAGAGAGGTGATGTGAAGATTAAAGGAGGTAATACCTATAAAGCATAACATACCAAATGCTTTACTTATATTTTCTCATTGGAATGCTTTTCACAGGTCTGGGGTGAGGGAGAACAAGAGTTAACCAGTAACAAACATGGGGTGATTTAAACGTTTCAGGAGCTCATGCTAGTCATACCATAACCATCTATAGACCACATTCCCTGACTTTTTCTTAAATGCTTTCAAGCATGTCTCCCCTGTAACTATCCAGTACACTGGATGCTTCCTGGTTTGGTTACTAGAACAAGCTCCTCACGGTTGGGACTGTTTCTAGGCCAGGCTGGTGGGCATGCCTTTGCAGAGCTTGGCTTTGGTCACATGCTCCTTCCATGTTGTCTTTTTATTCTGATGCTTTGACATCTTGGGCTTTGCTGACCCTGAAGGAACTGCCCCTCCCAGAGCTGGCCAATTCCTAAGGAGAGTAAAGGACTCACCTGTGAGCATGCCTTTCTTATGCAAGCCGAACACTCTGGAGCCCAATTCCCCAGCCACCTTCTTTATCAGGCTTTCATATTCTGAGCCACTAATGCTCTGCCTCAATTACCCCAGGGCCTGGTACCAGACAAGTGGGAACAACCCCTATATTCCAAAGCTCGCTGAAATGATTCAAACCAGCCAACCCTAAACCTGCTTATGCTGCTTCACCACTTAAACCACAATAAAGGTCCCCCCTTGATTCCTTTGTGTCCTGACCAACCGATGTTTCTCCAGGTGCCCCCACAGCATGGCATGGCATGCCCCACTTTTGAAACCTGAACAAGCTATATTTTCAATTGCAAATATCCTGGTCTGTTGGCCTCACTATACCCAAATAATAATAAAACCTACATTTCAAAACACCTTCCCTGACTGATGGTTAATTGTTGTGTCAACTTGACTGGACTAGATGATGCCCAGATAGCTGTTAAAACATTATGTCTGGGTGCATCTGTGAGGGTGTTTCTGGAAGAGATTAGCACTTGAATCAGTAGACTGAGTAGAGAAGATCCACCCTCACCAACATGGATAGACGTTATCTAATTCATTAAGAGGCTGAACAGAACAAAAAGGGAGAGAAAGGGTTATTTGTCTTTTTTTGAGTTGAGACATCTCTCTGCTGACCTTGGACTGGGAGTTATGCCATTGGCCTCATGGTTCTCAGGCCTTCAAACTTGGGCAGAATTGCAACACTGGCATTCCTGGTTCTTCTGCTTGCAGATGGCATGTCATGGGACTTGCTGGCTTCCATAATTGCATGAACCAATTCCCATAGTAAATATCCTCTTAAATATCTATATATATATCCTATTGGTTCTGTTTCTAGAGATTGGTACCAAGAAGTGGGAGTGCTTCTAACAAATACCAAAAAATGTGGAAGTGGCTTTGGATATGGGTAATGGGTAGAAACTGGAGTTTGGAGGTGCACATGAGAAAAAGCCTACATTTCTGGGAATTGACCTTTAAAGGTGATTCTGGTGAAGGCTCAGAAAGAAAAGAGGAGAGCTATGATGAAAGCCTTAATCTTCTTAGAAAATACCTAAGCAGTCATGAACAGAACATTGGCAGAAGTATGGGTAGTAAAGGCCAGTCTGATGAGGTCTCAGAGGGAAATGAGGATCACATTATTGGACAATGGAGAAAAGGCCATGGGGAAGAGGGGCAAGGGAAGTGAGAGCATTGGGACAAATACCTAATGCATGCAGGGCTTAAAACCTAGATGACGGGTTGTTAGGTGCATGGCACATGTATACCTATGTAACAAACCTGCATGTTCAGCACATGTATCCCAGAACTTAAAGGAAAAATAATTAAAAACAAAAGAAGTGTCAGAGAACTTGGCTGAATTGTGCCTGTATTGTAGTGTTTTGCAGAAGGTAGAGCTGTGAGCACTGAAGTTATCTATTTGGATAAGGAAATTTCTAAGCAAAGTGTGAAAGTCGTGGCTTGGCTTCTCGTGACAGCCTACATTAAAATGCGAAAGTAGAGAAAAGATTTAAAGACAAAATTGTTAATCAAAGGGAAGCAGCACGTAAAGATTTGGAAAATTCTCACCCTAGCCATATTATAAAAAATGAGATCTCGGGTACAGTGATTCATGCGTGTAGTCCTAACTATTAGAGAAGCTGAGGCAGGAGGATCCCTTAAGCCCAGGAATTTGAGACTAGCCTGAGTAATATAGTGAGGGTCCATCTCTTAAAGAAAAAAAAATGAGAAGGCACCTTGGGAGACAGCACCAAGGGTGTGGCCAAGTAACCATCTGATAAGGAGATTAGTCAACCAAGTGGAACCTATTGCTTAAAGTGATGCAGAAGTAATTGGGGCTGCCACCTCCATCACAGCTCCAATGTGCAAAAACTTGAGCAAGCAAGCATGAGACTCCACAGAGAGCCCTCGCTAGAGCAACATCCAGGATAGCTGAGTGGTAGGACCACTCCAGCAACCCCAGGCTGTACAGCCACAGACACAATTCTAGCTCGGGGAGCCACAAGGGCACAGAGCAGCCTTTGGGGAGGGCCACCACCCCCGTGGTTTGGAAGGCAGGACCACAGCCCCAGTGAGCCTGGAGGACAGAACATTGAGCCAAAGATTATTCTCAAGACGAAATTTTGGACTTTGCTTGGGACCTATCCTTTCTTCTTTTCTGTTTCTTTCTTTTGAAATGGAAATGTCTTTTCTGTGCCTGTCCATCCATTGTATTTTGGAAGTCTTTAACTTGTTTAATTTCACAGGTTCACAGCTGGAGGGGAAATTGCCTCAGAATGAATCATACCTTGCGTCTCACCCATATATAATGTAGGTGCTATTTAAATGAGACTTTGGACTACAGACTTCCGAGTAGATACTGGAATGAGTTAAGACTTTTGGAACCACTGGAATGAACTGAATGCATTTTGCATGTGAGAACATGAAATTTTGGGAGGCTGGGGTAGAATGTTATGGTCTGAGTGTTTGTGTCTCTCCCAAATTTATATGTTGAAATCCTAACCCCCACCTACTTAAGGTGATGGTATCAAGAGATAGAGCCTTTTGGGCTGATTAGATTATGTCTGTGGAGGTCTCGTAAATGAGACTCGTGCCCTTATGAAAGAGACATAAGAAGGACTCCTTCCTCCTTCTGCCTTGTGAGATTAGAGTAAAAAGGCTATGAGGAAGCAGCCCTTACCAGACACTGAATCTGCTGGTGCCTTGATCTGAGACGTCCCAGCCTCTGAAACTGTGAGAAATACATTTCTGTTGTTTATACGCCACCCAGCCTGTGGTATTCCATTGCAGCAGCCTGAACAGACTAAGATACCCTTGGATGAAGAGCAACCGAGGTAACGTGAAAAAAAAAAGCTGCTCCAATGCCAAGGGTGTGCTAGACAGCGTTTTAACTTATGCTGGGTAGTTGCTTCTCATCATTTTTAGTTAATCATAAAGCATTCTACTTTTGTGGATTTTAAGTCCCTAGGAAATGATGCTGAAAAAAGCAACAGCTTTGTGAGACCATCAGCAGCTGTAACATTGACATCTCTGCTTTCAAATGGGTTACAAAATTAAACAAGTGTCATCCAAAGGACCACCAGGATGGCTAGATAACAGAAAAGAGAGTTTCATTGGCAATACTGGTTTACAAACTGGAAGAGAGAGTCTCCAGTGTAAACTGAGAATGCTATCTCTGAAGAAAAAAAGAGAAGGTTAGAGGTTTTATAAAATGGGGAAATGTTGCATATTGCTCTTTGAGAAGTTTCATTGGCACCAGTAAGGTTTTGAGGAGCTGGCAAACTCCAATTGGTAAGTGATGGCGGTGCACAAACTCCTGAGAGTCGCCGAGGGTCCTCTCAGTAGTCATTAGACAAAACTGGTTTCGGGTTACTGCACCAGTGTCAGCTGCCAGGCCTGCAGAGAATTACGGTTTTTTGAAGCAATGTTCTTTACCCTGAGGGCTTTCTCCCCCTGGCTTATTGATTCTGTCTTCGTTGGGTATGACAAGAATAACTCAGTTCATATGATCAACTTTCACACAATAAAGCTTCATTTATTTATTTGTTTAAATTGAGACAGAGTCTCTCTTGTCATCGAGGCTGGAGTGCAGTGATGCACCATCGAGGCTCACTGCAGCCTCAACCTCCCAGGCTCAAGTCTGATCCTCTCATCTCAGCCTCCCAAATAGCTGGGACCACTGGCACATGCCACCATGCCCAACTAATTTATTTAGTTTTTATATAGACAGATCTCAGTATGTTGACCAGGGTAATTTTGAACTCTTGGCCTCAAGCAATCCTCTCACCTCAGTCTCCCAAAGTGCTGGGATTACAGGTATGAGCCACCATGCCCAGCCCAAAGCTTCATTTTAAGTCTCTTTTATTTACTTTTACTGATACTAGTCATAACACATTGTAAGTATACTCTGCTAGAGAATTAGATAGCATGTCGTTTTTTTGTTTTGTTTTGTTTTGTTTTTTTAAGATGGAGTTTCGCTCTTGTTACCCAGGCTGGAGTGCAATGGCGCGATCTCGGCTCACCGCAACCTCCGCCTCCTGGGTTCAGGAAATTCTCCCGCCTCAGCCTCCTGAGTAGCTGGGATTACAGGCACGTGACACCATGCCCAGCTAATTTTTTGTATTTTTAGTAGAGACGGGGTTTCACCATGTTGACCAGGATGGTCTCGATCTCTTGACCTCATGATCCACCCGCCTCGGCCTCCCAAAGTGCTGGGATTACAGGCGTGAGCCACTGCACCCGGCCGCATGTCGTTTTTTAAGTGTCTTTTCTAATTAACCTGTCATGTAGTTTAGTAAGAAAATATTAAAGGAGAATCTTGCCCAAGAGATGGCCAGTACTGAGTAAGAAGCCTGTTTTGTTTGTGACTGGGGGGATGAGACACTGTTAATAGTGAGGATACGTTTATTTTAGCTTTGGTGAGAGGGGAACAAATCCTCCTTTTCACAGGAGCTGCTTTCTCGTTGCTTTTTGCCCCCTTTATCCCAACACCTGCAACCAAGGCAGTGTCAGTAAGTTTTGGGATGAAAAAGCCTTAGGTAGGCTTCTTATGGCTTTGAAATGTGACTGCTTGGAACTGGGGGAAAGCTGTACTAAAATTATGAAGCCCTGTGGTTATTAACCATATCCAGTAGTGGGTCGTGTTCCCGTGTTGCCTTTATATGCCCACAGTAACCTAGCAAGACATAAAATCACAGTGCACAGTAGATGGCACCACTGAATGAGCCATATTGTCTGCAGGAATCTGGGAGGATAAAGAGATTATTACCTCATTTATTTTCGTAAGGAACTGTGTAATTATGATGATTCAAAAAAAAGAAAGAGAAAGAAAGACGAAAGAAAGGAAAGGGAAAAAGGAAGGAAGAAAAAAAAGAAAGAAAGAAATGAAGCAGACAGGCCCTGGTCTGACTGTTTCCTATGCTATTCTACTATAGCATTTAATATCTTACTGCAAATTTTGCTAAGTTATAACTTAAAAATGTTAAGTTTTTGTTAGCACTTTGACAAACTTAGGCTCCTACAGCAGAAGGTAGTGGATTAAAAGCTGGGCTGTCAACCAGGTACTCACCAGCTTAATGACAATGGAGAAATGGAATATAAAGAATTTGAAAAAGTTTATGCAACATGCATGTTTCTTTTGAAATTTCACTTTTGGAAAGCAAGGCTTGATGAGATGATCTTCATTTGTGAGAGTATGCAGAGGGCGGTGTGAAAAGACATGGCAGGGATCCACAGTTTAAAAATGGATTGAAAAGCAGCTCTAAAATATGAAAAAATAAGGACAAAAAGTCATAATTTAAATTCTCAAGCTAAGTTCCATACATTTCAAAGTTAAATAGTAAACAGTGGCAGGGAAAAGAAAACATATAGAAATAGAGCAACAGGGATCCATTAGAGTCGATATCATTAGTTTACTAGTTTGAGGAGGAAAGTGAATAATTCTATGTGTTTTAAAATCATAGAGAATGAACCCTGAAAATGTTTAATGCTTAGAGAAGAAAGTATTCATAATAGAAATTTCTAACTTGGCCAAATTTCTTACTTTAAAATTAGAAAATAAGATTTTTTGATTGTATAATTTGGAACACATTATTAATAAGCAGGTAGATAAAAAGGAAAAACTACATATTCAGCTAGAATCATCTAATAAAAATAGTTCCTTATATGTAAAAGACTGTATACTAACTCCTAGACCCCAAGGGAGAAAATGAGACTACAGTCAGGCGTCACTTAACAACAGGGACATGTTCTGAGAAATGCACCCTTAGGTGTTACTGTCATTGTGTGAACAACACAGAGTGTATTTAAAGCTGAATGTCATAGCATATCGTTCTAGGTTACAAACTGGTCTATCACGTTACCGTACTGAATACTGTAGGCAAGTGTAACACATGGTATTTGTGTATCTAAATATATCCAAACCTAGAAAAGATACAGTAAAACTATAGTATGAAAGATTTTAAAAAATGGGACACCTGTATAGGACACTTAGCATGAATGGGGCTTGCAGAAATTGAAGTTGCTCTGGGTGAGTCAGTGAGTAAGTGGTGAGTGCACGTGAAGGCCTGGGGCATTACCGTTCACTACTGCAGACTTTCTAGACACTGGACACTTAGGCTAAGTTCAATTATTTAAAATTGTTTTCTTTCTTCAATAATAAATTAATCTTAGCTGTCTGTAACTTACTTATTTTATAAACTTTTTGATGTTTTTAATTTTGATTCTTTCATGCTAACATTTAACTTAAAACATGATCATGTTATAGGGCTGTACAAAAATATTTCCTTTATATTCTTATTTGGTAAGCTTTATTTTTTACGTTTTCAGATTTTTTTTCTTTTTTTACTTTTTAATGTTTTTTTTTGTTAAAAACTAAGACACAAACACACACATGAGCCTAGGCCAACACAGGGTCAGGATCTTCACCTCCACACCTGTCAACTGGAAGGTTTTCAGGGGCAGTAACGCATGGAGCTGTCATTTTCTGTGATGATAATGCCTTCTTCTGAATTCCTCCTCAAGGACTTTTCCTGAAGCTGATTTATATTTGACATTATTTTTATTTTAAATATTTTTTATTTTTTAAGAAATATTAAATGTAAACCAGCTTCAGGCAAGTCCTGTAGAAGGAATACAATCTAAAATAATGATAAAAATTAGTAAAAAATAGTAAATATATAAACCAGCAACAGTCATTTATTATCATTATCAATATATATACATACACTACAACCATATGTGCTATACTTTCATGCAGATAGCAGCGCAGGAGGTTTGTTTACACCAGCGTCACCACAGACACTTGAGTAATGCATTGCCTTATGACGTTACCATGGCTACGACATTGCTAGGTGATAGGAGTTTCTCAGGTCCAGTATAATCTGTCATATATGTGGTCCATTGTTGGCTGAAATGTCATTATGTGATACATCAACTCTGCTGCCGGCAAGCTCCTATTTAAGTAAACAAAAACAATGAACACAAACATGAGAAGTACAGAATAAAGCCCAAGGAAGATAAGAGAAGCTTCCTATGTAAAGGAAGCTACCTCAGGGCAAGGCCCAGTTCTCACCTGGAAGACACAGTACTGCACACTTCAGCCAGATGAGTGTTGTTTGAACACACACCACCCAGGCACTGTGTGTATAACCCCTGGGAATGGCCTCTGCCAGAAGCTAGTGGGTTGTTAGAAGCTTTAGGGGGATTATTTTTAAGTTTCTGCTAATAAGCTCTATTTTGAGCTGAAAATTTGTGTAGTGCATAGGGCTAGAAGGGAATATTAGAGATTGTATGGCCCATTCTGTTATACTCTCTTAGCAGTGACTCAGAGGACCTGGCTAGGCTGTCTTTGACCTGTTTCTAATAGTGAAGAATTGGAAACACTCTAAATGTCCTTCCATTGGGGGGGTAATTAACATAAGTTATGGTGCTTGTGTAGAGTAGAATATTGTGTTTAAAGAACAGGGAGTTTTTCATGATTCAAAATGGAGCCATCTCCAGCATATAGTGTTCAAAGGAAACTCCTTACAGTAACTTCTGGAGAGAAGTAGAATTGAAGAAGACATGGGTAGTCAAGGGGACGTTTGCTGCATCAGTGCTGTTTGAAATTTGTATAATGAAAATGTACTTATGTATTGAGTAATTTATGATCATAATGTACAATTTTGATTTCAACTTTTACCTGATATTTATGTTCATGTCTTTAGAATATAACTCATTCTATGGGCTATTGGACATCCTTTCTTACTTAGCTGGTCGTATCTCTGCAATTAGATATTTATTTATAAATAAGGATTCCATCAGAGTTATCATTTAAATTAAACAGGAAGATAAGTATTTTATTGGAATTTAGTTTGTGCTTATATCACTGATATTAATTTTTGCCACAGAAACCCTACTTTTCAAGGTCATCACTAATTTGGTATGTTTCATGTTTCTTTGTCACAATTTAGAGACATTTCTCTATCTTCTTCATTGATGACCTTACTGTTTACCATAGAAGTTCATCTATGTGTCTCCAAACTCCATTTCAAGAATATGAAAGGCACGTAGCTTATGCGCACATTCTCTGAACCTTGATAGATGTTTTGCTGACCCACCTCCTAATATCTGTAGAGTTACCCCAGGCTCTACCTTCCACCAGCCAGTTCTGTGTGTGAGATGCACAGTCCTTTGTTACTAAACATGTTTTTGCTCTCTCCTGTCCTCTCATTTCAGTCTCACTATCTTAGAATCAGCTTCATGGAACCACAGGAAAGACATCATTGTTCTTTGCAGGTAGCCAGCAACACCACCCTCTCACTGAGAGCCCCTAAGAAATAATATTAGGACTTGAGTTGACTTTTGATGCATCAGTATTCTTTGCATCATATAATATATCTGGAGTGGTAGAGTGCAAAGTCTGTGGGCTCAACTTGTTATTTGCATGACTTTGAGCAAGTTGTCTAAACTCTCTAAAACTCAGTCTTTTTATTTATAGAGTGGAAATAGCAAGTCTAGGATTTGAAAATTGTTATGAAGGTTCACAATTCTGCATACACTACAGCTTATACACATATGGCAAGCAGCAAGATGTGGCTGTTTTTCTTGGGTGTTTTCAGCCCATTTTCCTCCTTTCCGGAACCTATCTCCTCAGACTGATGCATGCATGATGAGTTCCCCTTGCCTAAGTTATTATTATTATTATTTGAGACGGAGCTTAGCTCTTGTTGCCCAGGGTTGAGTGCAATGGCGCGATCTCGGCTCACTGCAACCTCTGCCTCCTGGGTTCAAGCGATTCTCCTGTCTCAGCCTCCCAAGTAGCTGGAATTACTTGCATCCACCACTCTGCCCTAGGTTAGTCTTTCTAATTGTTCTTTCACTGTGCTACCATTTTTAGTGGAAACTTCATTGCAAAAAGTACAAGGTTCTCATCTGTGGCACTTGAACTGTTTGCTGGCTCCTCTAGCTTTTAAGTGTGGTGTATTAATTTAGTCCCTCTCTCAGATGTCCACTGTAAGGTAATGAATTGATGCAGTGTTCCAACTAGGAATGTCATTGCCTCTCTGTCTTGGCTTGTTAACAAGAAACCATTCATGAATGAGTAGAAACAACAATAAGTGTTTAGAAAAGTATTAAATGATTGAGGCAGTAAAAAGTGATCCCAAGAAAACCCTAGACAACTCGCACCTGCCATGACTTGTTACCTCTGTGACCTCTTACCATCTGTGCCTCCTTGGTCACGTGTATTGACTCTAGACCACTTTCAGTCTGTCAGCATTTCTCTTCAGTCTATTTAGAGCTTCCTTGAACCTTCTTTCTCTGGCAAACTTCCTTTTATAACATAAGCAAAATAAGAGAAGATGTACCTTCCTTATCGTGTGCATGGCATGGACAGGAAGGAGGAACAGAGTTTATCCATGAAAAGTATTGCTGTCAAAAGGGAATTATGAAATCCTGTTGTATGCAAGGTATCTCAAAGTTAGCTTTTTTTTTTTTTTAAATATGAAACAAAAACTTATTTCAAGCAAAGTGCAAAAGGAAAATCTCAGAGAAAGTCAACCTGACCTGAAGCTTATTCATCACTGTACAATGAGTTTCACCATACAATTGAGTTTCTGGCCCATGTGACGCTGAAGTCACTAACAGCACCAGTGTTACTGTTCACTGTAGATTGGACAGTGCTGTGTTTGGGGATTCTGGAGAAATTAAAGTAGGAGAGGACGCGGTCTACTCTCCAGGGCCACACAGTCCAGTGGGAAAGATGTAATTAATAAGCTGAACTCCAGGATTGCCAAGTAAATTCTGTTTTACAGAAGGGGAAGCTTTGGGACTGATTTCAATATTTCTATTGTGATGGAGAGACTGAGGCTCTTCTTTTGCAGCTTCTTTTTCTTCGCATGTATCAAGCTAACTTAATGAAGAATGTATACATTCTTCCATATCATACTAAATAATGCAAATAAATGATACTGTTACAGGCTCAGGGTCACAACGTGGGGCCATGGTAGGCTGCACCCTTCTCAAAAGCATCTGGTATATCTGAAGAAGTTGCGTATCAGTGACTTGCTCTGATGTACTCAATAGGAGCCCACAAGGTTCTCTGTCTTGGCCTCATTAAGGAGCATTTAAATACCAGAAAAATCTAGCAAGGCATAGCCCCTGACTGGGTGTTAGCCAGCATAATGTCAGGGTTGTTGTATTTAGAGTAGCCAGATGGGAAGGCAAATTTTGTAGGGGACTGTCATCTATACAACCTCCCATTATACGTATACTCAGACACGCCCCACATGTGCAAGTTCCTAACAGAAAACCCAGCATTCGTGGAGTAAGAGGCTAGAATTCAAGAACATTAATGAGTGAGAGCTTTGTCTCAGGATCATAACTAATTTTGAGGTCAGTTTTTTCAGCAGTCTTTGTTATGTTCAATCTTTTGGGTCTAAAAATTATGTGATAACCGGCCTTAGAAAAATTTAACCCAAGTGAGCCAGATCTATTAACATTTTGCTAAATTCTTTGTGGTTTGTAATGGAGTTAAATGTGATCATAAGATTCAAAAATATGAGTTTTGCTTCATGGTTTATCTGAAGATTCAATTGACTGGACTTGAGTAAATTATTCACCACTTCATTAAAATTCAATAAGACTGAAAGTTTCCGTCGGATGCATTAAGCGTCTATAGCAAATGAAACGCTGCATAGTTGGTGCAGAGGGTGGTTTACTCAATATGGCCTGTGTTAAGTGTATGGAATGCAAATGAGATGTAAATTTTATATTTTACTTTCCATTAACAAAAAATTATTTATGTACACATCAGAGGAGGAAAATTACTTTCAGTAAGGATCTGCGCAGTGGTGATTTTTAATCTCTTAGTGGGAATATATAATATTTTTACAGTACTAGCATAAAAATGTCATTACTGCAGAGAGGGGTCTTAGAGTCTTATAATGATTATCTTTATTGCTTGGAGATAACATTTTAGTAAAGGAGATTTAGTTAACATTCTAATGAAAAGAGCTAATTTGAGAGAAAATTCCTAAGCTAAAATATTTTTAAACAACAAGTTTGTTTACTTTCTTTTCTCTCTTAGAACCTAAATCATGTAAATTATTGGAACAGATGGTACTGAAGATTTGGGCTGTGTGTTACACTTTTAGTAAAGCTAATTTATAAAAAGGCTACCAAAAAAAGTAATAAAATAGACTTAAAGGGCTTCGTGGAGTCCAACTGACTCAGCTGATCTTGTTTTCTTGACAAAATCAGTGTCAAAGCTACATTCATCCATTGCTGCTTCTGCTTGACCCTCTGGTCGTGTGAGCACTATATCTCCTTTCAGTCACAAGCTAGTAACGACATTTGTGAATGGCTCTCCCATTGGCTTTTTTATGGTTAAATACATTTCCATTTTCAGACTTTATTTCCAGATCTCTGCAAGCTTCAGAACAGCGCTACTCGGTGCCTAGCTGAAGTTGTGGCTCCCATTAATTCAGGTGATTCTGTGATATCAGCTGCTTTCCTCAGAACAAGTATCATTCTTCTTTCACACTTTTTTTTTCTCAAAATGAAACATTCAAAGGTTCGCTTTCATATGTTGCATGAACATTATTTGGCACCATCCTTCATGTTATTCTCAAGACACTCTCCAACTTGCCCATTTCCCTCTTTCAATATCAAAATTAGCCACCGCATTCCAGGAGCAGCTGGGTGTGCAGGGACCAGATGCATTCAGGAACAGACTCTCAGAACAAGAGCGGTTCTTAACCATTCGAGGACCCCTTTTGAGAATCGAAGCCCTGGAATCTCTCCACCTGAACTCGGATGTACAATCTCAGAGGATTCCTGGGCCTAGGTTGTAGTACATTCACAAACTGTACCTTCTGGGGCAGTGGATCAAGAACCTTGGCTTTGCTGTGGTGAGGCTGTAGATGGGAATAATTGAGGAAACTTTTTAATAACCACATACACTTGTATAAGCCTCAGGTATAAGGCAGAGAATTTGGGGGATTTGCAACTGAGGAGTTTGTTTATTATTTTGGAGATCAGATTTTGAAACTATTTTTCAATTATAATCACCCATGTGGATTTTTGTAAGAATCCAATTTCATTTTTAAAAATGTATTTAGCTGGCTTTTTCCTGAATTGACTTGTTCAGACATGTTAGTTCTTTTAAGATGAAGTGCTCATGCGATTTTAAAAATAGCCACCAGGCCCCATGCCCAGCTGGGTTCTCTGTTGGCATTGGTTGGATAAAGAGTCTCCTGATTGGCTTGATTTGGGAATAACTTCAACCTGGTAGAAAGTAAAACAGACGTGTGTTTCAACCACTGGTCCTAATGTAATTTTTTCAATGTTTGTTTGTGGAATTTATGACATCTTTGAAAATACAGAAATGACGGTGGAAGGGAATGTGTCAGTTTATGAACGTGCCATTTAACCAGATAATTGGGCAAAATATTTTACAAGAAGTATTCTCATGAGCATTACAAAGTCAGGGATAACCATGTCCATGTGCATTTGTGTCTTTCCATAGTGTTAGACTTTTACTGATGCTATTTCGGTCACAAAAGCCAGGAGCTGCATGGAATTGCAAGAAGGCAATTCTCCCTAGTACCTCCTGTTCACCCGGTAGTCAGAGCCGCAGGCACACAAGCCACTTCACAAGTCAGTTGTATTGCAAACCATACTTAATAGTATACTTAATCAATAGGTAAGTGTTACAGATCAAACATTTCACAGCAAACAAAGTAACATATAACATCAAGAGAAAAGGGACAAGAAGAAGGGTTAACAAACCAGTGCAGGGAGACTGGGAGAGCAGCAAACACACAAAGAATCCCCTGGTCTGGGCCAGGCGAGGGATCCACAGGTTTTGCAAGGAAGAGTGTTTGGTGGGGGCAGAGCCTTCCCAGCAAATGCCAGGTGCCAATCACAATTGACAGCAAGACAGTATCAGTTAAGATGGCCATTTCGAGCTACTGAGGTCTTCTAGCTCTTTTTATGGCCACGGAGTCCCCTGGCGAGAACTGATAGTGACGGAATGTGCTTGTTTTTGCCCTTATCTGGTGGATGCAGATTTTATTTATTAAGCATAACATCTTGTCCCTATTGGCAAAGTGCCCTATGAAATGTAAGATGGAGTTGTTTTCTAAGATGGAGTTACTCATGTCAAGGGTGCTGTATACAAGTCCTCCATCCTGTGACTTGGCATGCTTTAATCTTCAAGTTTTCTTCCTCTTTTTGATATCTCTATCTTCATTGAGTCTACTTTACCCTCCTACTAGACTTGTATTATCTTGGTTCTGTTCACACTTTGTCAGTTGTTCCTGTTAGAACATTCTGAGTAGTTTGAGAGGTGAGTGTAGACTGAGGTTTTGACACTAATGAGGATCCTTAGGGAAAATGAAGGGGTGGAGGGGATAGACTGGCCCTGGTGAAGTGGGTGGCCTCAGATTAGTTTTTCCTGATGGTCTAAGATGGTGTGGGTCTCACCTGTAATCCCAGCACTCTGGGATGCCAAGGTGGGCAGATCATGAGGTCAGGAGCTTGAGACCATCCTGGCTAACATGGTGAAACCCCGTCTCTACTAAAAATGCAAAAAAAAATTAGCCGGGCGTGGCAGCATGCACCTATAGTCCCAGCTACCTAAGAGGCTGAGACAGGAGAATCGCTTGAAGTCAGGAGGCGGAGGTTGCCGTGAGCCAAGATTGTGCCATTGCACTTCAGCCTGGGAAAAGAGCGAGACTCCGTCTCAAAAAAAAAAAAGATGTTGTGGGCCTTAGCTCCTTAGCACACAGAACTTGTGTTTGAGCCTGATAGTGAATTCAAGTCCAGAGACCCTGATACGTTGGAATTGCCAGTTGCATTTTACAAAGAATGGTGGACTTCCAGACTTACGGTAACCACTGTTGAATTTTACTGGCGTGACAATCATGCTAGAGCCTCTAAGGTGGCAGACGTGAAGTCTTGTTCTTCTCTTTGATTTGGGGGGAATAAAGGCAGACGATAGGCATATATTGGTTACGAATGTGTTTGCCACTCTGCCTCTTCCTCTTCGCCTCAGTGACCTTGTTCTCCTTGTAGGTTATGGCCACACCGTGCCCTTGTCAGATGGGGGTAAGGCCTTCTGCATCATCTACTCCGTCATCGGCATTCCCTTCACCCTCCTGTTCCTGACAGCTGTGGTCCAGCGCATCACCGTGCACGTCACCCGCAGGCCCGTCCTCTACTTCCACATCCGCTGGGGCTTCTCCAAGCAGGTGGTGGCCATTGTCCACGCCGTGCTTCTCGGGTTTGTCACTGTGTCCTGCTTCTTTTTCATCCCGGCCGCTGTCTTCTCTGTCCTGGAGGATGACTGGAACTTCCTGGAATCCTTTTATTTTTGTTTTATTTCCCTGAGCACCATCGGCCTAGGGGATTATGTGCCTGGCGAAGGCTACAATCAAAAATTCAGAGAGCTCTATAAGATTGGGATCACGTGTGAGTATCATGGCTCCCTGCCTGCTCCTTCTGTTTCTGTTTTGCCATTGCAAGCTCCACCTCACCTCCCAGTGAGGAGTCATTTATAAAAGTGCTGATTGCTTTCTTATTGAGAAGTTTTCTGAATTTACCACCTTCTCAATCATTTCATTTTATGATTGTCTTCAAAACTCTTTATGCAAAAATTCATTACTGAGTTACTTTTTGCAGGCACCTTAAATTACAGATCGATTTCTTACTAATAATGTAGGCATTATAAATGACAGTGCAAAAATACATCATACAGCATGTACTTGATAACCAACTGTTAATTTTAAAAAAAGGATTGCTCTACTTTATTAAATATTTTAAGCCCAAGAAAACTAGGCCTCGGATAGAGCTTATTATCAATCATGCTCTTTAATTTACCAAAAATTCTTAAAAGAGCTCCTTACCTCATGTGTCCATTGGTTTGTTTTCGAAGAAGTTAGACTCTCTTAACTGTTTCCAGAATTTTGTGTGTGGAAAATAATATGGGCGTTAAAATTCAGATGGCCAGGAATTTATATTTTTTAGCAGTTTTCATTTTAAATTCAATATAATATCATAGAAAACCATTTTCAAGAAACTATTCATTTCTGTGTGAGCCTTCCTGTCCTTTTCAGGATGCACAGAATTGCAGTTATAATGTACCTACTGATTTCATTTCTGCCTTGCCTTCTTAAGAATTTTTCAATTTATGACTCGGCTCAGGTCATGTTTTCTAGGAAATCATAGTAGATACTCAAGCAGCCAGATGCTCTGTCTTGGCCCTGTCTTGTAATTCTTAACTCTACAAAATGTTTAGTTGAATTGTGTTTGACACAAAATGCATGTCAAATGTATTTTGACATTTCCATTAAACCACAGGCTCAGCCAAAACAAAGACTTTACTCATAAATCCCCAATGCTTTGAACAGTGCCTGGCTACCATACAAGTTCAACAGATTTTTTTTTTTTTTTTTTTTTTGCCAAATGGTTACTAGGATGATTTTATATTTCCTGTAGCTACCATAAGCATTATTTTTAGAGCCCATATGATAGTCACCAGGTGGCCATACCATAATCCAACCATGCCACTATTGCTATTTAGGTTTCTTCTAATTCAGGGGTATCATAAATGACACTGTAGAGAATATTTTTGGATACGTACACATTTCTTACTTTGATATTCTTCCAAGAAATGAGATTGCTGGTGCAAAGTGAATACGCCTTTTTGTGACTCACAGAACATAATGGCCTGGTGCTTTCCAAATGTTGTTATGAGTTGACACTGTCACCAGCATTATCTGAGCGTGACAGTTTCAGCACTCCTGGAGTGGTGTTGGCCAGTAGCATTAGAAATGTTTTTTGTGTATGTGAGTTTCATAGTCAAGTAAACATTATCTTAACTTTCTTTTCATATAATAGGTGATTGTTTTATTTTATTTTGTGACTTAGGGAAGTAGAATGTTTCTGTAACTATGTTTGCAGCTACAACAATTTTCTCTTATATAAATTGTCTTCTGATTAACCCAAGAATCAGAAGACAATTTGACTATAGATTTTGATAACATTATTATGCATTTTGTATTATATGAAACACTGAGGAAGTTAAGTGCTTGGGCAAAATTTTATTTTGTCAGTTTTTGTCTGAAACCCCATGGGTATTTTTGTCAGCATTCAAGAGTTTGACTAAATAATAATAAAGGAGGCCAGGCACAGTGGCTCATTCCTGTAATCCTAGTACTTTGGGAGGCTGAGGCAGGCAGATCACTTGAGGCCAGGAGTTCGAGACCAGCCTGGCCGAAAATTTTATTTTACCCAACCACTTAACTTCCTGAGTGTTTCATATAATACTAAATCCTTGCATAACATTTTATCACTTCTAACAATGTGGATCTTTTTTTAAAAAGCAATATACATAGTTAATTTATGTTTTGAGCATCAAGAACTTCAGTATCTAACAAATGAATGTTCCAAAGATATATTAGATGTGGGCAGGATAAAATCTCACAGTTTTTGCCTGAAACCCCATGGGTATTTTTGTCAGCATTCAAGAGTTTGACTAAATAATAATAAAGGAAGCCGAGCACAGTGGCTCATGCCTGTAATCCTAGTACTGTGGGAAGCTGAGGTAGGCAGATCACTTGAGGCCAGGAGTTAGAGACCAGCCTGGCCAATATGGTAAAACACCATCTCTACTAAAAATACAAAAATTAGCTGGAAATTACTTGAACCTGGGAGGCGGAAGTTGCAGTGAGCCGACATCATGCCACTGTACTCCAGCCTGGGTGACGGAGTGAGACTCCATCTCAAATAATAATAACAATAATAAAGGAAAAGACACAGATCCATCAGTTAGTCTAACAATGTCATTAGTATTTTTAAACTACAGGAGAGCATATTGAATGCATGATAATGTTATCAAAATCTATAGTCAGATTCTGAAGATACTAAAACTTTGTATTCTTGGGTTAATCAGCCTCCTTATTCCTGTTATCCTGTCAATTCTAGCTTCCCTACTTCATACATTTTTGAAAATCTTTCTCAAATGTTTTACCACCGTGGCATGAAATTGAAATTTTTGTTATTCTTGAAGTTTTCACCTTCACATTTCTGTTCCTTTTTATGATGAATTTTTTTTCTGAAAACTGATTTTTAAAATGATGGAAGGAATTTTAAATCACCATTTCCCATGACAGATTCCAAGCAATAGCATTTTATCCGAGTCAACAGTTATCCTTTATTTTCTCAGTAAGAAGCTGGTAGTGTGAGCCAGTGAATAGTCCATGTGTCCAAAAATGACTGGGAAGTAATGGAGAGCTTGGCTTTGCTGCTGGATTTAGATACAAGTGTAGATAGCCATGCACAAGGACCTATTTAATATCGACATCCATTCTTAAATGTTTGATTTAGTTTAATGTATTTGTCTCCCACCATTTTCATGCTGCTGATAAAGATATACCTGAGACTGGACAATGTACAAAAGAAAGGTTTAATGGACTTACAGTTCCATGTGGCTAGGGAAGCCTCACAATCATGGTGGAAGGCAAGGAGGAGCAAGTCACATCTTACATGGATGGCAGCAAGCAAAGAGAGAGAGAGGGTGTGCAGGGTAACTCCTCTTTTTTTTTTTTTTAATTTGTTTTTCAATGCATGAGAGAGAGTTCTCTATTATTGCCCAGGCTGGCCTCAAACACTTAGCTTTGCCTCCTCAAGCACCAGGACAACTGGCCTTAGCCACCGCAGCTCCCAGGAAGTCCTCTTTTCAAAACTGTTAGATCTCATGAGACTTACTCACTATCATGAGAACAGCAGGGGAAAGACCTGCCCCCGTGATTCAACTACCTCCCACCAGGTCCCTCCAACAACACATGGGAATTCAAAATGAGATTTGGGTGGGGACACAGCCAAACTATAGCATTTAGGCTACAATTTCTCTGACTAAACCCTTAATCTGTAGTAGAAATTGTAAGAGTATCGAGTGCTTAAAAAGATATGAAGCTTTCTTCCAAGCACCCCATGATAAAATGAAAACTTTTTTAAAACATCACTGGCTTTTTGTGAATCACTGATTATAAACCAGAGGTGGTAAGTCTTCCTTGCATGCAAGGTCACACTTGGGTAAGTTCAGTATGTCATATGTCTTTAGTAAGGTCATGTCAGCCCCAAGTATTTTTTTTCCTCAAAAATTGCAACCTGTAATTCTAACGAATCCAAGTTCATAGGAGATTAAATCATTCTTTGTTATCTTTCATTCTTTAACAATGGGTAGTTCCTCTTTGAGCCATGAACTTAAAAACACTCTTAAAAATTAAAAAGCTGGCAATAGTTTATTCCTTAACAGACACTGTGCTGGCACGAGGTGGGGAGGTAAGTCACTCGCTACTTGATTTATCTATGTTGAGATCACACTGAGATACTGTCCCGTTTCTCACACAGGTTACCTGCTACTTGGCCTCATTGCCATGTTGGTAGTTCTGGAAACCTTCTGTGAACTCCATGAGCTGAAAAAATTCAGAAAAATGTTCTATGTGAAGAAGGACAAGGACGAGGATCAAGTGCACATCATAGAGCATGACCAGCTGTCCTTCTCCTCGATCACAGACCAGGCAGCTGGCATGAAAGAGGACCAGAAGCAAAATGAGCCTTTTGTGGCCACTCAGTCGTCTGCCTGTGTGGATGGCCCTGCAAACCGTTGAGGGTAGAATTTGTTTTGCATTATCCTAGAGCATCAGGGTCAGGGTGCAAGGAAAAGGCTTAAGTATGTTCATTTTTATCAAAACGCAAAAGCGAAAATGATGTCACTTTAAGAAATATCTAGTTTGCAATGTCTTATTAAACAAAAATGGAACAAAGAAGGTATGACCCTGGCAGGATGTCTAATGTGAGGAAATGGGATGTACACCTAAAATTCATATGTGACAAAATTACCTAGAACTTACGTAGGAGGAGAATACTTGAAGCAGTATGCTGTTGGGGTTAGAAGCAGATTTTATACTTTTAACTGGAATCTTTGGGGTTTGCATTTAAATCATTTAGCTGATGGCTAAATAAATAGCAAAATTTATATTTAGAAGCAAAAAAAAAAAAGCATAGAGATGTGTTTTATAAATAGGCTTATGTGTACTGGTTTGCATGTGCCCATCCAAAATGATTATTTTTATAGAATCTAAGTTAAACTTACTATTTATAATGCATAGGTAACCATTAACTATGTACATATAAAGTATAAATATGTTTATATTCTGTACATATGGTTTAGGTCACCAGATCCCAGTGTACTTCTTAAACCAAGATTGTAGATATTCTGTTTCTTTTGATTTCTCTTTATACTAAAGGATCTAGAGTTGCTACAATAAAATAAGGAGAATAATAAACTTGAGAGTGAAAAATCATATTATTCTGCTGCAATAAATTTCTATCCTCTTGCAATAGAATGGTGTCAAATGTCTTAACGTGTTTATAAACCTTTTTTGGAATTGAACAAATTATGAATAGGATTTATAAAAAGATTAAGATACTTTATTTTGAAAGTACATTGTAATTTGCAGCCACCTAGTACTAAAGCACAGAACTTAAACACAAATCCCTAAAGGAACAGATTATGTTGCATTAATCTGAGAATTTTAAATTTAGATGCTAAAATGAACAAAAATCACAGTTGGTTGTAATTTTATGCTTTCATATATCAGGAGTGTGCCTCTATGTAGATTATATATATATATAAACATACGTATATATATGTGTATATATATAAAGGAATACACACATATATATATGAATATATGTGTGTGTGTGTGTATATATATATACATGAGAGAGAGATCTCTGTATTGCCCAAGCTGGCCTCAAACACTTAGCTTTGCCTCCTAAGCACCAGGACAACTGTGTATATACACATACACACACACACACACACACACACACACATATATATACATATATATATATATATACACTCCTTCATGGAAAACATAAAGGTCACATTAAGATGATGTACACAGGATACAATTAAGGATTTTAGAAGAGAAAATGAGAAAACCCCTGTGTGATAATGAAAGCTCACTGACCCTTCTAATGGAGCCTTACCTCTCATGGGTAGCTGACCAGGAGTTGGTGTTTGAGGGGTTGGTAAAAATCAGTGCAAAATCAGCACCCTCTGATGAGCTGGCCAAGCACTCTGATCGTGGGGCAGTCCTCCTGACAGTGGGTTGCTCACTCAGTAACCATCTACCTTCTGTACCATGTGCTGCCATGAGCCAATCATTACCAGCTGCAGGGCAAAGGGAAAGCTTCCCTTTTCCCTTCGGAAGGGTTGCTGAAAAATCAACTCACAAAAAAAGGCAGATTAATGAGAAAAGGCATACAGATTTATTACTACCATGCATGCAGAAAGAATTACAGAGTGATTGTCCAACATCGCAATGGGGTTTCAGATGCTTAAATAGCTTACTGATGAGAGGAAAGGGAGATGGAAAAATGTAAGTGATTTTAGAGGGAAAGTATATGATTTTTAGAGGAATCCAAGCGTGCTGCCCTGAAAGCATATTTCCTCCCTGTTGACCATGTCTCTGCGATGGAAAACTGCTGTCATGAGGGCAGATCACTGGTTAAGGGTAGAATAGAGAATCCTTGGGGAATAGAGGGATGCATCATGGCCATAACAGGATCTGCAAACATTCCCGATGGTCACAAAGCTTGGTGTGGTGTAAAGTCCTGAGGTGCTGATGAATATAAATCACAGAAGCTGGATTACGCTTGGAGAGTGTTTTTCTATTTTATGCAATGCAGGAAAAAATAAAAGGCTGGTTTGCCACAGCTGCTTGGCTCTAACATGAGAGGGAAGTTCAAAGTACAGAAAATGAGGAAGTACATGAAGAAAAACTTCTGAATCAGATGTCATCAATAAGTAATAGAGTTTAGTACTTAATTTTAGGAACTGGTATGAATCCGCAGAGAACACATTAAACCTTAATGCCCTTCAAATTGTTGTTGTAAAGGGCAAAGTAGAAAAGTAGGAGCAAGTTTTGCCTCGACCCTTACTCTAGCAGGCAGGAAACGTAAGGGAGGATGTCTTCCCCAGGGTTTCTTTTTGTCTTTGGCCAATGCTGCTGCCCTTTGTTCCCCTGGGAGAAGCGAGCTTGGTCAACCAGGAGGAGCTCTGCGTCAGCCCCTCAGAGGACAGAAACAGGGCTTGCTGCAGGCATGACAAGGAGGTAGCAGATGGACTGGGTAGCTAAGCCAGAACTGACGTTGGAAACCCTTTAGTTGTAAGAGAGAGAGTGGGAAGTTGAAGATGAAAGTAAATACTACCGGATTCTGGGTGATGAGTACAAGCTGAACTCACCTGCTTACCTGGAGCCTTCAAGACTGAGTTCCTAAGAGGCCTAGGGAATACCCTCAGGGTACAACAGCAGCAGGAAGCCTTGTCGTTCCAGGGCACAGTACTGTGTGTGAACTTAAATGTGATGTGTCTGGTAGAGATGTTAATTTTAAAGTAGTGGATACACTCCATGGAAGGAGAGAACAGAGAGTATCTCAGAGTGGGAGTTCCTAACCTTTCAGAAACCCAAAGGAGGAGAGACCAAGGGATGAAGGTAGTCTTTTTTTTTTGCCCCTCCCCCCACCAAGGTAGTCTTTAAATGAATCTTATAAAAGAGGTTCCTAGGACAGATAAAATTTGGGCCAGATCACTCCATTTATGACACTGGTTTATTTCTATAGTAATCACACCCCTAAGATATTTTTTAAGTATTTGTTCAAAAGTTGAAGAAGAAGACAAGTGGGAGAAAAAATAAACATTTTCTGAAGACAGAAATTTGGTAGCACTTAAGAAAAAACAAAATCAAGTAATGTCTAGATGACTGACATGAGTTCACTTTTTATTTTTTTTTACCCGAAAAAAAAAAATCACACTCATACTTTCTCCAAACCAGCTGAATGAGCCTTCTGGAAAATCGATGAGGCGATACTTACAAATCTGGAGACCTCAAGATAACTGAAATAGTCAATGCAAAACCTTTTCATCTCTTTAAAATTATCACTAGTACACTGACCTCTTACTAAAAGCAGCTATTTGCCTCAAAGAAGAAAAGTTTTAAATTGGTACAAGCACACGTTAGAGAATCAGAATAGGATTATCTGTCTCTTATTCAGAGTTCAGTGAGAGCAGAGCTTCCTGATTGTGTGGCATAATACATTTATTTTGGTATTTGTTGTTGTCAAAGCCTCTATGCTGGTGATAAATACTGATATCCTCAATTTAGGAAGGCAGTCCCTTTAGGATGTAATTTCAGAAATGTATATATGGCAAATTTAGAAACAAAAATTTCTGAATAGCTGACATTGAAATGAGACAATATTTATCATTTACTTATTTGAGTATACCCAGTGACATTTTAAATCTGTCTCTGTAGTATGTTTAAGATTTTTCTATGGTTACTTTTTTTTTTAATTCTGGAAGGGTTTTACATTGTGGAAATTTAGTGCGTCCAAGCCTTTTGTGTGAGGCAAGACATAAAATTGCTGAAGTCAATTTTCCTAGTATCTCTCTTATGTAATATGTACTTTCAGGCAAAGCAGCTTTTTGGAGTGCAGTAAGGAACCCAGAAGTAAATAAAAATGCTTTTTAAAATATTTTTCATGCCCTGATAGGAAAGCACATTTAATAAGAAGGAAGCCCTCTCTTTGCTTCACTCAGAGCATACACATACTTACTTCGCATAGAGTTCTAATAAAATTATTACTCTGTTTTTCCAACCCACAGAAAATAAAGGAGAGAGTTGTATTAAAAAGAAAATTTCAGACAATATTAATTCAGCAGAGTTTATCCGAGCATTAAAGGATTCATGAATTAGATAGCATTCAAACCTGAAGAGATTCAGAGAGCTTCACTCTAGCAGCAAGAGCAGCAGGGTTTTATAGGCTGAACATGCAAGCAAAGCGAAGCAACTGCTTGATTTGCTAGGGCTAAGTATTTGTCTTAATTGAGTATGATCTACTGGAAAATCCCTGGCCTTGTTGGTGGTTTCTGACTGGTAAAGGGTTTTCTTTTTCACTGTTTATGTTGAATTGAGCTTGGTTGGATTTCCTTACCTAGGAACCAAAGGGCTCTAGGATCATCTCAGCTTAATGGCATCTTAATTATTTTAACAATTGCTACTCAAATTTTGTGTCAACATAAGCGACATTACGATTTTTGGTGATACACTTTAAAAAATGTAAAAGTCTTCATATGCAACTTGGCAATAATTACTGTGCAATCACTTAGGCAGCCTTAAAATAGTAGGTAGTCTCTCAGTTTCTGTAAAAGCACCTAGAGTACTTGCACCATTCCCTAAGCATCCTGCAGCACTCGGCATCTGAGTAGAACAGTCTGACCACTGTTTTTTATACTGAGAAGGAGAAATGGTCACATCCTCTAGATGCATGACAACTTATCTTACTGAAAGCAACTCTTAACTAAGTATGGAGCCTCACTTACATGTTAGCATGGCAGCTCACATGCTGCTCTCAAAGCGGGTGGCACAGTGTACTCAGAGCCAGAAACCACACACAGGTGGCCTAGCAAATTTTTACCAATGTGCAAAATCCACATTTTAAGCCAATTGTCAGAAACAAATGCTTGGTGCCGCAAAGAAGAACTAGCACTCACACAAAAAGTTTTCTCAGCAAGGCAATTCACTTCTGCAGAAGGGTGCTGCCTGCATCAGTCACGATCACAAGAGCACACTGAACAAAGGAGAGAAGGGGTTTTTATCCCTAATGCAGTTCCCGTCCCTGTGTCCTTCCCCTATTGGTTAGGTTGGACTGCGCCATCTAAGCTGATCCTGATTGGCTAAGGCTTGAACTTTTCTAAATATGGTTAGTGCATGATTTGTAAGAAGAGGCGGGGGTGGGAATGGTCTGTCCATTATAGTACAAGGCATATCTGGATATGTCTGGGCATACCAGGGCATGACTAAAGCAGGAGGGTTGTCTGCAGTTTGGAGACAAGAGTACAAGGAGGTTGGGCTTTTCAGCAAAGGATAAGAATGCTATGTAGTTAAACCTTTTGAAGAGGAATTTATTATTCCTAATACAATGACAGAACATACTCGAGTCAATATGATTACAAAGTATGAATACACACTTGTAGAAAAACATGGCTTTTCCACATTGGTAAAAATTTGTAAGTGAGGCTCCAGACCTAGTTAATTCTCTTCTAGATCAGGAAAAAGACCTAGAAAGGAAACATATGTAGAGAAGAGCAGCCAGTGTGTCAACAGCCCAACAGGAAAGGCAGCCAGAAACCCTCCAGGGCAGACCCAGATGAAGAAGACAGGCAGGGGCAAGTGGCCTCCAAGAACAGCACATTTCTTTTGATGTTTTTTCAGTAACACAATTTTCATGACAACATTAAACTATGTTTATCCATCTAGAGTAAGCGAATAGTGTTTCCATACAGAATGACTAAAATTTATTTTAAGATGTTTCCTTTTTAAGTGATAATTCCTTTTGTCTAGAAAATTTCCTCAGGTTGAGCATCTTGTCTTCCATCATAAAGTAACTTGCTGTCTACATATGAAGATGACACTACTGCTAAAATCTTGCATAAAAAATAATATGTCTATATTATTTTAGGTGAAGAAATTAGCTAAGTTTTGAGAGTCTTTTTCATCCTCTTGGTTTTATTATTTATATAAATGATTGTAAGCCAAAATGCATCTACACAGGTTCAATCAATTTAGTTTATTTTGTCAAGGTTGAGAACATGCCTGTGACACAGCCTCAGGAGGTCCTGGCCACATGTGTCCCAGGTGGTTGAACTGCTGCCTCGTTTTATATGTTTTAGGGAGACATAAGACATCAACCAATACATGTAAGATATACATTGGTTTGGTCTGGAAAAACAGGACAACTCAAGATGGGCAGGTTCCTGGGTCATAGGTGGATTCAAATGTTTTCTGATTGGCAATTAGTTGAAAGAGTTTATCTAAGACCCAGAGTCAACAGAAGTATGTGTTTGGATTAAAATAAGGGGTCATAGAGACCAGGGTTCTTATTTTGCAGGTAAAATCTCCTGGTAGCAGGCTTCTGAGAGAATAGATTGTAAATGGTTCCTATCAAACTTAAAAAAGTGCCAGACTTAGTTAATTCTCTCCTAGATCAGAAAAAAAAAAATACCTTGAAAGGGAAGAGGATTCTCTACAGAATGTAGATTCTTCCCACAAGAGACAGCTTTGCAGGGTCATTTCAAAATATATCAAAGAAATATATTTTGAGGTAAAATATTTCTATTGCTTTCAGAGCTTGCTGTCATGTCAGCATCTTGTTGCTATATAGAGTCTGCTTCATCAGACTTGAGGTCTCTGTTTTAATGTTAATGCTGGTCAGCGGTGTCTGAATTCATTTCATGGAGGCATGTCCAACCACTCATTTCCATCACAGCCTGAACTAGTGTTTCAGGTTAACTTTGGAAGGCCCTTGGCTGAGAGGAAAGGTCCATTCAGTAGGTTGGGGGGCTTAGAATTTTATCTTTGGTTTACATTTCATTTGTATATGCAAATATAAGTATTTTCACACACATAACTCAGCATTTAATTTTCACTTCTAAGCAATGATAAGACATCCAGAGCCCATCAGCCACCAGATATTCAGACCTTCCAATTAGTACACAGGTGTTCAAAGACATCAGCCTAGTTTACTCCTGCCTTACCTTGTTCTTGCTCTGCACAAACATCTTTGGTTTAAATTGCTGCATTCTTTTGGATAAGTGCCCTTTTTTATGTGCTCCCTTGCATAACGAAAGCCTTCCTCTAAGCGGTTGTTACCAACTTAGTACATGGTGTGATGATTGTAATTTAGGACAGTGTGACCTTAAAAACTGGAACCAAGCCGATTCTCACCCATTCAGCAGTGACCAAGCTAGATTTTAAAGGTCACTGTAATTTATGGCACATGCTATAACTGACAGAACTCTATTAAAAAGTAAAATAATAGACTGCCTTTTTGTCACAGTCTATCATTTTTCCCTGAGAATTTGGGGAGCCTGAGAAGGAGAGCCGGCTGCCCCAGGGACCCCTGTCTTGGGTGAGTGAAGCAGAGCCCATGGCATGGGTGGAACCAGACATTGACACTACACATTCTGTTGGTGACTCCCTCCAAAAGGGGCACTGGCTGGAGAAGGATGACAGCACAGTGGGTCAGTATGGAAACCCAGCTGTGCCACCTGGAACACTTCTCAGACCGCCATGGAGGGTCTTAAAGAGCCTAATCACCTACAGTCACATTTGTTTTCTTTCCAGCTGATCATCTGTGTTATTATGTCTGTAGGTTTCAAGGTTCCATGGCTATATCTAAGGCAAAAAGAGAAGTATTTTATGAGTGTTACACAGAACATCTGGCCGAGTGATTGTGAAGTAGCTTTTTACCCAAGTTGTAAAATGAAAACATCCTGTGTATTTATTCCCTTAGAACATAATATGTAAACGGTCCAGTTGCAAGATCTCACTCACACCCAGTCAAATCCATTGAGAATGGCAAGACCGCATCTCTACAAACAATTTAAAAAATAGCCGGCTGTGGTGGTGCACACTCAGGAGGGTGAGGTGGGAGGACCACTTCAACCCAGAAGGTCAAGTCTACAGTGAGCTGTAATGGTGCCCCTGCACTCCAGCCTGAGCAACAGGGCAAGACCTTGTCTCAAACAACAACAAAATAACCCTACAAATTAAAAAAAAATTGGCCCAGCATGGTGCCATGTGCCATTAGTCCCAGCTACTTGGAGGCAGGAAGATGGCATAAGCCTCGGAATTCAAGGTAGAAATGAGCTATGATCATGCCACTGCACCCCAGCCTGGACAATACAGCAAGACCCCCATCTCTGAAAAAAAAAATTAAAACACCCACTGAGAAGAGGTGGCTGTGAATACCTGTGAACCAAGGAAAAAGAAGAAGATGCAATCACTGAGGCTAGAGAAAGAATGTAGAGCTCACGGAATAAGTGAACACTCTTAAGGACAACTTTAAAAATTCAATTTAAGCTACTACATTTATTTAAAAGCTTGGACTTACTAATTTTCTTAAATTCTAAGCAATGACTAAAAATCAGTATTCTGTCACAACTGTAAATAACATAACAGTGAATCATTATCTTTATGGGTAAATAGAATCTCTGTGTGTGCAAACAGTTCAATGTAACTTCACACATTTAAGTTAAGGGCTGTCACTCTCAGTTCCTTTGCATGTGGCTGTATATTTCCAGACCCCTCAGATCAGCCATGGAGCTCCCAGTCATGTGGTGGAGGCTCTGAAGGGGTCCACATTAGGCACTATACCCCCATCTATTCTATGACAACGGAGTAAAATGGTTTCTAAGGGAACTTAGTTCTTCTGGAAACAGGTAAATCCAGGAGCTGTCTAGAAGTGTTAGTGCTCAAGTGTTACAAGAAGAGAGCTTTTCTGGGGGGCAGATTGTGATAATGAATGCAAAGCAATTAGTTTGCTAACTGGTGCTTAGCGAACACTTTTCACAACGGTTAGCTGCTACTATTAAAACCAATATTCGTCATTTTTCTAAAACACAAATGATACCCGCTGCTGTGGAAGTGAAATATGGCACAGGTTTTCAAGGAAGTTGCCCATTTTTTATTTGGAGTATAAACACACATCAATTAGCAATGCGGGGTCATGAAATTCCAATGCTATCTGGTGTCCTGCAAGTCCTCAGGGAAGCACTAAACTCAAGGGAGGGAGAGGCCTCTGAGGATTTGGGCGGAGAAAGTCAAGGCCAAAGGGAAACTTCCCCTTCTCCTTCCGAAGGTTTGTTGAAAATCGGCTGATAAAAGCAGGTTAATAGGAGAAAAGGCGTACTCAATTATTTGATCATAGTTTTTTGTGACACAGGAGCCTTCAGAATGGAGACACAAAGATAGAGGTGAAATTGTCAGTTCTTATGCTTTAGTTCAACAAAGTATGGATAACTGTATAGAAATAAAATTGGACCAAAAAAGAATAATTGAATGCTAAAAGACTAAAGGGGAAACCCAGCAAGGCCTGTCTTTCTAGATTCTTCCTGGCCTCTCTGAGCACGCATCCCTTCCTTCTAAATGTGAGGCAGCACCCTTCCTGGAATGGGGGTCTTATGACCTACAATCAAGTGAGGTAGGTCAGGAAATTTATTTATGTCCAATTTTCACACAGAAAGACTGGAGAGGGACCCCAAGAGTCATACTTTTTGGTTTTATGGCTGGCTGTAGGGAAAAGGAGTTCTGGCTTCCATGACCTGCCTTGGGGAAGAGGGATTCTAGTTTCTATGGCTAGCCTTGGGGAAGAATGGGACTGAGAGACAGGAGGGTAGAAGGTCAGAAAATAACTTTTGCATCTGAGGCCTTCATTTGGGGTATCGTTTTCTGATTCCAACAACATTAGGAAAGGGTTTGTGGGACAGCTGATCCTTGGAGAGTAAGGGTGAGGACATTTTAGGAGGTCAGTGCAAGCCAAGGTGAAGACCCCAGCCAGGCAGCAGTAGAATGGTCACTTGGGATACGACACAGTGGCTCAAGGTGGAGATGCTGCCACCGGGCACACCTGTGCCAGTCTCCAGATGCGGTGCCTTGGGCAGGCTTCTCAACTGCAGCTTCCTTACCTACTACCCACCCTCTCAGGGGGGTGTAAAGATCATAGTGATTTCTTGGAAAGCACTTAGCACAGTGCCTGGTCCATTATGTATCATAATACAATTCAGTTGCCAGTATTATTGAATGACCATTCTGAAGTTTTTCATTCAGCCTGTTTATAAAATAATAATAATATTGGCAGCTAAAGTATGCGGAGGAGTAGTGAGAGACCGCATCAGTTCAGGAGAGTGAGCTATGAGGGCTTCTGAAGACTTGACAGGGGTTCCTGAGTACTTTGACCTGAGGATTGACCTGAGTCCAGGTTGCAGTCAAGTGAGACTGTCATTAGTATGTAGAAAACAAATACTGAAGGCATGGCATTAGGAAGGCTGGCCCACCCATTGATGCACAGGCTAGATCATTTAGAGGGGTACTGGAGCTGGCAAGTACAGCTTGGACCCAGTTCTAGTAATTAAAGTCTGAAAGGGAAGCAAAGGAGAGGGGACAGAAGGGGCAAATAATGCTGAGGGCAGTTTTAACACATAATTAACATGTTTTCCTAACCCGGAATGATTAGAATGCAGAAACATACAGAAGTTTCCAACCTAAAACTAAAATAGTGGTGCTTTAACAAAAAAAGTAGAGAAGGGAAAGTACATTTGTTTCATGCTAATGTTGGGTTTGGTATAACGGAAATATTCACACAGATTAAATCAGATTACCTGTGCAAAATACCTATTACCATGCCTGATCTGACTTTTTTTTTTTTTTTAGTGATGGGGTCTTGCTATGTTGCCCAGGCTGGCTTTGAACTCCTGGGCTCAAGGGATCCTCCTGCTTCAGCCTCCCAAGTAGCTGGAAGTACAGGCATGCACAGCTAGGACTGGCTACATTGCCTGACATTTGGAAGGAAGATATTAAGACTCAGAAAATGGTCAAAGTGGCAACTGCTGAAAAATGTCCAATTGGGTTGATGAAAAGGACATTGGATTTAACTACAAGGTGGACTTGGTGACTTCTGAAAGCAGAATTTGAATGAAAAGACTAGGAGAGGCTGTATAGACACCCCAGTTGCAGGGATAGTGACCATAATAACTGCCGACAAGACAATAGTTCTGATCAACATTTCTAATTGTATAACTTAATGCCTACCTGTACTTTCTGAAATTTTTAGCAATAATTCAAATATTTCAAATATGTGTTTGTGTCCTGCATAAAATTCCAATTTTACACAACACACACACACAAATGTAACATCTAATACCATCCTATTTTATTCTTATGTGGTTGTGAGGCTAATTTCAGAAGGCTAATTTGGTAAAACGTTCTTAGCTACTTACAGAACCAATTGCATCTTTAGATACTTTATAATAATACATTATGCAACATATTTTATTTTTATTTCACCTCATTTAACCGGTGAAGGTTATTTGTCAAATGTATCCATTTCTAAAATTATTTGTCTATCCCAGACACCCTGCAGTCTGAGCATTTGACACAAGATGGCCTTGATGTGAGTTCAGACTATAGAAGTCACCCCCAGGCCGTGCAGTGAGAGCTAGCTCTTCCGTCCTAGAGGTGAAACCTGATCAGAGGGATGATCACTTTAAAAATCAGTTATCCCAAGGGAGAGATTTCCCCACATAATTCTAAAACATTTCCTTGTGCCTCATCAGCATTTAAATGCTGTAGTTTATGAACTGTATGTCCAGGTAATAACAAACGAGCCACCAACTAGGAATTTATTTTAACTGGCTCTTGTTGCACACAGATAATTAGCGCTCACAAGTCCCTGGGACCATGTAGAGGATGGCAGTGCCTTCTGAAACATTAAAGAAAGATATCCAGTAGAGTTATAGTCTTGGAAGGACCTCACCACACATTAATTCTTTGATCATGAATAGTTTTGGTTACTCTGCTAAATGCATACACTATTCCTTAGCTATGTCTACATAAAATAATGTACAAATATGTACTTGAGAACATTCCTTTAAGCAGTTTAACAGTGCTTAAGAACTGCAATGTTTCTGATTTTTCTTTCTTTTATTGGATATCTGTGGGAACATTGCTATTAGGGCCTGAGAGGAAAGAGCCAGCATTATCGTTACAGGAAAGCAGAGGATTTTATATTTTTATACTGTCAAAGCCAAAGAATTTGTTTTGTTTTTAAGGTGAGGAAAAAAGAGAGGGGGCATTCTCTATTCTTTGACATAAATTTATACCTCCAATAGCCCTTCTCTTTAAAATGAAGGCCGTGTGTTTTCATCTGCAGATATGCCCAGAAGTCAGGAGATTTTCACCTGTTCTCGCAATAATTCTAGGTCTGTGTGCTGGGTGATGCCAGACTGGCTACCTATTTCTTCATCAGGTTAATTTATTCCTCCTTAGAACAAATACCAATAATCTCTGCATTCATCAGGGACAACATTGAACAAAATTAATTAAGTAGCCATTTTAGACATATTCATAAAGATTTAGAAGGGATAGATAAATAAAATTGATTTTTTGGTGAAGGAGAGAGATAAAGGAGATTATTGAAGGGCTAGTGCATTTAGGAAGTACAGTACAGTGTGCAATGAGCTACATGGAGGGAAAAAAGGGGTATCTTAATTTTCATTGTTTTGAAATTTAGTGTGAGAATGAACTGTGCCAATGAAGTAAAAAAATCACAGTTGCCAGGAAAACCAAGTTCTTTGCATTTCATATTTTGTCCTAGAATCTTATATTGGGAGGGATTATCAAGATCAGAAATATTTGTTGAGTGAATAAGTGATCTCCCAGCACTTTGTCAAAAACAAATTAGGAAGACTGATTTGCCATCAGTGTCAGAATTCCCAAGGTCTGTCTTCCCATCTCTGAAAGATCAGACTCACAATGGCGACAGATCACACTGCCATCTCTACACTGTTGACTCTGTTTCTGATCCAGGAAGCCCGTGATTCCCGCTGAGTCTACGTTTTGAAAAGATAGGCAGTGGGTGTTCCAACGCCTAACAGGAGTCCACACGTCACACCATCTCCATGTTTTCATGTGAATGGGATAAGAGTGGGATGAGAATAAGAGGTAAGCCAGTGATAACAGGATAAACCCTTAGAGAGTCCTGAGATCAGAAACCTGAACAGACTCGAAGGGTTCGCAGAAAGGGCTAAGTAGGTCAGAAACCAGAGGCTTGACGTCAAGAGAAAGGGAGGATAGGACCTATTTATTTAAAGTAGAAAAGCCAAACTAACGTCATGGCTGCCTCTTCATAAGCTTAGCTGTTCCAAACTGGGCTGATACTGGCCCATTTAAGGGTGAATGGAGCAGTGAAATAATTCTAGCCAATCCCTGGAAAATAGACTATTAGCGGAGCACGCCAACAGTTTTGGTGAATTCTGTTCTGGGTCAGTAAACAGTACTTAAGAATATTAAAGGTAGAGTGACCAACTGCCCCAGTTTTCCCGAACTCAAGGGTTTCCTGAAATGTAGGACTTTCAGTGCTAAAACCAAGACAGTTCTGGGCAAACCTGAACAGTTGTTTGCCCTAATTAGGGGTCACAGCGAGACTGGATTCGTTTATTATTTTTGACAAACACTGAGATACTACACTGTGCCAAGTACTACACTGAGCCTTTATAAAATAAAAAGCTCCTCAAGAAGCTTGCAATGTGGTGGTTGAGTAAGGCATTGCCTAAATAACACAAATGCTGTAGTGGACCCTGTAGTGGACCCTGTAGTGGACCCCTTCAGGACCAAGGCCCTCCCTTCCCTAGCTGGTGGGAGTATTGCCTACTAATGGCTCACTGATGAGTCTGTTATAGTAATTGCCCTCTGCTGAAGAAAGCTTTCCTGCCTAAGGTTACACCTCCTAGTTGGAGAGTCTTGATCTAGTGATGGCCAATGCAAGTTACAAAAGTCCAGCCCTCTTGTTCCATTCCAGGCAACCTCAAGGACCATTCTAGCTCCCGTGTATCCTTTTGGCTCATCTGAGATGCCTGATTCAACCGCAACATTTTTCTTGAGAGCTGGTTTCCTTTAGCATCCTTGGCCGTGTGGCCATCTCTAGGCTGAAGAAACAGAACCTGACTTCTTAGATCCTCCATTCAACTACTTGCAACTAACTGCATGAAAAAGCTGTCTCCTTTTTTTCTCTTCAAGCGAGGCATTATTTTATTTCTCTGAGCAGCTCTCTGACCTGTTTACCCCTCATATTTCTTTACAACAATATATTTTGCAATAAAATATAATTAAAACATCATTTGAATGATCCCAGAATAGGTCTCTCAGCCTCTTTAAATGGATGCTTTCCTTAGGTAAAAGTCAAAAATGCGTGCCTTTTAAAGTGCGACTTGAAGTTCAAACTATATTATCAGGTCTACAGATGAATAAGAGCAATGGGGCGGAAAGCATGTCTGTTTCTCAGCCATGGAAGCTTCTATGACATTCCAATATCCTGCCAAGGGGAAGGGATGTTTTCTCAACACCACCATCCACCGCTACATCCCACGTTAGTGAATTCTGAGGGGCACACTTTCCCACGGGGCATTCAAGGAGTGTTTATTGTCACGGTTTTCTATTTTTTTTAAAAAAAGAACTTCAGATGTGGCAGGAGGGAAGGCTTACGCTTCCATCTGTCAGCTCCTGAAACCGTGTCATTTCTATTCTAGGACTAAAGTTGGAATGGTTATGGCAGCTGCCGAAGAGCATTTGATAAGGAGAGCCTATAACCTTAGCTCCTTATTAGCCTGGAAAGCCTGGGGTCTTGGAAGCTGTGAACTCACTTTGTTACTTAATGGAGGGGATTCCAAACACTGCCTGGTGACCTCAGATATTTCTGCAACCCAGAGATGGGTGCTATTGGATTCTCCCCCACAATCAACTCTGTTCCTGACTTAAGCCAAATGGGTCTACCACGGGGAAGAATCTCATCAATATTATCAAGACCCAGGGAGCATTTTGGGAATGATGTACAGGCAATGTCTGGGTAAGGAACATGCTTGTGATATGGCTACAAATAAATGAAAAGCTTAAATGTGGAGGAGATTGTTGCAGGGCAGTCAAAGTCTTTTGAAATGTCAGGGGCTCCTCCCCATGACTTCTGTCCATTCCTCCTTAGTGTTGGCTTCCAGTTAAAGAGAGCGTTAACCACATATTTGATGTCTCAATCATGAATAAATCCATTTAGCAGCTTGCTTCCTCAAAACCTTTGTTGTAAGTTTATTTTCTCAAATTTAGATTGTCTCCTCACCTACTGAGAAGTTCTGACACTTTTATAATGAGAATGGTGACTTAAATTTAGAATGAGGCAGTCTTAAGATAAAGTGAATTCAATTCAGGCTTTGCCACAGGCTCCATGGTGGTCTCACTATTTAATTTTTATTTTCCTCATTTCCAGATTTGTCTTCCCCACTGTTTTCTTTGTTATGAACTTTAATAGTCAAGCTAGCATTCCGCATCGAGGAAGATAAATTTTACAGAAGTACAGTCATCCCTGCGTATACTCAGCGAAGTGGGTCCATGCAGCTCAAAACTGGTATTGTTCAAACAGCAACTGTACTTTTCCCTCTATTCTTCCCTCTAGTTACCACCCTGGATGTTAAATATGAAATAAACATAAGAAGACATCTTAGAGGTGGAGAGAGGAATGCAGACCAGCTATGGAACTCAGGGTCCAAGGAAGACACACACCACAGAAAAAACTATGGTCCTACACCATCCATGATAGCAAAGACTGAGTGGGGAGCCTAGACTTTGACCCTCACTAGGCTGTAATGAGGTACCCCAATGTCCCTCTATGCGTGGTATCAGAGAAGGCCAAATAGAGAACTGGAAACTACTCACCATGTGGTAATGAATCTCCACTTCCACCCTAGCCTACCTCCATACACACACAGTGTCAACGCAACCTGACTTCAACGTCTCAGGCAGCTTTTCCTCCTGCTTAGATGAGGTCAGAGAAGGCCTACTAGAGAGTCAGGACTTTCAGCACTGCCCAGTGGTAATGCGACCATCCCCACCACAGTGTCAGTGGGGAGACATAATTCCCACCCTCCACTAGCAGTAAAAATACCTTTCCCTGAGGAAGCAATGTCAGACATAGACAACTAAAACAGAAGGTTTAAATAAGATGATGTTTCATGACATAATATTTAAAAAAGCATTCATACCAAAAGCCAGGATGATCTCAAACTGAATGAAAAAGACAATCAATAGATGCCAACACCAACAAAACAGATATTAGAATTGTCTTACCAGGATGTTAAAACAGCCACTAAGACAAAGTTTCAACGAGCAGTTATGAACATTCCTGCGCATAACTGAAAATGAAAAATAGAAAGTCTTAGCCAAGGAGGAAACGGCCTCAACCTGATAAAGAGCATCTATAATAAGCCTACAACTAACAGTATACTTAATGATGAAAGACTGAAAGCTTTCCTTCTAAGATTGGAAACAAAGCAAGGATGTCTGCTCTCACCGTTTTTATTCATCATAGTGCTGAAAACTCTAGCCACTGCCGTAAGGCAAGAAAAGGAAATTAAACTCATAAATATACAAAAGGAAGAAATAAATGGTTCATATTTGAAGACGACATGATTGTCTACATAGAAAATCCTAAAGATCACAAATGACCTAGAATCTTCAAACCAAAGAACAAATTGAGCCCTTGTCTCACACCATACACTAAAACTAACTCAAAGTGGATCAATCTAAATGTAAGAGTTAAAACTATAAAACTCTTAGAGAAAAACATGGAGGAAAATCTTGATGACATTGAATTTGGCAATAATTTCTTGGATATGACACCAAAAGCATAAGCAACAAAAGAAATACATAGGTAAATTAAACTTTATGAAAAATCTAAAACTTCTGTGCATCAAAGGGCACTAGCAAGAGAGTGAAAAGACAACCAAGAGAACGGCAGAAAATATTTGCAAATGACATGTCTGATAAGAAATTAATTATTCAGAACATATTTAAAAACGCCTACAATTCAATTACAAAATACTACAAACAATCCAGTAAAAAGAGAAATGCAATTAAAACCACAGTGAGATACAACATTACTTTTATTATGATGGCTATTATATAAAAAACAGAAAACAGTAAGTATTGGTGAGAATGTGAAGAAATTGGAACTCTTAATAGGAATATAAGAAAATGTAGCTACTGTGGAAAACATTATGGCAGTTCCTCAAAAAATTAAACAGAGGATTACCATATGTTGCAACAATTCTACTTCTGGGTATACACCCACAAGAACTGATAGCAGGGATTCCAAGAGAGAGTTACATACCCATGTTCATAGCAGCATCATTCGCAGTAGCCAAGAGGTGGAAACAACCCAAATGCCCATCAACAGATAAATGAATAAACAAAATGTAGCATAGCCCTACAGTGGCATATTATTTAACTTTAAAAAGGGATGAAATTCTGACACATGCTTTGACACAATTTCTTCTTTTGTTTATTCCTTCGAGATATATAGGGGAAACAGAGGCATGTTATCGGAGGGAGAAGGAACATGCCCTGTAGGGACTCTATATATTACTATGGAAGAGTGAAAGCAGGAATTAATAAATGGGTCTTAGACTACATGTTCATCTGTCTAATTTTACATTTGCTGTCACTTTAGGTTCTATTTGCTTTCTCCTATATTTTCTGTCATTATTGGCACCAGCTCAGTCCCCATTTGTCCTGACTGCAATCAGCTGCTGTTCCAATAGCCTACTCCTATCCCAGAGCCAGCTTTCACCTCGCCGTCTGTGCTAGTGCCAGCTCTGTCCCTGCTGTTTCTAATTTTCTCTTCCTCCCTCCTCCTTTCTCCCCCACCACCTGCTATGTACCCACATCATAATCATTTCTAGATTCTTTCATTGTTTCAAAGCTGCTCCCTTGAGTCATGCTGTTCAACTCCAATATTCTCTCTTAACCCCTTCTCCCACAGGGATTGGCTACATTTCACACTACATCTTTCTTTTCTGTTTTGCCCAGGTGGATTTTAATATTTTTCTATTAGATGATTCATCAAGCCACTGAACAGGAGCCCTTTCTCCTTATTTCCTGTGCCCGGCAAAAGTGAGCTGAATATACACCAACACAGGCAGGATACACGGTGAGCAGAAGCCTCTTAATGTTAGGTTCACAGTGAATGAAATACTGAAAATGGGGATTGGGAATTAACAATTCGTGTTATCAACAAATGTGTATTGAGTTTCTACAATGCAGCAAACACAGTTCTAGGTGCATGAGACCCAGTAATGAAGAGAAGAGACAAAATTCTTGTTTTAGGAAGCTTACCTTTAAGGGGATACATACTACGTGCCAGGCCCAGCTTAGATAATGTGCATGAGTTATCTAATTAAATCCTCACATGAACCCTATAAGGTGGGTGCCACCCCCAAATAACATTGAGACCCTTCTGTTACCTGTTTGAGTCTTCACTTTGTCATCTGTGATTGGCAGCCAATGCCGCCCTCATACGATAAATGTCAGGGGAAGACACTGAGAATTGTGCTCAGAAGACACTGAACGCCTACCACAAACCTGGCGGTTTTTTTTCCAGGTGTTTTATAAGCGTTTCCTCATCAACCCTATCAAATGAATTGTCTTCTCTCAATTTTCACGTGAAAAACCTAATTATCAGAATAGTAGAATAACTTGCTTAAAGTCCCAAAGCTACTAAGCAGCAGAGGCGAATTTAAACTCACTCCTTCCTGATTCTGCTGCTAATGGGTTCAGGTGGAAGTTATTGTTTATTGTGTATCCCTTATGTAAAATGTAATATAACACTACTGAGAAATATTTAAATTGCAGAAGATAAAGTTCTTGCCATTAATAACAATACAGTCTAGTGGGGGTGAAACATTTCATCCCAGCTGTTACAATGAAAGCGATTTGCTAGACTGCAGAAAGGTGGGATACAGTCCCTGTGAGTTGATTTAGGACACATGGAGATTTGTCTTCCATCTTGGGCCTGATGCGTGTTGGTTTGGTGCCTTTGGGACACATTTAAAAGTTGATGGCCAAAGACAATGAAGGGTATGGCTGTAGATTCCAGGCAAGATCCAGCAAATCTGTGGTTATAGGAATTGAAGCTATGGAGTGATGGAATTGTCCCAGACAGGGTTGTAGAGTAATGAGTAAGGAATCTGGCCCAGACAGAAGAACCCAAAGACCCCAATATTTAAGGCAGTGGTCCTCAAACTTCACTGTCCATAAAAGATGCCTAGAGCCTGGCACAGTGGCGGATGCCTATAGTCTCAGCACTTCAAAAGGCCAAGGCAGAAGGACAGCTTGAGGCCCAGGAATTGGAGGCGGCAGTGTGCTGTGATCACGTCAGTGCCACCAGCCTGGGTGACAGACTCCATCTCTAAAAAAAAAAAAAAAATTAAGGCCGGGCATGGTGGCTCGCACCTGTAATCCCAGCACCTGTAATCTGGGAGGCCGAGGCAGGCGGATAACTTAAGGTCAGGAGTTCGAGACCAACCTGGCCAACATGGTGAAACCCCATTTCTACTAAAAATAAAAAAAATTAGCCAGGTGTGGTGGCTGATGCTTGTAGTCCTAGCTACTTTGGAAGGCTAAGGTAGGAGAATCTCTTGAACCTGAGAGGCAGAGGTTACAGTGAGCTAAGATCCCACCACTGCACTCCAGCCTGGGCAACAGAGCAAGACTCTGTCTCAAAAAACAGTAATAATAATAAATTAAAATTAAATAAATTTTTGTAAAAAGTTACCAAGGACAACGATTCCTAGTCTTTTTCACTTCATGGTATTCACAGAAATGATCCTGTGGGTAAAGTACCTGAGGGAAATGAATGAGGCCGTTCATGCAGGAAGACGATCCGCCCAGGGCCTGTGGTTTTCTTTGCCACAAGCCACTAAAAAGTTGAAAGTGTCTATATCTCGTTTAATTCATTTGTGGCAAAAATGATCAGGAAGTTCTGACCTAAAAAAAATCTGCTAAAAATTCAGATTCTGAGGCTATCTCCTCAGCAATTCTGGCATAGTGAGTCCAGGAAGCTACATTTTTAATTAGCCCTGGAAGCGATTCTGATCCAGGTACAATGAGGATCTTTTTTTAAAAAACCTAATTTTAATAGCTGTAAAACAAAATTACATTTTAAGAAAAGCAATGCCTAATAATCAAACATTATAACTGTGCATCTACTTGGTGTCATAACCTCACAAAGAAGAACCACTCCAAGAAACTTTAAAACTTATCAATATTATTGTTCTTACCTAGTAAAATATTCTCTGTGGAAAAAGTGTACCCTCAATAAGAAAATATTAAAGTGTTTTTAGATATGTAAAAAGTGCTTTTAGATATTACTATATAATGCTGATGGTACTGTTTTTCTGAGACTGTTATATGTGTATTGCGGGATAATCAAATGAGTAATTACAATGGTGTCATTGAGAAACGAGTTTTCTAGCAATGCTGACAAAAGGGAAAGATGTAAGATTGATCAGGTTAATGGGCATCCTTAAAACCCAGCATGTTCCATCTAAATACATTTCTCACTGAATGGTTCCAGAGCTCTTTGAATAACTGGCTGTTTCCCAGTATGGGACAGGAAATTATAATCCTGGAACATTTTGTCGCAAAAAGGATACCATCAAAGCCAACTAGAGCCATGTCAAAGTGACCCAGAAACCAACACGAATATGCTGCTACAAGCCAAAGGCAGGAAAATTTTATTATTAATTGGAATAACTTCAAGGGATTGAAATAGATCAACTATGTTTAATCCTTGAGCTCATTATAATCATTAACACTTTTTTAAAAAGTCTTTTGAAATCTTTAGTTAACACTAGGGGACTACTTTTATTATTTTGAATACTAGCATAAAGAGAAATTATCATTAAGTTATCCTATTTTTCCTATACAATCATAACTCAGGAAAACCAAATACATGATGAAAGAAATTTCTCTTTTGGGATAATTCCAGAAAAGAAATTTATTTAATGCCTGGAGTAGATTACCATATTCAGTGGCAGTTAGCATCACAAAAGAAGAGAAAACCAGATGGGTACCTTCTGATGGAACGTCACACAATCACCTCTGAAGGAATCTTTTTATAATTCCACCTGAATCTGATTGAAGCTCTAGATATAACTAATAATTTCTAGAATACAAGGAACAGAGACACATGTTAAATGGTGCCACAGGGACACTGCCTTCACCTAATTGCAGACCCTGTGAAACTTATATAAGACAAATGACCCAGAGTTTTCAACTGAATCAAGATAAAATGCAAGGAGAGGCAGGGAATACAGTAGGAGAGGCTATAATTAAAAATACTTAAGGGACATGTCAATGAATCTTTATCTCTGTATCTTCCTTAGATTTTAATTCAATGAAATTAAATTTTAAAAATCTACAAGAGAAGAAATTGTGAAAACAGGATTGCTATTAGACTGATATTAAGGAATTATAACAACTACATTTGATGAGATTATGATATTGTGATTATCTTTTATTTGAAAGAAATTCGCAATATATATAGTGGGGTAGATCTATATATTCTCACTTATATATAATGAAGTATTTACAGGTTAAATAATACAATGTCTGGGATTTGATTCAGGTCAGGGAGCAGGGGGAAAATGAAGTATAAAGTAATGCGGGTGTGTATTGTACTGATAATTGCTAAGATGCAGTCATGTGTACACCTAGTTCATTATACTGTGTTCTTCACTTTTATGTATGCTTGAAAAGCTACCCCTCAAAAGTTAAGATATATAAAAAAAGAAAGAAACATGATGCAAAGAGTCAGCAGGAAAAGGAGGAATGTTAATTCTCTGTAAAGCAGTGTCCAGAAAAGAAAAAAGAACGAGAAAAGGGTGCTATTGTGAAACAAGCAAATAGCGTTCCAGAAAAGGAGACGGCGAGTCATGAGCGCTGTGGAGAAATCAGGGAATACACAAGCTGAGAAGTGTGCTGTCAGTTTCCAGCAAGGGGTGGTGACTACAGCGTTCAGAAGCTCAAAGAAGGCCTGGTGCGGTGGCTCACGCCTGTAATCCCAGCACTTTGGGAGGCCGAGGCGGGCGGATCACGAGGTCAAGAGATAGAGACCATCCTGGCCAACATGGTGAAAAGAAGCAGTGCTCACTACACCGGGAGAAGAGGGCGGGGGCGGGGGCAGGGAGCCGGCTTCCTACGGTTAAATCAAGGGCTGAGCTTTCATTGTGTTTAAAGATGGAAGATACTTGAACAAGCTAAGCATATGAGAAGAAACCAGTAGAGGGGAAGTGATTATAATACATGAGAAAGATGGGACAATGTGAAAGAGAGAAGTCTCTGAGAGGATGAGGAATGGGGAGACTCGAGACGGGTGATGCTACTTAGTCCAGAAAATAGCTGTCCTCATTTTAGAAGGGCCATTCCATGCTGCATTTCCTCAAATGAGTCATCATCAGAATCACTAAGGAGCTTACAGAAATCCAGTTTCTCTTCTTCCTCCCACCTTGAAGATTCTAACTTTATAAATTTGGAGATTTCAATATAGTAAAAATACAGTAACTTTATTATTTAAAGGCCCTCTGAAGAAGTCTGCTAATTAGCCAGAATTTCCAACTATTGACTTTAATGAGTATTAAACTCGTGAAATGAGTACTTTTTCTTCATCTTTCCTAGAAAACAGACACTCAATCTCTTCCTTGGAGTGAAAACAATATGTTCTGGGTCTGAGTACCTGGGGGAGGAGAACAGGCTCTGTTAATCTTTGTCCAAACAACACTTAAATACCAAGACTGATCTGCTTCCAAAACGTAGCAACAGCCTTCATATCTCGGGGCACAATGATCTTGAGCATGCTTGTATTTTGTCATTTATGGTTGTGGGAGTATGGGAGATTAGAAAAATCTGTTTAAGAAAGTACCCCATGCAGATGAAGTTATTCTTAATTTCACTACAGAAACACAAATAGAGCCTGGGGATGGGATAAAGACAACAGGAAAATCAAATCACCAAGGGCTTTAGCTTTTGGAGCAAAGAACTGGGGCTGCCATTGTAGAAATCTGGTTCTGCTTCCAGTTCGGCCACTACCTACACATCACTGGAGCCAGACATGACTTTTCTGATCTACCCTATTGTGGGTACTAGTTACAACCCCTAACTGCCTTCTGAGAAGGTCACAGCATGAAAAGAACATAACAGATGCAATGGTATTTGGTATAAACATGCTGTGTAGACACAATTATTGTGCTGGTCAATGGCCTCAGTGAAAAATGTATCACTCTAAACAGTTGGTGAAATTAAGCTGTAAATTTCGGAAGAACTTGGCTTTGTAGATAACATGCCAATTCTATCTGCTTCCTGTGAGAATGAAAATGATGTAGAAGCATTTTCTGGCACTGTAACAGTTTATTGATTATGGTGACATAGTATGCATATGACATAAAAATATGTATTAAAAATAATGGTGATCTTATTCTATTTATTCAGCTATTAATTTCATGGATTTCTGATTTCCTGATGGATACAGAGCAAAAGTGTTCATAAGCCGTGAGTTTTCACTGAATCTTAAGTCTCCTTTTAACCCTCCTTCTGTTAATTGTCACTTAAGATATGTAAAATTGACATCTTGGCAACCTGAAAGTCTCTCCTATCTCAGTAAATGGTATCATGACCCGTTTTTAATTAAACTAAAACCTCAAGATTTATCCTTTTGCCCCTTGAAACCTCATACCTTCTTCTCCTTCACCACCAACTATAAACATATCAGATTCTTTTCGGTTGCTTAGATAGGCTCTTTTTTTTCTTGTTTAACACTTCTGGGCTTCTGAACTAATATATTGATGCTAAGACATGTATTTTTACATATTTTAATATAATTGTAATAAACGTGTTTTACAATCAATGACAATTTACAATTATAATTACAATTTTTTTTTCTTTTAGAGGCACAAGGTGTCTTAAATCCAATTAAAAACAAAATGGTAGTGCCCTCTTCCCTCTCCAGATCTCTGTGTGCCTGGCTCAGTCCTAGTCTTCCTGTTGAGCTCAGCTCACACACCATCAGTTCAGCTTCATGCTCTGATGCCACCTTTCCCGAAGTTCTCCTCCCCTCATCTCATCCCACAACTTGTTTTCTTTATAGCACTTTTGCCACTTAAAAACATCTAGTTGTTTGCTTATTTTCTATTTTGTCTACAGCATAAAGCTCCTCAAAACAGGAGCTTTGTTTTGTTCTCAGCTACATCTGCAAATATAGTGCGTGATCAATGAGTATTTGTTGAAGGCGTTGTGTGGCAAGGGCATGTCTTCTACAGAAGTTTATGTGGCCCATCCCCACTATTTCGGTAGTATCTGAGATGAGCAGCTCCCACCTTATCCTCAATGTCCCCACCCCTAGCCCTGCCACCATCACAAGCAATCTCTGTTTTAATCTCTACCATCTAAGAAGTGGTGGGATTTCCAGTGTAATGGACAAAGACCGTGAAGAGTATTTCTACAGAAAGGCATTTGGCAAAAAACTTACTATTTGAACTGTCTCTATCCTAAACCCATCTTGGACCATTTTCACACTGCTATAAAGGAATGTCAGAGATTGAGTAATTTACAAAGGAAACAGGCTGAATTAACTCACAGTTCCACATGGCTGGGGAGGCCTCAAGAAACTTACAATCATGGCGGAAAAGGAAGCAGTCACCTTCTTCACATGGCAGCAGGAGAGGGAAGAGAAAGCAAAGGGGAAAGAGCCTTTTATGAAACCATCAGATCTCAGGAGAACTCACTCACTATCATGAGAACAGCATGGGGGAAACTGCCCCCATAATCCAATCACCTCCCACTAGGTCCCTCCCTAGTGGACCTAGCTGCTGGTGGGAGCAGCTTGGAGTTGCTTAGTCCCAGGAGGAGGCACTGATTCCCGTGTTTTCTTCACTTTGTCCTTATCTCCCTCCTTCCACGTAGTCCAAACTGTCTCTCCAACTGATTGCTCTGCAGTGGTCACAGATTGCTGTGTAAGGAGCCAGTACTGCTGCAGCTTCCGGGAGATATTTCAGTTACGTGGAGCATGAGCAAGGGAGATAAAGTAAAACCCTTATGCTTCTGACTACATTGCACGGGGCTTCCAGAACGTCACAAAGCCAGCCGCTGGCACTGCTCTCAGGGGAAAAAAAACTTTTCTCTGTAATACCTCTCATGGTGTAAGGCCTGATGGCACATTAATAAATCATACACTTATGGTTTAGATTAAGTCATATCTGAATGAGTCATTTCTCTACACAACTCACTACTCCCTGTGTCAGCAAGGCTGATGGGCAGAGGAGACTGAATGTTGGCAGGTGGTGTTATGGGATGACATAAAAGTTTTTACTTTAATGCCCAAGGAAGACTCTGCTAGCCAGGTGCATGATAGTCTGCACTGTTGGCCTTGGCTAATCTAATCTTAGATACCCTGCATAATTGGGAAAGAACGAGAAATTGCAACGAATAATCCAGCAACTTGATCCCCTGGCTTGTTTTCCATTTTAAGATTGGCTCTAAGGTCAGGAGAATGAAGAAGTTGGATGTCTGTAAAGGGAGAGGTTTTGCCCCTGACAGAGCTGCAGAGATGTTGGCAGGGCCTGACAACCAGCTGCCCTCAGCCAGAAAGACACACATGGCAAGTAGCACTCAGGCATCCCGGCCTTGGGAGACCAGGGCCAGGCTTCTGTGACATGCACACACCTGGAGTCCCATTGATCCCACTGCCCATCTGATAGTACTGTTTTCAGCCCAGATGAGGATTCCCAAAGCTGTCCTTGGAAGCTTCCTTCAGTTAGCAATTACTCTGCCTGCTGTCCCAAGACTAGACAATGCCTCCTAACTGGACACCCCTCTGAGCCCAGCCCCTCCTGATTTCCTGCTCTTTTTAAAGAACATTTATTTATTCCAAACCTCTATAAAAAGGCTTATAATTTTAAGAGTACCCCTAAATCGCTAGCTTCTAATCAAGATAAAATTATCTGTCCAGAAGGCAGTATCACATCACCATTTGTTCTGCAATTCCAGATTTCTCCATTGTGTTGTCATTTAATCCGTATTACTATGCTAAGAAATTTAAACACTTTAGAAGGGGCATAGAAGAAAATGGAAATGTATCATAAAATTATTATTATTATTATTATTATTATTTTGAGACAGAGTCTCGCTTTGTCGCCAGGTGCCAGGCTGGAGTGCAGCGGTGCAATCTCAGCTCACTGCAACTTCCGCCTCCCGGATTCAAGCAATTCTCCTGCCTCAACCTCCCAAGTAGCTGGGACTACAGGCATGCGCATCCATGCCCAGCTAATTTTTGTATTTTTTTTTTTTGGAAGAGACGGGGTTTGATCATGTTGGCCAGGATGGTCTCGATCTCTTGACCTCGTGATCCGCCTGCATCGGTCTCCCAAAGTGCTGGGATTACAGGCGTGAGCCACCGCGCCTGGCCTCATAAAATTATTAATAAATTCTTTTCACCTCGGCTACACAATTTATTGTGATAATCTCCTGAATACAAAAACAGTAGCTGGCCAGGCATGGTGGCTCATGCCTATAATCCCAGCAATTTGGGATGCTGAAGCAGGAGGATCACTTGAGCCCAGGAGTTTGAGATCAGCCTGGACAACATGAGGAGACCTTGTCTGTACAAAAAAAAATAGATAAAATTAGCCAGGCATGGTGGCAAATGCGTATATTCCCAGCTATTTGGGAGACTGTGGAGGGAGGATCACTTGAGCAAGGGAGGTCAAGGCTTCCATGAACTGCGTTCATGCCACTGCATTCCAGCCAGGGCAAAGAGGAAAATTCTGTATTAAAAAAAGAAAAGAGAGAGAAAAAAGAACAGTTGTTGTAAAAACTTATCTTAGGTATCAACATAATGATGACATCAGAAATGATGACCGAGTTTGCTATGTTTCTATAAAGAAATGATATATCCTTGTTTATATATAGTTGTTATTTGTCAAATTCTACACAGCATGCGGTACCCACTCCATCATGGAACGTCTCATGCTTGCCCCTTCTCTTCCTCCCTCCCTCTGTTCCTCTCCCTTTCCTATCCTCTCTTCCTTGCTTGATTCTTTTTCTTTCTATCTTACTTTGTATTACAAAATATGACTTTACTAAGTGCTTGTAAGTTTCTCTAAGTAGAGGAGGTACCTTTGTTCCACTTCATCCTTGTGGCTACCCCTGCCATTGACAAAGAGAAAACTTGGCACAGGCCATTCTCAGTGGCTCACACCTGTAATCCCAACACTTTGGGAGGCTGAGGTGGGAGGATTGCTTGAGGCTAGGAGTTCGAGGGCGCAGTAAGCCATGATCCAGCCACTGCACACTAGCCTGGGTGACAGAATGAGACCCTGTCTCAAAAAAAAACATAAAGAAGAAAATTTGACAATAAGGCATATTTGCATTTACCTATATATTAAAAACTAAACCTATAGAAGAGCATCCAGTGGGAAGAAACCAATTTTTCTCCATGTTTCCTGACTCTCCCAATATCACTTACCAAAGATAAACATTATAAACTTTAAAATATATACAGCTATCCTAACATAGTATATATATGTGTGTATATATATTACATATACATATGTGTATATGTATATATAAGAATATATATACACATACTTTTAATATGTATGTTAAATACATATTTATATGTACATATACGTATAATGTAAGGATAGAGATACATTTGTGTGTTTATATGTACATGTAAGGATACATTTCATGTATATATGTGTGTGTATATGTAAGGGTAGATATATATTTTAAAGTTAATGATTATATAGCATTGATGTTTTTATCTAAAGCTATATTATGGTTAGATATACATTTATATGTGTTTGTATACATAAGGGTAGATATATTTTTTAAAGTTAATAATGATTATTATATAGCATTGATGTTTTTATCTAAAGCTATATTTTAGACTTCTTTCCATTCTTCATAATTGCAGAATAGTGTCATTGTACCATAATATGGGCTGCCTCCTTTTTAAAAAAAAAAGTTTTTCTGTTAAGTCACTTACGTTCATTGTTGAAAACTTGGTAAACACAGGCAAGAATGATAGAGTAAAATATCCACGGTGGTGTATGATACTTTAGGACTACCTCATAAGGCTGCCCAGTGGAAAGCTGTCTCTAAGAAGGCCCATTATCCAGCCCTAGAGAGAGAGAATTGTTGATGAAAGCATATCTCAAGGGCTCAGATGGGCCTGTAAAATACTACCCCTCCTCTGAAATCAGTATAAACTGTATGAGTGACAAATATCAAAAGAAATTATTAAAAGGCATATCCGGGTATTGAGTATTCCTTTGGTTTAATCAGTAATAAATTCCCACCGGAGTACTTGAGGTGGTAGCTTGGGTTTTTCAAAGAAATACTGTGTGGTATAACAAAAAACATATCTGGTCTTTGTTCCTGGTTATTAACTTGAGCTTCAAAACCCTTGAGCTTTCCTGACTGACAGGAGTGCTCTTTTTTTTTTTCCTTTTATGTCCAACTCCCACTCAGACAGGAGTACTCTTATTAAGCTATTGAAGGAATTCCTGATGCCCCCCACCCTACATTGCTTCAGGATGGGACTGGTCCCCAGAAAGATCAGCCACATTATTAGAAGATTGACACTTTAGGCCAGCTTGATTGATTTCATCATTCTGGCCTTGGTAATGAAACCACAATAAAAACTCTGGACATTGGAGTCATTTACCCACATCCCATCTTCAGCAAGACCCCAAAATCCTGTGTATATAAATTCTCTTATTTCTGGGACGTTTAATATGGTTGCTTTATTAAATTTCCGCAATAACACAATCTCTGTGTGACTAACTACACAAAATTATGCTTCCTGTCAGTGTTAAAAAGTGTAATGGGAATTAGTAGACCTAGATTCTAGTCCTTTGCCATTAACAAGGTGTGTAATCTATATAAGTCACTTCATTTGCCTATGCCTTAGTTTTGTCATTCATAATAAAGGGAGGGTTGTACAGGGAAAACTGAAAAACAAAATTAAAGAGTGTGAAAAGTGCTTTGAAATATTTAAAAAGTCTCCATCATCTTCAGTACTCAGATTAATCTAGTGTTGACTCATTGTGATGGATCTGAATGTACATCTAGCTAAGGTTAGTGAGTGCCTACTTTGTGCTAGGTAATTTGCTGTGGAATTTCTTTTGTAATTTTGTCTTACATTTCACAACAGACCTGGAAAATGGATGCCCTTATGTTCTCATTTTATAGAAGAGGGAGATGAAGTCTAGCACAGAGAAAAGTCAATTTCTTAAGGATATGTAACCAGGGAGTGACAGAAACCAAGGCTGTGTGCCTCCAGAGCCCTAGTCCTTAGACACAGGCCTCCACACCTTCCAGCTGATGTTCCAACACACCAGATCCCTGCTCTCGTAAGTGCTCAAGGAAGACAAAGAAAAACAAGCTGCTTGTCAGTCATGCTATTTTGATGTTCTTCATTTTCATATTTGTCCTAGCAATAATCTGTTATTCATTATATGTTATTATTTTCCTTTGTTTAAGCAATTGGAGGCTTATTTTTAAGAAGCTTTCCTTTAAGAAGCATTATTAACCATTTTGGTTACCAAATACCTTTTTCTCAAAGCATCAAAATTATACTTGATTGCATTCATTTTAATTGATTGCACAGATGACATAATAGTCCATTATCTCCTACTATATCTAAATTCCTCTGCAGAGGTTACTCTGTTATTTTCATGGAATGGACTGTAGTAAATAGAAAGTCTATCATTTACTTAGGTAGTAATTCCTATGCTACCAGCAAAATAAAATCTATAAATCTTATACCTGGTTGATGTCAGAAATTACCCTTGATTTGTGAAGGAAATTATATAGGATGAAATTGTTCATCATAAACATTTTTTGGCTTCTATATGTCAATGCACTTTCAAATGTAATAGGCCAATTTTCAGAGAGCATTACCGTTTCCAGATGCTGGCTGAGCATACAGTATGCTGGGGAGAGGTGCTGTGGTACACTCAATAGATCCATGTTCATAGTATTTGCATTGTAGCAGTGTTATTTGAAATAATATAATCCGTTTATATTCCTCTGGGCCACGAATGTTTCTACCACAATTATCAGAAGCAGGAAAGAGAAGTAAAAAGCCATTCAGTTTAAGAAAATGAGGGGTATGCTAGGGCCCTGTATTAGTTAAAGTAATGAAAGCTTCTGTGCAAATAAATATAAAAACCCAGAGGTTTACACAATAGAAGTTTAAGATGTACAGCCCAATGCATGTTGAGTGGGTAGCTTTTCACATAGTGATTCAAGATCTTGACTGATTCCATTTTGTGACTCTACTCTCTTGTAAGGCTGCAGAGTGTTTCATTTCCAGCAGAACACTATAGTATTTTAAAGAATATTTAAAATTGTCTTAATGTCAATAGAACTTAAATTATCAGCAAATGACCTGGGGAGAAAAGAAGGAAAACAAAGGATGTTATTTATATAATATGAATATTCAATGTCATCAGGCTCTGAAAGCCTGCTATGTTCACCTTCACAGCAGGGATGTAGAAGGTGAGCGATGTAGAAGGATGTAGAAGGTAGAGCGAATCTTCTTTCTGACTGTGATGGTTAATTTTATGTGTCAACTTGACTGAATTAAGGGATGCCCATATAGCTAGTAAAACATTATTTCTGGGTGTGTCTGCAGGGGTATTTCTGGAAGGGTGTTTGAAAATAAGCATTTGAATCAATAGACTGAATAAAGGTCCTCTCCACTGCCCAGAGTTGGTGAGCGCAATTTATTGAGTGCCCAGATAAACAAAAAGGTGGAGAAAGGGTAAATTCTCTCTTTTCTTATCTGGGTTATTCATCTTCTCCTGCTCTCAAACTGAATGTCTTCCTGGCTTTCTTTGTTCTCCGACTTGTAGACAGCATATTGTGGGACTTTTCAGTCTCCACAATCATGGAGACTGAATTCTTTTACTAAATTCTTATACTAAATATCCTCTTATGTATCTAGACATATCCTACTGGTTTCTGTTTCTCTGACTAATAAATAGACATTAGGTGGATGGTGATAGGATTTGGCTGTGTCCCCACCCAAATCTCATCTTGAATTTTAGCTTTCATAATTCCCACATGTTGTGGGAGGGGCCCAGTGGGAGATAACTGAATCATGGAGGCAGTTTCCCCCATACCGTTCTCATGGTAGTGGATAAGTCTCACAAGATCTGATGTTTTTATTAGGGGTTTCCCCTTTTACTTGGCTCTCATTCTGTCTTCCCTGACACCGTGGCTCTTTTTCTTTATAAATTACCCAGTCTTAGGTATGTCTTTTATCAGCAGCATGAAAATGGACTGATAGAGATGGATACTTTGACAGTATCCATCTGGGACTCTTCTTTTTCTCTGTATTCTTGTTACCCAACTCCTTCTGACCCAGTCATTTTTTTGGTGTTTGTTAACACATGCCTGCCATGTTTAGTAGGCTTTGTGCAGCACCATTCAGGATAGAGGTCATCAGCATCACTCTAAAACAAACACTAGTTCCATGCCCATCTCATCCTCCTTGGCAAGGGCTCCACACACACTGTGCTCACATTAAGTAGTGAGTGGAATATGGGTCATGTTCTAGAACTATATAGATCCATCACAGCTATAAACTGAATGCTTGTGTCCTTCAAAATTCATATGTTGAAATTCTAACCCTCAAGGTGATGGCATTAGGAGGTGGAACCTCTTGTAGTTTTGGGTTCCTGGGATTAGTGTCCTAGTGTCCTAATAAAAGGGACCCTGGAGACTGCCTCCCCCCTTCCACTATGTGATTACACAGTGAGAAGATAGTCATCTATGAACCAGGAAAAGGCCATCACCAGGTACTGAATCTGCTGGTACCTTGATCTTGGACTTCCCAGCCTCCATAACTGTGAGAAATAAATTTCCCTTATTTGTTGGCCACCCAGTCTATGGTGTTTTGGTATAGCCTGCACAGATCAAGGAAATTGCTAAAACAATTCGAAAGAGTGCAGAGAAGATATAGACAGCAGTCAATAAACTTTTAATGGCATTTATATTGTATATATCATATAATAAAATGCTGTAAGTATTGTAGATTCACAAGATTTATTACTGTGTATCATGGGTCTGTTTAGCACTGGGTCATTAAGCTTTCTATTTCCAGGGCCACATTCCCACTTCTCAGCGATTACGTTAGGATGTGCATTTCACTTTCAATAGGGTTATCATCCACAGATCTCAGAGCTCTCTGTCTCATTAACAGGAGCTTGTGTATCCCTGCTGTGATACAGAGTTTATTTTTAAGTATTTTAGGCACCTCACTGTTGCCAACCCTCACCCTCACTCTCAAATAACTACAGGTGACATTCAGTAATTATTTGTTGTCATCATTAATGATGATTTATTGCAACATTTAGTAAGGTTGCAACATTCCGTGCCCAAGAAAATAAAATACTCTATAAATGCTACTAATGGGAAATTAAGCAGTTCTATGGAAAATGGCTGGAGTTAGTGCCATGGCATTGAATGATGTTTTCAGATAACCCTAGGAGAGTGAACAGCTTCCTGGGTTGAATATTTTGATAGAAATCAAAAGACCCAGCTGCCTAATCACATCAAGCTCTGATTAAGCAACTCTCAGTGCCTGAAATCTACCCTACTCAGCTCAGCTTTAACTGACCTAAACCATTAAAGTATGAGTGTTCTGCATACTTAATAATAATTGGCACATCTAACTAACCCCTTAGAGTCCAGCAGAAAGAAGGAACTGAGATCACAGGCATGACCACTTTGAAGACTAAAAGTCTGGTGAGGAAGAAAGTGTTGGGCTGTCAGGAACTGATTCAGTTCATCTGGCTAATTGAATTGGCACGTGTCTCTGGTAAATATGGGTATCCTCTAGCAACGAGAGGAAGGTAGGGTTTAAATATGTCTTCCCTGATAATGTTGTTTTCAGGCAGTAGATTACAATGAAAGCAAATATTTGATCAGTTACACCAAGCATACAAACACTTTCAGCAAGCAGTTGCAGAAACCTCAGACAATCTTTCTTGGAAGCTCAGCAAAGCTCTACCGTTTTCAGGCACTCCAACAGGCACCTGACATAAATTGTTTCCTCTAAGGTCAAGACAATAATATTCTGAGGGCAAGATCAGCCAGCCATAGAATCAGATCAGGTGACAGAGTCCTCCAAGAAGCAGAGGGCTCTGACCAACAGGAGTACCAGGAACTTACACTTCAACCCTGCTTTTAACATATCAGGCTGCTGGGTCTGTCCCTGGTTTAGACCTTGGTCTTCATGTATAAGCAGGGGCTGGAGAATCTTTTTAGTCCACCACATATTTTCAGCACCACCTATTTATCAATATAAAAATTATTTCTAAAATCCCTTCTCCTAATCATCAAATCCCCTGTATATGATTTCTATAGCCATATTGGGAGGTCCTAACTAAGCACCTCAAGTCGATCAGTTGTGACCAGACCGCAAGCTTTACGGAGGCAGGTGCTTTAACCTGTTTTGTCTCGTGGAATAGTGCCTCAACAACTCTGTGTACTTCCTGCTTATTTGACAGTTGAATGAATGAATGAATGAGTAAATGTCAGCAGATGATTCAGACACTTTGCAAGCTAACTAAGCACCTTTCGTGTTCATATTAAAACTAATTAGCACACACATAACGTGTTTATTCTAAATAATTTTTAAAGTAAGTTACCACACTGACAATGTAACAGGAGCACCCCTGGGGAATGGCCTCAACATAAATGGGTAGGGAAATGATACCGGAGGTGAGAGAAAAAGCTCTGTGAATTTGCACAGGTATTATAATTTTATTTATGTATTGAATGTCTGATATCATTCATCAACTCTATATGGATACATTTTAGTAATTTAACAACTAAATGGATACGCTTTAATAATACTTTATTTAATAACTGTACACAGGTGCAGTGGCTCATGCCTGTAATCCCAGCACTTTGGGAGTCTGAGGCTGATGGATCATGAAGTCAGGAGATCGAGATCATCCTGGCCAACGTGGTGAAACCCCATCTCTACTAAAATACAAAAATAAAACTAGCTGGGCATGGTGGTATACATCTGTAGTCCCAGCTACTCAGGACGTTGAGGCAGGGGAATCGCTTAAGCCTGGGAGGCAAAGGTTGCAGTGAGCCAAGATTTTGCCATTGCGCAATGTCTGGTGACAGAGCAAGACTTTGTCTCAAAAAATTAAAAAATAAAAATAACTGTACACAGTTCCTTTAAGTACTCTTCAGATTCTGAGAATACCTCTGGCCACCCCAATTAATCACTTGAGCTCTTCATTATCCATGTGTGGTCACATTCAGAAGAGGGTTGATAACTATTACTTTTGTCATTGTTGTTGATAGAAAGTTTGATTCTGCACCTATTTTTAATACAAATGCACTTTATTTCTTATATCCTGCTCGTAGACAAAAAAACTCCTCAAAATCACCTGGGGAAAAAATGGGGGGTATGCTTATCACACGTATTCGCTTGTCTCCACCTTCTGCTGCTGGCAGTTACTCTGGGTGTCTATCAAAGAACGTTTCTCTACCATGTGTTCCATCTCTCCACCTGCAGCTGAAAAGCCAGTCTCACTACTCCAGTGTTCTGGAGCCACTTATTTTATTATATTTTAACAAGACACATACAAACTGAGCAGCAACAAGGTCACACTGAAAATGAACCGAAGCTTAACCGAAGTGTAGCCCGGGAGAAAGTCCCCAAAGGAATAGCAACATCCAGTACAAATAAAATGGTGGGTTCCTCCATGCAAGGACTTAGCAATAACCACTAGGTTCTGGGTCTATATGAGTCCCAGACTATCTGGATCTTCTGTCCCAAACGCCATATATCCCCATCTCTTCAGCCAGAAGCACCTCTCATTAGTAAATGTGTTAGAAATGTGCTGACAATAATGAATCTTAATAGGGGATCATTGCTTTCACTCACTCATAGGACAAATATTTTTATCATCTACAGTCATGAATGACATAATGACTTTTGGTTAATGACAGATAGCACATACAATGGTGGTCTCCAAGATTATAATACCATATTTTTGCTGTACCTTTTTTTTTGGAGACAGAGTCTCACTTTTTTGCCCAGGTTGGAGTACAGTGGTATGATCAAAGTTCACTACAGCCTTGATCTCCTGGGCTCAAGCCTCCTGAGCTGCTGGGACACTGCACCCAGCTAACTAAAAATTTTTTCTTTGTAGAGACAGGGTCTTGCTCTGAAGCACTGTTGGCAAGAATGGAGAGAAATCAAAACCCTTGTGCAGTGTCAGTGGGGATGTAAAATAGTGGAAAACAGTATGAAGGTTCCTCAAAAAATTTAAAATAGAACTACCTCACAGTCCAGCAATCTGATATCTGGATATATATCCCAGAGAACTAGAAGCAGAGTCTCAAAGAGATACTTATACATCCATTTTCATAGCAGCATTATTCAGAGTAGTCAATAGGCAGAAAAAAAAACCTAGATATCTTTGCCTAATACAAGGTCACAAAGATTTTCTCCTAAGTTTTTTCTATAACTTTTATTGTCTTAGCTCTTACATTTTTGTCTGTGATCAATTTCAAGCTGATTTTTGTATATTTAGGTAAGTGATGAGGTTCTATTTTGCATACAAGATTCTGGTTAGGTATCAATTTTCTTGTCTACTAAAGAAGAATAACATTATCTACTTTATAAAATTATTGTGAGGATCAAATAATACTGGCTCATAGTTACTGAGTTTGAGTTCTTAGAATATGCTGGGCAGTAAATATCTCACATGTAGTGACTCATTTCATTCTCACAATTACCTTATCAGTTATTATCTTCATTTTACAGATTTAAAAATTGAGACACTCAAAAGCTAAGTATGCTTTTCAGGGTTGTACAAATGAAAAGATTTAGGGATGAAAATCAATTCCAGGCAAATGGGCTTCAGAAACTATATTCTTAACCAAAATACAGCATCAAGTCCCTAGAAATATAAAAAACATTTCTAGGGACTTGATAATTACATTAATTATCTATTGCTGTGTCACAAATTATACAAAAATTTAGTGGCTTAAAACAGCAAAAACATTTATTATCTCACAGTTTTTGTGGGTTGGATATCTGAGTGCAGCTTACCAGGGTCCTCTGCTCCAGGTTTCTCACAAGGCTGTTGGCTGAAGCTGTGGTCTCATCTGAAAACTTGCCTGGGGAAAGACATGCTTCCAACTCACACGTGTTGTGAGGATGTGCTTATGACTCACACACTATATTGTGAGTAGTTCTGTTGAGAGACCTGCATAGCAAATAATTGATGTTACCAGCCAATAGCCAGCAGGTAGGCTTCAGTTCCTCACGGGCGATTGGCTGGCGATGTCAATTCCTTGATATGCAGGACTCTCACTCGAACTATTCACAACATAGCAGCTTGGTTTCCACAGAGTGAGGATCAAAGAGATACATGAGGCAAGAGGGGAGGTGGCAATAAGGAAGCCACAGTCTTCTTGAACCTAATGTGAGAAAGGACATCCCATATGCCTTTTGAATAGTCAGCACTTTTGCCATATTCAGTTTATTACAAGTGAGTCCCTAGGCTCCTGCCCACACTCAAGGAGAGAGTCTTGCTCAAAGGCACAAATGTCAAGAGCCAAAGGTCACTGGGAGTCCTTTTAGAGGCTCTGTATCATGATAACCATTGATTTCTTCCCCTACTTTTTTTTTTTTTTAGACAGAGTTTCACTCTTGTTTTCCAGGCTGGAGTGCAATGGTGTGATCTCAGCTCACTGCAACCTTTGCCTCCCAGGGCAAGCAATTCTCCTGCCTCAGCCTCCTGAGTAGCTGGGATTACAGGCATGCATCACCACATCCGGCTAATTTTGTATTTTTAGTAGGGGTTTCTCCATGTTGGTCAGGCTGGTCTCAAACTCCCGACCTCAGGTGATCTACCTGCCTTGGCCTTCCAAAGTGAAGGGATTACAGGCGTGAGCCACTGCACCTAACCTCTTCCCCTACTATTATCTCATAAATAGGAATTAGGTTTTTTAGAATGATTCTTTACATCTATTTTTCTTTAAATATACTTTTGAAGACTAAGAACTCGACTATCAGGTTTTAGAGAAAATTATTTCAATTACCAAGGAACTAAATTTACAAATTTCTACCTCTAGTACTTTTTTTTTTAAAAAAAAAATGAATTACAGAGCACTCACGGCTTTACATTCATAAAGATTTGAGCAAATTTCTGCATAGATCTCAGGCAGAGTGTTTTCTTACATCCCATCAGTGAGACTCTGTCACCTTTTGATGTTGAGGCTTTAAAATGGCATGTCCAGCTTTTTAGAGGTTGAATGAAAATAAAAGTCTTTTACCGATTAAAAGAATGAAGAAAGAACACTCAACTCCTTGGTGGGATGAAGAAGAGAGTATTTGAATTTCCCTTAAGCATTGAGCTCTCTGAAGAGTCAAGATTCTATGCTATTGAAGGGGAGAATTGATAATTCAGCTCTTGGACAATATTAGCAATCCCTCTCTCTTATGTATAATCCTCTTCCAAAGAGAATCTCAGCTAACTTTAGAGATGTGGCAAGAGAAATCACCTGATCAACAGCATTAACAGCTTAAACTTTGGAGTTTTTTCTATGGATCTCTCAATACCGGCTGCGATGCCTGCTGTGCTTCAGTGTACATATTTATTTCCAAGCAAATAGGACTATTAAGTGGAGGTTTTTTTGTCCCTAAGAACCACTTTCAAGCAGCCTTTCGCCAGAGATACCAATCACCATAGAATGTGGGAGGTCCCTTCCACTAGAGGATAGGAGTTACTCCAGGACTGCTTGGCTGCTGGCTGTGCCTTTATTGGTAACTGTTTTTAGAGCCTCAGTATCTTGCCAAAGAAAATTTGAACCACCTGAGTATCTACCTCAGTGCCTTTTGAATAGTTAGCACTGAATAAGTATTTGTTGACTGAATGAATGGATGTCCTATGGGTTCATGCATTTGTAATTCTATTCAGGATGCTGTATCTAGGTTCCTTATCCTACCTTTCCAGACACAGTTTCAATGAGTTAAAGGAACCTCCTGCCAGGAAGGATCATTAGCTACCTTATTTGAGCTGATCTTTGTTCTGGAAGGCCCAGAGCTAAGGACAAAACCTACAGCTCCCTTTGCATAAGACTTGGATACCTTTAATTCTGTCTGCCCCGAACTGCCTACAGTCACATGTCAGCCACGTTGTGCTCAATCCGAGGACTTATCTGCACGGCCACACTGCACCTGCTGAGGGCTCCTCTGACTCCCACTGCTGCTGTCACCAAACTCTCTAACACATCAAGGGAAGCATTTGGGACATGCTTATGAAAACTCTTCAAACATTTTGGTACTTGGTTCAAAGACAGAAACCTGGCAAGCGCCAACCCGTATTCCTTCTGGGCATTCATTAGGTCCTAAACATCTGAGCTTTGGCATCATCTGGCTTGCCCGCCACAAGCTCCTTGAAGTTCTCTAGGAGAGAGGAACCAGGCAATAGCAAGTTATGGTTCAGTATATGAGACCGCCTGTTACATTCATGCAAAGAAGAGGAACATTTTCCCCAGTACCCCCAGTATACCTGTGCCCCAAAGAATCTGGTTGTGTTTGCCTGAGAGATGACAGGGCTCTCCTGGACAGCTGGCCCTGGCCTCTGGTCATGAGTGAATCCATGAATTCATGAATGAATGCAGATCATGGGTGAATTCTTTCTGTGCCTGTCCATGTCTGTACAACTCTGCATAACTAAGGTCTTCAAATCGCCGTATGCTCTGCACATTTAGAATAATATCTGTTTATCTATGACTGACCACATGCCAGATACATTTCTGAACACTTTGCACAGTATTAACTGACTTAATCTTCAATGCAACCCTATGAGTGAGCATTATTTTAGCCTCCCTTTTTCAGATGAGGCATAGAACTTAAGTAACTTGCCCAATGCCACCTTGAAAATGAGAAATGGAGATGAATTTGAACCTAAACATTCAGGCACCAGAACTCATGCCATAATAAAATCTTGCCTTTCATATTTTGTATCTAATTCAGTTATCTTATAAAGCAAGAATATGGGCCGGGTGCCATGGCTCACGCCTGTAATCTCAGCACTCTGGGAGGCTGAGGCAGGTGAATCACTTGAGGTCAGGAGTTTGAGACCAGCCTGGCCAACATGGTGAAACCCTTTCTCTACTAAAAATACAAAAATTAGCTGGGCGCAGTGGGGGATGCCTATAATCACAGCTATTCGGGAGACTGAGGCAGGAGAATGGCTTGAACCCAGGAGGCAGAGGTTGCAGTGAGCCAGGATCGTGCCTCTGCACTCCAGCTTGGGTGACAGAGTGAGATCCTATCTTAAAAAAAAAAAAAAGTAAGAATATGACTGTGCATATTTCTTTGTGCATAATTTAGTACAATGACACAAGGATAGAAGCATGTGACAGATATTTATTTTGATGATAAGCAAGCTTTGCCTGTCTTGGTAAAGTTCTTTAGACATGATGCAATTCCAAATCAGGCCATTCTCTTTATCAGTATGCCCAAATCACCCGTGGAGACTCCGAGGAAGCTCACTACATTGTCTTTGATTCAGCAACCAATTTTCCTGGCTTTGGAGTCGGAGTCACATGACAGGCTAGGAGGTAAAAGCTGTATTGTGGAGAAATAACTCCTTGTCAATTTCCAGTTTCTGTTATTACCTAAAAGGGACCTGGCGGAGTGACACTGCATGGCCCAGAGTGGCTTTAGCTGAAGAGTTCACTTTACTGACTTCTAGGCAATTTAGTACCATTATGAGTGATCTGCTCTCTGTCATGCTCTATCATTTCCTGACACTTTCCCTTCTCACAGCAACATATTCCTCCCCAGGATGCCCTTATATGGCAGCTATGCCCAGGGCAATGACCCTAGCTCCCAGTTATTGTTTTCCTTGTGCAGGGATGAGGAAGGAAAGCTTCCCCACTGTCGTCTGAAGATTCATTGAAAATGAACTACAAAAAGGCAGATTAATAGGAGAAAAAGGCATACACATCAAATATTTTAACATGTATAGCATGGGAGAATTGCAGGAGAATGATTATTCAATAATACATTGGGGTCCTGGTGCTTTTATGCCCTTCTTCATAGGAGAAAGCGAGAAGGAAGTGCAGGAGTAAATAATTTTTAGGAAGAATGAATGCACCTCATGTTCAGATAGCAGAGATAAATAATTCTCTTAGGTAATTGAATGGGACTGGAGAACAAACGAAATTCAAAGTTTGAGCTCTAGGTTTGGTGTTTAATTTTCAGTCTTTTTCTCCGTGATGAGTTTTAATCTTCTCTGGTTAATGAAATTTCAAGGAAAGGATCGCAGGCAATTCCATTTCTCTTTGGGAGTCTGGTTTCTGGGTAGTTAAGGGAACATCAGAGAAAAGCCTCAGCCTCTGCTTTGGGAGAGACAAAGGTGTGAGAGATGGGGGTCGGGGAAGGTCAGAGGGACCTTGAGGCTTTTTCTTTACTTCCATATTTTGGGAAGTTATTTCCCAAGCCTCAACACTTATTTATAAAACCAGATTAGCCACTCCAGCCTGCTTACAGGGCTGCTGTGAAACAGGGTTAAAAACGGTTATATTGGTCACCTGCAGGGAAATTATGCCAGGAGGCAAGATGCACTTAATTAGCTGTGACAATTTCTAAAGATATGCTACAAATAAACTTTTTCAATTCCACATAGGTCCTTGAATCCTCAGATAATCCAGTCAAAGCTGATCCTTTGCCCTTGCCGGTGACCGGCAGGTCTTTCCAGACACTCAGAGCGGCCAAGACAGCATTTTTAAAAGCGCCACTCTATATTTAGCAGTCCAAATTGCCTACGGCTTCACTCTCCCTTTGTACTTGCATCACCTAAAAAAGCTCCCCTTCACATGCAAGGTCAAAGAGATTGGGCAGACATTGATTTCTGTTGCCTGTGGAACCCAGAATAACTCTACTACTGAAAATGTTGCTCTAGGGGGGAAACTGAAAGAATGGATGCTGTTCAATTCAACTTCGGCAAAGTGCAGAGGCAGGAGAGAATTTTAGCAAGGTTAGTGCACAGAGGCCCTGGCTTCCCCTGTCCAGAGAATTCCAAGTTCATGTCAGGCCAGGACGATGCCTTGGGATCAGAGGTTGGGCACAAGGCCCTGAAGCTCCCACTCTAACTTTTCTAGCTCCTCTTTTTACCTTTCATATATTTTCTCTTCTTTTGTTCTCGCTTTTCCTCCTCCCTTCTTTCTTTCCTTACTTTTTTCTTCCTTTTTTTTTTCTTCTTTCTTCCTCCTTATTTTTCTTCTACTCAGTCCTCAATTAATAAGCTCTGACTGTTTTTAAACAAATGGGCTCTTTGCCTGAGGTACACAGATCAGGAACCATGGCACCCGCTTTTGAGAAAAGAAAGGCTTTACTGCAAAACCATCAAGCAAGAAGACAGGAAGTGGGTTCAAATCTGGCTCCTGATTTGGGATCTGGGACGAGTTTTAAGGGATCAGAGGGCTAGGGATAGAATTTAGGAATGTTGACTTGACAGGGTCTGAATGGAACTACGTTGACACAGATTTTAGCACAAGATCTTCTAGGCCAATGAACTTTTTGCTTCTGAAAGAGTTCCAGTATTCAGGTTCTGGTCATATCCTAGTCTTGGTTCTGATAAAATTGACTGGTTACGAACATTATTAGAGGTCAAAGCTTTTTCTCTTGAGCACGTAGCTGGGCTACGTGACTTACAGTTATTTCGCTCTGTTATACCTACAAGGTAACTTGAAATGTTATCATCAGAGTAGGCCCAGTTCAGACTGGTCCCACAGTTAATAATACTTGGTTTGGTCCAGAAAGGCAGAACAATTTGAAGTGGAGGCTTACCAGGTCATAGGTAGATTCAAAGATTTTCTGATTGGCAACCAGGAGTGGTGGCTCACGCCTATAATCCCAGCACTTTGGGAGGCCAAGGTGAATGGATCCTTTAAGACTAGGAGGTTGAGACCAGCCTGTCCAAACTGGTGAAACCTGATCTTTACTAATAATATAAAATCCAGCTCTCCTTTCTCTTCTGGGAAATGCACCTTCTTCTGTTCCAAGCATATTGGTTTAGTGGGAGCTGCTTTGTCATTAGAGAATACATCCTGGCAAAGGGGAAGAAGAGGAAAGAGGGCGAGTGACCATCACCAAGTCAGAGTCTTGCTTTAAGGATTTTCCAACTTTAGCCAGAGGAAAAAAACACAGTGTCTCTCTGGGGCTAAACCTAGGAATCCAGTTTCACCACTTTTACCTATGTGACCTTGGGCAAGTTATTTTGACTCTGTCTCTTAGTTTCCTTCTGTAAAATAGGGATAATAATAGTACTTACCTGATAAAGTGGTGAAATTTTGGTGAATACATCTAAAAAATTTAGAACAATATTCGGCACACAATAAATTTTCAATACATTTTGTGAGAAATGGGAGCTGCCATTTTCCATCCCTGTTCCCTACCTATTGGAGAAAGATAATCAGAGCTAAGAAAAACTACAGTGGAAAAAGTAAGAGGCCAGCGACAGATAAAAATAGATAGCAATGCCCTACCACTACCCTGTATCTCTGAGTTAGCTGCTTCCTGAGGCAAGCCTCATCCCTGACTCTCCTGGGGCTATGTTAGCTCCCCCACAAATTTCTGCCTTTGCTTGAGTTTTGAACTTCTCATTCTTTTACTTTTAACTACTTGTAAGTTGTATCCCTTTTAAATATGCTTTAGTATTTAAAGTAGGTATCCCACAGACACCATATAGTTGGGTCTTGCTTTTTTGGCCCATGATAATAATGTTGATGATTAATAGCTCTTTTACATTCAATTGTTATAAAAGCTTGCACATTTACTCCTTCACTTGAAGAGAAGACTGAAGCATAGATGATGAATTGTTTGCTGAATAACTTGTATGTAGCTTAATGCAGCTGAGACTAGAACCCCAGGGCTAGAAATACCCCAGTTGCTCTTTCGTCTTTCCCAACCATATAGCTGTTATAAGAGATAAGGTGTCGGGACCTTATAAAGCAAAAGTTAATAGGTAAAAACCAGTAGTGAAGATTTCAAAGGTTACTGCCTTTAGGAAAAACAGTTGCCAATCACTTTTGTTTCCAACCTTAGGAAAGAAATCTTCACCACTGGCTTCTACTTCTACTTCTTAACTTTTGCTTTTTCCAGACCCAGCATATATATAAAGCAAAGATGAAGTCACGGCCAGAACCTCTGAAGGGTTTTTGGTGCTGCTCATGTTTCGCTGCACTCATTGCTGCCCCTTCCTTCCTTATCTCAGATATGCCCACCAGGATTTCACCAAAGGAGAAGTTACAAAGAGCTTTCCAGGCCTCCTCAGGGGAGTTGGCTAAAGTTGGCATTGCCCTTGATCTGGATATTAAAACCATTCAAAAAAGATACAGATATTTTGAATTTCACCCCTTGCTCTGTGAGTAATCCTTTTGTGAGAATGACTATTTTTCTTTCATTTATTTTTCCCATGAAGAGTAATTGCACATCTGCTATATACCAAGCACATTCTAGGCATCAGGGTATAGCAGTGAGCAAGACAGATAGGGTGCTTGCACCTATGGACAAGCTTCTTGTACTACCTATGTAAATGTTTGATTACAATTCATTCAAATGTGTATTGAGTGTATACATAGGGCCAGGCAGAGGCTTAAGTGCTGGGGACACAGTTGTGAAGAGCCCTCTGCTCAGTAAGTGACATTTTTAAGTGAAGAAAGCCTTATGAACAAGGCAGCATTTCTTTCCTTGCTAAAGTCCCTGAACACGTCAGCCACCTCATCTCATCTGAATCCTTGTATGATTCTCTAGCCGGAAAAACAGAAGTAAAATAATTCCCTTTTAGAGTTTACATAGTCACCAAAGGTTTCCACAGAGGGGAAAATGCAGAGAATGTCTATTATATTTGTAGACACTGAGATCCAAATAGGTTGGAAGTTTCCCCAAATCACTACCTTAAAACATAGCCAACACTAGAATCCAGAATTACAGATTGCCAGCCCAGTATGCATTCTCCTAGTAAACATAGTGCAATTTAGACATTCTCTCTCATCTTGTAAATTTTAGTTTTCAAAGAATTTGCCTATTTCATCTGACTTGGCAAACTGTCAACTTCAAACAGTTATAATATTTCTTAAACATTCTTTTAACGTTTGTAGGGTCTGTAGTAATAGCTCCTTTTTCATTTCTGGTATTAGTAATTTGTGTTTACCTCTCTTTTTCTTTCTTTTTTTTTTTTTAAATCAATCTTGCTTTTATCAATTTTGTTGATCTTTTTAAAAAACTGTCTTTTGGCTTTAATTTTTTATTTTCTATTATATTGATTTGTGTAATCCTTTTTATTGTTTTCCTTGTACATATTTTGGTTTTTAATTGCTTTTCTTTTTGTAGCTTCTTAAGGTAGAATTTTAAGTCATTGATTTAATGCATGTCTCTATGATATTAAATAAAAAAGAAATCCTTGTATTTTGAGAATATTTATGCATACATAATACTTCCTTCTGTATTATTATCACATCAAAAAATTATGTTTTCTAACTAAATAGTAGTATACCTTATGTTTTCTAGCTAAATAGTAGTATCCCTTATGTTTTCTAACTGAATAGTAGTATCCCTTTAAAATAAATAAAAATGTAAAAGGGTTTAGGTGAGAAAACTATTCAATCTATACTTAACCTGTAACATAAATTGCTATACAAGTATATGAACTAACATTGGTTCTCTTTAATTTAAAAAACCAGCTGGACATGATGGTCCACCTGATTTTTTAAATTAGGACTTGTAGTCCCAGCTACTCAGGAAGCTAAAGTGAGAGGATTGCTTGAGCCCAGGAGTTTGAGGCTGCAGTGAGCTAAGAAGTTGCCACTTTACTCCTGCCTGGGTGACAAAGAGAGACCCATCTCTAAAAAAAATTATTTACATACACATATGAACAAATAAAATGACAATGAATGAAAAGACGTAAATATCTCTCTCATTCACACAAAGACAAATATCTTTGATGTTATACATGCCCCCAGTCCTTGACTGATACCTGAACTACATGTCTGTAGGGTAAATCAAAGAATTCACTCTGCAAGGCTGAGTAAGCTGAATAGTAGTTTCTGGAGACCAAGTTTCAGTTTATGTCCAGTCTAGTTGTAGAGGCTTGGGAAACGCATCTTGCTTTTTATTATACATCAGAAGAAACATGCCTTAGCGGAGCAAAGCTCACATCTCATGACTAAGGGATTTGCCCTATCCCCAGCATTAAAGGATAAATTAAAGACCTATTCTAACAAAGCTTAAAACCATGCCTATACAATAAGATCAAGGGTCTTTGACAGTCTATCTCTTGGATAGACCCTATGCTGGGCAATAAAATAAGTCTCAGAGGACTGAACTCATATAGAACATATTCTTTGACTGAAACATAATTTTATTTGAAATCAAGAATGTTAAGAAAACTAAAATGTCCCCCAAATATTTAGAAATTAAGCAACACTCTTCAAAAAAAGCTCATGGGTCAAAGAAGAAATCATCAGAAAAATTTTTAAAAATTTAAAACACCATAAAAAAGAAAGCTGCTGTGTCCATAATCGATATCTAACATTATAGGGTTTAAAACAATGAGGGGTCTTTAATAATAATGAAAAGTTGAATTCAATAAGAAGATGACAAAAATCCTATATGCATGTGCATCTGATAAGTGTGTCACAAAGCAGAAATCAGCAGAATTGAAAAGAGAAAGAGACAATCACACAATTATGATGGGATTATTTTAAAACCCCACTTATCTCAGTAATTGATAGAACACTTAGCTAGAAAAACCAATAGGGATATAAAAGATTTTAGCAGCACCAATAATCAACCTGATCTAATTGAAATTTATAGAACATTGCACTCAACAACTGGAGAGTAAACATCCTTTTTAAATCCACTTGAAACATTCTCCAAGATAGACTATATGCTGGATGATGAAATACATTTCAAAGGATCAAAATAATGCAGAATATGCTCTGTGATCACAATGGTATTAAATTACAATAAGATATCTAGAAAATTGCAGAATACTAAGAAATTAAGCAATACATTTTTAAATACCTCATATAGGTCAAAGAAGAAATCACAATGGAAATTGGAAAATAATTTGAGGCTTGGTGGAATGGGTCACACCTATAACATCATCACTTTGGGAGGCTGAGCTGGGAGAATCACTTGAGGCTAAGAGTTTGAGACCAGCCTGGAAACATGGTGAGAGATCTCTCTACAAAAAAATTAGGCAGCCATGGTGGCATGCATCTATTGTCCTAACTACTCAGGAGGTTGATGCAAGAGGTTTGCTTGAGCCCAGGAGTTTGAGGTTGCAGTGAGCCATGATCATGCCACTACTCCAGTCTGGGTGACATTCAAGACCTTGTCTCAAAAAAAAAAAAAAAGAACCTCTGTGGAAACCTACATCATACAAAAATGGTGAACTCATTACAGCCAATATTTACTATAATATTTTAAGTTGGAAAAGGACAATCAGGCTATGATTATAACAAATTAGGAAGACTGCATATATAGAAATAGGGTTTAATGTTTGCATAGTATAAAATGTAGTTGACAGATAATTGTTATTCTACAATCCAATAATTAGAGCCTAGTGAAAACTTTTTTGTCATAAATGAAAATTACTAATATTATATTTATATAGTGAAATGAAGCATGTCTGCACAAGGTTGAAAGAGACAGTCTTTGCAAGGGGGCAAGAAAGCTGAGGGCAGAATTACAGAGCTTCTGGTTCTCTCTAGAGCATATGCTTGCTGCTCTGGTCTCCAATTTCCAACTGTCTAATTTTTTTTTTTTTTAAGAGGGAGTTTCGCTCTTGTTGCCCAGGCTGGAATGCAGTGGCACAATCTCGGCTCACTGCAACCTTTGCCTCCCAGGTTCAAGCAATTCTCCTGCCTCAGCCTCCTAAGTAGCTGGGATTACAGTCATGCCTCACCACATCCGGCTAAGTTTTTTGTATTTTTGGAAGAGACAGAGTTTCACCATGTTGGCCAGGCTGATCTTGAACTCCTGACCTCAGGTGATCTGCCCACCTTGACCTCCAAAAGTGCTGGGATTACAGGCATGAACCACCACACCAGGCCTTCAACAGTCTGAATTTAATGAAGATGTGCTTCTGCTTTTCCTTAAGCTGCACTGGCTCTAAGATGTCAGGAATTAACTTGCTATCATTCCAAATATTTGGAAATGGAAGATCTTTCAAAAAATGTCCTTGGAATAAGCTATGTCTCTGGAAAAATCAGGAAATAATTTGCTGTCTCCTCACCCCTTACAATAGCTGCCTTTGTGTCTTTCTCTCTCTCCATATCCCATTGCCATGTGACTTCACAGCCTGCTCTGTCAAAAGCCTATTTTCCACCCTCTGACTCTGGGCTAGAATTATCTCTTGCTTTGACCAATACAAGTGCTGCAGAATTAAAGGTCCAATTCAGAGTTTGATCTCAAAAAGCTTTGGGTGCTTCTGCATGCCTGACTTATGTCCAGCTGTTCTTTGCAAAGTCTGGGCTGGTGTGCTAGAGGATGAGACCACATGGATCACAGAAGAGCTTTTTTCAACTGAGGCTCGCCTTCACAAGCCCCTTCTAGCTGAACCGGGAGCTGACCATGGATACATGAGTAAATCCAACTGAGACCCACCAAACCTGGCTCAATCACCACTCAGACTTCTGAACTAAAGAAATCATTGTTCCTTCACCCCACTTATTTTGGTAGTGGTTTGTATAGAAGTAACTAGCTGATACAAATATCAGTACCTAGAAGTGGGGTGCTGCCATATTAAAAATGCAAAGTATGAGGCATTGGTTTGAAGACCAAATGAGATGGGCCAGTGATCATTTTGTTACAATCCTTAGCACTTGGAAATACAATAAGCCAGGCTCTAGGGGAGTTGGGAAAATAAGTAGCTGTCTCTCCATCCCTACTTCCCTTCAACAAAATCTTCTCGGATTTATTATATTATATTCATTTTATTTATTATATTCATAGATGTAATAAACGATCCCATACTTCAAAGGAATCAGTAACTGGAAGGATGATGGTGTAGTTTCGATGTATGTCCAGCCCAAATCTAATGTTAAAATGTAATCTCCAATGTCGGAGGTGGTGCTTGGTGGAAAGTGATCAAATCATGGGGGCAGATTTCTCAGGAATGATTTAACACCATCCCTTTGGTGCTGTCCCTGTGATAGTGAGTGAATTCTCACCAGATCTGGTTGTTTAAAAGAGTGTGGCACCTCTCTCTCTCTTATTTCTGCTTTTACTTTGTGACGTGCCTGCTCCCACCTCACCTTCCACCATGAGTAAAAGCTCCCTGAGGCCTCCGAAAAGCTGAGCCATGTTGATATGCGTGTATAGCCCGCAGAACCAGGAATCAAACCTCTTTTTTTATAAAGTACCCAGCCTCAGGTATTTCTTTATAGCAATGCAAGAACCACCTAACACAGATGAATAAGAAGGGACAGGAATTCTAGAGTCATAAGGTTTAAAAAGAACTATATTTTCATGATAGTGTAATAATAGAATTTAACGAGATTGTCCTAACACACAATGTAAAGGTGCACTGTGGCAAGGCCCATCCTGGAAGGAATGCTATAGTGAAAGGAAGCTGAGATTAAACAGACAGCAACAGTACTGTGCTGACCTTAAAATAAGGGGGAGAGTACTGAGGGTGCTAGGAAGTCACACACACACACACACACACACACACACACACACACACACACCCCAACAGGGACAAGCCATATACTCAGACATTTTTCAGATCCTACCTCACATCATCAGAGAGCTGGCTGTGTGTTTAACTGGAAATCAAATTGGGAGACACATGGAAGCCATGATGGAAGGTATTCTCTGTGCTGCATTGAACTTGCATGGGTTGGTAGAAACTATGCTTATAAGGATTTACTTTAAGATGAGGTCATCAGAAATTAATTTTCTCTAATCAAGAATTGCCTAGCTCTTTTTAAAATGACATCCTAGAAATCGCTCTCTAAGCTTCTTATTTGTTCTTCCTTTAAGTTTCCATAAAAAATTAGATTCGTCTCTGTAATCTAGAAAAAAATATGGCTCAACAGTTTCATAAAATGTGACCCGAATTGCACATCTGTGGAATCCATCCCTGTAAGAGATTCAGAAACAATTACAAAGGAGATTCCTGAATGACTGGCAATGTATTACATCCATGTGTACCAAAGCCCTGCAATATGGGAAAATAATAGATCTTTCACTGAATAGCATCAATTAAGGAAGGAAACATCTGAACTCAATCAGATACTTCATGTTTCTGGCCTCTGGTCACCATTTTGCAGCAATCCTTGTTATGACCTCCCGTCATTCTTCACTTAGCCAAATGAAATTGGCTATTTCCAAAATAGAGTTAGGCCCAAGACTGGCACAGTGCTTTAGGAAGGAACCTGCATCAGGATGCAAAAATGAGACACCCTACTGATCTGTTTTTCTTTGACTGCATTTTAAATTGCCTCAATTTTGCATCTAGTGCGAGTGGAGAAGAGCTGAAAATAAAATGTAAATCACTCTGTAATAGTTTTAGGAATTAGAAAAACTACCAGCAGCCATCTGATTATAGCTCTGTAAGAAGAGCAAATTCTCCCAAAGCAGAGAAATTGTGATGTTGTTGACTCTGTAAAATAATAAATGACAATAGCCTCGAGAAAAATATAAAAGCAAAGCTCAACTATGTTTGTGCATGCTAGAGGATCAATGCGTCCACGTAAAAGCTATACCATGGATTTAAAGCCATCAAAGCCATATGAAAAAATGAAACCCAGTGTTATTATTTTAAATACACTTCTTTTGATGAGTTACATCCAAAACCATATACATCATAGCCAAATCCAGTCAAAGTTCACGTTTGTAGAATAGACTTGTGTTTATACATATGTTCTCATTCTAATGTTGTCTGGCTTCTGATGTTTCTGCCCATAAAATATTTGACACAGATTTACCTATCCCTTATAATTTGTTCCTAATAGTGGGAATAAATACAAGTCAAATTTATTATGTTCATAATATCAGAAAATACTATCTTAATTTTTAACTATATTGAAATGTAATATTATACAATTCACCCTTTTAAAATACACAATTAAATAATTTTTAGTATATTCAGAGTTGTGCAACCATTACTACAATCTAATTTTAGAACACTTTTGTTATACCAAAAAGAAATCCCATACTCGTTAGCAGTCAAACTACCCCACCCCAGCCCTAGGAATCCACTAATCTACTTTCTGTGTCTTATAGATTTGCCTATTCTGGACATTTCATATTAATTCAATTATACAACACGTGGTCATTTGTGACTGGCTTATTTTACTTAACAGAATGTATTCAAAGTTCATACATGTTATCGTATAAATCAGAGCTTCATTTTTTTTGTGGCTGAATAATCTTTCATATATGGATATATCACATTTTATTTGTCCATTTATCTATCAGTTGATGTACATTTAGGTTGTGGTCACTTTTTGGCTACTGTAAATAAATGCCACCACAAACATTTGCATAGAAATATTTGTGGGAACATCTGTGTTTAATTCACCTGGGTTATATACCTAGAAGTAGAATTGTTGGATCATGTGGCTCCTCCATGTTGAACATTCTAAGGAACTGCCAAATTGTTTTCCACAACAGTTGTATCATTTTACATTTCAATAGTAGTGTTTGAGGATTCCAATTTCTCCTTGTCCTGGACAACTTTATTGTCTGTCTTTTTTTTTACAGCCATCCTAATAAAAGTAAAATGATACCTAACTGTCCTTTTGATTATTAGTTCTCTAAAGATTAAAGATGTTGGAAATTCTTGTGTACTCATTGACAATTTGTATGTCATCTTTAGAGAAATGTCTATTGGGATCCTTTATCCATTTTTAAATTGAGTTATTTATCTTTTAATTATTGCATTGTAGACATTTTTACATATTCTGGCTACAAGTCTATTACGAGATACACAGTTTGTAAATATTTTCTCTCATTCTGTAGGTTGTCCTTGACTTTCTTGATAATTATTTGCAGCACAAACATTTTTAACTTTTATAAAGTTAGTTAATCCATCTTTTCTTTTGCTACTTCTGCATTTGGCTTCTTGTGCTTTTGTCTATCCCAAGTTTATGAAGATTTGCTCTTAGATTTATCTTAAGAGTTTTATAGTTTAAGACACTTACATTTCTGTCTGTAATCCATTTTGAGTTAATTTTTTATGGTGTGAGCAAAGGGTTCACCTTCTTTCTTTTACATGTGGATATTCACTTGTCTCAGAACATTTGTTTAGAAGGTTATTCTTTCCTCCATTGAATTGTCTTGGCACTCTTGTCAAAAATCAATCAACCATAAATATAGAGGTTTAGTCCTGAACTGTCAATTCTATTTTATTGACATATATGTCTGTCCTTATGCAATACCATAAAGTCCTGTTTACTTTGGTTTTGTAGGAAGTTTTAAAATAAATATGAGTTCTTCAACTTTGTTCTTCTTTTAAAATATAGTTTTAGTTTTTATGGATTTCTTGAATTTCTATATGAATTTTAGGATTAACTTGTCAATTTCTTCCAAAAAGGCAGCTGAGTTTTTAAAAAATAATAATTGCATAAAATTTGTAGATAACTGAGGAGTATTGCCACCTTAATAATGTTGTCCTCTCATCCATGTACATGGGATGTAGTTCCATTTATTTAAATCTTTTTAAAACAGCATCCTTTTTATTAACACAGTTGTTGGGCCTCAGAGAAGTCAGTTAATCTCTCTGGATGTCAGTTTAATCACTTATGAATTAGAAGTAAAAGTGTCTACTTCATAAGCCTATTGTGAGATTTAGTAATGATACACATAAGGACATCCACTAAAGGGTAGCAATTATTATAGTATTTTATAAATGATGCCTAAAATTAAAATGAGATAATCAAAGTGAAGAAGTTCTCTAATTGCCTAAAAAAAAAAAAATGGAGGCAGAAACCCTACTTTTGGAATTTGAAAGTATTCTTATTTAAAAATACAATCAGTGCTTAATTATCCAAGCTAATATGCTATACAGACAGCAAACAGTACTATTTATTGGTATCCTAAAACTAGTTTTAGCTAGGAAATTGCAAAGTTTACTCCCACTAAACCATAAACATATGCTAAGTGTAAGTACCAAAGTTGGCAAATTGAGCAACATCTTTGGCTGATATAAATGTGAACTCTCCAGAAGATGACTGAGAAAATTGACGGTTGCTAGATAATACTTTTTGTGCATGCTGCATCTTTACAATGGGATATAAGAAAGCAGTAGTGACTTGTGATTACTGTACTTTTTTTTTTAATGCCTTGAAGTTTTGTTTAACCCGTAATTTATTCAAGCTTTTCTTCAGTCCAAACTTCAAGGGCCTCTACAATGTTCTCATTAAATCTTTATTTCCGTTGTGCACATTTCATAAATGCACTGCCATTTGGTGAGTGAAATACTCTCACTCCATGCCTATTTCCCCCACTATTTAACCCTTATCCTGAAATATCTAGAATACATTGTACATAATATATTCATACTGAGTATGTATTACATCAAAGATATTTATCTTTGTGTGAATGAGAGAGATATTTACATCTTTTCATTCATTGTCATTTTATTTGTTCATATGTGTATGTAAATAATTTTTTTAGAGCTGGGTCTCTCTCTGTCACCCAGGCAGGAGTAAAGTGGCAACTTCCTAGCTCACTGCAGCCTCAAACTCCTGGGCTAAAGCAATTCTCCCACTTTAGCTTCCTGAGTAGCTAGGACTACAAGTCCTAATTTAAAAAAAATCAGATGGACCATCATGTCCAGCTGGTTTTTTAAATTAAAGAGAACGAATGTTAGTTCATTCAGTTGTATAGCAATTTTTATTACAAGTTAAGGGTAGATTGAATAGTTTTCTCACCTAAACCCCTTTACATTTTTATTTATTTTAAAGGTATACTACTATTTAGTTAGAAAACATAATTTTTTGATTTGATGATAATACAGAAGGAAGTATTCTGTATGCATAAAGATTCTCAAAATACAAGGATTTCTTTTTTATTTAATATCATGGAGACATGCATCAAATCAATGACTTAAAATTCTACCTTAAGAAGCTACAAAAAGAAAAGCAATTAAAACCCAAAATATGTACAAGTATGTACAAGGAAAACAATAAAAAGGATTACACAAATCAATATAATAGAAAATAAAAAAATTAACAAAGCCAAAAGACAGTTTTTTAAAAAGATCAACAAAATTGATAAATGTAAAGCAAGATTGATTAAAAAAAAAAAAAAAAGAAAGAAAAAGAGAGGTAAACACAAATTACTAATACCAGAAATGAAAAAAAGACCTTTTACTACAGACCCTACAAACATTAAAAGAATGCTTAAGAAATAATATAAATGTTTGTGGTTGACAGTTTGCCAAGTCAGATGAAATAGGTAAATTCTTTGAAAACTAAAATTCACAAGATGAGAGAGAATGTCTAAATTGCACTATATTTACTAGAGAAACTGAATTATCAAAAACCTCACCACAAAGAAAACTTCAAGCAAAGAAACTTTCAAAAGTAAATTTTATAAAATATTCAAGGAGAAAATAATACCAATCTTATGAAACTTATTTAATCAAATAAAGGAAAGAACACAAGGAATATTTTAAACTAATTTTACGAGACTAGCATAATCCAATAACAAATCTTGAGAGAAATAAATAGAAAAGAAAACAAATACAGACCAATATCACTATGAGCAAAGATACAAAATTCCCTAACAAAAAAAAAAAATAGTAAATCAAATCTGGTTGTACAGAAAATAAAATAATATATCTTGATCATGTAAGGTGTATTGAGGGACTGTGTTAAGGAAAAAGACTTCTCTTCCAGGGTCCACCAAGGGCGTGGTTTCGCCTCCATCTGGGAACCAGAGGGGTTTCAAATGTAAAGTTCTTTATCTAACTTTCCTGGGTGCAGGCTAGGTAGAGAAATCCAGGTGGGTTTCCTGGTTCAAAAAGCCTGAGGAAAGCTCTGGGAGGAGAGGGCTTTGCTGGGGTCCAAGTAACCAATCTGGTATCAAAGTCAAAGATCAATCACTCCAGAGGAAGTTTGAAAGAACTCCTCTCATTTGATGAGAACGTGAATGGGGCGGGAATAACTCTCTGTTCTTTACCTATAGGGATATCCCCTCCGGATTCCCCTCCCACAACAGCGTGGGAGCTCCCCCTCTCTCCCTCCCTCTCTCTCCCTCCCTCTCTCTCCCTCCCTCTCTCTCCCTCCCTCTCTCTCCCTCCCTCTCTCTCGCTCCCTTTTTCTCCGTCCCTCTCTCTCCCTCTTTTCTTCTCCCTCCCTCGCTCTGGTCCTCGCTCTCTCTCTGCCTAGTAAATTGCTCACTGCTAAACTCTTTGGGTCCACAATATTTATTGCAACAGTAAGCTCACCACGCCTCCGGGGCCCCTTTCCCTATGCTTTGGGAAAAGAGAGGCCAAGAACCTTGGAATGGAAACAGGAGGGAGCTGAGTGCGCAGTCTTTCCCCGGTTACGGTATCTCAGGAATAGGAGCTTAGTTTAAAATTCAAAATTAGTTAATATAATTTGTCATATTAATAGAATAAAAGAGAAAATATGACTATTTCAATAGTGATAGTAAAAATAATTAGCAAAATTCAGTATCTTTCATTACGTAAGTGCTTTGCAAATCAGGTTGCAGGATACAAAGTTAAATATACTTTTATGTACTAACAGAAAACAACTGAAAAATAAAATTGATAAAACTTTACTTTTAAGAGCACTAAAAAATTACTTTGGAATAAATTTAACGGAAGTCATTGCATTCCAGACTTCAAAGAATTGCTGAGAGAAATAAATTTAAAAAAACTAAACTAATGGAGAAGGATGCCATATTTCTGAATTAGAAGACTTAATGCTGTTAACATCATGATAAATGTCAGTTCTTCCCAATATGATCTATAGATTCAATGCAATAGCAATAAAAATCCCATCAGATATTTTTTGTAACAATTTGCCAGCTAAATTCTAAAATTTATATAAAATGCAAAGGACTTAAAATAGCAAAACAGTTTTGAAAACAAATAGAGAAATTGCATCGCCTGATCTCAAAACTTACTACAAAGTTTCAGCAATTAAGATAGTGTGCTCAACATTCTTTGTCATTAGAGAAATGCAAAACACAACAACGAGATAACACTCTGCACGCACCAGAATGGTTACCATAAAACAACAACAAAAACCTAACAATATCACACAGAATTCTCATATATTATTGTTGAGAGTGTAAAGTGATACAAACTCTTTGGATTCTAATAAAACTCAACATACTCCAAATTCTACTTACAGGTATTTACCTAAAAGAAGTAAAAACATGTATCCACAAAAAGGCTTATACAAGAATAGCCCCTACTGGAAACACTCCAGTATCCACCAGTAGGAGAATTGTTGCAAATGTATGCTGTGAAATACTACTCAACCATAAAATGGAATGAACTACTAACACAAAACCATATGGATGAATGTCAGAAATGTTATGCTTAGTAAAGAGTTCATGCTGTATGATTTCATTTATATGACATTCTATAATAGGTACAACTAATGTATGGTAAGAAAAAAATCAGAACTTTGAGGGAATGGAGATGGAGAGTAGCTTTCATTCCATATGAATTTGTACTTGGATATATAGCACTTCTTTATCCTTTTTACTAGTGGCATAGTAATCCACTGGATGGATGCATCATAATTTACTTAATTTCTTGATGAGCATTTTGATTGGTTCTAATCTTTGGCATTACAAAAAAAAAAGTTACCAGAAAAAACTGTATACAAACTAATTTCATTCTATACCTGCATATGTATGTGTGTATATTTGCAGGATAAATTTCTAATAGTGGGATTGTTCTCACTTATACTATAGCAAAACTGATTGCATTTTAATTCATAATTTATAATGTCTATAGATATAACAAATTATCCTCCAACAGACAACGTACCAATTTAGCCTCCCACTGACAATAAATGGAGTGCCAGTTTTTCCATATCCTTGTTACACATGGTGTCTTTTCAAACCTTACAAGGTAAAGAAATATTAAAGATAAAGATTACTTTGACTGAATTGTGAAAAATGAATTCAAGGAGAGAAAGCCTGAGGACAAAGAAACTAGAGAGTCATATGCTACAAATGAGGTAAATATGAAAATAGTGAAATGGAGAAAAATGGCTGGATTTGAGAGATAACAGCTACTATTGGTGAGATTTAGTCATTGATTTTAATGTACTAACATCAATCTTATCTGCATTTGTAAAGTAAAAAAATGGAAGTAATCTACATTTTCAAAAATAGATGTTTTAAATAAATTATCATATATCCCTATGATGTTATATCACTCAGTAATTAAAAATTAGGCTGTTAAAGAACAAATCCAATGATGAGAAAATTTTCCAATATAATGCTAAATACAAACAACTAAATACAAAGCAGAAAATACAGTATGATCTCAATTTTGCTGACCTATCTGTATCTAACTTTATTTTTCAAGAAAATGCACCAAAATACATTACATTTTTCTGAATAAGATTACATTTTTACATTTTTCTGAATGATGAGATTATAGATAATTTTAGTTTTTACTTATATTCTACATTTTCTTTACCGACATTATTTTCTATGAGACAGAAAGAGCAATTGCATGAACAGATTATATAACAAATACTGTCATTTCCAGTTTGACATCACTGGCATAAGTTACAGTCATCCTCACTTATTTTTCTCCAAAGCTAATATAGCTTTAAGAATTTCAAAATGCAGTTGAATTATGTTGCCTGTGAGAAGATGATTATGATACTTGTAAAATGCAAGGTAAAAGCCTTGCATGATATAAGTGATACAAGTCAGTCCTTCCATTATACATAAGGACCCTTACAGAGCTTTCATAAACTCAGACTGCTTAACTCCTTTAACAGTTGAACCAAACCAATTTCAGTTCTCAGTATGTCTATAATTGTACAGTCTTATCAAGAATCTCGTTTATTATCTAGGACACATGAGGTAAGAACATTCTGAAAAATCTCTTTTTGTTTTTGGTTTCTGCACTTACGTCACAAAATTGTTGCAGTAGATTTCTTTTTAGTGAATTTACAATTAGAAAAAAAAACAAGATAGATTATTTTGCCTATCATGGTATTTTGAGATAGAAAAAGTACTTTATAGGCATTAACAGATTAATTCTTCAAATTATGCTATAAATATGAAGTAAAGAATCTTAAAGACAAAAGTTAATGTAAAATAAAGGTTAGGCTTAGTAATAATTTGGTCCTAATACTATTTTAAAATATAAAATTTTCCTTTAAAAAAAATTTCTGCTCCGAAACTTCACCCCTAGAATATGTTTCCAACAAATAGGACAAATTCTAGCTATTAAATAACTTCATCGTTTAATTAATCAAAAAACACATTTGTCCAATGCCACACTGAGGTTTTTTGTTGTTGTTTGTTTTGTTTTTTTTTTAATAGCAGATACTTAAATGACCCTTCTCTAAGCACCCAAAATAAAAGTATACTCTTCCTTTGTCCAATTGCTTTAGCCCAATCACTCTCTTCCACTTCATCTCCAATGTGACTTAACATATGACAGTCTTAACTCTGGAGCAGCCTTCAGCTGTAAAAAAAGACAAAGTAACCCAAGGCCTTGAATTTATTGACATCTGTTCGTTAAAATGCAAGCCTGGATGGTTTAGGAACTATTGATGTCTGTGAAGGCACATTTATCTATGTATATGCTTAGAAGACACAAGCTATTGTCAAAAGAGCTGAACAGTCATTTCATTTGGTCTGACAAGACTACCGTCATTCTTTAACAAAATGTCAGTCACTTAAAATAATCTATTTTAGCCAAATACAAGTGAAAGCCTGACTTTTGCAGGCTATACCATGAAACGTGCTATGGAATTTTCAACATTTTTCATTTGGCTTATCTTTTCTTTGTTAGTAAAATAAGCTCAAAAGTCATGGTAATAATAAGTTTAAAAAATTCATAGATGATTATTTACTGATGTTAATTAATGTTTACAATAAAATGAAGGAAAGAACACACCTCAGTACATACAGTGTGCTTTCATTTATGTGTTCATAGATATATACATGCACAAATACATACATATCCAGAAGGCACTAGGCCAATGCACTTTGTTTTGTTTTGGCTTTGGTTGTTTAAATAATTGCTTTTAAGGATATAGAATGGATAATAAAAACATTTATAAAACTGAAATTTGTCTTTCACCAGGAAAAATAAAAAAAGAAAGAATTCCCTTGTAGAATATGTAAGCTATACAATGAATTGTGATATCTTCTAAGGTTTGATTGGTTTTGTCCCTTCCAAAATTCATGTATCAAAAACTTAATCACCAGGATAACAGTGTTGGGAAGCAGGACCTAAAGGGAGGTGTCTAGGTCATGAGGGTAGGGTGGATTAATGCTGTTATAAAAAGTGCTCCTGGGAGTGGACTCTCTCTTGCACTTCCCCTTTCTGCCATGTGAGGAAGAAGGTCCAACTCCAGATGCCAGTACCTTGATCTTGGATTTTCCTAGCCTCTGTAACTGTAAGAAATAAATTTACGTTCCTTATAAATTATCTAGTCTCTGGTACTCTGTTAATGTAGCACAAAATAGACTAAAACATTATTGTCAAGAATTCAATGGATAATATCAGTGAAACTTTCTTAGCACAGAATGAATCATGATAATGTTCCCTTGAAGTATACCTCTCGGGATATATTGGCATTAGTAAAAAATAGCTTTGGTTATTTTTCACTTTCAAAGGAACAGAACTACCTCTTATTGAATAATGTGAGTCTCCAAAAAATTGTTAGACAAACACAATTTAAAAATTCAATTAGTTTCAGTTTAGCAAATGCTGTTGAGTATGTGCTTTATGTGATAGGGCCTAAAGGGAGTAATAATAGAATAAGACTTGGTCTTTGTGCAAGCGCTCGTACAAGCCCGGAGCATTTTTAAGACTTATATCAACTATTTTGTTTGAGACCCATAACTAATAACCACTAACTTGTAAAGCATTTATGGGATGTCCAAACATTATCCTAAGCAGTCTATCTATTTAATCCTTACAAAAATTTCAGTGAAATAAATACTCCTATTGGCCTTATTTTATATTTGGGTAATCATTTTACATTGTATGATTGATGAATATACATTGATGCAACATCACCCAAAGTTTAGTTCACATTAGGGCTCACTCTTGGGGTACATTCTATGGGTTTTGAAAAATGTATAATGCCAGCTATGTTAGTCCACTTTGCATTGCTGTAGAGGAATATCTGAGATATTTATAAAGATAAGAGGTTTATTTATAAAGATAAGAGGTTTATTCAGCTCTCTGTTCTAGAGGCTGTGCAAGAAGGTACCAGCATCTTTATATTTGGATAAAGCACAGAACATTAAGTAATTTGCCCAAGGCAGCATAGCTATTAAGTGGAAAACCAGGGACTAGATACTTCCTAGTCTAGCTCCAGTAGTCTGTGTCATTTAGTCATGTGGTATGGGCATGAGAATAGACATTGTGCTATGCAACTTCAACCCCAAGGCTCCCCTCCTGAGTTATTCTACTTCTAGAATCCCTGTATTAGTCAGGGTTCTGTAAAGGGATAGAACTAACAGAATAGATGTACGTATGAAGGGGAATTTATTAAGGAGCATTGGCTCACACGATCACAAGGCGAAGTCCCACAATAGGCCCTCTGCAAGCTGAGGAGCAAGGATTCCAGTCCAAGTCTCAGAACCTCAAAAGTAGGGAAGCCGACAGTGCAGCCTTCAGTCTGTGGCTGAAGAGCCCCTGGCAAACAACTGGGGTAGGATCAAGAGTCCAAAAGTTGAAGAACTTGGAGTCTGATGTTTGAGGACAGACAGAAAACATCCAGTACAGGAGAAAATTGGAGGCCAGAAGCCTCAGCCAGTCTAGTCCTTCCACGTTCCTCTGCCTGCTTTTATCCTATCCATGTTGGCAGCTGATTAGATGATGCCCATCCAGATTGCGGGTGGATCTGCCTCTGAGTCCAGTGTCAAATATTAATCTTCTTTGGCAGAACCCTCACAGACACACTCAGGAATAATACCTTGTATCCTTCAATCCAACCAAGTTGACACTTAATATTAACCACCACAATCCCCATTGTGGTAAACTATTTCTAGCTTAAGGATACATTTTGAAGACTCATTTCCAGAGGTTTTTATATTTTTATGAGTTTTATAATTATTTTACTACAAATTTTTGTTTAAAAAATCTTTTATAGTTTTGGATTTGTCTTTGTGTTGGTGATTTATGTTTTACATTTTTCTTCCTTTCTGTTCTCATCCATCTTCACTATCTATTTTTCTCATCCTCGTGATTCCTCGTATTTATTTTTTAATTGCCTTTTTAGTTATCATTCTTTATTTTTGTTCTTTTACACTTTAAAGTTATTTGTATATCTTTTTATAAAGAGATGTTATTTTTAGAGCAGCTTTAGATTCTCTGCGAAACTGAACAGAAGGTTGAAGTTTCGTGTACTCCCTGCCCCACATATGCATAATCTACCCTATTATCAACATTCCCCACCAGAATGGTACACTTGTTACAACTGCTGAATCTAAATTAATGATTCATCACCCAAAGTTCATAGTTTACATTGAGGCTCACTCTTGGTGTATATTCTATTGGTTTTGAAAAATGTATAATGATAGATATGTTAGTCCATTTTGCATTGCTCTAAAAGAATATCTGAGACTGGGTAATTTATAAAGAAAAGAGGTTTGTTTGGCTCGCTGTTTTCAGGCTGTACAAGAAGCATGGCACTGGTCTCTGTTTCTGGTCAGGACCTCAGGAAGCTTTTACTCATGGCAGAAGGCAAAGTGGGAGCTGGCGTGTCACATGGCAAGAGAGAGCAAGAGAGAAGGGAGCAAAAGAGGGAGGAGGGTGCCAGGCTCCTTTAAACAACCAACTCCTGTATGAACTAATAGAGCAAGAACTCATTACCATGGGGAGGGCACCAAATCATTCATGAGGAATCCTCATGATCCAAACACCTCTCACCAGACCCCACCTCCAACACTGGGGATCAAATTCCAACATGAGATTTGGAGAGGACAGACATCCAAACTATATCGATAGGTATCCACAACTGTAGCATTATACAGATAAGTTTCACTGCCCTAAAAAATCATCCGGACTTCACGTAGTCATCCTCCTCTCTTCTCTAATCCTTGAAATCCACGGATCCTTTTACAGTCTCTATAGTTTTACCTTTTCCAGAATGTCATGTTTTTGGAATCTTATCATGTATGGCCTCTTACATTTAGTAATTGGCTTCTTTCACTTAGAAATATATCTTTACATTTCACCCATGTCTTTTCATAGATTATAGCCCATTTCTTTTTTAACATCAAAAATATTCCATTGTTCCGCATACCACAGTTTAGTTATCTGTTCACTTGCTGAAAAACATTTTGGTTGCTTCCACTTTTTGGCAATTATGGATAAAGCTGCTATAAACAACCGTGTGCAGGAATTCATGTGGGCATAATTTTCAAATCTTTTCTTTGGGTGAACACCAAGAAGTTTGATTCCTGGATCATGTGGTAAGAGTATGTTTAGATTTGTGAGAAACTGCCAAACTGTCTTCCAAAGTGGCTGTACCACTTTGTATCTCCACCAGCAAAGAATGAGAGTTCCTGTTAGTCCACATCCTCACCAGCATTTGGTGATGTCCATGTTCTGGGTTTTGACTTTTCTAATACATGTATAGTGGTGTCTCATTGTTTTCATTTTTATTTCCCTAATGACATATGGTAAAAAGCATCTTTTTATAGGCTTATTTGCAATCTATATGTTTTTTAGAGAGGTATCCATTAAGGTCTTTTCAAATCAGGTTGTTTTATTTTTTATTCTTGAGTTTTAACAGTTCTTTGTATATTTTGTATAATAGTTCCTGATCAGATACGTGTTTTACAAATATTTTCTCCCAGTCTGTGTCTTGTCTTCTCATTGTCTTGACAGTGTTTTTCCCAGAGCAGGCCCTTTACATTTTAACGAAATCCAAATTATCACTTCTTTCTTCCATGGATTGTGTTTCTGGTATTGTATTCATGATATCATTTGTTTCTCTATTCTGCTTAGGTAGTTTTGCCTTTTTTCCCTTTATTTTTAGGTTTTCTTTATGTAACATATTTGAAATTTTGTTCACTTTAATAATTTAGGAGACATTCATTTTCTGAAACTTTTACTTATTATTATTATTATTCCACTGTCTTAATCTTTTTATTGTTTTGGAAATGATAAGAGTCTGAAGTTTGCTATTTTTCTCTGGATCTGCAGCTTTGAAGATCACACACACACACACACCCCCCGCAAGCCAGTTAAAGAAGACCTGAGAAATGCATCAAGTTGGGTAGGGAGAGCTTTGTCTACAAACAGCTTCTCTCTCTGACACTGCTCTAAGAGGTGGATGGCCCTCTTGTTTTTATTGCAGTGCAATAGCTACACCAGCCTAACAACACCAGCAGGCTGTGGAGAACCAGAGAGCAACCCTGCACATTTCTGTGGTGAGCAGAAGACAGCAGGCATAGGCAGCCTGCATTAGTCTGTTCTTGCACTGCTATAAAGAAATACTTGAGACTGGGCAATTTATAAAGAAAAGAGGTTTAATTGGCTCACAGTTCTGCAGGCTTTACAGGAAGCATGACACTGGCATCTGCTTGGCTTCTGAGGAGGCCTCAGGAAATTTGCAATCATGGTGGAAGGAGGAGGAGGAGCAGGCACCTCAAATGGTAGGAGCAGGAGCGAGAGAGAGGGGGAAGGTGTTACACACTAGTAAATGACCACATTTCCCAAGAACTCACTATCACCAGGGTGATACCAACAGGGGAATGGTGCTAAACCATTCACCAGAAACCCGCCCCCATGATCCAGTCATCTCCCACCAGGCCCCAACTCCAACATTGGGGATTACAATTCAACATGAGATTTGGTGGGGACAAAAATTCAAATCATATCACAGCCTAATGACTCCCAGAGCAGCTTCCGTTTTGGCAGAAGGTGGGTCACATGATTAGACTTAAGTTTTTATTATTTTCAAACTGGTTGTATAATTCTCCTAAGTTATGGATGTATAAGGTCTTAAAGAAAAAAATCCTAATAATCAGACTCTTAGATATAAGAGATGACAGAGTTGTCAAAGATAGTTCTGTGCTGGGCACAGTGGCTCACACCTGTAATCCCAACACTTTGAGAGGCCAAATAGGGACGATTGCTTGAGGCCAGGAGTGCAAGATCAGCCCAGGCAACATAGTGAGACTTTATCTCTATAAAATATTTTAAAAATTAGCCAGGTGTGGTGGCATACACCTGTAGTCCCAGCTACTCAGGAAGCTGAGGCAGGAGGATTGCTTGAGCCCAGGAGGTCAAGGCTGCAGTGAGCGATGATTACACCATTACATTTCAGCCTGGGGGACAGAGCAAGACCTTGTCTCTAAGATAATAATAATTAATAATAATAAAGGTGGTTCTGAATTCTGGAGTCCAGAGCCTAGGCAGCAAAAAGAAATGAAGATCTCTAGAGGACAGCCTAGTTTTTTGTTTGTTTTGTATTGTGGAGGAGACAGAGGGGAGTAATGCATGGATTCATTATCAGAGTTTGAGGCAATGTTGGACTATCATGTGTAATCCCTAGGAGGCAATGTAATTTTGGAACTTGGAAGAGAAAGTGCCAAGCTAGTGGTACAGAGAAGGAGAGATGGAGGGTGGAGGTGACAGGAAGAATAACATTCCATATGATGATGGGGAAACAGCAAAAGAGCATGAGAGAAGACAGGTGAGAGAGCTGGATTCAAATCAAAGCCGGTGGGGTTCTTTTTGTTGTTGTTGTTTGTTTAAGAGACACAGTTTCACTCCAGTTCCCAGGCTGGAGTGCAGTGCAATGATGCAATCATAGCTCACTGTAACCTTGAACTCCTGGGCTCAATTGATCCTCCTGCCTCAGCCTCCCAAGTAGCTAGGACTACAGATGCATGCCACCACACTCTGATAATTAAACGTGTGTGTGTGTGTGTGTGTGTGTGTGTGTGTGTGTGTGTAGACAAGGTATGCTATATTGTCTAGGATGGTCTCAAACTCTTGGCCTCAAGAAATCCAACCACTTTGACCTCCCAAAGCACTGAGATTACAGGCATGAGCCACTGTGCCCCACCCAGAGTGTTTATTACAGAGAGAGATGTTGGTAGGAAGGAGACCACAGAATGTGCTCACATCAATTTACCTTTACCTTTGTAATTTAGGAAATTCCAAGTGGAAATCATGAGCTTAGAGGCAAAGTTGATAGCAATTGCTTGCAATGAGAGGGAATTGTTTGAAGTAACTAGTGTAGTGACTGTGATATAAACAAGAAATAAATCAAAGACAACCAAATGGAACGAGAGACAAAATATAAACAGGGAAATTAAGCTGGATAGACAGAACACTTTGCAAATCATAATATCAGTAGTTGCCACTTCTCTCTACCCTTTGGATATGGCTCATCTTTGGATTGCTTTCCCTGGCCCACCATCTGAGCTGATGAGATTTGACAGGTGGTCGGCTTCCAGTAGTTCTTTTCTCCTTTATGCCCTGTGGTTTGAGTCAACACAGAAACTCTGTCTTGATGATATCTTTGGCGTTGGGTACAATAATCACAACTGTCCATCTTTCACACGTTGCCTCTGCCACAATTCCTGTCCATCATGACTCCCCGACCCTTACTTTCAGCCATCCTAAACTCTCCTAGGATCTTCTAACATTTAGGTTTGACAGATTCTGGAGAAACTTCATGGGTATCATTTTGAGAGAAGTTATTTAGAATGACATAAAGAAAATAAAACGCTTTCCCAATGTCCAGATGGATTCCATAGCCATTATCTCATTTGATCCACAAACTGGTGAAAAGAGGTAATTCTGCTGCCCAGTCACAAAATTACTTAGCAACAGATCAGAACCTATAAACATCAGGTATTTTCGTTGCCTGGGTTATACCTTTTGCTTTGTTTGTATTTTTTTATTGTTACCAAAAAGGACAGTTTGATTTAGAGGTAGAGTAATCATGTTCTCCAAAATTGTTGTGCCCAGAGGTAATATTTAACATTTTTGAGAGAGCAAGCTTGATAGAAACTGCATGTTCTTACCCCAGCTGGAAAGATCAGATTCCCAGGGGTCTAGCTGAGCATTGAGGTTCAGTACTTCAGGCTGCTAAAAGCAGCAATTACACAGGGCACAACACTGATTTGCATTCACACAGCTCTTCTTTCCTCTGGGAATGTCAGAGCTTATAACAAATACTCACTTATCTATTTCCATGTTAAGACAATGCCCCTCTTTCAAGGCACCAAAAGCAGTTTGCATATATTAATCTATCCAGTAAACAATTACAGCATTAGTGAGAGTTAAAAGAAGTTGAAGGAAAGCTAGATTCCCAAACCTGCTCAAATTTACGTGTCATCTGATCCTTTAATATGAGCAGACCCTCAAGCCAAGTGTAGGTTAGATTTTCATAAAAAAGGTGCTATTCAAGACAAGTTCATCATCAGTGGGCTCAGTGGACCACCCCTGTTAACATTACCTGGGTGAGCCAAATGTGGTGGTGCGTGCCTGTAGACTACTCTGGAGGATCACTTGAGCCCAGGGCTTTGAGATCAGCCTGAGCAACATAGTAAAACTTCATCTCAGAAACAAAACAGTACATTACCCTGGGTGCCTAGTGAAAATGAGGGTTACTTGTCTCCACCTCAGACCTAGTGAATCAAATTTCTGAGTGGCAGGAACCTGAAATGTGAATTTTAACAATCGTCTTTGATTCTTGCATATCCATTGCCTGAATAGTGTACATTGTACCTCTTGGGTAATTTCTCATTCTTTAGCCCCCTTCCACCCTCCCACCTTTCCAGTCTCCATTGCCTATTATTCCCCTCTCGAAGTCCCTGTGTACACATTATTTAGTTCCCACTTGTGAGAAGATGCAGTATTTGACTGTTTCTGAGTTATTTTACTTAAGATAATGTCCTCCAGTTCCATCCATGTTGTTGCAAAAGACATGATTTCATTTTTTTAATGACTGAGTAGTATTCTGTAGTATATGTATATATACCAGAAATATTCTATGGTATATACATACCATACATATACTATAGAATACGATTCAGCCATAAAATAGATGTGTGTGTGTGTGTGTGTATGTAGAGACAAGGTGTGTGTGTGTATGTGTGTGTGTGTGTAGAGACAAGGTGTGTGTGTGTGTGTGTGTGTGTATATATATATATATATATACATACACCTTGTCTCTACAAAAAAAATTTAAAAATTATCTGAGTGTTGTGGCATGTACATGTAGTCCTCGCTACTTGGGAGGCTGAGCCAGGAAGATCAATTGGGCCCAGGAGTTCAAGGTTACTGTGAACTATATATATATATGCCACATTTTTTTAGATGGACACTTAAGTTGATCCTATATCTTTGCTATTGTGAATGGTGCTGTGATAAACATACAAGTGCAGGTTATCTTTCTGATATAACGATTTATTTTCCTTTTGGTATATAACGAGGAGTGGGATTTCTGGATCAAATGGTAGCTCTATTTTTAGTTCTTTTAGAAATGTTCATACTGTTTTCCGTAGGGGTTATACTAATTTACAGTCCTACCAGTAGTGTGTAAGCATTCCTCTTTCTCTGCATCCTTACCAATATCTTGTTTTTTGACTCTTTAATAATGGCCATTCTGATTGGTGTGAGATAACATCTCATGGTGCTTTTAACTTGGATTTCTCTGATGATTAGCAATGTTGCGCATTTTTCACGTATTTTTTGACCTTTTGTATGTCTTCTTTTAAGAAGTGTCTGTTCATGTCTTTTTGCTCTTTTTTTTTTTTTTTTGAGACGGAGTTTCGCTCTTGTTACCCAGGCTGGAGTGCAATGGCGCGATCTCGGCTCACCGCAACCTCCACCTCCTGGGTTCAGGCAATTCTCCTGCCTCAGCCTCCTGAGTAGCTGGGATTACAGGCACGCGCCACCATGCCCAGCTAATTTTTTGTATTAGTAGAGACGGGGTTTCACCATGTTGACCAGGATGGTCTTGATCTCTTGACCTTGTGATCCACCCGCCTCGGCCTCCCAAAGTGCTGGGATTTGCTCACTTTTTAATGGAATTATTTGTTTTTTTGTTGTTGAGTTGTTTGAGTTTCTTATAGATTCTGGATATTGGTCCTTTGTTAGATACATTATTTACATATGTTTTCTCCCATGCTGTAGGTTGTTTACTGTGTTATTTATTTCCTTTTCTGTATAGAAGCGCTTTAGTTTAATTAAGTCCCATTTGTCTATTTTTGTTTTTGTTGCATTTGTTTTTTAGTTTTTAGGTCTCAGTGATAAATTCTTTGCCTAGATGACCCATACCCTTGTGACCATGCATCCCATGATGCCCTTTCCCTCTCCAAGACAGATCACTGACCGCTACCCCTGTGACCATGCATCCCATGACACCCTTACCTTCACTAAAATAGATTACCACCTTTAACTGACCACTCGCCCCAACCTATAAAACCAACTCCTAGCCCTCCGCTGACCGTTTTCGGACTCAGCCCACCCACACCTGGGCGAATAAACAGCCATATTGTTCACACACAGCCTGCCTAGTGGTCTCTTAACGTGAGTGATGTACCTTATAGTATGCATTTACTTTAACATGCTATTAGTCATTTTTTACCATTATCAAGTATTATGAACTGTACATAATTGTATGTGCTGTATTTTTATACAACTGGCAGTGCAGTGGGTTTCTCTATACCAGCATCACCACGAACGCATGAGCAATAAGATGTTATGACATTACCATGGCTATGACATCACTAGGTGATAGGTATTTCTCAGCTCCATTATAATCTTTTGGTAACACTGACACATATGCAATATGTCATTGACCAAATTGTTATGTGGTGCATGACTGTAGTACCTCTCAGAGCCATGTTTCCTTTAAAAAATTACATCCCAGGGACTGGCAGACATTAAAACGTAAATATTCCAACCCACTTTCAAAATGTGCTAACCTGTCTCAATAAATAAAGAAAGAAAGCTTGGATTTGAGGATCACAGAGAAGTTCACAGTGGCTGAAAAGCATAAACTCAGTGAATTAACTGCACCTGTGTTTTCTGTGAGCCGTGCTCATGAGCTTCTTCCTTGACCTAATTGTTCGAAATTAGACAAAACATAGTAGATGGCAATGTGGCAGAATTCTAGCTGTTTGGTAGTCCTCAATGAACACTGATCACTCAGGTTCTGGTGGTTATTTTTAAACTTCTGATGATGAGATTCTCCATATCTAAAAGGATAAAAATTGTTTGTGGTTCAGGTGGCTGAGGCACAAGAATCACTCAAACCCAGGAGACAGAAGTTTCAGTGAGCTGAGACAGAAATGCATGACAGTTTTGTGGGCTGTTGAACTTCTGTGGCAGTTACTTAATTGGAAAGCCACGTAGTGGGGTGTGCATAGGTTCACATTATAAAGTGGCAAGGCCAGAAGAGATGCTCCTAGAAACACTAGGATCGGGACAACATTGTGAGAGCATTTGTGTGTCAGGCCATGATTATCCTATGAAGAGAACTTGGATATACCTGCTAGCTTGGTATTTATACTTTCACATGATCCATGGGTAAAATATCACAGGAGCAGGTGTGTAAGTGAATGTCATGTGTAGATAAGAGGTGAGGTCCATGTTCATAAATGGGCCAGTGATAAAACAAAACTCCAGCTTGTGACTATAATATTCTGCCTCCACTTGTATCACTTGCATTTTCCCACTCATTTGAATGTCCCCTGGATTGAAGGTCGTAACTGTACAACTCTATTGCTACCTGACTTATCCAGCCTTCTACCACAGTGTTTCTCAAAACAATTTTGTTTTGTTTTGTTTTGTTTTCACTTTTGCATCACTAAAGAGAAAAATTAATTAGGCTTAAATTTAATTTAAATATTTTTTGTTAGCAAATTTAAATTAAATTTTAAAGTGTATTGATTAGATTAATTTAGATTTAAATCAGGCTACCTGTCTTTAAAATGAAAGAAGCTTAATACTAAGAAACTCAACTTCGTTCATAGGGTTGAGCTGTTACAATATACTAAGAGTTTTTTATATGTCCCCACAAACCATGAACCGGTTTTCCCCCTGCTGGTAGTGATATCACCCATTGAAAGTGCATGTTCTATACACGTATGTTTATTGCAGTACTATTTACAATAGCAAAGACTTGGAACCAACACAAATGCCCGTCAATGATAGACTGGATGAAGAAAATGTGGCACATATACACCATGGAATACTATGCAGCCATAAGAAAGAATAAGTTCATGTCCTTTGCAGGGACATGGATGAAGCTGGAAACCATCATTCTCAGCAAACTGACCCAAGAACAGAAAACCAAACACCACATGTTCTCACTCATAAGTGGGAGTTGAACAATGAGAACTCGTGGACACAGGGAGGGGAACATCACACACTGGGGCTTTTCAGGGGGGTTGGGGGCAAGGGGATGGAGAGCATTAGGACAAATATTTAATGCATACGGGGCTTAAAATCTAGATGATGGGTTGATGGGTGCAGCAAACCACCATGGCACATGTATACCTATGTAATAACCTGCACATTCTGCACATGTATCCTAACTTAAAGTAAAAATTTAAAAAAAGAGTGCATATTCTGTTCTAATGGGTGTATGCATGTATAAATAAATAAGTACACACATATTTTATCAAAAGCCAATCTAAATTTTCCACATATAACTTCGGTATGGATTATAAACACTATTTATGAATAGATGTAATAAACTTTTGTGAAGCAAAGGCTGAATTTTATATACCACACTTAGCCAGTGGGCTCATTTACAAGGAAAACAACAGTCTGTGAATGATTCATTACTCAAGGGGAATGTGGGCCTTTATTTTTTAATTGCTATCATACAAAATGTTCTAGGACTTTCCAAACAACATAACATAAAAATAAAATTTTTAAATGGCAATGCCATTTTACAGAGAAGTCTGGAATGATGTGTACAAGTAATACGGCAATTGCAACACTGACCCAAGGCACCGGCCTGGAGTTCAGTAAAGTCAAAGGCAAGAATAAAACTGAGCAAGCATTACTGAATAAGACATTCCACTTAACAGTAGATGAAATTTGAGTTAGAATTGTTTAACCCCTGCGGCCCGGCTCGGTGGCTCTCGCCTGTAATCCCAGCACTCTGGGAGGCCGAGTTGGGTGAATCATGAGGTCAGGAGTTCGAGACCACCCTGGCCAACACAGTGAAACCCCATCTCTACTAAAAATACAAAAATTAGCCAGGCGTGGTGGCATGTACCTGTAATCCCAGCTACTCAGGGGGCTGAGGCAGGAGAATCGCTTGAACCCAAGAGGCTGAGGCTGCAGTGAGCCGAGATTGTGCTACTGCACCAGCCTGGGTGACAGAGCGAGACTCCATCTCAAAAAAAAATTGTTTAACCCCAAGCAAAAACAAAGGCAGCTTCTCCGCTATGAAAAATCCAACACACAAGTTGGCCCCAAAGTTCCTGAATGTGAGGGCTGGGTGACTTTCAGCTGAACAACCTCAGTGGCAGGAGTTTTTCCCCTCTGCAGACTACAGGAAAACTGCTTCACTTTCTTTGCAAATTAGAAAAAGAGCACATAGCTTCTGAAGTTTAGTGAAAAAAGAAAATCATATAGAAGAAATTTAAAAGTACTTCTGAAACGGCTTCTTATTCCCAATTGCTACTAGGATCTCCCTAGATTTACTTCTCTATTGTTTTTTGACTTACATTTCAATATATAATTTAAAAAAATAAAACTGGGATAGTACTAGACAGAGCTTTAAACCTTATTTTAAACAATCATGTAGTTAACATTTCTTCATGAATTTAAATAATTTTAAATCAAGATTTTCAGGCGCTACATAGTAATTCGTCACCTATAGGTACAACATTTCATGTAACTGTAAGACATCCTGGTGCATATTTATTTTGATTCTAGTTTTTTACCAGAATATATAGCACTACAATAAATATCCTTGAGAATAAATATTTGTTTGCATCTCTGGTTATTTTCTTAGAATAAATTCCTTGAAATGGAATTACTAGGTGAAAAAAATAGGAATAAACTTTAAAAAAGTATCTTTGATATGGGATGAAAATCACACTTTGTTCTTTCTAAGATTTTAGCCAACTCTCCCCACCCTTCTCCCCCATTCCCTTATGCACACACACACATTTTAGTTCAGCCCTTTTTTCTTTTCATTTTCTCCCCTTCAATACCTGCATCCTACCACATCCACGTACATCTGAATCCCATTCTTTTTTTTTTTTTGAGACGGAGTCTCACTCTGTCACCCAGGCTGGAGTGCAATGGCGAGATCTCGGCCCACTGCAACCTCCACCTCCCATGAACCTCATTCTTCCTGGTAAGATTATCCATGTTGACAACAGAGTTTGAATCCTTCAATATTTTAGTGTAAATATTTTACATATTCCAATTTTTCCTTCAAAAATTTAAAACCAATTAATTGTCCTCCCAATAATGTATTAAGATGACCATTTCAAGCCGAGCATGATGGCTAATGCCTGTAATCCCAGCACTTTGGGATGCTGAGGTGGGAGGATGGCGTGAGCCTAGGAGTTTCAGACTAGCCTGGGCAACATAGTGAGACTCCATTTCTACAAAAAATAAAAATAAAAAATTAGCCGGGCATGCTGGCACATGCCTTCAGTTCCAGCTACTTGGGAGGCTGAGGTGGGAGAATCGCTTGAGCCCAGGAGGTTGAGGCTGCAGTGAGCCGTGATCATGCAACTGCACTCCAGCCTGGGCAACAGAGCAAGACCCTCTCTCACACACAAAAAAACGATGACCATTTCACTGGATATTATATTTCAATTGGAGCTTCTTTTATTAGTGAGCTAGTGAGTTCAAACATTTTTTCAGATTATTCATTACTTATGTAACTCTTTGTTTTTTTAAACGAATGTTCTATTCTTGCTTCTTTGTACTCTTTCTTTTTGTATTGGGAGGCATTTTTTCTTGTAATTTATAAAAATATCAAATAGGGTGCAAATGTTTTTTTCTCAGTACTTTTTTGCATATATTTAAAGTTTGACTCCTTTTTTTTTTTTTTTTTTTTTTGAGATGGAGTTTTGCTCTTGTCACCCAGGCTGGAGTGCGATGGCACAATCTTGGCTCACTGCAACCTCTACCTCCTGGGTTCAAGTGATTCTCCTGCTTCAGCCTCCCTAGTAGCTGGAATTACAGGCACCTGCCACCACACCTGGCTAATTTTTGTATTTTTAGTAGAGACGGGGTTTCACCCTGTTGGTCAGGCTGGTCTTGAACGCTTGACCTTATGTGATCCACCTGCCTCAGCCTCCCAAAGTGCTGGAATTACAGGTGTGAGCCACCATGCCTGGTGACTACTTTTTTAACAGAGAAAATTTAGTTAACTTTTTATTAATTTTATTAATCTTTATGTTTATGCTTCCTTTATTGTAAGATTATACAAATATTTATATTTATGCTTTCTCATAGTTTCATTATTTAATGGTTATATGTTGGCCCATCTAGAAATTAGGCAGGAACATAGCTTTGTATTATATATGTGTATATACTTTCCCTAACTGTTAAACAGTTGCCTTGGGTTCAAATATTGATTAGCTTTCTTTTTCCCAATTCTTCTCTTTCAACTTTGAAGATTTTTAAAATTACGTTATCTTTGAATTGGCTATTAGTACTCATAATAGAGTAATTTAAGTCATTGGAATAGTATACTTCCCCCATTTAAGATTCGAGTTCTAGAAAGTGGCTTAGCCTAAGATGTGGAGGTCTTCTTTGTTTAGACAGAATGACTCATATAACATTTTCCCAACTAAATATCAATAAAGCCAGATTCTGTCAAATCAGTGGTTGATTCATCTCAATCTCTGAAAGTCATTCCAAGAAATAGCTTCTGAAAGACTAGGAATGCCTCTTTATTACAGACTTCTCCCAAGTTGTTGTCCTTTTTTGACACATCTTTTAAGTATCTAGTGATGATACATTAAATCCATGTTATTTTTGTGCATGTTTCTTAAATCTTCTGCACCTCAATTTCTTCATTTGTAAAACTGGGATAATAAGAAATAAGAATGCTGGCTGCATACATGGCTCATGCCTGTAATCCCAGCACTTTGGGAGGCTGAGACAGGGAGATTGCTTGAGCACAGGAGTTCCAGAACAGCCTGAGCAGCACAGCGAGAAGCTGTTTCTAAAAAAATACAAAAATTAGGTGGGTGTGTTGGTGTGTGCCTGTGATCCCTGCTACTCAGGAGGCTGAGGTGGGAGGATCGCTTGAGCCTGGGTGGTTGAGGTTGCAATGAGCTGTGATAGGATTGTGCCACTGCACTGCAGCCTGGGAGACACAGAGAGTCCCTGCCTCAAAAAAAAAGAGAGAGAAAAAGAAAGAAAGGAAAGGAAGGAAAGAAGGAAGGAAGGAAGGAAGGAAGGAAGGAGGGAAGGGAGGGAGGGATGGAGGGAGGGAGGAGAGAAAAGAAAGGAAAGAAAGAAAAGAAAGAAAGAAAGAAAGAAAGAAAGAAAGAAAAGGAAAAGAAAGCAAGCTAGCTGACTTTTTGTGGTTGTGAGTCTATGTTAATATGCATAAAGCTGGGTCTGTTGTTTGCTGTTACTATTATAAATGCTACCCAATGTCATGCTTACCTTGAAGTTCATTTTTCTACTGAAGATCTTTGTAATCCCCTGCTCAATTCTCTGTTCCCATTATCCTAAGCTACCTGCGATATCCTCCGCGCACTTGTTCCCTTACGTCTCAGCACTGTGGGTCCACTGCTCCCTTTGCCTAGAATGCCCCACCCCACTGCTCCCCACCACCTCCATCTCCCCTGACCCCCATCTTGCAGCCAGCCTTCAGGACTCAGCTCAAGCCTTAGCTTCCCCCAAGCATCCCAGTGCCTCCTACTCCAGCCCACGTTATGTATCTCTCTTCCACGATTCCTCAGAACCCTGTACTTTCTTCTATCAGAACACTCATTCATTTGTTCACTGACTCATTCATTTAACAAACCCTTACTGAGTGGCTGCCACATGCCACACACTGAACTATCCGTCTGCCTGCCCTGGAGAGTGTCCTATCCAACTGGCATACAGTCTGCACTTTGTAAATGATGGCTAAATGAAAAACTGCCTTCCCATAGGTGTACTGCCCCTAAAATGGACTATCTCGGCTCCTTTCTTAGACCATCAAGATCCTTTTGGGGAATTCTAATGTACTCTGCAGTCTAAGTGGAACACAAAGAAAGAAGGATCTTCCTTAGCAGAAAATAGATGAGAAAGTGATAGCATAACCTGGACATTCTATTTTCTTTCTGGGAGAAATAAATCACTTACCAATTTCACCAAATTAATGCAGACGGTATTTCCCAGGAACCTATTTTTTAAAAACAAACAAACAAAAGTCTTCCCTGCTGCTGCTTTCACTGTAAAACTCTTTCTGGTTATGAGCCTTCAGGAGATGTTTCCTGGTCGCCTGTCTGACAAGAGACATCATAAATAACTGCATCCATCAGAGAGTCCGTGTCCTCCTCTAGACACACACACACATTCACACCTCCCTTTCTCGGCCACGCTTCTCTCCAAAGGTGCTTGCTGGATTCCACCTCAGAATCCGCGCCTCCGCCCCCACCCCAGGAAAGCGAAATTGGAAACACTTTGTGCTTCTTGAGGCCTGTGTGTCTCTTGATGCTCTGCCCTAAAACTCCTTAACCAGAATCAAGCCCTGTAACATCTTGCTGTCAGCTCTTGATGTGCCTGGAATTTCCAGGAACGAAGGGCATTCTGATGGGGAATGATGCTTTTCCAGTCCTACGACCTAGTTCTTTTCCAGTTCATTCTGTATTTTTGCTCAGAACAGATGCCAAGATGGATGCATGCTACCTCCTCCCCAGTCAAATTGTGAGCATCTTCCAAAATGCCAAGTGCTGAGGACAGGGTATGTTAGCTAACTTGTGCTCCCTCTAGTGGCTCTGCAGGAGCATAACACAGATGTTCGGATAATGCCATAGGGATGGCAGGTATTACTATTCCATACCTTGTTTTCCTAGTGAGTTAGGATGGCCATGTTTTAAATGATCAGTTATTTAAGATTTCAGAGTCCATGGTAGGAAAACCATATCCTGTCACTTAACATTAAAAATAGTCAAATTTGGAGTTCAGCCTTCTTGGGTCTTTTTTAAAAACTATTTCACTTTAAAAAAAATAGAGGTCACAATTAACATAATATAAATGGGAATGTGAAATTCTAATTTATGCCCTTGAGTTGGTAATTGATCCAGAATAGAGGATACTATAACATGCTTATATCATATGTTTTGGAACTAAGTGCAACAAGGCAGGAGTAAGCGGTAATTTTCAACATTCAAACAAAGTGAGTGCACACCACGTGTGAAAGGAGATGTTGAAATGTGTGTTCCGAGCTGGACTAAAGTTGTGCATAAGGCTGTCGGTGTTTTGTGTCTCTCCCTCCACACACCAGATGCTGCAGAATCCACATTGCCTCAAAGGCAGCCCAGCCACGTGTCCTTGATGCTTCATGGCACGAATAATCATAAACTAGCAAGGCCAGCGGTGGCTCCTGTGACATAAGGTGGCACATTTTATGGGCTCTGCCCTCCTCACTTCAGCGTTATTTATTCAGCTCCATATACTGTGCAATGCTCGCTCCTTTTATTGCTCAGCAGAGGTTTGTACATACATAAACTCTTCTCCAAGCCATTTTCTGCAACACAGATGGCTGGCCGAGGGGCATGTCCTTGGTCAGAGCTTGTGCAGTGCTCACACCGCCTTGACAAGAGCTATATCTCCTTATGTTCTGAGTCCTTCCTTAGATGTGTTGCGCAGGGGTCAGTCTTTAAGATACTTTCTAAGGACTAGAATCATGTAATTGGTCAAATGTATTGGGTTATGTGACCAGTTAACCAAAATGCATTTCTTAAAATCAGACAAAAAATTAAAAAAAAAAAAACACCAACCAATAAGAACAACAAATGCAGTTTTTAGAAATTGGATGTAAGACAGTGTACCAGGGAGGGACAGTTCAGTGTAGGTAAAAGGACACTGGCAGTTTGGATGACAGACCCTGCCTTTCTAAGTCCTGAAATGCTCAGAGCCATGCCCACTTCCTCACCTGGTGACTCCAGAGCTCCCACACTCTCAGCCCTTCTCTAATGCAGGAAGTAAAATTAGGTCCGAACAGAAGACAGCAAGAGTTGCTTTTGCTAATTATTCATCATTATCATCATCTTGTTCTCAGCCAGCTTCTCCTCCCCTCCAACATTCACCTCCAATGTTGTTTTTGTTTTTCTGTAAAATTTGTTAGGGACATTGGGGGCTGAGAGATCCCAGGCACAAGTCGAGGGAGACTTAAGTCTATGGAAGTATTGTAAAATTTGTTAAAAGCTTTTATTTACAAACAAGCAGTGACCTCAGTAATTTCACAAAATATTTTGGCAAAAAAAAAAAAAAACCAAAACTGGTGTCACTTTGTACAAGAGAAACTTTTAGACTCACTTGTTTATGTTCTAAGACTTGCTAGGATCGATGGTGTCAGTGGTCTCATATTCAAACCCCTACGTGAAGGTTTTGAAGGAACATACCTCAAAATAATAAGAGCCACCTATGACAAACCCACAGCCAACGTCATACTGAATGCACAAAAGCTGGAAGCATTCCCCTTGAAAACTGGCATAAAAATGATGCTCTCACTCACCATTTCTATTTAACATAGTATTGGAAGTCCTGGCCAGGGCAATTAGGCAAGAGAAAGAAATAAAGGGCATCTAAATAGAGAGGAAGTCAAACTATTCCTGTTTGTGGATGACATGATCCCATATCTAGGAAACCCATAGTCTCAGCCCAAGAGCTTCTTAAGCTGATAAACAACTTCAGCAAAGTCTCAGGATACTAAATCAATGTGCAGAAATCGCTAACGTTTCTATACACCAACAACATTCAAGCCAAATTAGTCACGCAATCCCATTCACAATTGCCACAAAAAGAACAAGTAACTAGAAATACAGCTACCCAGGGAGGTGAAAGATACCTACAAGGAGAACTACAAAACACTGCTCAAAGAAATCAGAGATGACGCAAACAAATGGAAAACATTTCATGCTCATAGATAGAATCAATATCATAAAAATGGCCATACAGCCCAAAGCAATTAATAAATTCAATGTGCTATTATTATGAAACTATTGTTGGGATTCTTCACAGAAGTAGAAAAAACTATTTTAAAATTCATAGGGAACCAAAAAAGAGCCCAAATAGCTAGGGCAATCCTAAGGAAAAAGAACAAATCTGGAGGCGTCACCTTACCAAACTTCAAACTATATTAAACAGGGCTACAGTAAACAAAACAGTATGGTACTGATAGAAGAACCGATACACAGACCAATGGAATATAAGAGAATCCAGAAATAAGGCCACACACCTACAACTATCTGATCTTTGACAAACCTGACAAAAACAAGGAATGGGAAAAGGATTCCCCATTCAATAAACGGAGCTGGGGTAGCTGGCTAGCCACATGTAGAAGATTGAAACTGCACACCTTCCTTACAGAATATATAAAAATTAACTCAAGATGGATTACAGACAAGTATAAAACCCCAACTGTAAAAACCCTGGAAGACAATCTAAGGAATACCATTCAGGGCATAGGAATGGGCAAAGATTTCACGATGAAGATGCCAAAAGCAATTGCAACAGAAACAAAAATTGACAAATGGGATATAATTAAACTGAAGAGCTTCTGCACAGCAAAGGAAACTATGAGCAGAGTAAACAGACAACCTACAGAATGGGAGGAAACTTTTGCAAACTCTGCATCCGACAAGGGTCTAATATCCAATGTCTATAAGGAACTTAAACAAATTTACAAGAAAAAAAACAAACAACCCCATTAAAAAGTGAGCAAATGATATGAATGAACACTTTTCAAAAGAAGACATACATGTGGCCAACAAGCATATGAAAAAAGTTCAATATACTGATCATTAGAGAAATACAAATCAAAACCACAATGATATACCGTCTCACATCAGTCAGAATGGCAATTATTAAAAAGCAAATAAAACAACAGATGCTGGTGAGGTTGCAGAGGAAAAGGAATGCTTATTTACTGCTGGTTGGAGGGTAAATTAGTTCCACTATTGTGAAAGACAGTGTGGCAATTCCTCAAAGGCCTAAAGACAGAAATACTATTTGACCTACCAATTCCATTATTGGGTATATACACCCAAAGAAATAGAAATCATTCTGCTGTAAAAACACATGCACACATATGTTCATTGTAGCACTATTCACAATAGCAAAGACAAAATCAATCCCCATCAGTGATAGACTGGATAAAGAAAATGTGGTACATTAACACCATGGAGTACTATGCAGCCATAAAAAAGAACAAATGGCCTTTACAAAAACCTGGATGAAGCTGGAGGTCATTATCCTTCACAAACTAATGCAGGAATGGAAAACCAAATACCACATGCTCTCATTTATAAGTGAGAGCTAAATGATGAGAACACATGGACACACAGAGGGAAACACACCGGGGTGTATCAGAGAGTGGAGGTGGGAGGAGGGAGAGGATGGGTACTAGGCTTAATACCTGGGTGACAAAATAATCTGTGCAAAACACCCCCATGACACAAGTTAACCTGTATAATAATCTGCACATTAACCCTGAACTTAAAGCAAAAAAAAAAAAAAAGAAAGAAACCCACAAATCCCTACATGAAAGAACAGGGCTAATTAGCACAGGAGCCCACATTGGTAGTAATTCTATTAGTAGTAATTCTATTGGTAGTAATTCTAACAGCCAGACACTGATCTCAGAGCTTGAGATGCATTAGCTCATTAAGTTAACTGGCCCACGATTTGGGTACCATTATTGCTCTCCACCTCACAAACAGTGAACCTGAGGCGGAAACAGTTTAACCTCAAGGTCACCCTAGTGAACATCTTGGATTTTGAATATAGGCTTTATGGTTCCATCTTGTACGCTTTGAACCATCCCATCGCCCCTCTCACAGGACAAGGCAGGAATCACCCACTTTGGCGTTGTGAAGGCACTCAGGCCAGCTTGCGTTGCTGTAGGGAAATACCTAAGGCTTGGTGATTTAAAAAGGAAAGAGGTTTATTTCGTTCTTCAGGCTGTATATGAAGCTTGGCATCAGCACCTGCTTCTTCTGAGGACCTCAGGAACCTTTCAGTTGTAGCAGAAAAGGCAGGGAAGCTGGCATGCCACATGATGAGGAAGAAAGCAAGAGACAGGGGAATGGTGCCAGGTTGTTTTGAACAACCAGCTCTCTTGGCAACTCTCATGGGAACTAATAGAGCAAGAACACACTCATTACTGTGAGGATGGCACCAAGACATTCACAAAGCATCTGCCCCATGACCCAAACACCTCCCATTAAGCCCCACCTCCAACATAGGGAATCGAACTTCAACGTGAGATTTGGAAGGTCAAACAACAAAGCAACTATAGCATCAGACTAGGAATTGCTGCTCTTGGTTTGCTTCCTAATAGTGTCAAGTCTTGCCTTAGTGACCCCATCATTGGGCCTCTGCAATTTCTCTTCTTGATGTTGGCATTAGGACCATCTTAAAGCATTTTAATTATGTCTCTATTTGTGTGTGTATAGAGGGGAGCCAGAGATGTGTAATGGGTGTAATGGTGAAGATGGCTATTTAATGCTCGTAAATGTCAAGTTGTTCAGAGGACAGAAATACTCTATTAATGCACAGCCCCCACCTCCCAGGAGAGTATAAACCCTGTCCAGGAGACATGCTACGAAAATAAAATATCTCCAGGCTCATGCTCGTTCTATTCCTCCATGAAGAAAAGAGCTATGATAGACATGTTCTCTGAGAGAGAGGCAGCCTGAGAGAAGAAACAAGACTTGGAAGTGAGTCTTTGGTCTACTTTTCAACTCCTCTATTGATGTACTACTAAATATGTAATACCAGCAAAATAATTAGCTCTCTGAATATGAGTTTCCTCAGAGCTATTCACTGCTTATGCCTATTGCCCTGTGAGCTGCATGTATGGCAGATGTTCAGTGAATACTTGAAGAATGAATGAATGGATGGATGATGTAACCAACATGAGATGTGTGGCAAGCACAGTTAATGGATGATAGTTACCTTCACCTTCATTCCTATCCCTTCTGTATGTTGTCTTCTCAAGGTACCTGAGACCACCTGTACCTTTTGGGGTGAACTGATCCTACACAGACATGCATAGATGATCCATCTTACTGAGATAGTGGTTATGCACTGAGATAGTGGTTAACTAGGACTCCGTTCCTAGTTGAGCCATCACAGTATTTGCAGAGAGGCCAAATAGTGGTACTCCAGTTTGTGTCTTTTTTAATGCCACAGTCCCTTGTCTGGGTGAAGACTTTGTTGCCAAAGAGAGAAAAACTTCTGTTGAGTCTCTGATTGGCAGCTTTACCAATAACGACACTTGAAAGCGTGTTTTTTAATCCTGCAGCTGAAATGGCCTAGACACACCATGTTGGCCTCTGTCCAGGGATGTGGCCTGTTGGGCAGGTTTCATGTTCTGCTTCACTGGCCTCTAGTCCCTCATCACCAGCTCATTAGCTTTTGTCAGCTGGAGGATCCACACGGATGCCCACCTGTTGGGCTGCCCAGATGAGTTACCTTCAACAGGTGCTGCTGCTGCCTTTGGAAATGTATGAGTCCCTTCTGTCTTCCTTCCCAAGAGGGTGCATGGCAAGGCCCGTGGTTGGTGTAAAGGAAATATGTAGAATGAATGGTTGGCAAGCCAGCATTCCCGACTTTCCCATCACCACTTCCAATAAATCACATTCACAGGACAGTTTCCACAATGAAAAATGGGAAATCATAGTTTCCCCAGCTTGTTTTTCTGTCTTAAGGAATGTTAGAGAGATAGTACTTGCAAAATGAAGTCGTCGCTCTGTCTACAGGGGATTGCTTTCGGAAGGAGGCTCGAGTCCCTCATGTAAAATGACATGGCATTTACGTATAACCTACTCACATTTTTCTGTATACTTTAAATCATCTCTATATGACTTATAATACCTAATACAATATAAATGCTATGCAAATAGTTGTTAGGCTGCATTTTAAATTTGTATTATTTTTATTGCTATATATTTTTAATTTTTTTTTTTGTTTTTTTTTTTTCTGAATATTTTCGACCTATGGTTGTTTGAATCCATGGCTGCAAACCTGCGGATACCGAGAGCCAACTATACTTAGGGTTGCCTTAGGAAAATGTGCCTGGGGCACTTTCAGCATACGTGCTTATGATTTTGGAAGGTTGACTTTCAGCAGGCAAATTTAAACTGATTCATATCCCGGAGCCAATCAGAAGTTAAAGGAGGCCCAGAGAAAATCATAAGAAGTACAGAAATTAAAGGTAAAATACTACCTGGGCCTTGGCAAGGTCCTAGTGCACCTTCCTGCCACGTAACTCTTCCACATACTTTTCCTAGGGACACCATTAGTGGTGGCTGCACCCAGAGGTGGGGCCCCACCTGTGGCAGGGTCTTAAATCCCCTGCATCTGACTGCAGCTCCGTCCTGGGTTGTTTCATGGCTTTGCCATCCTCCTTTCAAGACCTCATTTTACAGCTGGCATCAAAGAAAGGGTCTCCTCTCTTCTTCGGCCTTGCAAATGCTTCTCTCCCTGATATAGACACCCCTGCATTTTTCCCCTCAATTTCCCGGTCCTTTAATCATCCCAAAGGGCAAGTCTGCTAAGTGTGCAGGTGTAGCTTTGTCAGGGTGGTGCCTTTCGTTGAAGGGTCAAAGGCATAAAGGTCTACAGTAGGAGTTAATCCAGAGAGGGCTTGGACACTGGGCAAAATTTCTTTTTTTTTTTTCCTCTTCTATTTGTTTTTTTAATCTAAGTTCCAGAGTACATGTGCAGGATGTTCAAGTTTGTTACATGTAAGTAAACGTGTGCCATGGTGGTTTGGTGCACTATCAACCCAGGCAAAATTTCATAAAGGGGCAATTCCTGGGACTTCTAAAGCTGGACAACTCTCCATGAATGGTTAGAGCTGGTCTAGGGATCCAGACTCATTCTTGCCCAGGGCTTCCCCGTGGTGCATGGGTTCCTAGAACTCTGTGAGGTTCAATACTAAGTTCATACTAAAGGTTAATAACATTTTCTGTTAACCATTATGGCATCATAAAACCGTAAGAGCCATGGGCTAAAACAGTGTTGAATAGGTCTGTGTAACCTGGTGACACTAGACAAGACAAGACTGAGACTTTTAAAAATATTTAATAAAAAAAGACTTCAAAATAATTGGCCTAAATGAGATACAGTGCAATCTGAACCCAGAGTGGGGCCTCTAAGGCTATTTCTTGTTTGGGGATACGTACCAAGGTTTGGTTATTGCATGACTGTTTCGTTGGAAACACAAAGCCATTTCAGGGCCCCTGGGTGTCGGTTCAAGTTTCCTGGAGGGAATGGTTTTATGCTATCAATCATTCTGGAAAAATATATCACTCCTGCACCAGAAAATGACTCTGGAGGCTGGTCTTAGACTAAAGGAAAAGAAAAATGTCCTTTTTCTATGGCAGATAGAGTCAGTGATACAAAGTACTCATCATCTACATACTGGGATTCTTTCCAGCGATGAAACAGTGGGCTGTTTCCCAGCATTATGAAGAAAAGAGAAAGTAGAACAGAGAGACAAGCCAGGGGGAGCCCTAAGATTGAGAGTCTTTGTCCTAAGTATAGACTTGTCTTTGTGTTATAGATTTCCCTTCCACCAATTTTTGTTAGAGGTTAAAGCCTGGTCTCAGGCAGCTGCAGTGGATGAAAGAGAAGACTTTAGTCCTGTGATATGCTGTGAACCTGGCTCTCCCAGTCTCCAGCACTTGTCAATTTCTATGGTATAAATACTCCCACCACAGCCTATTTCAAGCTACCAATAGTTTAACATCTGGCTTCAAAATTCCTCATTACTTAACAATGTATCCTTGTGAGCCAGCACACGCTAAGGAAACCACCTCCTCCTGACTCCCCCATCCAGGCCAGAGAGGACACAAGCAGGAGTATAGGCAGGGGACAGCTGTGCACAGAAGAGCAGCCCCTCATGAAGGTCATTACCAGAGGAGGTAGCAGAATTGGTCTGGGGTTAGGAAGCTGGAATGGGTCATGGTTTGGGCAGCAAAGCTGTCATGTGCTGATAACCTTGAAATCTGGGTTATATTCAATGTTGAGCTAGAATTGGCCCATACAGATTCCTGAGTGCTGACTGTTAAGTATCTTCAGGAATTCTGCCAGCTTGTGCATATCACATTGGTCACTTGAAATAGACCATGGTGGGAGTACTTATTGATACCAGGAAATGGTCAAAAGCTAGACAGACCAGGCATTTTATTTTTTTGAAAATAGTTTTGTTTTTGTTTTTCCTATCAGGCTGGAAAATGTGACTTCACAGGTATCAGAGTGAGATAAATACCAGACCAACACAAGAGATCACTCACACTTCCATTATCTCATTTAATCCCTGCAACAATCTTGTCAGATACTCAGAACAAATATTAACTTCCCCATTTTATCACACAAATTACTAAGGAACAGTGAAGAGAGAAAAGAGGGGGAAAGAATACAGAAACTATTTGTAAAGATTACTATTTGTAAAGAATACAGAGACTGTTAAAAAGAAGGGTCAGTGATGAGTTCAGGTGATGGGAGGGAGACAGTTCCCACAGAGCTGGCAGCAGGCAGTGAGAATGAGAGTGGTCTGAGACATGAAGGGAAGGAACTGGAAATGACTTACTGGGAACTACGTCAGCCTGAAAGCTCTGAAAGAAATTCTACAGCCTTGTTTGTGAAGCCGCGTGGAATAAAAGGTAGATTCGTGCATTGGAGCTCTGCATTTCCAATTTGTAGTACAAAATTGTGGAAATATTCATGGTGCACAATCTGGATGAATCAGGTGGTTGCCCAATGTGCTCAAAAAGTGAGTCAAGTCTCCCAGCAGTCTCTCCTCCCATGCTTTTTGACTTAAAGAGGGCTCTGCCTTGATTTGCTGGGAGCAGACCTTGTGTTCTCTGTGGTCTGCGCTGTCCAGAGGAGACCAGAAGACAGCTTGAGGGAGAAGGGGAGGTGAGGATCTGCTTGCTCCATGACTGGGACTGAGACAAGGTTGTGAGTCCACTGATTTTTGCAAATCATTCTAAAGTGTCATTAATACAGAACCGACTTCTCTGGAATTGTAGGATAATTCGGCCAGATTTACAGAGGTTTGCCTTTTAACCATGTGACTCTACGGATGTAAGTGAGATTGTGATGGGAAAATTTTACATGAGAACATATTTTCAAGAATGTCAGTGACTCATACTCCCATAAAAACAAGAATGTGCTAACGACACCTTCATGAAAACAGGCTCAGCAACCTAGATAAGTCGAAAGCTCCTGATATTGTAGATATATGGAAGTAATAAAGCGTAAGTTAAAATTGGTCTGCAATTCAAATTCTCACAGCTCCTAGCTGTTCCTATCTTTTCAGACTCAGTTCAATTTGAAAATTAGATATTGGAAACAAAATAGTTCCCCCCGCCCCCACCCCCCCACACACAAGAGCTAACAAACCAGTGATACTTATTTGACTCCTTTCCCTCAAGCATTGATGAACTCGTCTTAAAACCTCTTCTCAGTTTTTGATCTGGAATTTTGTTATTCCCCAAGCATCTTTCATTCTTCATTGTAAAATAGAAAAAACAATTCATGACTGCACAGAAAACAATTGTAATTTTTTAAAAACTTGTACAGCATATCTGGAAGAGTATTTTAATCTATGAAAGTGCTGATTAATTATAGATAATCTTTGAGAAAACAAACGCTTTTCTCCTTTAGAACAGAAGTGTCTCACGACAAACAATCATGTTCCTGGCTAGGGTTTGATCTCATGTGAGCTCCTAAGGGAACTCAAAGAAAAGAGAATTTAATCTTTATTCATGAACCTCTTTCTTTTTTCAAGAAAAAAAAAAAACAGTAAGATGAACTGAAATGGTTCCAGTCTTTTGGAAATGTTTCAATGAAATGAGTTAAGATAGCAACAATTATTTTGAGCATAGAGGCTTTTTTGCTTAAAAGTTCTATAATCTTCACCTGGAGGGGAACAGGAGCAGATGGGTCAAACATCTACTGAAGCAGTCGCGATAATGTTTGTTCACAGAAGTTCAGAATTAGAGCAGCAGTGGGTAAACAGCCTCCCAGCATTAAAGACGAGAGGGACAACAGGCTGATTGATCTGATAGCCCCTCTTTAGGATTCATCTCACATCCCATTTCTCATACATGAGAATCCACATCGATGACAAAGCTGCCATAATGAATGAATTGTCTGCCACAGAATTTCTGGTCTCACAATCACTGGCATCACCAAAAACCTGTGAAGGGGCCAGCTCATTTCATTTCAATTGGTAATACAGATAGAGCAGCACTTATTTCCCCAGACACCAATGCCATGATTATAAAATATTTCCTAAGGGCACAGGGACCTTCTGCCACTTTGCTAAATCATTTTCCAGCAGAGTTCCTTAATATTTCTGTTTTCTGGCTATACCCTATCCTATGGGAGCTCCTGTTCTACCAGAGTTTCTTGTCTTCTCCTAGAGAGTGTTTCCCTCACAAAGATGCTCACAGACTTCTGTTTTCTGATTTTAGTAGGAAACCTGGAATATAGTGCTAGGATTAGTAATGAGAACTGCTTGGCTCTATTTGAGATGCACCCCTTCCTCCAACACCCTCAGCACACTTACTAACCAAATTAGTAACTGTTCTGACAGTGGCTTTACTGATATCTCAGTAGAAGAGCTGCTCTTTTGTCTGGGATCTTCTGCGTGATTCTGTAAAAGTGGAATCTGGGCACTTTGGCAGATCCATCCCACTTCTCAGGTCTGATGGCCCAGTCTTGTACTGTGAATGATGAAGACTCCACATGCTAAGTTTCTCTTGTGTGTGTCCAGTCACTAGCTCATTTCAAACATTGCTTGGTCATCACATTCACTCAGTGGAAGAGAAGGAGAAGGGGAGCCAAGAACACCTGAGCTGAGCTGAAGTGCTTCCTGCTCTCTTGGGGAAAAAGCCTTTTACTCCTGACATGACTGTCCCACTCCTCAGACTGTCAATGGTATGCCTTAAAACAACTGTAGATTCAATGGGATTTGGATAAGTAGCGACAATTGTATCATTGAAATAAATAAATTGGCTTTCCATCTCTTTTGTGGAAGGTAAGAATTTAAGGCAGTTTGAAAAGGGATTTAGACTGAAAACAAGAAATCAATAAAGGAAAACCAACAAAACTGAAAGGTGGTTTTTGGAAAACATCCAATAAAATTGGTGAAGTTTTAGCGAGGTAAGAAAAAAATCAGAAATGAAAGAGGCAGTAGCTACTGATTCCATGGACAATTAAAAGGATAATAAAGGAACATTATTAAAGAAATCTATGTCCAATTTTAATCTAGATGAAGTCGGCTAATTACTTGAAAGACTTGAAAGCTGCAATCTACTAAAACTCACACAAGGATAAACAGATAATCTGAAGAGGGCCATATCTATTAAAGAAATTAAATCAATAATCAATTATCTTTCAAAACAGAAAACACCAGGCCTGAATGAGTTCACTAAAAAATTCCACATTGAGGAAAAATTAAAACCAATTCTCTGTACTCTCTTTCTGAAAATAGAAGCAGAGGAAAACTTTAACTCATTCTGTGAGGCCAGCATTACCCTAATACCAAAACCAAATAAAGAGATTACAGGAAAGAAAAACTAAAGACCAATATATCCCATGAAAACAGATTTAAAATCCTCAGCAAAATATTAGCAAATCAAATGCAACAATTTATTTTTCAAAATTATATGTCATGACCAAGTAGGATTTATTGCAGAAATACAAGGCTGGTTCAATGTTTGAAAAGCAATTAATGTTATCAATCACATCAACAGGCTAAAGAAGAAAAATCATATGATTATATCAACAGATGCAGAAAAAGCATTAGACAACATCAACACCCATTCGTGATTTTTAAAAATTCCCAGTAAACTAAGAGTAGAGGAAAACTTCCTCAATTTGATAAAGAACATCTACAAAAAAATACCCTATAGCAAAATACCCTATAGCTAACATTATATTTAATGCTGAAAAACTCCAAACTCTCCCACTAAGATGAGAAACAAGGCAAGAATATGTCCTGTCATCACTCCTTTTCAACATTGTACTCGAAGTACTAGCTAATGCAATAAAACAAGAAAAGGAAACAAAAGATATACTGATTGGGCAGGAGCAAATAAAACTATCTTTGTTTGCAGATGACATGATTATCTATGTAAAAAAATCCCAAAGAATTAACCGAAAGTCTCCTAGAACTAATAAGTGATTATAGAAAATTTTTAGTATATGATATTATTATACAAAAGTCAGTTCTTTCTTATATACCAACAATGAACAACTGGAGTTTAAAATTAAAAATGTAATGCCACTTACATTAGCAATAAGAAATTAAATATTTAAGTATAAATCTAACAAAATAGGTACTAAACCTATATGAGGAAAACTATAAATCTCTGATGAATGAAATCAAAGAAGAGCTAAATAAATGGAGAGACATTCCATGTGCACAGAAAGGAAGACTTGATATTGCCCAAATGTCACTTTTTCCCAACTTGATCTATAGATTTAGTGCAATCTCAATCAAAATCTCAGAAAATTAGTTTGTGGATATGAATAAAATGATTTTAAAGTTTGTATGGAAAGGCAAAAGATTCAGAATAGGCAACACAATGATAGAGGAGACAATCAAAGTTGAAAGACTGACACTACTAAATTTCCAGGCTTACTGTAAAGCTGTGATAATCAAGACCATACATGTTAGTGAAGCATGCACAGATAGATCAATGGAGCCTGATAGTGAGCCCAGAAATAGGCCCACGCAAAAATACCTAACTTATCTTTGACAGAGGAGCACAGGAAATTCAATGGAAAAGAATAGTCATTTTAACAAATGGTGCTGGAACAACTGGACTTTTGCATGCAAAAAGAAGAAGAAGAATCAAGACACAGGCCTTACACCTTTCACAAAAATTAACTCAAATAAATGTAAAACACAAACACATAAATCTCCTAGAAGATAAAATAGGAGAAAATAAGTGACCTTGGGTCTGGCAATGACTCCTTAGAACTCCAAAGACAAAATCCATGAAAGAAACAGTAAGTTGGAAATTATTAAAATGTAAAACTTCTGCACTGTGAAAGACATTGTTAAGAGAATGAAAAGATAAGCCACAGCTTGTGAGAAAATATTTGCAAAACACATACTTGATAAAGGACTTCCCTCTAAAATATACAAATAACTTTTAATACTCAACAATAAGGAAATAAACAATCCAATTTAAAAACAGATAAAATATCTGAACAGACACCTCACCAAAGAAGATATATAGATGGCAAATAAGTATAGGAAAAGAAACTCAACATCTTAGATCATCAGTGAATTAAAAATTAAAACAACAATAAAATAATACTGCACACCTAACAGAATGGCCAAAATCCAAAACACTGACAATGTCAAATGTTGATGAAGATGTGAAACAACAGGAATTCTCTATTCTTTGCTGGTGGGAAAGTAAAGGCCACTTTGGAAGAGAGTTTGGACATATCTTACAAAACTAAACATACTCTTACCATATGATCCAGCAATCGTGCTCTTTGGTATTTACCCAAATTAGCTGAAAACTTATGTCCACACAAAATCATGCACATAAATGTTTATAGCAGCTTTATTCGTAATTGCCAAAATGTGCAAGTAACCAAGATGTTCTTCAGTATGTGAATGTATAAATAAAGTGGTACATCCAGACAATAGAGTACACATGATTTTGTGCTAAATAAGAAACGAGTTATCAAGCCATGAAAAGACAGGGAGAAAGCTAAAATGCAAAATGCTAAGTAAAAGAAGCCAATCTGAAAAGGCTTGTATGATTCCAACTATACGACATTCTGGAAAAAGCAAAACTAGAGAGGTAATAAAAAGATTAGTGGTTGCTAGGGTTGGCGTAGGGGGAGAAAGGGATGAATAAGTAGAGCACAGAGAATCTCAGGGCAGTGAAATTATTCTGTATGATACTATTACATAATGGTGGATACACGTCCTTATATATTTGTCAAGATCCGTAAGCTATACAACACAACAGTGAACCCTAATGTAAACTATGAACTTTTTAGTTAATTAATATGAATATTAATGTATTAATATTGGTTCATCCTCAGAGGCAGAGGTTGCAGTGAGCCAACATCACACCACTGCACTCCAGTCTGGGCGACAGAGAGAGACTCCATCTCAAAACATATACATACATGTTCATTAATTGTAGCAAATGTACCACACCCAGGCAAAATATTAATAATACGGGGAAATTACAGGAAAGGGCAGAGGCAGCATATGAGAACTCTATGTATTTTCTATTGAATTTTTCTGGAAACCTAAAACTGCTTTAAAAAAGTAGTTTTTGAAGATTTTGTACTCATTCAACATACATGAATTACACATATTATAGAATCCTTGAATGCTTAATTTTATTTCTTTTTTAATGTTTTCTGCAGACACAAGCACAATCCTTCTCACTGAAACCATGTTGCAGATGCCACTATTTACAGGTTCTAATGGCCTTTCCAAAAAAAATGAGCAGAGTAAGCCAGCAGAAATTCCTGTAATTTATCATGCAGTAATCCCGTTGTCCCTGCCACCACATGTGATTTCTGATCATCACTGCAAAGTCTCCTTCCCCAGCATCCAAGAAAAGGATTTCATTTCTGGGATGATGCTTCTGAACCTGCTCATCCAGCTAAGATAAGAAGTATGAATGTATGAAGGATAATTCCTTCTGCTAGTAGGAACTTATGCATTTGGTCCAGAGAGTAAGATGGAAGCATGCTAATCGACTATCCTGTCCTTGTTCAAGTTCATTTCTTCATTCCCAGATAAGTGATTAATTTTTGCCTTATTGTTTAAATGCTTGTGTGGTCTTTTTTATCTATCTGCAGGCAATTTTTGACCCTTATTAATAAAGTTACCTCACTTCTTTTTTTCCTCTGCCAAAGTACATTCTTTACTAAAGATCATTTCTAAAATGACTTGATCTTGCAGCTTTGCTAATAAAGACTTGAGATTCTTTTTTATGAAGTCTCTTTCAAGAAATGAGACTCAGGTTTTTTTTTTTTTTTTTTTTTTTTTGGTCTTTTTGTTATTGACTTTCCCTTAGAGCTGAAGATAATAGATTGAGAATCTTGTTCATCACCATAAAGAAGTAAATTTGGAGAAATTTGATATCTAAAATGTTGAAGTGATGTCCGCTAGCAACATTTAGGAAGTACACATTCTATTCAAAAGCTGTACTATTCACCCATCAATACAAAGAGAAATAGCAAGAAAAATCTTGTTCTTCAAAATATTATGATAAAAAGATAATGAATAATAGAGAAAACATGGGGAAAAAATCAAATGTTTACAAAGGAACAAATACATAACTTGTAGAGTACAGCTATTTGATTCTGTCTCCAAAATTCTATCATACCTATTTCTTCAGTCTAACGCTCTCCCAACTGAACTATTTCAACAAAAACCACCATACATATTTCTATTCTGATTTTGAGGCTTAATGTATGCTATTTTATTTTTTGAATTGTTTCATATGCAAAAGACATGAGCAGTAGAGTTCTTGAATGAGAACCTTATCCAGGCTTCTAGAGTATTTGCTAAGCACTTAGTAGGATGCTAAGCACATATAGACACATTCTTGATTGACTAACACAATCTATTGAGTTTTAAAGCTGAGCGGTGATTATCTTATTTAAAGAGGAAATGGAGCTTACCTCGCAGTGAGAGCATTGGTAGGTAGTATAAGATGTTTCTCTTTTCTTTCTCTCTAAGGAAATCTTATACCTATTCTTCAAAATACAGCTCTACTGTCCCCTTCTTTGTGAAATCTTCCCAGGTAATCTGACAAAGAATTTTATATACCTGTTTTCTCAAATGCCGTTATATTCTAGCACATTTAGCACTGCATTGAAATTATTTGTGTTCAAGTTGCTTGCCTTCAAAGACAAAGACAGTGTGTTTTCCATCTTTATAGCTCTACCAGGTTGGCACAAGTAGAACCTCACTAAAGTCTGTGAAATTCATGAATAAAATAACATAAGTTGGATTTCTTCTTCATATTGACCGATTTGCTTTTCTCTAATCCTCAGTTAACAGACTATGCCTCTAATCCAACTCCTGTTTCTGACCTTAGTGAAGTAACCAATATGCACATTATCATTCCTAAGAGATTGTGGGCATTTCTCTTAGAATCTGTCATCATGGCTAAATAATGGCAAAAGCAAATGGACAACGATAATAACCATGAAACCCAAAAACAACAGCAATGACAAAAAATGCCGAATAGCCTCCTAATGTCAGGTCAGTAGTGCCATCTTTATGTAGTTAGAACAGATTGTATTATTTATTTAAACAGACAAGTCATATCTTTTAATCCTGAGTGATTCTAGCTTCCTTAGGGCTCCCCAGCCTATGTGTAATTTTTTTTAAAAAAATGTTACTACCTCCTGCCCCTACCCACACCACAGACACCTTACCTCTTCTCAAAGTCCCAGGAGGAATTGCTTGAGGTCTCTAAATGCACCTCTTTCCTCCGGCCCCATGTTGGTGTCCACACAGATGCAGTCCATGGTGCACACCTATGGTGGCTGTTTACGTAGGCAGTGCTGATATATCTGCACCAACCTTTTGCTGGTCCTTTCAGGTCACCCAGTGCAAACCCTCACAACAAAGCAATATCACATGCAGAGCTGCAGCCAAGAGAAAAGAGAATCTTCCTCCACCCTCCATGAACCATCTTGCTTTTGTTTCTGGTTTCACCAAGCACCTGTGAAGACTCCTTGACTTTGCCTATTGCCTGCTCTCTACAGGGCTCGTGAAATAGTTCAGGGAGAAGGGTTAGTCCACACAGGAGAGAGCCAGTTCCCCTCTCCAGATCTCACCTCTCTCACCTGCCAGTAGGAACCCATGAACGATCTACCTCGATAAGACTTGTAATGCAAAAAGGAAAAGAAAAAAAGATTGATTTTGCCTTTTCTATGTCTGAATTAAGTCTAGTCTCCACAAGGACCTCTGTCACAATCATAAAGCTTACTGCATTTTACATTTGAATGTATAGATTTGATGTTCTTAGATATATCCTAACAGCATGAAACTGGGCCTTCTGGCTCCAGCCTTGATGCCAGTCTCCCCATTACGTAGCATCCAGAGGAAAAACAAAATAGACCTTCAAAAGATCATCAAGAACTCAACTTTTTCTAAGGTTCTTTGATGAGGAGTGAAGAGAGTATTTATGTTGTACATCACACAGCAAGACTTTCAGAATATACACTTTAGACATCTCTATCTGTTCCTAAGATCTAATCCTCACAGAAGCAGTTATCTTCCCCAGGTTTCTCACAAGTTCATGGCTGGGGCTGGGGTAGGTTGTACCCAGCATAGACCTGGTTCTCTCAACAGACTCATGTGCTTTTGTCATAGCAAACTAGAGGCACCACATTTCTCTTTGGAGAAAAACATTGGTAAAAGTATTCCTTTCTTAAAATCATTGATTTTTTTTTTCTTCTCACAAACCCCACCAGCAAGTAGAAAGCTGTCAATTTTTTTAAGTACTAAATTTTAAGAACAAAAATATGTGCATTTCATTCCAATCCAAAATACTCAAACAATTTTCACATACAATTAATACAAATTTAGGTAAGTTAACACACCAGCCTTGGAAGGCTGTCCTGAGAAAGGCACACTGTGGAAGGTTCTAGGATGTGCTGTGCATGTAATTCTCCTGATTCCAGAGTCTAAGACTTCTGCTAGAGGAGAAGAATGGGCTTTCACAGAGTTTTTTCCTCTTGAGGTCAATCTGCCACCAGGTATTTCTTTTCACCACAACCATGCCAGACTGTACAAGGATATATCCATTGTCCCAAGTCATGAGCAGTGCTGGGTTTCTTACTGAATATGTTCCCTGAAGTTCTAGAACATGGGGCTTACTGCCTAGGTATTTATTATGACCCTTATTACCTGGAGGTAAATTAGAGGCACAGGATATGATCCAAAGCAGTTGGTTCAGGGGTGGAAGGCACTGAGTTGGCCTGGGAGACACACTTTTTTTTTTTGAGATGGTGTTTTACTCCGTCGCCCAGGCTGGAGTGCAATGGTGCAATCTTGGCTCACTGCAATCTCTGCCTCCCGGGTTCAAGTGATTCTCCTGCCTCAGCCTCCAGTGGAGCTGGGACTACAGGTATCCACCACCATGCCCAGCTAATTTTTGTATTTTTAGTAGAGATGAGGTTTCACCATGTTGGTCAGGCTGGTCTCAAACTCCTGACCTTAGGTGATCTGCCCAGCTTGGCCTCCCAAACTGCTGGGATTACAGGTGTGAGCAGGAGACATACTTTTTACCATTTGTTAAGTCCTTGTCTGTCAAGTTTGCCTTCAGCAAGCTATATCACACATATGACACTTTCCCACCAGGTCTAGTCTACCAATTTTGATCTCAGTACTGTTATTTGCTCTTGTTTTCTGAATACAGGCATTGTCATCTTTGTTTAAATTAGCTTTGCAAGTGTTTAGAATTCATATGACTTTTGGAGAAGACTAAGTTTTTAAAGTAACTCCCAGCTATAAATCTATCCTGCCGCGACATGACGCAGCTATGTCTAATCTTCCAAATCTTGCTACAACACAGGAGTTCTAAACCAACTTGATTCCATGCCCTCATGGCAGCTCAGGAGCACTCTCAGCCAGGACACTGGGCAACGGATCCAAGGCAATCAAACACCTCTCCCCTTCCTATGAATTATCCAAATTCTACAGAATCATGCACTCACCCCGAATTCTGGACAAATACTAATTTCCAGCCTTCATACTTGTGAAGAATTTTCAAAGACTTTCCTAATCTTGGAGTGATAAGTTACACATCCAAGCAAAGAAAGGTTTGCTTCCCATAACATACACGCAGGCACTCACGGAGCTTTCTCCCAAAAATGCCATTCTGAATTCAGAGTACTTTGCTCTCTTCCCCTTCTACTTTGAGGGGGACCCCAAGGAACATTGCAGATTGTGCTTGTTACTGCCCAAGCCCTTCACACTGCAGGTCCAGCAGTTATGGTGAAATCACTCTCTTGACCCAGTTCTAGGTTGGTGATTTAAACAAAGCTATGGTTGGGTACTGAGGCTCCAATTCCCGGTTGACAGTCCACACAAAAACAAACAGGCTCTTTCCTCCTGCCTTGAAGATAGGAGCACAGCATGGCACAGCATCTGAGGAAACAAAATCTAATACACTGAAAAACAGTGCAGGTCTTTGGTGGAAGTGTCCTGGGAGCTGTGTAAAGTGTAGGTGAGGTGAAACTTATACGACACAAAGAGACACTTCTGGAAAGCCTGTTTAGATGTCTCTCTCCCTGCAAAATGTTTTATAGGGATTGTCCCCAACTCCTCCCGCCCTCTGCCTTCAAACATTCCCAAGCCAAGTCACCGTTTTCTACTCTCTTTGACTTTGGCCAACCTTCTCTGTCTTTCCCTGCCCTTCAAGTTGTTGTCATGGTAGTTGCTGTTATTGCTCCAGGTATGTGTCTTGATTACCTCTCTCATGTAGGTCATTAAGGCTTTCTTATCTTCTCCAAGCCTGCATCTCACCTCTCACCCTATTCTAGGAAAACAAGACCTAGCGTGTGAGGCATGAAGAAATGGTTTCCTAGGAAGGGATTCAAGACTACAAACAGTCAGCACTTCTGTTCCCATCACACTGAGTTCAACCGCACTTTGAAAGGCTAGATGAGGGCTGGTAAAATGCTCACAAGCTTTTCTTCCCTGTAGACTGCTTAAAACTCTCTTTCTCTGTTTAGCTGATGAGAAACAACTTTTCCTTCACCGATGAAAGAAATCTGCCCAAGCGCTGCTTCGCTTCTTGGCTCTCAGCTTGCTTTCTCTTTCACACCTTTTCCACAGATGAAGGAAGTGATGAAGTGTTTTGGTTGAGAGATGAACTCCCCCAAAACTCCTTCCTTTCTACTTTTAACAGGGTGGAGGCATCATAATAGTGTTACTTGAGAAGTGGAATTAATAACGCCACACAGGAGTTGAAAATAATGTGTACAGTCACTTACCTCCTAGTCACTAGGAGGTAAGAATTTGTCAGAATATGAGGAGTTCCATACGTCACTTTGAGTGCAGTGGAGATACTGGAGAGATCCTTTGAAGAAGGGCCTACTGGAATTTGTTTGAGAGAGCTTTGTGGAGGTGTGTTTTGATCAGTATTTCAAAGAAAACAAGGTGGCATTTTTAAAGAAAGAGGTGGAAAGCAGATTTCAGGGATAGATGCATCTCTCCATAGAATTCTTTATCTAAAATCTTTGTACCTTGCAGAATGACTGACATACAGCAGGTACCAGGAGATGATCATTAAGTGACTTGATTAGTAACTGAGATTGCACGCTGCCTACTTAGTGTTCTAACCTGCTCCCAGAACTGATTCACATGAGGGGAATGAGACTAACCAGGTACAGGGACAAATGAAGACATTTGAGGACAGACTTTGGATAACATTTGCTAGTTCCACTCCAATATAAAAGGAACTTCAATGTTAAACATATTTCCTATTTAATTCATCTCAGAGAGATGCCCTAGTATACAACCACTGAATTCTTAATTTTTTGGATATCAATACAAGAATTGTTAAAAGAATGCTGTTTGAATTGTAAATGAGAGATGGAACTGAGTGGAAGATTGCTGAGGTGGGTGGGATGGGGTGGGCAGCGAGCAGAGTTTAGTGGGAGTTAGTTGAGAAAGACCATATGGCCCCTTTCGAAACTTAGTATTACAACAAGCTTCTTCCAAGTTTCCTTCTGGCTTTCCCTAAAATTTTGGTGTTAGTGTCTTATGAATACAACTACTACTTTACGAAGGGTATAAGAATAGAGTGTTGATTTAGATTATTTTGGTCAGTGTATTCGTCAATTCTCCCACTGCTATAAAGAAATACCTGGAACTGAGTAATTTATAAAGGCAAGAGCTTCCTTGGTTCATGGTTCTGCACGCTACACAGGAAGCATGGCTGGGGAGGCCTCAGGAAACTTACAATCATGGCAGAAGGGGAAGGGGTAGCATGACAGGAGCAAGAAGCAGAGAGAGCGAGAGAGAGAAGGGGGAAGTGTACACACTTTCAAATAACCAGATATTACAAGAACTCTATCACAAGATAGCACTAGGGGATGGTGCTAAATCATTAGAAACCATCCCCATGATTGAATCACCTCCCACCAGGTCTCACCTCCGACACTGGGGATTATAATTCCACATGAGATTTGGGTGCCATCCCATATCAGTCAGTCTATGTCTCATTTGCCATATCTAGAATATTCTAGATATTGATAATGTGTTTGATAATATTTCATTGCATGTAATAATTTTAGATGCAGTTATGAAGGATAATGGGATTTCCTCTGGATAAGGAAGAAGAAAAGTAACGGATATATTGCTGGATGTTAAAATGGAATCTGTGGTGGGGGTGGGGGAGTGGGGGAGGATAGTCTGTAAATGTACACACAAATCAGCTGACCTGTGACCAATTTTCAAGGAGAAATTTTGCTGCTGTGGTTAGCGTGGTTAGTTACTATCTTTCCTTTTCTTTCTACCTTCTTATTCACTTGTCTAATGGAGGCAAAACTCTTTCCCCTCAATGTGCTCTTTCCCTCCTTCACCTTATCCTTCACATCAGAGAAAAGTATATCTCTCCATCTCTACATCTGTCTTTGCTACTGTGCTTCACAATAAATTTTTTTTCAAAGATAAAACTACTTTCTTTCATCTTCTCACATTTTTAGATTATCCAAAATCAATCATCTTGTCCTACCTCATTCCTTTCAAATAAATTTAGATTTTTACTGTTCATTCTCACCTGCAGGCTCATAAAATAGCTAAGGAGGCGCAGCCTGGAGGTGAGAGCTTGAAGCTGCTGGCCAAAGCCAATGGGTTTGAATAGCAGTGTGAAAATAAATGGAGACCCACCTAGTGAGAACAAGCAAAGGCTGTTATTATTCAGAGCTTGCTAGAGCAAGGGAGTCAGGCACCATCACCTGTGTTTTGGAAGAGGCTAAAAAACTGGCGGAAGATTAGGAAATCTTCAGTGGAAAAATCCTTCAGTGGAAGGCTTCAGGTGTGCCTTGATTGGAGGCTGCTGGGACTGGGAAGCTGGAGGTGGCTGGCTAGAAGCAAGCAACCTATGTGATTGGTTGGGGGAGTGTATTCTGCATTCTCTGGTCGGTCATAAGTTAGAAGTGGAAACTCAAATTAGGGAGGTTGTCAATTAGGAATCATATTAAAATGGTCAATAAGTATTTGAGAAAATGCTCAACATCATGAATCATCAGGGAAATGCAAATCAAAACCACAATGAGGTATCATCTCACCGCAGTTAGAATGACTATTACCAAAAAGCCCACAGATAACAAATGCTGGCATGGATGTGGAGAAAGGGAACTCTTTTTAAAGTTTTTATTTATATTTACATGTTGTTTAAGAGACAGGATCTTGCTGAGGCTGGAGTGCAGTGGTGCAGTCATATACAGCTCACTGTAACCTTGAACTCATGGCCTCAATTATCCTCCCTACTTGGCTTCCCAAAAGTGCTGGGGTTAAATGAATGAGCCACTGTGCCTAGCCCCAAAGGAAACATAAACAGTTGGTGGGAATATAAATTAGTGCAGCTTTGTGGAAAATAGACGGAGGTTTCTCAAAACACTGAAAATAGAAATACCATACAATCCATCAATCCCACTATGGATATTTATTATAGAAGAAAAGGAAATCAGTATCTCACAGGGATACCTGAACCTCCATGTTTATTGCAGCACTATTTGAAATAGCATAAATACGGAATCGACCTAAGTGTCCATCCACAGATGAATGGATTTTTTTAAATGTGGCATATATACACAATGGAATACTATTCAGTCATAAAAAAGAATGATATTCTGTCATTTGTAGCAACATAGATGGAACCAGAGGTCATTATGTTAAGTGAAATAAGTTAGGCACAAAAAGTAAAATATTGCACGTTCTCACTCACATGTGGAAGCTAAACAATGTTGATCTCATGGAGATAGAGAGTAAAATGATAGATACCAAAGGCCGGGAAAGATGTATGCATGTGGGGGTGGGGAAAAAGAGAGGTTGATCAATGGATACAAAAATATAGTGAGATAGGAGGAATAAGTTATAGTGTTTGATAGCACAATATGGTGACTATAGTTAACAGAAATATATTGTATATTTCAATATAGCTAGAAGAGAAGATTTGGAATGTTCCTAACACAAAGAAATAATAAATGTTTGAGCCAATGGATGTCCTAAATACCCTGATTTGATCATTACACATGGTATGCACGTATCAAAATATCACATGAGTATACGATTATTGTGTATCAAAAATTAATATTTTTTAAAAGGACTTATTTTAAAGCAAAAAAAAATTAGTCATAGCTTTTTGGGGCCAATTGTTACAGGGGTTATTGTTTGGCTTCCTGGACTGTTGTGAGACATGGCAGCCCGACTTCCCACAAGTCTAACACAGCCGGTGGGCTTCCTGGGCTGGCTACTGTACACATTGCGTTTGCTTCCTCGGCAGGTTGCTGCAGCCTGTGGGTCAGAGTTCTGTCTTTCAGGCATGGTCTGGCTGTTTTCTGTTTGTCTGTTCAGTCTCTCAATAGTGTTGCAAGACGCAGAAGGTAGAGCTTTGCCCTACCAGGAAAGGCTAAAATTTCTGAAGGCACAGAAGCTCGCACTGGATTATTCATCCACTTACATCACTTCATGTGTCAGTCATCAAAGCAGGGATGAGGGTTGAGTCTTGGGATCAGGCACTAGCTGACTCTCTCCACCCCAGGCAATTGGTGATAGGTTAGGGAGGGCAGCTGTTATCTCTGAGGCTCACTCACACTGTGGCTCAGCGAGCTTCTGAGCCAACAGCAGTGCTCAGAAAGGTAGTGGGAAATTCCTATCCCTTAGGCTGTAAATCTGCTCTGTAATTTATTTGGAAGGAGGGCACCATGTACTCGTGTACTCCCAATGACAGGCAGCAGTATTGAAAAGCTATCAGCAGACCATGCGCATGCTGAATGCAGCTCCTAATCTCCTTTTCCATCTGTATGAGTTGGCCTGACAGTCTGATTCCCTGCAAATAAGACAGCATACTGGGGAAGCTGTTTTTCTTCTTAATTTCTTAATTTGATCTGGCCTGCATCATCTCCTTTCTAGTCAAACTCTGGGATTCCGAGGTTTTAAAAAATAACAGTAAAGATTTGCTTGGTGCTAGAGGTTCACAATTGCTAAAGAGCTGTTGTGACAATTAACGTAAATATTTATTTAATAAATGAATGAATAAAAAACGAACAGAATAAATGACTGAATTCAGAACTCAGATTTCACCATGCCTCTGGGAAGTTTGTGACACCTTGCTGGTCAGAGGGGTGTCCTGTGGTCCCCCTGGCTTCTGTACTTCAGTGTTGACAGACAGCCCTGGTGAGTGGTGACGGCGTTCCTACCACTCTCCTCCTTTACTCTGTAAGCTACTTTTTTGGAACAAGGACCATATTTTGTTTCTTGTCACTGAAACTGCACAGAGTACTTGTCACTGAAACTGCACAGAGCAGGAATGAGTCTAGTGTTCCTGAAAGGAACATGAAAACAGTACAAGATTAAAGCTTGGCAATTTGGTAATACTGAAGAGAACGTTCCTAGTATCACCACCATTCCTTTCTTCACTGCCTTTAAGGATTAGCCAATTTTTTTTGTAAAATTTTGGTCTACAGTGCATGAATCATTTATAAAGGGCTACCAAATGATAAAATACTATCTTATCTCTGAGGTAATTGTATCTGAGCAGGGGAGTAGGCTCTGTTGATAGATTCAGGTAAACAGAATTAGTGCCAAATGAAATGTCTACATGAAAAATGGTTGCCAGGGCGTGAGGTGTTTGGGTGGGCAAGTTAGAGGGAAGGTTTCCAGCTGGCCCATTTTAGTGCCATCCAAGGAAAGAGGAATGCAGGGAATGGGGGAGACCAGATAAAATCAATCCTGGACATGGTGAGTTGGAAGTACTTACCAGACATCAAAGCAGAGTGCAGAAGAAAGATTATGCTGGAGTTATTGATTTGTGAGTCAGTAGCACTGAAGTGATCACTGAAGCCTCAGAGTGAGTGCTTTTGTCCAGGTACAGTGAAAATTAGTAAAGAAAAAGAGTAGAAAGCCCAAGAGTGTGCCCTGAGAAACACCCGTCTCAGGGACAAGAAGAGGGACCTGCTATGGATCCAGAAAAGAAGGAGAGGCCAGAAATAGGAAACCAGGAGACAGAATATTAGGAGATTGAGACAGAAAAGACTTGGAACTGTGAATGCCCCCAAACAAAGAGGTTGAGAGTCAATCCTGACCTTTATGATAAGACTTGCTTATATTGATAGGTAATTTATGCAGGAAAGGGAAAGACATGAACATCTTCCACTTCTAAGTCAGATGACTTTTCCAAAATCTTGGCTGACTAAAAATATAGAAGGTAGTTGAAAAAAAAATACAAATAGGCAATAAATAAGTTTTCTTTGCTTGTGAAATACTCATAAATACAATCATCTACTGTTCCTAGATAACCTGTCAGTGAAGTATCAAGCTGTTTACTCTCATTTTATTTTATTTTTTTATAGATGGGGTCTTGCTATGTTGCCCAGTCAGGTCTCAAATTCCTGACCTCAGGCAATCTTCTTGCCACAAGCCTTCCAAATTGCTGGAATTACAGGCATGAGCCACTGTGCCCAGCCCTATTTCTTTTAAAACCAGATAAAATAGTACAAAATAACTCACATAATTCCTATAAAACATATGATAAATCCAGACATTTTGTAAGATTCCAGTGGCCCATAATGAAACTAACATTGCCTATAAAACTTGTGTTCCTTCAGTGCAGATCAGAAATGGAGCCATATTTGCATAGAAAATGACTGTCATAGAATAAACCCTGTGGCTTAATGTTTCCTCTTATTTGACAAGACAGGGAGCCAGGAGAGATAGAATAATAGAATTCAGTATTGGTGGAGGCAGAGAGTCCTCTACCCTGTCAGGGACATGGAGGAAGGTGCACAAGAAGGTGCACAAAAGATTATGGGTTTGTTAGTAGGACGTTCAAGGACATTTTTCTGATACCTTCTACTGTCTTTGAAGTAGGAGGTGAGGTAATTTGCTGAGAATGAGCAGAGTGGGAGTAAGGATGTATGCATGCAGAAAATGCAAATGTTTCCATTTTTGGTTTAGTTGGTTTTTTTTTTTTTTTTTTTTTTTGGTGGAGAACAGAAGAGAAAGATGACTTAGGGGAACATAGGATGGGTAGGAAGTTAATTTAGAGGGGCACCAGCCTGAGACTTTCCTCTTCAACCAAAACTATTTTAATTCCTTCTGTCTACCACCACAGCAACTGAGTTGACCTCCTTTTCTTACAAATAATACTCATGTGTGTTTCTGAAGAATTGTCCTTCTGCCAAGGCACCTGTGGTTTAAAGGAGCTGCCTTCCTTCTGATGGTTCATGATGCTTCTCTTCGTGCAGCTAAGACAGGTAGGCTCTCCTTGCCTTCCACATGAGTAAAACTTCCTGACACCCTCACCAGAAGCTAGGCAGATGCTGATGTCATGCTTCTCATACAGCCTGCAGAACTGTGAGCCAAATAAACCTCTTTTCTTTGTAAATTACCCAACCTCAGGTATTCCTTTATAGCATGCAAAATGAATGAAGTAACATATTACTCCTGTCTAGTTCATATCATATAGTTGTACATATTTATGGGGTAAAATGTGATGTTTCAATGCATATACACATAGTATAATGATCAGAGCAATTTCCATATTCATAACTTTAGACATTTATCCTTTCCTGGTGGTGGCAACATTCAAAATCTTCTCTTGAAATACATGCCACATTGTTATTTGCTATAGTCACCTGTTGTGTAGTTGTGGATATTTTTAGTGATACTGAATTTCCTTGTGGAATAAGGCTTTACATTTTTTCTACTGATTTCTTCTACCATGTTGCACTAGAGAACATGAAGTGCAAATGATGATGATAATGATGATGCTATTTTGAAAACCATCCAAAATACAGGTACTATCAACCGTGAATGCAAACAACTTTCACTTTAAAACAGCATCTGACTGGTAAACCCTTTGCAACCTCTCTCATAGACACACTAAAATATGTGTAAAAATAGAAAAAGAATAACATTCTTTTTTTATTGTTGTAAGAACACTTAACATACAAGCTACCCTCCTAGCAAATTTTTAGGTGTATAATACATTACTGTTGACTATAAGTCCAATGTTGTGCAGCACATCTCTAGAGCTTAGTCATCTTGCATAGCTGAAATGTTACACCCATTGAATAGCAGCTGTCCATTTCTTCATCCTCCCTGCCTCAGAAACCATCCTTTTTTGTGTCTACTTTATGTATCTCTTAAATATGGCTATCATGCTTATTTCCCTCAGCATAAGATCCCAAGGTTTATTCTTGTTGTCACAATGCCTCAAGGTTTATTTATGTTTCACAGATGGCAGGATTTCCTTCATTTTTTAAGGCTGAAAGATATTCCATTATATGTATATACCACACATTAATATGGTTTCGGTCTCTGTCCCCACCCAAATATCATGTCAAATCGTAATCTTCAGTGTTGGAGGTGGAGCCTGGTGGGAAGTGATCGGCTTATGGGGGCGGATTTCCTCTTTGGTGCTGTTCTTGTGACAGTGAGTGAGTGATCGTGAGATCTGGTGGTTTAAAAGGACGAATATACACATTTTCTTTATCCACTCATCCACTGATGAAGATTTAGGGTGTTTCTACATCTTGATTACTATGAATAATGCTGTAATGAACATGGGAGTGCAAATATCTCAAGTTCCTCCTTTCAGTTCTTTTGGAAAAATACACAAAAGTAAGAGTGATCATGTGGTGTTGCTATTTTTAATTAATTGAGAAACTTCCATATTGTTTTCCATAGGGGATGCACAACTTTACATTCCCACCAACAGTGCAAAAAGCTTCCAATTTCTTCACATCCTGATCAACACATACCATTTTTTTTTTGACAATAGCCATCCTGACAGGTGTGAGGTTATATCTCATTGTAGTTTTGATTTGCATTCCCTTGATGGTTAGTGATATTGAGCACCTTTTCTGTTCATTTGTTTCCTGGTTTGTGTGTTTGTTTGTTTTGAGACAGAGTCTTGCTTTGTCACCCAGGTTGACTGCAGTGGTGCAAACATGCCCACTACAGCTGCAATCTCTTGGGCTCAAGTGATCTTCTTGCCTCAGCCTCCCAAGTAACTGAGACTACAGGTATGTATGACTACACCAGGATAATTAAACAAAAATTTGTAGAGCTGGGATCTTGCTATGTTGCCCAGGCTGGTCTCAAACTCCTGGGCTCACACAATTCTACTGCCTCAGACTCCCAGAGTGCTGGGATTACAGGCATGAGCCACTGTGCCTAGCTGAGCATCTTTTCATCCATCTCTTGGTCATTTGTATTCTTTGGAGAAATGTCTATTTAAGTATTTTGCCCATTTTTTATTTTTTTTTAAATGAAACAGAATTTATTAATGTATTTACATAACTTATAATCTTTAAGCAATCGCCTCATAAATATAGACTACAACTTTACATATGCAAAGCAACAGATACTTGTTTCTCCCCACCAAAATACTTGGGTTAAAAAAAAATTTGACAGCATTTACCCAACTTCTTTACTTCCTCTCTTCTTCCTTTTTAAATAATTGCTAGTCAATTAGAACACATGAAATTCAATTTATTCCAGGAAGCTTCTCTACCATCACCATCTTGATCATGAGAGCTTATTTTAAAAAGGTGCCAATAACATGTTTGGTGGCACACACATGACGAAGTCAGAAGCAAACCCAGGGTGAGCTAGGGATCTGCTACTATCATTGTTAATTTACTGTACGTATCCTAGGTTAACATATTCAATGAAAAGTGCTTTAGAGGTGGCAGAGATGAAGTCATTTCCATCAGTCCTATAAATAACCCATTTTACCTTCAGATCATAATCGTCCTCTCACCAGTTAGACTATCATACTGTATTTTAAATGATACAACTCCCTCTAACAGTGGTAACAGACCAAGGAAATTGTAATCTCCACAAGGTCTTTTTTCCCGTAAGACCCACAAAAGTGCTAATTTTCCCTTTACAAATGTTACATAAAATCTTGATGACAAAACTACTCAACAATTTAATCTTATCATCCATACAATTATATGTTCCTTTTCAGCAAGGTCAAAAGCCAATGATGCAGTCCCTTTGTACACTAGAGATTCTTTATGTAATAGAAGTCCACAGACTGAAATATCATTGCTGCAGTCTTTGGAGAAGAGACTGGTCAATTTCTACAAATCCTTTTTGCACGGAGAAGACTCAAGACCGGCTAGGTGGAAACTGGTGGCAGGACCCCAGCCCTCCTGTTAACTTCCAGGACCAGCTACTTCATCATCAAGTCTGAGCGGCTGAGGTTCTGTGAGCAGCAGCTCCGCTTTGGCTCTGAAGGCTGCCTTCGGAGTTTGAAACCCTTACCGCCGGATGGCGGGTTGGCGTCAGTGGATGGAATTCTTCGACTAATTTCTATAAAGAGTTCATTTATGTTTATCGCGTTTTTTAAGCTGGTCTCTGCAAAAATTGCATGACTAGGGTCGGCATAGTCCTTTGCATCTCTCTCCATGACTTCTCTTACATCAATAAGATCACACTTATTTCCTGCAATGGCAACTGCAAGATTAGGTGGGCCATGCTGTCAAAGCTCTTTCACCCAATTCTTCAATGTTGAAAATGTCTCTTCTTTTGTGATATCATAAACGATTACAGCTGCGGCCAACCCTCGATAGTACATTGGTGCTAAGGCATGAGACCGTTCTTGTCCAGCTGTATCCCAGATTAGGAATTTAGGTAGCTCATCTTGGTACTCAACAGTCTTGGTCATAAAAGATGCCCCTATTGTTGGGTTAATGTTTGGATCAAAACTGTCTTCCACGAACCACCACACAATACTCTATTTACCTACACCTGTATCCCGCAGCAGACGCACTTTGAGCTCCCTCAGCGCCATGGCCTGGGAGCCAGGGGCGCGGGCCCACCGCCGCCCTATGTTGAGGAGGAAGAGGCTGGGCCCAGCAAGAGCATGTCCTGGGGCCATCGCCGCCTGCCGGCCTGGCGCAGGGGCGGCTGCAGCCGGTCCTCCAGCATTAGGTCCGACCTGTCCGCTGCCAATCAAGTGGGGCCCGCCTTAGCAGCCGGGTCGCAGCCGCCGCCGTCTTGGGATCTTGCCCATTTTTTTAACTGTGTAATTTGTTCTTTTGTTATTGAGTTGAAGGAGTTCCTTATATATTTTGAATATTAACTGTTTATCAGATATATGGTTTGCAAATATTTTCTCCCATTCTGTAGTTTGCATTTTCACTCTGTCAGTTGTTTATTTTGCTATGCAGAAGCTTTTTAGTTTGATCTCGTCCTAAATGTCTATTTTTGCTTTCATTGCCTGTGCTTTTGGTGTCACGGCTAAGAAGTCATTGCCAAGACCAATGTCATAAGCTTTCCTTTATGTTTTCTACTAGAAGTTTTAGTTTCAGGTCTTATATTTAAGTCTTTAATCTATTTTGACTTTTATGTATAAAGTTTAAATTTCATTCTTTTGCATGTGGCTATCCAGTTGTCCAACACCATTTGTTGAAGAGAATGTCCTTTCCCCATTGTATATCCTTGGCATCCTTGTCAAGTTAAGTTTACAAGGTAAGTTTCTGGGCCTCTATTATGTTACATTGATTTATATGTCTGTCTTTATGCAAATACCAATTTATTTTAATTATTATAGAAAGCCTGATGCCTCCAGGCTTTGCTCTTATTTCTGAAGACTGTTTTGGCTATTTGGAGTCCTTTGTGATTCAATATAAATTTTAGAATTCTATTCCTGTAGAAAAATGCCACTGGATTTTTGTTAGGAATACATTAAGTCTATAAATCACTTTTGGCACTATAGACATCTTAAACATAAGTCTTTTAATCCATAAGTACAATATGTCTTACCATTTATTTGTATCTTCTTTAATTTCATCAATTTTAAAATTAGTTTTTGATGTACAATTTTTCCAGTATCATGATTACATGTATTTTAAATATTATATTTTTCTTAATGGAAATGGAATTATTTTCTTAATTTTTATTTCAAATGGTTTCTAACTAGTATATGGAAATTGAAATGATTTTTGATATAAACTGTGGTGACTGGCAAGATGGCCAAATAGGAACAGCTCTGGTCTGCAGCTTCCAGCGAGATCAACCCAGAAGTTGGGTGATTTCTGCATTCCCAACTGAGGTACCTGACTCATCTCATTGGGACTGGTTAGACAATGGGTGTAGCTCACAGAGGGAGAGCCAAAGCAGGGTGGGGCGTTGCCTCATCTGGGAAGCACAAGGGGTAGGGGAACTCCCTCCACTAGCCAAGGGAAGCTGTGAGGGACTGTGCTGTGAGGAATGGTGCACTTTGGCCCAGATACTATGCTTTTCCCATGGTCTTGGCAACCTGCAGACCAGGAGATTCCCTCAGGTGCCTATGCCACCAGGGCCCTGGGTTTCAAGCACAAAACTGGGTGGCTGTTTGGGCAGGCACTAAGCTAGCTGCAGCAGTTTTTGTTCACACCCAGTGGTACCTGGAATGCCAGCGAGACAGAACTGTTCACTTCTCTGGGAAGGGAGCTGAAGCCAGGGAGCCAAGATATTTAGCTCAGTGGATCTCACCCCCACAGAGCCCAGCAAGCTAAGATCCACTGGCTTGAAATTCTCACTGCCAGAATAGCAGTCTGAAGTCAACCTGGGATGCTTAAGCTTGTTGGGGTAGGGTGGCCCCCATTACTGAGGCTTGAGTAGGCAGTTTTCCCCTCACAGTGTAAATAAAGCTGCCAGGAAGTTCGAACTGGGCAGAGCCCACCACAGCTCGGCAAAGTCACTGTAATTAGACTACCTTTCTAGATTCCTCCTCTCTGGGCAGTGCATCTCTGAAAGAAAGGCAGCAGCCCCAGTCAAAGGCTTATAGATAAAATTCCCATTTCCCTGGGACAGAGCACCTGGGGGAGGGGCCAGCTGTGGGCACAGCTTCAGTAGACTTAAATGTTCCTGCTTACCAGCTCTGAAGAGAGCAGTGGACCTCCCAGCACAGCACTCAAGCTCTGCTAAGAGATAGACTGCCTCCTCAAATGGGTCCCTGACCCCCATGCTTCTTGACTGGGAGACACTTCTCAGTAGAGGTCAACAGACAACTCCTACAGGAGAGCTCTGGCTGGCATCTGGCAGGTGCCCCTCTGGGACAAAGCTTCCAGAGGAAGGAACGGGCAGCTATCTTTGCTGTTCTGTAGCCTCTGCTGGTGATACCCAGGCAAGCAGGGTCTGGAGTGGACCTCCAGCAAACTCCAGTAGGCCTAAAGAAGAAGGGCCTGCCTGTTAGAAAGAAAACTAACAAGCAGAAAGGAATAGCATCAACATTAACAAAAATAATGTCCACACAGAAACTCCACCTGAAGGTCAGCAACATCAGAGACCAAAGGTAGATAAATCCACGAAGATGAGGAAAAACCAGTGCAAAAAGGCTGAAAATTCCAAAAACCAGAACGCCTCTTCTCCTCCAAAGGATCACAACTCTTCAACAGCAAGGGAACAAAACTGCATGGAGAATGAGTTTGATGAATTGACAGAAGTAGGCTCCGGAAGGTGGGTAATAACAAACTCCTCCAAGCTAAAGGGGCATGTTCTAATTAAATTCAAGAGAGTTAAGAATCTTGAAAAAAGGTTAGAGGAACTTCTAACTAGAGTAAACAGTTTAGAGAAGAACATAAATGACCTGAAAAACACAGCACAACGAACTTCATGAAGTATACACATTATCAATAGCTGAATCAATCAAGTAGAAGAAAGGCTATCAGAGGCTGAAAATCAACTTAATGAGATAAAGTGTGAAGATAATATTAGAGAAAAAAGAATGAAAAGAAACAAACAAAGCCTCTGAGAAATAGGGGGCTATGTGAAAAGACTCAACCTACGTTTGATTGGTATACCTGAAAGTGATGGGGAGAATGGAACCAAGTTGGAAAACAATCTTCAGGATATTATCCAGGAGAACTTTCCCAAACTAGCAAGACAGGCCAACATTCAAATTCAGAAAATACAGAGAACACCACAAACATACTCCTCGAGAAAAGCAACCCCAAGACACATAATTGTCAGATTCACCAAGGAAAAATGTTAAGGACAGCCAGAAAGGTCGGGTTACCCACAAAAGGAAGCCCATCGGACTAACAGTGGATCTGTCGGCAGAAACCCTTCAAGCCAGAAGAGAGTGGGGGCCAAGAATTTTCAACCCAGAATTTCATATCCAGCCAAACTAACTTCATAAGTGAAATAAATAAAATTCTTTACAGACAAGCAAATGCTGAGAGATTTTGTCACCACCAGGCCTGCATTACAAGAAATCCTGAAGGAAGCACTAAATATGGAAAGGAAAAACTGGTACTAGCCACTGCAAAAACATACCAAATTGTAAAGACCATCAACACTATGAAGAAACTGCATCAATGAACAGGCATATTAACCAGCTAGCATTATAATGACAGGATCAAATTCACACATAACAATATTAACCTTAAATGTAAATGGGCTAAATGCCCCAATTAAAAAACTGGATAAAGAGTCAAAAAATTGGATAAAGAAGCCGGGCGCGGTGGCTCACGCCTGTAATCTCAGCACTTTGGAAGGCTGAGGTGAGTGGATCACGAGGTCAAGAGATCGAGACCATCCTGGTCAATGTGGTGAAACCCCGTCTCTACTAAAAATACAAAAAATTAGCTGGGCATGGTGGCGCATGCCTGTAATCCCAGCTACTCAGGAGGCTGAGGCGGGAGAATTGCCTGAACCCAGGAGGCAGAGGTTGCGGTGAGCCGAGATCGCGCCATTGCACTCCAGCCTGGGTAACAAGAGCGAAACTCCGTCTCAAAAAAAAAAAAAAAAAAAAAAAATTGGATAAAGAGTCAAGACTCATTGATGTGCTGTATTCAGGAGACCCATCTCACGTGCAAAGACACACACATAGGCTCAAAATAAAGGGATAGAGAAATATTTACCAAGCAAATTGAAAGAAAAAAAAGCATGGATCACAATCCTAGTATCTGATAAAACAAACTTTAAACCAACAAAGATCAAAAGAGACAAAGAAGGCCATTTCAGAATAATAAAGGGATTAATGCAACAAAAAGAGCTAACTAGCCTAAATATATATGCATCCAATAGAGGAGTACCCAGATTCATAAAGCAAGTTCTTAGAGACATACAAAGAGACTCAGACTCCCAAACAACAATAGTGGGAGACTTTAACACCCTGCTGTCAATATTAGATCAACAAGTCAGAAAATTACCAAGGATATTCAGGACTTGAACTCAGCTCTGGAGCAAGCAGACCTAATAGACATCTACAGAACTCTCCACCCCAAATCAACAGAATATGCATTCTTCTCAGCACTATGTCCCACTTATTCTAAAATTGATCACATAATTGGAAGTAAAACACTCCTCAGCAAATGCAAAAGAATGAAAATCATAACAGTCTCTCAAATTACAACTCAGGATTAAGAAACTCACTCAAAATTGCACAACTACATGGAAACTGAGCAACCTGCTCCTGAATGACTACTAGGTAAGTGACAAAATTAAGACAGAAATAATAAGTTCTTTGAAACCAAGGGAGAACAAAGACATACTGTACCAGAATATCTGGGACACATCTAAAGCAGTGTTTAGAGAGAAATTTATAGCACTAAATGCCCACAGGAGAGAGCAGGAAAGATCTAAAATCAAAACTCTAACATCACAATTAAAATAACTAGAGAAGCAAGAGCAAACATTCAAAAGCTAACAGAGGACAAGAAATAACTAAGATCAGAGCAGAACTGAAGGAGACAGAGACACAAAAAAACCCTTCAAAAAAATCAATGAATCCAAGAGGTGGTTTTTTGAAAAGATCAACAAAATAAATAGACTGCTAGTCAGACTAATAACAAAGAAAAGAGAGAAGAATCAAATCGACACAATAAAAATGATAAAGGGGATATCATCACTGATCCCACAGAAATACAAACTATCATTAGAGAATACTATAAACACCTCTACGCAAACAAACTAGAAAATCTAGAAGAAATGGATAAATTCCTGGACACATACACCCTCCCAAGATTAAACCAGACGGAAGCAAAATCTGTGACTAGACCAATAACAAGTTCTGAAATTGAGGCAGTAATTAATAGCTTACCAACCAAAAAAGCCCAGGACCAGATGGATTCATAGAGGTACAAAGAGAAGCTGATACCGTTCTTTCTGAAACTATTCCAAACAATAGAAAAAAAGGAAATCTTCCCTAACTCATTTTATGAGGCCAGCATCATCCTGATACCAAAACTTGGCAGAGACATAACAAAAAAAGAAAATTTCAGGCCAATATCCCTGATAAACATTGATGCAAAAAGCCTCAATAAAATACTGGCACAGTAGCACATTAAAAAGCTTATCCACCATGATAAAATCAGCTTCATCCCTGGGATACAAGGCTGGTTCAACATATGCAAATCAATAAACATAATTCATCATATAAACAGAATCAATGACAGAAACCACATGATTATCTCAATAGAAGTAGAAAAGGCCTTCAATAAAATTCAACATCCCTTAATGCTAAAAACTCTCAATAAACTATCTCAAAATAACAAGAGCCATTTATGATAATGTATCTCAAAATAACAAGAGCTATTTGTGAGAAACCCACTGCCAATATCATACCAAATGGGCAAAAACTGGAAGCATTCCCTTTGAAAACTGGCACAAGACAAGGATGACCGCTCTCACTACTCCTATTCAACACAGTATTGGAAGTTCTGGCCCAGAAAATCAGGCAAGAGAAAGAAAGAAAGGGCATTCAAATTGGAACAGAGGAAGTCAAATTGTCTCTGTTTGCAGATGACATAATTGTATATTTAGAAAATTCCATCGTGTCAGCACCAAATCTCCTTAAACTGATAAGCAACTTCAGCAAAGTCTCAGGATACAAAATCAATGTGCAAAAATCACAAGCATTCCTATACACCAATAATAGACAAACAGAGAACCAAATCATGGGTGAACTCCCATTCACAATTGCTACAAAGAGAATAAAATACCTAGGAATACAACTTACAAGGGATGTGAAGGACCTCTTCAAGGAGAACTACAAACCTCTGCTCAATGAAATAAGAGAGGACACAAACAAATGGAAAAACATTCCATGCTCATGAATAGGAAGAATCAATATCATGAAAATGGCCATACTGCCCAAAGTAATTTATAGATTCACTGCTATCCCCATCAAGCTACCATTGAATTTCTTCACAGAATCATAAAAAAACTACTTTAAATTTCATATGGAAGCAAAAAAGAGCCCATAGAGCCAAGACAATCCTAAGCAAAAAGAACAATGCTGGAGGTATCACACTACCTGACTTTATGCTACAAGTCTACAGTAACAAAAGCAGCATGATACTGGTACCAAAGCAGAGACATAACAATGGAACAGAATAGAGGCCTCAGAAGCAACACCACACATCTAAAACCATCTGATCTTTGACAAATCTGACAAAAACAAGCAATGAGGAAATGATTTCCTATTTAATAAATTATGTGGGAAAACTGACTAGCCATATGCAGAAAACTGAAACTGGGCTCCTTCCTTACACCTTATACAAAAATTAACTCAAGATGAATTAAAGACTTAAACATAAAACCTAAAACCATAAACACCCTAGAATAAAACCTAGGCAATACCATTCAGGACATAGGCATGGGCAAAGACTTCATGACTAAAACACCAAAACCAGTGGCAACAAAAGCCAAAACTGACAAATGGGATCTAATTAAACTAAAGAGCTTCTGCACAGCAAAAGAAACTATCATCAGAGTGAACAAGCAACCTACAGAATGGGAGAACATTTTTGCAATCTATCCGTCTGACAAAGTACTACTACCCAGAATCTACAAAGACTTAAACAAATTTACAAGAAAAAAACAACCCCATCAAAAAGTGGGTGAGGGGTATGGACAGACACTTCTCAAAAGAAACATTTATGTGGCCAATAAACATATGAAAAAAAACTCATCATCACTGGTCGTTAGAGAAATGTAAATCAAAACCACAATGAGATACTATCTTATGCCAGTTAGAATGATAATCATTAAAAAGTCAGGAAACTTGGGAGACCAAGGCGGGTGGATCACGAGGTCAAGAGATTGAGACCATCCTGGTAAACATGGTGAAACCCCATCTCTACTAAAAATACAAAAAATTAGCTGGGCATGGTGGCGCATGCCTGTAATCCCAGCTACTCAGGAGGCTGAGGCAGGAGAATTGCCTGAACCCAGGAGGCGGAGGTTGCAGTGAGCTGAGATCGCGCCATTGCACTCCAGCCTGGGTAACAAGAGCGAAACTCCATCTCAAAAAAAAAAAAAAAAAAGTCAGGAAACAACACATGCTGGAGAGGATGTGGGCAAACAGGAACACTTTTACACCGTTGATGGGAGTGTACATTAGTTCAACTATTGTGGAAGACAGTGTGGAGATTCCTTAAGGATCTAGAATGAGAAATACCATTTGACTGAGCAATCCCATTACTGGGTATATACCCAGAAGACTATAAATCATTCTACTACAAAAACACATGCACACATGTTTATTGCAGCACTGTTCACAATAGCAAAGACTTGGAACCAACCCAAATGCCCATCAATGACAGACTGGATAAAGAAAATGTGGCATATATACACCATGGAATACTATGCAGCCATAAAAAAGGATGAGTTCATGTCCTTTGCAGGGACATGGATGAAGCTGGAAACCATCATTCTCAGCAAACTGACACAGGAACAGAAAATCAAACAATGCATATTCTCTCTCATAAGTGGGAGTGGAACAATGAGAACACATGGACATAGGGAGGGGAACATCACACACCGGGGCCTGTCACAGGGTTAGGGGCTAGGGGAGGAATAGCATAAGGAGAAATACATAATGTAGATGACGGGTTGATGGGTGCAGTAAACCACCATGGAACATGTAATGAACCTAGGTAACAAACCTGTGTGTTCTTCACATATATCCCAGAACTTAAAGTATAAAGAAAAAGAATAAAATGAAGAAGGAGCAAAAATGTATCACAATAATACAGTAAAAACATCTAATAAAAAATCTTTAATACATATATGAAAGTCTTGTGAGAAAATACCAAAACTGTGTCAACACTAAAAGCTTTGAAGGACTGACGACCCACGAGGAATATAGCCATTCTGTACAAAAATCATAAGAACAATTTCTTAATTAATAATTCTTTATCAACTACTCTGACTATATGTATGTGTACTGTAATGCTGAATGCCTGATTCAGTCTTTATAAATACATGCATTTTGCTATTTAAGGATAAAACTTCTGTATGATGCACACAATATTTCTCCTTCCTTATGGTCAGCAATCACAGATATGACAGAAAATCCATACAGTGGAAAACATTTTATGAAAACAGCATTGTAAAGTTTTTTTATTTATATATTTTTATAAGTGATAAGTTGCCATGAAAATAAGTTGTCTGTTCAGTAAAAGCCCAATCTTAAATATAGTAGCTATCTATTATATTTGTGTTTTACCTTTATGGTGGGCATATGTGGACAAGGGACTAAGAACTAACCCAAGAAAGAATGTACAACACCTATCTGCCAGAGGCCTGAAGAAATGACAGTCATAGGGATTCAGTTATCCCATAGGGTCATTCACGTTTTTTCCTATTTATGGTTTTTAGGCTAGAATATAGAATAAGTAACTCCATCTACAGGCAGACTAAAATTGCATTAACTTTCAAAAATCTGAATAAAATTTTTATTCACATAGACAAAAATCACTTTAAATATTTCAGACACTCAGCTCCACTAAACCTTATCTAGGTGATGATCATTCTAATGATAATGGGAAGACTGAGGCACAAGTCAAGTAAATGACTTGCCCCCACCCTAAGACAAAGTATCAATATGAAAAGTAAATAAAGGAATTATAAATAATATTTTCAGATGCCTTCAACTCAGTATAGTTAATAATAAAATGGTTGTCTAAGTCAGTGTTTTTCACCTTCTCCTCTTGTAAGTTACACAAAAGCAGCAAGGAGGAGAAAGCAACCCCCAAATTTAATTTTTCCAAGCTGAGAAAGATGTAATTTACATATTCAAATTATGCGTATGGGCTACAAAAGGCTGACATTGAGCCAAATCTATACAGATAGAAAGAGAAATCATGTAAAAAGTATCAAGAGGATTCAGAAGAACATAGTCCATTGCACACAGGGGGATCAAAGGCAAGAATAAGAATAATAGCCACATTCTCATCAGAAATAATAGAAGAGAGAAAACAACAGCAAAAAATGAATGACATTTTTAGAGTGCTGAAAGTAAAAATCAGCCAACCTAGAATACCAGTGAGAATATTTTGCAAAAATGAAGGTAAACTAAAAATTTGTCGTAGAATTCTCAGTAAAAAGAAGACGAGAGAATTCTTTCACCTTGACGCAAATGCTGGAGGAAGTATTTCAGGCTAAAAGAAAAGGATGTCAGTTGGGAACTCAGACCAAAAAACAGATCCAAAAGAAGAATGAATCCCTGATATGGTAAATTATTTGTGAACAAATATGAAATATGTTTTCTTTAATTTATTTAAAAGCAAATTGATTATTAAAAGCAAATATATTAATAATATATTGTAGAATAATTAGAAGTAAAAATATGACAATAGCAGAAAGGGATTCTACATATCCTATATAATGTGATGTTCTTATGTGAAAGGTAGTTTAATATTATTTCAACTTGAACTGTAATAAATTACTGCCAAAAATTGCAATCACTAGAGCAATCAATAAAAAATACAAAGAGTTTCAGATAAGATATCAATAGATGAGATAAAATAAAATATTTAAAAGTATTTGATTATCCCCCAGGAAACCGTGACAAAAAGCAGAAGGGGAAGTAGAAAACAAAAAGAAGACGGCAAACCTAAACCCAGCATATGAATCATTATATTAAATGTAAATGCAATAAATACTCAAACTAAAAGGAGGATTTGTTGGATACAAATTTTTGAATTTTTTGAATAATAATGTAAGTTACAAATATGTACTGTCTATAAGAAATACACTTCAACTATAAAGGCACAGGCAGATTGAAAGTAAAATGTGGGGAAAAAAAATATACCACTCAAACACCAACCAAAAGAAATCTGAGATATTAACAATTGAACAAAGTAGTCTTTAAGAAAAAGAACATTACTAGATATTTAAAATTTCATAATTGTAAAAGGGTCAATTAATCAAAAAGGTGTAACAATGTTAATTGTATAGAAAATCCTAAAGAATTTATGAAAAACCCTATTATAGCTAACATATTAATTCAGCAAAAATACAGGATACAAGATCAACACATAAAAGTCAGTTGTATTTCCATACACTAAAAAGGAATAATATTAAGAGAAAATTAAGAAAAAAAATCCATTCACAAGGAGAATCAAAAGAATAAAACACTTAGGAATGCATTTAACTAAGAAGTGCCATACTTGAATAGTGAAATGAAAGCTATAAAACTGCTGAAAAAATTAATGGAACCTAAATAAATGGAAAAAATCCCACATTCATGAAATTGACAGCTTAATATTATTCAGATGGCAATATTATCCAAAGTGATCTACAGATTCAATACAATCCCAATAAAAATCCCAGTGACCTTTTTTTTTTGCATAAATGGAAAAGCTCATCCTAAAATTCATGTGAAATTGCAAATGACTTTAAAAAGCCAATACAATCTTGAAAAAGAAAAAGAAAAATTTGGAGGGCTCATAGATTCTGATTTCAAAACCTACTACAAATCTACGATAATCAGTACAGTGTGGTACTGGCATAAAAATAGACCTATAGGTCAGTGTAATAGAATTGAGAGCCCAGAAATAAACCCACGCATTTATGGTTAATTGGTTTTTGACAAAGATGAGGAAGCCATTCAACAGGGAAAATATAGTTTCATTAACAAATGGTACTTGGGCAACTGGGTATGTACATGCAGAAGTGTAAAGTTGGTTTCCTACTTCACAACTTCAAAGAAATCACCTATAAAACCATAAAACTCTTAGAAAAGAAACATAGGAGTAAATCTTCTTGACCTTAGATTTAGCAATAGTTTTCTAGAAATGATACCGAAAACACAAGTCACAAAAGAAAAAAAATAGATGTTAGATTTTATCCAAATTAGATGTTATTTATCAAAGGACACTATCAGGAAAGTAAAAAACAAAACAACAGAAAAAAACACCTAAAGAATAGAAAGAAACATTTACAAATCATATGTCTGATAACAAATAAGATTCTAGTATCCAGAATGTATATGGAACTCTTACAATTTAACAACAAAAAGACAAACAGCTTTATGGTTTGTATGATGGCTAAAATAGAATAAAGTACAAATGGAAAGCAAAAGCTGATAAGGATGTGGAGAAATTGGAATGCTCATACATCGCTTGGAATGTAAAATCATGCAGCCATAGTTTGGCAGTTTCTTAAATGTTTAGCCATTAATTTATCATGCAATTCAATAATTCTTAGATATCTCTCTAAAAGAAATGAAAACAAATATTCATACAAACGGATATATAACAGTAAACTGAAAAGATCCTTGCCTCATGGAGCTTGTATTCTAGCCTGGGAGAAAGACAATGAGGAAATAAATATGTACAGTAATGTCAGATAGGGACTGATGAGTACTATTGAAAAGAAACAGTAGAGAGGACACAGAGTGATAGGCGTGAAAGTAGATAAGGGTGGAATGATGCATTAATAGGTACTCAATCGTTGTGAATGAATCAATGCATGATTTTAAAGCAATGTATTTTTTTTTTTAAGCAAGGCATTGTGTAAACTCTATTCAGGGAAAATTATTCTGGCTACCTGGGCAGAAAGAAGAAAGGATAAAGGCAGAGAGATCAGTCATGTGGCCATCACAGCAGTCCAAGTGCCTAAAACTAGGGATTCGAAGGGAGCTGAAGCCCAGGCAATGGCAATGGACCTGAGACATAGCAGGGGAAACAAGTTTGGTGGGTGTGGGGATAGAGGTGACCAGCCGCATCAGGACACGGTGGGGAAGGTCTAGGACTCTGACAGCCTACCTCTTTACCTCTCTACCACCCACTCCTGCCGCAGCTCATCCCCATTTCCCAAGTCATGGCAGCTGTCTGGGCTGCCACACTCTGCTATAGTGAGAGGGAAACCAGCCGTAGTAGGTGAGGGGCCAACTTCTGTCCACATACTACCCCTCTGAAGGCAGGGTGGGCCTGTGATGGGTTAGGGAATTGCATCTTTTTACAGGGGATAATGCCTGGGGCAGACAAAACCTCCCTCAAAACGAATATATATATTTTTATATATAAATTTTTTAGATACAGAGTCTCACTCTGTTGCCCAGGCTGGAGTACAGTGGCACAATCCTAGCTCACTGCATCCTCAAACTCCTGGGCTCAAGTGATCCCCCTGCCTCAGCTTCCTCAGTAGCTGGGACTGCAGGTTTCTACCACCATGCCTGACTAATTTTTAAAACTGTTTATAGAGATGAGGTTTCGCTATGTTGCTCAGGCTGGTATTAAATTCCTGGCCTCAAGTGATCCTCTTGCCTCAGCCTCCCAAAGTGATGAGATTATAGGCATGAGCCACCACACTCAGCCAAAGTAAATTTTAATTGATGTCTGCAACCACTTAGGGAGCATTCCAGCTTAGTTGTGTTATCAGATCTGAAGAGTGATTTAGTCATCATGGTTCACAGCCTGTCTGCAGTCAGCAGTGAGGTCTGTCATATCTACTGAAGAGAGCTGGAAGCACCATAAATTCATTAGCAACACTTGATTTTGTACCAGTGGACATGTAGAAACCCCAAAGTTTAAACTCAAGGTGGTTCCTGGCACTCAGCAGCCTCACAGCTGTTTGGATCCACTTCCTTATGAGATCTAGCCATGCCCAGAGAAGTAGGTAAATATGCCCTGGTATACTGGCCTGGCAGAGAGAAAAGAGATGTGAGTGGAAGGTGGTGAAGTGTTTAACACAGCTTCCAGACTCAGACATTCAAAGGCTACACTGTTTAGGACTGAGACTCTTCTGAGCCAAGTGACCCCTTCACTGTCATGGCGACTGTCCCCATGGTATTTTCCACATTATCCAGCAGTGACCAGAGGTGATGAGGGAGGAACCACAGATTAAAGTTCTATTTAAGTGTTGCAAGAGCTTCCCCCAACCCCTGCAGAAGACTCAGGGCACTTTAAAATGTACGAGCCCATACCCAAGGCCTTTTTGTACTTACTTGCCTATTTACCTATAGCTAAAGACAAGTATGTGGATAAGCTAAGGATCCTACTGGAAAACGGTACAGTGAAGTGGTTAAAAGGACCAGGTTTTTGGAGTCAGCCTACCTGGCTCTCAGCTCTGCTATTTACTAGTTGTATGACCTTGAACAAGTTACTTAATTTTCCTCTCTCTCAGCAATTTTTAAAACTTCAAACTGGGAATGATAATAATAATAGCAATTTCATAGCATTGTGTTGAGGATTGAAGACTTAGAAATACTGTACTTACTTTCTTTAGAACAATCTTTAAGTGGTTAGAACCATGTCTGACAAATGAATAAAACAACAGATGTTAGTTACTTATTAAATGTTCAAGTCACTTAAATATTCTAAAATCAAAAAGAAAGAGATGAATTAGGCAATATACCAACTCCACAGCATTCACACAAAATTGTAGGGATGAGAGGCTATGCTCACTCCTTCCTGGACCCTTAAAAAGAGATTCAGATCATACACGCATAGGATACCCCAAATCCCAGTCTTAGTCACAGCTATGTCTTGTGCCCTGACAAATGCATTCTCACTGCCCTTTCCTGTCTGCCGAGCTGTCTGCTGTCCCTGCCTCTTTCCTGACCTTCCTAGATGTGGCTTTGCAATCTACCTTTCCTCTGACACTCTCTGGACATGCTCCCCTGATTTACTGGTTTTTCCTTCATGGGAGTTGACGTACGAGCTTCTGCTCCTTCATCCATCATAGTGTCAGCTGAGAGCTGCTTGTGTCTCATAGGACAGGGAATGCAGCCAGCATCTCTCTGATGGCAAAGGGATTGAACAGGTAGAAGTTTCTCATGTTATTAAGAAACTAAAAGGTAACTTCTCATTGTCTTCTATTTTTTAAGACATTGAAAGACAACCAGCCTATATTAATAAAAAGAAGATGTATAAACCATGCAATAAAGATTTTACTAAAGAAGTTACATACAGTGTTTGCAAGCCTAAAAGTTTGAAAGGATGCATTATTAATTATTTCAAACCCTCACTTTTCTTATTCATTTTTTGAACTAGAGTTGTCAAAGACTGATAATGCTTAGATGTACCCTTAACATTTTTAAGGTGGAACCAAACTACAATATCAGACCCTTCTAAATATTTGAAATGTTGTAAGTCAAACTAACCAAATGTTAAATATGTTTTACACTTCTGCATTGACAAATGTATCTTTCTAATTTTTGGAAAGGCCAAGTTCAAATAGAGTTTCTTTATTCCTTATATTCCACACTTGAACACGGCCATGATGAAAGGGCTGTTCCCCACCCCTTCCCTACTGTGGCTCAGACTTGCACCACCAAGAAATTTACAACCATGCATACCTAGAGACACTCATTCCACATATCTAAATGTCATCCACAATGCCCCAAGGCAGCCCCCAATTAGCCAGAGTCCTAGGCAGACAGAGTCTGTCCTCAGGAGAACCAACCTGGGAAAACAGACATGTACCGGTTCTGAAAGTGTGATTGGAGCCAGTTGAGCAGGAAATTCCTGGGTCCTGAGAACACAGTGAGAGACCTGGGTCTGGGCCTTAGGTAGTCTTGCTCCCTCAGCTTGGTTTTCCTTTTACCCCAAGCCGAGTCGTCAGCTGGTGGAAGACAAGAGCAGATCCTGCTTCGCCCTGGTCTAAACCAGTGCAAGAGTAGTATATTAACCACTCTGCCTGTTTTTCCTTCCAGTTGCTCTTGCAGTCCAAAAAATGTTGCATTACATAGTTTGAGTTATGGTTTTAATCTTTAACATTTATTACAATTATGTCATACTTTTAATCAAAATGACAGGGTTTTTTTCTGTTTCATGAAAAAGAAAAATAGTAAGTAAACTGGTTTTGAAATCCCAAATGTGAAAGTAGGGAAGGGCTAGCCTTCTAATTTTATAAGAAGCTCCCTATTTTGGTTTATTAATAGTATCAGTACTGGAAAATGCTACAGGATGTTGCATCTTTATCATCTAGAGTTATGGAATAGACTTAGAGGTAATCTCTTGCATGGAGTCTGAGGCCATCAAACCCAGCATTTTATCTATTTCTCTCTCATAGGAAGAATATGGAATTAGAAATCCTGTCTGTTTTCTTTTACCTTTTTCTTTATAAAATAGAAAGGGTGGAGTTGAAAAACCCTACTCTTTCCTTTACGAAATGAGGTCAGAGAGTTGTGATTGTATATCACAGAGGCCCACAATTTCTATTCCAAAGAAAGTAGTGTAGGTTGTATAATGTGGCTTTTTTTTAAAACTAGTGCAACTGAAGCCATTGCCCTGTTGTTCTCACAGGGGCTTGACTGTATGCTCCAGTGAAAACTCCTCAGTTATCCTCACCCAACCAACCATGTGAACAGCACCAGCTCTGAGGCTCAGGACTTGCCGGGAGACTGAAGAATATGGTGTCAGTATCGCCTGTGTATTTATTCTGCATTGGATGATTATAAGAAAAATTTGGACCAGTTTGTGCTGCTTATTATTATTATTATTATTTTAGTTTTCACTGACTGATATTTTTAACATATTATTAAAATATTAGATTTCTACTTCTGGAAAATAGATTGGGTATAACCTTTATTATCCCCACTAAGTATAACTACAAATCCTGCTCTTTATATACAAAGCAAATATAACAAGATGCAGAAAGTCAAGGGGAACTATAAAGAAAATGAAAAGGCAACTCACAGAATAGAAGAAAGTATTTGAAATTCATATAACGGATAAGGGTCTCATATCCAAAATATATAAACAACTCTTACAAAGTAACAATAAAAGGACAAATAACCCAATGTAAAAATGAGCAAAGAGTTTGAATATACATTTCTCCAAGGAAGATATACAAATAGTCACATAAAAAGATGCTCAACACCCTTAGTCATTAGGAGAATGCAACTAAAAAACACAGTGAGGTTTAACTTCACACCCACTAGGATGGCTAAAGTTAAAAAAATAGACAATAGCAAGTGTTGACAAGGATATGAAGTAATTGGAACCTTCATACATTGCTATACAGTGTTGAATGGTACAGTGACCTTGGAAAATAGTTTCCCAGTTCCTCAAAAATTTAAACATAAAGTTTCCATATGACCCAGAAATTCCATTCCTAGCTTTATACCCAAAAGAATTGAAAACATATGTTCACAGAAAAACTTGTATATGAATGTACATAGCAGCATTATTCACATTAGCGAAAAAGTTACACAACTGAATGTCCATCAGCTGATGAATGGATAAATAAAATGTGGTATATCCAACAGTGGAATATTATTCAGTCGTGGAAATGAAATACTGATTCATACAACATGGGTAAACTTTAAAAACATTATGCTAAGTGAAAAAAGTCAGTCACAAAAGGCAACAAATGTTGTGCTTCCATTTACATGAAATGTCCAGAATAAGGCTAGTGGTGGGGTGGAAGGCAATAGGGAGTGATGGCTAAAGGCACAAAGTTTCTTCTGGGGGTAAGAAAAAGAATAGAATAGAGAAGAAGTGTCCTGGGATTAGATAATAGTAATGGTTGCACCTTGTGAATATACTAAAACCCACTGAATTATAAACTTTTAAATGGTGAATTCTGTGTTATATAAATTATATCCTAATTTAAAACAACAACAGTAATAACAAAGAAGATTCTGAAAGGCAGACAGAAGAAGGCAGACTGGCCAGTGACACTGGGAGCAGAGGAACAATAGGGTGGTGAGTTCTCTGTTGTTTTTTCCTTGTAGATGCTGGAGAGGCTGACAACCCAGAAATCCCAATGGGCAGATAAAAAATAAGCCCAACAAAAGCCCACTCCCTCTAACTGAACGATCACAGCCTAAAACAGCAATAAAAAAAAATTAGATAATATTAGCCTTACTCCAGTCAAACATCACTGAAAAATATATGGTCCCAGCACCACCCATATCAGCAAAAGTCACATAAAAAGAACAGACTTCCAGTCATTCCTAGGCATAGCAGTTTGCTTTCATACCCTTTCAGGTATATTCAGAGAACATCAAGTAGGACCTTGGAACTTTTATCTGCCCTGGTCTATAATGAAACCAATAGTTCCCTCTCTCTCACCAACATGGCGTCAATGCAGACCATATGGAAGACTGCCATCAGGCACCCCACTCCCACTCAGCAGTCATCAGGCACCCTTCCCCTCACTGCTGAGGTGGGTGTCAGAGGACACCTACTAGAGAATTAGGGCTTTCACCATCACAAAGTGGGAATGAGGCCAACTCCACTGTAGAGGCCGTGTGATGAGCCAAAACTCTCATTCTTACTCAGCAGAAATGAAAAGAGCCCCCTTCATACCCATGTGCAAATTGAGGCCAACTTCTACCTCAACTTAGCAGTAATGAGGTAGAACCACCCTTTCCCCTATTGGAATGGTGTCAGAAAAAGTAAGATGAACAAGAAGATTTAAATAAAATTCAGAGTCTCAGGGTATAATATGAAATTGTCAAGGTTTCAATAGAAAATTTCCCATACAAAGAATCACAGAAATCTCAGGCTGAATGAAAAAAAGATGAAGCAAAAGATGAAGACTGGTGGAATGGATTTAAAAAGCATAACCTAATTATATGCTGTCTACAGGAAACTCACTTCAAATATAAGAATACAGGCAAATTGAAAATAAAAGAATATTAAAAGATATACAAACATTAATCAAAACAAAGCAGAAGTGGCAACATTAATAGCACATAAAGTGACTTCATAAAGTAGCAAATAGACACATAAAATAGCAAAGAAAATTACCAGAAACTGAGAGGTACATTATATAAAGATAAAAGGGGCAATCCACCAAGGACACATAGCAATCTAAATGTGTATACACCAAGCTATCAAGCTATTAAATACATGAAGTGAAAATTGATAGGTTTTCAAAGAGAAGTAGGCAAATCCATAATTATAGTTGCAGGCTTCAACACCCTTATCTCAACAACTGACAGAACAACTAGAAGAAAGTCAGCAAAGATATAAAAGAACACAGTAACACTTGCAACCAACAGGATCTAATTGGCATTTATGGAATACTCTGCCCAACAACAGCTGAATTCACATTCTTTTCAAACACCCTGTTAATAGGATAAAAAGATGACTACAGAAAGAGTGAAAATATTTGCAAACCACATATCCAGCAAAAGGCTATATCTAGAATATATAAAGAAGTCTCAAAAATTGAGTAACACGAAAACAATTAGAGAATGGGCAGAAGTTTCTAAGGGACATATCACTAAGGAGATGTTAAATAAGCACATGAAAAGATACTCAATATCACTAGCCTTCGGATTAAATATGGTTAAAATCACGTGAGATATCAATACACACTTACTAAAATGGCTAAAATAAAAAGTAGTAAAATTCCAAATGCTGGCAAGGATGTAGAGAAATTTGATTAATATGTTGTTGGTGGGGATGTTAAAATAGTTTGGTAGTTTCTTAAAAACCTAAACATGCAATTATATGCTAGCCAGTAATTGGTTTTCTGGGAGTTAATTCCAGAGAAATGAAGCCTTATGTTCACATAGTAATGTGTATACAAATGTCTATAGCAGCTTTACTTATAATAACAAAGTCTAGAAACAACCTGATGTCCTTCAATGTTTGAATGGTTAAACAAATTGTAGTATGTCCATATGGAATTCTATCCAGCATAAAACATGATGAGCTACAAATACACACAACTCAGATGAATCTCCAGAAAATTACACCAAGTGGGAAAAAAAAGCTAATCCCAAAAAGTTATGTATCATATAGCCCCACTTATATAACATTTATGAAATGACAAAATATAGAAATGGAGCATAGATTAGTGGTTGCAAAGAAATAAGAAGGGGGACATGAAAGATCCTAGTGTTGATGGTAATGTTTTGCATCTCCACTATATCAATTTCTATATGCTGATGTAAAAATTGTACTATAATTCTGCAAAATGTTACCAGTAGGGGAAATGGTGTGAAAGAAACATGGGATCTCTCTATATTATTTTTGAAAACTGCAGGTGAATCTACCATTATTTCAAAATAAAAAATTTGATTTAAAAAATATAATCTGTTCTAGCAAGACCCAGGCCAAATTTTATAGACCCTAGAAAAATGCACCTGGAAATACAGGCATGAGATTGAGATGAGAGGAGTGAAGAGAATTTTTTGTAATGATTTTAATAATTTTTAAAACAATTCTTATAAAGTCAAAAGAGCATCAAGAATGTAGACAGCCCATTCCAACCCTCATATTAGGAAATTGTCCTGGAAATCTTGTCCTTATATCCTAAGAAATGTTTTGCATCTTTTGGTTGGTATCATGTAGCAACATAAATGACGTGTAAAATCATCTGTGCATTCATTTTGCAAATAGATTTTAAAAACTAGAAGCTAGACATCTTTTTCTTCTGACTTTAGTACTCTGGACATGAAAATAAACCCAGATGTTCTGGCAAATATTAAGCAATTCATTTTAAAAGTCTGGCATTTCATTCTTCTATCATATTATGGTCATTTAGAAAGACCATCAAAGGCAACATTTTTGTTTGTCTTGCTTATTAAACATTTTTATACCTATGCTTGGCTCTGGGCTGGCTCAAATTAAATGATTGACCTAATTTGTTCCCATACCAGTTGAAACCTTGCAAAAACTGCTTATAGTTAATTAGCCATAATGGTGGAGAAATTGTATCTTGGATCCAGATGCTGGACAAAAGATCTTGTAGACCAACCAAGTTTTCTCTTCCTGGTTCTTCCATATATTCAGTAACAATTATAGTTTTCTGCAGTTTACGTCATTATTTTACTGCTCAGTTTGTAGCCATTAAAAAGGCCATCAAACTGAGATAAGTTAGTGAAACTCAGGAAGGAATGACTTCTGGTTCCTATTTCTTTGTAGATACCTACTGAAAAAAACATTGAAAATTCGCAAGTTGTTATGTCTGGCAGAAAAGAAACTTAGTTCTCAAGGATCAGAGCTTTTCATATGTAGCTTTTCAAGTTCTGTCTGAAACTCAGAACAGAAAATATTGCAAAGGCATATACACATATTACTAATTTAATAAAAAGTACATGCAGAAAAACCCTAGACCCCTTTCTTCATCTTCACAATTAGAAAGCTCTTTATTTCATAGCTAATAAGGCTTTGCATCACAAAAGAGGAAGTTTTAGAATTAGTACTCCTCTATATGATCAGTTATAAATAAGTAAATAGCAAATGTATGGCTAGCTTCCCAGATATTTCAGAATAGTTTTCAAATTTGTAGTTTTCAACATGGCCTTGGGCATATGTACAAATGCGTATGTGTGTGGACACACGTTGTGTCAGTGTGTAATGTTGAACAAAGCTTGTCATGTGATTATTTATTTTAGTGGATAGTTTATGAACGTACATTTATAGAGCACATGAAATATTTTGATACAGTCATGCAATGTGTAATAATCCCATCATCTCAGGTCATTCTCAACCCCAAACTTCCTTATTGACAACCACTGTTCTGAAATATATCATAAAAAATTCAGGAGAGAGATCCAAGATGGCTGATCACTAGCAGCTCGGGCTCGTAGCTCCCAGTGAAAGCACAGAGAGTGAAAGGACGCCACACTTTCAGATGAATATTTGTTGCTCACGGACCAGGAGATTCCCAGCAGAGGAGCCCCACGGGTCACCAGGGCGACTCTTGTGGCCGGCGCGGCAGTTTTGCTGGCGCCTTAGCGCGGCAGTTCTTGGTGCAGAGTCCGGAGATTCCCAGGCAGAAAAGCACCATCAATCTTAACACCACTGTTTTGGCCAGCGCAGTGGATTGCTCAGATTTCAGGGCTGGGAATCAACAAGTTGGACGTCCGCTCAGAGACCTAGTTAGAAAGTCGGTAATTACAAAGACGACAGAGGGATAAATATATAATTAAGGGAAGAAACCAGCCTAAAAAGGCAGAGAATACTCAAAATCAGAATGCCTCTCCCTCTACAGGGGATCGCAATTCCTCATCAGTAATGGAACAAGGCTTAATGGAGAACGAGTGTGTTCCAATAACAGAAGCAGGTATCAAAAGGTGGGTGATAAGAAACTTCTGTGAATTAAAAGAACTTGTTCTAACCCAATGCAAAGAAACTAAGAACCTTGAAAAAAGGTTTGATGAAATGTTAACGAGAACGGACAATTTAGAGAGGAATATAAGTGAATTGATGGAGCTGAAAAACATGAGAACGTCACAAAGCATGCACAAGTTTAAACAGTTGAATTGATCAAGCAGAAGAAAGGATATCAGAAGTCGAGGACCAGCTCAGTGAAATGAAACGAGAAGACAAGATTGGAGAAAAAAGGATAAAAAGGATTGAGCAAAGTCTCCAGGAAATATGGGATTATGTGAAAAGACCTAATTTACGTTTGATAGGTGTACCTGAATGTGACAAAGAGAATGAATCCAAGTTGGAAAATACTCTTCAGGATATCATTCAGGAAAACTTTCCCAATCTGGCAAGGCAGGGTAATATTTAACTCCAGGTAATACAGAGAACACCACAAAGATATTCTTCAAGAAGACCAACCCCAAGGCACATAATTGCCAGATTTATTAGGGTTGAAATGAAGGAGAAAATACTAAGGGCAGCCAGAGAGAAAGTTCAGGTTACCCATAAAGGGAAATCTATCAGACTTACAGCAGATCTCTCAGCAGAAACCCTACAAGCCAGAAAAGAGTGGGGACCAATATTTAACATCCTTAAAGAAAAGAACTTTCAACCCAGAATTTCATATCCAGCCAAACTAAGCTTTATGAGTGAAGGAAAAATTAAATCTTTTGCGAACAAACAAGTACTTAGAGACTTCACCACCACCAGGCCTGCTTTACAAGAGCTTCTGAAAGAAGCACTATACACATAAAGGAACAACCAATATCAGCCTTTCCAAAAACATATCAAAAAGCAAAGAGCATTAACACAATGAAAAATTTACAGTAACCAATAGGCAAAACAGCCAGCTAGCATCAAATGCCAGTATTAAACTTATATATATTCTAATTGGACAAAAAGCCAAAACCCATCAGTATGCTGCATCCAGACCCATCTTACATGCAACGATACACAAAGACTCAAAACAAAGAGAAGGAGGAAGATTTATCAACCAACCAGAGAGTAAAAATAAACAAATAAACAAAAAGCAGGAGATGCAATTCTCGCCTCTGATAAAGTAGACTTTAAAGCAACAAAGAGCAAAAGAGGCAAAGAAGGACATTACATAATGGCAAAAGGATCAATGTAACAAGAAGAGCTAACGATTTTATAGATCAACGAGACAGAAAATTAACAAGGACATCCAGGACTTGAACTCAGACCCGGAACAAGTAAACTTAATAAACATTTATAGAACTCTCCACTTCAAATACACAAAACATACATTACCACCTCACACCTATTCCAAAAGTGACTACATAATTGGAAGTAAATCACTCCTCAGTAATCACATAGCATTTCATAGGTTTAAATGAAATATTGGTTGGCTGCTTGTTTGTTATTTTCTCCCCTTATTCCTTCCTGTCTACATCAAGTATAATTATTGGTATAAAAGAGGTTTTCGATACCCATTACTAAACTGCATTCTAGCCTGGGCAAGAAAGCAATACTCCCATTCTCTCTCTCTCTTTCTCTTCCTTTTTCTTCCTCTTCTTCATTCTTTTTTTCTTTCTTTCTTTCTTTCTAAAAAAAAAAAATTAAAAGTGCATCTTGAATATTAAATATCAGTCACACATGCACTGAGTCCCTCAAATAGATGATTATTGATTAAAGTGCCGAGTAAAATTAATGACACAGGAAATAATTTCAGTGTTCAGGACATTCATTTTTTTTATAGGTCCTTCCACGAGGAATTTACATAATGCTTATAATGCACTTGGCACTTGCTGAATTCCACAACACAAGGGACTGGATCTCTTTATTGATAAATATGCAACCAGAGCCTAGCCCTGTGTCTGGTACCTAGCAGGCACTTAGCAAGTATTTGAGGAAAATGAATAAGGGAAGAGTCCAGCATGACTCCTCGTTTCTGGTTGGGGAGCCTAATTGGAAGGCAACAACATGAAATGATAGAAAGTGTAGAATAGGCACAGAAAGGGAAAAAAGAAAAATTGGTACAGCCACTTTGGAAGACATTTTGGTGTTTCTCTAAACTCGGCACACTTTCACCATACAATTCAACGATCATGCTCCTTGATATTTACCCAAAGGAGATGAAAATTTAGGTCCACACAAAAATCTGCACACAGATGTTTATAGTAGTTTTATTCATAGTTACCAAATTACCAAAACTGGGAAATAACCAAGATTTTCTTCAATAGGTGAATGGATAAATAAACTGTGATACATCTAGACAATGGAATATTTATCAGCACTAAAAAGAAATGAGCTTTCAGCTATGAAAAGACATGGATGAACCTTAAATGCATATTTCTAAGGGAAAGAAGCCAATATCTGAAAAGGCTACATGCTATATGATTCCAACTATGCAACATTCTGGAAAGGAAAACATAAGAAGACAATAAAAAGATCAGGGGTTGCCAGAGGTCAGCGGGGAGAGAGGAATGACTAGGTAGAGTAGAGAGGAAATTTAGTGCTGTGAAACTGTTCTGTGTAGTATTAATGTAATGGTAAATACATGTTATTATATGTTTATAGCTATTCAAGAGGCTGAGGCATGAGAATCGCTTGAACCCAGGAGGTGGAGGTTGCAGTGAGCCAAGATCACACCACTGCACTCCAGCCTGGAAAAGGAGACTCTGTCTCAAAATAAAAAGTAAAATAAAAAAGTCTATTAAAATTAATTTGAGATCACTATGGAAATTTAAAGACAAAGGGTGTGTTCCACAGGACTGAATGCTGCAGAGAGAGAAAATATGGTCTAAGAAGCCAGAGTCATCACTAGTAATTAGAAGATTGTTGGTGGCCAGGTGCAGTGGCTCCTGTCTGTAATCCCAGCACTTTGGGAGGCTGAGGCAGGCAGATAGCTTGAGCTCAGAAGACTGAGACAAGCTCAAGGCAACATGGCAAGACCCCATCTTTACCAAAAATAACAAAACTTATCCAGGCGTGGTGGTATGTGCCTGTAGTCCCAGTTACTCTGGAGGCTGAGGTGAGAGGATCACTTGAACCTGGGAGGCAGAGATTGCAGTGAGCCAAAATCATGCCACCTTACTCCAGCCTGGGTAGCAGAGTGAGACCCTGTCTCAAAAAAAGAAGAGGGGAGGGGAGGGGAAGGGAGGGGGAAAGAAAGGAAAGAAAGAAAAGAAAAGGATGGTTTCCAGATTCATCCATGACCCTGCAAAGGACATGAACTGATCCTTTTTTATGGCTGCATAGTATTCCATGGTATATATGTGCCACATTTTCTTTCTCAGCAAACTGACACAAGAACAGAAAACCAAACACCTCATGTTCTCATTCATAAATGGGTGCTGAACAACGAGAATACATGGACACAGGGAGGGGAACATCACACACTGGGGTCTGTTGGGGGGTGGGGTGCTAGGGTAGCGATAGCAGAGGGTGGGGAGATTGGGGAGGGATAATGTTAGGAGAAATGCCTGATGTAGGTGACGGGGGATGGAGGCAGCAAACCACCATGGCACGTGTATACCTATGTAACAATCCTGCAAGATCTGCACATGTACCCCAGAACTTAAAGTAAAATAAAATCAATCAATAAATAACAAAAAATTTAAAAGAAAAGATTGTTGGTGATATGATTCAGAGATTTAAGCCCCTCCGAACCTCATGTTGAAACTTGATCCTTTGTTGAGGTGGGGCCTAGCAGGAGATAGGTAGGTTATGGGGGTGGGTCACTCAGGAATGCCTTAGTGCCATCCTGGTGATAATGAGGAGTTCTCACTCTATTAGTTCCTATAAGAACTGGTTGTCAAAAAGACCACGGCACCTCCCCTCTCTCTCTGGCTTCCTTTATTGCCATGTGATCTCTACAAACTGGCTCTCCTTCACCTTTTGCCATGTGTGGAAGCAGCCTGATGCCTCACCAGTAGCAGATGCTGGCACCATGCATTTAGTACAGCCTGCAGAACCATGAGCCAAATCAACCTTTTTTCTTAATAAATTCCGCAGCCTCAGGTGTTTATAGCTAGTAGGTATTTAAAGACAAGCTCATATTTACTAGAAATTAGAGATGCAAAAAGTTGTAAAAATATGGAGTACCACTCTCTTCAATATTTTTAAAGTTAGATGATATCAATTTCTAGAGACATCAGAAGATACAAGGATCCTCATGCACGGCTGGAGAGAAGGTAAGCGGATATGACTTTGAGCCTGTGTCCTCACCCAAGTCTCATGTTGAATTGTAATTCCCCATGTTGGAGGTGGGGCTTGTGGTAGGTGATTGGATCGTGGGAGTGGATCCTTCGTGAACGGTTTAGATCCATCCCTTTGGTGCTGGTCTCACAATGGTGAGTGAGTTACTGTGAGATTTGTTTGTTTAAAAGTGTGTAGCACCTCCCCCCTTTTTCTCTTCCTCCTGCTCTGATCATGATGTGCCTGCTTCCCCTTCTCCTTCTGCTATGATTGTAAGGCTTCCTAAGGCCTCCCAAGAAGCCAAGCAGATGCCAGCATCATGCTTCCTGTGCAGACTGTGGAACTTTGAGCCAACTAAACCTCTTTTCTTTATAAATCACCCACTCTTAGGACTCTCAGGTATTTCTTTTTAGCAATGTGAGAATGAACTAACACAAGCCTTTTTAGACAACAATTTATAATGTATGATAATACATAATGAAACTACCACTAAAGCCCAAATCAGTTGGATCCCTTGGAAATGTCAGTGCGATAGATTCTCCCTGGAAAATGAAGCCATGATGACCAGGAGGTTGAACAAGTAGTAGGGACAGATGTACCTTGCCTGTTTATTGAATTGAATTGAGTGCTGGAGAATTGAAGCTCACCATATGCACAAGGGGGAGGCTTCCACGAAGTCTCAACTACATGGTGAATCCCACCCACACCCACTATTAAGCCTGCACCAGGTGATACCCCAGTATTTACCCCGTACCTGCTGCATGACACTCAGTGAGAACCCCAGCTTCAGAACAACAGCAGGGGGCTTTGTTTCTTTCTCCCTGGTATATCTCCAGTGCCTAGAATAGCTCCTGGCACATAGTGGCTGGGCAATACTTGTTGGATGGATGAATAGATGGGTGGGTGGATAGATGGATGAATGAAAGCATTTTTGAATTGAACAAATAAGGATTGGAGAAGTAGTTATAGGAACAGTCACTTTCTGCAGGAGAAAAACAATACATTTTTTGATGATAGCTCTTTTCTTGGTTTGGTATAGTGTGTGTGTGTGTGTGTGTGTGTGTGTGTGTGTGTGTGTACATTGTTCTACAACGTTACATTGTAGTTCCTCCCTCTCCTTTTCTTGACCTTGCCTTGCAGAATTGATTATACCCTTTCTCCCTGCAAGGCCCCCATCTTCTTTCTTATTACCTTTCAGTTCTCATTCTGTCCCCAGCACCGACTCGCTCTATTGCACTGCATCTACGCCCTCATCATGCACATTCTAGGTGTTCATTTGCATATGTATACAGGTCAATATGCAATTGGCACACTGGGCACAGCCTCCCAGGAGAAGCCCATTCTGATGGGTTGACACTCACACCACACTTATTTTTAACTATTTTGAATGTTGGCCCTGTACATAGCCTAATGTTCATTTAAATACAGTTGACCTTTGAACAGCATGTGTTTGAACTGAGCAAGTCCACTTATATGCAGATTGTTTTCAATCAAATGAGGATTGAAAATACAGTATTGGAGGAATGTGCAACCCATGTATATGGAGGGCAGAATTTTCTCCTATGTCAGTTCCACAGGGCCGATGGTGGGACTTGAGTACGCTTAGATTTTGGCATAGTCAGGGGGCCTGGAACCAATTTCTCGCATATCCTGAAGGACAACTGTAAATTCTCAATATATCTGATACTTATTTAATATATTGTAATGGTTAATTTAAATATATTTTAATAGTAATGCTCATTTAATTGGAAAACATATGTTTGTTTGTCAATTTTCTTCATTCTGCTTTGTTTTTGCAAACCATCCACATTGCCTCCATTTCTTCTGACTGCTACAACATGTTCCATTGCATGCAGCTAACATTTTACTTTTTCACTCTAAGGACAGACAAAAAGGTTACCACCTGTTCTTTGCTATCATCATTGCCAATATAGTTGGAAATTCCTAATATATCTTTCTTTATGGAGCTGTATGCTAATTTTTCTGAGGTATATACCCAGGATGGAATTGCTAAAGTAATACACATCTGATTTCATTATGTATTATCATACATTATAAATTGCTCTCCACAAAAGCCATATCTATTTGCTTCTTTCCAGAAGTGCATGAAGATACCTATATCTTCTGATGTCTCTAGAAATTGATATCCTCTAACCTTAAAAATATCGAGTAAAGTGGTATTGCATTTTTTAAAAAAGTTTTTATGTCTCTAATTTCTAGCGAATATGAGCTCGTCTTTAAATTCTCATTAGCTATTCAGCTTTTCACTTCTGTTAATGGCTAATTCATATTCTTTCCCCATGTTCTAGTGAATTTTCTGATTTTTTTTCCCATTTATTTTCATGAGTTTCTTCAATGTGCCAGACATGAATCCTTGTTAGGTTTTGGAGACTGAAATTTTTTTTCCCCACCTCTTAATGCTGCTTTCTCAGGATTTCTACAGAGTGGGAGCAACTGTATGTCCTGATCTAAACTATTTTAAAGTCGTTTCCCTTCATCTGGCAGGGATACATTCCAATACTGTCACTGTGTAAAGCAAAAAGTGTCTGAGACAGATCTCCATTGGTTTAGAGGTTTATTTTGCCAAGGTTGAGGGTACACCCAGGAACAAGAGACATAAGTTACAATGAGATCTATGTTTGATACTTTTTCCAAAAATGGTTTTGAGAACTTCAACATTTAAAGGGGAAAGAGCAGGCAGCAGAGGAAGAAGAAAACAAAAGGGAGGGTAGGTAGTCAGATAAGTGATTCCATTCTTGTAAGGCTTTGATCAGCACTTACTGAATCCACATGTTAAATATGAAAGGAGGGCGATAGAGAAACAGTCAATTATGCCCTAATCTCATACTTAGTAGATCTGTATTTTACATAGGATAAAGTAAACAGAGAGTAGAGAAGAAGGCTGTTATGCACCTGTCTTTTGGGTACGTGGAGGGATGATTTCTACTCTTGTCTTTGTCCCGTACCTTTGAAGATAAGCTGTTAATTCACACTGTCAGCGTGAGAGAGACCACCTGGTGAGATATTTGGCCTTCTATCTTGTGGCTGTTTAGGACCAAAAGGAAGGCAGGTTTTTTGTTTGTTTGTTCGTTTTATGTGACTCAGCTCCCAAGCTTAACTTTTCCCTGTGGCATAATGAGCTTGTGGTCCCAGAGATTTTATTTGCCTTTAACATGTGAATGCCTGAAACTTTAGATAGAACCAAATCCCATATGCACTATGTCTGTTTGACCTGAACATATACGGTGTTATTTCTGATATCTGACATGTCTACTAATGGGTGTGTAGCGTATACATGGGACAAATGGATGATTCATGTCCTGGGGAGGAGGGAGCAGAATGGCATGAGATTTCATCATGCAACTCTGAGGGCACACAATGTAAAACTTAGAAATTATTTATTTATGGAATTTTTTTGTTTAAATTTTTTGGACTGTGGTTCACTGAGGGTAACTGAAACCAAAGAAAACAAAACCATGGATAAGGAGGACTACTGTACCCACAGCATATGTGACATCAACTGTGTGTAGCTTTCTTTCCCCCACACCAACAAATTCCCTAACACCAACTGGGTATCCTGCAATTTAATCCAATTCTGATAAGAACTACCTGGAATTCACATCAGACTCCACAGGCTTAAGGGCTCAGTTCCACAAAACTGCCCTCACTTTGGGGGCCACTTGCAAAGAGAGGGTCCCTGGTGTTCTGTCAGTACAAATCAGGGGTTCCCATGGCTCCCCCTTGGTTTCAGTAATTTGCTAGAATGGCTGACAGAACACAGGAAAATTATTTACTTCCTATCACGGATTTACTATACACAATACAACTCAAGAACAGCCACATGGAAGAGATGAATAGGTCCAAGTGTGGAGTGGGGGGTGCACAGAGCTTCCCTCCCATCCCCCAACACTCCCAGTCCAGCACCTCCATGTGTTGACCAACCCAGAAGCTCTCCAAACCCTGTCGTTTAGGAGTTTTTATGGTGGTTTGATTGATTAAATCAATGGTCATTAGTCACTGAACTTAATCTCCAGCCCCTTTCCCCTTCCTAGAGGTTGGTGGAGAGGCTGGAAGCCGAACCATCTAACAACAAGGTTGGTTCTTTTGGCCAGCAGACCCCATTCTGAAGCTCTGTAGGGGCTCTTCCAGAGTCATTTTATTGGTATAAACTCCAGTGTGGTTGAAAGGGCATATTATAATAACAAAAGATTCTCCTCTCCTATCACTCAGAGAATTCTAAGGGTTTTAGAAGCTCTGTGCCAAGAACCAGGGACAAAAACCAAGTATGTATTTCTTATTATCACACTGGTATTTGCCAAAATGTGGGTCCAAGTACAAGATCTATGTTGATGTCTGGAATGTCCATCACTCTGGGGAAGCTGGCATCTTAAAAATGGGGACTCCTACATTGAGTATTCATTATTTACCTGACACCAAGGCTACTTTTGATTAGCTAATAGTCCAATAAGGGAGGCACATAACAAGGAAGGAATCATCCAGACAATGAAAAGGTATAGAGGAATAACCAGGGCTAAGTCACATGATCACATGAAACTCCTCTCTCTACAGTGAACCTAGTAGGTCTCTGAAACAAACACATTATTTACCAGCACTACCCGTTTAATAAGTGTCTGCTGATACTGTGGCTCAGGATTGAATGGTTAGAATGTGTCATAAAGCATCAGGTTCTACAGGCATTCATACTTGAGGGTGGAAATCACCCCTCCAAGCACAAGGTCATACCTGGTACCCTTGGTTCCACGACCTTAAAGGAGACATTGCTTGCTGGAAACCAGTTCTACGATGGCTGTGGCTTGTTCTTCACAGTTCTTAGGGAAGGAAGCCTAGTGAGATTCGTTGCAAAATCAGTCCAGCAGTTGCCTAATCTTCAGCAGCCTCCAAGCAGGAATCCAGGTGCCAAAAACTATCAATTTGTTGTGTTTTCCATCAGGATCTTTCTAAGCAGAGAGCTCAGAGACAATTATCTTGCTTCAGTTCCCAGCCTGACAGGTAATCAGAGCCCCCTGGGCTGAAATAAAGGACTAGGATACATTCTTGCTGGCTTGTACTGTAACATTTTGCCAGTTCCTTTGCACACACCCACACTTTCTGTTAAATATTTTAAGTGACGGTAGCAACTCAGAGAGATGTTCTGTTTCTTTATGATTTCCTTTGTACATGGCCTTCTACCTTCCTTTCTCTTTTGCTCTCCCCAAAGGCACATAGGTAACTCCAATTTTTAAAGAAATAAATATAGAGTATGTGAATTATCCAGGCCTCTTACTTTTTCTCCCTGTCTTCTGCCTGATGACCTGCCCGTTGTTAGTCAGGGTCCTATTGGCTATAAAGACAGGCAGAGGGAAAGAGTGAAAGTGGGTTCATTGCATGATGTTTTTGTACCTTTGGTTTAACAACAAATGGGGAAAGGGCAAGTTAAATCTACTAACAAGTAATGCTTGAGGTTATCTGTGGATTACAAATAAAATGGTAAATGTTTCACCCCCTCTTTTCTCTTAGAGATGTGTCTTTCTCAACCCTTTTTTGTGTGACTTTTCTGAGGATTCCAGGCTGGAACTAATTCTAAGATTCTGATGTGTTTGTGTAGAGGAAAAAGTTACAGTGCATGCAAATCTAATCAGACCCAGAATGAAATTTTTTAAGCTGTCTTAGCTCTTGGCAAAGCTAAACTTGATCTAAATTCTTTTTTTTTTTTTGAGATGGAGTTTTGCTTTTGTTACCCAGGCTGGAGTGCAAAGGTGCGATCTCACAACCTCCGCCTCCTGGGTTCAAGCAATTCTCCTGCCTCAGCCTCCCGAGTAGCTGGGATTATAGGCACGCGCCACCATGCCCAGCTAATTTTTTGTATTTTTAGTAGAGACGGGGTTTCACCATGTTGACCAGGATGGTCTCGATCTCTTGACCTTGTGATCCACCCGCCTTGGCCTCCCAAAGTGCTGGGATTACAGGTGTGAGCCACTGCGCCCAGCTCCTAAATTCTTTCTGGTTGTTTTGTTTTTGTTTGAGACTGGGTCTCACTGTCACCCAGACTGGAGTCAGTGGCACAATCTCAGCTCACTGCAACCTCCAGCTTCCGGTTTCAAGTGATTCTCCTGCATCAGCCTCCTGAGTACCTGGGATTACAGGTGCGCACCACCATGCCTGGATAATTTTTTTTGTATTTTTAGTAGAGACAGGGTTTTGCCATGCTGGTCAGGCTGGTTTCAAACTCATGACCTCAAGTGATTCGCCCACCTCAGCCTCCCAAAGTGCTGGGATGACAGATGTGAGCCACTGCACTTGGCCTTAAACTGGATCTAATTTCTTAATAATGCTATCAAGATCCTAAAGACATTTTGAATTTCTAAAAGTATCAAACAGAGGGGACTCACCTTCTCCAGGCTATTGTCTAAAATCTCTTTTTACTTTCTTGGTTTGGCCATTGTCATGGGGTGATGCAAGAAGAGCAAGATAAAATAAAAATCTTCCACAAGCGTTTGACTAATCTAAGGCCAATAGCAAGCCATTGTATAAGAAAGAATCAGGCTTTAATTGTGGAGTATGAAGAGTAAAATGAATCCTATCTTGGGAGAAAAAAATTACAAACAAAAATTTTACTTTTCCTCATTAAGAAAGTTCAAAGACTTTAGGATTTTAGAATTGGTAGAACAATTGAATACTTTGTTACACCAGAATACGACAAACTCTTTCACCACTGAAATTTTCTTTCTCATTTTGTTTGTCCAATGTATTTTAAGGAGCTAGAATGCAGTTTCTCAACCCTGAATCTACATTACGCAGCATTGCTTGGCAGTTCATGTATATTTTTCTTGACCAGTGTTTATTTAATTCTCATTTAATAATCCCCATTGCAAAGAAAGCAAAAGGAGTGTTGAAATGATTCTTCCTCTTACTCAGTCAGAATATGGTAAAATAAACAATGTTCTCCAGATCTGCCCCAAATAGGGTTGACAGATACAATATAGGATTCCGAGTTAAATTTGAAGTTCAGATAGATGATGAATTATTTTTGAAGTATAAGTATGTCCTGAATACTACAAAGGATATACTTATACTAAAAAACTCTCTTGTGTATCTAAATTTTTTTTTCCTTGAGACGGAGTCTTGCTCTGTCACTCAGGCTGGAGTACAATGCTACGATCTTGGCTCACTGCAACCTCCACCTCCCAGGTTCAAGCAATTCTCTGCCTCAGCCTCCTGAGAGCTGGAAACCCCGTCTCTACTAAAAATATAAAAATTAGCCAGGCGCCCACCACCAAGCCTGGCTAATTTTTGTATTTTTAGTAGAGACGGGGTTTCACCATCTTGGCTAGGCTGGTCTTGAACTCCTGACCTTGTGATCCACCCACCTCAGCCTACCCTAAAATTTAAATTTAACTGGGTGTCCTATATTTTTACATGCTAACTCTAAAAAGCTAACTCCAGGACCATATTTAGTAAGCTATGAATTAGAACCAGAGTATTTTTTTTATTATAGTTTTAAATTGATTCTATTCCAGTCAACGAGGTCTGAGTGTCCCCATGAAGAAGGAAGACAGTTTGGTGACACAGAAGGCACGGGGGCTAAGACCTGGGAGCAACGGCCAGCTCGGGTTGTTTACCCATTGTTTGTCTTTGGGCAAAACGCTCCAGTTCTCTTAGCCTCAGCATCTTCATCTGCAAACCAGGGGTTTGTACTGTTTTCTAGCTGCTCTTGGGGGCCTAGGTTTTCATGGCACACTCTAGAATTCCCTGAGCTGAGGAAGATGAGCTCAAAGAGCTGAACTTCAGAACTTGATTCTGCTTCAACATGAGAAGCTACATTTTCGGTTCCCTTAGCATATATTGCTAAGATACAGTGTTTGGGGACTTAAAGAAGAAAACATAGCAAACCATCAGTGTAGATATTTCCAAGGATTCTCCCAGTTCTAAACGTCACAGAGGTCTTTAAGGCACACTGCCGGGAGAAGAAAGGAGTGAGACTCAATGGTCTGAGAAACTGAAAATGAAGCATATGTTGACTTTGACCATCATGTCTGCAAAGAAAACCCTATTTACCTCTCTTTTCTATGAGCTTTATTTTCCTCCTGTGGGTAAGACAGTATGTGTTTCCTTTCCCTGTGTTGAAATATTCTGCCAAACGAAAGTGCTCTGGGAATGCTAATGAAGTTTTATGGACAGTAGATTTGAGAATAGAAGCTGTACAGAAAGAAAAGAGAATTTACAGGCATCCAGGATGGAGCTTAGGTGGAGACCAAGAGAGTTTTCTAAGCAACATCTCTATGTCCAGGTTATTGAATGCTCTGCTACACTGAAGAATGACAAATTCATTCACTACCACAATTTTCCTTCTTGTTTTATTTGTCGAATACATTTTCAGAAGCTATAGCTCCATTTTCAACCCTGGATGCACATTACAATTTCCAAGGAAGCTTTTAAATGATACTGAAGCCAAGGCCTTGTTCTTAGGAGCTATTGTTTGATTCGTTTGAGTTGGGGCCCAGGTGCTAGGCATTTTTTAAAAGCTTCTATTTAAAAGCTTCTATTTATCTATGTATCCCAAATGTGCAGCCACAGCTGGGAACCCCTCAGAATGGGTGCAGATCTCCCTCTCATCTGTGCCATTAACTGGCCCTTTCCTCCTGAGGTGGGGGTAAATGTCCTCTGCTCAACTCTAAGACCAACTGCAATGGTGTGCGGTAGGTCCCATCCGCTTCCCGCGTTAACCTCAAGTTATCCCTCACCTTCCTGTGTCATCATATTTTCTCCCTGACCTTTCCCGTCTACAGGCAAGCATGCCAGTAATCGTGCCCATCCGTACAGTAGTCTCTCCTGATCCCACGTCAAACTTCAACCTCTGCCTACATACTCTGCTTTTCTTAGATCAAAGTTCTTTAAAAGTTTCCTGCACTGGAGCTTTACACGTCTTTACTTCCCAGTAGTCTCTTATTTCATTTCTGTTATATTTTATACTTAGAAAAGAATAGATGCAACACATAAGTCATTTACGAAGCCTCATAATAAATCACATTTCTGTGATCGCTGCATCAAATTTCAGATTGTAGTGTTACAAACACCAAGTTTGCTTCCAATTCACTTTTTAAAAATTGTATAATTATCTTCAAAGGTGTTGAATGAGGACAAAAGATTGTCTATAACATTTGCGCAGGTAAAAAGTGATAAAGAATAAAAAGAAAGTGAACATTCACGTATGCACCACACCATGTAATACAACATTCCCGGTCTGCTGACTCCCTTCTGTGACGCTCCTTTCCCACCACCTTTCCCCCACCACAGGTAAATATTCTACTAAATTTAGTATTCAGCATTTGTTTGCTTTTCATAATAATTTACCACAGTTACATCCTTCAGCCATGTTTAGTTTGGCCTATTTTTGTACTTTATCCAAGTTTTTCTTATCTCCCTCCAATTGAGTGTTCATTACAACCACAAACCTGACAAATCCAAGGCTAACTAACACTCTGGTCTTGTATTATCAGCCCCCAGCTCCAGTGGACACTCTTGATTTCTCTCTCCTTCTTGATAACATCGGATGGGCTACTCTCAGAGTCTCCCACCCACCTCACAAGTTCCTCCTTCTCAGTTCCCTATATTGGATGCTTCTCTTCTTGACATATTCTATGTATTGGAATACCCTGAACTCAGTCCTCATACCTCTTCCCTGTCTAAGCTCATTTTCTGGCCAAGAAACATGAAAAAATGCTCAACATCACTAATTATTACAGAAATGCAAATCAAAACCACAATGAGATACCATCTCACACCAGTCAGAATGGCTATTCTTAAAAAGTAAAAAAATAACAGATGCTGGCGAGGCTATAGAAAAAGGGAACACTTAGACACTGTTGGTGGGAGTGTAAATTAGTTTAGCCACTGTGGAAAGCACTTTGGAGATTTCTCAAATAAATTAAAATGGAACTGCCATTCAACTCAGCAATCCCATGACCGGGTGTGAACCCAAAGGAAAATAAATCATTCTACCAAAAAGACACATGCACTCCCATGTTCATCACAGCACTATTCATAATAGCAAAGATATGGAATCAGCCTAGACCCCCATCATCATTGGATTGGATAGAGAAAATGTGGTACATATGCACCATGGAATACTATGCAGCCATCAAGAGGAATGAGTTGTGTCCTTGGCAGCAACATGAATACCACTGGAGGCCATTATTCTAAGTGAATTAGTGCAGGTACAGAGAACCAAATACCACTTGTTCTCATGTGTAAGTGGGAGCTTAACAATAGGTACACATGGGCAGAAAGATGGCAACTATAGACACTGGGGAGTCCTAGAGGGAAGAGACAGTGAATGGGGCAAGTACTGAAAAACTACCTTCTAGGTACTGTGCTCACTATCTGGGTGACAGGATCATTTATACCCCAAACCTCAGCATCACACAATATACTAATGTAATAAACCTGCATATGTACCCCCTGAATCTAAAATAAAAGTTGAAAGTATACAAATAAATAAATACTCACTTTTCCAGGTGACCTTATTAGTTCAGTAGTTATAAGGGTCATAGATCTGCTAAAAAGACTCTCCGAATCGACTCCCTTTTGAGCTCCAATTGGAATAGTCAACAGCTTCCTTGACATCTCCACTTAGATACCTAATACCAGTTTTCAAATGTAGCACGTGGAAAATAGAATTCTTTGTTTTCCTTACCAACTGCTTCCCTCCAAGCCTTTCTCATCTCAGTAAATGGCCATTGCATTCTGCCAGTTACTTGGGCCAAAATTTGAAATTCTTGGAGTCATTTTCAAATCCTTTTTTTCTCTCTCTCACAAATAGCACATCCAACCCATGGCAAATCCTGTGAGCTCTATCTTTGGAACCCATCCTGAATCTGCCCACTCCTTACTTCCTTCACCACTCTCATCTTAGTAAGAGCTCGAGTATGTCTTGCCTGGATCCTGTGAGCTCAGCCAATCTGGTCTCTCTTCTTTCATCTTGCTTGCCCTCTCCCCATCTCCACTCCAGTTAATCAGCCAGAAACTTTAATCAGACATTAGCCCTATCCTTCTCCAAGCCCTCCAGAGGCTCCCTGGCACACTAAAGTCCAGATTCAAGGCCTTACAGAATATGGCTCCTGGCTTCCTTTTCAGCTCCACATCCTACCTTCTTTTCCTTGCTCACCTACCTTAGCTACTCCAGCTTCTGTTCCTCAAATGCCAAGTCCATTACCATAGCCTTTGCATTCATTATTGCTTCTACCTACAACATCAGTATCTATTCTGCTGCCTCCTTCAGGTTTCTGCTCAAACATCTCTTTCCCCCAGAGGCCTTTCCCAACCACCCTACCTACAGCAGCATACCCTAATGTAAGCATTTTAGATATCACAGCACATCCACATCCGGGAGTCCCCCTCCCCTGCCCACACTCCACCCTGTACCTCTGACCACAGCAGGAGCTGTTTATTTCTCAAATACTTTTTCAATAGCCTACAAAATATCAGTAAAATAAAACACATATTACATTCATGCACCACGTGCAAGTGAGTTCCTCAGGTGAACATTATTTTTGTTGTCCTGCTGAAATGGCTATTTATTGTAAGTACTAGACTAAGGCACACGAGGTCTGGCAGGATTTGGTAAAATTTCAGCTGGAATGTTTCATGATGACACAGGCTCATCTGGGATGGGGAGTGTGAAGAAGGATGAAAATGTCACCTGCACACAGCTTTGGAAAAGAGGCACCAGTTTTGTTTAACATTGTGCCAGGGAGCGGCCTCATATAAGAAGGAAGCGTAGACAATCACTAGGAAGTATTTCTGAGGAGGCGTGAAGCCATGTCAAGAAATTGTTTCCGACGAAATCCCTTTTAATTACTTTTTCATTTAAATGCATGGGATGCCCAGCAGCGTTCATTCACAGCTGAGACTCTACTCATGCTAAAGAAGACAAGAAGCCACAGCTCCGGGTGCAGAACACTGGGCAGCCACCAAACTACCTTTCAGGCCGGGACTGAGGGATTTTTTCCCCAGGTCCCATAGTGTAAGATGTGGTTTGGGGTTGGGTTGTTCATTACATTTAATTCAGCAATATTTAATGTCTCCCTGGTACCAGACATGATATGAAACATTTGGGATAGATTAGTGAACACAGCAGACAAAATTCCTGCTGCTATAGAGCTTATACTCCAATAGCAAAGCAAAGTGACCAAGAAAAATATAGTATTAAATATTAAATGCGAGTGATTGCTGTGGAGATAAGCGATCAGAGAAAGGGGGACAAAGGAGTACCAAGGGGTCAACTTTAAACCTGGTACTCAGAGACGGTACCACGGAAGAGGGGGATTTGAGCTAATACTCAGAGGAGGTGAGGGAGCAAGTGGGAGTTTTCAAGGGCAAACAAGGGGGTCAGTGTGGCTGCAGTCAGTAAACTGAGTATAAGGAGCATAAGCCAGCATAGAAGCAAGGTCAGAAAAGCAAAGCACTTTCTGGGCTGTTGTAAAGTCTTTGGCTTTTATGCTGTCTGAGGTGGAAACCATTGAAGAATTCTGAACAGGGAATTAACATAATCTGACTTGTATTCTAATAAGATTACACTGAATGCTGAGTTAGGAATAGACTCCCAAGTGGGCTGGGGAGATAAAATCAGGGAGAATAATTCATAGATTGTTGTGACTTGGACTAACATGGGGTGGTGGTAGTAATCAAAATAGTAAGAAGTTGAAGCTGATAGAACTTGCTGTTGGTTGGAACTTGGGGGTAAGAGAAAGAGGAGATTCAAGAATGATTTTAGGCTTCGTGGTGGCTGAGGCCTGTAATCCCAACACTTTGGGAGGCCGAGGCGGGTGGATCACTGGAGGTCAGGAGTTTGAGACCAGCCTGGCCAACATGATGAAACCCCATCTCTACTAAAAATACAAATGTGAGCTGGGCGTGGCATCACGTGCCTGTAATCCTAGCTACTCAGGAGGCTGAGGCAGGAGAATCACTTGAACACCAAGTGGAGGTTGCAGTGAGCCCAGATAACACCATTGCACTCCAAGCTGGGCGACAGAGCAAGACTCTGTCTTAAAAAAAAGAAAAATTTCAAGGGTTTTTCCTGAGCCATTGGGAAGATGAAGTTGCTTTTGATTGAGAGATGATAACTATGAATAAGGTAGAAGGGAAAGAGCAATATATTTTTTTTTTGACATGCCTAGCTTGAGATACCCACTAGATACTCATTTAAAGATGGCCATTAGAGACGTCTGGGCTGGAGATGCTCATGTTACAATGTCTCATTGGGTAGAAAAATACTCTACCCTATGCCTTCTCCTTTTAGAAAGGAAACGATGACTTTTTCCTTTTCACGAGTTCTTAAATCTACATGCCATTCAGCCACACCCTGGCTTAGGGTTCAGCTTTTCTATGATTAAGAAGAGTTTAAAAGTTTTACCTTATGATGCCATCTTTGTTCATCCTAAGTGTTGGGTGTTCTTTATTTCCTGCACCCAGGATGAGTGGCTAATCAAAATATTTCTAGGACGTCATCTAATTAGTTATTTGATTTGCATCGGCAGTAACTACAAGCAGAAAATTTTTCCTTTTCAGCTTTGAGAAGCAGAGAGGGAGGGATAGTAGTAGGCATATGGTACCAATTAATCGTAAACTTTTTGCTGATGGTAACATTGACTTTACAGTTTAGAATATAACATCTATTTCACAGTGAACTTACGAGAGTTGAATGAGACACTGTATGTGAACATGTCTTTTAAACTATTTACAGATGTGAAGGACAATATATCTTAAGATTCAACTCCTGCCAGGCATGGTGACTCTTGCCTGTAATCTCAACACTTTGGGAGGTGAGGTGAGAGATTCAACTGAGCCCGGGAAGTTTAGACTGTAGTGAGCCAAGATCTACTGGGCAACAGAACAAGACCCTGAGAAGGAAGGAAGGAAGGGAGTGAGGGAGGGAGGGAGGAAGGAAGGAAGGAATTCTCCTTTCACTGATATTCCAAAAAATAAACTAGATCAAGGTCTCCAAGCAATTTAGTTTCAGTAAAATTATTTAGAGTCAATTGTCATGAGCATTTAGTTTGATACTCCTTCTCCAGTTGAAATGGAAAATTTCAGCTTGTCCCAAATCAAAAGTACTTTTTCACTTTTAGTTAGGGCAAACATGAGTGTATATTGCTGTGTGGCAAGATACCAATGAGTAACTGTTAATCAGAAGAATAAATTCACATCAAATTTGGATAAAGTTAAGCCAACTTGCCAAGTAGACAGCTGGGATATTAAAAGAAGTAAATGGTATAAAATGTCAAATGAATGTTTTTGATTGGCACATAGAGGCTTGAAGACATTTGGAAAGATACTATAATGACACAAAGCTGCAAGTAATCATGAATCCTGTCAAAATTTTGATTCAAATATCCTCCGAACCTTAACAATGATGGCCAAAGCAATAAAAGTAAAGAAACATGCAGATCCATTGCACAAAAAAATACTGATGTCATAGAGAGGATAGTGAGAAAGAATTATGAAAAGAATTCAAAAACTTTGTTCTAAAACTAGGTTCTCCTCCTGAACAGTTGAGCAACTTGAGTCTTCTCCATGTCCATCTGTAACATAGAGTTGCATTAGCTTTGCAAACCTTGAACATTCTATGATGCTCTAGGGACAATGTCGGTCATGACTGTGCCCTTCTCTTGGGTGGTGATGTGAAAATGTGAAGACAGAGTATTGTGTTAGTTAATTTTATTTGTCAACATGATTGGGCCATGGGGTACCCACATATTTAATCTAACATTATCCTGGGTGTTTCTGTGAGGGTGTTTTGGGGTGCAATTAACATTTAAATTGGTAGACTGAGTATAACAGATTGCACTCCATAATGTGGCTGGACCTTATCCAATAAGGTGAGGTTCTGAGTAGAACAAAAGATTGACCTCCCCCAAATAAGAGAGAATTCTCCAGCCTGCCAGCCAGTGGACTCAAACTTGGACATTGGCTCTGCAGATTTTGGATTTGCCAGCCTCCATAATCACAGGAACCAACTTCATATAATAAATCCCTTAATATGTATATTTTATTAGTTCTATTTTTCTGAAAAACCCTTATATATAGATTTTAGTGTTGAGAGTGGTTACAGAAAAACTGTATCTTAAAGATGAATTTTATGAATTGCTTTTGAAGTTTCTGGAATTGGAGCTCTAATCTGATTATATTTAAAACACTAATTACTCTATTTTCAGTAGTAAAGAAAAGCACTCATAGCCTAGGGTGTGATCTGGCAATAGACATATATAAAATATTACAATTGGATACTCCTAATGAATTACTTATAAGAAGCAAAGATCTGGGAGACCAAGCATATGATATTTTTGAAAATCTTTGTCAGACAAATAATTACAATCAAATTGGATGGTTGCTTCTGATATTACTAGATGAAGTGGGGGAAAAAGATCAGCTCAGGAATAACAATTCCTAGGTTAAGTGCCATACAAATGAACAGAAAGCTTCTATGTTTGCCTTGAAAGAAAACCCATCTCCTATAGCTGTAGGGCTGAGATTGCTGAAAACCAAACCCAGAATCTCATACTTTGAGTGGCTAAATTACAACAGAGGTTATCTTTGCAGTTTCTTTTTCCAGCCACTTTTGTCATTCCTCAGTGGGCTCATAAACAAAGTGGCTATGGTGGCAGGGGTGGGCGTTGTGCATGAACTCAGCAACATACAGCTACTCTCCAATCTGCTAACAGCAGAAACTAGCACTGAATTTCCAATATGCATTATTTCTTGAGTAATCTGGCAGCTACCTGATGGCAGGTCAATTATATTGGGCCACTTCCATCATTGAAGGGACAGTGTTTTGTTCTTATTGAAATAGACAGTTACTCTGGATATAGATTTGTCTTCGCTGCACACAATACTTCTGCCAAAACTACCATCTGTGGACTTATTAAATGCCTTATCCACCATCATCGATTCCTTACAGCATTGTTTCTGATCAAGGAACTCACTTCTCAGAAAATGAACTGTGGCAATGGCTCCACGATCATGGAATTCACTGGTCTTGTAATGTTTTCCACCATCCTGAAACAGCAGTCTTGAAATGGTGGAGCATTTTGAAGACTCAGTATGGTTCCAGCTAGGTAGCAACACCTGGGCGGCTGGGACAAGGATCCCCAGTAGTATATGCTGAATCAGCATCCAAATATGGTGCTTCTCCCATAGCGTGAATTCATGAGTCCAGGAATCAAGGGCTAGAAATGGGAGCAAGACCACTCACTGTTGGTCCTAGTGACCACTAACAAACTGTTTGCTTTTTGTATCCATAATGATATACTCTGCTGGCCTTGAACTATTAGTTTCAAAGGGAGGAATGCTTTCATCAGAAGATACAACGATTCTGTTGAACTGGAAGTTAAGGCTGCCACAAGGTCACGTTGAGTTCATCATATCTGCGAATTAACAGGCAAGGAAGGGAGTTACTGTGGTGGCTGGAGTGATTGATTCTGACTATAAGGGAAAATTGGACTGCTATTCCAAAACGGAGGTAAGAAAGGGTATGTCTTGAATATAGGGGACCCTTTAGGGAGTTTTTTATTATTATCATGCTGTGTGATTAAAATCAATGAGAAACTGCAACAACCGAATCCGGGCAGGACTGCTGGCCCCACCAGTTAAAGGACCATGACCGGCTGAGGTGCTTGCTGAAGGCAAAAGTAATATGTAATGAGTAGTAGAAGAAGATAGTTACCAATATCAGCTATGACCATGTGACTAGTTATAGAAACAAAGACTGTAATTGTCATGAACATTTTCTCCTTATTTTTTGAATATATATGTGTGTATATAGCAAATAACTTAGTTTTCTTCCCTCATTTATTCCTTTTTCATGTAATGTAAGAGGTGTTGACTTTATATAATAGTATTTAAGTATTGTTAACTTTACCTTATAGTACTAAAGTCATGGAATATCAAAGAGAAGAACAAACATTATCCAAGGACTTTGCATCCTCTTCAGGGGAAGGGACTGGTGCACTATTCACAAGGGAGTTGAAGAATGCTAGCTGGAAGTACAAACTTGTTATTGTCTTTTTTTTTTGTTTGGAGATTAGTCTTGGTTTATGGAGATGCACAGGGGCACCAAGCTGATAAGGGGTGCACTTAAGATAGATAATTTTATGTGTCAACTGGAAGGGTGTTTGAGGATGAGATTAACGTTTAGATTGATAAACTTCATGTAAACAGATTGCCCTCCATACTGTGGGTGGGCCTCATCTAATCAGTGGAAGGCCTGAGTAGAACAATTGACCTCCTCCAAGTAAGGGAGAATTCTCCAGCCTACTGGGCTTCAAACTCAAACTGGGACATTGACTCTACAGATTTGGGATTTGCAGCATCCATAATAGTTTGTGCCAATTTCTTATATAAAACTAAACTAATAATAGAAAAATGGCACATCTTGGGGATCCCAGAAAGCCTATGTGGCAATATCATTAAATTAATAAACATTGATTTTTTAAATTTGACATAATGCATTGTTCATGTAGATTTCATCCTCCAGCATCAAATAGTCCAGCAGAGTTATGTAAAAACTGAAGATTCTGTGGGAAGAGAAAAGCCTGTGCCATCATTCACTGATTTCTTCTGTCTTATGAAAATTCTCCAAGAAAGTGGATATTTGTCAAATAAAGAAGGAAAAAAGAAAATTTCAACTGATTTTACTTCACGTTAATTAACCATATTTTAGCTAACGTTTTCCCAAAATCACTTTTGCCTGTTTTCCATGAATGAAGATTGTCACCACGGAAGATGTTAAGAAGTTTGTGCCATAGATTCTAAAGGACATTTTAACAGCCAAGTTCGGAAATTATTTCCAGCAACAGCAGTATGATTGAATGGATGGAATAACTTCCAGGCTGACATTGGTATATATATATATATATATATATATATATATATATATATATACATACACACACACACACACACACACACATACCAGTATATATATGGTACACACACACAGGTGTATATATATATGTGTGTGTGTGTATATATGTGTGTGTGTGTGTGTATATATATATATATATATATATACTGGTGTATATCCAGTATATATATATTATGTGTGTTATATGTCATATGTATACATATAGCCTCTGACATAAATATATATGTCTATGTGTGTATATATATGTTCTTATGTACACATATGCTTTAGTTGTCATGGCTAGTACAGTTAGACCTAAGGCTCTAGAGCTGCAAGTCAAAACAGTGGAAGTAGGATGTTTGTGCAGCATTCATCCCGGTGGGCAAGAAGTGCAAAACTCCAGAAGGGCAACATGTGGATCGCAATCCCAGTGCCTTATCATGGGACATTTAATCTTGCAATAAGAATGGGAGTGATTTCTAAGTGAAGAAGAAAATTTTTTCAGGTCCAAGCTACAAGCCTTTCTCTTTCTACTAGCAGCCATGGGACTTGTATACTGCTTCCCATGGAGAAAGAGGAAAACTCTGTTTTAGGGAACTGCATCAAACTATACGCATAGAAATAGATGAGGATCTAGAAATGCAATTAAACTATTGTCAGCTCAATACTCGTAAGTCCAAGTTTCCAGCAACCACACAAAAGCCCTCAGGAATCGCCATAATTAACTAGCATACTGGCAGTGATACATGTGAGTGCTCAGATGGAGGTGGGCTGGTGGGATTAACAGGCAACATGGACAGCAGTGAGGTTCAGAAAGGAATTCTAAAACCAGGTTGCAAAGAGGAGGTAGGCTGGGGCAGGATCACATTCGTGAATGCTCTTGGCTAAAGGTTTCACCAGCGAATGGTAACACATCACACAGGGCTATAGCTTATAATATTTTATGTTTTGAATAAGTATAGATATACATTGAAGTGTTTATGCATGTATTTTTATTTTATTTTAGATTCAGTAATACATGTGCATGTTTGTTATATGGGTATATTGCTTGCTGATAGAGATTGAGCCTCTAGTGTATCCATTACCCAAATAGTGAACATGGTACCCAATAGGTAACTTTTCCAACATTTATCCCTCTCCCATTGTTTCCCCTTTTGGAATTCCCAGTGTCCATTATTTCCATCTTTATGTCTATGTGTACCCATTGTTTAACTCCCACTTATAAGTAAGAAGATACACTATTTTACTTCCTGTTTCTGAATTTGCTTATGACAATGTCCTCCAGCTCTATTTATGTTGTGGCAAATGACAGGATTTAATTCTTTTTTATGATTGTGCAGTACTCCATGGTGCATATATAACACCTTTTCTTTATCCAGTCAACCACTAATGAATATTTAGGTTGATTCCATGATTTTACTATTGTGAATAGTGCTACAGTGAACATATGAGTGCAGGTGTCTTTTTAATATAATGATTTATTTTCCTTTGGGTAAATCCCCAGTGGTGGGGTTGTTGGGTTGAATGGTAGTTCCATTTTTAGTTTTTTGACAAATCATCACAATGTTTTCCATAGAGGTTGAACTAACTTACACTAACACCAGCAGTGTTTAATCACTCTCCTTTCTCTGCAACCACACAAACATCTGCTGTTTTCTGACTTTTTAATAATAGCCATTCTGACTAATGTAAGATGATATCCAACTGTGGTTTTAATTTGTATTTCTCTGATGATGAGTGATGTTGAGCATTTTTTCATCTGTTTGTTGGCGGTTGTATTTCTTCTTTTGAGAAATGTCTGTTCACGTCCTTTGCCCAGTTTTTAATGGGGTTGTTTGTTTTTTCCTTGTTGAGTTGAGTTCCTCGTGGATTGTGGATATTAGTCTTCTGTTGGAGGCATAATTTGCAAATATTTTCTCCTATTCTGTAGGTTGTCTGTTTACTCTGTTATTTCTTTTGCTGTGCAGAAGATTTTTAGCTTAATTGAATCCCATTTGTCTGTTTTTGTTTTTGTTGCATTTCTATGCATATATTTTTATCCTCAAGTTAACAGTCATTTTGATCATTCTCAAGTTATGCTTCTATTTTTGCCTTTATCATGTCTAGAATAACAAGAACTCTTTTTGTTACTATTAGGTGTTCCAGACTTGTTGTGTTCCACCTAAGCTGGGTTCTCAGGACTGTCAGAAGGATAGAGCTGCTGGGACCCAGACATGAAGGAAAAGTTGCGATCTTTATCAGAATTCTTTTTTATATCTTTCCTTTTCAGAAGTCAGAGCCAAGCACTGAAGGATGTCTGTGGCTTTGAATAGATGCTTCCCTGCTTGGGTGATACTTTTGCTTGTGAAGTGATTTTAAGAAAATTATTGGGACAGTTCTCAATTGTAAATCCTTCTCACAGTTATCTTTCTTTGGAGAATTTGGCCCATTCTTTTACCACTCTTTCTTTGCACTCTAAGAATGTAAAGGAAGAGCTTTCTTTCCACTGGCCCTTTGGTAGGATGAATTTACAATTGCCAATTCTGTGCAATTCCAAGCAATGTCAACAAATGTCTTTGCCCTTTTATTAATTCTGAAAATAGTATCTACTTGAGCATTAGCTCTGCAGTTAAAGAGTCATTCAAATGCCATGTCATTGTTAGAGGAAAGTTATTCTGGGAATGACCATCAAGCTCTAGTTTTGCAGAGCCAAGGGGGACTACATGACTTGGAGTGAAACACGATCCTAGCACTAAGTTCTCATTGTATTCCAACTGGTGCTAATTCACATTGGTTGATTTTTGGTCCTCAGCTTTTCCATCCAGATCACGGGCACAAGTACACAATATATAAAAATCAATTAATTTTTGTGAAGACATTTTATGAGATTAATATTTAAAAGATATTAAGGTGAGATAAATAAAAGAGTAAAATGAGATTAATATTTAATAAAAGGACTCAAAATCTGCAAAACCCACGTCCATCTCTGCATTTAGGGTGGAATTAAACTCAGTCCTTCAGAAATGAGTCTCTATCTCTGTAAGAATAATGGGAAGTTCTGATTATCAAAAGATCTTAATTATTCAGAAGCTAATTATTCGGCCACTGCATTATCTTAGTTATTTGCTCTTTCCACTGCCTATCTCTGGATCTTTTTCCTGATCATTAGTAGATCATGACACATATTTTTCACTGTGTCCTTAATTGTGCAAATAAAATTGGCTTTTGTAATGATCTCCCCTCCTTTCCAACTCACTGGATAGTAGAGAAACTCAAACCTGGCCATTAACAATGTATCTGTCTTTTCCAGTTATACAGTCTCCTTTCATGTTAAAAACAATTGCTTTCAGAGTTCTACACCCTTCCCCTTCTTCTCTTAGGAAGTACCTTGCTTGGTGTATGAAGCAGTTGATAGGATCCTCTGAATCTCTTTTAGTCTCTTTTGCAGAATGGCGAGCCGGGCTTGGCTAGAACCAGAATCCTCTGAGGTACAAATATCCCCCTCCAGACTTTTGGAGTGTAATAGCATTCATTGCTACTAACCACTGAGTTTGACATTCCCTCTACTCATTGAGGGTTTTATCTGCAGGGGCCTTCTCTTGCAGAACTTAGAACTCTTCCAATCCCATGGTTTTCTTAGCATTAAAGCAAGCTGCCAGCATTGGGAGAGCAGGGGCTAGTCCTCCTTTGTCTCTCTCTCTCTCTCTCTCTCTGTCTCTCTCTCTCTCTCTCAACCTCTCAATCTCTCTCTCTTGCTTGCTTCATTATCTTTAAATAGCTTCCAAGTCTACAAGTAGCACACATGACTTCTACTTACATTCCCATTGTCTACTAAAAGTATCCTAAACAGGTCATTTGCTATATTAGAAACCAACAGCCTTCCTCTGTTATGCCTTGGGAAATAAACCACTAGCCCTGATGTTCCTGGTGTCCCCTATACTTTCTTGGAAGTTTCTACAGCACCTTGACCCTACTTCTGGAGATGTACACTCGACTAGGTAGCAATGGGTTGATTCCTTATCTTGGCTATTGTGAATAGTGCTGCAATAAACAAGGGAATACAGCTATCTCTTTTACATACTGATTTTCTTTCTTTTGGATATATACCTAGCAGTGGGATTGCTAGATTATAGGATATTTTTAGTTTTAGTTTTTTAAAGAACCTCCATACTCTTTTCCACAGTGACTGCACTAATTAACAGGAAATGGAAATCTTAACCTTTACCTTCCTTGTTCTACTTCTGTCTCTCTCTTGCTTCCCATGATTCAGATGGAACTCCCCTCTTCTTTCTGTTTGGGTAAGACTTTCCTAACAGCACATTCTTCTCTATTTCCCAGACTGACCTTAGCTCTTTTCCCTCCCCTAGAGTTCTAGCAGAATGGCTGCCACAGAATATTATTTACAGAGGACAGGAATGCAACACATGTTGACTTAGAGTAATCAAAGGGTAAGTCTTACTACATCTAATCTCCATCAGATGGGAAGAGAAAAGAGGAGAAAAAAAGACAGAATGAAGGGCATAAGATCCAAACCATTTGGTTATTTACTGGCAATTCCATTGAATGATTTGATGGAATATTAACTAAAACTGTTGGTTGAAATGGAAGTTCTAAATAATATGAGTATACTATTATTTGTGTGTGTGCATATATGTATATATGTATGTGTGTATGTATATATATACACATATATAGACATGCACAAACACATGTGCATGCACACACACACACACACACACACACACTCTTTTCTACTCCTCTGGATGACTGAGAGTTGCTTATAACCACCATTTAAAACAAATTATTATTAAAAATAGATCATTGGGATCCTAGTACATGGATTATTCATCAATAATGGTAGCAAGGAATTGGAAGCAAACATTAAGGAAGGGGTGGCAGAAACCATAGCAGAAATTGTGCTTATGCTGATCCAATCCCTGACCTCTAAGTGGATTCAGGCCACTGAGAACATGCTGCTGGAAACACAAGAAAGGCCTGTCTTGGCGACAGCTCACGATTCCTGCTATTTGCACAGACTCCCTCCTGCTTTTCTGTTTGAACCCACTGACACCTGAATCTTTAATCTTATGGTTCTGCATCCTGACTTCTGAAACCTGCTTCAACCCTCTTCATCTGAAGCTTCACTTGAACCCTCTTCTTTGACTTTGACCCTCAGAATCTTTTATCTGTGAACATGACATTGCTTTCATCTACCTAAACCTGTGTGAAAGAGCAAAAGCCTCCTCCCTATGCTTGCAGGATGCATACCTGCTAGACCAGCCTGCCTGGATTTCTTGCAATTGATGGGCTGGGAAGAACTGTGGAGTCAAGTGCTCATCAACTCTGGTAGTGACAAAATATCTCCAACAAAAAACACTGCAGACATTTTTCCAAGACTTTACTTATCAACAGGCAAGTAGAAAACAGATGCAAAATTTAAATAACTTTGCGCTGAATCATAGAGAAAGAATTGGAATCAATCTTAGAAATCATCTAGTACAATGTCATTTTTCTTGAGTGCACTGAGGTATTTGAAAGTTAACAAAATTACTACTTAAGGTTGTATAGTTATTTGTTACCAACGTTTACAATCCTACCATGTATGAATGTCATTAATGTCATCATTTGGAGGGTGGCAAGAATACAATGATGAATGACTGAATGTAAACAACTTACTATTGCAAGAGGCTGTCAAGTATGCACAAATCACAACCAAATCCTTCATCTTGTCTCACTAGTCAAACTGCATTAGTCAGTTTGTATTTATTTACAGAAATACCTGAGGCCGGGTACTTTATAAAGGTTTATTTGGCTCACAGTTCTGTAAGCTGCACGTGAAGCATAGTGCCAGCATCTGCTTCTGGTGAAAGCCTCAGAAAACTGCCAATCACGGTAGAAGGCAAAGAGGAAGCCATCATGTCACATGGCATGGGAGGACACGAGGGGGCAGGAGGTGGTGCCACACTCTTTTAAACAACCAGATCTTGCAAGAACTTACTCATTGGCACAAGGAGGGCACCAAGCCATTCACAAGGGGTCTGCTCCCATGACCCAAATACCTCCTAGCCACCACCAACATTGAGGATCACATTTCAACATGAGATTTGGAGGGGACATACATCCAAATCATATCAAGCACTTTTTAGCCAATGATAACACATAAGGGATTTCCCTATTAAGTGTATAAACAACACGCATGGCATATGTTCATTGTAGCACTATTCACAATAGCAAAGACATGGAATCAACCCAAATGTCCATCAATGATTGACTGGATAAAGAAAATGTGGTTACATATACATCATGGAATACTATGTAGCCATAAAAAAGAATGAGATCATGTCCTTTGCAGGGACATGGATGGAACTGGAAGCCATTATCCTCAGCCAACTAACACAGGAACAGAAAGCCAAACACCACATGTTCTCACTTATAAATGGGAGCTGAACAATGAGAGCACGTAGACACAGAGAGGGGAGCAACACACACTGAGTCCTGTTGGGGAGGTGGGGGCAAGGGAGAGCATCAGGAAAAATAGCTAATGCAAGCCAGGCTTAATACTAGTGACAGGTTGATAGGTGCAGCAAACCACCTTGGCACAGATGGGCCTATGTAACCAGTTGGCACATCCTACACGTGTATCTAGGAACTTAAAATTTAAAAAGAAAAAGATTAAGTGTGTCTGTTTCCCCCTAGATGGTGTGTGATTCATTCACATTTGCCTAATGACGAATACCATGTTTGACCAGAGTCAGTGTTTAGCAAATTCTCAGTAATTTAAATGGAATGAAAGGGGATCGTTACTCTGTTCTGCTGTAACGCATGAATTCCTAATTTGAGGTACATAAATGGTCTTCAGAATGTCTGTGAATTTTCTGAAATTACATTCTAAATTGTACATATATATGTGTGTGTGCACTTATACATCTCTACTCACTCCAGGAGACATCACGGTTTTTGGCAGCAGCATCTCAAAGGGATTAAAAGATTAGTTTAGCAAAGGAAAGACTGGCACGTCCAAAGCACATATTAACTCACCAAATTCCCCTGCAGTCTTGGGAGGTCCTGGAGGGCATAAGAAGTAAACAGCTAGAAACTGGAATTCTTCCAAACAGAAGTTTCGGCATCACTGAAGAGAGGGAAATGGCTCAGAGTGATCCTGATGGAGTGGCTGTAACTCTCCAGCACCTATTGGAGAACAAAACAAGCATAAATCACAGTGAGGCTAAGGGCAGGAAGCCCCAGAGTCTGAATCCACCTTTCTCCAGCAGAGGAGCTGTGGACATATATCTGTACCTTCTCTCATTCCTCTTTCTCCATATAGGGATTTGTTATTTCTCTCCACTCATATGGCATTCCTTCCTCAATGAATCAGTGAAAAATTATTAGAAAGAAAGAAACAAATGTTGAATAAAGTTCAAATGGAAGTGATTCGCCTGCTTAAATTCATAAACATGAAGCTGAGATTTTGAGCTATCCATCACAAGAAAAGTCTCCCGGGAGGTGTGAGCTTTGGAACACTGAAGGTATTTAAGCCAGATGCCACAGAAGGTATTTCTCACTAAAAAAGGCCCCAGGATTAGCTGACTACTCATGTCTCTTTTAGAAAACCTAAATGTATTTAATTGTGAGGAATCTTATACTGGTTACTTGTCCATGTAGAGGGCAAAGTCACAAATGCCTCCCTCAAGATGTATATACTTAAAGAACTTGCATTTATTTGTAGACGTTCTATTTGAAATTAGCTTTCTATGTCTACTGATATCTGTTCAGGTTAAAACTGAAATTGGTTTAATTCCAAGAGCACATAACCACTGACAGGAGATGACAATTTTGATACATGCTGGGTGGCAGGCAGGGATCAGCTTCGAATTTAAAATATGAAGTGGATATTTCACAAAGCGGATAAAGTGCATGTTTATGTGATAAATTATGAGGAATGGAGGGAGGGGCAGAGTCAGAATTTTAAAAATAATTTGGGCCATACATTTATTGCATTTAATTTGCAATATAGAAAGTAATCACTTCTTCCTCTGAATTCTTACAGAACTTTCTGTTTAACTTCAGCACCCCGTACTTTTTTCACCTTTATTTTCACTACTTGTGTTTGTGTCTTGTCTTCTGCTGCCTTATAATTCCTTGAGGACAGAGCTTTCAGCTTTTATAGTATTGAGTGTGCCAGAAATTGTTGGAAAGATACACAAGTGGATTGTTTAAATTAGCTTTTTTTTTTTTAGTTTTCTGTGAATTAACAAAAATGCCAGAAGCATGAACCATATAGCTAAGCAGAAATACAGAGCCAAGTAAAAAGCAAGAGGAGGACCGTCAAAAATTTGTGCTAGTACATTGTGTTATTCAAGGTAAGCTAGATAATGCTTTTGTGCTTCAGTAACAAAGAAACTCAAAAATGTCAGTGGCTTGCCACCCATGAAAAGTTTTAGTTTTCTATTTTAACATAATTAAAATTTTGCTTCTTTATCATGAAATATGCAGAGATTGTTCCTGATTAAGTGGCTCTTCAAGGCTGTTCTTTTCCAGGTGAAGACTCATGGACCCCGGTTCCTTCCTTCTAGTGGCTTCATCATTCCCAGTATTAAAACAAAGAGAGTGCATGTAAAGTATTTCTCAAGGAGTTGCAAGGAACACGTGTACAAGTAGAGCACACATACCTTCTACACACGTTCCAATGGCACTAATGCATTGCATGGCTTCACTTTTAAGGGAGGCTCAGATATGTAATCTTATGCCCAGGTTAGGGTATATAAGATGGGTGAAATAGGTTTGACAAATATGAAGGCTTATCTGCCACAGTGACCAAATATCCATTTTATCACTATTTGAGATTATATGCTCACTCCTTCCCTTAACACCAGCAACAACAACAAAGACTCCACATTTCATTGAGTCATTACATCTAGTTCAAAGTCCACGATCTCTCAGTGATGTAAGTTTTTAATTTTCCTCTTCCTAGAGTCAAATGTGACTGCTTAAAGCAATCTTTAAGAAACATACAGGTTATCTGGTTTTTAATACACACTCAAGACATAATAATGGAATAAGAACAGATGACAGCAACAAATACTCCCTGGTGGAAGGGAATAAATAGAAACCAGTTTAGAGCAAATTCTGTAGAGAAAGCTTTGCAATAGGTCCCTCCTGTGGGGGTAGGCATAATCATTTAACTAAATCCTGCTTCTGATCTTAAGAAGAAATCTCTTGTCCACTGTTCCCCATGGATCTCGGTTCAGTCCTTTGGGAAGTTTATTTTTTTCCATTATCGTCTTTGACTACAACAGAAATCAGTGTTGAGGACGGTGCTCCCCATGAGATCTATAAAGCTTTTGCAATCTGCTTTCCGTCCTTAAGTCAGGGTCCAAAGATTGTATGAGTATCTAATAGTCAAAGGCATTTTTAGTTGGAACTTATGTTTTCTTTGGCTGTATATTTCTCTTAAAAATATATCTGTTGGCTTTCAGTTGGTTCTGTGTGCCATCAGCTATGCCCTGATTTTTTTCCTAGGCATAGTTTTCATATCTGCCTTGCTTCTTTGCTTTCTCTTCCAAAATTCTTGCCTTTCAATTTAAAGGCAACTACACGGAGGCTAGTAGGATTGGGAAGACCACACGTGTTAATCTGAGAAGTTTCACTTTCCATTTTTCAGAGCCTTCAAAGTCCCATTTGTACTTTTTGGAGTCTAGAGGCAAATGGCTTTTGTCAGTCCTTCATGACACCAAATTTCTAGACAGTATCTGTTCCTTTTCTTTTCCTCTTACAAGTTGGCATTCTCTCTGGAACTCACCTCTTTCTTATAACGCCTTAACAAACACAGATAATAGTAACCAATATGAGTTGACTCTGTGTCACCACCCAAATCTCACCTTGAGTTGTAATAATCCCCATGTGTCATGGGAGGGATAGGGTGGGAAGTAATTGAATCATGGGGTGGATTTTTCCCATGCTGTTCTCATGATAGCGAATGCGTCTCATGAGATCTGGTGGTTTTATAAAAGGAGTTCCCCTGCACAAGCTCTCTTGCCTGCTGCCATGTAAGACACGACTTTGCTTCTCATTTGCCTTCTACCATGATTGTTAGGCCTCTGCAGCCACGTGGACTTGTGAGTCTATTAAATCTCTTTTTCTTTATAAATTACCCAGTCTCAGGTATATCTTTATTAGCAGTGTAAGAACAGACTAATACAGTAGCCAACACAGAGGAGTACTTTGAAGCATGTAGCATTGTATTTGTTACAATTATGTCATAGTCATATTTGAGGATATTGATCTGAATTGATCTGGCCAAATGTTTGCAGGGTCTAAGTAAAGACTTCGTTTCCTAATGCACATTGTACAACATTAGAAGTCTGCTTTTCTTTCAGTGATAGGGGTTAATCCACCAATAATATTAACTTAGTAATTGAGAATGGGAAGAGTTAGAAAAGATGAAAAATGTGATGCCTAAATTAAAAGAGGCTGCCATTTATTGCCATTATTTTAGCTCTCCTGATACATGAGGATTACAATTCAACATGAGATTTGGGTGGAGGCACAGAGCCAACCCATATCAGTCATCCAATCTAGGAAGCCTTATCTGACATCTCTCTGGTGCCCCGTCTTCTTCACTCCTTTCTCCGGTACTGACTTGTAAATCCCTCCTGCATGCTTCCCTAGCATGATTTGCATGCATCCATCATGACCCATGTTGTACTACATTGCAATTGTTTGCCTATTTATTTATTGTATTATGGGTTTGTTAAGGGCAGAAAATGACTATCTTATTTGTATTACTAGTCTCCATCTTAGAACCTAGCACACAGCATATACTCAATAAAATTTTATTTAATTAATTTAAAAATAGACATATATGTAAATATCCTAAATATTTCAGGAAACTTGGACCTTTTGTGAAATATAAATCATTCTTATGTCAAAAAACACATATTTAATAATTTTAAAAGTTGATGAGTTAAACTTTCATTTGGTGATTTTAAAAAAACACTTATTATCCATGAGAGATTGATTCCAGGACACCCTTTTTATCCCCCAACCCCACCAAAATCTGCAGATGCTCATATCTGCTCAAATAATTTACATATAAACTGCACACATTCTCCTTAATATTTTAAATTATCCATAGATTATTTATAATACCTAATGCAATGTAAACACTGTGTAAACAGTTGTTATAATATACTTGGGGTTTTTTGTTGTTTTTATTTTTATTTTCATAATTTCAACATTTATTTTTGCTTCAGGGGGTGCATGTGCAGGTTTGCTAGCTGGGCATATTGTGTGTTCTGTATGGGTTTTACAATTTGTATTCTTTTGCATTGTGTTTTTTCCAAATAGTTTTTATCTGTAGCTGGTTGACTTCAAAAATGTAGAACTCAGAAGTACAGAGGGCTGACTGTAAGCTATAGAAACATATATGCAGAATATATTCCTTATTTAAAAGTAGCATATGATTAGCTTGGCTTTCAACCCAGGATCCATTTGAAGAAACTTACTCATTAAGGTTTTATTATGGGAAGAAAATGAAAAGCACATAACTTCATTCAGACAATGAGTATAATTCCTTTAGACAGAAGATACAAATATAGTGACCGGTTTCTATTGATACCCTGGTCTCAGAACTGAAATCAGTCAAAAGTGAATACAGCGCCAACTAAGCAAAATGAAGCCAGTGCATAATCATTTCTAGCCTTAACCCCTTTCCTTCAAATTAACCCAGGAACCACAGGGAAGCCAGAGGTGGAAAAGCATCTCCACTTGTTACATTTCTGAAGATATCTTGATAAATGTGCTAGCTTTGATATAATTATACAGCTGTTTTTAAAAAGGAAAATAGATAAACATATATGAAATTGTGCAGGAATATATCTACATGCAGGTAGGATGTAGCAAATTTTGGCAGGCCAACAATTAGAAAAGCCAGGTATATAATATTTTTAAAGATACCAGAAAACTGTGGAAGGAATACGTATTAGGTGAATTCATAATCTAGGGAGTAAATCTATTCTCAGGTGAGCGGGCAGTTGCCAATGGCCATTTGTTTTTCTTTTGTTTCTTTGTTTTATACGTGGGAGCACTCGCCAATTTTGAGTGCAAGCCAAAGATTGAAAAAGGCCCTGCAAGAGGGCCTTTGCCCAAGATCAGGGAAATTAGTGAGGGTTTCAGTGATTGAACAGAACTAGAGAACAAATTGGAAACTTAAAGGGCCCCAAGTCTTTCTCATGGAATATTTACTCAAGTTCTGGGGTTACGTGAGAGGTGGAAGAAATAGGGCAAAACTTCTAAAGACAGAAGAAGGTATATTTTAGTGGTGAGTAAGCAACAAAGACTTACTGAGAGAAGGCCTGACTAAAGAATGCCAACAGTCTGTCTCTTAAGATATTTAGCGATTTTTAAAGCTTTGAGGGTAGGTGGCTGGAGACCTGGGATTGGGAATCTCTGAAGGGCAGAGATAGATTTCTTGCTGAGAAAGCCCTTGGAGGAAGATGCACAAAGAAAAAGGGAAAATAGAGCTAGAATCTTACTAAAATTGCAATTGAACCTCAAGCCAGTTTAATCTCTGATTGGGCTAAGATGATCTATATGTCATTCTATGTGATTAACAGAAGAAGAAAACATTATCTTCTGGGGAATACAATAAACTGAATGCTGTATACTGTTTCAAATCAAGACATCTAGAATAGAAAAAAATTACTAGACATGCAAGTAAGCAAGAAAATATGACAAAAAAATAAAAATAAATAGACAGTAGAAACATATTCACAGATGACCTCAATATTGGAACTGACAGATAAGAAATGTTAAAGAACCACAGAAAAACTCTTTAAATATGCTTAAATGCAGTCCATATACAGAAGTTTCTTACTGAGGGAGCTAAAGAGTAGTCTGAAATTAGCATGTGAAAATGCTTTCACATGTTTTTGAGGCACTCCTGTCTCTAAGGGGTGTATTTCACTGATCATCTACATCAGCCTCATCAAGTGTGCTTATTAAAATGTAGCTTATCGGACCTACTTGGTAGGGGGATCCCTCCCTATGATTGGATAGGATATAAGAGCCTACATTTTAAAATAGCATCTGAGGTGATTCTAAAGAACTATAAACTTTGAGAACCATGAACATAGAGAATTTCTGCTATTGCTTTTTGTGATTCTGAGAGTCTGAATATCCCAGGCAGAATTTGTCTCAAGATTTTATTGATATTCTTGAGGCACCCAAAATGTCTATAGGTTGTAATAAAATCGGCTTACATCACATTGCACCACACACGCACCATTATTAAACAAACAGCATTTACTAGCAAGTGTACAGAAAAAGGTTTTGTGGCCTGTTTTGTAACTCAGACAGAGGGCAGCATTCTGTTCTTATAGAGCCTCTGACCACAAGAAACATGAAAAGGTCACCCAGAAGCAACCATATTCTAGAGCAGATTCTTTGCCCAGGCTGGAGTGCAGTGGCACGATATTCTCCACTCACTGCAACCTCCGCCTGCCATATTCAAGCGATTCTCCTGCCTCTGCCTCTCAAGTAGCTGGGATTACAAGCATATACCACCACACCCAGCTAATTTTTGTATTTTTAATAAAGATGGGGTTCACCATAGCTGTCAGGCTGTTCTCAAACTAGTGACCTCAGGTGATCTACCCACTTCATCTTCCCAAAGTGCTGGGATTACAGGCATGAGTCACTGCACCCTGCCCTGTTACTCTTAGAGTTGGTATCAGGAAACTAAAATTATATAAATGTTGGCTGGAAAAAGGATGGCAAATTTGGGGTACTATATCAAAGAACAGAAGTTAAATCCTGGGTTACCTGATGGAGAGGATCTCTGAAATATTGTATCCAATCCACATATCATGAACATCTGTAATTCCCCAAGAAGAACTCATTTCTTACTCTTACAGACGCCATTTAAAATGCAAAATTTTCACCAGTGAGCACCTACTTCTGATATTCACTGTGCCAAAATGTAAAGCATTAGGTGTTAATTGACATATGGATAATAGAACCTGTGGTAGCTGTTCTGCAATGTGGCATTTATGGTATAATACCAGCTGAACACACCTGGTTGGATGAGTAGCTTGCTGGTCTCAACTAGTTAATGCACACTCAGTATCACACAGTCCAGGCTAAAGTATTTAACTTGAGAGTTTAACTGTCTGGAGAGGTGAGGGTACTGAGCGGTAAGGAGATAAAAGAAGTTCTTCTATAGCACTTGGTGGGAGTAGGCGCAGCAATTGCAATGGCTGACAAAGTCCAGATCCAGAAACTTCCTGAGATGTTATAGAAATGGCTACATCTGGCCGGGCGCGGTGGCTCAAGCCTGTAATCCCAGCACTTTGGGAGGCCGAGGCGGGTGGATCACGAGGTCAAGAGACCGAGACCATCCTGGTCAACATGGTGAAACCCCGTCTCTACTAATACAAAAAATTAGCTGGGCACGGTGGCGCGTGCCTGTAATCCCAGCTACTCGGGAGGCTGAGGCAGGAGAATTGCCTGAACCCAGGAGGCGGAGGTTGCAGTGAGCCGAGAAAGCGCCATTGCACTCCAGCCTGGGTAACAAGAGCGAAACTCCATCTCAAAAAAAAAAAAAAAAGAAATGGCTACATCTGACAAGTGGAAACATTGTGACAATAATGAATATTTACGGAGCACTAAACTCAGGCCCTGCACTGTGCTAACTTCTTCATTCTTCATTGATTGAATCATTTTACAATGTATCCATATATAAAAACATGTTGTACACTGTAAACAGATAGAATTTATATTTGTCATTTAACCTTAATAAAACTGGAAAATATTTTAGAAGAACATAGTGACATAGAAAAGCAGCATAATGGAATTTTTAAAATAGACTTTTTTTTAAAAAAACAATTTCAGGTTCACAGCAAATTTGAGCAGAAAGTACAGAAAGTTTTTAAATACTTTCCCCCTGTCACACACCCACAGCTTCTCTCCACCCACATCAACATCCTGCACCAGTAGTACATTCCTTACAGATAATGAGCCAACATTAACACATCATTATCACCCAAAGTCTATAGCTTACATTAGGGTTCACTCTTAGAGTTGTGCATCCATTGAGTTTTGACAAATATATAATGATATGTATCTACCATTACAGTATTATACAAAATCGGTTCACTGCCCTAAAAATCCTCTGTATTCTGACTATTCATCCCTTCCTCCCCACAGCCCTTGGGAACCAATCATCTTTATACTGTCTCCATAGTTTTGCCCCTCTCAGCATGTCATCTATTTGGAATCCTACAATATATGGCCTTTTAGACTGGTTTCTTTTACTTAGCAATATGTTTTCAATTTCCTTCATATCTTTTAACATCTTGATAGCTCATTTATCACTGAACAATATTCCACTGTATGGATGTACCATAGTGTGTTTATCCATTCACCTAATGAAGGACATCTTGGCAATTATGAAAAACGTTTTTATAAACATTTGTGTGCAGATTTTTGTGTAGAACTAAGTTTTCAACTCATTCAGGTAAATATCAAGAAGCATGATTGATGGGTTGCATGGTAAGGGTATGATTAATTTTGTAAGAAACTTTCAAACTGTCTACCAAAGTGCTATACCATTTTGCATTCCCACCAGCAATGAATGAGAGAGTTCTTGTTGTTCCACATCCTGTCAGTATTTGATGTTGTCAGGGTTTGAGGTTTTATCCATTTTAGTAGGCGTACAGAAATACATCTTTGTTGTCTTAATTTGTAATTCCCTAATGATGTATGATATGGAGCATCTTTTCATGGTGCTGATTTACTATCTGTGTATCATCTCTAGTGATATGTTTGTTAAACTGTTTTGCCAGTTTTTTAATTGGGTTGTTCATTTTCTTATTGTTGAGTTCTTATTATTCTTATTTTGGATAATAGTTCTTAATCATGTATATGATTTGATAGATTTTCTATCAGTCTGTAGCTTGTCTTCCCATTGTTTTAACAGTGTCTTCTGCAGAGCAGAGTTATTAATTTTAATGAAGTCCAATATTAATTTTTACTTTCATGGATCATGCCTTTGATGTTGTATCTAAAATGTCATTTACAAACACAAGGTCACCTAGATTTTCTCCTTTTTATCTTCTAAGAGGTAGTTTTGCATTTTATATTTAGGTCTATGATCTATTTTGAGTTAATTTTTGTGACAGCTGTAAGGTCTGTATATATGTATCTAGATTCTTTTCTTTTTTTCTCTCTTTTTTTGTGAGTGGATGTCTAGTTGTTCTAGCACCGTTTGTTGAAAAGATCTTTTCTCCATTAAATTTCTTTTGCTCCTTTGTCAAAGATCACTTAACTGTATGTGTGGGTCTGTCTTGGCCTCTTTATTAATCTATTTATCTGCTCTTTCACCAATAGCACACTGTCTTGATTACTGTAACTACAGTAAGTCTTGAAGTTGAGCAATATCAGTCCTCAGACTTTGTTCTTCTCCTTTAGCATTGTGTTGGCTGTTATGGGGTCTTTTGCCTTTTCATATAAACTTGAGAATCAGTTTGTGATATTCACAAAATAACCTGTGAATATCACAAACTGGATATTTTGTGATATCTGGGTTTCTGACTGGAATTACTTTGAATCTATAGGTGAAGTTGGGAAGAACTGACATCTTAACAGTATTAAATTTTTCCATCCATGAACATGAAATATCTATTTATTTAATTGATTTCTTTCATCAGTTTTATAGTTTTTCTCATATAGATATTGTATATATTAATTAGACTTGTACCTAATATTCCATTTGAGTCATGTAATATAAATAGTATTGTGTTTTTAATTTCAAATTCCCATTGTTCATTGCTGGTCTATAGGAAAGCAGTTGACTTTTGTATATCCTTCAACATTACCATAATTGCTTATTAGTAACAGGAGAGTTTTTTTTATCAATTGAGATTTTTCTGCACCGACAGTCATGTCAGCTGCAAAGACAGTTTTCTTTTACCTTTTCCTTCCCAATACATATACTTTTATTTTCCTTTTCTTGTCTAATTTCAGCAGCTGGGACTTCCAGAATGACGCTGAAAAGGAGTGCTGAGTAGAGACATACTTGCCCTGTTCCTCATTTTAACAGGAAAGCTTCTGGTTTCTCACTATTAAGCATGGTGTTAGCTATATGCTTTTCTAAATGTTCTTTTTCAAGTTGAGAAAGTTCCCTTCTATTCCTGGTTTGCCGCTACACAATATGATTTTAATATTTAAAAAAAGCAGTACATAAAGCAGTGTGTACAATTTCATTCTGATTTTTGTGACAACTGTATTTTGCATTGGAAAAAAGCCTGGAAGCGAATACCTTTATAATTGAAAGTCGTCATTTTTGGCTGGATAATGGGTATTTTCTTCTCCACATACCTTTTCTAAATTTGCCCCGATGAAAAACAATATTATGAAAGGCGATTAGGTAGCCTGGAGAGAATGGCTTTTGGCCGTCGGGGGCGGTGGGGTGGTAGGAAAAAAGGATAAGAAAATTTTAACAAGGATATCTATGAAGAGATAACTGATTTAGTAATTGCGTCATCAGTGAGAAAGTAAGCTCTCTGAGGACCAGGTCCGACTGAGAGATCCCCATGGCGTAATAGATAATTCACTTTGTGTCTCAGCGTTGCCTGTGAAACGCCATTTATTCGCTTGGCATGCTAAGCATGGACCCAGATTTCTCTCTTTCCAAGTAGTTTTGCTAATTTACAGAGAGAGAGAGACAGACACATACATACATAGAGAGAGAGAGAGAGAGAGAAAGGGAGAGAAGTGAACAGGGAGTGGCAGGATTTGAGTCAAAAGAGAGGGGAGGAGGAGCGCTCCCCGTGCCCCAGGTTGCCGGGCGGAGCGCGGGCTCGAGGTGCGGGCTCCGGGGCCGAGCGTACGCCCTGGAGGCGGGAGGTGGGCAGCAGCGCCCCCGCCTGGCCCCTGTGCGCCCCGACCCGACGCCTCCCCGCCCGACCAGGTGCCTCGAGAGCGCACAGCTGGGAGGGCTCTCCCGGCCCGGCGGAACCCGCGCCCGCGGTGTTCTGGGGCGGCGTCGACAGTGACTGGGGGGGCGCGGCGCTGCCTCGGCTGCCGGGTAGCTGTGGCGAGCGCGCGGGCCGGCCTGGAGTCGGCGGGCTGAGCCGCCACGCCTGCATCGCCCCGCACGCCGCGGAGGCGCTCGGAGACAGACCGCGCGGGGGCGCACAAAGCGGCCCGGGGCGGCCGGCGCGGCGCGGACCCTCGGTGGGCAGCGCACCCCCGTCTTCCCGGCTGGAGGCTGCAGGGAGCTCCGGCCCGCGGCCCCTCCGCCTCAAGTCTGGGAGCTGCCGGCCCCACTCTGTCTTTGCCTATGGGGATCCGAGAGTTTCCCGGAGGCGCACCCAGGAGCAAGAGCATCGCCGTGTGAGTAGCGCCCCGGGCGTGGGTGCGCGAGCTGGCGGGCGGGAGGCCGGAGCGCCGGGGTGGCCCTTTGCAGCCGGGACACCGGGCAGTCTGGTGCTCGGGGAAGGGCAGCGCGCGCGGCGGAGCTGCTCCGGAAGTTTCAGTCATTCTGTCCCCGCCACTCGCCCCCACCCGCACTGCCCCGGGGAGCCCAGGGTAGGGCACTGGGGACAGCTGCCCGGGGAAGTGGGTGAGTGGCGGCGGGAAGAGAGCAGCGCGGGCTCTGCCGCGGCGCTCGCCCCCGGAGGGCCCCGGCCGCGCTCTTGCTCTCGCACTGGGATCTGCTCCTCACGAATCCGCCCCTCTCTGTCCGTGCTCCCCCTGCCCACCCACCTGCCCGCGGCGCCTGCTACCTCAGTGGCATGAGGAGGTCACCGGACGTCAGCCCCCGGAGACTGTCCGACATCAGCCCCCAGCTCCGGCAGCTCAAGTACTTGGTGGTGGACGAGGCAATTAAGGAGGATCTGAAATGGTCGCGCTCCGTGGAGGATCTCACCAGCGGGCCCGTGGGGCTCACGTCCATCGAGGAGCGGATCCTGCGCATCACTGGCTACTACGGCTACCAGCCCTGGGCAGCGAGCTGCAAAAGTAAGACCCCCTCACGTCATTTTCCTCGTCCACAGGTCCGTCTCCTTACCATGGCAGCCTCGGGGAGCGCACGCAGCGAGGCGCCCAGCCACCCCCGCCCGCCCTGCCCGCTAACACAGACCCGGGTTTGCAACTTTGAGGAAGAGGCCTGGAGACGGAGTTCTCCTGGACCTCTGGGGCTTTCTGATGCGTTCTTTTACACCCCTTCGTCTCCCACACACAGGATCTCTCTGTATCCTTACCTCCCTCAAATATGGGGGACACTCCTATGTGGCCGACCCTGGGAAACAGATCTGAAACTCAAAGTATCCCGGACAGTGTACTTTCCCCGCGGTCCTGAAAGTCTCATAGGGCCCTGGGTCAGGGCTCAGTAGGCTCAGCTGGAGATGCTGACTTAGGGGCCAGGATTTTAACTCTTCCTTGCGCCTACATTAAGCCTACTAGCCCTGTAAATGGAGGACAATTCTTGGGGTCTTCATTTTAGATGCTATTCATGCCCTTTTCCCCTGGATTTTATCCGTCTTCAGTAAGGAGGTTCTATAGGGATCACTCTAGATAGTGGTGTTGGTTCCCGCAAGATGAATAGTTGGTGTCAGGTGGAGAAGCTGAAATGGTTTTCTGCCGATGGGCCCCAGCTGATGGCTCTGAGAATGCTGTGATCAATTAGACATTATCTTATTTGGTGGATAAGATGAATGGACTTATTTGGTGGACATTTCTTTTTCTTACTTTGCAAGAGAGAAGTTGATTATGATGAAGTCCAGATATTTATAAATATAACCATAATTAAGTGTTCTCATCACTGTAGTTTGACATAAGAGCTTGCCATTTGCCACCTCAGTCAGTACGAGAAATGGGCCTTGACTTATTTCATTTGTAATAAAGACTAGATTAACAGCTTGTTGATTTTGAGTTTTTTTTCAACCTTTTATTGCTTAAAATTGAAACGTTCTTTATCGGTCTTTGGGGGGGGTGGAAAACGAGGCTTTTGTAATTTAATCATGTTCATCACTAAAAAAAAAAAAGTCTATCTTTAGGTTATTCCTAAAACCTTTGAATCCAAGCCAAAGGTCAGTGGTATGCTAGCAGATAACTGGTTAGTTTTAAATTATTTGCAGGAAAAAACATAGGATTTGAATGTTTTGTTTTCATGCCCTTAACTTGCTTTTAAAAGACTGTGTTGATTCCATTTCTTTGGGTATAAGCCTATAAAAAAATTGTCTGTATCTCTTCCAATCTCTTGCCTCTGCTGCTAAAATTGGCTTTAGATTACAAAAGAAAGACAAGGGGCCAAATTCTCTTTTTGCGTGGAAAACACTGGGCATGGGATAACAGAAATTAAACTCCCTCAGAATCCATATTTCTTATGAGTATGGATAAAACACTCAATTTTTATTTCTGTTTTCTAAATTTCTATTGGTAAATAGCGATTTTCTATTCTTATTTCCGTTTTCTGCTTCCTTAATAACAAAAGACAGTGGTACAAATTACAGCCCTCATGAAGTCATCTCTTTAGTCCTTGAAGTCATAAATAGGTTTTATCTTTATAAATCTATTTGTGACTGGCTCTATGTGTTTTGTGGAAGTTATCACCAAGGTTTGTGATTTGGGGGCTTGGCAGAGAGCTTACAGTAGTGATGACTGTTTGGTACATATTTTGTGATTAAGACAAGAGAAGGGCCATGTGGAAATAGTGTCCCTTGCATTACTGGAGGTATTCTTAAATGCCCTCTTTCTGAGGCTTTATTGAAAGAGTAAACGTTAGCAGGCAAGGCTACAGTGATCACTGAAATATGAGTAAAATCAGCTCATTCCACTTTCTCTATTCTTGTGAGGATTCTTCTTTATTCCAAGGTATTTCCTTTTTATTATAATGCTTTAGGTGACTGACATTTTGGTGAATTAATTAGTTGTTATGTTTACATTTAGAGAAAGTAATGTTTTATTATTGTAGCAAAAGAGGTTTTTTATTTAATTAATTAATTTTTTGAGACGGAGCCTTACTCTGTCACCCAGGCTGGAGTGCAGTGGTGCAATCTTGGCTCACTGTAACCTCTGCCTCCTGAGTTCAAGCGATTCTCCTACCTCAGCCTCCTCCCTAGCTGGGATTGCAGGCATGGCCCACCATGCCTGGCTAATTTTTTGTGTTTTTTGTAGAGATGATGTTTTACCATGTTGACATGGCTGGTCCTGAACTTCTGACCTCAGGTCATCCACCCACCTTGGCCTCCCAAAGTGCTGGGATTACAGGCATGAGCCACCATGCCCAGCCCAAAAGAGGTTTTAAGGCAGCACTTTTGCTGTTTGCCATTTCTATTCAATTAATAATAATAAGAGGCTTATCTATTACCTGTAGGTATCAGCTAGTTGCTTTATTTGTTGGTTAGTAATTGTACTCAACAAACAGAGAGAGATGATAATTTTAAAAACTTCTCATGATCTCCAGAGTGAGTTACGGAAGTTCTAAGCTATTGTGTCACCTTTCAGTCATCTTTCAAAGTTATTTATCTATGTTCCAACTGAATGAGTTGCCAGTGAAAGTTTCTAGACTCTTTGAAAGATGTAAGTCACTTGCCCTTGTAGCAGCAGAAATCATTTGAATGACCAAATATTCATTTGTATCCTCTTCATTTTTAGATTTTGTTTGTGTTAAGATAAATGAGGTAATTGTGAACAGTACAGAAATTACCTTTGCTCAGTATTCTCAACTAAATCAGTGAGATTCACAAGTTTCACTCACTATTTTTTTTTTTTTTGAAAGGGAGTCTTTCTCCATTGCCCAGGCTAGAGTGCAGTGGTGCAATCTCAGCTCACTGCAACCTCTGCCTCCTGGCTTTAAGCAATTCTCCTGCCTTAGCCTCCTGAGTAGCTGGGATTACCAGCACCCCCCACCACGCCCAACTAATTTTTGTATTTTCAGTAGAGACAGGGTTTCACCATCTTGGCGAGGCTGGTCTTTAACTCCTGACCTCGTGATCCACCTGCCTCGGCCTCCCAATGAGATTACAGGCATGAGCCACTGCACCCAGCCTTCTTTTTTAAAAATCCCACAGACTCCTAGGTCTGGAAGGGATGGCTTCTGTGGAACATTCAACTGAGAATTAAACTATAAACCAGTAAGTAGGAGGGGCCCTGTTCCTCTTCTCAGTGGCTAAAGTCCTCCAAGCTCCATGTTCCATGTTTTTTAACCAAACCAATTGGCAGTATTCCTGGGACTTCTTCAAATTATTTTCTGTGAGTGGATCCAGGGCCCAGAAAGCACCTGGGCCACAGGAGGGGCTCAGTAAATATTCTTTGAATGAATGGCTGGCTGCTGCCTGAAAGCATGACCTCTGGGACAGGGAGCTTTGAATGCGCCTCTGTAGTGGTTTGTATCATTTACTTCTTCATGCTGACTTCCTGTTAGTGTGGAATCACTTTACTCTTTCCTGGTTCTTCCATCACAAGTGCTTCCTGAACCATAGACTGGACCAGAGTTCTTGGTGATAAGCTTTGGGTGACCCCAGGGTTTCTCAATCGCAGCACTATTAACCCTTCGTGCTGGGTAAGTCTGTTGTAGGGAGCTGTCCTATATATCGTAGGACGTTTAGCAGCATCTCTGGCCTCTGCCTATTAGATGTCAGTAGCTTACCATAGTGCCCCCTAAGTTGTGGCAACCACAGTGTCCCGTGGGGGGGCTGCCTTTAGTTGAGACCCACTAGTTTAGCATAACCCCCAAATTGTGCTACAATAGAACTCTCTTCTGCTGCCCAGTAATGCTAAACAAGCAAGCCCACCTTATAAGTTCCTGACCGTCTCCCTCCTTCACCTTTCTTCCTGTACCACTTTTTAGGTTTTCAGGATGGCCAGATAGAATAATCACCACCACTGATAGTACAAGTGTCTTCTAAAGATTTGAAAGAGCCTCTTCCTTCTGCAGCTGGCATGATTCCACAACCAATCATCATAAATTGATGCCCTGTAGGAAGTGCTTTAAAATTCAGTAGACTCTGAACAGTTTCTTTCAATAACTTATTTGTCTTTCCTATCTTTTGCCCCAGTAGAGGAGAAATGACTGATTAGCATACCTTCTGCTTCCTTTTCCTTTCTCATTTCTCTGGGGTGGACACCAATTAAGGAGGAGATGGCTAGAGATGGGAAGAGGAGACTCAAAAACCAGGAAAAATCTGTGTAGTGGACAGCCAACCCCAGGCATCTTATAGGGTGGGGCAGCCGGTGGCATTTCCACACAGGCATGATTGAAGGAACATATCTTGGAGATTCCAGATAGAGGCTCTGCTGAGGGATGAAGGAACATCTACTAATACTCCTTTATTTTCATTTATTTATTTAGCAAACCTTCTTTCAGCATGCAGTGTATGTCAGAATAGGGAGAGAAGTGATGGCAGCAGGAGCTCACTGTCCAGGTGTGCCTTCATCTAGAAATACAGGTCAACACAAACCTGCATTGGAACACAGACATACTAAGGGTGGGCAGGATGTTTTACTTTGCAGAAGGTTTCCCTAAAGGATGTTTTCAAATAGTGAACTCTTAATCCTGAAACATTTTAGGAATAACTTTTTTGAAGGGGATCAAGCTTATTGCTTAGCATGCGGTGTCATTGTCATTTGAGTAGATTTATACACTATGTTGAATATCAACTATCGTTTACTACAGGTCCTGATATGTTGAGATTTAAATGATTTTTTTTTCAGACTGTGAATAAATTGAGTTTTAAGGCATTTGTAGGATGGAGAGAGGGTCAATCTTAAAAAACCGACTGTCTCCAGCCCACTCCAGCCCACCACTGGCAACGCAAATGTGGGACAGGACATGCAGGTTACTGAACAAATCCTTGCTCTCCGGGTGGAGGTTTTCTAGTTCAAGCTGAAAAAATGTAGGGCCCTGAAGAACACACCTGGTCAAGGAAATTGCATGTTTCAGGATTCTCCAGATTTAAAAGTTGTAAAGGGTTTGTGTGAGGTGAGAGGGAAGGGTTCATGAGGAAAGACTATCTTCCTTCTGTCCCTGTTAGTTCAGACTGAGCTGTGAGTATAGGTTGCTGTCATAGATATCAGTGCTAAATGGAACAGTGCCTTATAGTATCATTGAATTTGTGGTGAGCAACTTTTGTCTGATCCTCCTAAAATAGTAAAGGTCAGGCCAGCAATTCAAAAATGACCCACTTGTAAGAGATTTATAATTTGGTTGTAAAAGTTTATTCTAGAATGGAGCTTGGCATATGAAATACGAGATGGAAAAGATTTTAGAAGAAAAGAGAGGGCTGGGGGGGTGAGTTGAGCATTAGAACACAGCATATTTTTTTAATTGGGTCAGAGAATTAATTTTATTCCTGAATATGCTAACAATTTGTAAATAGTTTCTGAGTTTGGATGTAATGAAGATTCAGAACGATTATCTTTTAAGGAAACAAGATGATTGCAGCTCACTCAGATCATTGCCATGGGGTTAGAAGTCCTTCACACCTCTTCATGTGCCTTTATTTTCATTTAGCAAACTTTTAAAGCATTTACTATGTGCCAGAATACAAAAATAAGTGATGGGAGACACAGTCCTCACCCTAAAAGCTTTCCAACTGGAGCAGGTGAAATCTGAAGTACGCATATGGTGGGGATGGAGAAATGACCTCACCTCCTCACCTCCGCGAAGTCTTCCAGGCTTGAAGGAGGCAAGGGCAAGGAGAGTTCTCGTTGCTCTTCAGAAGTCCCTTCTAGGTCTCATTAGAAAGAGGTTAGTCTAAAACACTCCAGCTTTGAGCCTTGTTCGTTTCCTTAAGCAGCTGGAAACAGTCAGGTTAGTTGCATTCAAACATTAATTCACATGCATATGCACCGTTGATGTTTGTTAAGCATTTTACTGGGAGCTGTTAGGGGTGCTCTGGCCCTGCAGCCCTGAGGGATGTCTGCTCTGTTTTTTTTTTTAATGTCTGGAGGAGCAGAGGAAATGGAATTCACATCCCAGCTTCATAACTGTATGACAGGTTCACTGCTATGAGCCTCTAGTTTCTCATCTATAAAATGGGAGATAATAGAACTACTTTCCAGGATTGTCATGAAGATTAAATGAAATACAGTAGTCCTACTTTATCCAAGGGAGAATGCATTCCAGGCCCCCCAGTGGAGACTGATGATAGTACTGAACCCAATACGCACTATGTTTTTCTCTTATACAATAGTGAGCAGGTGGCATAGACAGCGTGGATACCTGGACAAAAGGATGATTCACATCCTGGGTGGGAAGGTTCGAGATTTCATCACATGACTCAAAATGGCACACAATTTAAAACTTGTGAAATGTTTGTTTCTGGAATTTTCCTTTTAATATTTTCAGACCATGGTTGACCGAGGGTAACTGAAACAGTGGGAAGCAGGACGGTGGATAAAGGAGGACTCGTCCACTGTCTGTACAGCTGGCATCTATTAATGCACATTTATTTTCATTTATTCATTTAGCAAATCTTTTGAGCATTTACTTTGTGCAGAGATAAGTGACAGCCCACACAGTCCTTGCTCTAAGAGCTTCCTAACTGGAGCAGGTGAAATCTGAAGTGCTTGCATGATGTGATAAAGATCAGTTTGTGGTGCCCGAAGAGCCTTTCTCACATTGCTGAGTTCATCTGTCAGCTGGAGGAGTCGTTCACAACAGGAATGGAGGGGAGGTTTGCATTCCAGGTGAAGGGACAGCCTGTGCACAGGAATGTAGTCAGCTATCGCTAGAAGGTAATTCTACTTGATTGGAATATCATAGGGCAGGAGTGTAATGTATGAAGTTGAACTTGTGAGCAGAAACAGACTATGGTACATTGTGTTCCAGTCATCTGATCCCTATCACCTTCTTCATCCTGGTCTCAGCCTAAGCATCACCTCCTCCCGAGAGCCTTCCCTGATTAGCGGAAGTGCTCTTGCGTCTCCTGTAGTGTTGGTGGCGGGCACCTGTAATGCCAGCTATGCGGGAGGCTGAGGCAGAGAATTGCTTGAACCAGGGAGGCCGAGGTTGGTCCTGGAGATCACTTCTTTTACATTGTCATGACTAGTTTAAGAATGTGGCTGAAGCTCTTGCAGATAGAAAGCTGTCTAGGAGCAGGGCTTATTATTGTGTCTCCAGCCCTCACTGTGGTCTTGGCACATAGAACTCTGGTGATTCTATCCCCAGTGCACAGAGTATCTCAATCAATAAACATTTCTTAAATGCACTAATAAAAGGCATAAGTGGCCATTTCCTCGTGCACATACACAAATGGCTCCTAAGTAAGCATCTACATTTCTGTGGGGTTTTCCAGAATTATCCTGCATGGAACCATTTCTAATTGCAATTCCTCTGTCAAGAAATGGGACTCCCGTTGCTGGTTCTCTTCAGTCTTCACTTTAACTCTGCTAAAACACGGATAAGTAATCGCACTCCTAGAGCTTATGTTATCCAGTTTTATATCGGGGTGTTCTGTTCAGTCTTGATAATTTTACTTTAAAAATGATATGGAAAAAATGAACAAGGCCCAAGAAAATAAGAAAAATATGTATTGACAGAATCTAATATGTGCTTTACAGGCAAGGTTAAAGGATTAGGGGAGGGGGAGATTAGGTAAGAACGTGACGTGTCTTCATGAGAACCATCAGAGCAGACACCTTTGGAATGTCTTTCCAGCTCAAGACCCCTTAACTGCCCTGCACTACATCCTCAGTTTGGGTCCTTAGCAGCCAGAATGGCATCTTCCTCCTGGGCAGTGTAGATTACACCAGGGGTAGACCCCTGATCCATGCTAACTCACTCAGCTTCTCTCTCCTTCAATTTGAGATTAACACCAGAAAGCTGGGGTCTAGTCTGACAGAGTGGTCTATTGAGTGGAGGGGGCTATTTTGTCTCCCACGTGGATAGAGAGGCAGAGAAAGCTAGTCTACGTAAAAGAAGGAAGTGGCAGGTGTGTAAAGTAACTCAGAGAGAGGGATGGTGGTTTCCAGAATTCCATGCTGGGGCCTATTTCCCTCCTACATCAAGGTCTTGCTGCAGCTCCTCCTCCCAGCCCCTGAGACACCAACTGTTGCAATGCAATAGCCTTCTTCCTGCTAAGTGAGCAGGAACCAGGTTCTGTTCTGTGCTACTACAGGCTCGTCTCTGGATAAGATTTCAGAGCCATTTCTGTTCAAGCTCATGCATGACAAAATAAGGATCTACAAACCAATGAATTTCCAACTGGAAATACAAAATCACTGTCTGACTGCTAAGATCATAAAGAAAGTCAGGAAGCCTCAGTCACTGGAGAGATTCGGAAAGATGAGCTGGATTAAACACTTACTTGTCTCATAGCAGGAGGACGAACAATATTTCTTTTCTTTTTTTACATGATGTCTTTTGGTTCAAAGCAGTGGCAAATGTGCACTGATTAATAGAGCAAGGGTCCAGTTTTGTTTCATGATCTTACTGCAGAGCCTAGAAAGGGATTTGTGCTGTTAGGAACCTGGTAAATTATTCTGGTGGATGATGGTGGCAAGCACTGAAACAATTGCCTAGGACATAGGCACAGATTTTTTTCTTTCATGCAGCTTAATTTATGACAGCATTTGGGAGTGGAGGAAATGAATTGCTCTTCTCAGGTGGTTTGCAGTGTTTAAAGCTAGAGGCTATTTTGGACTCCTCAGACAGAGTCAATACAACTGCTCACAACAGTTTTCTGAGGAGTTTTGACAAATGTTTTCTGTGACATTCAAATTTTCTCCTTGTCAATCTGCTATGTACCATTTCCAGTACTTCACTAGATCAGGATCTATCAAGAAACTATTTTTATCCTTCTTCACCATCTTCTTGTAGCAATGTAGTGTTATAAAAATTCAGGTCTATCCTCAAAGTTTTATTCAAAAGGGTCAGAAGAAAAATGTTTCTTAGTGTATGTCAATTTTGCTACCTTGCTTTCTTTTCAGAAATTGAGTCAACTCATTTTTTATGAATGTATATGAAGATGTCCTCTTCTTAGCAAGGGATGGTTGTGCATACCTGTAGTCCCAGCTACTCTGGAGGCTGAGGCAGGAGGATCACTTGAGTCCAGGAGCTCAAGGCTGCAGTGATCTATGTATGATCACACCACTGCACTCCAGCTTGGGTGACAGAGCAAAACCCTGTTTCTAAAAAAATAAAAATAAAAAGAAGTCCCTTTTTTAACAAAAAGTAAAAAGGAATAGCATGATGATGGTAGGTGTATTAGTCTGTTTTCATGCTGCTGATAAAGACACATCCGAGACTGGGCAATTTACAAAAGACAGAAGTTTAGTGAACTTACAGTTCCCTGTGACTGGGGAAGCCTCACAATCATGGCGGAAGGCAAGGAGGAGCAAGTCATGTCTTACACAGATGGCAGCAGGCAAAGACAGAGAGCACTTGTGCAGGTGAACTTCTTTTAAAACTATCAGATCTCATGAGACTTATTCACTGTCATGAGAACAGCACATAAAAAACTTGCCCCCCTGATTCAATTACCTCCCACTGGGCCCCTCCCAAAACATGTGGGAATTCAAGATGAGATTTGGGTGGGGACATAACCAAACCATATCATAAGGTATGGGACAGTTGAGTTTTGTGCAGCATTCTGTTCATGCTGTGCACGTGTGGGAGTTTAATAAGCCTTTTCCTTGGTAAAAGTGCATTACGCTGGTGTGCAGTACCAAGGAAGACCTGAAGTCACTTCCTATAGACTTCCTTTTCTTAAAAGAATTGGCCAGATAAATAGTTTAAGGGCTTTTAAATGACATATTCCAGAACAAAAAATTTCAAGGGTTTATTCAAATACTTTTAAGTCAACATTTTGTTTTATTAACTATTAAATGTAAAAATCTTTTATTTACTTATTTATTTTTATTTTTTAGAGATAAGGCCTTGCTCTGTTGCCCAGCCTGGAGTGCAGGAGCACAGTCATCACTTACTGTGGCCTCTAACTCCTGAGGTCAAGCAATCCTCCTGCCTCAGCCTCCTGAGTAGCTGGGACTATAGGCTTGCACCACCACACCTGGCTAACTTTTTTTAAAAAGTTTGTAGAGACCAGGGTCTCGCTGTGTTGCCCATGCTTATCTCAGACTCCTGGCTTCAAGCAGTCCTCTGAATTCAGCCTTCCAAAGTACAAACATCTTATATAGGGTTTATCTGATTTAGCAGTGGGTATGATTTCAAAGTTACACGTAAATAAAGTGTATGTAATCACAATTAACTTGTAAAAATCCTTAGAAAATATAGTGCTGCTATACAAGGAAATGTGTTTGTTCTATCTGCGACTGACATTGTATCTGGCGATTGTCTCCCAATAAACATTGAAGAGTTCCTATGTAGTACTTCACTGGAACGTGAAGAAGGAATACTTTTCAACAGGACCCACCACCACCGTGTGGTCCCTTTTGAGAAGCCCATTGACAAGGCCGGGGCTTCAGAAAATCACTGCATGAAATTTCAGACACTATTCACGGAGGAATTCACTTGTAAATGGATTGGAAGCAGATGAAACAAAGGAACCAACTGTTGAATGTAAATTTGTTTGTTTGTTAATCTGTTTATTCAATGATTCATTCATTCCTTCGTCATTCAATCATCAGATAATCCATGACCTCTAAAAAGCAGTAAATGTCTTAGCTCCTCAGGTGAGTATATACTAAATATATGGTATAGCTGCTGTTTCCTAGAAAACAGCGTAGTGGGATTATAAGACATACACATCTCGATCCATCAGTTGGATTGGTTTGCCTCCATGCCATACTTTCCTTATCGTGGAGGATCTCTCACAGGTGCAGTAAATGTCTCTTTCTGCTCCTTTTCTAAATATCTTGGGAGTATTTTCAACCACCATTGACCAACCTTAAACCAAACTCTATATTGTGTACATAATCTTGCGTAATATTTTATTGTGGGGCACCATAAACAGCTTCTTAGCTACAGGGGTCGATACTTCAGGGAACTTCTTTTTCTCTTTTTTTGGAAACTTGAGCTCTGCTGCTGTAATCAGAGTTCTGATTTGTTCATTTGGTGTATCCCAGTCATTAAACACTCTTTTTTCTCTCTCATGAAATCATGCAACAATGAAGATTTTTGACTGAGTTGATGAGATCAAGCCACTAAACCAGTGCATTTCTCCTCTAATGTTTTATGCTGCTGGCGATCTCTTTCTTTCTCGCTCTAAGAAAGCTAGCCTGGGACGTTTTTCTTCCTCTAACCAGGGGCCTAGCAGAACTGACATGGACTAGAATTTAAAGGAGTTGGGATGTGCTCCTAGCTCTATCTTTTCTCTCTCACACTACTGTACATTATGTCTGTGCAATTTCTCCGATTCCTTTGGGAGAAAATTCCCAAGTTCATAGAAATGATCTTTTAAAGCTGTTTTCTAGGCTGTTGTGCTTCACAGTAATAGCACTAACCAATTCATACAGATGTGAATGGAACGATGTTTCTAAGGGTCATGTCTACTTTTATACACTCACAAAAAACAAAACATCCTGGTGAATGTGACTGTTACTTTACAGAATGTTGAGAACAGTAAGATCTGAAGTTTTGTTCAGCAGTTTCATGCTTGAGTTGATCCTGGAATCACTTCCCATGGTGGATACATGTAAGTCTCAGGGATTTGGCTGAGCTAAAATACAGAGTAAGGTTGGGTTGTTAAGGATTATCCCTCCTGCTCCTCTCTTCCTGACTTGCTTGCTTCTGTCCTTGATCCCCACCTTTTCTTCCTGCTGAGCACGTGGAAGACTGAGTCTGAAAGGAAAAACTATGTCTCTTTGGAACAGATGACTCCTAATGGTCAGCAGGTGGTCTGAGGTCACTTGAATACCCAGGACCATGCCCTGGATTTCTTGATGGTTTTTAGGCTGACATAGCTTCTTTGTAGGGAGGGAGGAGCTTAGGCTGCCAGAATCTCTTGGCCACCTGTGCTTGATAAGACTGCAGTGGGTGATAACAGTTATCTTCTGGTAGCTTGGATCTCTTGTCCCGAGACCTCAGCAGTGCACTGGAACTGCCTCATTTTCTATGTGGAAGTGTCTGTGTGGTTTTGGGGAAAACATATCTATAAAAGACATTTTGGAGGCAGCTGGGAAAATTTGAAGGTCTATTGCTTATTAAATTATTGTAGGAGGGCCAGGTGCAGTGGCTCATGCTTGTAATCCCAGCACTTTGGGAGTCCAAAGTAGGTGGATCACTTGAGGTCTGGAGTTCAAGACCAGCCTGGCCAACATGGCAAAACCCCATCTCTACTAAAAATACAAAAATTAGCTGGGTGTAGTGGTGGGCACCTGTAATCCCAGCAGCTTGGGAGGTTGAGGCAGGAGAATTGCTTGAGCCTGGGAGGTGGAGGTTGCAGTGAGCCAAGATCGCACCATTGCACTCCAGCCTGGGCAACAAGAGTGAGACTCCATCTCAGTATGCATATATATGGGGGTATTGTTATTTTTTTGTGCTTAATAGTACTAGTGTGATTATAGAAGTTCCTTATTCTTAAGAGAATATTACTAGTGCGGTTATAGAAGGTCCTTATTCTTAACAGATGCTGAGATATTTAGGGATAAAGTGTCATTTTTTTCTGTAATGTACTTTAAGTAGTTCAATAAAAACGAGTACAGATAGATCAAATGACAGATGAATAAAACATGGCAAAATTTTAATATTTGGTGAATCTAAATAATATATTTATATATATATATGTTCATGGGACCATTTTCTCAACCTTTCTGTAAATACGAACATCTTCAAAATATGTCATTGTTCCAGCCAATGGCCTAGCATAATTCAGGCTTGAAAGGAAAATACTATGCCTATTTACTTTAGTTATTACAAAATAATTAGCCAGAGCAGGGAGAATGGCGTGAACTCTGACAAGTTGTCCTTAGGGAAGGTAGAAATTCTTTGTCACAAACAGCAGCACTTGTCATTGCTGGCTTCAGCCACACTTAGTGCCATCTTCCAGATCCCACTGTGCCTAGGACAGAGTCCACCTTGGCTGTCCCCCTCCACCTCTGGCCACATCGCCGTCCCTCAAGTGTGCTCATTGGTGTGTGGCGGCCAATCAACATACTTGTCTTGGGCTCCAGGATTCTTTTGATGCAGAAAATCTATTTTTCAGAGATTTAGACTTTAAATGGTTTAATGTTGCACCTTAAAAATAAACATATGCCGGATTTGGGGTCTACTTGCCTTACCCAGGAGTGGGCAGGTAGTGTAGAAACTTAGTCTGCAAAATAGACGGTTTTTAAAGGACTCGTTGGCCTGTAATGCAGATTGCGTTTCATGTACTTCGTCTTCTGAATGCTGGCGTCTTATCTTCCTATTGTATTTTGCATCTTTCCTGACCAACTCTCATTTATGCTCAGATGTTCTGTCCTTCCGCCCGAATACCAAGACTTAGGATGATGAGGGAATGGAGAAGCCCTTTTGAGGGCTGCTCTGGAGGAAGTTGCTCTATCACTGCTCCCTGGAGAAGGATGGGTTTGTGGCAAGAGAGAGAGAATCAAATGGGCTTCTTGGTCTCCTTCCTCACTCTGTACTCCGGCCTTAGACTATGGAGGATTTCCATTGGCCTTCAGCTGCCTAGAACCCTTGGTAGGATTCACCTCGTGGGTGAGTCATCTCTAGGAGGGTGTTGCTATGCTGTTTGTGGATAGAGAGAGACGTGAAGGTGCAGAGTAATGAAGAGATTACACAGGGGCTCAATCAGAGATAATAACGCTTTTGTCTCAAGGTGAATATATGAGAATTGGAGGCAATATTGTAATTTATGGGGTTACCCTTATTAAAAAGGGGAAGCTCTGCTTCTTAAGAATAAGAAAAAGGGAGGTCACCTATAATGGAACAGAGAAAGGAGAAATTCTATGGTGTTAAAGAGCAAGTATTCATTGTGCTGGGAGTGGGAGCCATTGATTGGTTTCAGAATGAAATATGCACAAGGTCGGAGGAAGGAGTATTGAGTGGAAGGCAAGAGTGGAGTTTCAATTTCAAACAGTGTTTGTGGGAGGAGGCCTGAGTGACCGTGCTAACCGTGAAGGAGGAGATGATGGCTACTCCTGAAGCTGCCCTGAGCATGTTTGCAGTTGTCTGAGATGAATGGAAGCGCTCATTGCTGCACACACGCTCAGGAGTGGGATATCAGAGATGTACTGTCCTGAGTGATAGACTCTAAGTTGAGCACCACGTGCCCACTCTGGCGTTCATGCCCTTGAATAGTCACCCTGCCTTGAGTATGGGTGGGGCCTATGACTAACTTCTAAGCAACAGAATACGGTGCATAATGGGATGTCATTTACAGAATTACGTTATGTTACATGAGATTCCATCTTGCTGGCAAATTCACTTCAGACCTTCTCTCTCCCTCATCAGCCTTGGTGAAACAATGGCCATGTTGGGAGGCCCATGTGGCAAAGGATGGCAGGTGGCCTTTAAGAGTTGAAGGCAGCTCTGACCAAGAGCCTGCAAAACTCTGAAGGTCTCAGTCCTACAACCACAGTCAACAACCCTGCAAGCAGAAAAGCAAATCCTTCCCTGGCTGACACCCTGGTTGGAACAGCCCTGGCTGCTTTCTTGATGTCAGCTTTGTGATACCCTAAACAGAGAACCAGCTAAGCTGTACTCAGATCCCTAATTCACAGAAACTGTGAGATAACACATGTGTCTTGTTGGGTTTGTGATAATTTGCTAGATTGCAATAGATCACTAATATAAGACAAATCAGTCAGGGTTCAGAGAAGCAGAACCACAAGACATATAGAACTCCCTTAACCAAAATATACTTTCATTTTTTTAAAGTTAGATGGCTTCTAATTCTTTGCCTTCAATAAAACTTAAAAAAGAAATAAATAAATTATCAGAAATAAAATTTTATAATAAAGCACTATGTAATTTTTTTAATAGACTATTTTTCAGAGCTCTTTTAAGTTCATAGCAAAATTGAGCAGGAAGTACAGAGATTTCTCATATTTCCCCCACCCCGACACATGCATAGTCTTTCCCATTTTTAACATCACCCACTAGATGGGTCCATTTGTTTCAACTGATAAGCTTGCACTGACATGACACATCATTATCACCCGGAGTCCATAGTTTACACCAGGGCTTACTCTTGGTGGCACACATTCTGTGGGTTTCTACAAATATGTAATGACATGTATCCACCATTACAGTATCATACAGAATAGTTTGACTACCCTACAAATCTTCCGTGCTGTGCCTGTTCATCCCTCTCTCCCCTCAAACCCTCTCTGGCAACCACGAATCTTTTTGCATAGCATTGCCTTTTCCAGAATGTCAGGTAGTTGAAGTCAGATAGTAGGCAGCTTTTTCAAATTGGCTTATTTCACTTAGTAACATGCATTTAAGGTTCCTGCACATCATTTCATAGCTTGATAGCTCATTTATTTTCAGCATTGAATAACATTTTATTGTCTAGCTGTATCACAGTTTATTTATCCATTTACCACTGAAGGACATCATGATTACTTCTGTGTTTTGTTAATTACGAATAAAGCTTCCATAAACAAACATTCATGTGTGGATTTTGTGTGAACATCAGTTTTCAACTCCTTTGGGTAAATGCCAAAGAGTTAGATTGCTGGATTGATCTCTGTAATTTTTGATACGTAAGTAGGAATGAACTTAACACACTGAGGGAAATTTCCATAAGAAAATTTCTTACATTTATATCATCTAATTTACTTCAAAATGGTTTTTCAAAATTTTACCTATAACAACAAAAAATAATAGGATTGATGCTAAACTCTCTCATTCTAGCAGTATGTATGACACATGAACTACTTAAAAAAATTTCCATCCATTTTATTAGGAGATGCATTCTAATAATTTTATGTTAAATAATTATCAAACTTGTGAGAAGTTTGCATAATTTTCATTTTTAAGTACTAATAAAAACTGAAATGATAACCCAATTCAGAAGACATTTTTGAACGCTTAAATACTTATGGACACAGAAAATTAAATAACTGAATTTCCATTTCTATACTTAATATTTGTCTCCCAGAAGTATGATGTATGGCCATGGTGCTTCACGGAGAAGTATATAAGAGAGAAAAAGGAATGATATAAAATTGCTTGCTGCTGAAGAAAATTATTATTTATGTATTTTAAAATAGATTATTGTTGGTATCAAATAACTATGGTAGTTAAGTTTCTTTTTTTTTTTTTTTGAGACGCAGTTTCGCTATTGTTACCCAGGCTGGAGTGCAATGGCGCGATCTCGGCTCACCGCAACCTCCGCCTCCTGGGTTCAGGCAATTCTCCTGCCTCAGCCTCCTGAGTAGCTGGGATTACAGGCACACGCCACCGTGCCCGGCTAATTTTTTGTATTTTTAGTAGAGAGGGGGTTTCACGGTGTTGACCAGGATGGTCTCGATCTCTTGACCTCGTGATCCACCTGCCTCGGCCTCCCAAAGTACTGGGATTACAGGCGTGAGCCACCGCGCCCGGCCCGGTAGTTAAGTTTCTTAAATAGATAACAAAAAGTAATGCAGTAGCTTTATTTTAAAATATTAATATTTGTGAATTCTGAAAATTGTATCTTAGAACTTTCAAATTTATTATGAAACAAATCAGAATGAATGAAAACATTCAAACATGATACATGTTTTTCAGAAGGCTTTGATGGAGGGTACAGAAGCCAAAATATTTGAAGACCTGTGATAAACCCTTCCAGCGTCCCTGTTCTTGGCACTGTAACTTTTCTGCATAAGCCCTAGCCCTCTGCTTCCTCACATGCCGCCAGCATTAAACAACAGGCAGCAGCAGTCGTGGAAGTCAAGTCACCCCATAGTGAGCGAATTTTCTGGTAAAGCCAGGGAGAAATAGGATAATTCCCTCAGCACTGAGGTCAAACTATGGGTTCTGTAAGAGGTATTTTATCAAATAGTTTTTTAGAAGAAATGTCAGCACATCACTGAATGAGTAAGTCACTGTCTCTCCCTTTTCTTTACTCACAAATAATAATTGGAACCTGCAGTTTTACACATAACCTAAATACACTGAGAGAGAATATAGTAGAGTGATTAAGATGATGGACTTCACTAGTCACTGCGGAGTTTGAATCCCGCTACCTACTTACTACCTGGGCTTTGGGGAATCTAGTCAGCCTCCCTGAACCTATTTTTCCTTATCTATAAAATGACAGTTCCAGTTCAGAGAGTTGTTGAAAATATTTTGAGATAATGCATCCAAAGGGCTGAATACAGTCCTGGTGTTTGGAAGGTGGCCAGTTAGTGACAGCTTTGATTACTATTAGGTTATTATTGTTGAAAGTCTTGACTTACAAAAGGAATCTTATGAAAGGGGTTCATTATAGGACCCTTTCAAAGAGAGAGCTTCTCTGATGTATTTGAAATATAATTTGACTCTCTAAAATAAGGCAGAGTGGTAAGTAGTATCAGCAAGCTGTTACACTGTGTAGTGCTTCCTGGCAACTTACCCTGAGCTGATCGCTATATCTTATATGTATTAAAACATGGCTATGCACTCCATGAATAAGTACAATTTTTATTTGTCAATTTAAAAATTTAATTTGAATAAAGTCTTAGTGGTTTAAAGCAACAGTACAAACATTTAAAGCCTGTGTTCTCCTCATGTCTGTTAATATATAATACATTTGGCCAAACCCAAGTCAAAGGGCGAGGCAGTACTCTGTCTACCATGAAACCATGGCAATGTGCAGATATATAGTGAGGAGTAAATATTTGGCACAATAATACAATCTACCACAAGGTTAGAGAAACAGAATTAGCCTTTAGGACACGCCTGAATTCTCATCTTGGGGTCGCCAGTTCCACTGGTGTCATAGACCAAGTCTCTTATCCAGCTTGGCCAACATTACCTTTTATGTTCAATTAAGGGATTTGGCAAGATTACATCCTGAATCTCTTCCACCACTAAACTTTCAATGTGTCTAAGATTTATTTACAACGTCTTAGGAAATGTATTACTCTGTTAACGAGAGTTATTGAGAAAAGTAGCCAAATCTGAATGCCCTCTTAACTTTGTAGTGGAAAAAGCCCACTACTTTACCCTGATCCTAAATCACTGGAAATGGACACATACGATAAAAGAGTTCCTTTTCTTCTTACCACATTTTTTCCTTTTTTTTCTTTTAGTACATTGACTAAAAATATATTGACTAAATCTCTTTTGATTAGTTATGTTGAACACTACAACTTGGTGGATTTAGTGTTTGCATTTCAAAGCTTTGGAAATGAGAGAAATGACCACTTGGATTTCTAATTAAAGAGCCTGAGAATTTGTTAGACCCAGGAGCACCTGGTTCTGGGATAACATTTTCCAGAGAGCAGAGGAAACAGAAGAGGCAACCAGGAGCAGGAGACCACTCTGGTTTTCACTGGTTTGTTAACCTATGACAACTATAGGAGTTAGAATAAGTTTCTTAAAAAGGAAGTTGCACCACTGTTGAAGCTACTTGAAAGCTCATTGGCTTTCAAATACACCCATGTAATGCATTTTAGCAGATAGAATCAATCTGGCTGAGACCTTTTCCTAGAAGTGAGGAGGATGACAGAAATAGAGAAATTTTAAGAGCCAGGTGCAGTGGTTCGCAACTCTAGTCCCAGCTACTCAGGAGACTGAGGTGGGAAGATCCCTTGAGTTTATGAGTTTGAAGCCGTGATGAGCTATGATTCTGCCATTGCACTCCAACCTGGCCGCCAGAGACCCCATTTCTTAAAAAAGAGAGAGAAACTTTGAAAGGTTCTTGGGAGGTGCAGCTCCTGGGAGTTGCCGCTTTAAGAACAATTGATGAGGTAAGCTACTGTAGCCCTGGATGTAGAGTTCTTTATTCTGCCATGGGAGATTCCTAATGAACAGAGTTGTCTCTACTATTGCAGCATGAGCTCCCTTTGATTAGGTACTCATCAAAAATCTTTTTGTTTTCTTTCATACTGCAAAGAGATATTATAATTTCCCACCTGGCAATCTATAGATGTTAGAAGGCAAGATGAGAACTATTGAATAATTTATTCATAGGACCCTCACATTATTGTGTGATTCTCAGAGTGCCATTGAAGTTTGTGAACTTTGGAAACAAAGGCCTTATCTCAACATATCTCTACAGGTGACCCTTGAAAAACGTGGGGGTTAGGGGCACACACCTTTCACATAGTAAAAAAACTGCATGTGACGTTTGACTTCCCCAAAACTTAAATACGAGTAGCCTACAGTTGATGGGAGCCTAACTGATAACATGAACAGTCATTTAATGCATATTTCATATGTTATGTTTATTATATACTGTGTTCTTTCAATTAAGCTGGAGAAAAGAAAATGTTATTAAGAGAATCTCAAGGAAAACAAAATATATTTACTCTTCATTAAATGGAAGTGGATCATCATAAAATTCTTCATCCTTGTCATCTTCACCTTGAGTAGGTTGAGGAGGAGGAGGAGGAGGAGAACGGGTTGGTCTTGATGTCTCGGGGTGGCAGAGACAGAAGGAAATCTGTGTATAAGTGGACCTTGCAGTTCTAACCCGGGTTGTTAAAAGGTCACCTGCATAATATGCCGACGATATAAAGTTCAAAAACTAGCAAAACCAATCTGTGGTGATAATGATTCGAAGAGTGAGTATACTTGCGTGTACGGACTGGGAAGAGGTGTGTGGAAGCCTTCTTTCTGGAGTGGCGGAAATTCTATCATCATCTGGGTGGTAATGTATATGTGTGTAAAAGGGTGTGCATGTATGTAAAAGGGTACGTGTGTATGTAAGAATTCATCAAGTGCTTGGCTACATATGTAATACCACAGTTTAAAAATCTCTTAAAAAGGTGGTATTTAGGGGAAGCCACTCTGCATACAGACATCAATCCTTGATGGATCAGTTGTTTATACAGGATGATGACCACCTAGGACCTATGGAAATCGGAACTGGAAAATGAGAACTCTGCTTCCTTTGTTGGTGGTGCTAGTCCTTTAAGGTCTTGAATAGTGAGATAACTCTTAAACATAATCTCATTTGTTTTGGACATCTAGATGTTTATAAATGGAAGCACATCTTATTTTCCTTTTTAAAAGAAATGCTTCCTTTCTTATCTTTTTACAAATTAAACTCAGTGATTTAGGTGCTGCTTTACTGCAACGTAATTTCTGAAAAGCATGTGCTTAGAGAAAACCACGGGTTTTGGCTATTTAAGTAAAAAAACAGAACACTATGGCCATGGTAAAAATAATCAGGACTTTGTATCTGACTCTCTGTACCATTCCTTGCCATTATTTTACTACTTATTAGTTTTCCCCCAAAAGATGACAAAGGAGGCAGAATAATAGTGAAGCACAGTCGGTTCATTTAAAAGTTTTATCTGTGTTAATTGCAAATTTTTATGAAAGAGGCAGCTTAAACTAAGGTTTGAGGATTTTTCCCTATTTAGATTTCCATGTGTTAATTCCAAATAGTCTAACCAAAGTATTGTCATATACCATTAAATTTTTGCATGAAAAAGTTATTTTTTAACTTTTTTTTTTTTTTTTTTTTTGTGGAGACAGGGTCTGCCTCTGTCATCCTGCCTGGAGTGCAGTGGTGCAATTCTAGCCCACTGCAACCTTGAACTCCTGGGCTCAAGCAATGCTCTTGCTTCAGCTTCTGAGTAATTGGGACGACAGGGGTGCACTACCCCGCCCAGTTAATTTTTTATTTTTTGGAGAGAACTCAGATGAGGACTCTAGAACTGGAGGTGGAGAGCATTTCAGGGGTTGGGAAGTAAGAAAAGGGAACAGCTGGGTGTGGTGGCTCAGCACGTGGGGAGGCCAAGGTGGGCAGATGACTTGAGGTCAGGAGTTCAAGACTAGCCTGGCCGACATGGCAAAAAACCTGTTTCTAATAAATTAGCCGGGCGTGGTGGTGCGCACTTGTAATCCCAGCTACCGAGGAGGCTGAGGCAGGAGAATTGCTTGAACCTGTGAGGCAGAGGCGGTGGTTGCAGCGGGGCAGAGATGGCGCCACAGTATTCCAACTTGAATAACAAAGTGAGACTCCATCTCAAAAAAGGGAAGAGGAGCAGATGGAAGAGAAAGAATGGGAGAGTGTCCCAGGAAGGATGTTGTGGAGGGGGGAATCTTACTTCATCTCCAAAGCACATAGAGATCATCTAATGTTTTGAGGCTCTTCACTCCTCTTTGTTTTCTACTCTATGAGCACAAATAGTCTAGAGTTTAGCAGGAAGTGCTTTATTCCATTTGAAACACTGTTGTGTAACTTGCTCAGCATTTTTCACATGCTGCTAAGGATTGTACAGGATGTCAGTTATTCTTCAAAGTGAATTCAGAGTATGTCTGTAGGTTCAGGAGTATTCAGGCTATGAACTGGATGCATATTTTATCCTTCACATTAAAAGTGGCTTTGTCCAGGTAAGCTTCCTTAAGTGAGGTTTTAGGGGAAACTGAGTGCCCCAGGAATTAATTTTCAGTCCCTCGTTTTCTAAGACAGTTCCCCACCTTCTAAGGCATTAATTTGCTGCCTGAGTTGCCTCTACAATTGTTCCTAGGTTCTTTCCTTATGTGTGAATTCCTTATTCTTAAATATTCACAAATACACTCATGTAATCCGAATAATTTCCTTGGTAATAACTAGTCAGCTAGACAGATATACTATTGAATTACGTAACACATATGCATTTATCTTGTTTTACAAATTACCATTAGACAAGAAAAATCAATTATTCCAGAGATGTTTTAATGAGCTGTCTTAAAAATACACTTCTCATTGAAGTACAATATCCAAAATGAAATGAAAGTAAATTATAAGTGTACAGCTTGATGAATTGTTACAAAATGAATACACTCTTGTTTACTGCATCCAGAGCAAGAAACAGAATATTACTGGCATGTGATTTTTTTAGATACCACTATACAGGAAATCTTACTAATTTTAAAATAATCAAAAAAGCCACAGGCTTTCCCTCTGAAGCAAAGGTCACTGCCTGCAGAGATAAACAGTGTTTCAAAGAAAATCTAAGTGTATCCTGTTTTTTATAAAGAAGCTGTGTCTGCTAGAGCCTGGCATTTTATCAGGATGATCAAGAGTTTTCATACATTCTAATCCGTGCATCCTGTGAAAAATGGGATGTCATCATGCTTCTTGGAAGCTCTAGGTTTACTTTATAATTTTAATATCCCTTTACAGAGCTGACTTCCAGGCAAGATCTCTGCTGAAATTCCCATATGTTATGTATGTTTACCTGCTTTTCCACTGGATACCTTAATATTTCAGTCGTGGTTATTTTAAAGTTTCCACGTGGTAACATCAGGTCATCTCTGCATTTGGTTGTATTGATGGCTGTATTTCTTCACAATGAGCTGGGTTTTCCTTGCTTTTTTTTTTTTCTTTGCATATCTGAAAATACATGATTGAATACTGGCTATTGTGTGTAAAAGAACAGAAGAGACTGAGGTATACATTATTGATATCCAAAAGTGGACACACATCTTTTTGTGTCAGGCCATTAGTGGAGGGTTGAGTCAGTCTAGTGGGGAATTGATTTGGGTTTGAGTTCGTTGGACTGCATCTTCTAACTTTCCCCCAGCAGCAATTGACCTTTGCCTATATCCTGGAGGCAGGGCACGTCCTACATCATCCTCAGAGTGAGCTGAAGTTTATCCTATTCCTACCCCAGAAGCAATAGACTTTTTTTTCCCTTGGCCCTGGAATAAGGGAGTTTGCTATGCAGTGGCTTAAGACTTTTGCTTTCTGTAAGGGTTGAGAAAGTAGACAGGGCTTTATGCCTGTCCCCAGCAGCAACTATCTGATCACCTACCACAAGCTTATGTTGCCTGGAGCGCCTCTTTCTGTCTCTTGCCCTGCCCCAATTCTTCTCATGAGCTACTTTGTGGAGGCTCAGGGGAAATAATTTGTGCATGAGTGCAAGCTCCCCTGTGGCTGAGACATCTACCTATTCCAAATTGACACATTACTCTGTATTTTGCCTGTAAGGATTCATTAAAAATGGAGCTGATCCCTTGTTACTCATTGGTATGGATGCTTCCTTTTTCATTCATCCTCTGCTAACAGTAAAGCAGATGATGTGTTTCATATTAACTTGGGAGTGCTTGGCACTTGAATTCAGTTTGTTTGCCTTGCAACAACCTCAGCTCTTGATGGGCTCAATAAATAACAATTTTGTTGACTGTCCGTATTTCTCTTGTAATATTCTCTTGGGGCTTTTTGCATCCTAAGCAGAAGTAGAACTTTCAGTAGCCATGGCCCACCCTAGGGTTGCAGGTTAGCCTAGTGAAGATAGAAAAGGAAGATAGGAAGATAGGAGACATTACTGGTATTTTGATAATTGCTTGTAAAAGGGGAGCAGCAGACAAGCTGACATATCCAACTCAGTTCCAGGAGTAAACTTTTACTGGGTAAGTTGTTCTCGGTTACTATCCTGCCTGTATCATAGTATCATTTCTCTGTTTCTTACAGTTTGTGCCTGTTATTATAAAAACATACATCTCAGAACAAGAAAGGAGTGGGAGTGGGGAACATTTGATGCTTCCCTTCTGGAATCCTATCTAGTCCCTCTTCCTCCTCCTCTTCCTCCTCCTCCTCTTCTTCATCCTCCCCCTTTCCCTCTTCCTCTTGTTCCTCCCCTTCCTCCTCTTCCTCCTTCTTCTTCCTTCTTTCTTGTCCTTGTCCTTGACCTTCTCCTTCTTCTCTTCCTTTCCCTTCTTCTCCTTCTTCTCTTCCTTCTTCTTCTCCTCCTTCTTCTTATCCTTCTCCTTCGCTTTTTTGAGACAGCATCTTGCTATGTCGCCCAAGCTGGAATGCAGTGGCATGATCATGGTTCACTGCAGCCTTGACCTCCCCAGCTTAAGCAATCCTCCCATCTCAGCTTCCTGAGCACCTGGGACTACAGGTGTGTGCCACCATGCTGGGTTGATTTTTCAAAAATATTTTGTAGAGAGGGGCCTGCTTGTGTTGACTAGGCTGGTCTTGAACTCCTGAACTTAAGTGATCTTCCTGCCTTGGCCTCCCAAAGTATTGAGTTTACAGACATGACCACTGCATCTGGCCACCTCTGTCTTCTTACAGGCTCTGACATTTTGTGATAATGAGACTTACTAGTCAGCATTTTACCATCCCTGCTTCCACTCACATCTACCCCCATGAATCTAGCAGTTCACAACACTTGGCACCAACATCAAAATAAGATACTTCCCCAGGTTTCATAGAAAGGGGAAATATCAAGAAGAATTGAACATTAATGTAATGAAAGACAAGAAAAAGCCTCATGGTGAATTAAAGATGCTGCTCATATGAGAACCTAGATTTTAAAAAGGAGATTAAGGACAATTTAGAAAATGATATCTTTGATAAAGACCAGGATACAAAAAGTAGCTGAATGCAAACTAAATGGATGAAGAGTATTTACAATATCCATTCTGTTAAAACCAAGATGTGATACACCTTTTGTTTTCAAGTCAAGAGAGAAAAATGTCCAAGGCTGCCTGTCTGAAGAGCTCTGCCACTGCAGAGACCAGTAGAGGTAATCCAGCCACCTGATTATCCTTCTGTTTATGTTTGCCCAACATAATTAAAATAAGGACTTTTCCTATGAATCCTGAGACATTTGTTATTTTATTTTAGCACAAAAGTGCCCCACTGGAGTTGTTTGATGTTTTGGAAAAATTTGTAGGGAAACAAGACCCTTTGAAGTATTTGAAAAAGGGAAATGATGGGATTGAATTTTTATTTTGAAAAGTCCACTGTGAAACAAAATGGAGAATGGACTGAAAGCATTGCCTGGTTAGGACGCTAATGCTATAATTTAGCAAAAGAAGATGAAGGTCACAACTAAGGCTGTGTCAGTGGGGATACAGAAGGTAAGAAGATTGGAGTAAGAATAGTCAGGGGGCAAGAGTGAGACACTTAGAGTTTGATAGTGTTGGTGAGTGCAGGAGAAGGAGGAGTAGAGGATGATGTTCAAATTTCTGACTCAAGTGACTTGGTAATATTCAGGTAGTGATGTCCATTAATTAGTTGGAAGTAGTTAGCAGAATTCAGGAGAGAAGTTTGGGTTGACAATAGTCATTAAATTATAGGTGACAGGAGATAGGTAAAGCCTTGAATCAATGCCATTGCTCCCATTGATTAGTTAGGGTTCTTGGCTGAAAGCAACAGACATCCAATGTTTCCATCATAGGCAAAAAAATAAATTTCTGGAATTATTCACAGAAACAATAGGAGAACAGATGACCAGACCTAAAGAAGTGGGGTTGATGTGGGGATCCCAGATACTGGCAAGCAGAGAATGCAACAAAGCTCATGCCTCGAAAGAAAGCCTGAAGCTGACGAAGCTAGTCTTCAGTTTTTCCCTCTGTCTTCATTGTACTGGCTTAAGATTTACAGGCATTGGATTGGTTGAATCTGGGTTATATGATCTTTCTCTGACCCTCCTAGGAGGTAGAATGTTGAAGAATCTTATACCCTTGGCTTAGGAAGCTACAGTGAGAAGCAACCTAAGAGTATTGCCTTCTGACATTATACACAGTAGAAATTTCCCTTCAAATGGATTTGGGGATTCTAATAGTCAGAGGAATGGATGCTGGAAAACAACACAAGGATCATTATACCTAAGGAAAAAGGTAATATACCTCCTGAGGTCAGTGAGGGGACAAAGAGCTAACAATGGATGGATGGATGGATGGATGGATGGATGGAGTATAGGTGAATGGATGGATGAATGGATGGAAAAATGGGTGGATGAATAGATATGGAAGAACTAGAGAACTAGTCTGGGGAAATGAATAATCAGAAAGGAAAACAAATAGAAGAAATGGAGTCACAGAAGTGGGGAAAGGAAAAACTGATCTGAAAACAGTATTGGTTAACAATGTCAAACTGCAACACTGCAGTCAAGAAAGATGAGGACTAAAAAGCATCCATTTGGCATAACTATTAGATGATGGGAGCTTTGAGCACCCACTCTCCATCATCCACCAGTGGGTTGGAACTGCACCCATATTCATTCTTCCCAATCCTTGTTATGATTCTTCTGGTTCTTTCAGGTTGCCAAGATCTGCAAGTGGTAGTCAGCTCTTAGAACACTAACTTAAATAAATAAATACCACTTCTTGTCTAATTGACATAGATATTGGTATAATTCAGTATTGTTGGCCAGGCGCAGTGGCTTATGCCTGTAGTCACAGCATTTTGGGAGGCCGGAACAAGTGGATGTCTTGAGGCCAGGAGTTCAAGACCAGCCTGGGCAAAAAAACAACACCCTCTCTGTGCAAAAAACTTAAAAAATTAGTTGGGTGTGGTGGCACATGCCTGTAGTTCTAGCTACTCAGGAGGCTGATGTGGGAGGATCGCTTGAGCCCAGGAGGTTGAGGCTGTAGTGAGCTGTGATGGTGCCACTCCAGGTGACAGAGCCATATCTTGTCTCCAAGAAAAAAAAATGTATTGAAAACATCCCTGTTGTATCGAAGAGGCTAAATCTCTATTGTAAAGGAGACGCTAAATCTCAGCTTATGTTAGAGCTGTGTTCTTTACACGATTATGAACAGGGTGTGTTCCAGAGAGTTGAGAAGAGTCATTGCCACACCTGAGAGATGTCAGAGTGCCTTAACCATGGGTGGTACTCATCCCTGCTCCTGGCACTTATGGGCTCACTTGGAGAAAAACCACCTGCAGAAGTCAGTGTGAAGCCTGTTTAGGAGAATGATTACTTAGGCTTTCCTGGGACTGAACATGTCCTGAATCAAGGCAGCACACAAGTTCAAAGAGGATGGAGCCTGAGAAGCTATGGAAACCATTAAAAGCTCAAAGATCAAAGGTCACAGTAGGTCCTTTGTTCCATCTTTTAAGACTTTTCTTTTTTGCCCTTGTCAAAATATTATATTAAACTTAAATAATACATACAATAAATAACATCCAATAATTACCCCTGCTCAGTTTTCTAAAACCACTCTCTAGAGGTGACCACTATTTATATATTGGGATGAGCCTAACTAATTTTGTTATGGGCATCCACACTCACACACACATTTGCACACGCAGTTTTTGCTAGAATGGAACCATAACCTGCACTTTGTTCTGCAGTTTGCCTTTTCCACTTAATATATACATACATATATATGCACACACACATATATAAAATATTGTTGATATCTTTCAGTGCTAGTACCTCTCAATCATAAAGGAAAAAGCAGCATATGAATATTGGACTTATTTCTATTTAACTCTCTGAGTTTTAGAGAAAGACACCCAGAAAAAAGCCAGGGGACACAGACACACACACACACACACACACACACACACACACACACACACAGAATACAAATAAAACAATTGAACTGGTTCTGCAGCCCCTGCTCGCCATTCTGCTCCATCTACTCTTCCTTTAGTAGGTCTCAATCCCTAAGTCTGTGCAAAGTGTGTGTACTTTGCCACATGATTCTCTCATTCAAAGTTAGATTTCTAAGCAAGATTCCTGAAACAGAAGCCAACCCCTCCATTTGATATGCACCTGCCGATACAGAAGTCAGTATAATTTTGACTAAAGTAAACCTAACTCTCAATATTGCCATGTGTTCCTCTATTTGCATTATGCTGTCATTTATTTAAGTCTTTCCCTATTGAGAGACAATTAGATCGTTTCCAGTTTTTCACTGTTACTGAACTTTTCTGCACTAAGTGTCCTTATGCATTTATTGTGTAGATTTCTCTTTGGTTTTTCTGTGTGATGGATTCTTAGACATGCAATTACTGGGTCAAAGAGAATGTACATTAATATTATTGATAAGATAATATCACTACAAAATGTCTTTCAAAAAGGGTGTACTGATTTACAGCACTCACCCCACTGCCCATGAAGTTCCTTGTGTAGTAGATAGGCCATAACCTTATTTTTCATTATTTTTTCCCAGTTTTCACCACTAAGAATCCCTTGACTAACTGCTGCATTGTGCTTGCATTTAGTGTAGGCAGTTGGAACAGTTAGGGAAACGAGCTGTTCTCTCTCCACACGCCGTATATGGTTATAACTAAAGTGCCGAGTCTCCGTGAGCATGCCTGCCTGCCCTCCTCTCATTTTTGTAACTATGGTATTTCCACCTCTCAGTCATTCTACTGGTATTTCAGTTATTTTTCACAGCACATTAAGACCCTTTCTAAATACCCAATTTCTCTGAGCTGACTTAGCCTTGCATTATAACATTTTACTGGAATAAATGTACAGATTTATCGCCTTGTAACTGAATTTTCTAGGATGCAGTAAGGGAAGTGTCTTTAAAGCTGCTGTATAACAATTATTACTAAATAATTACTGATTTAATGTGAATCTCTCCCATTAGAACAACCACAGTTAGAGAAACCTGTAGGAAGGCAGGGGTCATCTTGCTGAGCATTATGGTGCCTGGGCGTCTAGAACAGTGCCTGACACACAGTCTGTGCCCAAAACACATTTGTTAAGTAAATTAACCAATTAATTAAGTTTTGTGGGATTTGAAAACCCAAATATACCAAACTGAAACACACAAATGATTGTCATAACTCCCTGATGGTCAGGGAGCTCTATCCCTATTAACAGCTGTCCTGCAATTGCTCAGAATATTTATAAATTAACCCCAAAGAATACTTTTTATTTGATTATTCCTGTGGTAGAAAATCATTAACATTTAGGGCTAGATTTTTTAACAGCTTTATTGAGATATGGTTCATATACAAAAAACTACACCCATTTAATGTACATAATCAGATGAGTTTGGACATATGCTTACACCCATGGAACCATCACCAATCAAGGTAATAGACATATTCATCATCTCAAAGTTTCCTTGTGCCTCTTGGGGTTCTTGATGTTGTTTTGTGTGTCTTATGGTAAGAGCACTTAATATAGCATATACCCTTTATTCATTTATTTTATTTTATTTATTTATTTTGAGACAGGGTTTCACTGTCACCTGGTCTAGAGTGCAATGGTGCTATCGTGGCTCACTGCAGCCTTGACCTCCTGGGCTCAAATAATTCAGCCTCCAAAATAGATGAGACTACAGTTGTGCTGCCACCACACCTGGCTAATTCTTGTAATTTTTGTAGAAATGGAATTTTGCCATAGTGGCCAAGCTAGTCTTGAACTCCCAGGCTCAAGCAATCTGCCCACCATGGCCTCTGAAGTGTTAGGACTAGAGATATGAGCCACTGAGCCCAGCCAACATCTACCTTTTAACAAATGTTTATGTGCAAATGCAGTACTGTTAACTCTAGGCTCTTTGTTGTACAGCAGATCTAGAAATTATGCATCTTGCATGACTGAAATTTTGTGACTGAAACCCATTGAATAACAACTCTCCATTTCTCCCTCTCCCCAGCCCCTGGCAACCACTATTCTACTCCCTGCTTCTATTAATTTGACTATTTTAGACTCCTCTTATAAGTGGAATCATGCAGTATTTGTCCGTTTATGACTGGATTATTTCACTTAGCATAATGTCCTTCAAATTCATTCATGTTGTTGCAAATGGCAGGATTTCCTGTTAGTCACAACATCCAAGATATGGAAACAACCCAATGTTCATTGACGAATGAATGGAGGCTAGATTTTACTGTAGGAAATAGCCAAACATCATTCCAAGGTAATTCTGGTGATTAAAATGGTGATCATAATGGATAATGCTCTGTGATGTTCAAAACAAATATTTCCTATGAAACAAGATGCTTTACCTATTTAGTTTATAAACTAATTCAAAGAGTGATCTATAGGTGTCCATCAATTATCAGTAATCCAAAGGGAATTTGTTAATTTTCTGCAGGGAAAGTGGTGAAATAATCTTGTTCACAGTTATTTCCCTAATTTTAAAGTAAGATTTCACAATTTTGTTCTTTATAGCTCACTTAGTCAATACACAAATCTTGTTTTGTTAACAAGATGCAAGTAGATTTGCCCAATATGTTTATGTGTCGTGTTCCAGTTATTACATCTACTATGTTTACACTTTTCATTGTTTCTGTTGTGTGATGTTATATTCCAGGCATAAGAAATGGATGAGTGATGCAGATTTGATTCATCAAAGTATAGGCACAGGAATAAAAGAGTAATATAAATATGACAGTCTAGAACAACCTATCAAATTTAAAAATTCAAAGGACTCCAGTGTAAATATAGAATAAATCTGTATGGGCTTGATATGTACATCTGGTAATGTGATAACTTTGAATAAGGAAATGAAAGGAAAAGTGTAAAAAGTAACCCTTGATGAAGAGGTTTGAAATGGAAATTTATTGGAAAACTCATCCATTTGCCTGTGGGAACAAGTGTGTTGTGATCTGGTCTTTGGATATATACCCAGTAATGGGATTTCTGGGTCAAATGGAATTTCCATTTCTAGGTCCTTGAGGAATCGCTACACTGTCTTCCACAATGGTTGCACTAATTTACACTCCCACCAACAGTGTAAAAGTGTTCCTATTTCTCCACATCCTCTCCAGCATCTGTTGTCTCAAGATTTTTTTGATGATCGCCATTCTAACTGGCGTGAGATGGTATCTCAATGTGGTTTTGATTTGCATTTCTCTAATGACCAGTGATGATGAGCATGTTTGTTTGTTGGCCTCATATATGTCTTCTTTTGAAAAGTGTCTGGAAGATGCTTCATTGTGAACGGTTGGGATTTCTTGCTCCATAGAGACAGGAAGCTTCTGAAGTAAAGTCTGAGTGCACTGAAAATGCAGATTGTTGAGGGCATCACTTTAGAGTGGTTGGTAATCAAAAGGAAACCACTTAATCATATAAATTGTCCTTGTTTCAATCTTCTGTGCATCCTAGAGCTCTAGGATTAAAGGGCAACAGGATAGCATAAGAGTTTGAAGTGATGAGGCAGCAGAAACACCCTAAGACTGGGTGTCAGGAGACCTGAGTTCTGACCCTATCTGTGCTGAACAGGCCAGTCAGTGTCTGACCTGGAGCAAGTGACCTGGCCTCATGGTCACAATTGACTATTTCATAACTGTTCCCCAGTTGTATCATAGTTTATTATTAGGCATATTCATTTCCTGCAGCTTTCATACCAAATTGCCACAAACGTGGTGGCTTAACAACAACGGAAACGTATTCTCTCAGAATTCTGAAGGCCAGAAGATTAACATCAGCTTCACTGGACTGAAATCAGCATGTAGACACAGCCACATTCCCTTTGGACACTCTAAAGAGAATCCACTCCCCGCCTCTTCCAGCTAGTGGTGCTGCTGCCAGCATTCCTCGACTCACGGTTGCATCATTCTAATCTTTGCCTCTTGGTTCTAATCTCTGCCTCACATGGATTAATCCTTCTCTGCATCCTTCAAACAGCCTTCCACCTCTTTCTTATAAGAACACTTGTGATGGCATTTAGGGCCCATCCAGATAGTCTAGGATCATAGGCTTATCCCTAAATCTTTAATTTACTGATGCCTGAAAAAGCTTTACTATGTAAGGGTGCACTCATAGGTTCCAAGAGTCAGGATGGAGCTATATCTATCTTTGGGTGCCATGATAAGCCCACTGCACTAGGATCTGCTCAATTTCAAATGAACAAACATTTGTTGATGCTCTGCTACACACAAGACGGTGTGCTAGATATAATGGAGAAACAAAGTTGCATAGGACAGTCATATCCTCAAGGAGATACAGTTGAGTTGGGGATGCAAGGGTGTGTATGGATGAAAGGCATTACAAGTAGAAAGAAAAGGATGAAAAATTAGTCATTGATAAGTATGAGAATAAAGCAAACAGTAGTACTTCAGGAGTTTGTAAAGGAGAGAGTTCTAAGGCTGAGGTGGTCAAAGAAGGCTTCTAGCATCATGTGGATAAACCTGGAAGGCTAGGTTAATTGAGGTAAAGAAAGATGCACAGAAGCTTAGATTATACTTAAATTAAGAGGACCAGTTATTAAACCATTCTGATAAGAGCAGATGCACATGAAGGAGTGTGAAGAAAAGTATCTCTGACCAGGCAAGCTATAGCCAGAATGGAAACAACTTTGCATTCAGATGGAGCACTTGAAAAACTATTTATTTAATAAGTAATACATTTGCATAGCTCAAAATTCTAAAGAAATGACAGCATATAATACTGTTAATGTTATATGATTCTTATCTATTTTAGCAGAGATATACTGCATTTATATGCATAAGCAAATCACACACACAGTTGTATGGTCTACCCATATCTAATTAAATCCCTCATTTTTAAAGCTACATAATATACTACAGTATGGCAGAGCCATCATATATTTAACCAACCCTCATGGATGAATAATTAGATTGTTTCCCATCTTTTATTATCACAAACAATGCTACAAAGAATAGTATATACTCTGTTCCCATGTTTATGAACATATCAGTAAGATGTATTTCTGGAAGTGAAATTGCTGAGCCAAAGAATATTCATTAGTAACATTGATGCATATTACCATATTGTCCTTAATAAAATTTATAAATTCATATCCAGTGGCACTCCCAACAGAATTGAATGAGAGTGTCTTCCCCCTATATTGTTGTCAAAATGGCGACATCTAATTGATCTTTGATGATCTGGTGAAAAGTAGAATGTTTGGTGCCATTTCTCTTTTACGAGTGAATTTAAGCATCTTTTAATATATGTAAGAGCTACATGAATATCCTTTTCAGCAAATTACTTCTTCATATTTGTTTCCATTTCAATTGGTAGTTTTTAAAATTAATTTATTGAGTTTTAATTTTCTTAGTCTACTTGAGCTGCCGTAACAAAATGCCATAAAATGAGTGTCTTATAGACCACAGACATTTATTTCTTGCCATCTGGAGACTGGGAAGTCTAAGCTCATGGCGCTAGCATGTTCAGCATCTGTTGAGGGCTCACTTCCTCACAGGGTAGAAGCAGCAAAATAGCTCTCTGGGCTCTATTTTATAAGGGTACGAATTTCATTTGTGAGGGCTCCATCCGTATAACCTAATAATCTCCCAAAAGTTCTCACCTCCTAATATCATCACCTTCGGGGTTAGGATTTCAGCATATGAATTTTGGAGGGACACAGACATTCAGGCCATAGTAATTATATATATAGAAAAACTACATATGAAATGTGTGATGGGATTAAAATGTCCCCAAATTACATACAGCTTTCTCATTAAGAGATGGAGTCTCTTTTTTTTCTTGCCTTGAAATATGGCTCATTTTGTGACTTTCTTTGACCAATAGACAGTAGAGAAAGTGATATTGTATGGATTCTGAATAAGGCTTCAGGAGACCTTGCAACTTCCCCTCTCAACCTCTTGCTGCCTTGAGACGGCCATGTAAAGAAATCAGGCTAGCCTTCTTAAGAATGAGAGATTACGAGGTACACCAACTATCAGTCAAGTGAATTAGGTCAAATTGGACCATCCAGCCTTTCCAGCAATTGTCTGACTGCAGTTGTACAGGTATGCCCAGAAGAGACCTGCAGAACTACTTGACTGATCCCAGTCTGAATTGCCAACTCAAGGAATGTAAGCAAATAAATGTTGTTTCAAGCCATTAAGTTGTCAGGTTTTCAGGTTTTGTTTTAGAAATAAATCACTGAAACAAGAAGAAATCATCCATTTGTAATAAAAAAAAAAAAATTGCAACTGGGCATGGTGGCTCATGCCTGTAATCCCAGCACTTTGGGAGGCTGAGGCAGGAGGTGGGCTTGAGTCCAGGAGTTAGAGACCAGCCTAAGCAACATAGTGAGATCCTATCTCTACGAAAAATGAAAAAATTAGCTGGGCATGATAGCTCATGCCTATAGTCCCACCTACTCAGGAGACTGAGGTGGGAGAGTGGCTTGAGCCTGCATGGTTGAGGCTGCAGTGAGCCCTGATCACACCACTGCACTCCAGCCTAGGTGACAGAGTGAGACCCTGTCTCAAAAAAGAAAAGAGAAATTGCAAAGAAATTTTTCAGTTGGTCATTTTTGTCTTTTGACTATCTTATTCGTGTTTTGGCCAAGGAGAAATTTTTTTAATAGCCAAATTTATCAGTCCTTTTTTTCTTGTTTTTTGTTTCTGGCTTTTATGTGTTAATTAAAAAGCCTTCTTTTAATCCATGTTATCAAAAGGCATGCATATATACTTCATCTACTAATTCATTATTTATTTATTTTTATAATCGTGTATCCATGTGAGATTTTTCCTGTGTTGAATGTGAGACATAGATTTAACTTCATGCAACTTTCTACATTGTCAAGACCTGTGATATTTTCCATCTGTTCCGTTTCCCCAGCTCCCCATAGTTGTTTTATCCTAAGCTTTTAGTTACGTTAAGTGTGGGGCTCATCATACCAGCTTGTTCTTCTGTGGTCGTTTGGTGTTTGTGCTCTTGTCTTTTCCTCAAGAAGTGATCATGGGGATAGAAGCTCACAGATAGGTTGGGTCTTGCTGTCTTTCCAGGAGGACTTTGTAGTTGTTCCACAGTCTTCTAGCATTGAAAATTGCTGCGGAGAAATCTGAGGCCAACCTGATTTTTGTTTCTCTCTTGTAAGTGACTCAATATTTTTTGCCTAACTGTCCAAAAGCTTTTTATTTTTTATTTTCTCTCTTTGAAACATAGTATTTAACTAGGATGTCTCAGAGCTGACTCTTGGGTGTCAGTTTCTCCTGGAATATTTTGTAACCTTTCCACAGGTAGATTGTTCTTCTTCTCCTTCTTCTTCCTCCTCCTCCTCCTTCTTCTGAGAGAGAAGGGGGGAGGGGTCTCACTATGTTGCCCAGACTGATTCCTGGGCTCAGGTGATCCTCTCACTTGGGCCTCCCAAAATGCTGAGATTATAGGCATAAGCTACCATGCCCAGCTGACAAGCCTTCTTTTATGTCAAATATATTTTAAAAGATTTCCTCTGTTCGTTAGTTGAGTTTCTATCCTCTGGGATTTCAATTATATATATGTTGGTTCTCCTTTGCCTCTTTCACATCTATCTTTTTTTTCTCTAATCCCATTAACTTTTCCTATATTTTCATTTTGCTTGGTGTTTCATTTCTAACCTCTGTCATTTATGCTTTCAGCAGTAGTTATTCTTCCTTCTGTTCTTATAATTTCATTTTCTTTCTATGGTGTTATTTTTTCTTTTACTTCTTTCATGAACTTTAAGATACAGTTTCTTCAAAGATGTTCCTACTTTATTATGCTTTTTTTAATGCTTTGGTAAATGGTCACAATTTTCATCTGCTCCATGGGAATATTTTTTTCTGTAACTATTCTTTATCTGTCATTTACTTTTACCATGACTTTCCTCCTTTTTTGACTATTTATCTTTGAAGCAGGTGACTCTCTCCCAGAACAGTTATCTGTGGGAAGCTGGGGTTGAGGTGGGTATGAGCTGTGCTCCAATACAGCTGGAAACTCCTTATAACCCAGATATTTATGTTTAAATATACCTAGATTTTATTTCTCCCTATCCAATGGGGATAAACTGTGTAGTTTTTCACAGGGCAAAGTCTGATTGCTACAGAGATAGGCTACTTCCTCCACACAGACTCCCACGTGTGTTTTGTCCATGAGTCCTGTCTCCTTTCCTTCCTGCAACCAAACCAGATTCCTTGTCTGCCACACACCACACCCCTGCTTTGGCAAACAAAGCATTTAGGTTTTGCAGCTCAGGGTATGCCTCTCAACTTTGAGAACCATGCTTTCTTCGCTCTGTTTGTAACCCTTGGCCTCTGGTTTCGCTTTCCTCTCCCTCACGTGTGCACTGTTGCACCTTTACCACTCATTTTGGGAGTTGAGGATTTTAACACTTAGTATAATCAAAAGATGGAATTCATCCCCCCTCCCCCCCACCACACCCCCCACCCCACAATTCTCTGTTGCTTTTCGGATGATTTCCAAGAAGATGAGGGAGAAAACGTTGACTTTATGCTACCATCCTTAAAATAGTAGTCCTCCCAAATGGAGGGCTTTGATCTTTAGCCTGTGAGGGATGGGTAGCCATTACAAACTTTTGAATAGTGAAACAATGTGAAGAAAGAGCTTGGGAATTAATATTGTGGTTGTATTGGGAGGAACGAGTTCAAAATGGGAAAAGACTAGAGCCCGTGAGATCAGCTGGAAACCTAAAATAACATTGAGTTGTCAGAATAATGGCCAATAATGGCCTCAAATAAGCTAATGATGATAGGATTGCAAAGGAAAGAAAAGATACAAAAAAAGAAGGAAAAAAATCAGTAATATTTGAAGGTATATTAGACTTGATAGAGGAAAAAGAGTTAAGAATGATTTAAATTTTGAGCCTGAGACATAATAAATGGGACTGTGGAATTATAGCTGGGAATTCACTGAAGTTTGATATTTTTGATAAAATAAATAAGATTATCCTCTGAGAGTGAACTTAAAAGTCAACACATAAGTAATCATTGTGGGTCTGCACAGTTACAGTAGAATGAGAGACCTAGAGACACTTCATAAGGTATTGCAAGTGTCCTTCAAATCACAGTCCAGAGGACGGTAATCTTTGTCAGCTATCCATCATAGCTCTGTTGGTACAGCCACCCTGTGGAGGAGATGAATGCACCATGCTGCCTTGGCTGATGGCATCTGTCTAGCAGGCAGCTGGCTCTTCAGGAAGATGATTTAGGAGAGAAGGGGTCACCTGCACAGACACACGCAAATCCATGAAGTGTCACAGGGTAGAGTGTACAGAGAGAAAATCAGTGACTAAGGATGGATCCTTTAGGAACAATGATGCAGAATAGGAGGAGAAAAATACCTGGGTAAGTCAAAGAGGCAGGGAAAGTGTTGGAAGGTGCAGCATCAAAAAGGAAAAAAAATGTGCAGACCATGTGAGCAAGAGTAAGATGTGGCCCAGGCTGCATTTCTGAAAATAGCACTTCCTGACACTCATGATAAGTAATAGGCCCATTTCACTTCTTCAGTGATAGGCTCCATCTGAACACAGGTCCAAAACTACAGCCTCTTTTAAAGAAAATACTGAGCTTCTGACAAAATAGGGAATGCCAGAAAGAGGGTGGGGAGGGGCCACAATGCCCTGCATCATCCAGAACTTAGGCCAGGCGAAGAGAATACTAAGGAGGAGGTGTTCCAAGGAGTCTCAGAAAACTAGAGTGCTTTTGTGGCTGCTTTTTCTTCCTTCTCCCTCTACTGTGAAAGCTCTTCTGGAAGCAACTCAATCCTAAGCACCCTTGGTAGCTAAGAGTGGTTTTCAACAATGAAATATATATGAAAGTACCTGGTAGAGGAGTCCCTTTCCAAATAAAAGGGCAAAGGCTCCCGAAGAGAAAGGGCTTTGTCTTTTGCTCTTCTCCTTCCCCCACTGCTGAGATTAGGACAGACATGGTCCAGTAGCCTTCTTGCAGCCCTGAGGATGAACGCTCCCTGATAAGGTTAGCAAACCAGGAGGGTAGAAGCAGGCTGGGTCTTTGCTGACATCATACCAGCCTGGGACTGTGCATGCCCAGTCTTTTTGATGTTATGTTTGTTTGTTTGTTTGCTAGCCTGCTTGGGGGTTTTCTTTGTTTGAGACAGAGTCTCACTCTGTTCCCAGGCTGGAGTGCAGTGGTGTGATCTTGGCTCACTGCAACCTCCACCTCCCGGGTTCAAGCGATTCTCAAGCCTCGGCCTCCCAAGTAGCTGGGATTACAGGCACACGCCACCATGCCTGACAGAGACAGGGTTTCACTATATTGGCCAGGCTGGTCTTGAACTCCTGACCTCAGGTGATCCACCTGCCTTGGCCTCCCAAAGTACTGAGATTACTATGGGCGTGAGCAACTGAGCCTGGCCAATCTTCTTATGTGAAAAAAATCAACCTTATGGTTTCAGCCAGTGTTGGCTGACTTCCTGTTATTTGCAACTGAATTGATTCCTGAGACAGCTATGCACTTCTGAGTTGTAGGAAGAAAGATTTAAATTCCACCAAGAAGGTCTTTCTATTGATTAGAGTAGTCCAGCAATAAAATGGACTTCCTTTATCTTTTTCTCTGAAACTGCTCTTCCTCCCTGCATCCCTCTGCATATGCTGCAATTTGATAAATGTCCCCACGAACTATCTGCTTATCTCGCCCAGGAACTAGGAGTCAACCTTGATTCATCCTCCTACAATCTGCTTATCTAATTGGTGGACAGTTCGGTTGTTCCTATTTCTGTGACATTTGTGGACTTGGGATCCAGAAGTCATTTATGATGATGATGATGTGTGTGAAGTGGGTGATATTAGTTTCAGGTCATGCTTTACCCTCCCTGTCTTGCTGCTTTTGTTCAGGGTTTTAAAACATCTCTTACCTGTACTCCCACGGGACACTTGCATCTGGTCTCCTAGCCTCTGATCGTTCACACTGATACTCAGTAACCCTTCCAAAACGCCAATCTGTTCCTATGACTTCTCTACTTAAAAATCCCACAAACTATTTTTTTTTTTTGAGATGCAGTTTCACTGTTGTCTCCCAGGCTGGAGTGCAATGGTGTGATCTTGGCTCACTGCAACCTCTGCCTCCCAGGTTCAAGCAATTCTCCTGCCTCAGCCTCTTGAGTAGCTGGGTTTACAGGCGCATGCGCCACCACACCCAACTAATTTTTGTATTTTTAGTAGAAACAGCGTTTCACCATGTTGGTCAAGCTAGTCTTGAACTCCTAACTTCAGGTGATCCACCAACCTCGTCCTCCCAAAGTGTTAGGATTACAAGCATGAGCCACCACGCCCAACCCCACAAACTTAGTTTAGAAGTTAAAAGTTGAGTATGAATTTTCCTATTGCTCTAGCATTGGTAGCAGAGTTCACATTCTAAAGAAAGTCAGCAAATATTAAGGCCAAATTCTCCTGCACCCTACTCTCTCTCTCTCTCTCTCTCTCTCTCTCTCTCTCTCTCTTTCTCTCTCTCTCTCTTTCACACACGCAACTAACCAGGGATCAGTAGGAGGCAGAGGAGCTGGCCCCACTACAGTCTCTCACCACTCTAGCTTATATAAGGTAAGGATCAGGGTGTGGCCATAAAACCATTTCTATGTTCATTGCTGTTGCTATGGTTGTGGGGGAAAGGCAGTGTTTGTGCTGAGATTTTTTTCCTTCCCTCCCCCTGCTTCTTTCTTCTTCCCCAATAGAAAAGTAGAATGCACATCTGCTTAGGTACTAGGCCTATCTGAGCAGGAAGAAGAATTGGAAATAGAGGCAGGGGAGAGGGAGACAGGGCAACAGGGGAACAGCCTGCGAGCTGCCTTTTGAGTGGCTGATAAAGTGTGCCTTTTCTATGGAAGGCAACTGGGTGTGACACATCTTCCATCGCCCCTCCAAGGGGGCTGCCTGCCAGCAAAGGTATGGTAGCCTCAAGTAGCTGTGGATGAAATCTGGTGGAAGGTGGGAATGTCAGGGGTGGGTAAAGAACTGAAGCAGAAGCCTAACCCCATTTTCCATCAGTGGGGCAGCTTGCAGGGACCTTTTTTTCTTGAGATGGAGTTTGGCTCTTGTCTCCCAGGCTGGAGTGCAATGGTATAATCACAGCTCACTGAAACTTCCCCTTCCTGGGTTCAAGCGATTCTCCTGCCTCAGCCTCCTGAGTAGCTGGGATTATAGGCACACTCCAGAAAAGGGTAGGGGTAGAGGCCAAATGGCAAGCCATGCCTATGCATCATGCAGAAGTTAGCACATGGAGGGCATCTTCTGCTAGCTTCTGCTAGCCACAAGAGCTAACCAGGACTGGATCACAACTGCTCCCAGTTAAGTGAAGAGGGCTTTGCTGGTTTTATTTTCCCTGGTATCCTCTCTCCTATTTTGAAGGACCAGTACCCTAAGAAAAATGGGTAGGAGAAGAATGAAAGAGCTCTCATCCCTATTCCAAGACCTGGTTCACAGTCTAGCTTCCAGAGTGGGAGAAGATTGTTTTATGTCAAATATGAAATTGGAATTCTGAACTGGACTGAGATTTACTACTTAAGGAGGTTAAGTAGTAAAGGAAAATAAAGCATAACACAGGTAGGAGGAATGGCTGGAGGAAGTGATGCCACTCCATCCTCATTCTACTAACTGGTGCTCTACTTAGTCCATCAGGGTGTGGTCTCTGTCATCTCTCTAGCCTCATTTATGTCACTCCTTTCAGTATTCCCTGTATTCCAGCCTTACTAAATTCTGTGAAGTTTTCTGAATGTTTCAGTTACCGCTGACTGGATAACTGCATCAAAACTTAGTGGCATAAATACAATAACCAGTGTGTGTGGTGGCTCACACCTGTAATCCGAGCACTTTGGGAGGCTGAGGCGGGCGGATCACCTAAAGGCAGGAGTTCAAGACCAGCCTGGCCAACATGGGGAAACCCTGTCTCTAATAAAAGTACAAAAATTAGTCAGGTATGGTAGTGGGTGCCTGTAATCCCAGCTACTTGGGAGTCTGAGGCAGGAGAATCCCTCGAACCCAGGAGGTGGAGGTTGCAGTAAGCCGAGACCATGCCATTGAACTCCAGCCGGAGCAACAAGAGCAAAACTCCATCTCAAAAAATATTACAATAACTATTTGATTATTGCTTGTGGTTTTATGGGATGGCTGGGCTCAGCTGGGCAGTTCTTCTGCTGGTAGTTCTTGAGGGCTTTTGTATGTTTGTAGTCAAGTGGGGCTACGGCTCAACTCTGCTGAGGCTCAACTAGGACTTGACTAGACTGCTTTTCCAAATGTTAATACTTTTCACTCTATGTGGCCTCTTTGTGGAGCTTCTTCATGTGCTTTCTTCACCATCCCAAAGGAGGGACAGAAACTGCCAGTCCTCTTAAAGATGAGGCAAGAAATGGACAAATAGTCACCGCTGGTGCCTTCACCATACTGAGGACTGTCTACGATTTTATGTTTCTGATTTTTTGTTTATGATGACCCTTTTGATGATCTGAACTACCTGCTCCTTAAGCCTTCTCTGAATAGCACTTATCAACTCAGTCTAGGTCTAGTCACTCTCTTCTGTGTGCCCTGAACGTAGATTTTGGCTTAGTTGCCACTTTCTCCCCAGCTAGACTAGAACCTAACAAACGGTCATGCCTTGATCATTCTTTTTCCTTAGCACTAGCAAGAGGGATTGCTGTACACATAGTAGGCAAGTAAGTTTATTGGATCATTGAATGAATGAATGAACTCAATCATACCTATGAGGTCTATTCCAGCTGAGGCCACGTGATCATCATAAGGATTTTTGTAGAACACACTCCAGCAGGTTCAACCAAGTGACATCTGATATCTTTTCCAACTAAAGAGATTTTATGAATCTTGGTCAAGAGAGGAGAGAGCTTTGAGACAAGGGTGAGAAGATGTGTTGTGAGAGATAATGCATGAGGAAGTATTTTTTAAATTATGAAATATAAGAGCAAGTATTATTGGACTCTCAATTTCAAGATACCAATGGATAGCTCTGCCACAGTACTTACATCCAAGATTGTCTTGTGATGTTTGGAGAGGAGAGAGTTAAAGAGTAGTTTCAAGTTACATGATATAAAATAAGAAAAAGACAAACAAGCTCTTTTGACCTCACTTAAGTTTTACTTGACCTTTGAATACAAAATAAACACATGAGCAGCCACCCCAAATGTTACCCTTTTTTCCATGATAGAAAATAGAAAAACATTTCCAACAATTGTTTGGATTATGTTTTTCTTTTGGAACTGTGTGTATGATCAGGTGCCTCAGAAAAAGACCAAAGTTAATGAAATAGCCCTTGGTTCCTGAAGGAGAAAGGTTAAGGGTCCATTTGCCTTTCATCCCTAGAGGCCATTGTAAAATAATATATAGCTGAATCGTTTATGGAATAGTTTCTAATAACGTTTGTGTTTGAGTAACTCTAAAGCTTAGTCTCTTTTTCCTAATCACCTAATTTATTCTCATGTATAAAGTAGTGTACAGTAGTCATGCATTAAAGTTACTTATCACTGACTTAGTTTTTTTTTTTTAAAAAAAGGCAGCTTAGTCTTATCTGCAGTTCTAGCAATGAATAGTGTGACAACAGATATTTCAAAATACTTAACGACTTTTTGCCCTTAACTGCAGCTGCTACAGAAAAGAAAAAAGCAATAAATACACATAATGGAAATCTCTCCCCAACTGCCTTTTCATTTCCTGCAAGCCCAGGGGAAAGCATTTCATGGGGGAGTGGGCATAGGGAGGGCTAGCAGCAAACAATATTAAAAGAGTAAGAAAGATATAATTTTTTTCAGTAATCGTAGGTCACACTAGGAAAATAATGGAATTCTGTGATTTGAGCCTTGTGAGTACTGTGAATGTCAGTAGGTTTTAAGACTAAATGGGTAGAAATAACTACAAGCTTTAAAAGTTTCATGGAGCAATAGGACATGTATTGCTGAAGAATACCTTAGCCACGGATCTTTCTTATCTTCTAAGTTTCAGCTGGACCCAAGGAGGTCAAGTGACTTGGCCAGGATTTCTTGGTTGGTACCAGAGTGGGGATTAGATCCATGCTTGTCATCCTTGGACTGCACCTTGAAATCACTCTGGAGTCTCAAAAGTCTCAATGCCTGGATTCATCCCCAGGTATCTGATTGTAATTGGTCAGGTGTGACCTGGACACTGAGACCTGGAGTGTCCAACTTCTCTTTTAGGGTGCTTTCCACATCCTCACGCGACTTGTGGAGTGTTTTGTTGTGGGCAGGACCTAGACATTCCTGCCACGGTGTGTTTCCTCTTCGACACATGTGTTTTTCTATCTTCTTGGCTCCTGCGGACTCATCTCTGAGGCTAGGAACTGAGCAAGATTGTTGAAATCTAGATCCCAGCCTGTCTTTCCAGGTGTGGGTCCCATTCTCACATAAGCTACACGTTTTTGTCTTTGTGTGATAGGCTGATTGGTGCACAGGGCTCTGCTTTTAACGTGCCCTCTGTTCTCCTTCCTACACCTGGATGAGCAGCTGTACCTGCATCTCCACCTTTCTCGAGGAGCAAGTCCCTCGTTTCCCCTCACCCATCACTTTGGCAGGAGAACACAAAGTGAGAAAGCTCTTGATGGCCCTTAGGTGAGGAAATTAAACACGTCTTTTTCTCCCTTATCCTCCAATACAAAGGGCCACTTTTCTCCCCAGGCAGCTAACCACATGTCACTTTAAAACACAGACTTTAGAGTTGGAAAGAACCTTCAGGATCATCTGGCTGTGTGTCTCATTGGGCAGAAATCCTTTCTCTGTTCGCCTGGCAGATGGCTGTCTGGCTTTGACTTGGAGGCCCGCTGTGAAAGGAGCTCATTTCATCCTATCTCAGCCCATGCAGCTATTGCATGATGCCAGTTATTTAGCATAACTTTTAAAGTTACATCATTTCTCATATTCCCCTGGCAGATTTCCCACATTATAAATGCCACCATGGGGTCCTAGTTAACTCTGTTTCATCACTGAAGATGGGTTTAGGAGGATGGCTGGAATGGAATCCCACTGCCAGCATCCCCCTTTGGAAGGACCAGTGAATGAGGCATGTCTGAAACGGGGTACTTAACAAGCTGTAAGTTCCTTCGACCTTGACCTTGTGTAACTCATTTTCTCCATCAGCTGAGCACCAGCTGCATTCTGTACAAGGACATGATTATTAGAGTAAGCCTGTGTTTCTCAGTGGCTCCACACACCTGCACCACCGTGCCAAGGTCCTAGACCAGATCAAAACAACCTCATGAAGATGAGTGCACGCTTCCCCGGGAGGGTGCTATGTCTTGTAAGCAGTGTAGTTCCTAACACTGCCTATAAATCCCTGAGCTCCCCAGAAGATTGTTTGTGAGAGAAGGATATTGGATCAAATATTCCCTCAAAAAGCAACAAAATGTTTGCAATGGTGCCTGATTTTGCCTTAGCAATGGATGAAACTCCAGAAAGAATACAGATACAGCCTATGGGTATCCACTGAATGCTCGAGCAGGTGGGAATTTTGGAAAAAACCTGTGAAAGCATTCTCTGTGCCTTGCTACCCTAGTGTGCGGTGGGCAGACTGGCAGCTTGTTAATCACCTGGGAGCTTGTTAGAAAGGCAAGATCTTGGGTCCCACTCAGAACTACTGAGAAGCCCTGCTCGAGAGATCTTTCACAACACTTGCCTTTCCACCTCCCAGATCCCCATTGACTTGTCCTCATTTCAGCTTTCTCTCTTTTTTTTCCTTGAGACAAAGTCTCACTCTGTCGTCCAGGCTGGAGGGCTATGGGCTGCAGCCTCTGCCTCCTGGGTTCCAGTAATTCTCCCACCTCAGCCTCCCAGGTAGCAGGGATTATAGGCACACACTACCACACCTAGCTAATTTTTGTATTTTTAGTAGAGACGGAGTTTCATCATGTTGGCCAGGCTAGTCTCGAACTCCTGGCCTCAGGTGATCCCCTTGCCTTGGTCTCCCAAAGTGCTAGGATTACAGGTGTGAGCCACCGTGCCTGGTGTCTCATTTCAGCTTTTTTACAGATCTACTGTCTGTCAGGTCATAGCTCTCTAGCTCATTATAATAATGGAAAATAGGTGCATTTCATTAAAATTAGGTGCATTTTAACTGGATAGAGACAGCATCTTAACCCAGAACAGTCATGCTAGCAACATGCCAATGAAATGGGTGGTATTTGGGACAGAAAAACTTCCAGCGTGTTTTAATCAAAAGGCATAGGGATGAGGCTGTAAGATCATGGGGGGATCATTCTTGAATTCTCATGGGGTCATTAATTTGTTTATTCATTCATTTATTCATTCTAAGAGTAGATATTATCATTGTAGCAACTTGGCTAAATACAGAAGTATATATGTCAAAAATTAAAGCCATGTATATTTCCACCACACCAAAAACTATTGTTAACATTTTATTTTGGTGCATATGCTTACAGATATTTTTCTATGAAAGACCTACCATTTATATAATATGAGTTTGTATATTTGCTTAATTTTGACATAATATGAGCAGTTTCTAATAGTTATTCTTCAAGAATGTGATCTGATTTTAAATAGTTGCAATGTGTATGTTTATCAAACTATACTTGTCCAAGTTCTAATTGCTGGAAATTTAGTGTGTTTTATTTTCAGTTCTTCTCCATTATAAGTGGCATTGAGAAAAGCATCAGTGTCCATGAATCTCTGTGCACCCATTTAACATTTATAGAATTCCAATGTGCCTTACACTAATTGCCAGGCATGCAAATTTAAGTCTAATGGAATCTTGGTCTTTGTGAGGGGCTTATATTCAGAGTTCATAATAAAATGAATCCAGGTCTTTGGTAACATCTACAGAAAGTTAAAGTCAGTGTTTTCCTATTTTTATCCTGAGCATTTTTTCTCCTGTGTTTTCTACCTCGAGGAGTTGCTTCATTCAACGTTTCACAGGTGACAGAGTTCTTAATTACGAAAGGAGACGATACTGATAATAATTCCCAATTGAGCATACAGTGTTCAACATCTCAGACAGAACCTAAACATGACATTTTCAAGATATTCTCAAAACCTCTACAGTGCGTTCCTTTTCATACTTGAGCCTTGTGACTAAGATGGGACAGTAATGGGAATATTGCCTTTTTTGGCATGACAGTGATAAATTAATCTTAACACTTTGCACTTGCCTCGTAATGAAGAAAGCCATTACTTGCATAGCAAAATGGATTAGCATTTTGGAGGAGATACAGTGAATTTTGTGCGTAGCTGCAATCTCTTTCAACCGTGATGGGGAAGCTGTTCCAGACCCTCGGCTGCAGAGCCCTGCTGGAGTACAGAGGCAAGCATTAGCCCTGTGACTCATCCTAGCACTCAGTAGCTACCTTTTCTTTTGCTCTTGCAGCCTTTCACTGGTAGCATTGGGAATTCATTTTCTACCTCTTAAGTGATAGGTCATTGTCAATGTTGGGGGTGGGTATTTCTGCCTTTCACATATCTAAATCCCATTTCTCCAGTCTGTTTCTCACCATTGTGGAGAGAGACCTTGGGGCAGGTCATAGCTTTCTTTAGTGTATGGGGCAGGTCAGTTCCATAAGAGGCAGGTGCCAGGGGTGAGGGCAGAGTTCCACAGGCAAACACAGAAGGCTGCATGCTCTTCAGCCTCTCAGATCGGGGGGAATGTGAAGGTCATGTTTCATCTTACGCTGCTGACTAATCTAGAGCAGTATCAGAACATCTCACTGCACAGCCATAAGGGGGTCATTCACTATCACCCAATTGCTGCCCCACATTTGCACTTATATTTGGCTCTCCTTCTCAGCTGGAGTCACTCTGGGTTCTGGAGCCTAGTTTCTTCTGGTATCAGGTTGGCTGATGCACCTGGGGGGCCTATACCCCAGATCCCAGCTTCCCCACAGCAGGTTGAAAGACCGATCATCATTTGTAAAGGGGTTAGCAGAAACTCAAGTTACTCTCTGTATAAACCTGGCAGTTCAAACTTTTATAAGTGTCTCTGGAAGGTCCATGTCACTGGGACCTCCTAACACTCTGAGGAGTTGCCCCTCTTTGTATTGGCAGGCCAGGGCTCCAGCCTGTGAGCTCAGTGAGTTGCTTTGGCCCACACTTGCACCACTGTGATTTTTTTCTGGTGTGGGAGGGTGAAAATCCCGATTCTGAGCTCCCAAAGGAGTAGACCACTAGTCAGTGCCAAGAGAGGTAGATGTGAGATGTGCTCAAAACGTACATGGCTATACATAGAACCTGCCACCAGAAGTCCCTTCTGAAGTGGCCTGGGGCTGAATGAAGGTTTCAGAATGCACCCTCGACTCCACTCTGCTTATTCCTTCACCTATAGATACTCATCTGGAGCTTCCTCAATGCCAGGCACCTTCACAGCATGGAAGACCTCACCATGAGGGAGGCAGATGTGCTATTTATAGAGGAATGAGACCAACAAACAGGAAGTTAAATACGGAGCAAGGTGGCTTCAAGAATCCGGTACATGCTGTAAAGGAGGTGAATCAGGGTGATAAGACTATTCATGTGTGTAGCGAAGGCATGCGAGGATCCAACATTCACGCTGAGAGCTGGACAGTGGGAGATGTCATTGTGCAAAGGGTTAATAGATGAGCTACAGACAGAGGGACAGAGGAGTAAAATCAGAGAGCTGTACAAAAGAGAGAAATGCAATGCGATATTAGTTCTGATGGTAGCACCTATGCCATGCTGACAAGTTTTTTCCAGGGCCACTCCATCCTGGGTGTTATCATTGTCTGCCTGGCCATTTCCCCACTTGAGGACATGCTACCAACTGCTGTGATTGAGAATTCAGAAGACCACACTAACATCAGAGGAAACTAGTGTACACTAACCTTTTGCAGAAAGTGAAAGGAAATTGATCTACCACCAAGATTCTTATCAGTAAAGTTTTTCCCAGTCCCCCGCCATGGCCAGTGTCATGAAGTTGTCATTGCAATTGGACTCAGAACATTAGGGGCCTGGAGAAAGAAATACAGGATTAGGTCTTCTAAACCTTTGTTTATAGCCTAGGTCCTTTTAAATTCCTATTTCAGACTCTGGACCTGTGGTCCTTCCTAAAATAAAACTAAGGCAATTCTCTAAAGGGTGAAGGATAATAAATGGTTATTTTTAGAAGGACATTAAATGGTTGTTCTTCAAAAATTTGGCTCAAAGAAGGAAGAGACCAGAGATATGTACATATTCTTTAGTACTATTACTTGCACTTAGAATCTACCTGAAAATATTTAAATAGCTACCCCAGGCTTACAACTTGAGGGGCTGAGCTCTTTATCCCTATCTTCTGTTCTCACATCTTTGTCTAATTTCTTCCCCTCAAGTAAGGGCAAGACCTGTGATTTGCTTCTAACGAATAGAAAATGGCAAAAATGATGAGCCATTGCTCCTGTGTTTGTTATATAAGGCTCTGTTTTGCTAGCCAACATGAGAGACTCTCCTTGTTGACTGGATGAAGTAAGTAGGCATTTTGGGGAAGCCACTTGGCATTGGTTGACAGGCAGCCTCTAGAAGCTGAGGACAGCCTCCTAACAGTCAGAAAGAAGCCGAGGCCCTCATTCTTACAACCTCAAGGAAATAAATGCTGCCAATAACTGGAGTGAGCTCGGAAGTGGATTCTTCCCCAGTCCAGCCTCCAGATGAAAACACAGCCTGGTCAATACCTTGATTACAGCCCTGTAAGACCCTTAGCAGAGGTCCCAGTAAAGTTGTGTCCAGATTCCTGACACCTCAAAACTGTGAAATAATTAATGTGTGCTGTCATAAACCTCTATGTAGGGGTAATTTGTTGTGTAGCATAGCAAATGAATACATTTATGAATCTATTTAACCCAGGCTTTGACTAGGTGGGATATTTTAATGGACAGCAGTTCTCTAAGAGACTTCTGGGTCTGTAACGTAAAATCTCCATGGTCAGGGGCTTGGCTGTGGGCAGGAGAAATGACCCAGAGTCAAGACAGAGAGGTAAGTGGCAAGACCAGCCCTAGGCCAAACCCAAGCCTGCCTCCACCAAGAGGACAACGGTCTTGCTGTAAGTTATTTATAGGTCACAAAGGCTGTTAGCAGCCAGCAATAAAAGCTCACATTTGGGAATAAAAATTACCAAGATAGTGAAAGTGAAGAAAAGATTAATGGTAAAGAAGAAAGAAACAAGAAATGGTGGGAAATATTTTCGATAAGAGGTGATGAATCTGGGCAAATATGAATGGAGATACCCCAGTCAGGTCTAATCAGGACAGGTATACCCTAATCAGACTTAATCTCAATGGGAATAGTTAAATCAGACCTAATCTGGATGAGGACACCCCCAATGAGACACCATCTGGATGGGTACAACCCATTCAGACTCAATCTGGACAGGAACACCCCATTCAGACCCGACCTAGATAGGGATGGCTAATCAGATTTCATCTGGATGGGGATAGCCCCATAAGAACTAATCTGGATGGGAGATACCCACCAACGCCTGCTCCCTAGCCAGCTAAATTACTTACTCCAAGAATTTATAAATATCCTATTTCAAAAATAATAAAATTAGGGAAGAAATCTCTGGTACTTATGGAAGAAAACTAGAACTCATCCATTTAAAGAACAGCTTTAGAATTTTTTAAATCATAGAAAGCCTTCCTTCTCTCACAAGCTAATTCTGCAAAGGGTCAAATACAGATTTATGGGGGTGATTCTAGGAGTTCGATAGAAAAGCAAAGGAAATTCATGACTGTGCTTTAGTTCCTTTATTTTCTTTGGAGACAAAGCATCAGTTCTGGCCCTGAATGAACAAGTATTACCAGCTTCCAGCTCTGTATGAGATATTACTGGTATTGTCTTTTTTTGCATCAAAAGGTCCTTTGCATCTGTGGAACTTCTATAGGGTAATGAGTCAGCTTTCTACCTATACTTTTCGAGTAGGGTTGCCAGACTGAGCAAATAAAAATACAGTGCACTAAGTTATACTTTAATTTCAGATCAACAAAAAATAATTTCTCAGTATAATTCTATGTCAAATATTGCTTGGGACATACTTATTCTAAAACCAAAATTCATTGTTGATCTGAAATTCACATTTTATTGGGCATCCTGTATTTTATCTGCAATCCCATCATAGAGGCATTTCAATGAAAAATCCAAGCCCCCCACCCCAGACATATGTTTGAAGTTTTCTTTTAGGAATATCATTCCACTCTAAAACCTTTAAAAAAGAAAAGCCAGGATTATTAGTAAGAAGTCTATGCATCTATATGTAGTTTTAAGTTTACCTTATTAGATAAGAATTAATATTTATCTAGATTATCTGACCAGTGGAACATGATGAATATAAACAGTTGAGGATCTCATAGTACCTTTCTTCAATCTTCTATATAAGAAGGAAATGTAAAATTTGACTTTGAATGTCAGTATGTACATTGCTACCTTCTGTTCAACATAGTAAGCTTGTTTTACTGATTATATTTATGATAAGCAGTTAGTCCAGTATCATTTTATGAGTTGAGAGCAATGTGGAACTCAGTAAGAAGAAATATTCCTCCAGAAACTACATGCAGGGTGACTTTGCATTTAAAGAATCTTTTAAAAGTAGATTTAATTTAGTCTGAGAAAAAAACAGCCCCATGTCTCAATAAATTTTTCTGCTATGGAGTATAGAAAGGCAAGTATTCATTCTGAGGCCTAACACAGGTTTAATTGCTATTGAAAACAAAAACTAAGTTACTTAGTGTTTTCACTATAAATCTTATTTTTTGACTTAAAAAGGAGGAACAGAAAAAAAAAAAACATGGCTCCAAACAGAAATTGCAATTTTGCCACTGAATGGAAAGTTTAGGATTATACAGTGTATTGTTTTCCCAGGACTGCCATAAACCAAGTACCACAAACTGGATGACTTAATAAACTGTATTGTCTCATTTATTTGGAGGCTAGAAGTCCCAGATGCAGGGATCTACACAGTGGGTTCCTTCTAAGAGCTGTGAGGGACAATCTGTTCCGTGCCTCTCTCCTAGTTTCTGGGGGTTGCCAGCAGTCAAGGGCATTTCTTGGCTTGTGGGTCCATCACCCCAGTCTCTGCTTCCATTTTCATCTCTCCACCATGCATTCTCCCCAAGTCTCTGAGTCTTCACAGGGCTGTCTTCTTATAAGGACACAAATCATCTTGGATTCGGGGAACTTTTGACTCCAGCATGACCTCTTCTTAACTAATTACATCTGCAATCACCCTATGTCTTCTTTTTTCCTGCTTTTATTTTAGATTCAGAAGGCATATGTGCAAGTTTGTTACATGGGTAAATTGTGTGTCACTGAAGTTTGGATGCAAATGTGAGCATAGTACTAGATAGGTAGTTTTTCTTTTTCTTTCTTTCTTTCTTTGTTTTTTTTTTTTTTTTTTTTGAGACAGAGTTTTACTCTGTCACCCAGGCTGGAATAAAGTGGCATAATTTCGGCTCACTGCAACCTCTGTCTCCTGGGTTCATGCGGTTCTCCTGCCTCAGCCTCCTGAGTAGCTGGGATTACAGGCCCACACCACCACGCTCAGCTAATTTTTGCATTTTTAGTAGATACAGGGTTTCACTATGTTGGCCAGGCTGGTCTTGAACTCCTCACCTCAAGTGATCTGCCCTCCTCTGCCTCCCAAAGTGCTGGTATTACAGGCGTGAGCCACCATACCTAGCCAATAGGTAGTTTTTCAACTCTCATTCCCCTCCCACTCTCCATCTTCTAGTAAGCCTTAATGTGTATTATTCTCATTTTTATGGTCATGTATACTAAATGTTTAGCTCCCACGTACAAGTGAGAACATGCAGTATTTGGTTTTCTGTTCCTGTGTTAATTTGCTTAGGATACTGGCCTTTAGCTGCATCCATGTTGTTTCAAAGGACACGATTTTAAAGACACCATTTCCAAAGAAGATCCCATTATGAGGTACTGGGAGTTAGAATTCTGACATATTTTTGGGAGGACACAATTCAACCCATAACATAGAGTATGCACATTGCAGCCAAGCAAAACTTACAAAATGTTGCTTAATTTCTCCTCCTTTCTTGGAATTCTCATCTTCAGTTTTCAGACGCCTGAAAGCACCACCATGCCAGTTTTGATCTGTTTCTCGTGGGATGTTTCCCCTTCCATGAAGACCAGAGGATCCCAAGGGGCCATAGGAATGGCAGGTTTTCAATGGGCAGAGAGTTCTCTGTAGTGACCGTGTATGTGGTCATGATGGGCACTGTCAGTGGAGAGCTGATGTGGTGTGATCATCAGGAGGTGCGGCTTTGGGGACTGTAGTCTGTGATGCCTCCTCATCTTAGCGTCTCCCATTCTTTGCCCTTCTCTTTCCTTTGCTCTCCCTGGCACCCTTCCTGCCTATCTGTGGCCACCTCCTGTCTTTTCTCCCCATGTTCCTGGACCTCTGTTTGGCACTTAGAGGAAAACTAGTTGTTTGAAATCTCTCTGTGTAGCTCCCCTGCTTCTTCAAAGAAAAGCTGTCACATAAAAGCCACAAGTAATTAAATCTAGAATGTAGACTGCAGCACAGGGCATTGGACCTAGTGTTGGAAGGCATGGCTCTTTTGAATGACTCTGCTAAGAAGGGCCTGAAATGGTAATCATATAAAAAGATAAGTTTCTTGTTTTTTTCTTACTTCACATGAGTTCCACAACTATGCAATCCAAGGCTAGTAGGGTGGTGACTTGAGAACCCACTTCATCACAGTTCTTTCCGAGTAAAACTCAACCTCATTACAAAGGAGAAGAACCGCTTCTTATAGCTGTTGGCAAACAAAATTTTAATGTAGTATCTGATGAAGGCAAGAAAAGAGAGGAGAAAAAAAAACTGTTCTTCAGATCAAATCCTATCAAAATAAGGAGAGTTATTCAAAGATACCCAGACCTTCTCTGCTGACTCCTTTATGGTGGGCAATGGGACCACAGTTGACCGAAGACCACTCCTCATTAGCTGGGCATCCGCTGCATGAGGGGAGGCTGAGGCACATACTGGAAAGGACTGATCATCCACTTACACCCTGATTGGTCCAGGCCTGTCACCCATGATGGGAAGGGACATCCCCTACTGCCCGGGAGCTCAGTTGAGCCTGCTCTCCTGCACAGTGCCTCGCCCTGTGCCAGTGCCGTGTGTGTGGCAGTGACCCTGGGGGTGAGGGGCCCTGGTGGCTGGTGACTGTTATTCCTCTCCCAGCCATGGCTCCTTGCACAACAGTATTTGAAACAATCCACAAAAGGTATTTGGCCAGGAACAACCAACATTTGCTCCAAATGTGTGATTGTCTGTTTGAAATGAGGACAGAGTGGTAGAATCTTTAAGCCCATGAGCTTTGGTGTTAGACTGTTGGGCTTCAAATCCTACCTCATTGTCCCCAGGATTAAACAGGTGAATTGTAACATCTAGGTCAAAGGACTTATCAGAACATTATACAGCATAACATGTCAAGAGGCATCAAACATATTTTAGATGATGGCTGAAACATTATGAACACTCAGTAAATGTGAACTCTTTATGTTTTATATATATGTATGATATATTTCCCCCTTCCCCCCAGGTGGGTATAAACAATGAAGAGTAATGATTAAGAGCACAGCTGGGGTTGAATCCTAGCTCCACCTCCTGTAGCTGTGTGACTCCTCTATGCCTCAGTTTCCTCATCTTGAAGATGTGGACAGTGCTGATATTAGCTCGTGTGGCTGTTTTGAGGAGCAAATGGGCCAAACCATGCACAGCATTTAGGACAGAGCCTGGCACATGGTGAGTCTGGTAAATCATGGTTATTAACATTATGATCATCATCATAATTATTACAACAAATTCAGAGGAGAGGTCAAGATGGGCAACGAAGCCTTTTTTTCCTCATTTCTCTGTTCAAACAACATTACTTGGGTGAATGAGGCATCGTGATGACTTACATACATTATATAATTTAATTGTCACTCAAGTCTGATGATTGGCTGTTTCATTTTATTTTAGAGATGAGAAAAGAAAGATTCAGGCATTTGGGGCCATTTCACCATGTCGCTAAGTAGCAAGGCTGGAAATCAACTGCAGACAGCCCTGACCCAGGGCCACCTGAGCCCACTGTGCCTTGCCCCTCCCCTGTAATCTTGGTCCCCACTGTGACTAAAGGAGGAGCCCCAGGCTCATCATAGCTCTGCGTCCTCATCTGACCACACTTCTTGTCTCTGGCAACAAATATGCCTGAAGACTAAAAGACACTGTCCCCTTGGGTCACAATAAAATCATGTGATTCAGCAGCCACATCTGCGGGGAGCATTAGTCATCAGAAGCACATGGCTCCCATGTCCCCTGTAGAGTCGAGAATAATATATTTTGGTGTGGAAATCTAGGGTCTGTGAGAGTCACAGCTTGCAAAGCAAAGCCCCAGGACTTGACTTCACAGTCTGGGCACTTTTAGTGGTGGAAGGTGCCATGGAGAGCTGAGCAGTTACAAGGAGAGAATGATAGATGCCCTGGGTCATTTCAAGCAGGGGTCCAGGAAGACCATGTCCAGGCACATGAGGGGGCCCAGTAATCCCACAATCTTGAACAACTTGGGGATTGAGTGCAATATTGTAACATGGAGGCTGATGGCATTGACTGTAAATAGATGAGCTTTCAGAAATGCTCAGACATTTACGACACCTCTGCTACTTCGCAGGTTCTTGGGAGGAGTTGAGGATGCAGAGTCTTGTGAGACATGGTTCCTGTTGCTAAGAAGCTTATGAGTTAGATGAGAGGCTAAAGTGTATAGGTACAATTTATAACCGTTAGAAGGCTAAGTGAGATGTGTGCACAGGTCTCTGTGGCCACATGGGTGGGTAAGCAAGGTTGATACCTCCACTGAAGTGTGGGAAAAAAGCACAAATGCACATGGTCATGTGGCAGAGATAGAGCAGCTTAACCCTAACCTTCATGAAACCTTTATTAACATTGTGAACAGGTTCACAATGTTAAAACTGAAACTGGTAATTTCTAAGCATAAAGCTGAAACTGGTAATTTCTAAGCATAAAGCTTTTTCTTCTTCTCTTTTTTAAACTAGTGCAGACTGTCCTTGTATTACATAGCTAGTCCAGAAGTCTGATTACAGACTTGGCTAGACAATTGATTCTAAATAAATAATTTTAGCCTATATTATACCTTCATACTGATTTAATTATTTCTCCAAGCCTCTAGCTACATGTATATCCCTACTGATGACTTGGTATATTTGCTTATCAAATAGAAACTTTCTCTCATGGCAATGTTCTCTCCCTTCCCTGAAAACGTTACTTCTCCAGGAAAAGGCTAACCCCACTCTTGGGCAGGGGACTATTACATTCGAGCATGTATTTCAATTTGTTTTCTAATAAAACTGATTTGCGTGATTATCCTGGAAACCAAGTTGTGTTCTTCCTCCTTGAGTAAAATCAAGTTTTCTCATAGTGGCCCAGTTTGCACTTCCTTTCATTTTAATCTACTTTCTACCCATTTGCTGTTTCTTATGTCTTTGCTCTCATTGACTCTTGGGATTGGTTTTCATAGTTTTAAAACAGTGGCTTCATGCTCTCCACAAACATATCAGTGAGGTGAATGTACTAAACAGGCGGCGAAGACATTTGAGTTTTCTCAGAAGTCATAGTTTTGTTCATCTTTTGTCCCAGAGAAATCAAGAAGAGGGATTTGGACACATACTGTGCACAAGAGATGTAGACCTTGATTATTTTGAGATCATAATGTTGAAGGGAAACTTACCACACAAAGTAATGTTAGAGAAATATATTAAATCAGATTCTAATCTGTGCATAACAAAGTGTAAAGCTTAGAAAGGCTTAGAGAAAAGATACCAAGATCAGCTATGTAGTTCAGGGATCCCACGGGCATGGAGGGTGAGCCAGATTGCAAAACAGAGACTGTGAACGGGTGAAGACCATTATCTACAGAGAAGCCAGAATGAAGATTTCCAGGCCCCATCCCCAGAGAGTCAGTCAGGAAGTCAGGCCCAGGGCCTGGGAATCTGCATTTTAACAACTGCCCCATGCCCTTCTTATGTAGGTGGACCATAGACAATATTTTGATAAATACAACCTTACAGGGTAGTTGAAGGGTTTCTGTAGATAAATAAGGGGCAGCATTTTGATGTTGAAAACAAACACCCTGCTGGAAAGTCAATAGACCCTTGGCAGTTGCTCATGGCAGAAAGTAGCTCATGGAACCCTCCAGGTTACTGAGCCAGAGTCTTCAGGGGCTCTTGGAAAAACAATTTTAGTATGGCATAACCGCGGAATACCTTTCTCCAAGAAGCTAAAACAACCTTTGTCAACCACGGCCCTGTGAGTCTGGCAGATTATGTTTGGGAAGAGAATGAAGACAAGTTGCTCTTTCCCCATTTGACGAAGAGGAAGTGGCGGTGCCAGAGAGGCCATCTTTGCCAACTGTTAGTGATAGACATGATATCTACGATGGGACTCCAAGGGCACTCTGTGGCAGGAGCGGGGTGCTGCTGTGGGCAGGGGCATGGTTGAATAGGGAGCAACAGGTCTTCTAGTGAGGAAGTGGCTGGGAGCTGCTGCCTAGGGCAGCATGCCTCAGCCAGTACCCAGAGTGACCGCGGGAAGTTCTTACTACCCGGACCACATGTGCAGCTCAGAGGTACAGGTTGCCAGTGCAGGGGTGGAACTGGGCATCCCTTACACCTGCCTGTACTGGCTTTCTGCCTCTCTGATTCCAGAAAAGCCTTGAAGATGTGCTTCAGTAAGTGACCCAGAGGTGTACACATTCATGGTGTGTGTTTTCTATGTGCGTGAGTTAGAGATGGCATATCAGAGTCATGAGAAAGAGAAAGAAATAAGGTAATTCTGAAGCATGAGATCATTACCCTTAGTGAACCAGGGCAAAAAAGAAAATATGCTGGGTTATCTAATTTTTGTTAAGAAGAAGGAGAAGAAGGAGGAGGGAGGGAGAAAGAGGAGGAGGAGACAAATTTTTAAGAAAATCTACATTTCCATGGCACAATGGTTTTTAAGTAGCCTGGCCTTTTGTTATAAAGATACTATAGTCTCCTTGTAGAAAATTTTAAGATGGCATGAAAAGATAAATAAGAAAAAGCAGAAAACGTCACTGATCCTATTACCCACTGTTAAACAGAGTTCACATTTTATTCGATTTTTAACAACTCTTTTCATGTTTCTATTTTTATCCTTTTATTATGGTAAATTGCAGACTTACACAAAAGTAGGGAGCAGAGTAGCGATCTCCCATGTATCCAGCACAGCTTCGGCAATGGTCCGTGCTCTGCTGTACTTTAATCGCTTTTCAGCTTCGAACTCCACGTGAAGATGTACCTCTTGTTTTCTCAGTGCATGTACTATTTTGAGTTTACTTTTATTCCTATGTCATTTAAAAGTACCTGTAAACAAAATCTGTAATGTTGTACATAATTTCATGGTGTGATTGGTACTCATCTTTTTTGTTCTTGAGACGGAGTCTCACTCCATCGCCCAGGCTGGAGGGCAATGGCACAATCTCAGCTCACTGCAACCTCCGCTTCCCAGGTTCAAGCAATTCTCCTGCCTCAGCCTCCTGAGTAGCTTGGATTACAGGCACCTGCCACCACGCCCAGGTAATTTTTGTATTTTTAGTAGAGACAGGGTTTCACCTTGTTGCTCAGGCTGGTCTCTATCTCCTGACATCAGGCGATCCACCGCCTCGGCCTCCCAAAGTGCTGGGATTACAGTCATGAGCCACTGCGCCCGGCTGGTACTCAATTTTAAAGAGAAGTTATCATCCAAATGTGATACTGATAGCTTTTTGACAATTGATCTCGCAGTGGGTTTACAGCAAATACAGAAGCCACCTCTGGGAGACCTTTCTCAAAACATCCTTGTTAAAGTTAAAGAGTAGGACATTCAAATGTCACCTGGTGGAAGGGGCTCTGCACATGCCCCCCAGGTTAGCTCAGCAGTGTCCAGTTCACCCAACTCTCCATGGGTCTGAGAGTCAGGCTTCCATATCGCATCCCTGCACCTGCTTCTTTCTGGGCTTGTGTTGTGGAGCCTGGTGCTTGCCTTAAATAGCTGCAAAGATTCTTTATGCTTCCTATGATAGCTGCTTCTTGCAAGTAATTTTATTGGAGAGGTGAACCCATCATCCACCTCCATATGCTTATGAGATTACAACATTGCAGTTTTGTCTCTTGGAAGAGAAAATTCACAGGGAAGGCAGACCTTGGTAGCCACAGCTCTCATATGAAAGAAGCAAGGGCTCAGAGTTCAGCTCTCTCTCACCTCCCAGTGTTCTGTTCCAGTGTGCCTGGTTTTGGTATCATCTGATACAGTTAGGGACAGGAAGCTGCATATAAAATAGGGGCTCTGCTGTTGGATTTTCTTTTTCAGGATTGCAATCATGAAGTATCTACTTCATAGTAATTCCTGAGGGCTACTCTATACTGTATATTTTAAGTGCTGTCACTATGTGCTGATAAATTGTACTAATATCCTCATCATCCACAAAACATTTTGGCCACTTACTTGCATAAATTATGATATCAAGTCTGTCCTGGGACTAAAGTCTTTAACAGCAATTCAGATATTTGGCTATTAAGTTGCCCACAGTATTGCATGTGCTCAAGATACAGATACAAGTCTTATAAATCTAGGAAGCAGGACTGCCAGCAAAATAAGCAATTGTCAGGGTGCTTTCCATTTGACATGGAAAATAAGAAGAACTCTGATGACCTCAAACAGGAAGTAGGAAAGAGCTGTCCCTGTGCTTTAGGCAGGTTCAGAGATGACAGGGGATAGCAACTCTTAGGTTTTCTTCTCAGCCATCCCATCAGGTGTCCAGAAGATATCCTTGCATCTAGTAAAGTGTTTCTGCAGGTTGCTGGGATGTCCCATGTGGTTGACACTGGGGAAGTTGATTGAGGTTGGTGGAAGCTGGCAGGCATTTGCCACTGGAGGAGACAAAGCTCTGAGGAGGAAAAAAAGGTAGTGAAGGGAGACAGGACAGAGCAGAGAAACTGGGTTGGCAGTGGCTTGTTGAAGGTGTCCAGCACAACACGCTGTTTTTGGCCACTGTCAATCTAAATTGTTCATGCCATACTGAGGTTGTATGTGGAACCACTGCCTCATTTCATCAAAGTGATTCGATTGCATTTATTTCTTATTTTACAAAGAAGCCTTCCTAAAGGCATATATGTAATGGTGGGGGTTTTATTGGTCCTCTCTTGCACAGACTTGTGTGTAGAATACCTTTGTTTTCCAAAGAACCTGGTAGTTACCTAAAGCCATCCCATATTATAAAGCACTAAAACAGATAATGACTATAATGACAATAAACAGCTGAAGTCTTCCTAGACAAAACCTGATGCGGGGACTGCAGCTGCAATCTAGAATCCCAGTGGGAAAGAAAGTGCTCCCTTGTGTGGGTTTATGAATAATTTTATACCAGAGAGCTCTGCTTCTCACGTCTTGCCGCTGCAGAGGTCAGGAGTTCAAGACCAGCGTGGCCAACTCAGTGAAAACCCCGTCTCTACTAAAAATACAACAATTAGCTGGGTATGGTGGTGGACGCCTGTAATCCCAGCTACTCGGGAGGCTGAGGCAGGAGAATCGCTTAAGCCCGGGAGGCCGAGGTTGCAATGAGCCGAGATCATGCCATTGCACTCCAACCTGGGCGACAAAGTGAGACTCCATCTCTAAAAAAATTTTTAAAAAAGGAGTAAATAAAGTGAATAGTGTGATTCAGGGCCAGGTCCACAGAAGGTGGTCTTAGAAGACTTGAATTTCAATTCTGACTTACACTGCTCCTCTTTGTGCTTCGGGAAGATACCTGACCTCTTGGCCTCAGTTTTCTCATCTATAAAATGGAAGAGCTGATTCCATCTGGACATTCAAGTCTCTTCATGTTAGGAGATTTTTAACTCCCCCAGAATGATTAGAAAAGCAATTTGAGTTTAAGGCCCACAGGAGTAATAAAAGCAAGCATATGGTGAATTATTCAGGCCACACAGAACCCAAGCCTTTCAATCAGCATGATATGAAGACAAAGGACATTTTGTCCTTATATTTGGCAGCCTAACTTTGTTCACTAGCTTCTACGAATGACAGCAGCAGGCTCATTCATCTTGCAGAGACCTTATCCAGGTGGACAGATGTTAAATAGCATGCCCTCTGTGGTTAGATATATTGCCTCATCATTGGATAGATTAGGTCAAAGCAATACAACAGATAAGAAATGCTTGGGCTCCATGCACTGTTTAAAAAACCTTTCAGCAGCAGATAGCTGCTCTTCACTCAGCCTTTCACTTCTTGCCTCTGGAGTTAATGCACTTGGACCACCTGCTTCTGCAGGTAGGTGGTTATGGGTTCTGAAGAGGCTACACCAGTCTGATGTGGAAGAGTGATATATAGCCACAGGTATATGAAAATTAAAGAAATTCCATGAGTGATATCTGATTCCGTCATTTGACAGGTGAGGGAGCTCTTGGTCGTGATGACATCAATCTTGTCACCATCAACTTCAGGTGACTTGGCGAGGCTGAGGTGGGCTTGGGCAACCTGAAAGCAGACAGAGCCGTCACCCCTGCACCTAATCTCCACCAGTTGTACTCTTCTAAGATATAGCCAGGCTTCCTGACCGGGGATGGGGAGGGCTGGTATGTTTGAGTTCCCACTATGCACGTTGTGTAGGAGCTCTGCCTCTCCAACCATTTCATTTAATCTTTACCATACGCAGCCTTGTGAAGAGCATAGGATATGCCCTTAAAGGATGAGGAGGACTTTGGTGTTGGAAAGAGTGAGAGGAAATTACAGATCCTCAATTCAGCAGATATTTATTTTGCACCTACTATGTACTAGACCCTGTGTTAGGTCCTAGGGATTCAAGAGCAAGCAGCCTGGCTCTCAAAAGCCTCACAAAACAGTGTTGATGGCGATGATGACAATGGCAATGATGGCCCATAAAAAGCCCAGGACTTAAATGGCAGAATGAATTAGTGGCCAATTGGGGCTTGGCCTTGGTCTCTTCTCCATGTCATGCTACTCCCACTGCAAGGCCTGTGGCTCCCCAGCCCACATCCCTTGTAGGGACTTTCGGATTCACCCATGTGGAGTATGCTGGGGGTCATTGCTTTCTAGAAACCTAAACTGCCAGAATCAACTCTTCTTCTGGCCCTCCTGGGAGAAGGCAAGGTGCACAACTGAAGACTGAGAATTTCCAAATAGAGTGATGTTATATTTTCGTCATTGTACCTGTGTGAAACTGAATTTTTAAAATAATGACCATGATTTTACTTAATACACTGAAACAAGTGGGAAATGTGAGCTCCCTTCACATCGTACTGCCAACTATGATAATTGATAGTCATTATTACTATTATTGAATAATAATAGGCAACATTCATTGGGTACTTGGTGACAAGCATTGTCTTAGCATGTTTAATGCATTAATAAATCTAATCCTCATGACAAATCTACTAGGTAATCTTGTTTTCCTCATTTTGAAAGTGAAGAAACTAAAGCATAGATCAGTTCATTTTTATCCTCCTAACGCACACACTTGGGGAGTGTCTGAGTTTTTACCTTCTAATTTTGAAATAACTAAAGATTGATGGGAAGATACAGAAAGAGCAGAAAGAAATACTGTGTATGCCTCATTCAGTTTCTCCCACTGGTAACGTTGTACATAACTATAGTACAATATCACAACCAGGAAATTGACTTGGGTACGATCCATAGACTTTATTAAGATTTCATCAGTTATGTGTGTGTGTGTGTGTGTGTGTGTGTGTGTGTGTGTGTGTGTGTGCATTTCATAATCAAGACATGGAACAGATCCTTTGGCACTAAGGTCAACCTCATGCTGCCCCTTCACAGTCACGCTCACTCCCTTTTCTCTGCCACCTCTAACCCTATGCGATCACTAATCTCTTCCTCCTCTCTATAATTCTGTTATTTAGAGAATGCTATGCACATGAAATCATACAGTATTTAATTGTTGGGGTCGCCCCATGTTGGGTGCCCCTGTTGGAGTCATGGGGTTTGTCCTGCTTTGCCAGTTCGGCTGAGGGTCTGTGGCCACTTACAGACTCCCTGGAGAGTGCTGTAAAGAGATAGTAGCTGCTGACCCTCCCCAGCCAGTGAGACTTGCATTTATTTAGTAAAGTTTAATTGACAAAGGCGTGAGTCAGCACCACTAGAGGATTAAAGGACAGGTTTTGAGGCCCAAAGCAAACACCATTAGTGGGTAATATCCCTGGCGGACCTACCCCGAGAGGGTCATCCACCTCAAAGGTTAGTTTTAAGACCATATGAGTAAACAAACTAACTATATAAACTACTCACATTCCTTTGTATTAGCATTATAATCTCTCTGGCTCCTGCAAAGAGACTCTGATTGCCTTCAGCCAAGAACTATAGAAAAAAATCTTTGGTTTTTTCTCTTCCAAAAGAGTTTGAGACTATATTCTGTAATTTTCTCTACTATTTTTCCCTTAATATTTTTGCCACCACCCTGAGTTAATGCCCACACTTAATCTTCTGAGATTGGCTTCTTTCACTCAGCAGAAGGCCCTGGAGATTCATCCAAGTCATGTGGTGCAGGCTCTTTGCTTTTTCTTGCTGAGTGGGATTCCACAGCACGGATGTGCCACAGTTTGTTTTACTGTCTACACATTGGAGAATATCCATGTTGTCTTCAGTGTTGGCTGTTATGAGTAAAGTTGCTATGAACATTCATGTACAGGTCTTTGTGTGGACAGAATTCCTCTTTTCTCTGGGGAAAAAAAAATGCCCAGGAATGCAATTTCTGGGTTGTATAGTAAGTGTATGTTTAATTTTTTAAGAAACTGCCAAACTGTTTTCCAAAGCGGTGGCACTATTTTACATTCCCAATAGAGTGTGTGAATGATCTCATTTCTCTGCATCCTTGAGAGCATTTGATGTCATTGCTATTTTTTATTTTAATGTTCTAGTAGGTATGTAGTAATATCGCACCATGTTTTTAATTTGCATTTTACTAATGGCTGATGATATTGAACTTTATTGTGGTTGTTGTTGTTCTTGTTGTTGTTGTTGAGACAGAGTCTCCCTCTGTCACCCAGGCTGGAGTACAGTGATGCAACCTCACTGCAACCTCCACCTTCCAGGCTCAAGCGATTCTAGTGCCTCAGCTGCCTGAGTTGTTGGGACCACAAGCTTGTGCCACCATGCTTAACTAATTTTTTTTAAATTTTTAGTAGAGTGGGGGTTTTACCATGTTGACCAGGCTGATCTCAAACTCCTGGCCTAAAGCAGTTGCCCACCTCAGCCTTCCAAAGTGCTGGGTTTACAGGCGTGAGCCACCATGCCCAGCCATGATGTTGAACATCTTTTCATGTGCCCATTTGCCATTTAAATATCCTCTTTGGTGAACTGTCCTATCAGTCCATGTCTTTTGTCCATTTTGTAATTGATTTTTAGATTTTTTTTAACTGTGCAGTTTGAGAGTTTTTTTGTGTATTCTGGATATGAGTCTTTTGTCAGATACATCTTTTTTTTTTTTATTACTGACTATATGCAAGGCACTGACATTGCACTTGAGGATTTGGCGATGAACAAACATCATTGTTCCTGCCCATACAGAGTTTATTCTCTGGTGGGGATTTTTAGCTATGGTCATAAAAATCTCTGTTAGAGATTTTTAGCTATGGTCATAAAGGACTGTGAGGAAGAACTGTGGGTGCTATGAGAACAGATGGTGGCAGGAGGGACTTGGGGAACCCTGGAGCTGAACCAAGCTCTGAAAGAGCAGGAGATGACCAGGAGTAGGCTCATGCCTGGTGTGTGCCAGGGGCAGGTGGGAGTACCCTTCCTTCAGCCCTCCACGTGGCTGTACATCAGCCCCTGCTCTTACTAGAAGCCCATTTTTCATCCCTGATAAGAAAATGCACAAAGCACAATAAAGAAATCACAGAACTCTGTATTCATCTCTGAGATCAAGTCCTTCCCCACCACCCCTCCTCTGTCTCTCAACAATCAGAAAGTACATTTTAAATTTTTTGCCATCATGAAATTTGTCACCCTAAGATTAAAAAAAAATTAAGCCAAAAGAAGTACAGTTTGTTTCCTTTATTACATGATTCTTGATTGAGTTCGGGAACAAGTACCTCATTATAGGAGAAAGGTGGCAACTTCATGTACAATAGAATTGGATTCATAAATAATGTCCTCCATACAAATTTAATTTTGAAAAATTGAGTAATTTCATGAAACATCTACAATCAATTTCTATTTGTGCAGTACCTCCACAGAAGCACAGCAGGAAGCAAGAGTATAAAACATGAAAAATTATGTCTCTGATGCATTCTGTTTCTTTACATTTATCCTATCTTTTACAGATAGAATTACCCCAAGTGTTTTCTCTATTATGTTTCTTAATTTGCATATGAAGTTTAATGTTGTAGACTTCCCGCTTTCCGTGCTAACAATCATTACCAGCTAGCTCCTTTGGAAGCCACTTCATCAACAGAATTTAAGATGATCAGTGTCCAATATACATAACTTCAGATTAAAGTGAAATCTCCCACTGGTGTCCTCACTGTAAAAGCAATAAATAGGGCCCATTTCTCTCAATCAAAATTGTAGAAGCAAGTAAAAGAGCCCCACTAGGTGGAGTATCTGAATGTGTGGGGGTTTCCTTTAGATTTGGAATCAATCAATCAAGCTCAAATCAATTTGAGCTTCCTGAACTGAACTAAGACCGCATGGCCTGACACCAAGATACAATATTCTAATCAAGACTGCCAGAAAGCTCAGGAACTAGGAACAAGGGCATTTGATTTTTATTCTCTGTTGCCGCAACCACACCCTGCTTTTTCCCTCCTCTCTGGCTTTGTTTAGGCTATGTTTCTCCTCTGTGCTGTCATTAGGAGAAATTAGACCAAGATGAAGTGCATAGGTGCTTAGTGCCAGCAAGGTATTCTCTTCCCTCATGTTAGGGTTCCAAAAGCTACTCAGCTCTTCTGTTTTGTTCTCCTAACCTCACCATAATATGAATATTCCTACACTGCTGCCTCTGTAACATTAGGGCTAAAACCCAAGAAAAGCAACAAGTGTTTTGAAAGTGTTACAGAACTGGACTGGGGTCCACTTACCCCACAGAGTAAGACTAGATATCCATACTGAGGTTTGCAGCAGTAGAAAGAAAGGTGTTTATTTGCAATGTGCCAAGCAAGGAGGACCAGGCAGGTAATATTCAAATCCTGACCTACCTGATGGCTTGCAAGTCAGAGTTTTTATAGAGATGGGTAAGTTTTAGGAAAGCAGAAACCACAGGCAAAGTTGCAAATCAGTACATGGAGGTTACACATTGGTTCTGGCCTAAAAGAATGAAATAACTTGAAGTGAGGGCTTACAGGTCAAAGATTTTCTGATTCATAATTGGTTAAGGAAGAGAAGCTTTCTTTAAAAATGTGGGGTCAGTAGGCTGGGCGAGGTGGCTCATGCCTATAATCCCAGCACTTTGGGAGGCCAACGCGGGCGGTTCATGAGGTCAGGAGTTGAAGACCAGTCTAGCCAACATGGTGAAATCCCGTCTCTACTGAAAATACAAAAATTAGCTGTGCATGGAGGTGCATGCCTGTAATCCCAGCTACTCAGGAGGCTGAAGCAGGAGAATTGCTTGAACCAGGACCCAGGAGGGAGAAGTTGCAGTAAGCCAAGATTGTGCCACTGCACTCCAGCCTGGGCTACAGAGCGATACTCTATCTCAAAAGAAAATTAGAGTCAGTACAAAAGAATGCTGTCTCTGGCTCAGGGATGTAACTCCCTCCAGACCCTCAGGAAGAAATTTGGAACCAAGCACGGCAATCAGAGTTCCATCCTCAGTTCCCTCTTAGCTGAGGTTTACAGGCTGGTGGATGTCTTCAGTGGGGGTCTAGGATTTTGAAAAGCTACCCAGAGACATGTGTTAAGATATTATCTTTATTTCTATAGGAAAACCAAACATCCCATAATTCTAACTTCCTTGGTTATTCTTTTAAGCTACTATTATCTTCTTGTTTATCAAGTTGCTTATTTCTCAGGGCTAGCTAGGTGCCTGGAATTTCCTTTGAAGGAAATCAAGCTTTACCTTTATTTCCATGCTGGGGTGGGGGGCCCCTTAAGAGGGATCCCTGCTCCATCTCAAAAGTGTAAAGTGTCATATGAAAGGCTACTAATGACGCTGATGTTCTGGAGGTGAGGTCTGCTCAATGGCACTTAAAAGACAGAAAGAATTCACTGTGAATTCATCAAAGTTTCTTTCCTAGGAAATCAGTGAGACCTCTCAGTGGCATATGACGTCATATCTTCTGATTCCAGATGAGCTTCTTCCTTCTGAAATAATAACATTTACTAAACAGCACACATTAGAGTTTAAACAGAAAAATTAAACAGAGCAAAACTTTTCACGTAGCTTCCATTTGTGCTCCATGTGGATTCTTTTTGTAATGCAGATTAAATATTGCATAAATTGTGCAGTCACTTCTGCTTTTATCTGATCTTATTTTTATTGAATCTTTAGTTGAAGAATCTACCAACTATTTCTAAATTTAGAGATATTTAAATCTTTATTTTCTTAACATGCCATGTAAGTGTGCAGTAGTCTTATGACCATTAAGAAAAAGTTCCACTTTGATTCTTGGAGCCACTTGAGACCCACACAGTTCTTTCTCCATCTAGTTCTAATTACAATCATTGGTGCATGATGTAAGTTAGTGAGAGTACATTTTCAGCACAGCCTTTCAGCAATCCGCCTTTCTTTAGACATTCTGGGGATGCTTTATTGGAACATTTAAAATGACCATGTTGGATAATTCTCTAAGCTAAAATCACATCACACATAAAAGTATAAGACAGAGAATGCTGGAACCACAGCTGCCCACCAATCTTTATGTGGGTGCAGAAGACTCTGGGAAAGCTCTTGGTCCTGCCTGCAGAAACTTCTTGCAGAATCAGACAAGCATTCTTGGCGTACCTTTTAAGTGTTTCCTTTTTGGTATAACAGGAAGTTTAAGATTGAAGGCTCTGGGGCCAGGCTGTGTGGGTGAAAATTCTGCTATCGCTGCTTTCTAGCTGTGCAATCTTGGGCAACTTAAGGTCTCTGGACCTTAGTACCCTGGTCTTTGAAATGGGTATAATAATAATAGCACTAGGCTCTTAAGATTGCTGGGAAGAGAAAATGAGTTAAATCATGTAGAGTACTTCAAACACAATATATGTGCAGTCATGTTAGCTATTATTCTTACATTCTGCCCTTGTTAGTCTTTTTTGTATTTCTTTTCATTTAATTTTTATTTTTATAAAATGATACATGTATCTTTCTTTTAAAATTTTTGAATAACTCTTTGAGGATTTTAGGTTTTACTCAACTTCTTTCCACCCCAGGTTCCCACTTATGTGAGGCGCCACATTCAACCCTCTTCTTCATTTTTCTTGTTAATTACTTTTATAAATGTTTATTCTGCATGTTCTTCCAATCTTTTTTTTTTTTTTTGAGACGCAGTTTCGCTGTTGTTACCCAGACTGGAGTGCAGTGGCGCAATCTCGGCTCACCACAACCTCCGCCTCCTGGGTTCAAGCAATTCTCCTGCCTCAGTCTCCCGAGTAGCTGGGATTACAGGCGCGCACCACCATGCCCAGCTAATTTTTGTATTTTTAGTAGAGACGGGGTTTCACCTTGTTGACCAGGATGGTCTCGATCTCTTGACGTGATCCACCCGCCTCGGCCTCCCAAAGTGCTGGGATTATAGCCATGAGCCACCGCGCCCGGCCTGTTCTTCCAATTTTTAACATGGTGGTTTAGTTTCCAAATGTAGAAAACAAAGATTTATCTCTCATGCTTTCTGCATCAATATCTAGATGTTTTATGAGCTTGACTGTAGCATATATGTATATGTATGTATTGTATGTTGTTATGTATTATATATTATTATAGCCAAGCTAATAAAATATACATGTGTATATGTATATCTGTTTTAGGCATTTTATATATTATGAGTATATTTTTTCTCTTTAACTTTTTCTCTTGCAGTTTTTAATTGAATAATTATAACATTTGCTTATTTTTGTATTTATATATTCCTGAGCCCATACTCTTCAACAGATGAAAATCTCCCCTTGATGAGTTCAAACATCTAGATCATCTATTTCTTTTACATTTTTATTTCTTTGCAGACATTCCTCCTGGAGCCTTCTGTTCTGCTCCAACATGGATTGATTACTTCCCAGACTTTCTGTGATATTCCTTCATCATCCTCCTGGGAATTTCCTTCAGTTCTCCTCTATATTGGGCCCTCTGTTTTCTCATCTCATTCTTTCTTTTTTTGTCTGTTCTTTCTGATTTTATTGAGCCACATCCTTCATTAGCAACTTAAGAAATGATGCAAGAGGCCAGGCACACTCACGCTTGTAATCTGCACTTTTGGAAGCCGAGGTGGGCGGATCACCTGCCTGAGTTTGAGAACAGCCTGGCCAACATGGCAAAACCCTATCTCTACCAAAAATACAAAAAAATTAGCCGTGCGTAGTGGTGCATGCCTGTAATCTCAGCTACTTGGGAGGCTGAGGCATGAGAATCACTTGATCTGGGAGACAGGTTGCATTGAGCCAAGATCGCACCACTGCGATCTCCCAGCCTGGGAGACAGAGTGAGACTCCATCTTAGAAAAAAGAAGAAATAAAAAGAAATGATGCAAAATTGGCACAAATTTGTGACCTTGTATATTTGAAAATGCCTTTCTACTGACCTTTTCTTGACTGAAATTTGCTGAGTATGGAATTCTAAGTATCCATTTATTTTCTTTCTGGATTTTGAATGTACTTCTCCGTTCTATTCTAGTTATATTGCAGTGTTGCTAAAGAGAAGTCTGAAGCTTTTTGATTCCCCATCTTTTTATTTTGATCTATCTTTTCTCTCTGAAAGCTTTTAGTGTATTAATTTTGCCTCTGATAATTTGACATCTTACAATAATACGACTCTACTTCGTGACTTTTTAAATGATTTTTGCTGGCCATTTGGTGGAATCCCTCAGTCCAAAATTTCATGTTCTCTCAGATTTGGGAATAATATTACTTTGCTCATTCATTCCCTCCAATTTTTGCTCTTCTCTCTCTCTAGACCATCTATTACTCAGATGTTGGACTTCCTAGATTGATCTTTGAGTCATCTTATATTCGATCTCATGTTTTCCAAATGTCTACCTTTTACGGAGATTTCTCCAAATTTATGTTTTAACCTTTATTTATTTCTTGCCTCCTGATACCATATTTTAATTTTAATGAGTTCTTTTATATTGTTATTTCAGTTTCTTCTCCTCAAAGTCTTGAAGGTTACTAATTATAGAAATAGATTTTAAGTGGCTTTCTGCTTTCTTCATTGATTTTGTTTCTTTGTTTGCTTTTGTCTTAGTTTTATATGCTAGAATATTTCGTCTCGTGTCTATGATTTTTACTGTTCATTCATTTTTAAGTGAAAAATTCACAAGATCTGTGTGGGAGCACTAAGAGCCTGAGTAGTATGTATCAAGCTTCATTTCAGGGTCACGGGCTAGGGATCAGATGGTTTCATTAAAAGACTCCAAAATGTTAGTAACTGGAAATCTTTTCTCTTGTGTTTCTCCAGGAAGCAATCATCCTGGCTCTTGCCTAAAAGGTATGAAACTGGTTGCTACTTTTTAAGGAAATAAATGGGAACAGAGGTCACCACTGGATATGTAAACTTGAACTTAATTCTCTACTTTCAGTTGAACCAATTGTATATGGATATCCCAGAGATCCTGCTTGTCTGCACAGATTCAGACCCTAACTGCTCTGATACAGACTTGCTATCAGTTCCCCTATTTTCAACCCCACCTGTGCCTTTGCCTTAAGAAGTACCTGGAGCTAATCATATTTCTGCTCTTTAGGGGTCCTGTGGCTCAAACATACTTGTCTTCTATCTTAATTCCCTCCCTCCTCACGCTCTTTCCATCCTTCACACAGGCAGACTCAGCTTCTTTTGGTGTCCTAAGTAAGCTGCCATTTGTCCATCTGTTGTTCTACTTCTAAAATTATATTGACATCTCTGTCTCTTATAACTTTTTCTCCCATTCTCTCTGTTCTTGTGCAGTTTTGCCCTTTACTATCCCTTTGCTGTTATCCCTTTACTATGATTTAAGTGAATTTTCCAGAGGAATTGTAAAACTTCTGCCAAGCCTTACCAGACATTTCTCCTTAATTTTCAAAAGAAGATTCCAACCCTTTGATTGCCAAACCAGTGCAGTAGAGTTGATCAAGAGGCAGCAGATCATGGTGGTGGAGAGCAAAGTTCTCCAAGAATGGAGACATGATCCACTGGCATTAGAAAGACATTAAAATTTTCATGTATATTTTAATCTAAAAATATAAAGAATGTAGATTCCCACTGTTAACATTCTAAACTTTCATGTTTGATGCTGGATTCATCCATTTGTCAAGATGGTCACAGATCACACATAGTGCCCTGGACTTTCTGGTACCAGAGGAGTATAGGGAACTCCCTAACATAGCAAACTGGACTGTGGGGCTGCATCCATTCTCTTCCAGAATGTTGGAATACATTGCCTTTTGGTAGTGCTTCAACATAGATTGATCTGGCTAAGTTCATAAAAACAAGACTAAAATAATATAATATTTACATGCTTTAAAATGACAGTTTCTATGAAAATTTTTTTGTTTCATAATTACATTTTCTGTTTGTATTATGGCAAAATCCTCAGAAACGTTGACTTTAAGGATATTATACATTTATGCTTTTCTTTTGCAAAAAGTCAAGCAATATAACCTGTGGCCTTCTCTGTTACAATAGAGGCTAGCAGAATGTGGTACTAAGCAAATATTACACACAAAGAAACAAACGTATTCTATCCCTTCAAGGAAAAGATGATGTTTTCATGAGTGAGAAAATAACATATTTTAAAAGGAAACTGGTGATCTGTAGAGAACATTTTGAAACTGCATGTTTTAAAATATTTCTAGTATTATATGGATATTTTCACTGAAAACAGTGTGCTACGTGTTAAAACTCATACCTACACTCTTTTTTAGAAATCAGTAGCAAATTTTCTAACCAGTTTAAAGATGTTCCTGAAATGAAGAGTTTTAGTAGGTTTTGAATCCATTCATAAAACATATGTAAATATCTTTACCTTCTAATTAGTTTGCAACTGAGCTCAAGAAAAATTGAAATTTACTAGCTGGGCTATCACAAAAATCTTTTGACTAATTGGTAGATGAGATTGAAAAAAAGATTATCATTATTTAATAAGAGACTCAGATATACATATTGCATTTTGATCCACATATTTTTGTATAGAATATTTTTAGTCAAAAGTATCTGTGTCAAAGGAAACAAGTTATATCCAGATCTTTGGATCACTGTATCATAAACTAGCAAACCAAGCTTTTAAAAAAATGATGTGTTATTCATAATACTAGTGACAGCAGAGGATTGTGCTAGTAATACAGAAAAAAGTTAAGTATTATTTTATTTCCTCTTTAGCTTTTTCATCCTTTAAAATATATACGTTTTAGCAGTTTCATGATGGACATAATAGTATTCATTAATATATAATTTATGTAAAAGTGATTCACATGTACTGGAAGTGTATGCTCAAATTTTATTTTAGTGTTTGGAGTGTGTGAATTTAAGAAAACACAAAGACGGAGCTTACAGCCCAGGATTTAGAGTAAACTGACCTTGATTTAATCTCAGTTTTGTTACTTAGCAATGTGAACATGGGAAAATTCACATCCAATCTTCTATTTCTTCAATGGTTTCTTTAACCTAAATAATATTCAGAGGGTGGGAGAAAAAATGGGATGATGTTAGTCAAAGGATACTCACTTTGAGTTGTAAAATCAGTAACTTCTAGAGACCTAATATACAGCATGGTGACTGTACTTAATAATAATGTATTGCATTCTTGGATTTTGCTAAGGGAGTAGATCTTAGGTATTCTCATGATACACACACAAAGGTAACTCTGTGAGGTGATGGATATGCTAATTGGCTTGACTGCAGTAATCATTTTACAATGTACGCATATATCAAAACATTACACTGTATAGCTTGAATATGCACATTTTAAAATTTGTCAGTTACACCTCCACAGAGCTGAAAAAATACTCAAGCATCAAAAATATATATACAATATGTGTAAACCGTTTAATTAAATACCTAGAAAATAGTAACTGTGAAATAACTGGCATCTACTATGAAGGTGTGTATAAAACGGGAATGAAAATTCTGTTGATAGTGATGATGGTGATGCAGCCTGCAAATCTGCCGTTATGTAGTGGAAGGGTACATCTGTATTCCACATCCTTTCCGAAGCTAGCATTGTGAACTCTCCAAGGCCCCACTTTTATTAAAATTATGTTCCTGTTGAACTTTCCGAAGAGAGACTGCAAATATGTGCAGTGAGTCCCATTTCCATCCCTGTAGTAGTGTCAGTAACTGTGCCCTTCTTCCTAAGGCTGGACTCCTGGCATAGCCCCAGCACCCTGCAGAACCACAGCCACAGGGAGCAGAAGAGTTGGAACCTGGCTGCTGATTCAGACTTAGAGAGTGTTCAGTTACTCCTTTGCTCTTGGATTACTCTCTCCTGTCAAAAGCTATGAACTTTGCCAGCTCATTGGGCCCCTCATCCTATGGTGTTAAGGAAACCTTATGCTGATTTGTTTTTACTTATGACCTTTATAAGTATTTTAACTAATCTATTTTTCACTCTGGCTACCAGGAAGCTCAACAACTAATATAGTCTGTATTTTGCAATTCCAAAGGTACATTTCATGCATTTAGAGAACGAAATTTTGCCTCCAGCCACTTTTCATCACCATCATCATCATCATCATTATTTTGCCTATTTATTTAGTTTTATATTATTACCTGTATAGTACATATTTTCATGAAATATCTCAAAACTTTTTTGGAACCAAGTTGAATAAAACAAAATAAAACCATAAGCCTGTTAATTTCCCTAACACAAAGAAAAATAACGTCTCTTTAAATATTTAATGAATAATTGCTCAAGCCCCCATTGTATTGATAAGAAATGGGAACATTGTGGCAAGTAAATGCAGGAATTTGTAAGGTCAGTTTGAGAATAGAAGCAGACACCCAAGCCACATGATGGTGAGCAACCTTCCAATCCCAGACGGCCATGGTGCTCTGTGGACAAGAATGTGAGAGGGCAGGATTGGTGAGCAAAGGGCAGGAGGGACACCCCCTCTGTTCATTTCTTTTGAGATCATTTTCCCCGTCACACTAAATAAATACAGTAAGTGAATAATATTTTAGTTGGTAAAGGAGCCCATCTGTCTTAGTACCTTCCTGTGTTGGTATCAAGAATACGTGAAACTGGTTAACTTATAAAGAGGTTTATGTAGCTCATAATTTGCAGGCAGGGAAGTTCAAGAGTGTGGCCCTGACTTCTGGCAAGGCCTTTCTTGCTGTATCACAACATTGCAGAGAAGGTCGATGGGGTAGTGGACATATGTGAAGACAGGAACTCCTGAGGGGTGTCCTGGCTCTGTAACAATCCTCTCTCTTAGGAACTAATCTGTTCCCATGAGAAATAATCCAGTCTTGCAAAATAGAGAACTCACTCCCTACCTTGAGAATAGCACCAAACCATTCTCGAGGGGTCTGCCCCATGACCCAAACACTTTTCACTAAGCCCCACTTCTCAACACCACCACATTGGGGATCCATTTTCAACATGAGTTTTGATGGGGACACACTATATCCAAACCACAGCACCATTGTTAACAATCCAAATTTGCCATGATTTGGACTTACAAGAGTTCATCTCAATGGGCACTGTGGCAGGGATAGAGATTATTATGAGAGCATCTTAGAAAAGAGGGCATCTGGAGTGAGATGTGAGGCAAGGAAGAGAAGACAGAAAGAGAAAGTGGGAGGGCAGCCTGTCTGGGCCCCCATGGCAGCTCCCAAAAATCATCTTCCACAAATGCTTACCCTCTGTGCTATAGATGCTTGTCAAATACACTTTGTTATTTGAATGTGTTTAAAACGCCCATGCCTTGCCTAATGCTCCCTTTTCTCTTCATGTTGGAGTACTTAGCTCAGCAAATCCTGCAAACTAACTTCCCAAAAAAATCCAGAGGCTACAATTAGCTGGCGACCACGCCCAGCTAATTTTGTATTTTTAGTAGAGACGGGGTTTCACCATGTTAGCCAGACTGGTCTCAAACTCCTGACCTCAAGTGATCCACCTGCCTCAGCCTGACCTCAAGTGATCCACCCGCCTCAGCCTGACCTCAAGTGATCCACCCGCCTCAGCCTCCCAAAGTGCTGAGATTACAGACATGAGCCACCACGCTTGGACCAAACATTTTTATTGAGCTCTCAGTGAGCATGAGGTGGTCAGTTTTGCTGGGCTGGTGGTGCAGGGAAGTAGAACTCACCCTTGGTAGAGAAAGTGATATGTTGAATGCGAATATCTAACTTTCTTAACCTCGTGAGAAACTTGCTTGGAAGCCCCAACTCACTAGCTAAAAATCACAGCTTTGTTTATGATAGGTTCATCAAAATTCTCTTTTAAATCTGAAAGGCATCATATAAATAAATTCCTCTCATGCAACTAGCTTTTCTTAGGTAATCAGTGACCTTCAGTGCTAAGGGCCCATTGAGGGGCTCTCTGCTCTAATACCCTCATTTTACATCTAAGGAAGCAGAGATCTAGGCTATTAAATGATGTGTCTAAGATCACATGGATTTTAGGGGCAGAGTCGAGCCCAGAGCTGGCCTTTTGAAGTCTAGTTCAGTCATTGTTCTCAATAACCCATCACCTCCTGAAATCTTGGATCCTGGACCCAAGTCAGCATAGAGTTCATCTGCGCTGGTGACTCTGCATCTGTTCTCAGCTCAGCTAATACCTGAGGAACAATTAATAGCTCTTCTCAAAACCATGGTCCCTAATTGTACCTCAGGAAGTACAGATGACTCAGCTGCCCAACCTGCTGCATGCTAAAATGAATCAGAGTGAGGTGTTTTGAGGTTTTGAGCAGTTTCATTGTGTGAAAAGACTGTCAGTTGCCTGGTTACCGGAGTGAAAAATATAAAGTAACTGTGTTTCTCTATGGCTGTGGGGGAAAGGTATTTAACTGTCACCATGCAGTCTGAGAAGTGGAGTCAAAGGCCAAGTTCCTGACAGATAGATGTGAAACATTTGTTAGTTTCCCCGGGTTTGTCTTGCCGTGTTATTGGCATCTGTCAGGCAGGACAGTCCAGTGGAGAAGAGAGTGGCAATTATATTAATAATGATAGATAAAATCTTATGAGCCCTTACTGTGGACTAGGTAGGAGGCTGAGTACGTGATCTTTGAAACTTTATAAGATGCTTTTGAGATAGGCACTTTTATTAGGACCATTTTACAGATGAGGAAACTAAGGATGAGAAAGGTTATCCAGAATGGCAGAGTTGGGAGCTATGACAGCTCCTAAAAATCATCTCCTACAAATGCTTACCCTCTGTGCTGTAGATGCTTCTCAAATACATTTTGTCATTTGAATGTATTTGAAACGCCTGTGCCTTGAGTGAATGTACTTGAAACGCCGTGCCCTAAGAATGCATAGGGTAGGAATTTATACTCAGGTTGCTACAACTCAAGAGGGCAGCTGTTAACTACAATCCTATTCAGCTTCTCTGTAAATGTCAAAGAGTGTTGTGTTTGTCAGTCGATCCTCCTATAGGAACCCTGGCCTGTTTTCTAAATGCTGGATACTGGTTAAGTTGTGAATTAGAGCAGAAGCAGTCTGCCTTTTTCCTTGACTTTCATGGGAAGAGCCCGCTCAGCCCAGGAGAGCTTATGAGGCTTCCCTACCCTTCTTTCTCCCCATTCCACAATGCAGCCAAGTATTACATCTAGAGAGGCTTCCTGGTATAAAAGTATCTTATGGAAATTAAGTGATTGGGTTGTAGCCCAGGCTAAACCACTGGCCCTCACATGACTTTGGAAAAGGCAGTTACCCAGCCCCGAGTTTCCTCATCTCTAAAATGGAAGATTGTTGAATAGGAAGTTTCTAAGTTCTTCGAGCTCTAAAACAAACAAGAAAAAAAAACCCAAACGAAAAGTACTCCAAAATTTGAAATTACATCATAACCTAACAGGAAGAACACAGATTCTGGAGATAGCTTACCTTGGTTTGAGCCACAACATCTTCACATCTTGTACAAATTTTATTAAGTTAATCTTCATAAACTTCAGATATTGCATTTTTAAAAATAGAGTGATCTAGCTCGCAGAGTCATTAGGAGGATTAGACATGCTAACGTGTGTGCAATGCATAGCACAATGCCAGCTATAAATGCCCAATAAACATTAACCATCATCAACACCATCATTAATGGGAGATATGGGATTAAAACTAGTCTAGAATATGGGATTAAAACTAGTCTTAGTATTTTACAAATACTAAGTGTATTTGTAAAACATATCCTTGATCAAATACTGACATACACATTTTTCCACGGGATAGAGACAGATACGTAGTTCTGGAGGTTCACGGAGTGGGGATTTGCCACTAGTGCTTCTGAGTGAGGGCAGAGAATGGTTTGTTGTGAAAGAGATTGCAGGAGAGTCAGGCAGAGTCAGGTGTGATTGCAAGCTGTGGGAATAGTAGGGTAGGAGCTCCTGGCCAGATGGATAAACCTGTGCCTGGCTGGCATTTCTGCCTGCATATTCGAGGATTTATTTTAAATGAAGAGTTAAGGATGCCTGGTCTCTCCACTTGTGTTAAGACTGATTGCTGATCTTTGATGGGAAAGCTGCTTTGATCTGTGATAAAGTCAGCCAGGCAGTCAGCATCTCAGATTGCTTCTAAATAGTTTCTGATGTCTTCAAGCAGAGGCTTTTTTGGACACATCTCCGTATAACAACAGCAGAAGAGAGGAATGCAGAGGTCCCTGCTTATCCCTGGTAAACAGCACATGTCCCATGGCAAGCATCTGGGCACCCCATTATTACAAGTTCAGCAACCTCCAAAAGTCAGTGAGGCCATGACCACATCCCTCCAGCAGCAAGGAGGCAGGAGTGTAACGGATGGGACCTGTGCCTACTGCTATATTGAACATTGGCAGCCTCCTGGTTATCCCCCATTCTAGCATATTTTTCTAGCGTTTCTTTCTGGGTCCTTTAGGATTAGCATAGCTTGAGAGAAGAAGAAAGCAAAGTTTTTCTTATCTTTATTCTGAGTGCCTGGCAGAGTTATCAATTGAACTAAATTGAATTGTCTTCACCTGTGGGCATTTTATTGACATCTCTGTACAGATGGAGCATTTTATTAATAGTACATATATATACAGTCGGCACTCCATATTTCTGGGTTTCACATTCATAGATTCAACCAACTGAAGACTGAAAATATTCAGGGAAAAAAAGATTCATCGTGGTTGTACTGAACATGTACAGGCTTTTAAAAAATTGTCATTATTTCCTAAACAATACAGTATAACAGCTATTTACATAGCATTTACGTTGTGTTAGTTATTATAAGTAATCTAGAGATGACAAAGTTCATGGGAGGATGTGTGTAGGTTATACGTAAATACTGTGCCACTTATCTACGGGAATGGAGCCTCCTCAGATTTTGGTATTTGAGGAAGATCCTGGAACCAATCCCTCATGGATACTGAGGGGCAACTCTGTATGTGTGTGTATTATTCCTAGTGCTCACCCTACCAGGTGTGAATGTGGAAGGGTTGCCAATTCAGGTGAGAAAAGGTGAGCTAAGAGACATCCTCAGAGGAGGATGAGGACTTGGGGGGAATTTGTGGGTTCCCTGGCAATCTCACACTGGTTGTCAGACCCTTCCCTCTTTGGAATGTGCCATTGCAAGGCATTTATTTGCTCATGTGGTGAGCATTTTCACTCACACATAGGGTGTGTCTAAGGGTATTCCATTCTACAATGACTAATAATGATTAGCCATCACTGGGGAGTTAGGAAGGACCAGGCTCCATGCCGAGTGGCATTTATTTTCACTCTTTCATTCGATACTCACAGCAAGCAGGCAATCTCATCCCATTCGGAAAAGTGAGAAAAACTGAAGTTCGACTTGGTTAAGAAGCTTGCTGAAGGTTGAATAGCTGGTAACTGGCAGAATGGGATTTAACTCCATTCCGGGTGACCCTGTGACCCCTGCCCCTTACTCTTTGTAACCACCATTTTATATTTGATATTTTGGGGTGTTTTTAGATTCCACATATAAGTGAGACCATCTGGTATTTGTCTTTTTGTGTCTGGCGTATTTCACGTAGCATAAGTCCTTCAGGTTCATCTATCTTGTCACAAATGCCAGGATTTCCTTCTTTTTTCAGGCTGACCATTTTATTACATATATATACCACAATTTCCTTATCCATTCCTCTGTAGTTGAACACTCATGTTGTTTCCATGTCCTGGCTATTCTGAATAGTGCTGCTGTGAACATGGGAGTGCAGACATCTGATGAGGTGCTGACTTCATTTCCTTTGGATATATACCGAGTAGGGGGATTGATAGGTCATACGATCATTTGATTTTTAATTTTGGAGGGAATCTCCATATTGTTCTCCATAATAACTGCAACAACTTACACTCCCTCCACAACAATGAAGAAAGGGTTTCCTTTTCTCCACCTCCTCACCAATACTGTCTTTTTGATAATAGTCACTCTAACAGATGTGAGGTGATAGCTCATTGTGGTTTTGATTCGCATTTATCCGTTGATTAGTGATGCTGAACACCTTTGCATATGCTTGTTGGCCATTTGTATGTCTTCTCTGGAAAAACATGCATTCAGATCCCACTGTCAGCCTTTCTTGATCCTCCTACCCTCACAATAATCATCCTTCTCCCTGAGGTCACGCCATTCCTTCTTGCACCACAATACTGATTCTTTTCTATGCTCTTTCACTTCTTTTATTTTGAGAAATATAATATTCTGAGTGGGAATGAACAACTGCTACCATTTTTTTTTTTTTTTTTTTTTTTTTGAGACAGAGTCTCACTCTGTCACCCAGGCTGGAGTGCAATGGTGCGATCTCGGCTCACTGCAACCTCCACCTCCCAGGTTCAAGGGATTCTCCTGCCTCAGCCTCCCCAGTAGCTGGGATTACAGGTGCCCATTATCATGCCTGGCTAATTTTTGTACTTTTAATAGAGACAGGGTTTCACCATATTGGTCAGGCTGGTCTCGAATTCCTGATGTCAGGTGATTCACCCACTTCTGCCTCCCAAAGTGCTGGGATTACAGGCATGAGCCACCGCACCCGGCCCGTATTTTCTTCAAGTCTATTGGCCCGTATTTTCTTCAAGTCTATTTTTAATTAAAAATGAAAGTATTATATACACATATGTGTGTATTCATAAATAATATATACTGTGGTTGTGTGTGTTTAAATTTTAATGTCTCATAAGAAAATAAAGTGTCTGGTTCAATCATTTAAACTGCCCCTGTGGTATTCTATCCTGTGAGAATGCCCAATTCAATCATTCTCCTACCTAGCTAGCTTCCCATTCTTATATGCCTTGGATATCAGAGATTTATCATATGTGTTGCAAATATGACAGCATCTAATTATATAATTAATATATTTCTTCCTCCTCTATGTAGCTGTAAGCTCTTTCAGGGCAAAAATCACGTCTGATTTTCCTCTGTGTCCCCAACACTTAATGAGTATTAAACCAGATGTAGAATGACCATTTGTTGAAATGTAGTGGAACAGGAGTAGAATGGGGAGATTCTATGCCTGACTAGCTTAGTGATTTTCTACTTAGGAAAGGATTTCTCTCAGGAAATCATACAAGATTATAAAAAAGCCCTGTCAAAAAGAATAGTAATGGAGATGTTCTTTATTGAACTGTTCAACTCAGTAGACACTAGTCACATGGGACTGCTGAGCACCTAGAATGTGGCTAGTTTTATTAAGAAACTGAATTTTAAATTTTATGTAATGTTGATTAAATTTAAATAGCTACATGTGGCTTGTGACAGTTATTGCAACAGGATTTAAAGGAACATCTAATATCTGATGATAGTGGAAAATAGGGGTTTTTACTGATGTGTTCTTAAAGGTACATTTTATTGATGATGAGGAATTTAATAAATATTTTGCAAGTATCCTCTGGGTGCCAGTTTCTTCACCTATAGAGTGGGGCCCTACTTTATAGGATTATTGATGGAGTTAAATAGGATAATTATGCAAAACCCTTGCGCCTCATGCTCCATACAGGCAGCAGCCATCAGAGTTCTTTCTTCCATTATTACAAAGCAGGCATTAGAGATTTGGATATAACTATCAGTTCCTGGCCTCAAGCTGGGAAGAGAAGATGGGACAGATGCAACCCAGGGTGTTTCCCTTGTGTCAGCTGTGTTCCTGAGACAAGCCAAGGTCATCCTACGTTTTTTCCACCCTGAGTCCTAATTACCCACTGACTTAGAGTATAAACTCAGGGATATGTTAGCACCAATTCCGAGTGATTATTCATGGCAGAGCTTCTGAGCTCTTTTAATCCTTCTTGGCCTTGTCACCTGTGTCCAGTGTCTCTCCTGTCCCCTCCATTCATTCAGCATGTCACAAGAGCAGTTTCCCCAAAGCACCGCTCTGATCCTACTTCTCTGCTGCTCCATATCTTCCAAGGGCTCCTCATGTCCTGGAAGTCAAAGCCTAGGTTCGATACCATCCAGGCCGGTCTCTGCTGTTCCATGTGGGGATTCTGCTTCGCTGGCCTGTTTGCTGTCATTTCAGCACACGCTCCGCTTTCCTGTATTGTGCCTTTGCTTGTTTCCTGTTGCGCTTCCCATCTGCAATGCCTCCACCTATCCCTTCCTGCCCTGCTCTCCTGCCTATGGAGACTATCTCCCAGTGTCAGTCAAAGGCTGCTTCTGCTGTGCAAGTGGCCCAGCCCTTCTGTGCTTGCACCACACTCATTCATATCTCTGTATTTTCTCTTCGTACTATCTTACAGTATATTTATTTGCATTAATTTCCTCTCTAGACTTTAAAATTCGTGAAAACAGGGATGGCATCTTTATCTCTCTGCATCCCTCACAGCATGACTGTACCAAACATGGAAGATGATAAAGAGGTGTTAGCGAATGAATAAATAAATAAAAACATTTCAACATTTAGGATATGATTCCTCCTTTAAAGCAAAGTCCTTTTATCATGAGAATGACCCCGAACCCTCTCGCACAATGTGACAGTGGTCCTAGAAAAGACCTTTAAAGGGCTATATAAAATCACAAAATGCATTCTCTTCACCACAAAAACTCTGATCTCTGTGCAACAAGGACATTCAAAGATTTTTTTTAAGTGAGTACTCACAGTGAATCGCAAAGGTTCTAACTCGGCAAAGAATTAATATATGCAAAGAGTAGAAAACATGGGCTGTGTTTCATTTCGTTGGTGAAAAACTGCTCCCTATTCCTGGTTCAATAAGCATATATGTATTTAGTTAGGATTGCAGTCCAACTCAAAAACTAAAGATGGAATTTTACTCTTTGCCTTTCACTTTGATTTTGCTTTCAAGGTAGGTTTGATATTGACATTACCATGAAAACAGCTTACCTTTGTTCCCAATTTTATGCAATGGCAGGGGACACACTGCTGACTAACAAGGCTGTCTGAAATCAGCAGTGTACGCATTGAACATCCTGATGTGCTTGGCCCAGTACTAGGTGCCATCGGAAGTTACTAAGAAAGACATGGAGGTGCTCATCACATCAATCAGAGAGATGGTTTATAAACCACTGCTGTGTATAAGGAGTGCTACTGATTTCTGGATTAGACTACAAAATCAATTGCCAAGTGTCCCTCTGTGACCAAAAACTGTAATGGAACAGAATCTAGGAAAGGGCTGAGTTCACTACAAATGGAAATGTAAAAATCCAGCTGTTTTTGATTTTTTACAATAGAAAAGGGAGTTAGCACATTATCGAGCTTACACGGGAGGCCACACAGCTAGACCTTTGTCAGGGCTTGTGGGCGACAGGCCAGAGCTGGTGTGGAGTTGTTGGGGAAGCTAATTTCTTTATTCCAGGTGAGCTCTGTTTCCTGTGGCTGCTGTTGCTGTAATTGGCATCAACGGAGGATGGCTGCCACTGTTTGACAGTGACAATGACATTCTCCTGGAGGGCTAATACTTTAATTTATGAGAGACAAAGAGAAGGAGCAAGTCTTAAGCCAGGAGGCAGGAGTACAATGAGAACTTGATCCGTACAGAGGTCAGCTTCTTGGAAAGGGAGTCCAGACCGGGGAGTTTGGCCTGTAACCTGTGTGGCCATAAGACACATATGGAAAACCTCTTTTCTTTGTGAGGCACAATGCCTGTGACCGGCCTGCTGGACCAAGATGGATGGCAAGGTAAACAACTGTGGACCTCAAAGTATTCACACTTTCAGAGATTTTGTCATGCTTTATGACATATCAGACCTTAAATTAACATGTGAACTTTTTTTTTTACTGTATCAAGGAAAGCCAGCAATACATGTGGTATCTTTCTTCTTAACCAACTCTTGATCAACAAGCAATACTTACTTGAATAAAGTCTGGGAAATGCCATTGAGGCAATCGTAGTTGCTGTTCATTTATTCATATGACAAATATTGGAAGTTGGATTTCCAATATTGAATGAATGGCTGTTGTCATAATTGTTATCAGTCATACTAAGGAGAGTTTTCAATTATATTGTACTTTATAAGACTCCAAATGTTTTTGCCTAAGTATTCGCTTTGGATTCTCACAATAACACTGGCAGGTAGACAAGGTAGGTGCCATTCCCATTTCACATTCCAGAAAACTCTGAGGCTGACAGAAGTGATCAGGGGTATTACTGATGCAGTAGAGACATTATTACTGTTGGTAGTTAATTATTTACAGGTCCTGCAGTTTAAGAAATCTTTTTCTCATTCAGTGGGAAGGAAATGAGTTTAGCAAGGAAGAGGGCAAAACCATAGATTGCTTTTACACTCTGCATCCTGCTACGCGTACATGGAATTTCTTGGATGAATCCACTGTCCCCCTGTCTTGTGGGGAAATAGGCACTGAATGATTTTCCATTGTGGTGTATCTCTTATCTTCTCTGCTGGCTTTCATCATCAAGCTGTCCTACATTTCTGAAGGCTTAGTAAAAACACTTAGTAACAGTGGCAAATCCATTTAAACAAGTGTGTTTGCGCCAATGGCTAAAAGGCACTCACTGACTCACCCTGTAGGCGGACTGGCCTCTGCTTGGGAGCGAGTTGTGCTGCTGACTATAGGTAAGGACTTTCAGCATGAAAAGATAGTCTTGCACCTCTCTATTTTTTTTAAATGTTTTCATTTTACAATAGTTTTGAATTTACAGAACAATTGTGATAGGACAGAGTGTTTCTATATACCCAACACCTAGTTTTCCTATCATTAGCCTCACACATTAGTACAAAGCATTTGTTGAAATTGAGGAACCAGTATAGATGCGCTATTGTTAATGTCAGGCCATATTTTATTCAGGTATCCTGAGTTTTTCCCTAAAGTCCTTTTTCTGTTGTAGGATCCCATCCAGGACACCACATTACCTTTATTTTCATCCTTAGATTCCTCTGGGCTGTGACAGTTTCTCAGACTTCCTTTGATTTTGATGACCTGGACAGTTCTGAGAAATATTGGTTACGTATTTTATAGACTGTCTCACAGTAGGAATTTGTCTGATTCTTTTCTCATGATTAAACTAAGGTTAGGGTTTGGGGAGAAAGACCTCAAAGGCCATGTTTATGATGTTGTATCAAGGGTACATGCTACCCACTTGACTTAGACAGTTGATGTTGACCTTGATCACCTGGCTGAGTTTGTGTTAGTCAGATTTCTCCACTATAAAGTTACTCTTTGCCCCACTCCTTCATACTAAACTCATTGGAAGGAAGTTGCTCTGCATGGCCCACCCTTAAGGAGTGTCGTGTCTATCTCCTTGAAGGTGAGGAGTCTACATAAATCATTTGGATTTCTTCTGCAAGGGAGACTTGTCTTTCATCCCTCATGTATTTATTCATTTACTTATGTCAGTATGGACTCATGGATATTTATTGCATCCTTTGAACTACAGTCCGACACTATTTTCTTGTTTGCATTGTTCCAGATGTGCCCACTAGCAATTCTTTCAGTTGACTGCCGTGTCCCTTTGACATTCCTCCACCGTTGTGTCTGACGTTTTTGTTGTTGATCTTTTTGTTTTGAGCACTTTCCTAATTCCTGGCACTATAAGATACTCCAGGCACATTTTGTATATTTCCTGCCCCAGTCCTAAATCAGCCATTTCTCCAAGAAGCCCTAGTTCTTTTTATTGGAAAGTGGTGTTGGACCTGGGTGGTTTCTTTTCTTTCCATTTGTAACAATATTTTAAAATGTTTGTGGCAAATGGATAAGAAATATGTGAAATATTTTGCTTCCAGGGATGCTGGATAATTAGTAATCAAGTCCAGCTGTCTCCATATTAGGACCTGTCTCCATATTAGCAGGGGTTATGTTACTTTTACAGATCACTCCCATAGTCAGTGGAAGAGCAGAGGACTCTCTATGTTTCACTATCAGAGAAAATAATATGATATGTGATTGATGGTTTTTCCAACAGGAAAAAACAGATGATTCAATAAATGAGATTGCTTAATGAGTGAGCCATACAAGACAAAGTTAGGCTTTTTCTACAACCAGCCAATTTAACCAATAAATTAAAATCCAAACATTAAAAAGCAAAACTTTATTTGAAAAAAACATGGCAGTATATTTGCACAAGCTTAGAGAAGGCACAGCTTCTTAGACACACAAAAGAACAAAATCCAAAACGGGTAAATACTGTTAAATCTAACTACATGAGCATTTAACCCTTCTAGATTACAAAAGACAGCATGAAACCAGTTCCAGGCTAAGAGAAGGTGTCATGGAGGAATATGGAATGAACTCCTACACATGATAATCAAACAACAAATCAAGAAATGGTAAAACAAGAAATCCAAGAATCAGTTCACACACACACACACAAAAGGAAAATCAGAACGGTCAGTTGAATAATGCTCAGCCTCATCAATAATTAGAATGCTCATTAAAACACTAATGAAGTGTGATTTTTCATGGATCAGATTGTCCAAGAATTTAGCAGTGTGAGAATATGGACAGCTGGCAATGTTAAGAAAGGCAATACTTATACATGACTGATGGGAGAATAAATGACTGCAGCCACCAGGGAGTGCAATTTGGTAGAATCTAATAACACTGTCATCAAGCTTCCCCTATGCCTTAGAAAGTGAGTTTTAAAATATCCATCCCAGAGAAATGCAAATATAGATCCACGTGGATATGGCAAATGGGAATGTTCTCTACATCATTATAACAGCAAAAAATTAGAAACAATCTAATGTCTGTCAATAGAAGCATGTATAAATGACGTGTACAAACTGATTACTATGGAAAACAAAACACATTCAGAAGGAATGAGTGAGATCTGTTCTTTTATCTATTTTATCTATTTCTATCTGCATTGCAAAATAGATATATCTCAAAAATATTTCTCAGCTAAAAAGCAAATTGCAGAAGGAAACAATATTAACTATAGATTTTATTACTGTGTATAAGAAAACACAGAATAGTGTAATATATTTTCTATGTTTATATCCATATAGATATGAAAGTATTTTTAAAGGTAGTTAATGACACTCAAAATATCATAATTTTGGTTATAATTGGGGGTGACAAGGGGAGAGATATTGGAAGTATGGAACAAAATATATGCTGATGGTCTATTTTTTAATAAGGAAAATAGACTCCTATGTTAAGAGTCAAATTAAAAACTAATTTTGAAAAGAAAGAAAAACTTGTACAGAAAAAAATTACATAAAAGGAAAGATAATAAATTACAGCTCTTCATAAAGGCAAATTGTTTTTCTAACCATACTTACCAAAGTTCCAAGAGCTGTCATTTATTTCTGAAGGGAAAATAGTTTTTCTTTGTTAGAAATCAGGTAATTTTCTGATAAATGTACCTGTATCATGCCCCCAGTACATGAGTCACTGTAATTTTCCTTTCTTCTTTATTTTCAAATGGCTTTTCTAACTTAGAGGTTCTGAATCATCCTCTCACTTGCAAATTTACAACTCAGTCAATACGCATTAAGATGGAAATTCATTAATCATAGAAGCAATAATCTTTAGATAAAAAGCATTTATTTAACAGAATTTTAAGGAAAGAATCTTAAGCAGGAAATGAAATTTTTTATTCTTGATTAAAAGAATAAAATAGAAAAACGGAAAATTCTTAAGGTCTTTCAAAAAAAGAATTTAAAGGCAAATTTGTATTATTTGTTGATTCCTTCAAGCTTGGAATGGAACCGCAAGAGGTCAACCACGTTAGTCTCCTGAAATACCCTAACCTGAACCCTAGGCGACATTTTGAAGATCTCTGGGAATGAAAATTTAGGTTATCAGAATGTTCTAAAACTACACAGAACTAACAATAAGGAAGCTATTATTTTTTCCTTAATTTTAATCTAAATCTTATGGTGAAACCATTTTCTTGAGCTCAGCTTCATATGAGTAACTTGCCCACTGTGGTACCTATGACGTTGAGTCACCTTACAACCTTTCTTTATTTCCTGATTATCATGTACTGGCAGAATTGTTTCCCTGCCTCCTGCAGATCTAATTCTTGTTAGCTCACCAGAAGAAATGAAAATAAACCTCCACTAAAGTAATGGAGGCTGCTGCTGCTCCATTTACAATAAACCTCCACTAAAGTAATGGAGGCTGAAAAACAGATAATATTGATAATGGCAGTAGTGGTGATGTGTGGAGCCGATGGGATTTCAGGCGGGGAATGACTGACGCTACAAACATTTGTCTATATGCGTATGCTAATTTGGATGCATATCTATGTTGTTCCTAAATGCCACAAAATCGAGGGCAGGAAGAGTTGCCCTAACCTCACTCTTGAAGTGAGAGTTACAGGAATGGCTCTTCCCATCTCTAAGCACTGAGCCAGACCAAGTGAGATTGAGACGGAGGTCACTAAATAAAGTTGGATGGTTTGTGTGGAAAGACTACGAAGCATAAAGGCAGGACAATGGCCACAGAGACAGAAGACCGGATCACTCATCCCAACTCTGCTGCCACCCCAATCTCTTAACTTTGGGCAAGTTTTTGAACCATGGTTTTTTCCTCTGGGAGATGAGCACATTGGCTTAGATGATATTTATGGTTCCTTCCTGCTGACATATTCCAGGATGACGCCTCGGTACTTCATTACCTCAATACTTCAGAAGAAACAGAATTAGAGTTTCCCTGGTTCTTCTTCTGGATCCAAGATGTTGGAGAGGTTTGAATCTACTGGAGCCAGTCCTTGGTCTCCTCCAGGCTGGAGACTGGGACCGGTGACATCCCTCTTCTCAAGACTCTGTTTCCCCCTGGAAAATATTTGCAGTGAACCAGGCATTTTCTATGAACCAAGTCACATAAGTTTGTAAGTACAACCCAAGGAACAAAAGGACAGACTAAAATTAAGATTCTTCTGGAAAACCCAGGAGATAGAGTGATTTGTTTTGCTTCACCAATTTTATAGCCACCAAGAGCAATCTTTGGTTACCTGATCCACAGATCAAACTCCTTATCCCTGTGCTTCTCAAACTGTGCAGACCCCTTTTAATGAGGGAAAAAATTCATAAACACCCAGGGTTATCTCAGTCAATATAAACATAAAAATTTCTCACTGCCATTACACAGAGGTTCCTGTATTCCATGTATGATACTAAAGTATATGGTGTGATAACTCAGTTTCCCCTACTTTTCACAGGCTGCACAAACAAAATAACTTTTACCTTGAAGGCATCGTTCATCCATTCACTCCTTGTACAAATACTTATCTAGCACTTACTATGTGGCAGGCACCTGGGATACATCAATGAACAAATCCATTTCCTGTCCATGTAGAACTCTTGTTTCAGACTAGTCGTTGGCAAACATTTTTGTAAAGGAACATAGAGAAAATATTTTCAGCTTTGCAGCCATTTGTTGTTCTTTGTGACAACTACTCAACTCTGCTGCTGTTGGTCCAAAACACCCATTGATAACTGCAGCCATAGACAGATGGACCTCGTTGTGTTCCAGTAAAACTTAATATTAATAAATAACAGATAGTGGGCTGGATTGGGCTCAAGGCTGTAGTTTTCTGACCCCTGTTTTAGCCAATAAACAAAAAAATGAATAAAAAGGCAAATTTTTAATATGTAATAGAAGGTAATTGAGCAGGGTAAGGTGATTTGGAGTGGTGAATGAATGAGGATGCAATTTTAAATAGGCAGAGAAAGTGGTACTTGAGCAAAGCCTTGAAGAAGGAGAGTGAGCCCTGGAGCTCTCTGAGGGGAGCAAATTGTAAGCAGAGGGAACACCCAGGGCCAAGTTTCTCTTGTGAAGGAGGGCCTGGAGTAGATGCAGAAGGCCAGCATGGCTGCAGCGGAATGAGAGTGTGGGAGGGAGTGGAAGATGAGATGAGAGCTGGGTACTAAGCATGAGAAGAGGAGGTCTGGTAAGGACTTAGTTTTTATGCTGAATGAAATGAGGAGCTGCCACAGGTGTCATTGGACCTTCCTCCTATGACTATTCACTTGTATATTAAGTTTGCTTAGCTTCCTGTGCTCTTTAGCTATCAACTGTAGAAGTCTCAGCACAGTTTGTAACCCACAGAATTGTAACCTCAGATGTAATGCTGCATGTTGAAGTTTTTGGTCAATGGGCAGTCATTGCAATGACCTCAATTTACTAACAGTCTTAAGATAATCATAAAAATCAAAGTGTAAAAATGCTTAAAATCAGTCATAGAAAATTCATGGGTTTCCCAGGAATATGTACACAGAGTCCCATTGGATCTGCATTGCACCGTAGTTGGCTTTTACACATGTTGCTTTATAAGGAATTCAGGTTGGGGATGGGCGCCATAGAGGAACATTGCAAAACTAGGGCTAAATAGATGAATGCATTTAAGGAAAAATGAGGCTTAGTAATTAAAAATGGCTAAGATTTATTTTCTCGATATTCCCCACTCTAGAATCCTAGGAACAGATTCCTTGGAGGCTCTGTGGTCCCAGATGCCTTTGAACTAGAAGATTCTCAACATGTACCTTTCTTCTCTTCTTCCTTGTCTTCTCTCACTCATCTATTCAGATTTTTCTGAAAAACAGTTTTCATCCTCCAAAGATCCTGTTGTGATGGCCATTTAGTCAACACCAATGGGGGACACCATGATTACTGGTAATAAAGTCAGGGAAGACGAAAACATGCTGTCAGGAGCCAGGTTTTCTGAAGCTAAAATATTGTTTCAGATACTTGATTATGATGCACCATCACTTGCTTTTCCCCAGTATTTGCCTCTATGTTAGGATTGTATACTCTGAATGGAAGAGAACATATTCTTACCAGAAGTAGGTCCCTCTCTTATCAAGGGTCTACAAGTTGTTTACTTTTTCTTCCTTTTCTCTTCTTTTTGTCTTTGATGGTAAAGCCATTTGTTTATGAAGGCTGCTATAGAGTCTCCTTTTTCTGCACTACAGAAAGGTCTTTCATAGCTTTATTTTGGAGTGTTTTACTCATCTTTACTGCTATTTTCTACTGCTACCCTTCTTCAGGCCCAATGTTATACTTCAGTAAACAGAAGCACTTGCTCAAGGAAGAGTTTCCAAGTACAGCATGCCCTGCAGGAGTATCTGACAGTGCCATCTTTGCTCATTCCTGTTTGTTTCCTGAAATGGCACTTGCTTCCTCAACTGCTGTTGGCTGTCACCCAGCACCTCAGGACCCCTTCTGTCATGACTGTTCTTGGTAGTCTCCAAGCTGAGACTCCAGATTCGTGGATGCTGCCTGGCTGATTTCTGTTCCCAGTTTTTGATGGACAAGATGGACTTCATTCAGTTCTCAGACTGATTCCTGATGTTCCCGTTTCCTTTTTTCTGGAGATAAAGTGTGAACCTCATTTTTTTGATGTCATATCACTTACCTACACAGATTATATAAAGTTAATATTCTAAAAAGCATTTTTTGTTTGTTTTAACTTCAACGTAGTTTTGCATGATGCTAAAACTCACAGAAATGTAGATCTCTTTCTGTATGTTCCCCCAAAATTCCTGCAAATTCCTGTCTATTGAAAAAAAAAAGCATACCAGAGCTATTCAATTTAATTTTTTAAATAAAGAGAGTAATTTGAGCGGGAAATGGATACAAGCTTTTTTTTCCCCCTCTATTTTTCAAATGTATTTTGCAGAATACTGCAGAATTCCATGCTGGATGCCACTGGCAACTCTGTGATTGAAGACACTTGTGGAATTCAATTTTCTTGGATATTTGTTACTGATTTATTTCACATTCAAGTTGATTCAAGTGCAGTGCTTATAATTCCATTAAGTTTGTGACTATTCCCACATCAATGAGAAGGATGACATGTAATCACACAGAGCTTTTCTGAACCAGAATTTTCTTTTAATTTGCATATCACAGTCTAAGACTGTTTTCTGCCTTTTGAATCAGGGCAAATAAATTACAACTCATTCCCCAGCTCTGTCTCAGGGGTTATAGCATACATCCCAACCACCCTACTCAGTGTTGCTGTATAATAACGTTCAGCTGAACACCAGAATTGTGCAGTTTACTGAGCAGCCTTTACTTGATAGAGTTCAGATATGTAAAGGATCTATGTTACTTTGTGAGATTTGTGTTAATTTCATATTTGTCAGCAGTCCACAGAAATTGCAATGCTTTAAACAAAAACATTAGTCTTCATCACGTACAAGTGAATCCCGATATGGCTATCAGCAGATTGCTCAGCAGAACAGCTATAGGCCAGGAGAGAATGAGATGTTATATTCAAAGTGCTGAGAGAACAAAATTAGCAACCAAGAATACTTTACCTGACAAAACTATCCTTCAAAAATGGAGGAGAAGTAAAAACTTCCCCAAACAAAAGCCAAGAGATTTATCACTACTAGGCCTGCCTTACAGGAATTGCGAAAGGGAGTTCTTCAACCTGAAATGAAAGGTTGATAATTTGTAACATAAAGCATACAAAAATATAAAACTCAATGGTATAAGTAATATAAAGTCATATTCAAAATACATTAGGACTGCAATGGTGACATGTAAAGCAATTTTATCTAGTACAAGGGTTAAAAAAATTATTAAAGCAATTGTGCATTTAAAAATTGTTGAAATACAATTTACGAAATGATGAAAGTTTTGACATTGAAAACATTTAAGGGGGACACTAAACATAAAGAGCTGTGTATGCAATCAAAGCCATGTTGTTACCAGCCTGAAATACCTAGTTATAAGATGTTTTATGTAAGTCTCATAAAGCAAAGCTTTGTAGTAGATGCACAAAATATAAATAGAAAGATTCAAAGCATATCACTACAGAAAACCATGAAACCACCAAGGAAGACAGTAAGAGAGGAAAAATGAAGCAAAATATCTACAAAATAACTGGAAAACAAACAAATGACAGTAACAAATCCTTACCTACCAATAATTACTTTGAATGTAAATAGATTAAAATCTCCAATAAAAAGGCTGAGTGACTGGTTGAATTTAAAAAAAAAAAATTAAAAAGACTCAACTGTATGCTGCCTGTAAGAGACTCACCTCAATTTTTGAGGTGATATGTCCCTTGTTGAAAGTGGGGTGTTAGAGTCCCCTACCATTATAATATTGCGGTCTGTGTCTTCCTTTAGATCCTTGAATATTTGCTTTGTATATTTATGTGCTCCAATGTTAAGAGCACCTAAATATAGACTGAACGTGAAGGAATGGAAAGAGATATTCCAACCAAATGGAAAGAAAAGGAGAACAGGAATAGCTATATTTATATGAGACAAAATATCGACTATAAAAAGAGACAGAAAAGGGCATTATATCATGATAAAGGAGTCAATTCATCAAGAGAATATAACAATTGTTAATACATATACAGTAAGTCTTCCTTTGATGTCATCAGTAGGTTCTTGGAAACTGAGATTTTAAGTGAAAATGTATAACCAAACCAATTTTATCATAGGCTAATTAGTATAAATAAGAGATAATTGCCTATGGCATATTTCTGGACACAAAAACATTACCAAACTAAACAAAGACCCCAAACACTTCTAATATTAAATATTGAAGTAAATATGTTCTACTATATGTGAAAGAGTAATAAAAACAAGTAAGATAATTATCAAATTTTTGGTGAATCAGTGTAGGATGGTAGTCATCATGGTGGTGGATTAAATCAAAGAATAATTGTTTGCAAAGCAAAAATTTTAAGGAATGCCTCCAAACTAACATGCAGTTCAAAAATAATTGCAGATATGACAGTGTTGCAGAGTGCTTTCACACTGCATTATTATTATGCACTTGTATAATTATTATGTGCTTTGCAAATATTTATTTTACAATAATTTTCATGTTTTTATGTATTCATTTTCCAGTATGTTTACTCCAGTCCAGGGTCACAAATGGCCAGAGCCTATTGCAGCAGCCCAGGACACAAGGTGGGAACCAACTGTGGACAGAACTCCATCACATTACAAGACATACTCACGCACACACACACCCTGACTCACTCACACTGAGACGATTCAGACATGCCAGGTTAACCTAATGTGCACGTCTCGGGATGTAAGAGAAAGCAAGAGTACTTGAAGAAAATCCACACAGACATGGAGACAACATACAAACTCTACGCAGATGGTGGCCTTAGCCCAGAACTGATATTTTGCTTATCAATGTTTCATGAAATGACTTTGAATGCAATATCATTATTCAAGGACTTGCTGTACATTCAACATTGAAGCACCTAAATATACAAAGCAAGTATTAAAGAATTTGAAGAAAGAGATAGATTCAATATTATAATAGTGTGGGACTCTAATACCCTACTTCCAACAATGGATAGATCATCTAGACAGAAAATTAAAAGGAAAATATTGGCCTTGATCTATAAAATATCAATTAGAACTAAAAGACACATACAGAACATTTAACAGCAACGGAATACTCATTCTTCTCAAGCACACATGAAACATTCTCCAGAATTGTCACATATTAGACCACAAAACAAGTCTCAGTAAATTTAAGAAGATTAAAATTATACCAGATATATTTTCTGATCACAATAGTATCAAACTAGAAATCAATAACAGGAGAAATCTTGAAAAATTTACAAAGGAGTGACAACATGCTCCTGAACAACCAATGAGTCAAAGAAGAAATCAAAAGGGAAATGTTTTAAATTTTTAAGACAAATTAAAATAGCAAAAACAATATACAGGATGCATCAAAAGCAATTCTAAAAGAGAAATTTTTAGCAATAAGCACTTACGTCAAAAAAGAAGAAAGATCTCAAACAACCTAATGTTATACCTCAAGGAACTAGAAAAAGAAGAACAAAGTCCAAAGTTAGGAGAAGGAAGGAAATAACAAAAATCAAAGCAGAAATAAATGAAATAGTGACTAGAAAAACAATAGAAAAAAATCAATGAAACTACAGAGCTGCATTTTTTGAAAAAGATAAGCAAAAGCAAAAAGCCCTTACATAGACTAAGATAAAAAGAGAGAAGACTCAAATAAATTAGAACTGATATAAGAGACATTACAGCTGATACCACAGAAACACAAAGGATTCTAAGAGATGACTATGAATAATTATAAACCAACAGATTGAATAACCCAGAAGAAATTGATACAGTCCTAGAACCATACAATTACCAAGACTGAATTGTGAAGAAACAGAAAATCTGAACTGAACAGTAACAAGTAAAGAAATTAAATCAGTAATAAAGTTTCCCATCAAAAAAAATTTTTTAAAGCCCAGTGCCTGATGATGTCACTGCTACTGCTGAATTCTACCAAACATTTAACAAGCTAATACCAATCTTTCTTAAACACTTCAAAAAAATATGAAGAAAGTCATACATCTGGTAAGAGGTAAACTCATTTTTTTAAGGCCACCTTTACCCTGATAGCAAAGCTAGATAAGGACATTACAAGAAAAGAACATTACAGACCAATATTCCTGATGAAAACAAGTCCTCAATAAAATACCAGCAAACAGAATTCAACAGCACAGCACACTGAAAGAATCACTCACTTAATCAAGTGGTATTTATTCCTGCGATGCGAGGATGGTTCCACATACACACATGCATAAATGTGATGCACCACAATAACAGAATGAAGGACAGAAACCATATGATCGTCTTATTCGATGCAGAGAAAACATTTGATAAATTTAACATTTTTTATAATAAAAGCTCTCAACAAATTAGATACAGAAGAAATCTACTTCAACACCCTAGAGGCTGTATCTGAAAAGCCTACAGTGAACCCATTGGCAAAGAACCCTCATGACCCAATCACCTCTTAAGGGCCCCACCACTCAATACTGTCACATTGGGAATTTAGTTTCTTTTTTGCTTTCCAACTGTTGTTTTAGGTTTTGGGGGTACACATGCAGGTTTGTAACATAGGTAAATTGAATATCATTGAGATTTGGTGTATGAATGATTCCATCACCCAGGTAGTGAGCATAATGTCGGATAGGTAATTTTCTAACCCTCACCCCTTCCTACCCTCCCTCTTGTAGTCTCCAGTGTCTACTGTTGCCATCTTTATGACCACGTATACTCAATGTTTAGTTCCCTGTTATAAGGAGAACATGTGGTATTTGATTTTTTGTTCCTGGATTAATTCACTTAGAATAATGGCCTCCAGTCACATTCATGCTGCTGCAAAATACATTATTTTGTTCTTTTTTATAGCTGTATAGTATTCCATGGTGTATATGTACCACATTTTCTTTATCCAGTCCACCACTCATGGACATCTAGATTGATTTTATGTCTTTGTTTTTGTAAATAGTGCTGCAATGAATTTATAAGTCCATATGTCCTTTTGGTAGAATGATTTATTTTCCTTTGGGTGTATACCCAGTAATGGGATTGCTGGGTTGAATGGTAATTCTATTTTAAGTTCTTTGAGAAATCTCCAAACCTCTTCCCACAGTGACTGAACTAGTTTACATTGTCATCATCAGCATATAAGCATACCCTTTTCTCGGCAAGCTCACTAACATCTGTTGTTTTTTGACTTTTTAATAAGAGCCATTCTGACTGGTTTGAGATGGTATCTCACTGTAGTTTTGATTTGCATTGCTCTAATGATTAGCGATGTTGAGCATTTCTTCATATATTTGTTGGCCGCATGTATTTCTTCTTTTGAAAAGTGTCTGTTCACGTCCTTTGCTTATTTTTTAATGGGATTATTTGAGTTTTGCTTGTTGATAAGTTTCTGATAGATTCTGGATGTGAGACCTTTGTTGGATGCAGTTTGCAAATATTTCTCCCATTCTGTAGGTTGTCTGTTTACTCTGTCGATAGTTTCTTTGGCTGTGCAGAAGCTCTTTTATTTAATTAGGTCCCACTTTCAACTGTTGTTTTGTTGCTTTTGGGAAGTTAACCATAAATTCTTTACCAAAGCTGATGTCCAGAATGGTAGATCCTAGGTTTTCTTCTAGGATTTTTATAGTTTTAGGTCTTATATTTAAGTCATTAATTAATCTTGAGTTAATTTTTATATATGGTGAAAGGTTGTGGTCCACTTTCATTCTTTTGCATATGGATAGCCCATTATTCCAACACCATTTATTGAATAGGGAGCCCTTTCCCCATGATTTATTGTTGACTTTATCAAAGATCAGATGGTTGTAGGTGTGGGGCTTTATTTCTGGGCTCTCTATTCTGTAATTGATCTATGTGTCTATTTTTGTACCAGTGCCATGCTGTTTTGGTTACTGTAACCATGTAGTACAGTTTTAAGTAGGGTAGTGTGATGCCTTCGGCTTTGTTCTACTTGCTTAGAATTGCTTTGGTTATTTGAGCTCTTTTTTGGTTCAGTATAAATTTTAGAATAGTTTTTTGTAGTTCTGTAATGAACAAAGATTGATAAATTACTGGTGTGTTAAATGGCAAGGTTTCATTAAGGAAGCTGTTCGGCTTTACATATCTGAAAACTACTTAGAAAGTGTCTGCATTTTCTAACTTCAGAAGCTACAGCGTTTTTAAAGACAAAGGCCTTCACACAGTTTAGTGCTTAGTGTTCTTAGCACAACACCACAATTTAGTTCAGAAGGTAGGTTGGAAACTTTTAATCTAAACGAGAGTAGAAGCTTTGAAAATGAAGGGTTTGGCCGGGCACGGTGGCTCACGCTTGTCATCCCAGCACTTTGGGAGGCTGAGGCAGGTGGATCACAAGGTCAGGAGTTCAAGACCAGCCTGGTCAACATGATGAAACCCCTGTCTCTACTAAAAACACAAAAATTAGCTGGGTGTGGTGGCACGTGCCTATAATCCCAGCTACTCAAGGGGCTGAGGCAGGAGAATCGCTTGAACCCAGGAGACAGAAGTTGCAGTGAGCTGAGATCGCGCCATTGGACTCCAGCCTGGATGACAGAGTGAGAAAGAAAGGAAGGAAGGGAGGGAGGGAAGGAAAGAAAGATACATAAAGGTTTAAGAAGGCTTGTTGGTCAGATATGGTAGCTCACACTTATAATCCCCACATTCTGGGAGGTCAAGGTAAGAGGATCACTTGAAACCACGAGTTCAAGACCAGCCTGGACAACAGAGCAAGACCTTGTTTCTTCAAAAAAAAAAAAAGATTGTCATTTTAGAGTCTGAATTCTTATACCTTAAAGTTACTACTTGGTTCAAAATGGTTTCACGGGAAAATTAAATCTGTAGCAAAAATTTGGCATTGAGTATGAAGGCTCCACCATCTTCTCAGCAAAGTGTACAAAGGTTCCCTAACATCAAGTTCAGTTCTCACAAGGGTGACAAGAGTGTTTTGGAAAGTCGTGGTGCCGCACTTCAGTATACCACTTTGCACCAGCAGTTTCAAATGGCATGGGACTTACAAGGGAAAAGCAAATTAAGAGCACATCTGTTTGCAGATCGAATAGGGGGCATGGTTTCTTGCCCAGTTGTATTCCATAAGCCCAGATACACTGGTTTTCCAACTACCATAACATTGACAGAACAGTTGCCAAAGACAGTAGGGATATGGTCTCCGGGAAATGCATTGGCTGTATGACCAGTCAGTAGGCAAGTTTTACCTGCAGCTCCGTCTCCCACCACCACACACTTGATGGCTTCCATCTGGGCTGCTCGTTGGGCCACAGCGGGCAATGGCAGCTGGGTGCTGAGATGGGAAGCTGCGGACTTGGGACAAGGCAGACAGGCAGGCAGCTTGCAGGCAGTGGAGTGTGGGACACCAGGGCCACTGTCCATGCCACCTCCCCCTGCACAGACCGGAAGCTGAAGCCTGGCAGCGGCCACCACCCACAGCTGAGGAAAGCTGCCTGGGGATTTCAACTTGAGTTTTGGAGGGGACACACGTTCATAGCAATTAGCTTTCCATTTCAGTCCATTCGGTAGTGGTTTAAAGACTGGGGAGTGGGGTGTTAGACTCACAGACTAAATCTTATTACTCTGCCAGTTTGCTGCTTATGTGGAGGGAAATGGATTAAATGGAGGTTGTTGCTTTCTCAGCCTGTTACCATCATTCATGTCAGTGGAAGCAGGAAGAGAGAAGAAAAGTCAAGATGTGTAGAAGAGCATTTGCTGGGAATTTACACCATTTGCACCTGAACAATCGTAACCAGGTGGCCTCTTGTGCCAGTCCCTTCTCTTGCTCCAGATGAGCTCCTTCCTACAAGCCTGCCCACTCTCTGGGTGCAGATGGTCTTTCCAATAGGATTCCACTCTTCTTCTCAATCATTCAGCAAAAACCCACTGTGTTCAAAGGACCGTATTCTGGGTTTCATTGTTTCTTTGATAAATCAGCCCTAGGCTCTATCACCCATGTGTGAACTCAGAAAGGACCTGGTCTCTTCCACACCTGTTGGACCTCATTTTCGATTCCAGGCCGGGTATCAGTGAAGGAGCACATGGCTACTGATGCCATAGAATGGTGACTTGGCAGAGTCGTCACAGCTCCCAGCTGCCAGAATGAGCCTTGTGTTGCTCCAACACGAACATTCCTGCTCTATCCAAGATAAGCCACTTGCCATATTCTGAGTGTGACTCCTTTTTTTTCTTTCTAATTGACAAGGTCTCACTCTGTCACCCGGCTGGAGTGCAGTGGCGTGATCATAGCTCACTGCAACCTCAAACTCCCTGCCTCAAGCCATCCCCCCGCCTTGGCCTCCCAAAGCACTGGTATTACAAGTGCGAGCCACTGCCCCCAGCCCAACTCCTCTTCTTTGACCTGTAGATTCTACACTAGTTGTATCCCAAAATTGGCTTTTGTCACTACTGTGTTAATTTCAAGGTCTTCTGCCTGTTATTTGGGCTGCATTTAACTGCTAGACCCACCTTGAACCCAAACAGCATCGTTACCCACACTGTCTACACACAGCCTGGAACCATTTCCTATTTTTTAAAATGTCTGTATCATGGGCAAATACATGAATCAAATAGTTTTATAAGGCATGTAGACAAAAACAGCAGCCCACTGAACCCCTCCCATTCATTTTCCCATCCCTGAAGGCAACTTGTTTCGGTTTCTCAGTTGACCTCGCTGGTGTTTAATTCCATATTTCTAAATAGCATGTTTGCATTGACACTTCCCAATTGTTCTGCTGTCAGCATTCTCTATTGACTTTGTTCTCTAAAAAATAATAGTTATCTTTCCCCTCTGTGTTCATATGATCCTCAAGCACTCTTCCCAGCCATCTAATCTAGTTCATTTATATCATAAGTTTTGAATATACTCATCACATTTATATCATTATAAATCATGTGGTAAATTATTATTGCTATTCTTTCATGAGGAATCTTTCATCATTTTCTTATTTATATATATTTTTTTCCTTTTTAAAAAATTTCAATAGGTTTTGGGGAGCAGGTGGTGTTTGGTTACATGGGTAAGTTCTTTAGTGGTGATTTCTGAGATTCTGGTGCAACTGTCACCCAAGCAGTGTACACAGAGTACAGTTTTATTCCTCACCTCCCTCCCACACTTCCCTCCCCGAGATCTCCAAAGTTCATTGTATTATTCTTATGCGTTTATGTCCTCATAGATTAGCTCCTAATTATAAGTGAGAATATTCAATCTTTGGTTTTCCATTCCTGGGTTACTTCACTTAGAATAATGGTCTCGAACTCCATCCAAGTTGCTGCAAACCCCATTATTTCATTCCTTCTTGTGGCTGAGTAGTATTCCATGGTGTGTGTGTGTGTGTGTGTGTTTTATTTATCCACTCGTTGATTGATGGGCATTTGGGCTGGTTCAGTATTTTTGCAATTGCAAGTTGTGTTGCTATAAACATGTATGTGCAAGTACCTTTTTCATATAATGACTTATTTTCCTCTGGGTAGATACCCAGTAGTGGGGTTGCTGGATCAAATGGTAGATCAACTTTTAGTTCTTTAAGTTCTCCATACTGTTTTCCATAGTAGGTATAGTAGTTTATATTCCCATGAACAGTTAGAATAAGGACTTTATTCTATAGGTAAATTTAATATTTAATAGACCAAAATAGATCTTCTTATAATTTTCATTTATTTATCAGGGTTGTAGAAAGTTCCTCTAAAACCTTTTACTGTTCATTTTATAATTCAGTGGAGTCGCCAGAATTCTGCTCCCAGTCTATAAGCAAGTCCTAGGTGTTTTCCTCCGGCAGGCTTCTGCTGTCACATAACACACCTGGAGAGACTACCCCCAGGGTCCTGTGGCTCACCCTGACACAATCACATGCAATCTCTCTCTTTATAGTAGTTGTGCTGTGGCTACTTGTACTCATTTTATGTAATTAATTCCATAGGATTTTAATGTGTGCTACTAAATCAAGTTAAAACATGATAATTGTTTGATTTAACTGCCTTAGAACACTGTGTTCAAACAGATCCCAGGGTAGACCAGGCATAGTTCAGGCATCGTAGTACCTGGGGCCATACATTGTTACTGAAGTTTCTTCTCCTCTAACAGCAACTTAGGAGAGTAAGGGACCCTAGTGCATTTATACTTGTCTGTATAGGAAGCAGACACTCAAAGCTGGCCAGAGTAGGATATTCCGAAGGGTCAGCATCAAAGTACTAATGACCATTTTATTTTATAATACTTTAAAAAGAAGACAGCAAAAAATACTGCCAGTTGCCTTAAGTAACCTGATGATAACAAAACATGGAGCGTGCCTATGATAAGAGAAAGCATATTGACATAGTGGTGTGCATCTGGGAAGTTAGTATTGAATAGTTACAGACTTCATGGTCGTAAATGTGGAAAGAGAGACTATGCGAAGGGAAGTGAGAGCTGATCAAACACTCATTTTTAAAAATAAATTGGCTTCTGGTTTGACATTTTTATTTTCAGGTCTAAGAAGATTTAGGAATTGAGAATGCAGGATTTACTTTTATACATATATCCTTTTACTATTGTTGTGTTTAAAACCAAGTGTTTATATCACCATATATGAGTCTGCCATGAGTACTCTGAGAATAGTTCATGTCCTACTTTGACGGGCATGTGATGTTAACGTAAAGATTTAAAAACAGTATGTATGACCTTTTGAAAATAAAACATTTCTTGGTCGACTACACCTTAATAACAGTAATTTCTTGAAACTATGTGAATATAAATTTTATTTACAAAATTACCTATTCTTTAGAATAATGAGTTTAGATGAGTGTACTTCCATTTAAGAAAATAAAATGAATTAAAATTCAAACAACAAACTAATACAGTAAAAACTTGCCCTACAAGGGGTCCAGAAACTTCAGTTGCATTAAACACAGGGTGACGTTGGCGCGAGGTCAGTGGATGACTGGGAGCCCTTCAGGGGCCTGGAGGCAAGAGCCAAATCAGTTCCATCCCGGTTGCATTTTGGCGCCACCTGTGGCACGATTCTGCTCTGGTATACATATCAAGGGGAATGATTTGGGGTCCTGTAGCTCGCTGGAAAAAATCATAATTATTATTATATTAGGAATTCCAAACAGTTCTAGTTTCCACAGTTCTTTTTGTAAAGACTGGTGAAAAGAAACACTGAGTTACTAGGACTGTGGTTGTTTTCTTTGGCTGCCTGTTCCTCAAGCCTTTTCTCAGCACAGCAACCGAAGTCAGCTGAGGTCCGTCCTCTGCTATAGTGGTTCCCATTTTGGAGAAACCTCCAAGGCCCTCAGATCTGCTCTCCCCCCAACACTTTCCCCGCCTCTCTGGCCTCATCTAGTACCACTCACTCCTTGCTCATTCTGCCCCAACTACGCCGGCTTCTTTGCTGTTTCTCGATCCCACCAGGATCGTTAGCTGGGACTAAAGACTGCAGCAGTGAGTCCAGGTTTCTTCATGGTTTTTAAGCAATCCATGGAGGTAGGAACGGAGAACACCAGGAAGGCCACGTCCCTCTCTTACCTATGAAAATAGAGTTGCCTTCCATTATGCTCCTGGTCTCTTCCTCTTCACTTCCCACTACCTTCTCCTTCCCAAAGATAAAAAGATCTGCCTCTGCCCTGCTTCTCAAATAGGAGCTGGATGGTGCAAAGAATAGAAGCCATCTCTTTCTCTCTCTCTCTCTCTCTCTCTCACACACACACACAATTATATTAAAATCTCTGTTATTTCAGTCTGTTATTGTACCCAGTTTCTGCAGATCATTAGGGAATAAATAATTTCATGAGTTAATTTGGGTATGAATAAAGCCAGTCTTTTAAAGTAACAAACATTTTTATAAATAACTCATAATAAAAATCTTTTAAAAATGTGCACTGTTCTACTCTGCTTTCTTAGTTCTGATTTGTCAAAGTTTATCACCACAATCATCGTTTGTTATATTCCATTTTAATAAGGATGTAAGGATATTGCAGAGGCAGTTGTGATTTTTTATTTTCTACCTACATGCTGCAAATGACAACTGACTTGGAGGCTTTTTGAGATCTCAATTTAGATGTTTACATTTGCCTCCATTATTTTCCTATTTCTGAAGATTCCCACTGGCTATTGTCGCTGCACTTAGCATACTCGCCTCTAGTAACCAATGTCTATAGACAATTCTAACTTACTGTATTAGAGTAGTATCCCACGGGCTAAAAAGCCAAACAAAAATGTTATCAGAAAATATCTAGGCCAGGCACAGTGGCTCACGCTTGTAATCCCAGCACTTTGGGAGGCCGAGGCAGGCAGATCACGAGGTCAAGAGATCAAGACCATCCTGGCCAACATGGTGAAACCCTGTCTCTACTAAAAAAATATGAAAATTAACTGGGCATGGTGGTGTGCACCTGTAGGCCCAGCTACTCGGGAGGCTGAGGCAGGAGAATTGCTTGAACCCAAGAGGCGGAGATTGCAGTGAACCGAGATTGCACCACTGCACTCCAGCCTGGCGCCTGGTGACAGAGCAAGACTCTGTCTCAAAAAAAAAAAGAAAAGAAAAGAAAATATCTAAATACTGGTCCATGGTCTCTGAACAAGGGTGTGATGGATCATCTGCAACACCACCTCCACACATCCCTCCTTATGTCCACACCCATGAGTAGTCTTCTTGACTCTGAGTTTGGGCTTGATCACGTGACTTCCTTAACCTAAAAAGCAACTTTTGAGCCCTTACATCTGGGAGCCTTACAGCTTCTTTTCTCAGAACCCTGAGACTACCTTGCAAAGAAGCTTGGGCTGTCCTCCTGGAGGATAAGAAATCACGTGGCAAAGAGAGTCCCAGCCAATAGCCAGCACCACCACACATGGGAGTGAAGACCTTTAATATCACCCAGCCCCAGCTGAGCCTCCAGATGACTGCAGCCACATGCATGACCCCTGGCAAAACCAGCAGAACTGCTTGGTTGAGTCCAGTCATGATTGCGCATTCACAGAGTTATGAGCAAATGAAGTGGTCATGGTTCATGGTTGTGGTGATTGGTTACACAGGAAAGGGTAATTCATGCACATGGCTTCTGCCATTTACCTGCAAATAAAGTAGCTGGGTTTAGTGCAAGACCTCTGAGTTAACTGTTTGGCTCCAGAGGTGGGTTTTACTTATTCCCAAATTCTGGGCTTGGTTTCAGGTAACTGAGAGCCTTCCAACTAAATGACATTTACTCACATTGTAAAAACCTCTTGGCTCTCCTCGAGATGTTTAAGCAAGTTAAATATAATGAACCACTTATGAGATTGGAAGGGAGACAGATAAGCTTAAAAGTGTTAGGAGCCTCTGCCAACTGAAACTCCATCAGAAATGAAAATGAAGCATCCCTAAATGTGTTAAGGAAGTGACTGTAAACATGGGATTCAATGCGAAAAATTCTACGCACATCAAGCTTTCAGAAATAGCAAATGCACTCTGTCCCTGCCTTTTGGCTTATGGATCCCTCTTGAAATTCATGTATTAAGAAAACTTCAACAACTACTATAAGCCAGATGCAGTCCAGGGTGCCATGAAAGATGTGAAAGTCAAGGGTGCTGTGAAAGGTTAAGTTAGCCCTGACTCTCATCAAATTCACAGTCTGTAATAGAAGACCCACAAGCTAACAGCGAAGCTGCCTTTAGCTACAAGAGAAGCCATAATAGAAGCCATAATTACTGTCCCTGAAATAGAAAAGTAGGCACAAATAGGACCTATAATAGAAATAGGAACAAAGGGCAGTAGGACAGGAATAGCCAGTAATCTGGGAGTCAGAGAGTTGTGTGTGTGAGCAAGCATGCGCGTGTGCAGTAAGGCAGCAGTGCAGATCACGTAGGCCTTGCACATCCCTGTAAAGGCCTTGGCTTTTGTTCCTTGTGAGACAGGCATAAAGAAATGTCCAAGCAGGATGAGATTTATATTTAAAAGCATCTCTCTGTCTGCATTGCTGAGAGCCAGTAGGTGGAGAACAAGTTGCCAGAACTCAAGAGTCCTCTTAGACCTCACTCACAGGCTCGTGGGAGCCCAGCTTCTCCCAGGCTCCTCAGAACAGGGGTCCCAAGGTCCCTGGGGTATTCCTCTTTTGGCTACCACCCCGGCACTCCTAACACAATCTTGCATTTCCCTGACATTCCTGTTGCTCTTCCGGTAACTCAGACATTCTCCCCTTGTCCCTGATGGGCGCCATGCTCAGTTGTGTCTTGATTTCATTGCACCAATCTCGTACTGCCCAGACTGTGCTACATTCTGGCTGCCAGATTCTGTGCTCCAGGAGGATACCCTTTGTTCTTACTTGAGCTGGCCTTGGTTATACAGGAATGGAGATAGCACCACCTTGTGCTGCAATCTCATACACAGCTTTCAAACCCAAATCTTCTTCCAAACACCTCCTCCACCAGGACGTTGGTTTAAATGGCGGGAGACAGCATGCAGAGCCAAATAAGTTTGAGCAGCAGATACTCTGCTGGATTCAAGACCGCTCCTTTCTGCCCGTTCTCAGCTGACCTTCCTCCTTGAACACCTCTACAAACACAACATCCGCTGGTGTGAAGATCAGCTCTCATGCATCCCCCAGAAGGTTCTGACCTTCCTTCATGCAGCAGGTTCCTGGAAGGCCCACCTGCTGGCTGTTGTGGCTGGATATGATGAAGCCTGCAGTCTGCCTGGCCAATTACTCCATTAATGATGATATGAAAGCACAGAACATCAAAATAGAAAACAAGGTTTTTATGCCCTCATTTCCCAATAGGCTTCGACATGATTTACTTTCCCTGTGAAAGAATTAATTTATGTGTATACCAACCAAATAGTCTGGATTTTTTAAAGTTTATATTCCAGGTGTTTTTATCCTGGTTTCAGATCATGCTGATTAATTTCCGATTTGGCAAATATGACGGCCATAGCCATATTATGCTTCTCTCCCATAGATAAATCTAACAATGTTGGGTGTGTCCCCAATATGTTTTTAATTGCCTTTATATATAGTTTCCATGTGTATTATTATTATTTAATCTCACTGGGTTAATAGAATTGTTCTAACAATTCATATAAGTTAACATCTTTTTCTGTTTATTTGTATTTTAAGAAGTTATCTATTTTCTTTTTTCTTTCTTTTTTTTTTTGAGACAGAGTCTTGCTCTGTCTCCCAGGCTGGAGTATAGTGGCAGGATCTCTGCTCACTGCAACCTCCACCTCCTAGGTTCAAGCGATTCTTCTGTCTCCGCCTCCCGAGTAGCTGGGACTACAGGCACACACCACCACGCCCAGATAATTTTTGTATTTTAAGTAGAAACAGGGCTTCACCATGTTGGCCAGGATAGTCTCAACCTCTTGACCTCGTGCTCTGCCTGCCTCAGCCTCCCAAAGAGCTGGGATTGCAGGCGTGAGCAACCAGGTGCGGCCAAGAAGTTGCCTATTTTCTGCAGTGATTTTTGTAATATTATTATTGACATATTTTTATGCTATTTCATAATATATCAGTTAATTTTAGTAATTTCATGTGATGACCTCCTTAAAATAAACAATTAATGCTCCTTTCAACCTTCTAGATTTGTGCTGTTATATCTGGAGATCATTAGAGCTAGGAAGAATCTGATAGCTTACACTCAACTCCCATTTTGGGAGATGAGGAAATAGATGCAGAGCAATTCCCTGTCTCACCTGAAGCCCCGCTTCCAGGCAGCCGACAGACTCTCATGACTCTATCAGAGGAAGGCTGTCTTGTTACATACACAGTGAAGAGACTGTACGTTTAGGACTTCCTTTCGAAGGAGTCGTTCCCTCCTCTGGCCCTATGTGTGGAGAAGACCCAAGAGCAGACAGAGCAGAGTCTAGGGACCTGGCAAGTCAAGAATCCGTCAGTATCACTACAATGCATGAGTACCTGCTGGGGGCCAAGTGCTGGTCAAATGCTTTATTTCCTTGACAATTACTTATTGAGAAACTATGTGCCAGGCACTGTTCAAAGTGCTTGGGACACTCCAAAGAATAAAATGGTCAAACAGCTCCATCATCATGATGCTTCTTTTAGAACCATTTTCAGAAAGATTGTTCCAATCCTGGTTTCATCAGAGCAAAGACGACGTTCGTCTCACTCCCCGCTGGGTCCTCCACCCCTAGCAGAGAACCTGTAAGTTAAAGGGTGGGTGGACAGTCCTTAAATGACCAAATTCATGTGCTTCCAAATCTTTGCCATTTCTCTCACCTCTGGTAAGAGTAGAGCATTAATGGGTCAAACAGAAATGATCAGTTTAGTAAACTCTCACCATGAAAGGTGCAATAAATAACATTTTTAGGAACATTTAATGAACATTTCATGTTATTCATGTCTGTGAGCATGCAATTTTTCATTGAATAGGTGAAGCCTTGAGGCTTTCTTCTCAAGGATGTATAATTGGCAACTACAAACCTATTAATAACAGCTCCTCCCAAACTGCATGCCTCCTATTGGCCTGCCTCGTTAAGATGTAATTAATGGCCAAGGACCACCCTTTCTACTCCCCACAGGTACCTGTGCATTCATCTTTTTCCTTTTGGTTCCTTTCCTCTAGCATTTAAATGGGTCTCAAGGCTTTCTCATATTAAAAATCAAAACTACACGAAAGCTATCTCTCTTAAGGATTTGTCTTCCTCTTCTCCTCCTCCTCCTCCAGCTACTGCTGTTTCTCTCCAATTTTCTCAGAATAGTTATCCACACTCACTGCTCCATTTCCTCACCTCCTACTCATTCCTCATTCCACTCCAGCTGGCTTTGAGCATGTTATTCCACCAAATCTCACTTCACCAAGATCACCAGAGACCTCTATGTTAAGTTTAACCATAGATGTTTTTCGGTCTTCAGTGAACTCATCCTCAGAAACTGTCAGCCCCGTTGACCCCCCTTGCTCCTTTCTGAAGGAATCCTCTCCATTGGTTTCTCTCCTTCCATAAGTCCCTGGTTTTCTTTGACCTCTCTAAAAGCTAAGCCTCAGATTCCTTTGCAGGCTCTTTCTTCTATATCTGACCAATAAATGCTTGGATTCCTTGGGACTCTAAGCCTTTTTGTACTTTGTGTTCTCTTTCTGACTAACTCTCAAAATAGGCAGTTAAGTCCTTTTCTATAGCAATTTTTTTTTTTTGTAGGATGTTAGAATCAGATCTGGAGCTTAAAAATTATCCACTTCAATATCTTACTTTATGCAAGGAAAAGCAGTCACTGAACAAGGACATGACTAAACTTGCAGGTCAGAACTGAGGTCTCTTTGTTTTATGTAAATGTTCTTTCACCCTAACCACATTATGATCTGCAAAGAAAGAATTAAAAAAGCTTCAAATTTCAACTGCCTTTTTTGCAGAAAAAAATCAAAAGTGGATTCTAAATTCATATAGAAAAGCTAGGGACACTGAAAAGCCTAAATAATCTTGAGAAAGAACAAAGTTGAAGGACTTGCACTTTTCAATTTTAAAAGGTACTACAAAACAACTATAATCAAGACAGTGGGCTGCTGGTACAGGGATGAACATATAGATCAAAGGAATAGAATGACAGAGTTCAGAAAGAAACCCCTATATAAATAATCAACTGATTTTCAACAAGGATACCAAGACTATTCAATGAAGAAATAATAATCTTGTCAACAAATGGTGCTGGGACGTGAGTCCATTTTTGTATATGGTGTGAGATTGGGGGTCTAACTTCATTATTTTGAAGACCTAAATGTCAGAGCTAAAACACTGAAGTTCTTAGAAGAAAACATAGGAGTAATAAATATTCATGATTTTAGATTAGGCATCAGTTTCTTAAATATCAAACAAAAACCACAAGCCACTAAAGAAAAATAGATACTTTGAACTTCATCAAAATTCAAAACTTTTATGTGTCAAAGGATACTATCAGGAGAGTAAAAAGACAACCTACAGAAAGAGACAAAAATTTTGCAAATTATATATTTTGAGTTTAGCATTCAGAATATACAATGAACTCCTAAAACTCAACAATAAAAACAGTCATGGATAAAAATGGACAAAGCATTTAAATAAGCATTTCTCCAAAGAAGATACGCAAATGGTCAATAATTATCAATGAAATGTCTAACATCATTCATTATTAGGGAAATGCAATTTGAAACCACAATGAGATATCATTTCCTGCACATTTATAATGGCTAGAATAAAACGTTTTTTAAAAAGCTGAAAATAAGAAATATTAATGAGGATATAGAGAAATTGAAACCTTCATATATTGCTGGTGAGAAGGTAAATGATATAGCCACTATAAAAAACAGTTTGACAGTGTGATAGTGTTATGTAAAAAGACACAATATATTTGGCTTTTTTCTCTGTTTTCTGTAACAGAGCTCCAATAACAGAGATTTCTTGAGTGATGGGGTGAGACAGCATCTTTTGTTATTCTTTAAAAGCCCCTTTCAGCAATACCTGAGTGTGTGCTAATGAGGTGAGTCTTGGAGTGTGAGAGCTGGTTGCCACAGGAACCAACAAGGTGATCAGAGGTAGAACTTTCAGCCCCACCCCCGACCTCCAGGGAGTGAAGAGGCTGAGGGTTGACTAATCACCCATGGCTAATGATTTAATCACTCATGCCTGTAGCCTCCATTCACACCCTCAAAGTTGGAGTTTTGGGAGCTTCCAGGTTGGTGAGCAAATCAAGGTACTGAGAGGGTACTGTGTCTGGGAGGGCATGGAAGTTCCATGCCCCTTTATTATTTCTTATTATATTACAATATCACAGGTGGTTCCTCAAAAAGTTAATTATGAAATTACCATATGACCCAGCAATTCCACTCCTAGGTATATACCCAAGAGAATAGAAAACATATATTCACACAAAAACATGTATATGAATGTTCCTAACAACATTATTCATTATTATAGCTAAAAAATGGAAATAACCCAACTCATGAATGAATAAACAAATGTGATATATTCATAAAATGGAATATTATATAGCCATTAAAAGGAATGAAGTACTGATGTATGCTTTCACATGCATGAATCCTGAAAACATTATGATAGGTGAAAGAAGCCATACACACAAAGCTACATATCATATGATTCCTTTTATATGAAATGTCTAAAATAGGCAACTCCATTCAGAAAGAAAGTAGGTTAGTAGTTGCCAGGGAAGAGAAGTGGAAGGCTAGGAATGGTTACTAACAGGTACAAGATTTCTTTCTGCGTCAGTGGAAATATTTTAAATGAGATCGTGGTTATGAGTATACTACATCATGAATATTCTACAAATGAGTGAATTATGTATTTTAAGATGGTGAATTTTATGTGTATTTTATCTCAATAAAAAATTGCAAAAAGAAAACCCTTCAAAGTAATATTTAACTCTTTTTCTTCTCTGTCCTCCCTACTCCCCACAATTATTTAACCATACAGCCCCATGCCAACTTGGCCACCTCTGAAAAATTTCCGTTGCTTCTCATTCCTACGGCCACGTATTCAGCAACAGCCTCCCTCCTGGTCTTCCTTCTTCCATCTCTTCAGTCGTCCCAGAAGCTCTTGAATCCTACATGAACCTATGCCTCTGCCAAAATATTACAAGCTGTGGCCAATCTGCAAGTGGCATACAGTCCAAACATCCATTTGTACCATGGTTGTTATTCCTAATGCACTTTACCATAGCTCTAATGTCATACGTAGGTGGAGGTTAGATCCTCAGGCAACTCATGAAAGCATGCTTCATCTTCAAATAACCGAGAGCTAGTTCTAATAGTAGTAGAGAATCTAATCATTGCAAAACAGTGTTTCTGTTGGAAAATAAGCTCAGAGTTGTAATTTGTACTCCCCTGAGCCAAGCTGCTAGTTCCTGTTTCCCAGAGTCAAGACCTGGGAGAGGGGTTATGGGAGGCAGGGGATTGAGTGGGCTGCAGTAGGTCACTGTAGGTGAGGTGAATATCCTTCCATGATAAACACAGAGCCCTGTCTCTGACTGGAGTTACCTGTTCAAACCTGTTCTTTGCTTTTCTTTACACTGCCTTTCCTTGATGCCTTTAACTAGGGCTTCTGTCTCGTCCACTGTAAAACAGAATACTCCATCAAATCTTCTGTGCCTGAAGTGTGGACCCCTGGGGCACCCTGGTAAATTGACACCTTTTCTAGCAACACTTTCTGCACTCATTCACTGAGGTCAGAGAGGGCTCGAAGTTTATATTAATATGCAAAACAGATTCCATAGTAATTCGTGTCTGCCAGCAGAAGCATTCTTATAAAATTTGTTAAATTGTAGCTCAGTTTTCTGTGGTTCATGTTATCTCCCCGGTTTCCTCTGTAAGTTTATAAACAAGACAACTTCTTGGGTAAGTACAGCAAATGGCTTTATGTATAAATAAGAGGAATCTCTGTAAATGCCACTACATCATGCATTGCTTGATTTCACAAATTCAGTTCGCTGCCTGCCTGAAGCTAAATGTAACCATGTCACAAAAATTCTCAACCTCGACAGAGCAGTGTGATGAAGAGTGTTTGCTTGTTTTTTGGTTTTACATTCTGTTTGTTTTCATTCCCAGAGTTGCTGCCTTATCATTTATGTGACAGCTGTGTCTGGAAACCTGAATTAACTGTAAAATTTACAAAATGTACAAGTTAACTGAGTAACCGGTAAAATTTGTGCCAGTGATAGTTGACACTGTCGTATCCCAGGGACTACCAAACTGGTTTGTGTTAGTCCGTTTTCAGGCTTCAGATAAAGACATATACAAGACTTAGTAATTTATAAAGAGAAAGAGGTTTCATGGACTCACAGTTCCACGTGGCTGGGGAGGCCTCACAATCATGAGGCGAGAGAGAAAATGAGAACCAAGGGAAAGGCAAAACCCCTTATAAAAACATCAGACCTCATGAGACATATTCACTACCACAAGAACAGTATGGTGGCAACCCCCCCACCACGATTCAGTTATCTTCCATTGGGTCCCTCCCACAACACCTGGGAATTATGGGAGCTACAATTCAAGATGAGATTTGGGTGGAGACACAGCCAAACCATATCATGGTCCCACCGAACCTTTCTCTGCTTCCTAACTGTGAGCTGTGCAACCTTTGGAATCTTATCGAAGGATCTCATTTTTGCTCCAATTACCTATTAGATTGGAGGAAAACAAGAGAGAGAAGACATTTTTCCTCTTGCTGTTTCCTCCTTATTTTCTCTTCGTTAATGCCAGGCAAAGACTTGTTAATGATGATGTTGGTTTGGGGCACAAAGAAGACTGTTGTCTTCAAAACTGCAACTGAACTGGCAGCTAACCCCAATGACTAGCAGAATCGCTGGTAATTAAGGTTTAAGAAAAGCAAGCATGCTAATTCTCAGAGCACTCCTTGACAGAGTAGATCATGTCAGTATTCTGGTGTGGCTGTTTTCTTCTTTAGGCTCCTAGATACTGGTTTCCTATCACCTGCGCTACTTCATACTTCTTAGTATCTTGTTTTTTCATTTTGTTTTCTGGCCCCCATTGTCATATTGTGCATAGGTGTTTGACCTGGACTGATTCTCTACTTTCTTTCTGAGTACTTTCGCAATCTTGATGTCTTCATTCCAGAGTGCTTATGAAGCAGGGCTGCTGTCAGATCTCCAACCATTTATGAAAGGCTGAATAGGCATTGCACTACTTCCTAGAAATGTCTCACTCATGTAGATTTTGTTCCCAAAGCACTGCGGTGTTGTCATCAGAATCACTGCCTACTTTGAGCTTGCTGTCAATTTACCACTTTGAGTGGGAAAAGCATTGTGAGGCAGGAGGCGACAAGCTTTCTAGTACAAACAACATTTTTTTTTTTGAGATGGAGTTTTGCTCTTATTGCCCAGGCTGGAGTGCAGTGGTGCAATCTTGGCTTATCGCAACCTCCACCTACCAAGTTCAAGTGATTCTCCTGCCTCAGCCTTCCGAGTAGCTGGGATTACAGGCATGCACCACCACGCCTGGCTAATTTTGTATTTTTAGTAGAGACAGGGTTTCACCATATTGGTCAGTCTGGTCTCGAACTCCCGACCTCAGGTGATCCGCCTGCCTCAGCCTCCCAAAGTGCTGGGATTACAGGCGTGAACCACTGCAACCAGCCAACAACATCTGTTAAACAAGCGATTTTCATTCACATGAGGCATTTCCTCTAATCTTTGGTCACTGTCGGTTATGAGGAATAGACACACACACATACACGCACACACACACACATATACACACATTTGTATGGGTGGAGGGGAGAGCAAGTTATTTACAAATAGTTTTTGTCTTGGAGATATTATTTGTGCCTGTGTGAATTATAACTACCTGTGAATCCCATTCAATTATTTGCATGTTGCCAAACAAATATGAGGCATAACTGAACTGAGTCAACTCATTCCAAAAGCTCAGTCTGTGCGGTGAAAAACATGTTTTCCAAGCTCAGAACCAACTAACTTTTGCAGCCTAGAATGCATCACCTTAAGTCATATATGTACATATATATTTTTATGTATATGCATATATTTTAAAGAAATTATTCCAAAAAAATAATGTGCTATAAACAAATGTTAGAAAACATGTAAGTTTGTTTATGTCAGGAAAATTAGCAAAGAAGATCTTGATTGACTGAATGGAACCACCTACTTCCAGACTGATTTCAGCTCTCACAACTCCACGTGTTCTGTTCTATTGAAGTATAAAATGGGTTATCATGTTTCTAGAGAATATCAAAGAAGTTAGGTGGGAAGTGGATTTCAGAAATGACATATTACCTAGCCAGGATCTGGTTGTTCCTGACACTGAGTGGGTGTATTGTAGTATCTTCAGATTGGAGCACCTCCCTGGATTTGTTTTTGGAATTCTTCACTATTAGAAGGACCAAGGGGCCACATTAGAAGTGGCTATTCTGAGATCAGCCTAAATCCCACGGGGAAGGGGATTTAACCATTAAAAGGAGTGAAGTACTGATGCGTGCTTTAACATGCATGAATCCTGAAAGCATTATGATAAGTGAAAGAAGCCATACACAAAAGGCTGCATATTGTATGATTCCATTTATATAAAATGTCTAAAATAGGCAAGTCCATACAGAAAGAAAGGAGGTTAGTCTAGAAGAGAGAGTCTACAGCACCAGTAAATGCTGGGCTTCTGGCTCTTCTGCTCAATATTCTGTGCTTATACTGCAGGTTTGTCCAAGCTGGGTCCAAGGTGAGTGTTAGCTTCTCCCCACAAATCTTTGGCAGAGGAATGCTTCAGTGTCCATGAGACATATCTGTGTAGAACAGTGGGAGGCAGCTGTGGATATTTCCCCATCTATTGATGATAATTAAAAATCACCCATGCCTGGATCTTTATGATCAACTTGGGCCTTCAAAAATTGGTTTTTGTTTCCTAAGTCCTATTGGGATTTCTGCCCAGCCAGATTTGGAGATAAGTATTCCCTGAACAATCATTGTACTATGATCCCTATTTCCCTCTGTCTGAATGGAATGGGATATTATTATTTTGGCTTGCATTTGCACCAACATGGCAATCAATGTTGAGATGTAATTTGTATTTGGGATACCTTGTACCCAGACCTCAGTGTGCCCACCCTTTATACATTTGCTTTTATTTGAAGGATATGAAGGTCATAAACCTTAAGCCCCTATCAGTGACATTGCCTAGAGTCTCAGGTCATTTTTCCCCTGCCCATACCTTGGAAAAGTCAGTGCTTATATTACTAATAAATTTCATGTCCATGTTAGTGTGATGTCTCGGTCCTGTAAAAAGGTTTTCTGTGTATGATATGGTGTGGAACTCAATAAGCCCATTGTGATTCTGACTGTGCTTTGGGAAGTTTCAGTTGCTCTCTAATTCCAAGCAGGGACAATTTCTAGTCCTCAGTTGAGAAATCACCTGGCAATAGTTGATATCAGGCATAACTATTAGGTTGAACCATATACCCTGTCTTGTATGTCAAAAACAGTCAAATATCAGTAATTTTGTGTGTTTTAACCAAAGGGAGTGTGAGCTCCTTGAGATTAGGATATATCTTGTTCATTTTTGTTCATACCCTTCCATTACACCATCCTAACACAGTGCCCGATAAAATTATTGGAGAAATGAGTGAATGAATGAATGCATTAGTTCCCCATTTGAAGTGCTCATGTCTAACTCAGGATCTAGATATACCCCTGTATGCTGCATTTGTTTCCTTACTATCAGAGGACCATCCTGCCTCACGCAAGAACTGTGTTTGAAAACAGCAAGCTGTCTTGTTTAGTTCAAACGTAAGGTTTGACGAATGGGAGAGATGAGTCAGGGGCTGAATGTTGAGGTGAGACTATGAAGGGCTGTGAGTGACATTCCCAGGACTTTGGATCTTACTCCATTTGCCAACACGCAAGTAATTATTGGGTTTTGAAGCAGAAATTCAACTGTTTTTGCTTTAGTGGAAGATGTCTGTATTTTAAAAGAAAACTCTATTTATTCATCCTTTGATGGGCAGAATGCTAATAGAGAAAAGACAGATGTATTTACCTTGAGGAAAGGGATAATTTATGTGCATTCAATCCTACAAAATCCTTCACGTAACACAGTATAAGCCTGATTACACATGATTAATAATTGCACATGACCTGATTGCTGGGCGTTCTTGGCTGGGATGTTTTTATAGATAATTAAAAATTTATCTGGCTGCAAATACCTACCCTAGCTAGAGAGTGGTTAGCTGCTGTTGCTAGAAAACCTTCCCACATGCATGACAGTTTAGGAAGATGATGATGTTTTAGGAGCATCCACTTGGAGATGCCAGGATATGGAAAGCCTATATGAAGGACATGTAGAGATTTACAGATGGCCCTAGCTGTGTCCACTCAGCAGTAAATTCTGACTTATCATCACAGCATTGTCAACATGTGAATAAACTCCTGACAGGCATTAGCAATTGAATTTCTCCAGGTGTAATAAATTGTCTCGCTCTCTGATCATTTCATATTATATGCTGAGTCTTTTCAAAGCTTTTCAAGCCTGAGCTATAAACCTGACATGACCTGTTTGAACTTCTGGGAAGGGCAGGTGCTTGGCAAAGATGTGGATAAAATGAAGTGTCTCTCCTTTTCTGCCTGCCTTTCTGGCCACCAGCAATACCACCGCACCCCCCCCAGCCCCGCCCCCCGCCAACACTGCTTCCAAGCCTTTGGTGTGCCATGATCATCTAGGGATGGGCAGAGGGATTCCTCTTCTAACAGTGTCATATAAAATAAACCATTCTTGCCCACTTTAGAACTTTCCGAAGTCTGTCATGCCACATGTCAGCCCAACCATCTGTGAAAATGATTAAATACTTGCTGTCATTGGTGGTATAACTGTTAGCTGTGGTTAAATGCTCAATGCCCAGATTCAGAACGTTGGAGCTGGTATCATCTGAAGATCCGCAATCTGGGGTTGCTGCTTCATACTTATAAAGGGGCTCAGAACTGCCCAGAGTTAAGTGTTCTGTCCAACATCACCCAACAAGCCAAGAGTTAAGTGTCCTACTCAGCGTCACCCAAGCGAGTTAGTGAACAAGCCAGGACTGGCATCAGGGAAACTGGCCTCTAGCCTAGGGTCCTCCCACTGCACTGTGCCTTCTTCATTCTGTTCGTCAGACAACAGCTTTAGTGAGCTTTCAAAGCATAAAACAAATTGTATCACTCTTCTGTAACAATCAATGGCTTCTCAGCCCACCCAGAAAGAAATTCAAAGTCCTTAAGTGTGAGGTCCCCGGTGGTCTAGCCTCGGCCACCTCTCCCACCTCGTTTCCCTCTGCCCTCTGTTACAGCCGTGTGGCTTCCTTGGTGATGGGGGCACACACCAGGGTTATCCCTGCCTCAAAACCTTGGCACAACATTCTTCTGCCTGCACTGCACCTGCCTCAGATAGTGGCATGGCCTTTCTTTGCTTACATTGTTCATAGGTCCTTTTCTTGACCCTTCCTAAAATATCCCCTCCACACTCAACTTTAGCTTAGTCTCCTCATTCTGATATATTCTTCTATATTTATTTCTTTGTATTTTTATTCCTCCTTCCAAGGAGAATGTAAGCTCGATGAATGCAGGGGTTTTCTTTTCTGTATGCTGTATTTCTATCACCTATAGCAGTGATGTGCAAATAGAAGGTACTCAGTAAACACTTTTTTGTTTGTTTGCTTTTTGTTTTCAGATAGTCTCACTCTGTCGCTCAGGCTGGAGTGCAGTGACACAATCTCGGCTCACTGCAACTTCCACCTCCTGGATTCAAGCACTTCTCCTGCCTCAGGATCTCAAGTCGCTGGGATTACAGGCGTGCACCACCATGCCCAGCGAATTTTTGTATTTTTAGTAGAGATGAGTTTTCGCCATGTAGGCCAGACTGGTTTCAAACTTCTGACCTCAGGTGATCCATCCACCTCGACCTCCCAAAGTGCTGGGATTACAGGCGTGAGCCACTGTGCCGAGCCAGTAAGAAGCAGTTTTGAATCAATGAATGACTGGATTTATTTTCAGATTTCTTCAAATTCTGTTGTTGTTTATTTGCTAACTCAATAGAAGTATCAGATTAAAACATTTTCTGTTTAGCTTGTCTAGTACTTTTTAAGCATACATTTTGTGTTTTGCCATATTTTGTATGTTGTGGGAGTTAACAAAGAACTGCATACCACAGACTGTTAGGGATTTTACACATTTCACAAGGAATGTTACAGAACAGAAAAGATTTCTTTTTTCTCTGGTTTTTTTTTTTTTTTTTTTTTTTTTGAGACAGAGTCTCACTCTGTTGCCCAAGCTGGAGTGCAATGACACTATCTTGGCTTACTGCAACCTCCACCTCCCAGGTTCAAGCAATTCTGGTACCTCAGCCTCCTAAGTAGCTGGGATCACAAGCACATACCACCACACCCAGTTAATATTTGTTTTTTGCTTTATTTTTTTGAGATGGAGTCTAGCACTGTTGCCCAGGCTGTAGTGCAGTGGTGTGATCTCGGCTCACTTCAATCTCCACCTCCTGGGTTCAAGCAATTCTCCTGCCTGAGACTCCCAAGTAGCTGGGCTTACAGGTGTGTGCTGCCACACCCAGCTAATTTTTTTTGTATTTTTAGTAGAGATAGGGTTTCACCATGTTGGCCCAGATGGTCTTGATCTCCTGACCTCGTGATCCACCCACCTCAGCCTCCCAAAGTGTTGGGATTACAGGTGTTAGCCACTGCACTCAGCCATATTTGTATTTTTAGTAGAGACGGGGTTTTGCCATGTTGCCCAGGCTAGTCTCAAACTCCTGGGCTCAAGCAATCTGCCCACCTCGGCCTCCCAAAGTGCTGAGATTACAGGCCTGAGCCATGGCACCTGGCTGAAGATTTCAGGTAATTGTTTATGCACGTGGAAAACTGGTATTTAAGAGTCCTCACCCAGGGCACGCACTTTTCCACGTCACATAGTTCCAGCCCCTCTTTGTTGTGTAATGCCTGATAATTTTACTCATTAAATTACCCAGACAGACCCAAAAGGCCTCTGAGTGTGCATCACCTGAAAGTCAGCATGGGCTGTGGGGATCGTGAAGTGGAGCTCACTGTAGGAGAGCCTTAAGGAAGACTTCCTGAAAACACAGAAAGAAGGAAGGGGCTTTCTAATGGATGACAGCAGCGTGCGCCAAGCACAGGGAATAGGAATGAGAGTGTTGGCCATTCAGGCGTTTGGACGGTGGGTGTTGAGTGCAGCTGGGAGAAAGACAGATGAAGGACCCTGCAGTGTCTTCACATCAGTGCTCAGGCAGGCAGAGGGCAAATGCACGAGAGCAAAGCTGCATTTCAGAAGGTTCCTCTGCTGCCTCCAGTGGATGGAAAGCATAAGAGCAAGGAGGGAGGTCAGGTGTACCCGAGGGTGGTCACATCTTAATATGCATAGGGCTCCTTATGAGGTGGAAACTTCATAGAAGATAGAAAATGAGTGTGTGTACTAGCTCACTGGGTAGGAGGAGAGGCAGTTTGCCACTGGAGGGGATGGGCTGGGGCTCTGTCCACCCCAGGATAAATATCGAGGTACCCTTGTCACATGGGGCAGAAAGTGAGAGAGAAGCAGTGGCATAGAGTATGGAAATAAAGCAACAGACAGGGGATGCACTGATGCACTAGATAAGACAGGAAAACATGAAAGATAAAAAGATACACCAAGATAAGTCCACAGGCCCAGGCCTTTGAAACGAAGAATTCCCTTTGAAAGAATGCTTTCCTTTGCAGATCATATGTATTTTTAAGTATATGGAAAGTCAAAGGGTTATAGAATCTTGTTTGAAGAGCCCAGACACCAAGCAATGATGAACTATAAACAAGGCCGTTTGGTGTGACAGTTTGGTAATGTGCCGTCAATCACAGAGAGCATCTTGAGGTCGGTGCCTCTCAGCCCTCAGTCCTTTAGGTTAGCATTGCTTCATATAGTTCATTCATTGAATCATCCTTAGGAAGTGCTGAGCACTGCGTGCTATGTGCTAGAGGCACAGCACACTCACAGCACAGCAAAGAGGCAAGCCTTTGCCTTAGAATGGGGAAGAGCTGTGAAAGATTTGCACGCAGCCATGATACAACGGGAAGGTGCTCATGGTGCTGGCACAGATTGTTACCAGCTTATTTGTTCTGCCAGCACACAGCAAGGCAGTCACTGCAGTGTGACCTTGATCATGTCCCTGTTCAGGCACCACCTGTGGCATTGGTCTCCTCACACCAAGTCGCCTCACACGGCCCTCCTCACGTGGGGTACCTCCTGTGACCTCGATCACTTCAGGGTCACCACCTGAGACATCGATCACCACCTGTGGAGGTCTGTCCTGCAGACCCTGCCTTAACGACAGATGAATAAATGCACTGTCACACCTATTTCAGTGATTCAAGTGGGTTAGGGATGGTCGTCAGCTGCTTTCAGAGGGCGACTGCCACCAATCGACAAAGACTCCCTGTACATCCACCCATTTATTCAGTAAAGATCTCTTAACAGAGGTTCTAAGTCAACACATTTATGGATAATTAACCTGATTAAAAGAGTGGTTTTACGAATGATAGCAGCTTTAGGTTCTGGGGCCCAGAGTAAACACTATTAATGGGTAATTTCCCTTTCATCTCCCCCTGAGAGGGCAATCCAGCACAAAGTTTACACAAGTAAACAGAGTAGAGACAAAGGGATGTGAGATAAGCACATTTAACTGGAAAAGGCTTTTATCATCCCTATCTTTTCCCTAACGTAATGGACCAGCTGTCTTTGGCCTGTCCCAATAAAGCCTTTCAGCCTTCCAAAAGGTTTGAGACTATAATCTATAACTCTCCCTAATATTTCACTAATATTTTGCCAGCCACCCCGAGTGAATTCCAACACTGCAGCAACTGGTTTTGCAGAAGAGAAAATAATTTTGTTAACAAGGCCGTAGAGCAAGGAGACAGGGGAATAAATCTCAAATCCACCTCTCCAGAAATAAGGCTTGGGGGTACTTATGGGAAAGTAGGCAGCATAGTCTGAAGTATGGGGAAAGTTAACTGGGAGGTACCAAAGGTGAGGTAATCAGGGTTTCTGTGCAAGCATCATTGAGCTACGTGGCTCTTCTAAAGACCCATGTGCCGAAGATGGCAGTGTTAGCATAATCTGAGTGTGGAGTCTTTGGCCCTCTGACATCAAAAGGACACTCTTTGGGTACTTGCATATGCCCAGTTGAAGGGTCAGTATTCTCAACTGGCTTGAAATGGACAAGAGATGCCCCCAGTTCCTGAAAAACAACTTTAAGCACCTGTTACATCAGTGACCCACAGTCAGAAATGTTATCTATAAGGAAGCTATTGGAATTTTAAGGTCAACTAGAAGTAAGTAATTACAGCAAGCAAGGCAGGTTAAGTTTGGCAGGCTCAATCCGTTTCAACAGAGGAGGAACAGATTTAATTCCAACGGTTCCTGACACACCACCAAGTTGTTCAAGCACCAGAAGGTCAATGTGCAATCATAACTTCACTTCAGCTTTATTTTGTTTTGCCTTTTTTTTGAGACAGAGTCTCACCCTGCTGCCAGGCTGGAGTGCAGTGGCACGATCTTGGCTCACTGTAAGCTATGACTCCCTGGTTCAAGTGATTCTCCTGCCTCAGCCTCCCAAAGAGCTGGGATTATAGGCAAGCGCCACCACACCTAGCTAATTTTTATATTTTTGTTAGAGATGGGATTTCACCATGTTGGCAGGATGGTCTCTATCTCCTGACCTCGTGATCTGCCCTCCTTGGCCTCCCAAAGTGCTGGGATTACAGATGTGAGCCACTGTGCCTGGCCTGTTTTGCTTTTTAATTACACAGGTAATACATGAACATGCTTACATGTAAAGATGCACTCAATACAACAGTCGATATAATAAAAAGCTAAAGTTTCCTTCCTTCATTGCCACTGACCGAGCTCCCTAACGTAATGGACCAGCTGCACCTTCTCAGAATAACTACTGTTGATAACTACTGATAGCTTGACCTAGTCCTCACTGTATCCCCGAGCAGCTCTGCGGCACCATCACACTGCCTTGAGGCTTTTGTTCTCCACACTGCTCTCTGTTTACTGTCAGTCCTTTCATGGACAAAGACCAAGGTCTTTTCTTCCTGTAGGTTTTCTCCTAAAACTGCTTCAAGTCCCACTGGACACACAGCAAACACTCACCCCTGCCTTATCAGCTTATTTGTGGGACCACGACCCGAGGAGGGGAACCCTCGGGGGAAATTGCAAGCTGCTCACTTCTCTGAGATCAGGGAGGAAAGTCTGTTCATGCCTCTCCAGCTCTGGGCCCTGCTGAGGCATTCTCTGCCCTGCTCAAAAGGGAGAACCAGTCAAGCCAAGAAAGAAAGAAAATGCCAGCCTCCTGTTACATGTGATGTGGGCAAAAATGAAGACAGTTTACCCTATGTCTTGCCATTTCCCCTGTGCACATGGTGATGAGATGATCCAAACAGGATGGGCAAGAAAAACTGGAACACTCTTGGAGAGGGAGTCTACAGCTGCAGGATGTTTTTGCCAGATGCAAACACGTTGGCCAAGAACAGTGCTTGCTCTTCAGCCAGCGCTGTCCAGGCAGCGGACCACCCAGGTGGCCAGGAAACAGAGGCCCTGGAGCACGTGGCCCACAGTCGCTGGGCACTCAGGTGTCAGGTCAAACGTCCTGGAGGACTGATGCAGACTACGGTCTCCTGTGCCTACCTTCCTGGCAGAGTGAATTAGCCTTCACCTCTGGGGACTGAGCTGCTGCCCAGAATTTGATTCTCTTTCACCAGTAACTGCAATTTAGAGAGAAACTTGAAAGTCTATTTTCATGAAGATGGATGAAGGAGTCTGTGCTAATTCCCCTTCTGCCTCCGTTTCTGGAGGGAGACCGACTAAATGATACTCGGCAACAGAATCCAACAGGAACTAGTAGGAAATTGATTGGCTTTTTAAATCCTCTAGCTTCATGCAATGAATTATCTGAAGCTCAGCTTCAGAGAGCGAGAGCACTATATGCTCATGGCAATTTCTCCAACCAGAATCTGCTTCAGTGGAGTGACACATTGTTATTAGAGACGCTGTCTTGGGTGTTACCGGCAATTCCCTATTGGTGCCTGATTGTTTCCTGTAAGTCTTTTAGTTAGTGGTGTCCATGGAAACAGCATGTGATTGATGGGTCATTATTAGGTTGGACACTACCTAACCATTAGTGGAACTAAGAGCTGACCCTGAGCCCCAGGAATGAGGGCCTCTAATTTCCAAGCCCCCTCTATCTCTATAGTTTCTGAAGTTTATGGCATTATAGGATTCAGCAGGGGGTGCTTTTATGAGGCATGAGGGAGGCTTGGTGGGGGCTTTGAAGGCACCGACGGCAATTGGTGAAGTAGACTTTTATCTAAAGGGGGCAGAGATGGCAGGTGATGGCTTACAACGGCAGGAGAGATCGATGGTTCAGTCTGTCTGTCTAGTACATGGGTAGACGTATGCACACGGACACATAACAAGGAAGGAAATTGCTTACCTGCTAGTTCTCATTTTTGTAACTGGTCATAAACCATAGTTAGGACTTGCTGCTTTCTTCTGTCACCACACGTTGCACTTGACATCCACCCTCAGCTGGTGGAGGGGCTTTATCCTGAGAGGTCCGAATCCTCAGTGGTCCCGCCTGTTTTGGTTGCTGTCATTTTCTACTAAATCTTCCTTTTAGACGTGAAATTACTCCCAAAGAAAGCAGAGGATCTAGGCCTAGGAAACTATCTAGTGAGATTGCTGAAGAGCACAGGGGCCTCTGTGAGGTTCATAGTCATTAACTTAAAACGGAGCCAGTCAGTATAGCTGTGGTGGTGAACTGGATTTAACCAGATTGGGGCCTTTGCCAGTTGAGTCGGAAGGCGGGAGAGGAGCTCAGGGAGCTGAAGGTATGTCCAGAAGCATGATTATAACAGTGAACCGTGAGGTTCTGGCTAAGTGATGAGGAAAGAACAAGCATGAAAGGGAAGCTGCATGTGCAAAGGTGGGAAGAGGGATGGATTCCAAGAGAAGTGATGTGACTCCACCTGTGTTATTCCACACTGCGGTTAGGCTTGTTGGTAAGTTCAATGCTAGTAATTTGGAGACTAGCTAAAGTTTTTAGAATTTCTTATAACTTTCTTAGAAATTTTATTTATATGACATGATTTAGTTCGTGAGGACATGGGTATTGGTATCACGAAGGGCAACAGATTGTCGTTGACCAGGGCATCCCAGGAGTCTACCTCCCTGGGGTCTAATCACAGTTCTGCCACTTACTTGCTGGGGGAACTTCGGCAGGTTGTTCCACCTTTCTGCGCCTTAGTTTTCTCATCTGTAAAATGGGAATAATAGTATCTATCATAGGGAGACAGTGGGGATGAATGAGTTTATGTCACTTAGCTCTTTGAAATGTGCCTGGCACATAATAAATGCTCATGAAGTATTGGCTTTACTGCTGTAATCAGTGAGTGCCTTTATCCTGCACAATGGGACATTTTCTATTCCTAATTCCATCCTGAAATAGGTGAGAGATTTTGCTTATGTTTCTTCTTTGTTTTATGTTTCTTACCTAAGCAAGAAAATAGTTTCTAGCCCAATCTGGGCGTATTTCATCAAAGCAGGCATTCAAGCACCTTTCCTTCTTTCTGATTTTTTGTTCTTTGACACTCCATGTGTTCTGTAAATACTTCCTTCCCCCACCCCTAGTGTCCTTTCCATGACTCATCGTGTCCGGGGTTTTCCTATGCTCATGTATCTCTGAAGGAATCAGAAAACATTAGCAAAATGTCTCTCTTTTCCCACATCACCCTCTCTCTTTTTCCTCAGCCCTCCCAGCCTCCCTGGGAAAGCAGCCAGCCTCTCCCTCTGTTTTGCCTCACAGGAAGGATCAGTTGTAAAGCTCTGCTTGGAGAGGGATTCCATTAAACAGCTACAGTCTGTAGCTCTGGCCAACCCATGGAAGGTGCCTCATCAGTGTTTATTTCATCATCGATCTTCCATCAGTCAGCTCTTTATCACATGCGTAACTACAAAGAATGTAGTCCATGTCTCTCTTGATAGGTTTGCCTCTCTCCACAGCAGAACGTGAGCGTCTTTATTTGTGGGGCATTTGAGGAACTACAAATTGTTCTGCATAGCTGGAACAAAAAGCCCCAGAGCCAGTGGTGAGAGGCAAGACTGGAGAAGGGAGCAGGGAGCCAGATTCTTAGTCTGAAACTATAGGCTATACTGCAGCATTTTCTCACAATAGCCTGGTAGATGGATTTGAGGATGGGTAAGCCTGAGTGGAGACAGGGAGACCAACTACAAGGCTATTTCAGTGACCTAATATTGCAATGATGGAAAACATGTCTTTATTTCGGTAGATACCCAGTAGTGGAATTGCTGGACCAAATGGTAAATCTACTTTGCTAAGTTCTTTAACAAATCTCCATACTGTTTTCCATAGAGATTGTACTAATTTACATTCCCACCAGCAGTGTATAAGTTTTCCCTTTTCACCACTATACAATTCAATCATGTGACCAAACATCGCTTATACCCCAAAAGGTAATAGAAATTTTTAAACATTGAAAAGATGTCTTCCATTTATTGAGCACCTACCTTGTACAGTCATCCTAACAACCTGTAAGTTGCATCCTAACAACCACTGAGAGTTTTGGGTGTCACTGTGCCCCATTTATAGAAGGAGCACCTGGGCTCAGGGAAGTTAAGAGACAGCGAAGTGTCAGAGCTGGAATTTGAACCAAAGTCTACACGCACACATATGTGCACACACACACATGCACACACACATCCACACACACACAAGCACATGCACACGTGCACAGACACATTATTTTTTTCTTACTTCATACTACCTAATACAAGTGTTCTCCCTCGTCTGGGGGAGGAGTTACGGAACATGAACTAAGACAATAGCTGTGGGAATTAAGAGAAGGAGGTAGAAGTGATAAGACCTGGTGACTGGATTTGATATAGAAGTAAAGGAGAAGAAGGAATCCAGGATGATTCCCAAGGTTTGGGAAATGGTAGTACAATTAACAAACATAGGCCATGACAGAAAACACAGGTTTGGTGGAGATAATGATTTTGCATATATAAAAGAGATTAAGAGACATGTCAGCGTCTTGCACATTCAAGCACTTGCCAGGCGAAGGTGATGTGGTGGTGGTGGTAGTGATGCTGGTAGTAGTGACGGTGTTATGATGATGGAGTGATGATGTGATGACAGTGATGATGATAGAGGTGGTGATTGTGCTGCTGCTGGTGGTAGCAGTGCAGGTGGAGGTCATAGTGATAGTGGTACCTGCATTGAAGCAATAGCAATAGGAGTGGCAATAAATTGTTGTTTTCACCATAGCCCTTTTTTATATTCCACATGTTCTGGCACAGAGGGAAATAGTTTTGCTAAAAAATGCAAAAATCATATCATATCCACAACGATGGAGGTTCAAGTCTGTTATTAGCATGCTGAAACTTTAACTACTGTAATTTACTTAGCAGTGGTTTCTGGGGAGCAACAAAGAGCAGATAGAATAAGATTTGGAATGATAATGCTTTGGTTCTTCTTGAGACAAACTTTTAGCCACCTTAAAAAAAGATTTTACCAGCATGTATTGCATCATAGTCAAAGAGCAATACAAGAGAACACAGAGTTGCATCGTCTTCCAACACGGCTACCTTCCTAAGCAGTGTATCTTCTCTCGGTGTGACACGCCCTGCACGATGAGGTTAAATAGCTACTGGATGACTAAGGATCTAGTGGGGAGGAATGAAACATTACAGAAAGCAAGATGAAAACATTCTACACTTTTGAGTTGATGTGAGTTTGATATCGCAAGTCTGCTTTAGAAATATTTGTTAAGTTCACAGTACAGAGCATTGTATAATTCTGTTAACAGTTAAGGAATAGGCTTGGAGTGTCAATGAGCTTTAAATAACAATTGCTTTATATAATACACATATTAGTTTACTTTAAACATGGCAGTAGAGGACATTAACACCGAAGGTATTCTGAATGATTAGGTGTTGCGAATCTTAATTCTTAAGTAAATATAAATTGGGTTTTGTGGTGTTTATTAAACATGACAGCTAAATTAATACTCAAAACAAGAGGAAGAAACTAAATGAAATGAAATTGTGAATACCATTATCATCATTATCCCACCCCTGCTTTCTCCACTCTTACATTTGAGTCAAGATTCTGAATGAAACTGTGGAAAGAACCAGGCTCTATCTGATATTTGAATTATTTCTCCAACATCTGCCAAGAAACAGCCTCTCAGCCTCTCCTACAGTATTTCCAATAACAGTTATATTGTTATTTAGCTGCACCTATATCGACCTCTCTTAATGTCTGTATGTTCCTTGCATGGTATTTTTTAGTGAAACTCACTAAAAAATCAGAGAGGTAGCCAAGAAACTGGTGTTGCCTTGTGGACAGATAACCAAAAAAGTTTGATGAGTATTCTCCTTTAGAATTGCTGGGAGATGGCTGGGCACAGTGGCTCACGCCTATAATCCCAGCACTTTGGGAGGCCGAGGCAGGTGGATCACGAGGTCAGGAGATCAAGACCATCCTGGTCAACAAGGTGAAGCCCCGTCTCTACTAAAAATACAAAAATTAGCTGGGCATGGTGGTGTGTGCCTGTAGTCCCAGCTACTCGGGAGGCTGAGGCAGGAGAATTGCTTGAACCCAGGAGGCAGAGGTTGCAGTGAGCTGAGATCGCGCCATTGCACTCCAGCCTGGGTAACAAGAGCGAAACTCCGTCTCAAAAAAAAAAAAAAAGAATTGCTGGGAGATTTTGTTCAATGTATTTATTTCCCCTGGAAATGTTTCTAAGTCTGTGATTATAATGAATCTAAATAGTCCTGTAACTACTTGGTGCTCTAACTTGAAAATAAATAGATTAAAAGTGTGGATGCACATATGCATATTAATACTCTGAGGGAGGGAGACTAAAAGGAAGAGAGGGACAGAGAGACCCTTTCTATCTATACCTAAGCCAATGAGCTCAAACATGGTCTCCCTACGGAGCAAAAAAAAAAAAAAAATGGGTGCCTCATGCAGGAGTATACTTTTATTTCCACAGAGCATGTTACTTAAGCCAGAAAGAGCGATGCCAGGATGGGGCAGGGATCTTAGCTGGGCTACTTTGGCATTCATCCCTCAGTTGCATATACTCAGTGTTTTCTGGAGCTCTTTTTGGTGGTGATCCACCTCATCAGCCTCCTCACCCATCACTCTTCATTTCACCAACCACACGCCAACCACGTGGGGCTTTTTCCAGTCCCTGGAACACAAGCCCCTTCCTACCAGATAGCCTCCTTCCATGCCTTTCCCTCTGCTTGGAATGGTTTCAGTTTAACCTTCCTATTTCAAATTAGCTAACTCCTCCTTGTCCTTCAAGTCTCAGAGAGGTGACCCTGTGCCACAAAAGCAGGTCGGGTGCCCTGCGGTATGGATTCAGCACTCACTGCAGTCAACGGCCACTCATTAGGTATAATAGACCGGTCTGTCTTCCTTAACATACATAAGCTCCATGAGGGCAGAGAGCATCCCTTTCTAATTCAGTCAATATTTTTATTCAACAAATACTTCTGGTTGACTGTATTTATAAAAGAAACATGGCCTCGTGTTCTTGCCCAGACACTCCTGAAAACTGGAAGAAGGTGGAGATAGTAATAGAACCAACACCTAGCTGATGTCATTGTCATGCCAGTGTTCTTTCCCTTATGTCTGTAATTCCTCTACTATTAATACAAGTTAAATTACTCTGGGAAGTTAAGAAACATGTTTTGTTCTTAGTATAGTTACTCTGAGTATATATTGGATTATTGTGAGGATTAAATAAGAAAGCATACACTTGAAATGGTTCTTGATACATAGTAAGTGCTTAATAAATGTCGGTTATTTTCCTGAGCACAGAAGGATACTTATACACTTCTCTAGACCTTTCTGTACCCAAGAATTCCCAGACATGATGGGGTTCTTGAAAGCACTGTGCAAACATTTAGCAAACAAATCACGTACATTTTTCTTGCCACATCATTAGGACAGAAATGATATTGCAAGCCCCCTGGGTCAAGTAGTGGCTAGGAGAGAAGCTAAACCAGAGATTCTTCATCCTTAAGAATCAATTAGCTATCGGCAAAGTATTTTATTTTTGCTGTAGCAATATCCAGATAAACTTAAAATAGGCCACAGGCATGTTCTGCCTCTAATACAAGAAGCTGGAAGCATAGATGAAAGGATTCCCGTTCTGCTCCATAGAGCGCAGACTCTGACACACACCAGGTACCACTGCAGGAGCCCAGGGCTGCCACAGCACACATGACTGCTGAGGAAGCCACTGGATTTGGTTAACAGCCCTTCAGGAAGTATCACTGCCCACGGCCACATAGAAGGAGTTTACTTTCCCCCTTTCCATGTGGATCTGTCATCCCTTGGGACCTCTTTAGAGAAGAGATGCTCTGTTTGATAAAAGCAGAAGCTTGAGTTTTAAATCCAGATCTGCCATTGCCCTTGTGAAACTTGAGAACAGGAGCTTGGGATGGATTCGTACCTGGATCAGGTTTGTTTGGAATGGTTTTTTTGGGATGAGTGTGTATGTGTGTGGTGTGTGCATGTGTGTGTGTGTTTTATCCTTATTCCTTGTTTTGAAGAAGACAGAAGAGTGAGGTTGAGAAATGAGTCCTGAACCATCTGCTCAAGGAAAGAAACAGAAGTCCTTTTCCAGAAGAGCCCAGTCTTGTGCAAGATTTAACCTTTCAGTATCTGTGCTTTCTATTTTTTTTTTTTTTTTTTTTTTTTTTTGAGACAGAGTCTTGCTCTGTCGCCCAGGCTGGAGTGCAGTGGTGCAATCTCAGCACACTGCAACCTCTGCCTCTCATGTTCAAGCGATTCTTCTGCCTCAGCCTCCAAAGTAACTGGGAGTACAAGTCTGTGCCATCACAGCCAGCTAATTTTTTTATTTTTTAGTAGAGATGGGGTTTCACCATGTTGACCAGGCTGGTCTCAAACTCCTGACCCTGTGACCCACCCGCCTTGGCCTCCCAAAGTGCTAGGATTACAGGTGTGAGCCACCGCGCCCAGCCTCTGTGCTTTCTCAGTCTGTAAATTGTGAACATTATTTCTCCTTGTAGAAAGGAAGAGATGAATGAGTTAGTGACTGAGCCTTGACATATTTCATTGCCCAGGTGGTGAGAATCAAACTGGGATGAAGAGCATTAGAAACCCCAAATATCATCCAAGCTGTAACTGCTGCCTGTGACGTAACAACTTCAGCACTCCCTGGCTCCCCTCTTGTTCCTTCTGCAATTACACACCCACTAAAAACCACAAGAGTCTACCTGCCCAAGCAGCTGCTGGCTTTCCACGTGCAGATTCCAAACCACAGCTGCTGAAGTCGGAACTTCTGCAAAAGCACTTGGCAAGAAACACACACAGATGGCTAACCAAGTTCATTTAGCCACTTGTAACTGAAATAGAAGCCAAACAAACAAGGGAGAAGTAGAAGTGAGGAGGGTAGAGCATGGGAAAATTTACTGACATCAGTATTAATCTGCCTGTCCAATCAACATTATGCAAAGTTAAGTGTCACTCTACACAGATAGTCAAGTGCTTTGGGGAAAAAGAAAACGTAAGATATGTGTATAAGATTAGATTCCCTATAAGTAGGTAGAAGTTAGTGAACAAGGAAAAACAAGACAAATGCAACGTTGTGGGCAAAATTTGGAACCCAGCCTCCTAATCTACCTGTGAGAAAAAGAGAGGGTGTGAGCAGTGTGTTAAGGCTGTGTGTTAAGCCGCTGCTTGGCTATGAAAAGGTGACTAACAAATCTGCCCTGACTAGTACCCACCCCCACCCTCTCTCAATGCTTCCCTGATGTTGCCTTGGCAATTTCATTATTATTCATAAGAAAAATTCACTGCATCTGCCTTCAATCACAACTACATCTGGCCTTTGAGGCCACCCTCAGAGGCCAAGGGTCCCGGAGTGGGTGGGTGAGGGTGAGGTGGCCGGATCCACAGGCCGTGCATGAGCAAGCATTCTCCAAAACCCTGCCTGCTGAGTGATGGGGCCTCTGGGACAGCAAGGCATGAACCTCATCAGCCTGAGTCTTGGCCACAGGTATGGAACCACATGGGACATCCAGTGCCACTGTAGCCAACTTCACATTTTCTGGGGGGTTGTATAGCAGCTCTTATAATGATTCAGATTTAAGCTGAAGTAGTAGGCCCAGACCTCTAAGCAAGACCTTCCTATCAGGGGCAGACTCTGATTGCCCTACCCAATAGTTGTATCCTCTTATTTAATAACAGAAATACCTTCCATTAGCCTGCATGATTGTTTCCAAATATTCATTGTCTCTTCTTGGGAAAGGATTATACTTCCCCACTCATTGACTGCAGCTTGGCCATAGCCTGTTGCAGCCAATGAAATGGGAGTGGAAGTGATGGATGCCACTTCTCAGCAAAACCATTAATAGCCTACAAGTGGTCTGTCGCGTTCTTTTCCCTTAGCTATGAGATCAGCGGCATTCCAAATAGAGAAGTTCCAGCAGCCTGGATCTCAGAATGAGGTCAATATGGGGCAAGTCAGCTGACCCACCACAAATGTATAAAAATCGGTGAAAATCAAAACTTGTTTTTGTTAGTCATTGAGGTTTGGGAATTTGTTATAACCTTAGTATAACCTTGCCTGTTCCCCATAATCGGCACTGGGCATATATGACATTGGCTTTGGGTCTGGGAGGTGGACAAAGAAGACACATTATCTTAGGCTGGAAGGATGGCAACCCATGTTATGCAGTGGTGAAATATTAGGTGAAATAGTCACCCACAATAACTTGGAAAGCAGATAATGTCACTAAGGTGTCTATAGCTTTAAACAAAAAACTGGAAAAATACAATTGTTAATAGAAAGATTTGGTTGCTCTTGGATATAGTTAGAAAGATATAAGAAAAACAACCTATAAAGACAGAAAAATCAGCCCTGTTGAAAGGGAATAGAGAATGTCTACAAGTTCAGGGACTGCGTGACTAAAAGGTGCAAAAGATAAAAGACTACCCTGAGTAGGCCTTTCAAATGACAACAGCCAATTAGAAGTCAGCCTTGTGGTAAGAGCCACATCAATGACATGGCCATAATGCCTTTTCTTGAAACATCTGAATTTATTAAGATGACCTGTAGCAAATATTATCTTTTAGGTAACATGGTCCAAGAAAAAGAGCTAAAGGTTTAGTTGTACCAAGGATAGGTTTAAGATACATTTACCTTAGTCTAAAAAGAGTGGTATGTCTCAAAAAATGTAGATGTAGTTAATGGCATATGGAACTGACTGATAATAAATTAGTACAAATATGATTTAATATTACGAGAGTGATAATGACAAATGGCCTACCAGTTTGGAGGAAAGCAGACTGTGTCATTCAAGATTTAAAACAATCTTTGGGCTCCAACCCTCTACGGGTAGGAGGAAGGCCTAGAGAGATTGTGCTTCAGTTCCCACAAAAAGGAATATTCTGCAATGCTCTTTTCAGATTTATCCAAGGAGGATAACTGGGGAAATAAGGACCTCCCACAGAATGGAGTCAATGGTCAAGAGGAAAAATTGACTGGGGAAGCTGCTACCGGGAAGTGAGACTAGGGCCTCATCAAAGAAGACCTTCTGTCCCCAGGGCAGGGGCTCTCCACATAGCTGCTCAGTGGGACTTCAGAATCCCTGTGGGTCAATAGGTGTTCTGTATATCCAGTTCCTTCTCTTTCAGATGGGATTTTATTGCGAATATCCTATTCCTATCCAGCAGGTATTCACCATTGTGTAATGGGTTTCAGGAGTGGCTGGCAAGAGAGTCTCCAAAGAAAGAGGAGCTGTGTCTGCACCTTTGCAGGATCCTACTAGGAACCACTGAGATGCTTGGACTTTGAACTGGACAGTTACTGAATAGAACCATTGGGTTCTCTCTTGTCCAAAGGAAGTGAAGGTGCTCTGTATGTAGGAAGAGAAGAAAATATTTGTCATCAGAAAGGCAAACTGACTGTCTTATTGTTCACATAGCCCAGTGTCCCATCCCTGGGGCAAGATTGTCCTTCTCTGCCCCATTGTTATCAGGATTGGACAAGAAATTTACCCAGCTAATAAAACATAAATGGTGATGAGGCATGTTACTTCTGGGTAGAAGCTATAGAGCCAGCTCGTAGTTGATCCTGCTCCCTTTTCCCTCAACCACAAGATCACCCACATTCCAGTTAGAGATGATCTGTTATCCTGGGTGTCAGAGCAAAGAAACTGTAGGGCAGAGCTGCAGCCAACCCACAGCAGACATGCCCTGTGAGTGTGAGACAAGCCTTGGTTCTTGTGAGCCACTGAAATTTGTCACTACAGTTTCTTGTGGCTCATTCTGAAGGATATATTCCCAAATTTTGTTTGAGTGGCATTGTTCCCAGTCCAAGGTAGTTCACCATGATTGGTCTATGCCATTGCTGGCAATCCCATTCTTTTTTGCCAGCCATTGGTCTAGAGTGGTCATGTGCCTCAGTTCTGGCAAAAAGCCAAGGATAAGAGTCTACTGGGGACTTTTGGGAAGGATTTCTTCCATGACTGAAAGAAAGAGCAATACAGAAGAAGCTCTCTTTACCCCGCTGTCTTAGTCTGCTCAGGCTGCCATGAGAAAATATCACAGACTGGGTGGTTTAAACAACACACCTTTATTTCTTCATGATTCTGGAGGCTGGAAGTCCAAGAACAAGGCACCAGCAGGGTTGCCTTCTGGTGAGGCTTCTTTGTTTGTTTGTTTGTTTGTTTGTTTGTTTCTTTCTTTCTTTGAAATGGAGTCTCACTCTGTCACCAGGCTGGAGTGCAGTGGTGTGATCTTGGCTCACTGCAATCTCAACTTCCTGGGTTCAAGCTGTTCTCCTGCCTCAGCCTTTTGAGTAGCTGGGACAACAGGCACACACCACCATGCCCAGCTAATTTTTGTATTTTTAGTAGAAACGGGGTTTCACCATGTTGGCCGGGATGGTCTCAATTTCTTGACCTTGTGACCGACCTCCCTTGGCCCCCCAAAGTGCTGGGATTACAGGCATGTGCCACTGCGCCCAGCCAAGGCCTCTCTCTGCAGACAGCACCTCCTTGCTGTGTCCTCACGTGGCCTTTCCTCCATGCACGCACAGAGCAAACTCAGGTGTATCTTTTTATAAGAACACTAGTGCTATTAGGTAGGGCTCCATCTCTATGACCTCACTTAATCTTAATTACCTTTTTAAAAGCCCCATCTTCAAACACAGTCACATTGAGAGTTAAGGCTTCAATATATGAATTGTGAAGGCCCCATCTTCAAACACAGTCACATTGAGAGTTAAGGCTTCAATATATGAATTGTGGGGAGGGAGAGAATTCAGTCCATAGCACCTGCCCTTTCACTTTCTCCTTGAAGTGTTGTCATTTGAAGATACAACGTATGGAGCTATTGCAACCAGCAGAGTTCCATGATGGGGGACTTGCTGAGACACTGAGGATGGTGGCGTGACAGAATGAAAAAGAACATTGGTCTTTGATAACATCCTTCGTGTCATTTATAAAGTTGTTTAAGTCACTTTTTAATCATCTCCATTGGTTAATATTAACAAAATAATGTTATGAAACAAACAACCCCAAAATCTCAGTGTCTTACAACAACAAAAACATTCTCTAGACCTGGAGCAGTGGCTCAGCACTTTGAGAGGCTGAGGCGGGCGGATCACCCGAGGTCGGGAGTTCAAGACCAGCCTGACCAACATGGAGAAAACCCATCTCTACTAAAAATACAAAATTAGCCAATGTGGTGGTGCATGCCTGTAATCCCAGCTACTCGGGAGACTGAGGCAGGAGAATCACTTGAATCCAGGAAGCAGAGGTCGCAGTGAGCTGAGATTGCGCCACTGCACTCCAGCCTAGACAATAACAAGAGCAAAACTCCTTCTCAAAAAAAAAAAAAATTCTCTAGTGCGTGGGTCTGCAGGTTGGCAGGTCTCTGCTAAGCTAAGAGCTGAGCGCCTCTGCATCAGGCTGCAGTCATCTGGGCAGGGCTCTAGGCTGTGGTTTAAGCTTCAGGTGGTGCCACTTGCCTCCCAACCTCCTTGGACCAAGAGCTACCCACCCGGGCATGTTCTCATAAGTTGGAAAAATAGACTCCACCTACAGTGGGGAGGGCACGGCAAAGTGAAGTGACAAAAGGTGTGGCTGTAAATCCTATAACAGGGGAGTGAAGAATTGGCACCGCTAATTGAATCTACCACTTCAACTATTACATTACCTACAGTGGAGAGCTTCATGACTAGTTCAGGATGGTGTGTATTACTATTAGATGAAGCGCTGAAGAGCAGAAAGGACACAGGCCTTCTATTTACATAGAGCTTGGTTCAAACCCAGCTCTCTGCATTTCTAACTACATGGCTTCCGTCCACGTATCTACATTCTCTGAGCCTGGGTTTTCTAGCTATAAAACAAGTTTTACAAATCGAATGAGAAAGCATTAAAAGGCAGCTCACAGAGGCCCTGGTACACAGGACGCAAACAATAAATCTGTTTCTCTTCCATTCTTTTATTCATGGAAGCACTCAAAGTACACTTCACACACACACACACACACACACACACACACACACACGGTTAGACTGACTGAGCAGCTCCCTTTGCTTTCCCTCCATGTATTATTTGGAAAACCCGACTTGCTTATTTGGGCACTTGCCTCACAGAACTGTTGGCAGTCAGCTATGTCTGAAATTCTTTTTTCGTCTTCCAAGTATGAATGATGGGTAATGATAAGCATAAGCCCCCTAAGGAAAAAAAGCACTGCTTAAGTGCCAGCATTTACTGAAACAAGCCACGGAAATAGCTGTCATTCCCAATCTCCCATTAAAAATATGATGACCAATCTTGTGCAACATAGTGAGACCCCGTTTCAAATGGAAGTGGGGTGTGTGTGTGTGTGTGTGTGTGTGTGTGTGTGTGTGTCACTCTTTTGATTCCTTTAACTCTCTCTCATAGTCCAGGTATAAATCTCCAGAAGCAATTACTATAGCCATTACCAGATGTCTGAACATACTTGTTTTGATTATTTATGGACTATATTTCAGGTGGCAGGTGGCCTGAGAGTGTCTCTCACTCCGGAAGGGTTTGAGATGCCTGCCAGCCATCTCAGGGGGTGGGGTATTCTACTTGTGAAAGTCATTCTTCTCCGACCACCCTGATAGTCACTCCACTCACCAAGGTGTTTGGTTTTGCAGAAGGGGAGCTGCTGTGAGCAGTCTTTATGTGTGCATTGCTTACAGTGGGAGAGAGTCAAGCCACCGGTGGGTGGAGGCCAGGATCAAGAAATGTTCATGCTGCCTAGAGGCTTGTGAAAGAAAGTAACACTCCCTGCCAAAGATTTCTTTCTTTAGAGTTTTAGGGCAGAAAAGAATTTTAGAGAATGGCTAGGGATATAGAAGCCACTTCTAGAATTTTTGCTTCAGAACCTAGCCTATAGGTTAAATATGTGTCAAGTGGAGGTGGGAGTCTCAAAGAAGAGGTACATGAAAGAAGGTGGAAGCAGGTGCATCCTAGAGCCCTAGGCAGCTTGTATCCTCGTGGCTGGAGGGAGGAAACTCCAGAGAACCTGCCTTGAATGTTCTTGGGAGTCTCCCTTTCCATCTCTCATCACTGTTTCTCTCTGCGGTTGACTTCCTTCTAACACACTGACTTCTCCATGTGGTCATCAGCACATTTTTTTTTGTTGGAGACAGAGTCTTGCTCTGTCAACCAGCCTGGAGTGCAGTGGCTAGATCTCGGCTCACTGCAACCTCCACCTCCATGGTTCAAGCGATTCTCCTGCCTCAGCCTCCCGAGTAGCTGGGACTACAGGCACCTGCCACCACACCCGGCTAATTTTTGTATTTTTAGTGGAGATGGGGTTTCACCATATTGGCCAGGCTACTCTCAAACTCCTGACCTTGTGATCCACCCGCCTTAGCCTCCCAAAGTGCTGGGATTACAGGTGTGAGTCACCGCACCCAGCCAGCACCTTTACTTATCTATGATATGTATGTCCTCATTCATTCTTCAATCCAATGAACTCTTAGGGAGGGACTACTGTGTGCCAGGACTGTTCTAGGCAACAGGATGCAAAAGTGAACTAGTACTGTCTGATCTGAAAGATGGTAGAGAGAGGGAGAGGACAAACAGGTGATGGCCACCAGAAGAAGTGGACAGTGCAATGGGTGTTCCAGAGAGGGCGCAGTGGGTACCATCTGGGCTCTGAAGTCAGGAGGCATCTGGCTCCCAGTAATAGGGATGCTTTTCTTAGAGAAGGAGGCATTTGAGCTGGACCTTGAAGATGGGTGTGGAGAAATGGCACGGCCAGGGGCACAGCTGCCAGAAAATGTAGCACCTGTTTAGGGAACAGCAGCTGGCTCTGGTTGGCAGGGCTATGGTATGACTAGGAAAGGGAAGGACTGAAGCCTGGACAAGTAAGATGGGCCCAGGAGCTCAAAGCCATGGGAGCCCAAGCTGGGGAACTGAGGAGAAGGTGGAGAAAAGGGAAGGTTTCTGATGAGAGGACAGGTAGACTACGCCAGCATCAGTTTGTAGGTTGAATAAGGAGGAGGAAGATCACTTTAGATCCTCTATTCCTTGCAGGAGCTCTTGGGTGCCTGGATATGAGTTAGTGGCTGTGGAAATAAAAAAAAGAGGATGACTCCTAGAGACACTTTTGAGGTGAATTTCCTAGAATGTGGCAGTTGATTGAAGATGGCAGCGATGTAGCTTCTCAAGTCAGCCGACAGGAGGCACTAACTGAAATGGCAGAGCCAGGAAGGAGTGGTGTCCTGGGGCAGAGGCTATGAAGATTTTGGTTCAGGATAATGTGTGTGGTTTTAGCACAGTGTCTAATACACAGTAGGTGCTCAATAAATGACTGGACAGATGGATAAAATTGTTTTAAATACATATATAATTAATGCACAAAGAAAACCACACAATACAGTCAATTTTTTTAGTAAGCAAAAGAAAATAAAACACAATAGCCATATGCCATTTTTTGGACAAATAGCACAATTAGAATTACAATGTTAGCCAGCATGCTATGGAATACAGTTTCATCCACAGCTGATGGGAATGTACATTGAAAGGATTTTTAGCTGGATAGATCTTATACCCTCAGACACAATAATCCACTTCTAGCAACTTGTCCTGAGAAAGTAATACAAATTACAGAAAAATCTTTTGCTATAAAACAACAAAAATTTTTTAAAATTTAAATAGGATGTTGAGCATGTCTGTTAAGGTGTATCCACATGATAGAATTGTGTAGCCCTGTAAAACAAAATTTGAAAAGATGAGAAGACTCTCATTTTTGTCATTATATAAAAAATCTATAAGCTTTATTAAGTTCATAGTGGTTATCTCTGGATGGTGAGCTTTTAGAACATTGTTGTAGGAAACAGGAAACAGAAAAAAGTTTAAGATGGGAAATAAGCATTTGTTTTATGATCAGAAGAAAGAAACCCATTGAGTTTTCTTTTGAGAGTAAATTTAATTTTTGGAATTTAGCTCCTGGTCTGTGTTCATGTGGACTTTTTTGACTTTGCTGGTGAAAAAGCCCCTGTATTTTTTTGTTTGTTTGTTTGTTTGTTTTGTTTTGTTTTGTTTTTTGAAGATGGAGTTTTGCTCTTTTTGCCCAGGCTGGAGTGCAATGGCGCTATCTCAGCTCACTGCAACCTCCACCTCCCAGTTTCAAGCAATTCTCCTTCCTCAGCCTCCCGAGTTGCTGGGATTAAAAGTGCGCACCACCATGCCCGGCTAATTTTTGTATTTTTAATAGAGACAGGGTTTCACCATGTTGGCCAGACTGGCCTCGAACTCCTGACTTCAGGTAATCGACCCACTTTGGCCTCCCAAAATGCCGGGATTATAGGTGTGAGCCACTGCACCCTGCCCCTGTGTTTTCTGCAGACTCCGTGCTGAGGATCCAGCAGTACAGAGTGGCCACATGGTGTGACCCATGCTCCCTCTGCTGATTCCAGCCAGCAGTGATGATCCAGTCCCAAGCCACTGGGGACCACATTCCAGACAGGCAGGAAGAGCTTCCCCAGGACAGTGTCCTCAGATATTAGGCCTGGAGAAAGCTGAGAATTATGCTAAGGAAAGAAAAGAAGACTTCTTTAAAAATAGAGGAAACAATGAGATGGGGCTTTGAGAACATAGTGAGATGTTTAGGCTGAGGTTGGCCTTGTCCTCTGTCCTGTGTAGTCCCCATCAGGATCCTGGTGGAGACAAGTGCCTGAGAATACTCATCCTCTGAGTGGAGCATGAGATAAATGCAGGCAATGCTTTCTGTAGAACCTCAGATCTTTCTCATCCTTCTATGACTGGGCTGGTTAATGTGGTGCTTAGAACAGGTGCAGTAGCTCATGCCTGTAAACCCAGCACTTCGGGAGGCAGAGGCAGGAAGATCACTTGAGCCCAGGAGTTTGAGACTAGCCTGGGCAGTGAGACCCGTCTTTACTAAAAAAAAAAAAAAAAAGTAGCCAGGCATGGTGGTGCACGCCTCTGGCCCTTGCTCCTCAGGAGGCTGAGGTAGGAGGATCACTTGAGCCTGGGGTGTCGAGGCTGCAGTGAGCCATGATTACACCACTGCACTCCAGCCTGGGTGATGGAGTGAGACCCTGTCTCAAATAAAACAAAACAAATAAATCTGTGCTTAGACACATACTTTCCCTATAACAATGCACAGACCACCCTGCTGTCCTTTTCTCTCATGTGACTCATATCAGAGTTTATCATCTACCCCCATTTCCAAAAGTAATCTCAAATAATTACTATCTTATATTGTATTTGGAAATTTTACCCAATCTTTTGGAGAAGATTATAATTCACATTCTTAATGACTGGTTTCAGAAATAACTTTTTCCTAAAGCTGAGCATAGTGGCATATACCTATAGTCTCAGCTACTCAGGAGGCTGAGGTGAAAAGATCACTTGAGCCCAGTAGTTTGAGAACCAGTGAGCCCAGGAGTTTGAGACCAGCCTGGGCAAAAGAGCAAAACCTCATCTCTATTAAAAAAAAAAAAAAGAAGAAGAAGAAGAAGAAGAAGAAGAAAAAGAAAGAACTATTAATTTGTCTACTGTGCTTAAAATTTCTGAGGGAATCAAAGAACTCTTATGAGCCCCTGATAATTTCCACATTTGTCCTCTCTGTCCAACCATGGACTAAATTGCCGTAATCATCCAAATAACCCCTTGGCCTTAGACCCAGGACGTAAAAGAATCAGGATGGAGCCAGTAGAAACCTGGCAGTTGTCTGGAGATCCCTTAAGCATTTATTTTTTGTTTGCCTTTCCAGGAATACTGTTTCATAAAGGAAGCTCTGAATATACTCACTGCAGGGTAATACTTATGGTGTCTTGATTTATGAGAAATTTAAATAAGCTGGAAAAGGAAGAAGCTGCTAAATGTAAATATAATGTTGGAAGGTATAATTGGGATTTAAGGTATTAAATTGTTTAGTTATAGGCTGCTGCCCTAAAATGAAGTCTTTCTTGTGTTCATAGATTTTAGTTCATGACCATTAAGATTTTGGTGACATGTGAGAGATTTCTCAGCAAAGCGTAAAGACTCGGAGATAAGTATTCTGTTGCCTCCCTTATGCAATGTGTGCTGGTAAGGGTTTAACAATTGGCTTTCCAGGAGGAGACTAGGGTGAGAGGGACCCTGATTTGCAGCATTTGCCAATTCCACAGTGTAAACGCTCCCACCATGGCTGATTTCACACTACCAGTATGACATCACTGAGTGTGTGTTTGGGAGGAGATGTACACAGTAGTCTTATGAGCCAGTATGAGTTGGCTGCAGTATACCACTGCATGCCATTAATAGATTCCTACTGTTCTTTGGAAATTTATATCATGATATTTATTGCTGATAAGAAGATAATGAGTTTTTGCTGAAGTTTGGGAAAGGGAAACAAATTTGAGAATTGTGCACTGAAATTGTTATGAAAAGCTTGTAATTCTTGAGTTTTTATTGTTATTGCTGTTTTTTTAAAGGTTGCTTGTTTGGTCCTTCAAATGTGAATAAAGGGAAGAAAATAAAACTACATTCCAATATGGCTGAGTTATTTTTAATTATAAACTGATATACCTATGAAAGGTCCTATTTAAATGGAGGACTATTAGTTTGAAGGGAGGATTGCAGAATACCATGTGATAGTTCAGATATTTGTGAGTCATGATTAATTTGTTTTTGCTGTTCTCCACTTGGGTTCATTTAGACTTAACTTTGAAAAGGATGCCTTTGTTTGCTGAGAATTGAGATTTAATTCTTTTAACGTGTTTTTAAAAATCATTTTAGCTCAGAACGAGAAATTTTAAATCTAGTAAAATTTTGGGTTTGGAATGAGGAGGGATTTCCCCTTTCTTGGACATTTGGAGTTGGGAAGAGGCATTTTTCATTGTGCAGACACAAGATGGCGCTAAAGGAGTATAATTTAAGCATGACTTCCTTTATTTTAAACAGTCTTTGGAAATGGGTCATGTTGAGATGCAGCATGCATTTGAGATGCGGTGTGCATTTTGCTACATGCTGGTGGGTTTTTTGTTTGTTTGTTCTGGCTGTTATTGTTTATAAAGAGACAGAGCTTTAAAAAAAAAAAAAAAGAGAGAGAGAGCTTTAAAGGGGACCAGGTATTGAGTTGATATTAAAATATGGTAGAAAGCTATCCATATGATCTATAAAATAAAACAGGTCAACATAAGGAGGTCTTCTGGCTCTGCCTCTGGTGTTTGCGGTTCCTGTTCCTCCAAAGAAGTGCATTCATCTTGCCTGTCCTTCCTTGTGGCTTCTGCTCCAGTAGGGAAGTGTCTAAGAAGCTGGATGTGCAAGGTTTCTCCGCCTTTCGAGGGACCTCGTAGTTTACTTTCCAACTACTCGCCGACATCTTTTACTCTGCTATTGCTGCCGCTTTTAGTCCTGGCTACCCACACATCTGCCCATGCCTGGGCTTGTGGCGCTTTGGAATTTGTGGTTTTAATTTGTGCCCTTTGTCCTCTGGTCCCTCCCTTGTATGCACTTACATAGTGGGCTGCTCTGGGGACCAGTGCTTTGCCAACCCAAAGCATTTCCCCAGAAACATTCCGCTGCCTTGTTTATCCTCTGCTTCTCTTTCGGCCACTTCTCTGGGCTTAGGACCACCCACTCTTGGAATCCAAATGCTAAGGAATAAAGTAAACCTAAGATCTACTCACTACCCCCACTTAACATGTTTGACTTTTTATTTTGAAATAATTTCAGACTTAGAGAAAAGATGCAAAAATAGTAAAAGAATTTCCATATCCACTTGGATTCTCAAATGTTAACATTTGCTTTATTCTCTCTTCTGAACCGTTTGAGGACAAGCCATGGGTATAATGCTCCTTTTCCTTCACCTCAAAGTACCTCAGCATGTATTTTGTAAAATCAAGGTCATTTTCTTACGTAACCGTTGTAAACCACAAAGTATCTGAGACAGATCTCAATCCGTTTTGAGGTTTGTTTTGCCAGGGTTGAGGACGCACCTGGGAAAAAGGAACAGGAAACCGCAGGAACCATCTGTGATCCATGCTTTTGACAAAAGGGTCTGGGAACTTCAACAATTAAGAGGAAAGGATGAGCAGTAGGGGAGAAAGGAAGAAAGAGAAGGAGGAGATGGTAGATAAAATGGGCAAGTGGTGGCATTCTTTCGAGTCTTTGATCAGTGTTCACTGAATCCACATGTCATACGTGAAAGGAGGGCATAGAGGAATAGTCAATTATGTATTTGTCTCATGCTCAGTAAATCTGCACTTTACATAAAGTCAATATAAAGTCACTACCTGTGAAGACATCTGGCCTCAGTCTGTAGCTATCTGCTTAGGAGCAAAAGGAAAAGCAGTTCCTTCCAAAAGATTTAGGAGTTCTGTATCAGGAACTGGGGTCAAAGAGACCAAATATTAAAACAAAAGACGCACCTATGGCCTTTATGGCTCAGGAAATTCAAGGGTTTTAGAAGCTGTGTGTCAAGACTCAGTCAGGAGAAAAGACCAAGTAAATATTTCTTATTAAATCAGAAGACCACAGGACTTTGTTATTATCATTGTTTATTTTGGTGCCCATATTGTCTCAAATTTAGCAGTAAAGCCACCCCACCTCGCCCTTTTTTTTTTTTTTTTTTTTTTTTGAGACAGAGTTTTGCTCTGTCGCCCAGCCTGGAATGCAGTGGCGCGATCTTGGCTCACTGCAACCTCCACCTTCCAGGTTCAAGCAATTCTCCTGCCTCAGCCTTCCAGGTAGCTAGGATTACAGGCGCATGCCACCATGCCCAGCTAATTTCTTTGTGTTTTTAGTAGAGATGGGGTTTCACCATATTGGCCAGGCTGGTCATGTACTCCTGACCACAAGTGATTTGCCTGCCTTGGCCTCCCAAAGTGCTAGAATTAACAGGCATGAGCCACCACGCCTGGCCTAGAGCCCCTTTTCAGCTGGGGGCTTTGTTCTTTTTACATATTCCCATCATTAAGCAATAATTTACTTTCCAGTGTAACAAGATATCTCAGGCTTATCTTGTACTATCTCAACCCCAGCCTTGGAATCAGCCATGTCTCCAAGGAGCCGTGGTTTATCTTGTGGAGGATGGTCTTTAGAAACAGAGATCTAGTGACTAAGGGAATTTCCCAAAGGTAGATTGCTTGTTTATTACCTAGCCTTATTCTCGTCACCAAATGCAAACCAAATTCAGTAAGAGAAAGTTAATACTTTTACCTTAGAGCATCTGCGAAACCCAAACTGTAGAACTGTTGGTGCTTCAAAAAGCCGGGACTAAGTTCTCTTCATTGGACTTATCCCTGCGGACACTAAGCATGACTCTCAACTCTGAGTGCTGTATTCAGATGTCGACCCTAACCAGCTCTGGTATGAAGGATTTCACGCAAGATTCATCCTAATACGCTATGCAAGAGTCCGGGTGCGGTGGCTCACTCCTGTAATCCCAGCACTTTTGAAAGCCAAGGCAGTGGGATCACCTGAGGTCAGGGTTTTGAGACCAGCCTGGGCAACATGGTGAAACCCCATCTCTACTAAAAATACAAAAATTAGCTGGGCATGGTGGCACACCCTTGTAATCCCAGCTAATTGGGAGGCTGAGGCACAAGAATTGCTTGAATGGGAGATGGAGGTTGCAGTAAGCAGAGATCACACCATTGCACTCCAGCCTGGGCGACAGAGTGAGACTCTGTCTAATAAAAAATGACAACAACAACTATATAGATATACATATACATATACATTTCAAACTACATATAGAGAGAGAGATGGGGTTTCACCATGTTGCCCAGGCTGGTCTCAAAACCCTGACCTCAGGTGATCCCACTGCCTTGGCTTCCCAAAGTGCTGGGATTACAGGAGTGAGCCACCGCATCCGGCCTCTTGCATAGTGTATTAGGGTGAATCTATATATATAAATAAATAAATGTGTATATATATATATTATATATAACTAGTTATATATAATATATATATAAAACATATAACTAGTTTTATATATATATATGGTTGTTGTCAGACTGCAAGAAACTGTGAGATACACAGAAAGAGCTCTAACTAACCTTTAAGGCCAGAGTTAGTTTCATATGCCAGGATGTGATAAAACATGGGATATCCAGACTCTATTGGGATTGCTACTTAGCACTGTGCTTGTTTTTTTATTTAAAAAATCTAGACTTCCGGAAGACAAAAGAATAACAATGCCAAGATCCTACTTCCTGTGTCATTATGCAAAAACTTTAATACATGGTGGATTCCAAGTAATTGAATATCATCCTGACTCTGTGTTACCCTGATCTGCTGTTGGTCTAATGCACTTTCATCCCACTTTTTATCCTACAGACATCAGGCAGGGCCTGGGAACAAGCATTTTGTATAATGCGTTTGTATCATTGAATTTCCATCTCCACTGACACATAACCCACATCCCTCACTTTTTACCCTTTAATGATCCTTTCAAATTCAGGGGTCAGCAAACTTTGGCTGGAAGTTCGACTTTGGCCCAAGGCCTGTTTTTATATTGCCAGCAGGCTAAGAATGGGTTTTACAGTTTTAGAGGGCTATAGAAGAAAGAGGAGGAAGAAGAGGAGAGGCAGGAGAGGAAGAGAAAAGAGCAGTGACCAGACATGGCTTACAAAGGCTCAAACATTTACTCCCTGACCCTTTAGAGAAAATGTTTGCCAATCCTGGCTCTATGTGATCCACTTAGCAGTCATGTCATGTAAGCAGCAGCAGAATTCTTACTTCCATTTTTAAAATGAGGAAACTGAGGCTGAGGGAGATGAAATGATTTCTGCAAGGTCACATGCTGATGTTCAGAAGAACTAGAACTAGAACCAACTCTTCTGACTTAAAAGGTCCATTTGTGAGAAACCAGCAAATTATATATTTTTTTCTTTTTTTTTTTTTTAACAAAACCTCTTGCACTACCTGAATATTCTTAGAGTAAGGTAAAAATGGAGGTAAGTTGGAGTGAATCATCTAAATCATTCTCTATCAGTTGGCTTTGCTGCAGAGGGCAGATCAAGAGAGCTGGCAGGAACTCATCAGACCTCTTGAAGTTTCTGCTCAGACAAGGCACGTGTTAAGATTCCCATACATGAATCAACACATCCTGTAGTCATAGGATTTCCACTCTTCCCATAAGAGTAGTAGAAATCACATGGCAGGGTTGGGGCGTGTAAGGTGGAGGGAAAGAGGGTGAATACTTGTGAGCAATCACGCCACCTACCACACACACAAATGCTTTGCCACTTGGGCCTTTGCACACTAGCCTGTACCTTTTCCACAACCCTATGGGGCCTCTCAATTCATGGTAATTTTTTTTTTATTTCTGGAAATGTTCAAACAAAAATCTCTTAACTGCCACAATGTCATGAAGACATCAGGGATGAACAGGCCAAATAAACCATGAAAAATCTGACTCGTGGCTGAGCTAATTCCCAATCGTAGCCAATTTATTACTAAAAAGTTTAAAATAGCATGACGGGTCCACAGTTTGATAGACATTTCCCATTCATAATGGTAGCATCACAAAAGCTTCCAATGCAGGGAAGCAAGTCCTTTCTCTGTCATATGCTGAGCTGAAAGGAAAACGAAGCTCTGTTCCTTCCTTTGTGAATACTTCATCTAATCTAATCATTACATAATTGCTCACATGCACCCGTGGTAGAAATAATCCTTTTCTAGACGCTTATATTAGATACTTAACTACTGCACTCTGTTTTATCTGAACCAGCTAGTATTAGGGGTGGAGAAATGAACAGAATAGTCAAAACAGCTAAAAGTAACAGATGAGAAGCTGAAAATAGCATAGTTGCCTATTATATAACAGATGGACTTCCATCATGCAGCAATATGCACTATTTTCTTTTTCACACACACACTCAATTTACAGCCTCTAGCATTTTTTCTCCCATGGTTTAGCCTGTTTTTGGTGTGCTGCCATTATCAGAGCACCAGCCCTGATCCTGTGAAGCTCTGGCCAAGTAGAAGCCTCCCTGTGGCTTTATGACACCTTCCCCTGTGCTGGTGGGTGCATGGGAGCTGGAGGTGCAAGCTAAAGAAAGGCAGTTCATGCTTTGCCTCCCAAAACTTGGAAAACACTGGAATTCCATTTTTCCAGCAGTGAGTAAGGGGACCACTGCGTGGCCTCTCTGTGTTTCTCAGAGATAAAATTGAGGCATCTCAAGTGGCATAGTTTCACTCAGCTTACGTTCATATCACTACTGAATGGAAGTTAGGGTTTCCATTTTGTATGGAATGAAAATAAATGTGAAGCGTCTTCTTACGTTAAAGTATTGGGAGTCAGTGCTGATAGCGCCATAATATAAACTGCAGGAATTTTTATTGTTCTGGGAATAATAATAATAGTAGCAGATTAGCTAGCATTTGCTGGCCATCTGTTGTAATTCTGAAACTGTGCTCAGCGTGTCCATATATACATTTGAATGCTCTGAGAACCCCAGTTCCTCTGAGCCTCTAGTGTACATTGCACTGTTTCCCCTTTGATTGCCCGGTATGGCCAAGCGTTCAAGTTCAAGGCACAAAGCTTTTGTTGCCGAAGTAGCCAAGTTACTGTGCGCATCTGGGGCCATAATTACACAAAAGTACAAAAGATCACGCCATGTTTGACAGTCGTTATTAGCCTGATTTTGAGCAGCAAGAGCCTGAAGCTCAAGGCAGCCTTTGCCCTCCTCCTTCTCAGTCAAGGAGGGGCAGTTGGACCTACTTATATGCGTGGCATCCATACTCCACAGCGGACCTCACTGCCAGACACTCCAGTCTGTTTGCCTTTCTCCACTCAGTCCTACTTAAAATTCTGATCAACTTTATTCACAATTGAGGTGTCTTTTAAGCATTCACTAAATTTACCATTTGCTAAATCTAATCAATTCTCGCTAATGCCTTAAAATGTTTTTTTATGTGTAGTAGTATAATTTTCGAGCAGTTTTTAAGTATTTGGTCTCTTCGGATTCAAGCATGGGATGCTGCATATTTTAAAATCTTAGGAACAGACTTTTGAGTTTAAACCATTGTTCGCAACTCTTCAATCGAAGAAAAGAAGCCCATGGTAATTTTTTTTCCCTGATTTCTGGTCATCTTATTTTTATCAATTTGAAGATGAAAAAATTACTTTCTCAATGCAGAGTAAATTTAATATGTTTTAGAAGGAAGATCTGGAAATGTCAGATGCTTAGTAAAGCTGAAGAATAATGAAAAGCGTTAATAATTAAAGTAGCTGAATATTGACTTTGACATGATCCCCAGAGTAATTAAAAATGCTGCAGGTTAATCAAAAGCATTCATGTGTTGTAATGATATATCTGTAAACCTTTGCATCTGACCAGGCATTTTCTTTCTTCTTCCATAAATCTATATCTTCCACAATGTGCTCACCAGAGATGAGAGGTACTGTTTAAATACATAGGCAAACAGCTGGACCAATATTTGAGTAATGATTTTGGGAAATGATTTCAAATGGCATCATATTTGGGGCGTGTTTTAAAATTTTTACTTTAAGTTCCAGGATACGTGTGCAGAACGTGCAGGTTCGTTACATAGCTACACATGTCCCATGGTGGTTTGCTGCACCTATCAACCTGTCATGTAGGTTTTAAGCCGTGCAGGTTCGTTACATAGCTACACATGTCCCATGGTGGTTTGCTGCACCTATCAACCTGTCATGTAGGTTTTAAGCCCCACATGCATTAGGCATTTGTCCTAATGCTCTCCCTTCCCTAGCGCCCCACACCCTGACAGGCCCCAGTGTGTGTTGTTTCCCCCCTGGATCCATGTGTTCTCATTGTTCAACTCCCACTTATGAGTGAGAACATGTGGTGTTTGGTTTTCTGTTCTGTGTTAATTTGCTGAGAATGATGGCTTCCAGCTCCATCTATGTTCCAGCAAAGGATATGATCTTATTCTTTTTTATGGCTGCATAGTATTCTATGGCATATATATGCCACATTTTCTTTGTCCGGTCTATCATTGATGGGCATTTGGGTTGGTTCAAAGCCTTTGCTATTGTAAATAGTGCTGCAATAAACATACATGTGCTTGTCTCTTTATAGTAGAATGATTTCTAATCCTTTGGGTATATACCCAGTAATGGGATTCCTGGGTCAAATGGTATTTTTGGTTCTAGATCCTTAAGGAATCACCATGGTTGAGTTAATTTACACTCCCATCAACAGTATAAAATGTGTCTATCTTTCCACAGTCTCATCAGCATCTGTTGTTTCTTGATTTTTTAAATAATCGCCATTCTGACTGGCGTGAGATGGTATCTCATTGTGGTTTTGGTTTCCATTTCTCTAATGATCAGTGATGAGCTTTTTTTCATATGTTTGTTGGCTGCATAAATGTCTTCTTTGAAGTGTCTGTTCATATCCTTTGCCCACTTTTTGATGGTGTTGTAAATTTGTAAATTTGTTTAAGCATTTTTATAGTGCATGGTAGCACAAATAGTATTGTGCATCTAGGGCCATAACTGGTGCTAGGCACTTGTCATTGTTGGTTTTTGAGACAAAATCTTGCTCTATCACCTAGGCTGGAGTGCAGTGACACAATCATAGCTCACTTCAGCCTCAACCTCCCAGGCTTAAGTGATCCTCCAACTTTAGCCTACTGAGTAGCTGGGACTACAGATGTGTACCACCATGCCTGGATAATTTTTTTGTATTTTTAGTAGAGACAGGGTTTCATTATGTTGCCCAGGCTGTTCTTGAATGCCTGGGCTAAAGCAAACTGCCTGCCTCGGCCTCCCAAAGTGTTGGGATTACAGGTGTGAGCCACCACGCCCTGCTGAGCATTGATTTCTAATCCAACACTTCTTGCAATCATATTCCCTTTATCTGTGAAGAGGAATATTTAAAAATCAAGCTGATGTGAGAGAAGAATCTGAAAGCCCATCTTTAGGCCTGCAGCTCTGGGGACAAACAGTACCCTTACCCAGTTTCCACAAATGGTAACATCTTGCAAAACTAAAGTACGATATGAATACCAGGATATCAACATTGATACAGTCCACTGATCCATGTTTCATTCTGTTGGCCAGGCTGGTCTCGAACTCCTGACCTCATGATCTGCCCACCTCAGCCTCCCAAAACGCTGGGATTACAGGCATAAGCCATCACGTTATACATGATTTTATCATCTATGTAGGTCTATGTATCCATTATTACAGTCATGACTACACAGGTCCGTGACCACAGGCTTCCTCTTGCCCTTTCATAAGTGCACCCATCTTCCTCCTACCACATGACCCCTTCTCCAATTGCCGGAAGCCACCAATGTGCTCACCATTTCTATAATATTTTCTTTTCTTTCTTTCTTCTTTTCTCATACAGAGTCTTGCTCTGTCACCCAGGCTGGAGTGGAGTGCAGAAGCACAATCATACCTCACTGCAGCCTTGAACTCCTGGGCCCAAGCAATCTTCCCATCTCAGCCTCCCAAACAGACAGGACTACAGGCACACACTACCCTGCTGGGCTAATTTTTTAAAATTTTTCTAGAGATAGGGTCTCACTCTGTTGCTCAGGCTGGTCTCAAACTCTTGACCTCAAGCAATCGTCCTACCTCTGCCTCCCAAAGCACTGGAATTACAGGTGTGAGCCGCCGCACCCAACATTCTTTAATTTTTCATTTCGGAAATGCCATATAAGTAAAATCATACAGCATGCAACCTTCTAGGCTTGGCTTTCTTCACTCAGTGTAACTCCCTAGAGAATCATCCACGTTGTGTGTATCAGTAGTTTATTCCTTTTTATTGCTGCCTACTCATCCTTTAAGGTCCTTTATGATACCTACTTGAATACTTGATGCCTCCGACTGGAATAATCAGTTTTTCTGTGCTCACTTACCAATCTTTAATAACTCTGTGTGATTCACAGCTATTTAATAATCAGGTTTTATATTTGCATAAACTCTTCAGGGCTTATAAAGTACTCTTGCAGACATTATATTATCTAATCTTATGTAAATGTCTCTCTCATGTTGTTGCACCTATTTTGATTAAATAGAAATGTACCACATCCCTTCGAGTTGAGGTCATCAAGTTCAATGCCTCTCACATCACGCGCTGCCAGGAACTGCTGCAAGAGTGAGATCCTTTTGTATAGAAAGCCATCTCCTGGGTGTGATTCAAGCCAACTAAATAATACTGTCATTTGATGCAGCTTAAGGGGCAGATGTTCCTGGCTCTAGGTAAAATAGAAATTGTAGAACAAGGAGTCTTTTTTTTAACATAAGAGAATGTCATAATAGACTGATTTAAAAGCCTCCTTTGGGAGATGATAACTAGGCATTTCAATATGCAAGTATTACCATAATAAAAGCTGAGTATTAAAAATATGAGATTTTCTTTGACAGGAATAAATTAAACACAAGTTTACATTAGAATAGATTTATAAGCATGATAATATTCCTCTTTAGCGTAAATTGGGGAAGATTATATGTTGCCTAGGAATGCACTAGAAGAATCAAAGTAATATTGTTTAAAAGTCAGACATATATATGTGAACATATGCACGTGACATGAATCCCAATATCTGATGATCTCCAATGTGTTTTGAAAATTATCTGTCCATCGCGCCCTCCAGAGGACAAGGACACACACTGAAGACCTGACATTGGGTTGGGAGCACAGGGAGAGGACTCAGGGGCAAGATGATTATGAGGAGTGAGAAGAGCTGGGGTAAGTGCCAGCTGTGTCTTCAAAGTGGTGCCAACAAATGGGTATTAAGGCCATAAGGAGGAGTAAACTCTAGAAAGGTCATGAACTGAGTATATTCAGAGACACAGCAGGAGCAGGAAGGAAGCAAGAAGGTCCAAGATACTTCCCAGAGAGCTGGTGTGTCTGGGGCATGTTTCAGTTTGGCTTCCAGCTGTTTGGTGCATGTGTACAGCAGGGCCATGTTTTACCCTCTGCTGTCTCTGCATCACCTGGCAAAGGACAATAGAAGATTCAGGCACGGAAAGCCACAGTTAATGTGGAATGAGTTATTCAGGATGGGGCTGGCCGGGGGAGAAGCAGGACTGAAGAGTCTCTGGGTTAGAAGGTGCTGGCCAACTGTATGCCTGCTCTGAAAGTCAGCATCTTGGACGGTGGGGGAGGGATGAGAATGAGGTGAGGAATGGCAAGGATGGAGTCTTCAGAGCACCGAGAACTGGAAATGAGCAGAAGCAGCATCAGAGATGCAGCTGAGACAGAATCCAGTGAGGGAAATGCATGAAGAGGGGCTGATAGTTGGAGCTAAGTTTTGAAAAGTAAATAAAGTTCAAGTAAGAAAGGGCATTTCAGATAGAGGAAGGAGTTTAAGAAAAGGCATGGGTATGCATGTTATATTCAGGGAATTATAATGTAGGATCCGTGGAGAGAGAAGGATAAGAACATATCTCTGCTTAAATTTTGAATGTCTGGAGAACAAGCACTTTCCATCACATTTCTTTTACCATAATGGAAAATTGGGGACACCTCAGTAGATTCGTAACTTGGGGCTAAGTTCTAAAGGTAACTGTGCAAGTTAAAAATCACTAATCAAAGTTGCTCTTGAAAAATCAGTGAAATTGTCCACAAAACTCAGTAAATGTGCATCCAGCCTTGTGGTAAAGTCCACACAAACATGTTTTTGTCCAGCACTAGAAGAGACTGATTTGTCACAGTTGAACACAAAGTGAAGTTGTTGGTTTGCATTGATGTTTATCAAGACACCATTAATAGAGTAAGAAGACAAGCTGAAAACTGACACAAGAACACAAAATCAAACACCGCATGTTCTCACTCATAGACGGGTGTTGAACAATGGGAACACATGAACACAGGGAGGGGAGCACTATACACTGGGGTCTGTTGAGGGGAAGTAGGGGGGACAGCAGGGGGTGGGGAGTTGGGGAGAGATAGCATGGGGAGAAATGCCACATATAGGTGAAGGGGAGGAAGGCAGCAAATCACACTGCCATGTATGCACCTATGCAACAATCTTGCATGTTTTTCACATGTACCCCAAAACCTAAAATGCAATAAAAAAAAAAAAAGAAGACAAGCTGGAAGAAGGCAAGTAGAAGAAGATGTTTAAAACACATATGCCGCCAACAGGACCTGAAAACATCAACAGGCACTTTACAATAGAGGATATGCAGATGGCCAGTACACAAGAGAAGCTGCTCAACCTCACTGATCATCAGGGAAATACAAATTGAAGTCCCAATGAGATGTGTATACCTTTACTAGAATGGTTACAATGTAAAAGAAAGTAATACTACAATAGACTCAAAAACACCAAATACCTAGCAATACATTCCACAAAAAATATAGAAGACTTTTTGATGAAAACTACAAAGCATTGCAGAAAAATATTAGAAAAGACCTAAATAAATGGAAAGATAGACCATGTTTATGGTTTGGAAGACTCAATATTTAGATGTCACTTCCCCAACATTGATCCATAAAGTCAATGAAATCTCAATCAAAATCCTGGAGGGCTTTTTACGAGATTGACAGACAGATTCTGAAATGTATGTGAAAATACAAAAGAACTCAGGCTAGCCAATAACAAATTTAGATAACTACATTACCAGATTCCAAAACTTATAAGTTTACACTAATTAAGACAGTGTAATATTGCTGTTAGGATAGACAAATAGACCATAGAAAATGCAGCGTTCATAAAAGCATCTACACCTGCACTCACCTGAGTTGTGACAGAGGCACCAATACAATGCAGTACAGAAAGAATGTTTTTAAAATTAATGATGCCGAAACAAATGAATATCCATATGGGGGGGAGGAAATTAACCTTGACCTACCTAACCAGAAACAAAAATTAATTCTTAATGATTCACAGACCCAAATATAAAAGCTAAAACTATAAAACTTCCAGAAGAAAACAGAAAAATACCTTTAATCTTTCTATGAAAGGACACAGATAGCGTAAGAAGATACTAAGTTGGTGTCATCAAATATAAAAACTTGAAGACACCATTAAGAAATACAAGCCATAAACTGCAAGAACATATTCACAGTGTGTACATCTGATGAAGGACTTACCCAGAGCACACAAAATTCCTTCACGTTAACTTTAAGAATTCAAACAAGTTGATTTTAAAATGGACCAAACAATCAAAGAGGCATTTTACAAAATAAGTTATCCAAATGGCCAATAAGCATATGAAAATTTTTTCAGCATTGTTGCTATCAGGGAAATGCAAACATAAATCACATTTTATACCACCAGATGCCCACACAGTAATTTTAATTTTTAACAAACTCTCAGTACCAAGTGTGAGCAAGGAGGTGGAGCAGATGAAAGTCTCATAAACTGCTGGGGGAAGCGTATATTGGCATAATCACTTTGGAAAGAAATGTTTGATGGTGTCATTGAAATTGAATATATTTATGCCAGACAACCCAGTAATTCCACACCAAAGTATAAGCTAATGGAAGTGCACGCACATATGCAGACCAAAAATAGGTACAAAATGCGTTACTTGTAATAGTTAAAACATGGAAGCAACCGAAATGTTTTGTGACAATAAAATGAATAAATAAATTTTTACATATTCCTACACAGAAATACTATACAGCATGAAAATGAAGACTGCCATTAAATGGAACAACATAGAAAAATCTCACAAACAACATATATTATACAATTTCATATTTACAAAGTTCAAAGAGAGGCAGAGCTAAACTGCCATGTTAGAAGTCAAGATATTGGTTAACATTAGGATGAAAGAGGGAATCATTAAGAGGGGCATGTAGGGGCTTTCAGGTTGTGGTGATTTTTTATTTCTTGCCATGTATACTTAAAATTTGTCATTTTTTTGTTTGCATATTATACTGAAATAAAAAGCTTATTAAAATGTTGTGTTATTACCTCCTTAGGAAATGTTTAAGACTAGAAAATATGGGAAATAATTAAGTGAATATTTGCACATCTATGTTTCTGTTTCTTTTCTGTAAGAGGTAGCTGGACCCTGGAATTGTAATCTGAAGGTCATAAGAACGCTGTGGCCCTACTTAGCTCCCACGGCATATCTGGCACCAGACTCATGAGCCCTCCACCAGCTCCCCTTCTCCACATCCCAGTCTCAGCAGCAGCTGTTTTCCTGCTTAACATCCTTATAGAGTATTTATGTACACGGTGTTGCTGAGTAACTTAAGCCAAGGTCAAAAGTAAACCAGACACGGAACTTGAGTTAAAGACTATGACGTTCATACGTCAGTTCAAGTTCACAGTTGTAGCGAGCAAGGAAAGGATTCAACATCTCTCAGCATCGATATGAGGGGGCACATGATAAACAAACTAGAATCTGCATCAAATTTAAAGATGCTGCTCCCTGTGTGTCTTTCTCCTGATGGGAGTGAGGAGTCTGGAGGGGAGTAGCTTTTAATAGACCCAAAGACTAGAAAGCATTTGGCAGGTGGCTCTGTTCCTGGGAGCCAGGCACTTATTAGTTAGTCTAATTTAGAACAGATCACTTGTCTCTTTTTATAAAGAACATTTGTTGATGCTCAGCAAATAATAAGCAATAATAATAAGGTTCTCTTGTGAAAACAAAGTTTTTGTTTATTCTAGACTATGTATAAACTTCAGGGAGAGGGGCGGAGGAGAGGCTGTGCAGTTCTTTTCCCTAGAAGCAGCTGAGATGGGAAACATCACAAATGTTGCCTAACACAGAAGTCAGAAAGAAAATAATAGGAGAGTTGGAGCATCTATTAATAGCAAATGAACTTACTTCATCTAACAAGATGGAAGGCAGATAAGATCGCTCGGTCAGATTCCCCTGCAAGCTCTCTCTTACTTACCCCACCCTCACTCTCATCCCCCCTCTCATTTTGAACATTTCCTCATATTATATAACATCCTGCTTCAACACCATTTTTAATTTCTGCCCAGTACATTGGTAATTTAAATTATATCCTTTTGTTACATATTTAGGGGTTTTAAATACTTCACTGCTATGAGCAATGTACAGTAAGCACAAGTATACATTTATAGTTAGTCTCCTGAGATAATTTCTGGAAGTAGAATTGCTGAGTCTAAGAATATACAGAATTGCACATTTTTGGCATATGTGACCAAGAATTCCAAAGATTGGAATTCCTACCAGTGCATAAGCATGCTTATTTCCTTGCAATTTCAGCAGTGTTGTGTATTAACGTTTTATCTAATCTTTGCAGTTCGATTCAAAAGAAACAGTGTGTATTGTGGTTTAAATATTTATGTTTATATAAAACTTTTTCATATTTTTGAACCATATTTTTAATTTATGGATTAACTCTTCAAATCATTTGCTCATTTTTATTGTGGTGGTTTTTTTTTATTGTTGAAATGTTGGAGCTCTTTACACATTAAAAATCTATTCTGTGTCATAAACATGTTTATTTTTCATGGCTCTGTTAATTTTATTCATGACAGTTTATGATTTCAATCCATGGTGTTGTATTTATAAAGAGCCTTCCCATGCCGAAGTATGAACATTCTACACCAAATTTCTAGTGGAAGCTAAAATAGCAGCTAACAACTATTGAGTGTTGACTCTGCACTGGACACCGTTCAAAGTGTTTAATCATTTAACACTCATAATACCTTGATGAGGTAGGCAACTATTACTGTGCCAGTTTTATAGATGAGGAAACTGTGGCACAGAGTGGTTGAGTAACTTGTCTAGGGTCCAAAACTAGTAAGTAGTGAACCTGGGATTTTATTTTATTTTATTACTTATTTATTTTGAGACTAAGTCTCACTCTGTCTCCAAGGCTGGAGTGCAGTGGTGCAATCTTGGCTCACTGCCACCTCCACCTCCCGGGTTCAAACAATTCTCTGCCTCAGGCTCCCAAGTAGCTGGGATTACAGGCACCCACCACCACTCCCAGCTAATTTATTTATTTATTTATTGTATTTTTAGTAGAGATGGGGTTTCACCATCTTGGCCAGGCTGGTCTTGAACTCCTGACCTTTGGATCCACCCACCTCAGCCTCCCAAAGTGCTGGGACTACAGTCATGAGCCACTGCTCCTGGCCGAAGCTGGAATTTTAATGCAGTACATCTGACTCTGCACATAATATTATCTCTCCTTCATTGTTTTTCTTTTTGGTGGGAAGTATCTTTCAAAGAATTATGGCAACTTTCATTTACTTAAAGCTCACCCCTCATGATCCATTCCACAGTGAGAAAAACAATGTGTTTAAGAGACCACAGAAATAAAATGTCTCTTAAATTCCTAGGAGAGCTTTTTTTTTTTCATTTGTATTTAAAGGCATCTAGGGGCCTAAGTGAAGATTATCCACACTCCATGAAAGACCAAGCTGTAACTAAAGAAATGCTGTCCTCTGCCAGAAAGCCTGTAGGGTCCCCAGCAGCTCATGGTCAAGTTCCCTGCAGCAGATGACCAACAGAGACATCTGACATGGGCTTAGTGCTGGCATCACCACTTTGGCAACTGGGAACACCTGTAATGTTCTATTTTCTGCCCCAGGTTCTCAACACTGGCCCAGATAATCAGGAGTTAAATTTAGGAAAAAGCAAAGCATGTGCTGAACAATGTATCAGGCATTTTAACCACTGGCAATTTTAATCAAGTTACCAAGTTAGGAATAAGATAGAGGCCATAACTCTCTTTTCTGATGAGCTATTTATCCCTTGTAATGAGTAATACTAAAACTAGCGGCTTAATTATCTTTGCTTTGACCTCTCTTGGATTTTATGAATCCAGAAATCATTCAGTGCAACTTACAGAAGGAGTACCTGCTATGAGCAAGAGACTGTTCTCAGTAAGCCCTGGGAAGCACAGGGTCTTTGATCTAACAGAAGAGGTGGATGGATATGTAACCACATGGCTCTGGTATAGAAAGACTGTGATTAGTATATGATAAATGCGGTAGAGCCAAAATAATCCATAAAGCATGTAGACCGTATGTAAGAGAAGGATATGAAAATAGCAGAGTAAGTGGGCTTTTTCAGATCATGGAGAGCTTTGAATGCCATCCGAGAGAGGATCATTTATTCTTTCATTTAACAAACATTTATTTTAAGCATCCATTGTGCAGCAGTTACTATTGTAGGCCCTGAAGATGTAGCAGTGAACAAAATTGACCAAGTTTCTGCTCTTGTAAAGTGTATTTTCTAATTAGGAAATTGCATACATAGAATTAATTACATATTAATTGTAATTAATAAAAATTATATGCAATTATATACACAAATGTGTTAAATATTTATATTTATTTATTACATTATATATATAAATACAAATTCATTCATTATATTATATATGTGTATTAATTTCTGGATAAATATTCATGTAAATTATACAAATATACAAATTAAATATGTATATTTAATCTATATAAAATATAGATTATATTTGCGTGTTATATATGATTTTTAAATAATTAAATTTTATACATAATGTATCAGGTAACAGTACAATAAAGGAAAATAAAACTGGATAAAAGGATAGAATTGCAAGCCTCAGTCTCAACCCTGCTTGCACATTAAAATCATCCAGAAAGATTTGGAAAATGGTGATTCCTAGGCCCCCACTTAAGAGCAAGAGGATTAAAATCTTTGGAGTGGGCACTGGCACTGACATTTTGTTTTGTTTTGTTCGTTTTTTTGGTTGTTGTTCTTTTTTTGAGAGAGTCTCACTCTGTTGCTCAGGCAGGAGTGTAGTGGCATGATCTTGACTCAGTGTCACCTCCCCCTCCCGAGTTCAAGCCATTGTCCTGCCTCAGCCTCCCTAGTAGCTGGGATTACAGGCATGTGCCACTATACCTGACCAATTTTTGTATTTTTAGTAGAGACGGGGTTTCACCATGTTGGCCAGGCTGGTCTCAAACTCCTGACCTCAGGTGATCCACCCGCCTCAGCCTCCCAAAGCGCTGGGATTACAGGCATGAGCCACCGCCCAGCCAGCATTAGTATTTTCTAATGTGCATCCCGGGCAAAAACCAACAAGACAGAGAATGAGAACATGCCGTTTAAACAGGCTGATCAGGGAAGGCCTCTCTAACTGAGCAAAGACTTAAATAGAGTGAAGGAATAGGCCATACAGATAAGTGGAAAAGCTGTCCAGTGAACACCTAGTCCAACATGTGGGACTTAGTTATCATTCAGCATCTCCTTATCTGACATGCAGATGGTGTCCTCCCTGGCATTTCCATTGGGTAATATGTTACCGTAAGAAGGTCCACGATAAATGAAAAAGCAAAACTTGAGATAATTAGGGAGTTTTATAAGCTAGTGAGTCATGTCCTTTCAATAGCTTCTTGGAAGGTTCATATGGCCCCTGCTCTAACTGGTGTATGTGGAGACCCAGGCACTAGACCCTGCCCCTCACAGGTCCTGCATAGTGAACACCTCACCTCACCCCTCCTTTTTTTTTAAGCTTTATTAAGGGTTAATGGGTATACAGAAAGTTGCACACATTTCGTACATACATCTTGATGAGTTTGGATATATACATACACCTGTGTAGACATCACCACAATCAAGGTACTAAACATGTCCACCACCTCCAACAATTTCCTTGTGCTATTTTGCAGATTTTGTTTTGTGCTAAGAATACTTAGCCTGAGATCTATCCTCCTAACAGTGGCTCCACATTGCCTTTCAGAGAAATTCCAAACTACTTCACAAAGGCCTCATGGTCTGCTCAACTCACCATGTCAGCTCGTCTTTGGAGAACCCTCCCCAGCTTACATCAGATTTGGAGAACCCTCCCCATCGGGCCACTTGCTGAGTCCTCTCTACCTCCCACACTTCTGCCCATGTTGAGCCTTTTGCCTAAAATACTCCTCTGCTTCCTTCTATATGCCCTTAGCCCTAACTCTTTTGCTTAGATAACACCTACCCATCCTAGGATCTTTTCCTCAAAGCAGCCAGCCTTCCTCATGCCCCCTCCCACCGAGAGCACCCAAAGTGCCTTGCTGACATATCACATATTTCAATGTATTGTAATTATTGTTTGCCCCCCATTAGATGTAAGCCAGGCTGCAGCGAAGCCTGCTTCTGTCTTCTCCACCACTGTCCCCGCCACACACACACGCCTGCCACACAGCCTGGTACATGGTAGCCCCTTGGTAAATATTTATTAAATGAAAAAAGGAAGATCTTCAAAAGACTTTGCTCATGCTACTAGAAGGCAGAGTAAAGAGAGGATTACAATCTAGGACATGGTTCTCAGTAAGGGGTGTAGGAGGACGTCAACATGACATCGCACTTACCACTTCTGTTCTTGCAGAATTCATTTAAAGCATGAACTGTTTGCAGGGAGAGCATAATAAATAAAGCTTACAAAAAAAAAAAAAGGTGTTTAGTCCATGGAACTAATTAGCAGACTCTTGCCTTTGTACTAAAGCTTGGCTTTCCCAGACTCTGGTGAGATGCTGTTCAGGAACAAGAAAGGAGCTTATGCCCACAGCCCTGAGCAGCCTGGGAGACCAGGAATAGAGCTTCTTTATCTACTGCGGTGGGGAGGGCTGCTGCGGTAAATGACTGACACCTCAGGAAAAGGGTTTCGGGGTACAGAAGCAGCCTGTTGAAATTAGACATGATGCTTGCTCCAAAAGAGGAGTCTCATTTTCATTAAATGGAAATATTTACTACCAAGGGCATTTGATGAAAACCAGTTTGGTCTTGGGAAGTGGGGTCAGGCTCTGTGCCTTTGATAAAACTTATGCCAGCCTCAAAAAAAAAAAAAAAGGCATGATGCGTGCCTGTGTGGGACCCTTGGTTGGAGGCCTCATAAATACAGTGGGGCCAGTTTATCAAGTATGGCCCTTATCTCATGGAGCAGGTCATCATGATGTTTACCATGTTTCAGATTCAAGATATCTGACCTCACCATGGTCACATGGCCAAATACGTGACTCTCATTCAAAGACTGAGTTATATATTCAATATGGGAAAATCTCTATTCACTTCAGTGAACTGTGAAGTATTTTATTTATCGTTTTCAATTATATATTTTTAAGGTATACAACATGATGTTTTGATATACATGTACATAGTGAAATGATTATTACAGTCAAGCAAATTAACATATCCATTACCTCACACAGTTACCATTTCCGATGGTCAGAGCACCTAAAATCTACTTTCTCAGAACCTGTTCGGTATAGGCACAATACTATTAGCTATCATCCTCATGCTGTACTGTAGACCTCTAGATTTCTTTATCCTACCTAACTGCAATTTTGTACCCTTTAAGCTATGTCCCCACTCTTTGTACCCTTTGTCCCCACCCTCCTTGACTCTACCTCTGGGAACCACTGTTCTCTCTGCTTCTATGAATTTGACTCTTTTTCATTTTTATTTTTATTTTGGGGGGAGATAAAGTCTCACTCTTCTGGCCCAGGCTGGAGTGCAGTGGCATGATCTCAGCTCATTGCAATCTCCACCTCCCAGGTTCAAACTATTCTCCTGCCTCAGCCTTCCAAGTAGCTGGGATTATAGGTACACACCACAATACCTGGCTAATTTTTTGTATTTTTAGTAGAAATGGGGTTTCACCATGTTGGCCAGGCTGGTCTTGAACTCCTAACCTCAGGTGATCCATCCGCCTCAGCCTCCCAAGTACTGGGATTACAGGCGTGAGCCACCACACCCGGCCAAGTTTGACTCTTTTTGGTTCCACATATAAGTGAGAGCATCTGGTATTTGCTGTTCTGTGCCTGGCTTATTTCACTTAGCATAATGTCCTCCATGTTTATCCATGTTGAGATGGATGAAAGGACTTCCTTCTTTTATATGGTGAATAATATTCCATCATGTATATATGCCACAACTTCTTTATCCATTCATTATGTATTGATAAACATTTAGGTTTATTCCATATCTTGGCTATTGTAAATGATGTTGCAATGAACATGCAGATTGCAGACATTGCTATGAGTTGCTGATTCATTTCCTTTAGGATAAGTACCCAGAAGTGGGATGGCTGGGTCATATGGCAGAGGGATCTCTTGTTTACAGGGGGTCACAGGGTAACTTGAGCAGTGCCCCTGAGGATATAGGAATGGCTCAGCAGCTCAGTCTAAGGCAGCCAAGTGAGCATAAGAAAGAAGGTGTCCCACTGCCTTCCACTGCACAGTGAAGGATGACTGTTGGTGCTCCGGGAAAGAGATTCTGAAAAGTGAGATGGGGTGTAGCAGGGGAGATGACACCGCACAGTGTGAAGCACATGCCCATTCTTGAATGAAGCTATAAGCTTCCTGCATACTAAATACCCCTCACAGTGCTTCTCAGTTCTCCTGACACTCTGCACAGGAAACAGAGGGGCTCCGAACCTGCATGTTGAGTGTCGGTGCTCTTGGGATGTGCAGGGCTGACTGCAGGGTGTCCTCAGTTTCCAAGGGTAGTGTAGGTCACAGTTGTAAATGCAAGGGGGTTAGCCATCTCTAACGCCACTGCTAAATACCGAACTCCTTTGAAGAAATGGTCCTTTATGACTTCTCATGGTGGCATGGTGGTTCCATTGGGTAATTCTTCGCAGCATATTATTTCTACCTCTGACTGAGGGCTTTTGTCATTGAATCCTCCAGCCATGTGTGTCTTTGCTGTTTGTTTTGAGGTGAATATTTATGGTCTATGGGTTGTTCAGACATACATTTTTATTTAGAAGTGAAGTTAGCATTAGCATCTGCTAGGCAACTATTTTAAATCTTGCAATTCTTGTAGCAGTTAAACGCAGGATTTTTTCTTTCATTAGTTTCTAATTCACTTAATAAACATCTACTAAGATACCTTGCTAGACTGTGGGGATACAGAGATGAATAAATCAGGGACCCCTTTCTCATAGACTTGAGTCTAGTGGAGTCTTTCTCATAGACTTGAGTCTAGTTTCTAAGTTTCTAAACTTAGAAACTCATGTGAAAACGAGTATCATGCAGGGTGTTAAGTATAAGAATGGAGAGGAGTTCCATGCACATGTGTGTTCATTGCAGCCCTGTGTACAATCGCAAAGACCTGGAACCAACCCAAATGCCCATCAATGATAGACTGGACAAAGAAAATGTGGTACATATACACCATGGAATACTACGCAGCCATAAAAAACGATGAGTTCGTGTCCTTTGTAGGGACTTGGATGAATCTGGAGCCATCATTCTCAGCAAACGGACACAAGAACAGAAAGACAAACACTGCATGTTCTCACTCATAGGTGGGTGTTGAACAATGAGAACACATGGACTCAGGGAGAGGAGCATCACACACTGGGGGCAGCTGGGGGAGATAGGAGAGAGACAGCAGGGGGTGGGGAGGGAGGGGAGGGTGGGAGGGATAACATGGGGAGAAATGCCAGATATAGTATGCACCTAAAGTAAAATTAAAAAAATAATAATAAAAAATTTTTTAAAAATAGAGAGGTGTCCAATAGACAGTGTGATTAAGTTGCGCATAGAACAGAGAGATGATGAGCAAAGAGGACAAGGAATACGTGGTGTTGGAGCAGGGAGAGGAGTGTGCCAGCTGTAGGAAACAGCATGTGTAACGCTGTGTCATTCTCTTGGTAATAATCATCTTCTCCGCACACCGATCTTTCTGTGTGATATTCACTGTGTTCCTTTTGAACAACTGTAGTATCCTCCAGGTCAACAAAGGAAATATTAAATAGCACCAGGCTCAGGACTAACTTTCATCACAGCAACCCTGAGGGTTTTCACTGTATCCTGAGGAAATTCCTTGGAACCTCAGGGTGACACCAGTTTTGATGTCTTTACTGCGTTGTCCCACTGTGAGTTACTGCATTATAATAGACTCTTCTAGCACTTTCAGGAACAAAATCCACTTTGGATGTCATCCTAGTCTCATATTGAAGTGCGTTTTGACCTAACTGGATCATACTATTGGGGGAAGCTCTGGAGTATTTTGAATTTAACTAGTCATCCAACATAGTCTTTAGATCTTTAGTATATCTGCTTCTTTTTTTCTGCTTGATCAGTTTCTGAAAAAGCTATTTTAATATCCATGTTCAGTTATGAATCTTTTCTCTCCCTGTGGTTCAGTCTATTGCTTCTCTTCCTTTTCTGAGGCTGCGTGGTTAGAGACATGCAGTCAGCACTCCATATCCATGAGCCGTGGATTCAAACAACCTCAGATCAGAAATATTTGGGAGAAAAAGGATAGTTGTCTCTATCCTTTTTTTAACTGAACATGTGTAGACATTTTTTTTCTTGTCATTATTCCCTAAACAATACAGTATAACAACTCTTTACATAGCATTTACACTCTATTAGGTATCACTCTTGGTTTTCAAATCAATCTAGAAGTGATTCACAGTATACAGAAGATGTGCGTGGGTTATATGCAAATATTACACCATTTTATACCAGGGGCTAACACATCCATGATTTTGGTATCCTCAGTGGGTCCTGGAACCAATCCCCCAGGGATACCACGGGACAAGTGTCTATGTTTATGATGATCATATCATCTTTCTCCTTTGTTCCTTTATCATGTATACTGTCCTTTTTTGTATTTATGATCATTTGGTCATCATCTATATTTTGTCACCTGTTAAGATTATACTCCAGCTTTCTAACTGTATTTGCATGGGATATCTTTGTCAACTTTTAACTTTCAACCTTTTTATGTCATTTTTGTTTTAATTGAGCCTCTTTATAGACAACATATAGGTGGATCTTTTTTTCTTCTTTTTAATCTGGTCATTTCTAGAGTTTTAAAATTTAATCATTTTAATTACTGTTGATAACTATAATTTTATAACTGGTTTCAGCAGTTTTGTTTTCTGTTTTTTATTTAATGTATTTTTTTCTCTCCTGAATTCCACTGCATACATTTTCTTCATGTTCTTCTGATGGAATGATAAGATCACTAAACTTAGAATCTCCACTGATTCTTTAAACTTATTAATATCTCTTTTCTTCTATATTTTCTGCATCCAACTTGCTGTTTATCCAACTTACCATGCTTTTGTTTCATCTGTTACTGTATCCATAGGTAATATTTGTACTTAATTCTTTATGTTTCATATCGTTGCTTCATATTTATCTTTTTAAGTCGAGTCATACTTATTTTAAATTTTTCCGTACATCTGTTTTAATACCTCTGCTTTGGATGGTTCCGTTTTTTGTCTTTCATTTATAGTGTGTGTACTCCTCGGTTATGAAGTTATTTTGACCTGTGAGCTCATGATTCTTTGGGAGAATCAGTTACTCTGGTAATTTTTTGGATAAAGGGCCAGAAGTCAGTTTAGTCCCAGAGAAGTTCAGGAGCAGGCTGAGGAATAAACTCTGAGGGCAGCCAGGAGCCTGCTCATCATAGACTCACTCTGGGTCCCTACCACTCTTCTGCTCAGGGTTTCACTTCCAGACCCTTAGCGGGGTGGTTTGCAAGCTTCATTGTGAATCTGAATCACCAGAGAGCTTATTACAGTACCAAGTGCTGGGATGTTCAGGATGGACTTGGTGACTCGCATCTCTAACAAGTCCCCCGGTGCTGCAGATGCTGCTGGTCTTGGGACCACACTTTGAGAAGTGCTGCCCTAGGGTGTGCCACCGTGGGAGGCACTGAACTGTAGCCCATTGATCATAAGGGCAAGAAGGGGAAAGAAAGAGAAGTGATTGTCCAAGGAGGGGCTGATCAGCTTCACTGATCTTCAAAGATTCACCCCGGCAAGGTTTGGCACTGCCAAGGTATTATCCCTTCCTACACACACCTGGGGCTGGGCTCTTGCTGCAGATGTCCAGGTGGGAGGTATCTGACCAAGACATGAAGGGAAAGGCAAGAGCAGGGAGAGCTTCCCTTGGACCTCCCTCACTTTGCAGCTGCCCTCTTGATGCTCACCCACAGGTGCTCAAGAAGACTTCAGGCTCTTCAGGCATTTCTCATGGCTTTGTTTTCATTTTCATTTTTTCACTTCTTTACCTTCATTCTTTCAGAGCTGTTTTACGGGGAAGGAGCAACAGTCTATGCTAGCTCACTAGCTTGAACTCTAAAGCTGTCATTATGAAACCCTGTTCAGCACTTTCCTCTTGATGTTTAAGTAGAGATAGAAAAGCCATACCTCAAAAGGACAGGAGGAGAACGGCATATCACATCTGGAGAGGCAGGGAGAGCCACGTCATGCTGCGCCCTGTAGGATGGGAGGGAAGTTTTACATCAGTGTATCAGGAAACATTGATGATTTATTTAGAAAAGAGACATCACTGGATTTACATTTTAAGATCACTCTGGCTGCTTTACAAAACATAGATGGTGGTTTGACAAAAATGAAAGCAGGGAGCCCAGTTTAAAATTATCTAAAAGAGAAATAATGGTGATTTGAACTAAAGTGGTGGCAGTAGAGATGGGGAGAAGTGAATGGATTAAAGATGTATCTTAGAGACAGATATGATAGAATGTGCTGATGAGCTGGATATGAGGGAAGAGGAAAAAAAGGAAATTGACTCCTAAGTTTACAGCCTGAGCAACTGGATGGAGACTGGTGCCATTTCCTGTGATGGGAAAACACGTAGGGGCATGAGATGGAGGCAGAGGATGGAATGGGAGCAGAGATTAATGGTTCTATTTGGTATGTGTTAAGTTTAAGACTTAGTCATCCAAGTGCAGATGTCAAATCAGTGGTTGGTTGTACAGGAGCACACAGGAGTGTGCAGCTGGGGGCACACATGTAGGGGTCATCGGCACATAAATGAAATCAGTGAAGAACTCTCTGTGGATGGAAAGGGGAGAACCAAGTCCTGACAGAGGGTTCCCTCTCTGCTAATGTTTGAGAGAAGATGGAACATTGCAGTGCCCCTTGGGGACATAAAATACCCATTGGGGACACTGTGAACAGGATTTCAACATAAGGTAGGAAATTAGACAAACTGACTTCCCAGTCCTGAGCTTCTAAATTTCTTTATTCCTAAAGTCCAATCTGGATGCTTAATCTTTCTTACAGCATTCACATTTTTAGTTGTCATGAGTCACTAAAGACTTAGGAATGGTTTTAGAGCATGCTGATGTGCCTGCTGACTGTTTGGGGATATTCCAAGTGGCTGTGACACTGTAACTCTGACATTTAGATGAATGGCTTCAATGCAGTCATGTGGTTCCCAGAATTCCCTACCCATCAGCTCATCCCTGATAGCTTCCTCCATGAACCAAAGAGCGGCATCCCTAATCCTATAAATTCCCAGACATCATTTCTTCTTGCCCTTCAAAAGCACCCTAAGAGCTATGTTCTTGTGTTTGATATTTTCAAAGAAACAGAAGCTGCCTCAGATCGTTGGCCAAATCCTGCGGAATCAGGAGCATGCTTTTTTTGTGAATACGTATAACTTTTAATTTTCCTATAGGAAGTCATGCCAAAAGTGTAAATAAGAAAATGCCTTGTATTTTTTAAATAAAAATGTATTGTGACTGCCCAGAACAGTCCAATTTCAGGCAGACCCAATGGTACCTGGATACCAGATCCTTCCATCGGGGTTGGTGATGAATGTGCTGTAGGGTGCATTTTATGCTTTCTCCAGAGAGCTCCTCATGATCCCTTGCCATAGCAAGGTGCAAGTCACCAGTGACTCCATACATCCTTCTTTCATGGACTTTGGCTCTGGCCAGCAAACAAAGCTGCCTTCTGAGAATTTTTGCTCATTCATACCTAGTACTCAAAATGCCACGTTCTAGGAAACTAGATTTATCCTCTAAAGGTTCAGCTAATTGTCTGCATTCAAATTTTGCTCAAATGGAAGGAGTAATTCTCTACACTTCCTGAGGCAGAATATGCATGAATGTAAACTCACTGTAAATAAAGCAACCAATTTTCTTTGAGCTTCTTAAGGACAAGCCTAATTTGGCAACCCAGATTGTGAGGAAGAGTGGTGTTGGTTTTAAGACTTCGGGGTAGGAAGGCCTGGTGACTGCGACTTTCTCTGGGCTCCTTTTTATCTCCAGCCAATGCTACACCATTCTCTTATACATTTTTGTCAGGTCTGTGTGTCTGTACCTTTTCTAATTCTGTGCTAAGTATACTTAAGTAAACTCTATGTAGAGCTAAGTTTTTTTTAATGCTTGTTCCCTTTAATTTTCATCCCTTATCTGACGTCCCATATCTTATCTCATTGGATAAGCTCTTCAAGATATATATTGGGTCCACCATATATAGACTGCAGTCTACCTCTGGCTGCTGAAAGGTTAGACAGTTAGGGAGAGGATTCTGGGAACCCTGGTAGCAGAGCCAGTGCCGTGTTTTCCATTCTGTCTATATTCCCACATTAAAATAAAGCAACTAGATAGCAAAAACAAAAGCCCACAGATATTTGTAACAAAACTCAATGAAAATATATTCCCGGAACCCCAGAATACAGACTACAGACAAGCCACAGGGCCTGCCTGGTGTCTGTGGGGGAAAGAAAGGATCAATGATGGAACCAATGTTGGTAGTGACGGAGAGAAGCTAGAACAAAAGGACCCCAAATTGCCATCAGAAATTCCTGGGAAAGAACGGACTACTGAAGAAGCACACTAAAGCTTGATGGGGTTTTGCTGACTCCAACACCAGGTCAGTGCAAGAGGCTCAGGGCAGGAGGGACTGAAGGATCCAGAGCCTGGCAGCCCTCTGGACACTAGAAACTGGCCCAGCGCAGCTCCCACCTGGGATGGGGCCCACACTGAGGAGAGACTGCTGGGATGGGGTCAGAATTGAACAGGATGGGGACAAACTAAGAGGAAGAAAAAATAAATTTCAGACCAAAGCCAGAAAGGGGGACAAATCCAGGAAATCCCAGAAAGCAAGCTGCCATGTACATAAACTGTCAGAAAAAACAAAAGAGGAAGCTCAGTGGAGCTAGGATGACTTTCCTGAGCTCCATGTCATTCGAAAAGTTCAGAAAAATCAATTTCACAGGAAAATGAGCATGAGAAAAATATTAAAATCAAATCCCAGCTAAAGTTATTATGAGAAAAAGGAAACCAAGGAGCAGAATAAAAATTCTACACAATGAAAGTGTGACAGAAAATGTGCCCACAAATTGAACAAAACTGAAACCTGGCATTTCAAACAGGTAGAAAATTATATAAGGTGTGAAAAAAAACCATAAACCAGAATTAGCAAAACTCAAAAATGAGGAAAGAATTCAAAAATAAAAGAAAAAGTCACTTCAAAAATTAAGATGAAACTAGAAGAAACTCGAGCATATAAACGTAGTATAATACCTTAAGAGAAATAAAAGGTGAAAACGACTCTACAAGTTAAGAGAAATGAAACGATTTTTACAAAGTGAAAGTGACAAATATTGAAGATGGGCAAAAAGATCAAACATACAGCTCATAGTAGCTCCTCACGAGATTAAAAACACCCTAACATCTTGGATTTGAATTGGAAGTCTCAATATGAACTCACAAAATATTTTATGTATATGTCCATCTATCTATTGGCTGGCATACAAATATTTCTAAGTTCAACTGCCAATCCAGTAGCAGTGAGCATTCTTCACTCACTAATAGAAACCAACCCTTCTTGAAGAAACAGTTGCTCCCAAGTCTGAGCAGAAAATGTATAAAGATGAGCCTGGGATCTTTTTTATTTTTTTTTTAGATGGAGTTTCGCTCTTGTTGCCCAGACTGGAGTGCAATGGCATGATTTCGGCTCACCACAACCTCCACCTCCAAGGTTCAAGCAATTCTCCTGCCTCAGCCTCCTGAGTAGCTGGGATTACAGGCACATGCCACAACACCCAGCTAATTTTGTATTTGTAGTAGAGACGGGGTTTCTTCATGTTGGTCAGGCTGATCTTGAACTCTCAACCTCAGGTGATCCACCTCGGCCTCCCAAAGTGCTGGGATTACAGGCGTGAGCCACCACACCCCACCAAGCCTGAGATCTCTTAAATACCAGCGAGCGAGGAAGTTATCAGAGACCACAGGGGTCAGGCAGGGGAGCACAAATTTTATGGCTGGCATTCCCCTTCGCCCAGTAGTTTCAGTAGTTATCATAATTAAAATTTTAAAAATCAAATATGTCAGAATTCCTTACATCGACTTTTGATCAGCAAATTTTAATAATGTAGGCATCAGATGCCACCATAATCTTTTTAGTGGTTAGAATTTCTAAAGGTTTTTGCTACAGGCTCCTTCAGGCCTACCCAAGAGCCCTCCTTGATCCAGCATTGAGAGAGGCTCCTGCCTGATGTAATGACAAAAGAAATCCACCAGGGGGAGAGATAAGCAAGTATGTAAATCATCCATCTGTATCCGTAGGGGATTGACTCCAGAACTCCCAGAGACACCAAAATTTCAGGATGCTCAAGTCTGTTAGGCAAAACGGTGTGGTATTTGTATATAACCTATGCACATCCTCCGTATACCTGAAACCATCTCTAAATTACATATAATACCTAACACAATGTGAATACTATGTAAATAGTTGTTATGCTGTATTTTTTACTTACATTATTTTTTATTTTTTTCAAATATTTTCAGTCTGCAGTTGGTTGAATCTGTGGATGCAAACTCATGGATACAGAGGGCTGATTACATGGGGGAGAAATGGTTTATCTGCTTTTGTTTCATTGTTTTGTTTTAAGACTATTTTATTTGAGAGAGAAATATTACTTTGGGACAGATTGTCTAATAAAAGTTTCTACTGGGACTGGTTCCTTACCTGCTTCTTTTAAAGGATCTTGATAAACCTCCCTGTCATTCTAAGTGAAAACTTCTATTCACTTGATGATGATGATGATTATTATTATTATTACAAAGAGACAAAATTTTGCTGTGTTGCCCAGGCTGGAGTACAGTGGTGTGATCTCTACTCACTGCAACCTCTGCCTCCTGGGTTCAAGAGATTCACCTGCCTCAGTTTCCCAAGTTGCTGGGACTACATTCGTGCCTTAAAAGATTTTATGTCTTTATTAAACTACAACAATTAAAATATTGTTAAAATATTGTTACTACCCACATATACTCAGTTTAATGGAAAGGAATAGAAAGTAAAGGATCCAATAACATCTAAGAATTAAATGAATGCTAACAATTGCCCGAAAAATTATTGGGGAAACGATGGATTATTCAAAGATGGAAGAGTTAGAACTCTACTTCATACAATATACCAAAAAAAAAAAAAAAAAAACCAATAGGGTGGAATAATTATTAAATGCAAAAAATAACATTCAATTACTATAAGTATGTTTCATATTTGTATGTTCAGTCAGTAAGACTTTTCTAAGCATGATATCAAATGTAGAAGCCATTAAAAAATATACTGAAAAACATATCTGTCTAAAAACTTAAACTTCTATTTGGTGAAGAATACCATAAGGAAAACTAAAAGGTACACAACAAATTGGAAAAATTATCTATAACATATGCAATCAAAAGTTTCTTTTTTTTTTTTTTTTTTGAGGTGGAGTCTCGCTCTGTTGCTAGGCTGGAGTGCAGTGGTATGATCTTGGCTCACTGCAACCTCTGCCTCCAGATTCAAGCGATTCTCTTGCGTCAGCTTCCCAAGTAGCTGGGACTACAGATGTGCACCACCACACCCAGCTAATTTTACTATTTTTAGTAGAGACGGGGTTTCACCATGTTGGTCAGGATGGTCTCTATCTCTTGACCTCGTGATCTTACCCGCCTAAGCCTCCAAAAGTGCTGGGATTACAGGTGTGAGCCACCGTGACTGGCCCCAAGTTTCTATTTTTAATACACGAAAAGTTTTCAAGAATAAGATAAAACCACCAAATGAACACATTAAACATATTTCAAATTAACAATGTCATTGATTTTTAAAAACTAACAATGTCAAAGAAATAGAACAAAAATAATTTTTTCCACATTGGATTGGAAAAGATGAAAAAGGACAATAATACTCAGAGTCTGTGAGAATGTGGTAAAGTTGAAAATCATACACTATTGGTGCGATTACAAATTGGTAGGCGCTCTCTGGAAGTTAATTTTGCAATACGGCTGAAGCCTTGTAAAGTGCATGCAGTACTTTACAAAGTGCCCAGCAGTACCACTTCTAGAAGTGTACCCTAAAGAGATCATCAAGCATGCAATATGGTGCACAAAAATGTTCAGGATTAAAAGACAGATAATGTTGGTGAGGATGAGGAGCCATTGTAACTGCCATGCGTTGCTGATGGAAATGTAAAACAATGAGGACACTTTGGGAAACAGTTGAACAGTTCCTCAAAAAGTTAGTTACTTAGAAAAAAGTTTAACTTAGAATTAACCTTGGGCCCTTAAACAAACCCATCCAAAAGTGGGCGAAGGATATGAACGACACTTTTCAAAAGAAAACTTATATGAGGCCAACAAAGACATGAAAAAATGCTCATCATCACTGGTCATTAGAGAAATGCAAATCAAAACCACATTGAGATACCATCTCACGCCAGTTAGAATGGTGATCATCAAAAAATCTGGAGACAACAGATGCTGGAGAGGATGTGGAGAAATAGGAACGCTTTTACACTGTTGGGAGCATAAATTAGTTCAACCATTGTGGAAGGCAGTGTGGTGATTCCTCAAGGATCAATCTAGAAATAGAAATACCATTTGACCCAGCAATCCCATTACTGGGTATATACCCGAAGGATTATAAATCATTCTATTATAAAGACACATGTACACGTATGTTCATTGTGGCACTGTTTACAATAGCAAAGACCTAGAACCAACCCATATGCCCATCAATGATAGACTGGACAAGGAAAATGTGGCACATGTATACCATGGAATACTATGCAGCCATAAAAAACAATGAGTTCATGTCCTTTGTAGGGACATGGATAAATCTGGAAACCATCATTCTCAGCAAACTGACACAAGAACAGAAAGACAAACACCACATGTTCTCACTCATAGGAGGGTGTTGAACAATGAAAACACACAGACACAGGGAGGGGAGCATCACACACAGGGGTCTGTTGGGGGTGGCTAGGGGAGGGACAGTGGGGGGTGGGGAGGTTGGGGAGGGGTAACATGGTGAGAAATGCCAGATGTGGGTGATGGGGGATGGAGGCAGCAAACTACCTTGCCATATATGTACCTATGCAACAATCCTGCATGTTCTGCACATGTACCCCAGAGCCTAAAGTATAATTTAAAAAAAGAGTCAAGCAAAAGGGGTTTCCCCTTATAAAACCACCAAAAAAAGAAAAAGAAAAAAGTTTAACTTAGAATTAAGCTTGGGCCCTTGGTGTATATTCAAGAGAAATGAAAATATACACCCACAAAACAATCTCACTTAGGAATGTTCATAGCAGCATTATTCATCATAGCCAAAAAGTAGAAATACCCCAGACATCCATTAACTGATGAATGGATAAACAAAATGTGTTGTATCCATACTTACTAAGTAATAGAAAGAAATAAGTACCGATACATGCTACAACATGAACGAACCTTGAAAACACTGTGATAAGGAAAGAAGTCTGTCACAAAAGGCCACATGTTGTATAATACCATTTCAATGAGGTGTCCAGATTAGATAAGTCAATAGAGACAGAAAGTAGATTAATGGTTGCCTAGGGTTGGGGAGTTTTCTGGGAAATAGAGAGTGAACTAACAGGTGCAGAGATTTTGGGAGGAGATGATTAAAATGTTCTAAAATGTATTATGGTGATGATTGTACAACTCCATAATTATGCCAAAAACCATTGAAGTGTGTACTTTAAGTGGATGAATTGTATGATATGTTTCTTACATACATATCAATAAAACTGTAATTTTTAAGATGTTTAGGATGATATGCTTACAATAGGGGGAAAATCTATATGCTTTACCTCCTCCCTGCTACCACCTAATCCAGGCCATCATCGTCTCATTCTTAGATTGCTGCAATGACCCCTTACTTCGTTTTTCTTTTTACTTTCTTGTCTCCTGCAGTTAACTTTCCACACAGTAGTCAGAGTGGCCCTTTTAAACATAAGGTAGATCACTCTGCTGCACTGCTCAGAACCCTCCAGGGACTCCTACCTCGTGCAGTTGCCCACTGGGCACTAATGGCCTGGCAATTACCTCTCTGACATCATCTTCTACTTTGGTATATATTTAACACATTTCCATGTTAATAATTTTTTTAAAAAAAAAAGAAGGAAAGTACCCAATTGTATTGAGTTAATTTACATGAGGATGCAATTCTGAAAACACAGTGCCATGGTTGTTTTCTCTCGGGAAAGATTCTGTTTTCAACATCGTGTCCTCACTCGGCACCTGAGCAAGGCGGGTCTCGTTTCTTTGCACACTGTATTTTCCTTGTACCCTGGGTTTTTGAATCATTGACCTCATTGGCTGGCACTTACAGTATATGCAAAGCAGCTGGTGGCTCACCTGCAGACATCTGATGAAGCACTTGGTTCTTAATTTTATACTGTTTTGCGTTCAGACCTGATCATGACATTTCTTCACCAGAAATAACTCTGTTGAAGGGATGAAAAGCAAGGAAGTATTTCAGGAAACATGTTGTTTGACTTGTTTTTCTTTTGGTTCATAAGTTACTATTTTATAATTTTCTATACTTCCCAATGAAATGGCCTCTGAAACCTTGCAGGTGTATTAACACTTACTTGCTTTACAGACATTTATGAGTCAATTCAGCCAGTCACCTGCTTCCAGGACTCATCTTCACTAAATCATGGCTTTAACTTTAGCCTCTTCTTTGTTTCTGGGGTTGAGAAGTGGCAGTTCGGATTTCAAACAAGATTCTTGTTTCTTGCATTTGGACCAACATAAATTAATGTGGGTGGGGGAATAACTTCATTTTCTCCATTCCATTGAATTGTGTGAGTCCTACAAACCATCTGATTTCTTCTAATTAAGCTGCATACTTAATTCCACTAACAAAATTACCTAAAAATAGCTTTAACTGCTTTCCTTATTACAAAACTAATACATATCTATTGTAAAAATTTCAGAAGATATGAATAAGCAGTTACCTGTAACTTTACCCCAACAATGGGATATTTATCTATCCTTTCAATACTTTCCTATGAATTTATAGTTTTGCCTACATTAAAAATTGAGTTATTTTCTATTACTTTTTTGTCACTTTTTTCACTGAAAAATAAATACATATTGAGTACTTTCTGCTACATTTTTTTACATTATAGATATTTTTATATCATTTGTCATCACTGTCTAGCATTTGCTTGTGTGGATATGCCATAATCTGCTATAATCTCGTATCGAGTATTTAGTTTCTAGTTTTTCATGATCATAAGGAAGCTTTGTTATAAACATTCTTCTGGTTTAATATTTGCATACCTTCATGATTTCCCTAGTATCAACTCCTGGACATGGAATCAGTTGTCAAAAAGGATGCGCACGTTTAAGACCTCCCTGCATTTTCCCAAATGTCAGACTCAGAGAAGACCCAGGCAACACAACAGTGTGTTGGAGACAAGGCTGTTCCAGGCTTTTGCTAGGGGAGCAACAGTGGCTCTGGAACCCAAGACCTCCACTCCAAAAGTGAAGCTAATGGCTCCATCTCTGCCCAGAGAGAACCTAGAGACTTCACATGTAGACTTCCCCGTTCAAGTTGGTTAACTATGGATCACCCAAGCCAGGGTACAAGAAGCATGAGAAAGACACTGTTCCTATTACACCAGGACAGTAAGCACGGGCCAGGACTGTCCCAGGCAACCCAGGACGTATGGTCACTTTACTTACGGTGGTCCCCAAGTCTTCTTGATGCTCTTGGTCTCAGCTAATCAAGAGCATCAAGAAGCACCAAGCCCCTTTTAACCCAAATGATCGAAAATGACTGACTAGCCAACAGCCCTGGCTCCATCGGCATGAGATGCTATGGCTTTTCTGCAGCTGTTCTCTGCTCTGTGAGGCAACTTTCACCCAAGGGTACATGTTTCACATATTGGACACACATCAAAGCTGAAACACAGTTATCACTTATGAAAATGGGTATCCTTTGTGCATGGCTCAACATCTATCTTTGTCAACAATGCCATGTATGTCATCCATAAAATGCTAAATTAATAGGGTCAGGCTATTCCTCCGTCTCTCTTGGATCCAGCCTTGCCTGCCTCTCTCCGTTTCTGTGACCCTCAGTGATGGCGGCACAGGCTCCGGGCACTGCAGCTGCTGTGTAGTGTCAACGTGCTCTCAGCACTCACCTTCACTCGTGCTGTCATTCTGCGCTCAACAGGAAGAATTGCCAGCCTTTGTTCAGCTGCTTTTTGCCATTTACTCTGTGCCAGTCACTAGGCTAAGTGTTTTCACTTGTTATCTCATTTTATCTCCCAGTGGCCTTCCGAGGTAGGTAGTATTATGATCCCAACTTTACAGATGGAGGAAAGAGGCATAGAAGTGTGAAGTACCTGGCTCAAGATCAAACTGGTAGTAGATTCTGGGGCTGGGATTTTAATCCAAATCTGTCTTTCTGCAGAGGTTGACGCTACACTGCACTTAGAGCCACGCTATGCCGCTTCCTATCTTTTTGGCGAATTATGCCTCTTACTGGGCTCGTACACCAAAACTCCTTGAGGCCAGGTATGGTGGCTCATACCTGTAATCCTAGCTCTTTGGGAGGCCAAGGCAGGCAGATCACTTGAGCCCAGGAGTTTGAGACCAGTCTGATGAAACCCCATCTCTACAAAAAATACAAAAAATTTTCCAATTGCTAGCAGCTGGAAAGGGTAAAACAAACAAAAAATACAAAAATTAGCTAGGTGTGTGGTGTGCACTGTGGTCTCAGCTACTCAAGAGGCTGAGATGGGAGGATCACTTGAGCCTGGGAGGCTGAGGCTGCAGCGAGCCATGATCGTGCCACTGCACTCCAGTTTGAGTGACAGAGTAAGACCCTGTCTCAAAAAATAAAATCAAAATACTTTGGCTTGTGCGAAAACTCCTGGCCTTGGGGGCACCTTTCTGAACCTTCTGCTGAATGCAAGATTTGATGTGTACTTTCCTCCCCTCACCCACCCATCTGTGGCCTCCAAGAGATATTACAGCTTAAGCCACTGCCCCAGTTCGTATCTGAGCACAGGTCCCTTGGGCCACCCTTGCTGCCACCCAGGTCTAATTGACCTGTGCTGTCTGGGGCTCACCCCTGCCTCCTTACTGATTTACCCTGCAGCAGGGTTCACCATTGCTGGGAGAAAACCCACAAGCTCTTGACCCTCCTGAGATCGCTCCTGGGTGCCAGCCCAGCCTGTGGTGTGGATTCATGGGGAATGCAACACTGCTCGTAGCAGGGTGTCCCACGGAGTGTGGGAAGTCTGTTTGTAGCTGCGATGCTACATCCTTCCCCTTGGAGAAGCTCAGAGTGGTTCCTCTTCCCTGCCCCACTCTCAGCCCATACCCTCAAGAAAGGAGGGGGATTTCATGGATTCCAGGAGCTCAACTAAGCCTCTGTGCCAAAAAAAAAAAAAGAAAGAAATCTTCAACAGAAGGAGGAGATGGATTATAAGTGGAATCTGGGCAACACCTGCTTCAATTCTTTTCCCCTTCTAAGGAAGGCTGTCTCTCCTGTGTAGCTGGTGTGACGGGGCAGGACTGGGTGACCTTCTCCTTGCCTCCCTCACCCCTCCCTTGCCTGGCTCACCTCTGCTTTCCCCAGTCCAGCCCTTCGCACACCAAAGCCCAGAAGAGCTTAAAGTGAGCAGATTTCTCTTTACTTGACCTGTGTAGCCATTGAAGCCTTAACACCTTAAGGCCTTAGGAAAAAGAACCAAGAATATCAGAACAAAAAAGTCCAAGTTGTGATGAAGACTCAGTCCTGCTTGCTGGGAGGACGGCAAATGTTAAAGGGCCCAAGTCAGACAGTGAAGAACCCAGTCTGTTTGCCTGGGGTTTCCTCTGCATATTTCTCTTGGAAATTCGAGATGCGAAGGTAGCTTAGTCATAGCCAAATTCTTCCTCATTAATAGGGAGGGCACCCAGCATGCGGCTTCCCCTGGGTGGTAACACTCTGCCGAAAGTAAGTGCTCTAAGAATGTCAGTGGTAGAGAAGAACCATGAGCTAGGTCCCACTCTACCATGTCTGTAAAGTCGCTACTCTCCAGCTGCCACGGCTCCCACAGCTCCCACGGCTCCATGCACAAACTGCTTGGCTATTTGGGGAATTTCCTTCTCTGCCTTGCAGGTTGCTCAATGCCTGTGTCCAGAGGGACTACCCTATTTCTAAGACATCACAAAATCTTGAACTTTTATCAGTTTGGGTTTTTTCTTGCACTATTTGGTATTTCCGCAAGGTGCATTACATGATACACCTTAGATGTGGTGTGTCTGCCTCCCTTGCTTTTCTGTCCTTTTCTCTCTCTCTTTTTCTGCCTCCTTTTCTCTTTCTGTCTCTTTCCTGTCTCCCTCCCATCCTCCCCCCATTTCTCTTTCCTTCTTTTTCTCTTTCTCCCTTCTCTCATAAGTACCCACTCCCTCCCTCCCTAACTCCCTCCCTTTCTTTCTGTCTCGTTCCCTCTCTTTTTCTCTATCTCTCTTCCTTCTCTCATAAGTACCCACATGCATTGGTGATGCAGTGTCCCTCTTGTTGGCTGGGTTCTGGGTGTTAGGGAGAAAGTGGAAGGAAGTCATGTGTGAAATGGCACAGGGAAAGAGTTACACACAGAATGGGACAGAGGAAGGCTGAGACAAAGACAGATGTCCTGTAGGGCAAGGTCTGCTTTGCTGAGACAAGGAGGGTGAGTGAGTGAGAGTGTAAACAGGTGACTCCGCGGTGTTGGTTGATGGAGGGAGAACGGCAAGGAAAACAAACGGTGAGTGAGATGGACAAGCTTGCCATGCCTGAGGGGACTGCAGACTGGGGCTGCTACCCCATGCATTTGATATGAAACACTTTCATCTTGATGGACTTCCAAGAGCAAATGTTTTCTGTAGAGAAGAACATGCACCCGACAGATGGATGTTTCAGTGCCCCATCAAACAGCTTTATTTTTAAACTCATAGGACTAAGTTTGGCAAAGCTCTTTCTCTCTCTCCAGAGCTACCTTGTGAACTTGACTTTGATTTTCTTCCAGATCTGCCATGCCCTCCTCCTACGAGGCTTCCCCTTTTGCTGCACCTCTCTCTGAGAAACATTTAGCTTCTCTCTGCTCAGTGCCCAGGAGTGAAAGAGTTTATTCAGTAACTGTCAGATTTCTTCTCCCAGTTTCAGGAATAATAGTCATATTTCTTCTCAGAAGAAAAGAAAAGAAAAAAATCTCTCCTTCCTAACGCAAAAAAAAGCAAATTAGAATTTAGAAGAGACTGTAGAAGAAAAGGAAGGAAGATGGATTGTAAACATCTCTCTCTCTCCATCTTTTTCTTTCTCTCTCCTCCACCTCTTTCTCCTTCTCTTTCTCTTTCTTTGCTTTCTCTCTTCCCCCTACCCTGCCTTCCTTCCTTTTCTCTTTCTCCTCTCTTTCTGTCTCTTTGTTCATCTCCTTTTGTCTTTCTGTCTCTTTCCTACCTCCCTTCCTTATTCCCTCCCATTCTCTCTCTCTCTTTCCCTCTCCCTTTCTCTCTCCTTCTTCCCTCTCCCTTTCTCTCTCCTTCTTCCCTCCTTCTGTTCCCTCTCTCCCCAACCTTGTTTCCCCTCTCTCTCCAGCTCCCTCCCTCCTTCCTGGAGGGAAGTTACTTTACTTAGAACAATGGCCTCCAGTTCCTCTCTCTTTGCCCCCCTTCCTTCGCCTCTCTCTCCCGGCTCCCTCCCTCCTTCTATTCCTCTCTCTCTTTCATCCTCTCCCCTCTTCTGTTTTCTCCTTCTTCTCCCCCCAGACTTGTGAGTAGCAGCTGAGCAAGTGCCATCCACCACCTTGCAGTCACTCCAGGCATAGTCATTGGAAGGGTGGCCACGCAGCTTACACAGACAATGATATTTAAAATACAGACATCAGAGCTTGTTGGTTCGTTGTTTTTACCTTCCTGTCTAACAGCATGCAAGGTCACCTAACTCCTGCGGGCCCATCACAGCTGGCAGGAATGAAGAACAAGTCCTCCCATGTGAGTGAGACAGCAGGTAGGGCAATTCACCATTGCGCTCTGTAAAAACATTGCTGGGACTTTTCTCAAGGACAGTTGTGTTTAGATATTTTCAGATATTCTTTAGACATTTTGCGAAATGATACTGTGATTTGGGTGGAGGGTTAGCCCCCCCAATTTTTCCTGTGTTTTGGAAAAATTAGATATTATTTGTAAACAGACAAGCGTTTGAGCTGTTGATCAAACTCTACTGTAAACAGCTGTAGTACCAACATGCTATAGTTGGGACTGCTTTGGTGAAAGGGTCGCTTGGTTGATTTTATGGTCAGCTTATCTCTAGCTTTAATTTGTGTATGTGTATGTGTGTGTGCATGTGTGTAAATAAAACTTTATTTACAAAAACAGGCCCCTGGCCTGTGTAGTATTAGTATATACCATTAAATATAGTGACTGCATATTTAAATCTCAGAGCTGACTTTGTAGCATAGATTAAAGGAAAGCACTTAAATTTGCTTATGAGTAGATATTATTTCATGTTAGCAAAGTTTATTTAACATGTCTGTTTCATTCTGTCATCATCTGGTTTTATCTTCTCTCTTATAATTCTGTCACTATTAAGAAGGGCTCTCTGTGTCCTGCTCGTTTGTTGGAGAGAGAGAATAAAGGCAAAAATCAAGTTCTTTGTAGAGAGAGAATGTCTCCCCTTTCAGCTGAAAACAACTGAATTCAAAAGAATTCAATATGAACAAGTTATATATTAGAAAATATATTCATAGAATAGTGGATCTCAAAATTTTTGGTCTCAGGACTGCTTTACATTTTTCTTCCTCCCTTTTTGTGGAAAATGGGATCTTGCTATGTTGCCCCAGCTGATCTCAAATTCCTGGGCTCAAGCCATTCTCCCACCTCTGTCTCCCTATGTACTGGGATTGCAGGCATGAGCCACCACACCTGGCTCATTTTTTTTTCTTTTCAAATTTTGATTTTTTTTTTATTTCAATAGCTTTAGGGGCATAAGTGCTTTTTGGTTGAAAATGAAATGAAATACAAGTGTTTTTGGATGGATGAAATTTGTGGATGGTGACATTTGTGGTGAATGAATTTGTGGTGAGGAAGTCTGGGATTTTCGTGTACCCCTCACCCAAGTAGTGGACATTGTACTTTGTGGGCAGTTTTTCATCCCTCATCCTCCCTCCCTTATGAATCTCCACTGTCCATCATACCACTCTACCTGCCTTTGTGTACTCATAGCTTAGCTCCTACTTATAAGTGAGAACATGCAGTATTTGGTTTTCCATTCCTGAGTTACTTTACTTAGAACAGTGGCCTCCAGTTCCATCCAAGTTGATGCAAAAGACATTATCTTGTTCTTTTTTATGGCTGAGTAGTATTCCATGGTGTATATATAACCACATTTTCTTTATCCGTTCATCAGTTGATGGATACTTAGGTTGATTCCATGTCTTTGCAACTAGGAATTGAAAGTTTTAGTAGACTTTATTCTTAGAGCAGTTTTAGGTTTAGAGAAAATTGAGCAGAAAGTACAGAGAGTTCCCATATACCTTCTGTCCCCACACAGACACAGCCTCCCACACTGTCAACACCCCCACCAGAGGGGTCCATTTGTTACAACCAATGACCCTGCACTGACACATCATCACCCAGAGTCCACAGTTTATATTAGGGCTCACTCTTGCTTGATGTTGTACGTTCTGTGAGTTTGGACAAATGTATAATGGCATTTATCCACTTTATAGTACATATAGAAGCTCGGTTTTAATAATAGAGAAAACAGATCATCTCGCCTCCACTATCACCTCTCATCCTTGCAAGGAAGGCAGAGGCTGTCCTGTCTGGGGCTGAATGTGCCTGTCTGGAAGCAAAGATGGGGCTTATACTCTAGGGATATGTTTAGCAGGGACAGGCTGGGGGTGTCCCAGGATTCTGAAGACAGGACCATGTGGCCCCAGGGCTGCATCCCCCAAACTTCTTTGTCCCTTGAAGTTCAACAGGAAAAGAGGGAGCAGGAAGGCCCTCTAATCTAGGTCAGACAGAATGCTGTGCTGATTGCCCTAAAATTAAGGACTCTTGAACCATTCTGCATGCAGTAAGTCCCCTTGACTTACACAATACATTTTTAGATCTCTTTATAAAGTTGAAAAATCTTATGCTTCCTCTCTCAGTTCACCGTTCTTCAGTAGCAGTTTCATGGGGTTAAATAATAGACCCAGACCACTAGAGAAAGCATAAACTCACGGGGCTTCCACCCTAGTTCAAAAAGGAATGGATTTTAAAGGATTTTTCACCTCCAGATAGCGGTGTTGGCCACATCTAGGGTGTGCAAGTATTCATTTGTCATTGCTCCGGGTCACTTAGGTTTTGCCTAGAAATGGAGAATTGTCCCCCTCTCTGGGGACCGGATCTATTTCAGGAGCCAGATTAGAAGCTATTACTATATACCATTACCTTCTTTTCATTTTCCTATCTTTCCGGCTCAGACCGCCTGTGCAAGAACACCCCTGAAATCAAGAATACCCTCTCAGCTGTTCACTCCAGTGAGAACTAGAATTGCAATGAAAATAAAAGCTAACATTTTTCAGCCTCCTTTCGATGTCCTAACAACATCCTCACCACGCCTCTATTGGCATTGCTGTTTTTCAAGTGGGGAAACTGAGGCTCAGAGGAGCCAAGGAAATGTCTAAGGCCCCACAGCTCACATGGGCTGCAGCACTACTGGAAGGTAGGCCATCTCCCAGGGTTCCCAGTGAGGATGCACAGAGTCACCACAAAGGGACACTGGGTTCCCCTAAATCCATGGCTCCTCAGGCTTCTCCGTGACAAGTCAATCAACATGGAACTACTATATTTTGATTCAGCCTGGCTGGCAGCTCTGGGTTTCTCAACTCAAGAATAATATTTGTAGGGGAGTCTTACCACAACACAGCACCTTTAACTTTTCAGACTGCTTTCATGTCTACTGTAAAATAATAACCACTTTTTGAAACAGATAGGGCAGCCATCACAAACCTCACTTCTTAGCAAGCAGAGAGAGAAGGATTCATATTGAATAGGTCATGTGTGCCAAGAAATCGTATCATTTTATCCCCACCACCTCGTGGTAAGGTAGATATCATTGATCCCATCCTACAGATAAGAAAGCTGAGGCAAGGTGCAATGAGGCCAAATTGCCCCAAGTTCCCTAAGGGACCTGCCTTGCCTCCCAGCCCATGTTCTATCCTCTAGTCCTGAGGTTGGCACACTTTCTGGAATAAGCAAGATTGTGAATATTTTTCTTTGTGGGCCTGTGGTCCATGTTAGAACTACTTAGCTTTGCCATGCAGTTGTAGCACAAGAGTAATCGTTGACAGTTCCCACACACTGGTGTGTCTGTGTGTACATGAAACCGTATGTACAAAAACAAATGATGGGCCAGGTCTGGCCTGAGGTCCCTGCCCTGGACCTCACAGTTTTCTGAAGTCGAGAACCCCCAAAGTAGCAATCTGTGCTTCACTTGAGCCGTGGTACAGCCTCAATGCCAGGGTCCTGTCTGCACCCTAGGACTGGAGTATGACTTTCAGATGCTCTCTGAAGGCCCCTCAGTGATTTCCTCCCAGATGCATGCCACTGAGCTCCTCGGAGAAACTGTGATGGCCAGGGGTACTTCCCCAGGGGTCCGTGCAACTGGATGGCTTCAGATCCCTGCGGATGTGGTATAGTACTCCACACAGCCCAGCCATTTGCAGGCACTTCTCCATTAACCTCGAGAGCCCTTCATCCTCTCTTCCATAATTAATAAGGCGGAGGTGCAGGACTGTGCTCAGACCATCCCGTAAGTGTCATTGCCATTCTGGCCATCATGCAGCAGAGCACCTCTGGGCCACTGTTCCAAGTTGGACAGTACAAGACAGCTTGCCAGAAGGTCGCCGTCGTTTACAGCAGTGGCCGTTAAAGCCTCTTGGCATATGGAGCACAGTGTCTGTCATTCTGCTGCTGAGTGCCTGCCAGGAAATGCAGAGGTGAGGGTTCAAGACTGCATGTGCCATGCCCAGCAGAGCAGCAAGGCTGGGCAGTGGCAGGGAGGCCTCTGGGATAGAAAAGTGGCTTTGCAGTCTCAGAAACCTACCCATGAAGAGGGAAGCCACTGTGGGGACTCCCTCTAGGCAGGAGCAGACACAGAGCCAAACGACCCCAGCCCTGTTTGCGGGGGGCTAGGGGGAGTTGCACGCCTTCCTCTCTTGGAGAGAGATCTATAGAAGAGGAGATTTATTAGGGGAATTGGCTTACATGGTTATGGAGGCTGCGAAGTCCGAGGATCAGTTGTTTGGAAGCTAGAGCACTAGGAAAGCTGGTGGTGAAATTCAGTCCAAGTATAAAGGCTTGAGAACCAAGGGAACTGATGGTGTGATTCCCAATCAGAATCCAAAGAGCCAAGAACCAGGACTCCTAGTGTCTAACGTCAGGAGAAGACAGATGTCTCCACTCAAGAAGAGAGCATATTTGTCCTTTCCCTGCCTTTTCCTTCTATTCCAGCCCTCAGTGGACTGGAGGATGCCACTCACATTGGCAAGGGCAGATCATCTTTACTCAGCCTACCGTTTGAAATGCTCATTTCTTCCAAAAATACCCTCACAGATGCACCAGAAATGTCTTACCAGCTACCTGGGCACCCCTTAGCCCAGTCAAGTGGATACATAAAGTTAATGGTCTCAGTGTAGGAGTTATAGTCAGGAGGCCTGTGTCCTCATCCCAGCCCAGCAGATGGTTAGCAACATGACAAGGACAAAGGGTTCCTGGCTGTGGGCCTCCAGGCTCTAACATTCTGGGATTAGCCAGAGGGACACTGGCCTCCGCCTGGAAACTTTGCTGGATTTCTGGGAGTTCCTAGCTGTGATGCTCTGGACAGGGACATACTGCCTGTCAGGGACATCTTGTTGACCATGGGGCCCACAGTTCCACTGTAGGAGGAAGTCAAGTCCCTGCTCCACAGGAAGTCCAGGCTTAGAGGCTGCTGGCCTCACCATGGCCCAGTAGATGAATGTAGAGCCCCCAGATGTCCTGCTATGAAGGTGATGCACATTCTTCCCAGGGGAACATCTTAATCCTTTATTCCTCTTCTCCAGCCCCACTCTCTCAGCCTCTTACCCTAAGACACACTGAAAGAACAGAACCCTAAGTATAGCCAGTCATGAAGTCCCTCGTGCTGGCACTGTGTTAGGGGCTTTTACATGAGTTACTATCCCATTTAATCCTCATTGGAGCCCATTACAGAGGGGGACACTGCAGCTCATAGAGGTTCAGCCACTTGCTCATATGGGAAGGAGCTTGAGCTTGATCTAGCTGATGCCGAAACAAAGTGATTTCTGCCTTATTGTGCTGTCTCTCAGGTAGTAGCTAAAGGCAAGTGGCCGGTACAGAAGTGAGAATTCTACCACTGCAGCACACATTTTGGCCAGACATCCTTAGGCGGCTTCTTGGTGGTCAGGTCACCTGCTGGCAGGCAGACCCCTGGGTATAGAGTGCCCATTCCCACCCAAGACAATCCCAAGTAAGAGCCCTCCCAGAAGCAAATGATTCATCTCCCTGAGATACCCTACCGCTCACCGCAGGCCTGAGCTTTTCCTAAGGCTGCAGGATTTGACTTTGTAAGCGCAGCGTTTACAACACAGACCAAAAGCTGCCTGAGGCCAGAGCTGAAAACAAGATTTAGTCCTCAAACAGCAAAAGAGGTGACCAGGTTACCTAACTTAACCTAGGGGTGAATTTAAGGAGTGTTTAAGAAAGAACATTTACAAGAAGTACTTACGGTTGCACTAACGCAATTTCCTTTCCTCTCAAGTCACTTTGATGTGGCCTTGCCATGGGGACAGTCGGCCTCTCAGGATCTTGCCAAGCCAAAGCAGTCTTGTTGGGTGAAGCCAAGAGCACAATTAAGAAATTTAATTTGCAGACTCACAGTTAGCTCACTTAAGAAAAATTTCCATGCATCTTGTAATAATAGAGAGAGGTTCAGTGTTTGTCAGCTATGAGACTGTGTTCTGAATCTTCTCATTCTGCTCCCTTTTCCCCATTCCAGGGGTTCTGCAAAGTTTGGTCCTCAAACCACCAGCAGCACCTGAGAACTTGTTAGAAATGCACATTCCCAGGCCTCACTCCAGAACCCCTGAATCAGAAGCCTGGAGTGGGGCATGGTGACCTGAGTTGTAGCTAGCTCTCCAGGGGATTCTGCATACTGGGACCACTGAGGAAGCTTTGAAGGGTACTGATGCTCTGTCCCCCATCCCAGAGGCCCTGGCTTAATTAATCTGGGGTGCAGCTGGGACATAGGGATTTGTCAAATCTGATGTGCAGCTGGGGTGAAAATGACTGCATTTGAGGGCTTTGCACAATGGGAGTAATGTGATCTGGTACATGTTGAGATATGTGTAAATTTCTTACACAGAGGGAGGCGTCTCTGCAGTGCCAATGTCTGCTTTAAGATTTACCTGGATAATTATTAAATTCCTGGCTTCCAAGCCCACCCAATCAAATCTTCAAGGAAAGAGCCTGAGAAATTATATTTTTAAAAATTAAACTAGTGTCCCAAGACAGATGATACTTATCATCAGAGAGTTGGGAACGCTGCGGTTCTCAACATAGGATACTAGAGGCTGGGAAAGGTAGGAAGGAGAGGATAGGGAGGGATTTGTGAAAAGTTGTAAAATTACAGCTAGACAGGAAGAATAATTTCTAGTGTTCTATATTACTGTGGGATAGCTACTGTTAAGAATAATATACAGCTTCAAAGAGCTAGAAGGAGGATGATCAATGATTGAGATGATAGATATGCTAATTACCTTGATCTGATCACTATACATTGTGTGTATCAGAACATCACTACAAACCCCATAAATGTATACCATTATTATACGGACTGTGGACTCAGTTATCCCCCTCACCCCCCACCATCCTACTTCCCCAACCCCAGGAACTGATGACCGTTTCTACCCAGTGAAAAGTGAGAAGGAATGTCCAACTCATCTCCTTTCTAGCATAGACTCACATCTGATCGTTGCTTGCATGGATTTCTGTGCCCTCACCCTTCCTGGCCTCTAGCACCCAGCTGGACACCTCCAGTTCAGACTCCCACCTACTCTTTAGCTAGTCCCTGAGCTGAAATCTCAGGGTACCTTGCAATGGGGTCAGTGCCACAGCCCCCATCAGAGCTATATCCATCATTTTTGAACAGTTTATTTGTTTATTAATTTATTTTTTTGAGATGGAGTCTTGCTCTTTCAGCCAGCCTGGAGTGTGGTGGCACGATCTTGGCTCACTACAACCTCCACCTCCCGAGTTCAAGGCTGCCTCAGCCTCTGGAGTAGCGGGACTACAGGCACGTGCCACCATGCCCAGCTAATTTTTGTATTTTTAGTAGAGATGGAGGTTCACTATGTTGGCCAGGCTGGTCTTGAACTCTTGACCTCAGGTGATCCACCTGCCGGGGCCTCCCAAAGTGTTGGGGTTACAGGTGTGAGCTACTACACCTGGCCAAATTTTTTAACTATTTATTTTTAAAATAGTCCTGTGTCACTTAATGGGATTCATTCTGAGAAATGCATCACGAGGCGACATCATCATTGTGCGAACATCATAGAGTGCACTCACACAAACCCAGATGCTACAGCCTACTACACACCTAGGCCATATGGTATTTCCTCTTGCTCCCAGGCTACAGACCGGTGCAGCATGTGACTGTCCTCAGTACTGTATGCAATTGTCACACAATGGTGTTTATGTCTCTAAACATATCTAAATGTAGAAAAGGTACAGTAAAAATGCAGTATATAATCTGACGGGACCACAGTCGTATATGCGGTCTGTTGTTGACTGAAACGTCACTATGCAGTGCATGACTCTGATTTTCCTCACAGGATGTTGCAGAAATGGTACAGAGAGGCCTCCTGAGTCCCTCTTCCAGCTTCCCCCAATGCTAACATCATCCCTGACCTTAGGGCAAAATTGAAACCAAGAAATCATCATTGACGTAACACTGTTGGCTAGATTATAGACCTTATTCAGATTTCACCAAACAGTCATCGTTCGTGCTTTTTAATACCTGTGCCTCTTTAACCAAGGGCTCTGATAGCCAGCTGTCCAAGGGGTGGAGTCATTGTCCAGCATTTCACTAGGAGCTGGCGGAGGAGCTGGAATACAAACTGCTTTTCAGCTCCCTCATGGAAGCTCATAAATGATCATGATGAAAATACCAAATACTTATACAGGATTATTATATGCCAGATGTTGTCTAAGTACATTTAGTCTTTACGAAAGCTCTAAAAGGTAGACACTCTTATCATTATCCCAGTACTACTGGGATAATGTGTAGTGAGGAGCGAGAGGCCCAGCGAGGGTAGTAGCTTACCCAAAGTCACAGAGCTAGTCAAAAGTGCAGCCAGAACTCGAGCTAGGCAGCCTGGCTGTAGGGTCTTTGTCCTTCAGCCGCATGCGCTCTACTTCCTGCACTGCTATACTCTTATCTCTCAAACTGGGGAACAAATAATCTCTGGGGTCACAGATTGGAGAACAGAGGTGGGGTGGAGCAAAAGCACTGGCTAAGCATGGTTCTAGTTTCAGGGAGGATAGCAGATTCATTATTAAAACAAAAGCAGCCGCAATGTGGATTCCAATGCAAAATGCTTGGGAAGTTTCAGGATGGAATGTGGGATTGTAAATACCTTTTGCCTTTGCAGTGGGACATTCTGACCACAGCCCCTGCCTCCAGGAGCTAAAGATACCCCAAAGCCATCCAGACTCCTTCAGTGGGAGAGAAGAGAAGCATCACCTTAAATTAAGAGTCCAGCCTCTGCTGAGGACAGGGGTCTCCTCCTCTCTCTGACAAATTAATCAGAACTGAAAGTGAGAAGGTGGGCTTGGGAGCAGTTTTCTCCTATGGAGACTGGGGAAATGTGCTCATGTGTGCCCCACAGGACCTCTGTATACAGCAGGAAAGGGGCCACCTGGGGAATTAGAACCAGAGGCCACTTCCAGACCCCACTCACCCCTCACTCTGGCACATCCTGGTACGTGCACGACCTGGACAGCTCTACATGGCAGTCCTGTGTTCCTGCGGCCTGGTGCCATGGAGAATGTTTTATCCCTGTGCTGGTGGCCTCGGTTGAACACTGGCTTTGCCACTTCATGGCAATTCTGTGCCAAAGATGTGAGATGAATAAAGGGAGGCACCAGGGCACCTGTCCACCTCATGTGCACCCTGAGAACAAGCAGACAGTGCCGCTAACAAAACCCACTGGAGACCGAGCCCATCGCCTCCCTGTCCCTTCACTCCAGCCTTCCATCTGTTAGTTTACTACCGCCTGGCCTTGCATTCATGGATCTAAAAACTCATTGTTTTACTCCCTTTGGATAGATAGTGAAAATCATAGCTTCTATTTGTTGAGCACCTACTGCGTGCCAGGAATGATTTTATGTTTATGTGTCACAGACACTGTCTTACTTAATCCAGCCCTGTCTCTGAGAGAGCTGGGACTCTCTCAGAGAGATAATAATCCCCATTTCGCACACAAGGAACCTGAGATTCAGAGAAGTCAGTCACGTGCCCAAGGCCACACAGCCTACCAGGTGCTGAAACAGATCCCACGTCACTGCATGTATGTGTATGAACATCTACGTGTGTCCATAAGCACGCTCTTCACAACCAGAAATCCTGCAGAAAGGACATGCCTGGAGAATACACAGAATACACGTGACCAGGAGGCTGGAAGGTCCCCTTTGTGAGTGGGCAATCTTGGGAAATGTTTGTATGAAACATCATCAGCAGGGTGCCTATCAACTTGATTTACCCAGCAGCCCAGCAAGGGCACCATTCTTCACTGAAGCCACAAAGAAAAAGCTTTTACCAAGGGGCCAAGGACTCTGGCAGGGAGTGTTAGGCAGAGAATGAAGGGAGGAGGCTGAGATGTGCATCCAATAGAGTTCAGTTCTCCTGGGACAGGGAGGGAAGTGGGAGACTTCTTGTCATCTGAGAGACTAGCAGACTCCTAGGCAGATTTTGCCACTCATCCCCATCCTCTATTTTTTAGAGATCTTCCATGGATTTTACAGTTTGCTTAGGCTCAGAGAGAGGCATACAGTTTTTGTATCTTCAGTGGGGCTGTCACCATAGTTACCCTGTCCAACAAACTTTTTCATTTAAGTGCCTCTCACTTCAATGTACTATTTTCTTCAGATCTCTGTCTAATCAAGGAGGCGCTGGCAGCATCTACCCTGGGAAAATCCTCTTCATTTTGGTCAAAAGAAGCAATAACTATTTTTTTTTCTTTCCCACTGTCCATAAGAAGTAGGACAATTAATTTTTTTTATCACTTTTCTTCCACTATCTGCATTTCCCCTTTTGCACAACAGGTAAGAACCATGTCTTCACCCTTTGATGAAACAGGAGGAGGAGGTTATTTAGAACCATCCCAAAAACCTGTTTAAATCATCCCACACCACCAACTTGCTAGGAGAAATAGCAGCCCCACACCACCAACTTGCTAGGAGAGGGTCTGGGCTTCATGCCACAGCTCATGCCTTTAGTCCCAGCTATGTGGGAGGCTGAGGTAGGAGGAGCACTTGGGCTCTGGAGTTCAAGGTTACAGTGAGCTGTGATTGCACCACTGCACTCCAGCCTAGGAAACAGAATGTGACCTGTCTCAAAAAAAAAAAAAAAAAAAAAAGGTGGGGCAGCTCTCAGAACCAAGAGCCATCAGTGGGTTCCCAGTAGGACGGCCAGGTCAGTATGGAGGGAGATCTGCCATCAGCACCCCTTGCTGCCCTGTGGCACTTGCCTCCTTACAAGAGTGAGGTCCCTGGCCTCCACTCTTTCTCAAGCCAAACTCTTTCTCTCTCAAGCATAGCTCCGAGCCCACTCTCCCCTTCAAAGATTCCACCTGCCTCAAAAGTGCTTGCCAACATTAAGTGCCCAGGATTCATCCCCAGGCACCTCCAGCCCTTCTGCCAGAGGGGTTGGAGAGGATCGGAAGGCAGAGCATGGGACGTCCCTTTTTTTCTGGAACGTCCATGATCTCCTACCTGAACCATATGCTGGAGTTCCGCATGAAACAAATCCTGCCGCCAAGAGGCTCTGAAGCCTTTCTCCACATTCTGCTTCACTTGGCAGCTCCGCATTCTTACCCAAAAAGGAAGAATCACACAGCAGTTATGGGTAGCTGCAGATTTCAAGTGTTTTAAGGCAGTTAATTTCTGAGGAAAAGAGAAAGCTGCTCCATCTGTTCGTAGAGTGGAAAAGCCTATTCCCAACCTGGACAAAGAGATGTTTGGTGCGATGTTGTGAAGGGATTCAGCGGCAGCAAGACATGTTTGATCCACTCACGGCATTTCGAGGACCGCAGAGGCCCCCTCAGCCATAAATGCATGGGACAAACTGGTTCCTTTGACTTTGACCTTCTATGAAGGAACAGCATTCTCATCAGAATCAACTGGGAAGTGCTTTGAGATGGTCACTAGACTCACACTCAGAGCCCAGCAGAAAAGAACCTGGCCGAGGTGGGCTGACAGGGAGCCACGGGGGTAGCCTTCTCTGTCTGAAGCCTTCTACTTCAGAACCACCATGGCTCCATCTGGGTGGTCATAAAAAGTGCAAGTCCCTGAGTTGTACCCCAGACAGACTGAATTTGTACATCTACAAGTGGAGACCAGGAACCTACTTTAATTTAAAAAACAACCAAAAAAAAAAAAAAAAAAAGACACACCTCTCCTGGTTCCTGTTGTGAGGCTTTCTGGACTACTATAACCGTGTTCCAGAAGCTCTGATCAAGATCTTTCCCTACACCCACGTGGCACCAGAACTGGAGTTTCTTCTTTGGCGAATTATTCTTGTGAGGGTCCTGGAATGTTGGTTTGAGCTGTGGTTGATACAGTTTGGCTTTGTCGCCACCCAAATCTGATCTTGAACTGTAACTCCCACAATTCCCACGTGTCATGGGAGGAACCCGGTGGGAGGTGATTGAATGGGGGGGTGGGTAGGTCTTTCCTGCACTGTTCTCATGATAGCGAATGGGTCTCACGAGATCTGATGGTTTTCAAAAGGGGAGTTTCCCTGCACGAGCGCTCTCTTTGCCTGCTGCCATCCACGTAAGATGTGACTTGTTCCTTCTTGCCTTCTGCCATGATTGTGAGGCCTCCCCAGCCACGTGTAATTGTGAGTCCAATTAAACCTTTTTCCTTTGTAAATTGCCCAGTGTCAGGCATGTCTTTATCAGCAGCATGAAAACGGACTAATACAGTGATCTTCTAAGGCTTCAGGTTAAACCACAAATACTTCTAAGAGGGAGGCACCTCCAAGCCACCCGGATGAGAGAAGTACACAGAAACAGAGCTAACCTCTCTTTGTGAGTGAGGAAGCCAGAAAGGGGGGAAACAGCATGAAAAAGGCCAGGGGTTCGTGGACAGGCTTGGCCCCTGCCCAGCGTGGAAGCCCCCATACAAAGACCACACAAAGACGACTTTGCTACACTTACTGAGCAGGGAGAGCACAAACTTGTCAGAGTCTCGGTGTCTCTAAAGGAAGAACTTGCAGAGTTGTAGGGGCTGAGTTAGCTGTGGGGTACCGTTTAAGGTAGAAGTTAGGAAGCAGAGATTGGTAAGAATTTGCAAATCAGGTGAGTTCCTGAACTCAGATGGTCTTTGAACTCAGATGGCATCTCTTTCATTTCTCACTACCTAATAAGAACATCAGCTCATCATTGCTTTATAATCATTTGGGGGCACGGTTTACTTATCACACTGTAACCCTTTCCAGAAACCAAATTCATAACTTGAGAATGCTAAAATGAGATTCTGGAAACTTGTTCCAAAAGAGTAGTTCTAAAAGCATTAGAGCAATGATAGCATTTTATAGTAAGAGCACCACGCCACAGGTTGCCTCCTCTGAAAGACTATTATCATTCGGTTGTGGAAATTCCAGTGGGCCCATCACCCCACTGTGTAGCTGGGCTATGTTGCTTCTCACATGAAATCCCAGCGCATAACCAGTAGGGGAATCACCTAGCCCACGCACCGTGAAACCGAACTCATCCCTCCAATGCCTTCAGTCAATTGGAATAAAACCTCTTACTATGACTTTTAATTGTAAGCACACTACATATATTTATCTCGCCATTTTCAGCCACCATTTATATTGGTTCTCTCATTGACCTTTACAGAAGTCTTAGGAGATAGGTTAGGAAGCTTCTACCCTTTCCTTAAAAAAAAAAAAAAAAGTTTTTAGAGCAGTTTTAGGTTCACAGTAAAACTAAGCAGAAAGTTCCCATATAACCCCTTGCCCCAGTACATGCACAGCCTCCCACACCATCAGCCTCCCCGCTCAGAGTGCTGCGCTTGCTACCATTCACGAACCCACACTGCCACATCATCACCACCCAGAGTTCCTACATTGTGGTTCACTCTTGGTGTTGTACATTCTGTGGATCTCTCCATTGTTACAGTATCGGATAGAGCCATTTCATTGCCCTAAAAATCCTTCCACCTAAGCCCTGGAAATTACTGATCCTATGCTGTCTGCACAGTTTTTCCTTTTCCAACATATCATAAGCTGGACTCTCATCTCCCCTTAATGAATATGGAAGCAGGCACGGACAGGTGTGTGATGGCTCAGTGTGACACAGGCAGCCCCAGGTGTTCCATCTCGGGGCCCACATTCCCTCCACTGAGCCTCCTTCATGGCTCTGTTTCTTGACTCTGCACAGCTGAGAACTTCCTCAGCTGTGATAATTTCAGACCTGAGTAGAATAGAACTCCTACACAGGTTGTTTCAGTGAACAGAGAATTTTAGGGAATGTTCCAATTCAGCTGAAGGTCCATCTTCTTAATGAAGCTAATGGATGAAGCTAATGAAAAGCATTTAAAACAAAGACAATCAGGAGACACTTTGTTTTACAAAACAAACCTGAATACTTGGGAGAGCAGGTTTAATTCAAATGTTCAAAAATTTCTTCACTAATACCTGGCTTTTAAAAACCATTTTTTAGTTGACAAATAATAATAATACATCATGGGGCTATTTTAATACACACAATGTATAGCGATCAGACCAGGATAATTAGCATATCTATTATCTCAAGAATTTATCATTTTTTTGTGTTGGAAACATTCAATATCCTTCTCCTAGCTATTTGAAACTAATAATATATTATTGTTGACTATAGTCATCCTACAGTTAATACCTGGCATTCTTATCAGCACTGAGTTGAAACCCATCTAAGGAAAAGCAAGGTTTTTATGAGCCAAGGACACGGCATTAACTCTCTTGAATTTTTACCAATTATGTTAAAAATAACTGTGCAATTCAGGTTCAATTAAAGAAGGGAATAAAGGGAGTGGAGCGGCACGTAGCAGAATGAAGCATTTATCTGAGACTGACAGCAAAAGCCTCTTTGACTTCAGCGGTGGAATTCAGTATGCTTCCTTAGAACGAAAGAGCAAAAGAGAAAAGGAAAAAAGCCTCTCCCCAACTCTATCCTCTTCTCAGCTTCCATGACCTTGGGCTGTCAGACTCACTGCAGAAGGAAATTCCAGCAGTTCAGCAATATCACTCCTATAGCTCAACCCTAGAATTGTTAGGGCTTGATTTCCGTAGACATTTTTTGTAATCTACTACCAACCCCTAGGAAGTGAGGGTGAGTAATGACAGCGCCTGGCTAGAAACGACAGTCTGTAGCTCCAGTTCTGGTGGTTTGTTGGTTGTATAGGTGAGCCTCAGGTGGCCATTGCCCCACTGTGGGGCTCTCTGACTTCCATCTTTTTCAAACGGATGTGGCTAAACCTCCACATTAGATCTTCTCAAAGATGCCTAATGATCTTAGGATCAGTGCATCCCATGGTGTTTCCATGAGTGCAAGTTTAGAGCTTATGAAATAGGGACAAAGGGATGGCCGCCTTGACCTTCAGGTTTCCTTAAATCCCTTTCTTCAGAAGGAGGGGCGCAGGTAAAGGAAAGATATCACTTCTGTATGGTGAATGTAGCTGAGAGCACTCTCCTCCCTGCTGGGTGAGAAGGCCTAGCTAGCAACTCAAGGATGATGCTCATGTCGCCCTAGGACTTTAGAACACACACGGGCACACACGTGTACACACACGCACCCCTTTATCCCACTCCACACGTCTGGTTAGGAGCGATCATGTCACTGAATTTAGAAGTATCAGGTCACTGTCTATTTCAAGTCCTAGTCATGGAGACTTCATTCACCTCTCTTCCTTAATTCTCTCATTGGCCACCTCCTACTGCAAAGGCACTGAAGAGTGGATTTGAATCCCATAATGTTTACAGGAGGCTTGGAGTAAAGTGTTCCAGAAATAAAAGTCATCACAAACCCAGGCTGGGAAGATACAGGAGATTCCTATTCCTTTATTTAATTTTACATTTTGTCTTACCTTTTTATTATTGAAAATTCAACATTTACAGAGTGGAAATAGTACAGTGAACCACCATGTATCCACCACCCAGTTTCAACAATTAGCAACTCAAGACCAATCTCATTTCATCTATAGCACCATCCATCCCCTCCTCCCATTAGATTGCTTTGAAGAAAATTCAGATATTATATAATTTCTTTTAAGGTATTTCTGATTATATGTATTTCTAAAAAATGGCCAGGTGCGGTGGCTCATGATTGTAATCCAGCACTTTGGGAGGCTGAGATGGGCGGATCAGTTGCAGTCAGGAGTTGGAGACCAGCCTGGCCAACATGACAAAACCCTGTGTCTACAAAAAAAAATACAAAAATTAGCCAGTGGTAATGGTGGTAATGGTGGTACATTCCTGTAATTCCAGCTACTAGAGAAACTGAGGCACAATAATAGCTTGAACCCAGCAGGTGGAAGTTGCAGTGAGTCGATATTGCATCACTGCACTCCAGTCTGGGTGACCCAGTGAGATTCTGTCTCCAAATGTTATCACGATGTTAGAAATTATCCACTGTGCAATCCCTCGAGTTATCTGAAACATCCTTTTTGTAATAGTTTATCTGTATTAGGATTTAAATAAGATTCATATCCACATATTGCAATTAGTTGAGAGGTCTCTAAAATATCTTTTAATCTATAGGTGCCTCCTCTGTTTTTTCCTTGCCTCTTATAACTCATTTGTTGAAGACAGCAGTTTCTCTTGAGAATTTTCCACAGTGTGAATGTTGCTGATTGCATCTCTGTGGTGTCATTTACCATGTTATTTTGTCCTCTGTATTTCCTGTAAGTTGATAATTAGATGTAATTAGATAAAAGCTTGCTTGCATTGTGATCTTACTCTGGTTTTTTTCTTTGTTTCTTTTGGTTTCTTTTTTTAGAATAATTCACATTTGGTTCTGTGTAGTTTCACTGCAAGAAACATATTGTCTGGTTATCTGTTTATCAATAGCACCTATTAATGAACTGCCTAAATTCATTACTTGATCAGAGACTGTGCAATAGTGATATTCTATCATCTTCTTTTTACTAACTGGAAAACTTCTGTGAAGAGAAGCTTCCTCTCATCAATGATTTGATTTCCCTAAAGTACATTTTATGTAGGAATGGTAAAAGGAATTAATTAATTTTTACTTTTTCTTAGCCAATTTAAAAACAGTAAGTTGGATTTCTAATATCTTCTAAAGGTAACCAGTAAGTTTTTTTTTCAAGTATTTTTATAAATTCAGGGATTCAAGCATGTCCTGTATGTTCATATCCATTACAGTTACTATCCTTAATGATATTCCAATTGTTCCTTCGTTGGCCAGAGCAGGCTTCTTAAAGTTGGATCAGTTCCTTTTGACCTGACTCTTTGAGAGCTAGATGATTGATTGATTGATTGATTGATAGATGTCTTGTATGACAACATATTCTGGGATTTTCTTGCACATTTATTACTCCAGACGCAGAATTAGCCATTTTTCTAAGGTGCCCTGTGTCTTTCAGTGGAAAACAGTATTTAGACACCTTGATCTGGGCTCTAAGAGTGTTGTTCATTGTCTGGCTGTGTCCTGGTTTGTTCACGTTCCCCTGTTGGTGGGCATTTGTGCTGCATGTAATGAATACCCTGTGCATACGTCTTCAAGTATCTTTCTTGAGATTAATTTCCAGAAGTGGGATAATTGGAGCAAAAGGTAAATTCAAACATCATTTTTCTGGACAATGCCAAATTCTTCTTTATAGAGGTTGTACCATTTTATATTCCCACCAGCAATGACCAACAGCGCCAATTTTCCCACAGCATTGCTAATTACATGATATTGTCAAACTTTTGGATTTTTTCTAATTTGATAGATGAGAAGTTTTGTCAGTGCAGTTTTAAGTCTCATTTTTGTCTTATGAATGAGATTGAGCATATAGCGAAGTGCTATTTGCACTATACAATCATTGGTCTTTTGTTTCTCTATTTTTATATCTTTTCTATATTAGGGATATTAATTACTTGAGTTACAATTTACATTTTAAAAATTTTATTTGCCTTTTTACCTTTTTACTTTGCTTAAGATTTTCTTTCTTTTCTTTTTTTTTTTTTTTTTTTGAGACAGAGTCTCACTCTGTCACTCAGGCTGGAGAGTACAGTGGCTCAATCTCCACTCACTGCAACCTCCACCTTGAAGGTTCAAGTGATTCTCATGCCTCAGCCTCCCAAGTAGCTGGGATTACAGGTGCGCACCACCACACCCAGCTAATTTCTGTATTTTTTGTAGAGGGAAAGTTTCACCATGTTGGCCAGGCTGGTCTCAAACTCCTGACCTTAAGTGATCCACCCGCCTCAGCCTCCAAAGTGCTAGGATTACAAGTGTGAGCCACTGCACCTGGCCAGATTTTCTTAATGATGCAAAAGTTCTTATTTTTATAGAATCATCTTTATAAGTTATTTTCTGATTTGTTCTGGATTTTGAAAGAAACCATTTAAGAAAATGCATACAGTTTTTCTTTTACAGATGTCAATATTTTAGAATGATGTATTCTAATTCTTTTAAGCAAATGAATTCTTATTTTGTCATTGTGAAAACCTAAAGTACTCTTGACTTGACATGATATAGACCTTTGGTGAGTGTATACGCGTAAATACGTAGCAGGCTAGATTCTTTTTCATTAAAACAATACTGTGTCACTGGCCTGGCCAGCTGAGTCATTGGTAGCTCCAACTCTGTGTGTCAATGCCTGCAAGCAGAGTTCATCTTTAGTCAGTTAAGGACGAGCTGTACAGTGTAGCACCCATTATTTAATAATAGTGACTATGACCCTGTAAATGTCCATGTCTCATTTTCATACAACTTCTGGTTCAAGTACAAAATACCACATTGTGGACCCATTCACAAAGCCATAAGAGTGCCTACCCCGTCTTCCTCCCTCTCTTCATTCATTTTTGTTTAACAACATTCCTTTGTTGAATACCTGCTAGGTGCTAGACACTGGCAGAGCAGTTTACAATTTATTCTACTTTTCTGTTAGCCTACACTTATTGAGATATTAAAAAACATATAAGCTACCACAAAAAAGGGATGTTCAGTTCAAATTCACATTGGTTACTTTGTAGGCTATGTGTTAGATGTACTGAAAATATGTCTAGCTGTTTTAAGGATATCGTTCTTTGCTAGATTATCCTTTACTAGCGTAGAACACCGCTTAAAAAAATAAAGCCTACGTGCACATGTTGCTGCCATTCATCATCAGTAGTTGGATCATTTATGAACCATAACAGTCTTGCTTGCTGCTGTTGCTTGCATTGCTGATTTTTCTACTTTCCCCAGGAAATATAATCATATTAAAAATATTCAGTCACATGGCAAAATATCATTTCTCTGTGTAGATTGATGTTTTCTGTATTCAAACTATTTTATGTGGTTTGTAAAGTCGGCAAAACACAGCAGCTTGTGGAATGGAGCATATTTTGAGCCTACAGACTCTGAGACCTGTGACTTTAATATTTAGCACCAATGGAGAAAACAACCTGAGAAATGCTTATTTAATGGACAGGAAATTTTCATCTTTCACAGCTATGAGACCTGACATTTTGTCTCTTTGTCAGCGCCGTCACATAGTGCCTGCTGCATGTTATTTTGCTCATAGAGGGAACACGGGAATGCTGCCACAGGCCAGAGCAGGTGGGAGGAGCGTGGAGCCCATCCTGGCTCTGAGGATGACCGAAGGCCAGCACATAATTTTCAGGACCTCTGCATATTTGCTCCTCAAAGGGGACTGAGGACTCAGCTCTGCAGGCCACAGTGGAGAATAAGTAAAAGAGCCCATGATGAATAACTATTTGTTGAAAATCTACCACACACGTGACATTGCCCTAGATACGATAGTCCCTTGATACTCAAAATGTGGTCCCCAGATAGACCAGCTTTGACATCAGTTGACAGCTTATTAGAAATGCAGAATCTCAGGGCCTGCCCTCAGACAGACCCACTGAATCAGACTCTGCATTTTCACAAGATCTTGGGCATTTGTACCACACACTACGTCTCAGAAGCATTCTATGGAGAACACCAAAGTAGGGTAGGCACAGTCCCTACAAAGAAGCAACCCTACAACAGGAGACAAGCTACATAACCATAATGTTATGAATCTAAAGAATATATCAAGGGAGAGTACAAGACACAGAAATGATTATGAGACAAATACGTGCAGAAGGACGGAGCTCTACAGGATGAGGTGATCAGGAAAGGCATTCTGGGGCAGGGGTGTACTCTGGTTCTGGAAAGTTGGGTAGGGTTAGAGCCAAGGAGAAGGAGAGGACACTTTGGGAGGCAAAACTATCGCCAGAGATGAGAAGGGACACCCGAGATATATCCCAGGATTGCTGACTATTCAAATGCGTCTGAAGCCAATCATGTTGCTCAGCTCTTTGCTGGACTCTTCACTACAAGGAGTAGAAAGAGGCAGCTTTGCAGAAAAGTGAATGTTTTAGGAGACTAGCAAATATATTTTATTTTATTTTATTTTATAATTTTAAATGAAGTCATTCCAAAAGGCCTATTTATTCAATTAATTAGTAGCTTGTGTTGTACTTAAGGCATTAATGCTTCTTCTGGGGTGGAACCCTTGGCTGGAGCCTACTTTCATATGGCTGGGGCACTGCAGTCACCTCTGTCCTGGATGCGGAGCCGACCGCTCCTCCCCAGGGTCACTCTGAAAAGCCCTTTCTGCTTTGTAGAATACCCAGGGCTGATGGCAGGGGCTTGGAAGGGGATATTTAAGGAGTCCTCAAATGTGCACCTAAGGTATTGATTCTTAAGATATTCAGTGCTGTGTTACCATTTATCACATCAACATTTGGATACCTACTGAATTGCAGGTCTGTGCCAATAATGCATTGATTTTATAATAGGTTTGCTCTGTTATTATCCCTGTATGAAGAAGAGATTGTTCCATTTTGCTTCAAATTCTAGCCATTGTTTTTATTATCACTCTCTCTTTGAGCAACTCATGGTGTCCTGCTGGTTTTAACGTTCACTGTCTGTAAAAAGATTCCTAGTTTACATACTGACTGACATAGGCTGAGCGCTGTGTAGACAGTTTGTCTGAAGGCAGCATTTTAAGGAGGTCCCCACTGACAGAGAGAGAAACAGGCACCAGGGAAGGGTTGCTGGCAATACACTCAGCTGCAGTGAATGCTCTAACCTGCAGGTGTTTGGAGTGTGATTCACCCAGCAGGGTGCAGATTGACTAAGCAGTCTCATTGCATTGATATTCCTGACTTGCTTTAAAGCATTGCTGGAGCACACAGTGGGCTCCACTATGCTGAGTCATCAGACTCATCATGTTGGTCAAATGCTCCTGGATTTGGCTGGCAAGACCAAGTGAACTTTGACAACTGACCAGTATTCGTGTTTTAAGGCATGGCTAGCAAACAAATATTCAATGGAGAGACTGATGCCAAATTCCAGTGGCAAGTCGTGAGCAAAGGGCTGACTTTGCCCCTCTACTCTGAGAATGAGACAAGCTGGGTGCCCTTTCCTGGACCTCCCAGTCCTTTTGAATTCTCGCCCTAGGCCAACCTGGCACCTCGTTCGAGGTGAGATACGACATGTGCCCTGAGACTCTGAAGTGCCAACTGGCAGGCAGAGAGGAAGGACATGCCATCAGAATCCCACATAGTCTGTTCTATTGACACACGAGGGCCTGATCATGGGTCCACCATCTTAATAATTTTTTTAAATAACATTGGTAATTGTAGGGACTTCCTAAAGTCAGCATGCTGGGCCAGGTATCCTATGTGCATTAGCTCCTTTAAACCTCAAAGCAACCTGCAAGGTAGGTATTATTGCGATATTGATTGAACACTATGGCAAGAGGCGCTATAGTGAGCCTGAGACTTCAGAAATGCTCAGGGCTGTGGAGCCCCTTCCTTTGTTGTTGTTGTTGTTTGGTTGGTGCTGATGTGCTCTCTTTGCTTTCTAGCCTGGCTCTGCATCCTATGTCTCTCTCATTCCTCCTTCCCCATCTCAGGTCCTCTAGCTTTTCCTGCCCTCCTTTGCACAGCCAGATCTCCTGACCCTGTGGTTCCAGGGAAATTGACCTGATTCACAGAGCAACTGCCTTATCAGGAAGGGGAAATTGATGATGGGCTCTTGTCAGTGTTGATGCTTTCCATCTGCACCTCTTTAGGGACACCAGCTGCTGCCTGCCAGCCCCAGGTGATGTGAAAGAAACAAGCAACCAACCACAACACACCAGTTTGTAAATTGTATACTATACCTAAGGTTTCCAACCTCCTAGGCAAATGGAAAACCCACCAGTCTCACCTATACAAATGCAAAGTTGTTCAAAAAGTGACTCAAATGGGGAAGAAGAAAGGATCCCAGGCGCAGAAAGTATGAAAGAGCAGCTCCAAGGAGGGGGAGGATAATGGCAGATAGGAGGCAGGACTAAATTGCCGTTTTCACTCGGATGACAGAGCAGGGTGTGGAGAACCACATTGTGAACTTTTGCTACAAGAGCTACTGCAGGAATATACCAGGAAAACCAAGAGAATCTACAGATCCTTTGAAGGAAGCATATTCCTCCCACAGGACCCAGGAGACAGCCCAAATACTGTGAGTGCCCAAACTGTGAAAGTGGGAAAGGAGGAACATCCACCCCTGAATACATACCCTCACTGGGGGATCCAAAAGTCCAGATCATGGGAGAAGGATTTGCCCTTACCTGGAGCTGAGACAATGTAGACAGCTAAGTGAAATACAGAGGTAGAGGAAGCAGTGGGAAGAGTCCTGTGGTCTCTGTGGGTCCCCAGGGAAGCCGTTTCTGATTTGTCTCACGGGGGTCCCTGGGGAAGGCTGCCAGAGGAACTAAGAAAAGACCACAGGGAGAAGGAAAGCTCCAGCTGAGTTTTGTAACAATTCCACCAGAGTTTCCTAGCCAGAACTTGGGGGAGGGTGTGAATCTGATGTGCAGACTCAACAGATCGGGAGGCATGAAAGTCCTGCTTACTTTTTCAGCTGGGAGGCTGGTAGCCTGGGGCAAGTTCTCAGCCCTGTTCACCCACTGCCTAGAAACAGACTCATGCTGGGGAGGTGGGGGTGCATGGTTGGAATGAGACTGGCCTTTTGGTTTGTGTGGGAGCTGGGTGAGGCCTGGAACTGCCAGCTTTCCCCCTAACAACCTGCATGACACAGCACAGGCAGCCATAATCCTCCTGGGAACATAACTCTATTGACCTGGGAACCACACCCCCATTCCCCACAGCAGCCACAGCTAACCCTGCCCAAGAAGAGTCTGAGCTCAGACATGCCTAGCCCTGCCCCGCTCCCCCGCCATGGTCCCTCCCTACTCATCCTGGTAGCTGAAGACAAAGGGAGTTATCTTGGGAGTTCTAGGGCCCTGCCTACCACCTGATCCTCCCTTTACTACCACAGCTGATGCTGTCTTGAAAGTGCCACCTCCTGGCAGGAGGCCAACCATCACAAAGCTACAATACACAACAATAATACGACTAAGGACCCTCAGAGAGTCCATTTCACTCCCCTGCACCTCCACTGGAGCAGGTCCTGGTATCCATGGCTCATGGCTGAGAGACCTGAAGATAGTTCATATCACAGGACTCTGTGCAGACACCTCCCAGTACAAGGTCAGAGCCTGGTAGCCTTTCTGAGTGGCTAGATCCAGAAGAGAAAAAACAATTTCTACAGTTCAGCTCTCAGGAAGCCATATCCCTAGGAAAAGGGGGAGGGGAGAGTACTACATCAAGGGAATACCCTGGAACCAACCCAAATGCCCATCAACGATAGACTAGGTAAAGAAAATATGGCACATATACACCATGGAATACTATACAGCCATAAAAAAGGATGAGTTTATGTCCTTTGTAGGGACATGGATGAATCTGAAAATGGTTATTCTTAGCAAACTGACACAAGAACAGAAAACCAAACACCACATGTTCTCACTCATAGGTGGGTATTGAACAGTGAGAACACATGGGCACAGGGAAGGGAACATCATACACTGGGGTGTGTTGGGGGTGGGGGGGCTATGGGCAGGACAGTGGGGGTTTGGAAAGTTGGGGAGGGATAACATTGGGAGAAATGCCTGATGTAGGTGACAGGGGAATGGAGGCAGCAAACCACAATGACATGTGTGTACTTATGCAACAATCCTGAAAGATCTGCACATGTACCCCAGAACTTAAAGTACAATTTTTTAAAAAAGATAAATTTGTGCAATTATGTAAATATGTAACCACAAATATAATTAAAATATACTTCTATCTTCAGCTTGTGTAGGCATTAGCAAGCCCTCTTCCAGAATGAAGTACCAACTTATACGACCAGCACTATATGAGGGATTATTTATTGTCTAATTGTCTTTATTTTTCAAACCCTACAGTGTAAATTTTGTGGTCAGAGGTGTTTAATTTCATTCACCATAGTATTTGCAATTTTTAATTAAATAAATAAATTTGATTTGAAAAAAAAATCACATGATTATCTCAATAGATGCAGAAAATGCATTTGGCAAAACCTAGCATCCCTTTATGATTAAAACCCTCAGCAAAATCAGCATACAAGGGACATACCCCAGTGTAATAAAAACTGTCTATGACAAACCCACAGCTAACATAATACTGAATGGGGAAAAGTTGAAAGCATTCCCTCTGAAAATAACGCAAGGATGCCCACTCTCATCACTTCTATTCAACGTAGCACTGGAAGTCCTAGCTAGAGCAATCAGAAAAGAGAAAGCACTAAAGGACATCCAAATCAGTAAAGAGGAAGACAACCTGTTGCTGTTTACTGATGATATGATTGTAAACCTAGAAAACCCTGAAGACTCCTCCAAAAAGCTCCTAGAACTATTAAATAAATTCAGCAAAGTTTTGGAATACAAAATTAATGTACACAAATCAGTATCTCTGCTATACACCAACAGTGACCAAGCTGAGAAATCAAGAACTTGACGCCTTTTACAAAAGCTGCAAAAGTGAAATAAAATACTTAGGAATATACCTAAACAAAAAGGTGAAAACCATCTACAAGGAAAACTACAAAACACTGCTGAAAGAAATCACAGATAACACAAACAAATGGAAACACATCCCCTGCTCATGAACGGGTAGAATCAATACTGTGAAAATGACCATACAGCCAAAAGCAATCTACAAATCTAGTGAATTTCTCATTGAAATACTACCAGCATTCTTCACAGAACTAGAAAAAACAATCCTAACGTGCGGAACCAAAAAGAGCTCACGTAGCCAAAGCAAGACAAGGTAAAAAGAACAAATCTAGAGGCACCACACTACCTGACTTCAAACTATACTATAAGGCCATAGTCACCAAAACAGCATGCTACTGGTATAAAAATTGGCACATAGGCCGGGCATGGTGGCTCACGCCTGTAATCCCAGCACTTTGGGAGGCCGAGGTGGGCGGATCACAATGTCAGAAGATCGAGACCATCCTGGCTAACGTGGTGAAACCTCATCTCTACTGAAAATACAAAAAAATAAAAAATAAACAGAATTGGAGCATTCCAAGACCTGGATGTGCTGGAGGTAATAGTGAGTTACCACCTCCTATATCACTGCAGAAGAGATTCTGGAGATGCCCACATACATTTCTAAGCCTTTAAGGGGTCTTGTGGACACCTATGTGGGTCTTGGAGCTACTCTTTCTTTCTATTTTGATCGCATGAACTTTTTCTTTTTTTAATTTTCATAAGTTTTGGGAAAACAGGTAATATTTGGTTATATGAGTAAGTTCTTTAGTGGTGATTTGTGAGATTTTGGTGCACACATTACCCAAGCAATAAACACTAAACCCAATTTGTACTCTTTTATACCTCACTCCCCTCTCCCCCTCTCCCCTGAGTCCCCAAATTCTATTGCATCATTCTTATGACTTTGCATCCTCATAGCTTAGCTCCCACTTATGAGTGAGAGCATGTGATGTTTGGTTTTCCATTCCTGAGTTACTTGTCTTAGAATAATAGACTCCAGTTTTGCTGCAAATGCCATTAATTCATTCCTTTTTATGGCTAAGTAGTATTCCATGGTGTGTGTGTGTGTGTGTGTGTGTGTGTATGTGTGTATATACATATATATATATTCTGATAAATAGTCTATATATATTCCGTTGGTGAGAGATGAAGATCCAGTTTTATTCTCCTATATGTGGCTTGCCAGTTATCCCCACAGCATTTGTTAAACAGGGTGTCCTTTCTCCACTTTATGTTTTTGTTTGTTTTGTTGAAGATCAGTTGGCTGAAGTATTTGGGTTTACTTCTGGGTTCTCTATTCTGTTCAGTTGGTTTATGTGCCTATTTTTTTAAATTTTGAGACAGAGTCTAGTTCTGTTGCCAGGCTGGAGTGCAGTGGCACAATCTCGGCTCACTGCAACCTCTGCCTCCCGGGTTCAAGCAATTCTCCTGCCTCAGCCTCCCGAGTAGCTGGGACTATAGGCGTGCGCCACCATGCCCAGTTAATTTTTGTATTTTTAGTAGAGACGGGATTTCATCATGTTGTCCGGGATTGTCCCGATCTCCTGACCTCGTGATCTGCCCGCCTCGACTTCCCAAAGTGCTGAGACTACAGGCGTGAGCCACCACGCCCAGCCCCAACTCTGGTTTTAATCCATGTTCCTGTTTCCTGTCCTGTTGGCCCACACTGCACCCAGTTGTGCTGAGGAGCATTTAGGGTGACAGACAGATGATGGATTTCTCTATGTTTGGAAAGAGTATATATTTTGGGAGCCATTCTTGGCCACCATACTTTCAGCACCCTCCAGGCCTCTTTAATGTGGACACCCCAAGACACTTCTTTCTGAGCAGGGGACATAGCTGTGGCTCATCAAAACTGCACTCAAGATCTAGGAGAATACAGACCAATTGCACCCTGAAAGAAAATCAGCAAGTGGGAAGTACCCAAGGACACATGTGGACAGAACCCTTATCACTTCAAGGGGGAGGGGAGGGCCATCCGGGGGATAAGGACTTGTGCTGTTAGAAACTCTATTAGAGTTTGTTCAAGTCTTTCTAGGGCAAAGATGAGGGAGGTAATAGTGAGTTACCTCCTCCTATATCACTGGAGAAGAGATTCTGGAGATGCCCACATACGTTTCTAAGTATATAATGGAGAAGAGGGCTCAGAGGAACCTGGTCAAGGAGGGAGTCTATCCATCTCCAGCACAGTGCCTGGTACATAGTAAGTGCTCATAAAACACTTATTGGACCAATGAACAAATGAGTGAATGACTAACAGGAGGATGAAGCCCCTCCATGATCACTGGTGTGGAGAGGAAGCAGGAAGGGTGCTCAGGGAAGTGAGAGGGGTGGTTCTCCTGCCCACAAGAACCTCAGGGTAGAGGATGGCAGCTCAGCAGAGCTCAGCCCACAAGCCTGCTCTCACTCCCCACAGAGGGCTGAGATCTTTGCAAAGTGGAGCACAGCAGAGATGCTAGAATCTTCTTTGACCTTAACTCAATGACATCAATTTGAGGGAAAAGAAATTTCAAAAGCACTAGCATCAGGTTGTAATATGAGCATGTTTGCAGCAATAACACATCTGCTGTGTTGAAAGACCAACAAGAAAAACAGAAACATCCTGAACAACACCTACATTTTTTATTCTTAACAAGATCAAATAGGTTTACTCCCCAATAAGCTACACAAACTCTGGTCATAATTAGCACTTGGCTCTGAGAAGCCTCTGCCAGATCTTTCCCTCACCTGTGATATGCTATAAACATAAACACAGGAAGGTGTGCTGGCCTGGGGAACCCAGCTTGTGCTCCAGGGCATCTGAGAGATGGTTAACCTGTGAGTCTCAACTTTGGCAGCGGAGTGATTTTAGAGGAAAAAGGAAGAAATACCTAGCACAGCAGTTAATAGGTGTTCTTGATTGGCACCTTTTGCTCAAGTAAGAAATTAGTTCCTGTGAAGGCATTTTTGGTCATTTTCATGTTGATTACATGGATTATGTACAGTGTTTCTTGAAAAAGATGAAACAGTTCCTAGAAAAGGGTGCTGGATGAGACAGCAGAACATTGATGTTTGGGAAGGATTTCACTTTGAGTATTATGCGTAATACTGCTCTGAACATTTATGCACAAGTTTCTGTATATACACATATGTTTTGATTTCTCATGGGTATATACCTCGGAGTAGAACTGCTGGGTAGTATAGTAATTCTGTTGAATCTTTTGAGGAAGTGCCAGGCAATTTTCCAAAGTGGATTTCCACCAGCAGTGGATGAGGACTGTAATTTCTCTACATCCTCTCCAACAGTTGTTACTGTCTGCCTTTTTTATTCTAGCCATTCTAGTAGGTATGAAGTGTTACCTCATTGTGTTTTTTAAAATTAATTAGTTTTGTTCATCAACAATTAATAATTATATGTATTAATTATATATATCAATATATATAATTAATAATTATATATATTAATTATATGTATAATTAAATTTTTTTAAATTAATTAGTTTTGTTCATCAATTAATAATTATATGTATGGGGTACAATGTGATGTTTTGTTTTATGTATACATTGTAGAAAGATTAAGATAGTTGACATATCCATTGCCTCATTAACTTACCATTTTTTTGTGGCGAGAATGTAAAGAATCTATTCTTCAGCAATTTTGAAATATACGATACGTTAATATTAACTGTGGTCACCATGCCCTGAATAACCAAAGAAATCTTGAGTAAAAAGATCAAAGTGGAAGTACCACACTACCTGATTTCAAAATATATTATAAAGCTATTATTGAAGAGGGAGGAGACCCAGGCATCTCAGATGAACTTCCCCCTTTGACTATCACACTGCATTTCGATAGAAGAAAAGGCTGACGGACTGGTGCCTCCTGTTTCACCTTCCTGTAGGTGGCAGGCTTGGCCTTGGGGAAACTCTTCAGAAGGCACTGTTTTTACTTAAAACAAGATCAAACCAGAAACCTTTTCACGTGTGAGTCCTAAAACTGTAAACCGGAACCCTTTCATATGTAATTCCTGAAACTGTAAACAGAAACCTTTTCACATGTGAGTCCTAAAACTGTGAACTGTAACCCTTTCATATGTGATTCCTGAAGCTGTAAACCGAGACCTTTTTTATATGTTATTTCTAAAGCTATAAACCTAAGATTCTTCCATGTGTAATACCTAAAGTATAAGCCTATATAAAGGCAGAACCTTCCTTTGTTAGATGAGCTGAGCTTTGGACAAATTATGCTCAGGGTCCTGGCCGAATAAGCTCTTTCCTCCTGTATTCGGTGTTCTGGAGATCCATTTCCCATGGCTGCTCCTGCTACATTATAATCAAATACCTATAATCCCAGAACTTTGGGAGACCAGGGCAGAAGGATTCCTTGAGTCCAGGAGTTCAAGACAAGCTTTGGCAACATAGTGAGACCTCATCTCTATAAAAAAATTAAAAATTAGCCAGACACGGTGGTGTGTGCCTATAGTCCCAGCTACTCTGGAGGCTGAGGTGGGAGAATTGCTTGAGCCCAGGTGTTCAAAGCTGCAGTGAGCTATGATTGGGCTGCATCACCACACTCCTACCTGGGCAATGGAGTGAGACCCTGTCTTGAAAAACAGAAAAGGGAAAAGAAAGAAAACAAAAATCATAATGGCACTGGCATAACAACAGACACACCAACCAATGGAATAGGATATAAAGCCCAGAAGTAAACCCAAGTATTTATGGACGATTTATTTTCAACAAAGGTGCCAAGAAGATACAGTGGGGAAAGGGCAGTCTCTTCAATAAATGGTGCTGGGAAAACTGCATATTCATTCGCATGCAGAAGAATAAAAGTGGACCTTATCTCATATATCATATACAAAAATCAACTCAAAGTAGCTCAAAGACAAATGTAAGACCTGCAACTGTAAATCTCCTAGAAGAAAACACAGGAGAAAGACTTTATGACATTGGTCTAGGCAATGATTTCTTGGTTGACTCCAAAAGTATAGGCAACAAAAGCAAAAACAGGCATATGGGATTATATCGACATAAAATGTTTCTGCACACCCAAGGAAATAATTAACAGAATGAAGATACAATCCACAGATTGGAAGAAAATATTTTCAAATCATTTATCTGATAAGGGGCTAATATACAAAAAAATAAGGAACTCAAACAACTCAATAGCAAGAAAACAGATAATCCAATTAAAAAATGGGTAAAGGACCTGAACAGACATTTGTCAAAAGAAGAGATACAAATGGTCAACAGGCATATGAAAAAATGCTCAACATCTCTATCAGGGAAATGCAAATTAAAACCGCAATGAGCTATTACCTCATACCTGTTAGAATGCAGTTATGAAAAAGGTATATAATAGCATGCATCTGGTGAAGGTGCAGAGGAACGGAAAAACACACTGTTGGTGGGAATGTAAGTTAATATCATTTCGGAAAAGAGTATGGAGGAGCCTCAAAATCTAAAAATAGAACTACCATATGATCCAGTAATCCCACTTCTGGGTATAGAGCCGAAGGAATTAAAATCAGTATGTCAAAAAGATGTCTGCGTCTATTGTGGTTCTGATTTGCATTTATCTGATGACTAATGATGCTGAGCATCTTTTCATGTGTTTATTGGCCTCGGTATATCTTCTTTGGGGAAATACGTCTGCAGACTCTTTGGCCAATTTTTAATTGAGTTGTCTTTTTATTATTGAGTTGTAAGAGTTTTTCACGTATTCTAGATGCAATTTTCTTATTAGATATATGATTTGCAAATATTTTCTCCTGCTCCACGGGTTGTCTTGTCAATTCTTTGATGGCAGGAAGTGTGAGTTTGCTGTTGTGCAACTGCCTTCCTTTCTGACAAAACTGCCTGGTAGCCTTACCAGATGCCCTAATTCACCTATCACCTCTCCTCAGGAGTCCCTCATTTGCCCAAAAACTTCCACTTGGATCTGGGAGGCACTTACATGGCCTTTCATTTCTTAAAATTAAGTATTTTTTTTTCCTAAAGGCGCAATTTCCTTTTCTAAAAACAGAGTCACTTTAAAGACACTATAAACTTCCTGAATCTTGTCCAAAGTTTAAAACTGATATCCAAGAAGGAGTGGCCTCTTTATTTTACCTCCAGAAGAGTCTCTGAAATGCAGGCAGGTCCCATCAATCTAAAATACTCTCGGCTTCACTGCAGCTGCAGCTGCGAGACAGACCTCGTCATTTTGGCTGTTTGTGCACTTCTGGAGGTATATTTAGGTTGCTTCTATTTAGTGTTCCCAGAATAGCCGTAGTTTTTTGTTTCTCTATCATCTTCTTAGTTTCATTCCTTCCTGTCCCAAACTGCGGGTGATATACAAGATGATTTCTAAAACCCTTTCTACCTCGGAGAGCCTATGCTCTTAAACAGTGTCTAGACCCTTCTTTGCGGGAGCACAGTATATCAGCTGTAGCCATAACCCACAGTCCACCAGAAAGCAGCAGAGAACAGTCACCAAATGCAGGAGAGGCTCCATGCCTCACAACTGAATTGGGCCCATGTACTCCAAATCCCAGTGTGATTTGATCACTACTATTTAGATTCATAAAGAAGTGTCCTATGAATTAATATGTAATGTGCTTGGATGAAGACAAACTTGTGTTTACCTATATCATTTCTGGGCAGGATTATAGCTATTTTGCCATGAAAGTAATTTCTGATTCTCGTTCATACTAACAACTTAAGCTGACATATTTGATAGCTTCAACCAGCTCCAAGGGTGGTCGAGTAAAATTTTTTGTGCTTCGTGTTGTCCATCCCATTAATAAATCAAATAATGCTGCCGGTACCATGGTTACATGTGCCTTAAATTTTGAGAATGACACTGCCGGAGACAGATTTTCAAGTTACAAACATCCTTCGTATCTTAGATGATGTGTTAGGTTGCTACAAATCCCAAATTAGAATCCAGCTATAATAGAACTTTTAATGCCCACTCATTTTAAATAAGCAATCAAAATTAAAATAAAAATCAGTGAGCTTCTCCTGTGAGTATTTCCCATAAATTCGGCTCAGCAGAGAGCTCTTCTGAGGACGGTCCCCACCCCCAGGAGTGGAATACAAGACTTGAATGGGTTTTGATGCCTGGTAGTTTTCTGCTGATGATGTTTTTGGTTTGGGACGTGGTTTTTTCCATCTTTTTAGTTTTACAACAAGCAATGGTTTATAGGAGGGGTTAAGGTGTGTGCAAATGCAATAGCAAAGACATGGAATCAACCTAAATGCCCATCAATGATAGACTGAATAAAGAAAATGTGGTACATATACACCATGGAATACTATGCAGCTATAAAAAGGAACAAGATCATGTCCTTTGCAGGGACATGGATGGAGTTGAAAGCCGTTATCCTCAGCAAACTGATGCAGGAACAGAAAACCAAACACCACATGTTTCACTTATAAGTCGGAGATGAATGATGAGAACATATGGACACATGGTGAGGAACAGCACACACATTAGGGCCTATCAGGAAGTGAGGCTGGGAAATTTAAAAAAATAAAATAAAAAAGTTTTAAACAGGTCTGTGCAAATAAACAGGGACATGTTTTAGACAGTGGCAAAGAAAAAAAGTCAAAAGACAAGGGGGAAGTCTTGAATTGTGTCATAGTTCATTCATTTGAGCTTTGACATATCAAAATCAAATAATTCCACACCAAGAAGTATTTATATTGATAAACAATATATCACTGGCAACCGCAAACCCATTTATAAACACTGTATCTAAATAATAATTTCCTACCTGTGTGCCCTGAAGCCAATACCTGCGAATGACATGTTGAAAGGAATAAAGGCAATGTGTCGAGGGGCTGTTTTACTGTTTTTTCCACCACTCTTTCAGAGCACAAGCTTCCTTCATGAGCGGGAGCCCTCCGCATTTCAATTAGCTGTCATTTCAAGGTGCCAGGAAACCACAGAGATTGGCCAGGATGTGAGGAGATTACCCATGCTCCTGTCTAAGACAGATAACAATACAATAGCTTCTTCACTCATGCATACTCACAGGAAAAATCAAAAACCTTATGTCAGCTGGAATGAAGAGATGGGAGAGAGGGCTAGGAAAGGCCTCAGTGAGACTGGAGCAGAAGGAAGCAGCAAGAAGAAAAGGCAACTAACCGCTCCTTGCTAAACCACCAATAGAGAGCTGCACCTGCGTGGAAGAGCAACCAATGACTCTCCCCAGCTCAGAACTCTAGGTGCGGATTCCTTCATTTCTTTTTTTTTTTTTTGAGACAGTCTCTTTTCTCTCTATCACCCAGGCTGTGAAGTGCAGTGGTGCGATCTCGGCTCACTGCAACCTCCACCTAGTTCAAGCAAATCTTCTGCCTTAGCCTCCCGAGTAGCTGGGACTACAGGCATGCGCCACCATGACAAGCTAATTTTTGTATTTTTAGTAGAGATGAGGTTTCACCATGTTGGCCAGGCTGGTCTTGATTTCTTGACTTCGTGATCCACCTGCCTCGGCCTCCCAAAGTGTTGGGATTACAGGCGTGAGCCACTGCACCCGGCCTGATTCCTTCATTCCTGAAGGAATTACGGGAGGAATGCAATACTGTTATTAAAAGCATCTCTCACCTTCTCCTTTCTTCATGTTTCATTACCAGCATGTTCTGAAAAATTATATTGTAAGAAAAAATAAAAAGGATGTAAGAAAATAAAATATTTAAAATAAGGAAAATGAGAGTGCTGATTTACTTTTGATGTTATAATAAACACTTATAAAAAGACAAAGGGACAGTGACATTAAAAGCACAAATTTAAAGGAGTTTTACATTTTAAAAAACAGAAATTGTCGAAATATTTCAAAAGAGAAAAAAGTTTCCTTCTCGTCTTATACATTCCAGTTCATGAAGACTTTTCTCATTTTTATTATCATTTGTATCTGTTTACAAGAGACTCATCTTTTAGACCTGTTAAACTATCCTTAAGCATCAAGCATCGTTTCAACACAATCCCCCAGTGAACTGAACTTTAAAAGTTGACAACCTTCTTTGTCAGAGAAGTCTCAAGGAGAAAGGGAATGACTCACTGTTGTTAATTGTGGTAGTTAGAAGACATGAAAACTTTTTTTTTTTTTTTTTTTGACATGAAAACTTTTAAAAAGTGGAAGTTTATTCCATTTTTCTCTGAATATATGAGCTAGTTTTAGATAATATGTAGATAATATATGTACACATATATGTTGAGTGATGTGAGCTACGTGTGAAGGGAATATGTAGTCTGCATAAGGATTCTGTGGGCTGTAAAATGCATATCTGTTTTCCTCTCCAGCATTCTCCCTGTGTTATTAATAACTTATTTTCTCAGCTAGCTTATATTCTTTTGTGTAAATACACCATGCTTTATTTGCTGTTTCCCTTCTGATGAACATTTAGGTTATTTCCAGTGTATTAAGAGTAATAAAACTTGGATGAACATCTTTGTAGCATATCTATGTTCACATCAGATTGTTTTTCAGAAAAAAAAAGTTTAAAAAGAGAAACAGTGAATATGAGGCCACAACTTTAATATATATCATCAACCTTCAAAAAGGATATATCAATTTTTATTCTCATCAGCAGTACATGGAATTTCTAAAGACAATCATCTTAAAAGCAAAACAAAGATTGACAAAAATCCAAAAACAAATTTCGACTAGATCATGTTGAAAGGTTCCCATCAAGCTAGAACATTATTATCTTGTCGATGATAAACTCTGGCAAACACAAACCCAGCATGATTTCCCCTGCTGAGGGCTCCGGACTGCTCACAATTGCCATGGCCCCAAAGCATCACTTCAGATGCACCCCTGGAGCCCTGAGAAGCTCACCTTTGTCCTAGTGCCTAAGGAACTATTTGTTAGAAGGTAGTGAAGGAATCCACGAGCCAGAAATACTGTGGCACCAACTAGACAATTTTAGGAACAAATCATGTATACATTTAGCCCTCCAAACCCTGCTGAGAACTCTAGGGAATTATTGGGGATTCAGTTGACTTTTTGCTATACACTAACAAACCCATCTTTGGGAAAAAGGGTGACTCACAGTGGCTCATTCGGGAGGAGGACACACCTCTACACCTCATCTGTTTTTGCTTTTGTCCAGCTTTGGCAGGACCCTCTCTTTCTGCTTCACAGCAAGCAACAGGCTTTGTCTTAAGCAGGATTTTCGGTTGTTTGCTTGCTTTTGCAAAAAGCAAGATGTGTTGCTCAAATCTGATTAAATTGTGGGACATCTCTCTCCCTTTTTCCTGCAGCTACTCTTCTGGTGATTAGTACAATTTCTTATGAATACAACTGACTCTAAATGCCTAGGGTAAGCCAACGAATATGTGAAAAACAAGGGAGAAGGAGCCATTCTCAGTGCTTATTGGTAGAAAGACACAATTATTTCTTTGGAGCACTTTATATTTTTTTGGCCAATAGGGTCATTTGGCAATCTGCGACATGCAAAATGTTTGCTCCCATGCAGTGAGTTCCCAGGACAGTTCTAGTGGACTAGAATGAGCCATACTCTGAGGTTAATGGTCTCAGCATGTCAGGCCTTTGGGGAGTATTACTGATCAGAGCTCACCTTCATGGTTACTAAGCAGAACACAGCACCAGGAACAGAATGGCTGCTTTCAGTGAGGTGGTAGCTCAAGAGACAGTGCTCAATATCGCTTGAACCCGAGAGGCAGAGGTTGCAGTGAGCTGAGATCGTGCCACTGCACTCCAGCCTGGTCAACAGAGGCAATACCCAAGAACAGCTAGCACCAGGAATGTGGGAGTTGTACCTGAACTCCCTCCCACTTGAAGAATCTAGGCTTGCTGGACTCCACTCAGGCTCTGACCTTTCTCTGAAGCCAGTCTAAGGGGCAGAAAACAGCTAGAAGCCTAGAGAAGGGCCTGAGGGCTTCCAATAAAAGAAACTAGGCCAAGAGTCAAACCCAGTGCTATGAGCGAGTTGTTCTTTGAGGTGGAGAGAAGCTTGCATCAATATCCAGAAGAAAGTTCCTCAGTAGAGGCAAAGCAAGCCAGCACCAAGCCCTCAGGAAAGCAAACAGAGCAAGGAGAAGGGTTGTAGGAGCCAGAAATCTAGAGGCCTCCCCCTCTGCCTGAGCACATAACGGAAGACACTTCCCAAGAGGCTTCTCTTACCCAAGATGACCAGGGGAGGGGGGTGAGGGTGCAGGGGGTGGGGGGTGAGGAGTATGTTTAGAGGAAGGAGGAGAAGAAAGCCATGTTGGGAGGAAGGACCTGCTGATGAGGGCACTGTGTGGATGAGGAGGAGGGTATGGGGAGGAAGGACTTGCTGGTGAGGATGCTGTAGGGATGAGGGGGCATGTGGCAGCCGGGGGAGCTAGGAAATGCGGAGAGGCAGGGAGATGTGATAAGTAGTTTTCAGCACCTCTCTGTGTGACACTTCATAAACCCACTGCACCACTCCTACGTGAAAAACACTGCAGAGTTTTTGTGATCTTTGGAGGCATCTGGTGTTTATGAGTGGAGCAGCAGAGCTGGGTCAGTCATTAGAGGGCCTGGTTATTTCCTAGATCACTGGCCTAAGCAGGCAATCAAGGAGAGCCAGTTTCTCAGGTAGCAGAAAGAAGCCAGCAGGGATGAGGGTCCGTGTGAGGAGCAGGATGCCCAGGGTAGCTGGCACCCAAGGGGTCTCACTGTGTGATGCTCCCTTCCTGGTTCCTAGGGGGCTATTTCCAGGGCTGACATTGCCTGCCTCCAAAGACCTGCCCACCTTGACCCCTGGAAAAGTCCTGCTTCTTTCTGCCCTAGTGACTTTCCACACTTTCATTCACTCAACAGTGATTACTGAGACCCTGTTTACAGCAAGGTCCCTGCTGTAGACAGTTGATAGCCCAGCTGAGGCTGGAGCAAGTATACAAATAACTCGAGAGCAAGGCAGAATATGATGGCTGCCTTTGGAGAGAGGCAAAGGGTTTCGCAGTGCATAGGAGGCCCCTGTCTTAGAGATCAGGATTTCTGAAACTGGGTCTGCCCAACATTGAGCCTCCAAGGACCTCATTGAACAAGACTTGCCTGCAGGTCCTGGCCAGCCTGTGCTCAGGAATAACTAAGGAGTGGAGCCTCAGCAACATCCTTCTCAAACCCAGACATCTTCCTCCGACTCAAGCCCAGCCTGAGGGCCAATCCCCTTGATTCACCCTTGGAAACAGACACCAGCCAAGGGAGCCGTCTCCTGGCGTTGACAAGGATCCGATTTAGGTCAGTATTCTAGTTCCCACTCTACAGAGGAATCTGACTGGAGGCCAGCTGTGGTCGATGAGTCATCCGGAACACAAGCAGGCAGCTATTTCCGAACTAAATGGCATCTGATCTCCCTCCTCACCTTGAGTCCGGTGCCCTGGTCTCCAAAAAACACTTCCTCTGAGATCAAGCCAGGGAGAGAGACACAGAGCCCTGAGCAGAGGGAAACGAGACAGCATGGCTTCATCACTCCTGGTGCCAGGCAGGCGGCAAAGGAACATCTGGGATAAAGCAGGAAATTCTAGAAGATTCTAGAATTCTGGGTCCTGTTAATAGCCTGCCTCCATCCCTTATCTTTTTTACATCCTTCAATCCTTCCTTCCTTCCTCCCTTCCTCCTTTTTCTCCCTCCCTCCTTCCTTCTCCCTCCTGCCTTACTCTTTTCTTCCTTCCTTTTTCCTCCCTCCCTTCCTTCCTCCTTCCTTCCTTTTTCCTCCCTCCCTTCCTCCTTCCTTCCTCCCTCCTCCTCCTTCTTCCTTCCTTACTTCCTTCCCTCCTTCCATCCATTCTTCTTTCCTCCCTCTCTTCTTCCTTCTTCCTTCCTTTTCTCCCTCCCTCCTTCCTTCCTTTCTTCTTTCCTTCCTGTCTCCCTCCTTCTTCTTTCCTTCCTTCCTTTCTCCCTCCTTCCATCCTTCCTCCTTCCTCTTTTCTTCTTTCCTTCTGTCCTCTCTCCCTCCCTCTTCCTTTCTTCCTTCTTTCCTCCTTCCTCCCTCCTTCTTTCTTTCTCCCTTGCTCCTTCATCTTTTATCTTTTTTCCTCCCTTCCTTCCTTTCTTTCTTTTCTTTTTTTTTTTTTTTTTTGAGACAGAGTCTTGCTCTGTCGCGAGGCGCCAGGCTGGAGTGCAGTGGTGTGATCTCGGCTCACTGCAACCTCTGCCTCTTGGGTTCAAGCAATTCTCCTGCCTCAGCCTCCTGAGTAGCTGAGACTACAGGTGCACACCACCACGCCCAGCTAATTTTTGTATTTTTTTAGTAGAGACGGGATTTCACCATGTTGGCCAGGATGGTCTTGATCTCTTGACCTCATGATCCACCCACCTTGGCCTCCCCAAATGCTGGGATTACAGGTATGAGCCACCACACCCAGCCCCTTTCTTTCTTCCTTCCTCTCTCCCCCACCTCTTTTTTCCTTCCTTCCCTCCCTCATTCTTTTCCTCCCTCCTTTTTTTCTTTCTTCTCACTTGGAACACCTATTATATATGAGCCATATACTGTGTTAGACACCAGATCAGAGATGACCCTTTCCATTATGTAAAAGACTGAAAATAAAGACTGATGTCTATTGATTCTTACTATTTGCCAGGTACTATTATAAGCACTTTACATATATTAATTCTTTTAACCTTCACCACAATAGTATCTGCGGTAGAAGGCAGATACTATGATTATCTCCATTTTGGAGAAGAGACATCTGGCTGATCATGAAGAGATGAAATAACTTGCTCAAGAAAAACCGTGTATAAGCAGTGTCCCCTTTCTGTCCTGATTCACACTGTTGGAAGGAGTTTCTGGAAGCTGGCATGACCACTTCCCAATGGGAAAGGACTATCATTTCTTACCTACTGTGTGCTAGACACTGTGTTAGTGCTGACACCCTGACTCTCTGTGTTGGCCACCCAGCTGACCTCTGGAAGGTCCCAGGAAAGGGAGCTCCACTCTCCCCTAGGGGTCCGGCCCAGGAGCTCCTTCCCAGCAGTGCCACTGCCAGGGTGGTGCCCTGCTCAGCTCCACTGTGCCATGGTACACTCCTCCAGAAGCCAACACCTAGTGTCTGCCACTGCGCACAGGACAGGCCCCTGACTTGGATGTACAGAGCAAGCAGGCAGACACCCTGCTCCCATCTCCATGCCTCCGCTTTGGTCATCATGATCCTGATTCTGGACTCCAGCATCACCACAGGGTCAGCCACTGTGTCATCACCCAGAGCGAATCTGGAGGGGCCAGGGGATGAGTCTGGAAGCCCAGTGGTCCCACCTCCCAATGTCCTGTCTCCAGCTGGAGTTACTCAGCCTTGGTGTTCCTCCCTAGAGAAAGAGGAGAAAGCCACATGGGACCCTAGTAGGACCCGAGTTTATCGTACTGAGGCATGTTGCTGCCTGGGGAAGAAAAGAGACATGTGAGGTTCTTGTTTTCCTGCCCTTGCACTTGGAGTTATTGAAAGGATATCAACAACCCCTACCAGGTGAGGGGAAAGAGCTGCCCAGTGCATGGGAGTCCATTTCTTGGCCATCATTAGGCTTCCTCTCCCTCCTGTTGGACACACCAGTGTTTGCCGCACCCGGAAGGCTTCTGAATATTGTGGACTGATGCATTGGGGTGAAATTCCATGTCTGGGTCCTGCAGCCACTTAAGTGATTATTTTTAAACACCAGTAACCATGAAAATAATTTTTTATTTTCACTATTTAATACTGTGAAGGACTATTAAACAGTGTTGATAGTTCAGAGTGAATTAATTAAAGTGGTCTGTTTTATGACTATTGAAAACCATAGCTGGATTTAACATTTTTAAATCCTGAACACATTAAGTAAAGGTCTTCACTTAACTTACATGAATATAATTTTAACAGTATTTTTCAAACCAGGTGGATTATGACCCATGAATGTATCATAATAAAACAAATTTAGTTGATAACAATCAGTGTTGTTTTTTTTTTTTTTTTTTTTTTTGCAGTGAAACAATAAAACAAAACAAAATACAGAACAGAATGGATAGAATAGTGTGCTCACATGTGGTAAGAGTGATAGTTAATTAACTAGTTTAATCAGCTATATATCTGTTTGTGTGGGCATACACACCATATGTTTATACAATTATGTATATGTATAATTATGTATATACACACACACACATGCATACACATTTGTGTGTAAAAGCTGTGATGTAAAATGTATTTTTGCCAATTTTTTAAATTGATATGTAATTCACAAATCATAAAATTCACCCTTTTTAGTGCATGACTTTTGACAAATGTAAAATGTATTTCTGACTATGTCAAAAAGTGAGAAAACCACTTAAATCAAGAATCTACTTAATTAACTGGAGATACTCATGAAAGAATTTTTTAAGGATCTTTGTAGGCAGTGACAATTGTAATACCTAGAACGATAATTTCATACACCCCAAATTTTAAAGGCAAACAGAAACTAGGAGATTATCCAGTCAATGGTTTTATAAACTTTCTTTAGCCATAACATCTCTTTTATAAACCAAATCATAGGACCCCAACAAATAAAGAGCAACCCCTAGAGTTGCTTTGCAGAGAATGAGAAACAGTTTGGGCTGATTATAGGTTGCGCCTGTAATCCTAGTGCTTTGAGAGTCCAAAGCAGGAGGATTGCTTGAGACCAGGAGTCTAAGACCAGCCTGGGCAACATAGTGAGCTCATGTCTCTACAAAAGAAATAACTTTTAAAAACTAGTCAAGTGTGATGGTCACACCTGTGGTCTTAGCTGCTCAGGAGGCTTAGGTGAAAAGTTTGCTTGAGCCCAGGAGTTCAAGGCTGCAGCAAGCTATGATTACACCACAGCACTCTAGCCTGGGCAACAGAGCAAGATCCTGTCTCTTTTTAAAAAGAAAAGAAAAGTATACAGCTGGAAAACTGCCAGTGGGGTCCAATTCTTTCAGGCCCGAATAGGGAAACTGAAGACAGAGGAGACTTTTAGTCACCACTCAAGGTTGGCTGCTTCTTACTGGAAGAGCTGGAGTTCAAAATCAAGTTGTTGGCTATAGTTTAAGGCAGTTTCCATGCTCTGTTTAGTCTCAAGGGAATCATAAGTATCACGTAACTCTAGCAAATGGATTGATGCCTTCCTGGAATTTTGCAGTGGGGCCATAGATGTTTATATACCCCTGCATGGGAATGAATAGACAGAGGACCTGGTGGATGGCGGATGTGTGAACCAGTCCAAGTAGGGCAAGAAGAGGCTATTCATGCAACCCTGGCTGGAACTCTGTACCAGGAAGAAGAGTAACAAACCTCCAGAATCTGAGGAATCAGGTGGGCCCAACATAGCTACCCTCTTCCTGATGATGGGTCCAGGCCTGTCTGCTTTCTCATTCTAAAGGGCCATGGCTGGGCCCTAGCCCTGGGGGGTCTATTCAATGCAATTTCAATACAGCCCCTGAGTGGTTGGAGAAACTGGCCATTTTGACTTATTTCTTATCTAGGACTCCTATTTTACCTCCTTTTTCTATGGTTTGCATGTGAGGAGTTGGGAGGAGGCAGGGAGTACAAAACTTATGCTCCTGGCATGTGAGCTCTGCATCTGTTCCCTTCTGTATCTACTCAGCATACCCACTTCAGTATCCAGACTGCTGCTGAGATCACAAAACCCAGTCACTCTTGAAAAGTCTGCCATACCAGACTACCACAAATTATCATTAAATGCCCCATCTGATTCCCGGCCACATCAATGAAAAAGCAAACAAGAGAGTGGGGCTAGTGATAAAGAACAGGCTTCTATCAGAACAGACCCCATTGCACATCACTGAGGAGACGCTTGGCTTTGATGAGCAAACTGTTGTATAGTACATTCTTAGAAGATGACAAGGAAGACCTATTTAATGAGTAAAACCTGAAAAAGTCAGCCCAGTTCCTTTTCCCAGCTCCTGTAATACTAAAGTTAAGACAGTTAGGTACCCAATGATTTCATCCAGATATTATCTCATGCTAATACCCTCAAAAGAGGAATAGGGGTCAGAGGTCAAATGACCCATCCTTTTATCTGGATATTATTTATACAGTATTGTTGCCATAAATACATGAGGGGGTCTTAGCTCTCTTTGTTGGAAGAATTATTGGCACTATTTTGGAGGGGGGTAGGGGAATGTGAGATTTGAGTTTTTAAGTGGGGCTTGGGCAATTTTCTAAGTATCTCAGAATAGGTTATTAGGACCTAACTCCAGGGTGAAGCTTTAAATTGTTGGAATTCTCCAAACAGTAATGCATGCTTATGTGCCAGTACACCATTAACTTCCTCGATAATTTTGTCTATATGAGTTTTGAAATAGGCATTCCCACCACATCCCATTCCCCAAAAGAACTGTTTACTTAAGGAATATCCGTACTCATATGGTCAAGCAGATAGAAAACTCCTGATTTGAAAATAAGTATGGGAAGTTTGGTATTTTGAGCAGTGTAGGGTGGGGGCAGCTGTTGAAACACAACAGAGCACACAGAGCACATAGGACTGTTGGAGATGAGTATGAAAAATGAAAAACAGAAACAACATGAAGTGCTTAAAATTAAGGGGAAGCAGTTGAGATGGCAATCAGTAACTCCCCTTCAGTAAGCAGAAGTTAACAGGCATGAGGCGGTGATGACCTCCCAAGTACCAAAAACTCCTGGGTTAAGCTGCATGTGGAAAAAAAAGGATTTAAGGGTCTTTAACAATATTTGTTAACTATTTGACTTTGTACACAACATTGCGTTAAACAGAAAGTAGATATTTTAAAAACAGACAAACATTTATTGAGCACTTGTGATATGATTTGGCTGTGTCCCCACCCAAAATTCATTTTGAATTTCTACATGTTGTGGGAGGGACCCTGTGGGAGGTAATTGAATCATGGGGGCAGGTCTTTCCCGTACTGTTCTCATGATAGTGAATAAGTCTCATGAGAATTGATGGTTCTATAAGGGGGAGTTTCCCTGCACAAGCTCTCTCTTTGCCTGCTGCCATCCATGTAAGATGTGACTTGCTCCTTCTTGACTTCCACCATGATTGTGAGGTCTCCCCAGCCACATGGAACTGTAAGTCCGTTAAACTTCTTTTTCTTCACAGTCTTGGATATGTCTTTATCAGCAGCATGAAAATGGACTAATACAGTAAATTGGTACCAGTAGAGTGGGGCACTGCTGAAAAGATACCCAAGAATGTGGAAGTGGCTTTGTAACTGGGTAATAGGCAGAAGTTGGAACAGTTTGGAGGTCTCAGAAGAAGAGGAGAAAATATGAGAAAGTTTGGAACTTCCTAGAGACTTGTTGAATTGTTTTGCCCAAAATGCTGATAGTGATATGGACAATAAAGTCCAAGCTAAGGTGGTCTCAGATGGAGATTAGGAACTTGTTGGGAGCTACAGCAAAGGTGACTCTTGGCATTTTGCCCCTGCCCTAGAGATTTGTGGAACTTGACTTGAGAGAGATGATTTAGGGTATCTGGCGGAAGTAATTTCTAAGTAGCAGAGCATTCAGGATGTGACTTGGATGCTGTTAAAGGCATTCAGTTTTATAAGGGAAGTAGAGCATAAAAGTTTGGAAAATTTGCAGTTTGGCAATGCAATAGAAAAGAAAATCCTGGCCAGGTATGGTGGCTCGTGCCTGTAATCCCAGCACTTTGGGAGGCCAGGGTGGGTGGATCATGAGGTCAGGAGATTAAGACCATGCTGGCTAACATAGTGAAACCCTGTCTCTACTAAAAATACAAAAAATTAGCTGGGCATGGTGGCACACACCTGTAGTCCCAGCTATTTGGGAGGCTGAGGCAGGAGAATCACTTGAACCCAGGAGGCAGAGGTTGCAGTGAGCTGATATCATGCCACTCTCCTCCAGCCTGGGTGACAGAGTGAGACTCTGTATAAAAAAAGGAGAAATTCAAGCTGGTGGCAGAAATTTGCATAAGTAACAAGGAGCCAATTGTTAATCACCAAGACAATGAGGAAAATGTCTCCAAGACATGACAGATTTCTTCACGACAGCCCTTCCCATCATAGGCCTGGAAGCCTATGAGAAAAAGATGGTTTCTTGGGCCAGGGCCAGGGTCCCCATGCTGTGTGCAGCCTAGGGACTTAGTGCCCTATGTCACAGCTACTTCAGCAGTGGCTGAAAGGGGCCAATGTAGAACTTGGGCTGTTATTTCAGGGGATGTAAACCCCAAGCCTTGGCAATTTCCATATTGTGTTTAGCCTACAAGTGCAGAGAAGTCAAGAACTGGGGTTTGGGAACCTTTACCTAGATTTCGGAGGATGTATGAAAACACCTGAATGCCCAGACAGAAGTTTGTTGCAGGGGCAGAGCCCTCATGGAGAACCTCTACTAGATCAGTGCAGAAGGGAAATGTAGGGTCAGAGCCCCCAAAGAGTCCCTACTGGGGCACTGCCTAGTGGAGCTGTGAGAAGAGGGCCACTGTCCTCCAGACCCCAGAATGGTAGATCCATGGACAGCTTGCACTGTGTGCCTAGAAAAGCCATAGACACTCAACATCAGCCCGTGAAAGCACCTGGGAGGGAGGCTGTACCCTGCAAAGCCACAGGGGCGGAGCTGCCTAAGACCATGGGAACACCCCTCTTACATTGGCATGACCTGGATGTGAGACATGTAGTCAAAGGGGAGCATTTCGAAGCTTTAAGATTCAGCTGCCCTGCTAGATTTGTATTTTCATTGGGCCTGTAGCACCTTTGTTTTGGCCAGTTTCTCCCATTTCAAACAGCTGTATTTACCCAATGCCTGTACCCCCCATTGTATCAGGAAATAACTAACTTGCTTTAGATTTTACAGGCTCATACACCACTTTTGAGTGTATGCTAAAATGAGTTAATACTTTGGGAGATAGTTGGGAATGCATAATTGGTTTTGAATTATGAGGACATGAGATTTGGGAGGGTCCAGGGGCAGAATGATATGGTTTGGCTGTGTCCCCACCCAGATCTCATATTGAATTCCCATGCGTTATGGGAGGGACCCAGTGGGAGGTAATTGATTCATGGGGGCAGGTCTTTCCCATGCTGTTCTCATGATAGTGAATAAGTCTCGCAAGATCTGATGGTTCTCTAAGGGGGAGTTTCCCTGCACAATCTCTCTTTGGCTGCTGCCATCCATATAAGACATGACTTACTCCTCCTTGCCTTCCACCACGATTGTGAGTCCTCCCAGCCACTTGGAACTGTAAGTCCAGTAAGCCTCTTTTTCTCCCCAGTCTCATGTATTTCTTTATTAGCAGCATGAAAACAGACTAATACAACTTGTCACTGTGACTTGCCCAGTAGAATGTGTGTGTAGAGGCCAATGTGAAGTGCTGAGGGAGACCCAAATCAGCACAAGGATAAGCCAGTGTCCCCAGGAGTGTACAGATGCTCAGACATGGTGAAATCTATCAAAACCGTATTCAAACCCGACACGTATCTCTCAGCTGACTTGGAATAGCGATGTGGAATTTTTGCATTTTGTATCTCCAACATGTAAGAGAATTACATATTGGTTATAAGTTCAGGCTTTTGAATAACTCACACTTGGATTTCAATCCCTGCTTGGCCAATTACTCACTCTGTGACCTGAGACATTTTATTTATCCTCTCTTAGTCTCAGTTGTCCTATCTATGACATGAGATAACAACAATCTTAAAGAAGTTTTGAGAGTAGAAAATGAAATTATTTATATGACGGTTAACATTAAATAATACATAGTAAGTGCTCAAAAATGTGTGCAATTATTCTATTTGTTTTAGTTACTATGTATATAATGTTATTGATGAACTTGATTAAACATATAAAAGTATTATTTTGCAGTAAAAAGATCCTCTTTAATATACAATACGTAATTCTTTTGCTTGAAGCTTATTTGAGTTTAATTTTTCCAAACAAGGAAATGACTTATTGGCTTATTGTAGTGTCATCACTAGAGTCTTAGAAAACTCCTAGTTTTCCTGTAAGAGGCATGTATTGTGGAGGGGTGCCACTAGAGGGCTCTGCAGGGACCCTAAATACCTTCTCCTTGGCTGTAGTGATGGGAAAGAAACCCTGAGAAGCCCTGACCTTTTGGAGATCAGGGCCATTCCATTCATTACAGCTGTTCAAGAGGTCAAGTAATAACAGGAATCCCACAAGAGCAATCCTAGGAGTAGGAGCCACTTCTGCCAGAGATCTGGGGGTTGCAGGTGGATGTCATCAGAAACAACTGGTAGGTGCTGAGTTAGGAAACCCTGTTGCTTGAATTTCACTCTCCCTTTGTACCACTCCACAGAGCTACCCTTGAGGGGACTTGAATGACATAATACAATGAAATTTTAACTTTGAGATAGGAAACCAAGTAGTATTGAAGGTTCTGAAATTCTGGGCAAAGACCTAACCAACAATAACAACAAAACCCACCTTGAATCTCAACTGTTGGGCGTGTGTAAAGGAGATGAACATAAGGCCCTTGGCATTCTGGGGCTGCATGAGTCCTCTGTGTCCTACCTGCAGGGATGATGGCAGGTCACCTCTGACGATGCGCTGCCTTGGGGTAAATGCCCCTCTGGACTCAGTGATCATTCAGGGATTGTGCTGGCAAGTGATTCGGTAGGTATAACATAGCTTTTTAACAAGCACCATTGGCCAATAGCTTACAGCTGTGTCTGAGTGAGAGCAGTGACGCCGGTGCCTGCAAAGGCAAATGTCAGACCTGTAGCTGAAGCAAGAACCTGGGAGCTGGGCGGTGGGGGAGCTTTCCTGCTTCCCAGGCGACTTTGTATCTCCAGACTGAGGCAGAGGGGTGGGAGCAGAAATCACTTCAAGCCTTTGTTTTCTTGCGGCTGTTTTGCTTCTGTGGTGTTTGCATTTTGTTGCCCCCTCTCCCCACTCCATCCCACAAAAAAAAAAGAGAGAGAGAGAGAGCTATTCACGGGGCCAAACAAGATAATGTGCCTCTAGACTCAAGAAGTGAATGCCAGCCTTGGGAAGCTTTGCTTTTTTCCATCTCTCCCTGTGAAATAATTCAGGACTTTGCACAGTGACGAGTCAACTCTCAATCCAAAGTCAAGCACTCCCTTTTTTTAAACTTCTGCAACACTGAGGCTTAAGTTCTCAGGGTATCTTCTTGCAGGCGCTGGTCCTTCTAAAGGGCTCTTCAGGGAGGTGGTGGCCAGAGGCTGCAGTCAAGACCTGGCTGGGAGGAAGAGGGGGACGAAGGCTGCGGGGCTGGGCGTCCCGGGGAGGAGGGCGGAGCAGGTGAGCTGCGGGGTGGGAGCAGGGAGTGCACTTGTACGTGACGTTGGAGTTTGCAGCAACCTCGAAGTAGGAGGCTGTGCGCGCGTGTGTGGAGTGGCTGCGCGGCCGGGGAGGATGTGCGCGGCAGGGCGGCCGCCGCAGTGAGCAGCGCGGCGACCGGAGCCCGGCGGGCAGCCGGGGAGGCCGCGACTGAGAGGGGCGAGCCGCTGGTGCTCCCGGGCGGAGGAGGGACGCGTCGGCCGCGGGCCCGGGAGAGGCGCGCTCCAGCCGGCCCCAGGATGTAGGCGATCGGCGGCAGCACTCCTGCAGGCGGCCGGCTCATCATGAAGAAGCACTCGGCCCGGGTGGCCCCGCTCAGCGCCTGCAACAGTCCGGTCCTGACCCTCACCAAAGTGGAAGGTAACGAGCGGCCGCCTCGCCCGGGGGTCCCTGCACCCCAGCCGGGGGATGCTGCCACCCTGACGCGGGCTGCCTGGCTGCGGGGCGCCGGGGCGGGGGATGGCTGCTCCCCCAGGACGCGGCTCCGCAGTGCAGCGCACCGCCGCCTGCGTGGGGGGACCTGGCAGCTTCGGGGGCTGCCCTGAGCTCTCTGGCGAGAGGCGAGAGCTGCCGCGACGAGCAAGCACCCGGCTCCGCAAGCCTCTCCTTCTGGGCAGCACCCAGCGCATGTGGCAGCAGCTGCACCCTCACCTCCATCCCAGCGTGTCCTGGGGCTCTTGTCTGCTCGGCAGGAGGGGGTCGTCCTGCCGCTCCCCGTGTCCCCCCACCACACACACACTTGAGTTGCCCGGGTGTGGGGCTCTGTGTCTCACCCCGAGGCCGGCCAGAGGTGCTGCCCGCGGCTGGTGGAGGCGGGAGAGGGCTGCAGCGGGCTAAGGAGACGTCTCTCCTGCCGGTTCCGAAGCCTTTCCGGCCACCAGCCAAGCGACTGCCCTGCTCGGTGGGAATGGGCGGGGCGCACAGGTGAGGGAAGAGCCAGCACCAGCCTGTAAACAGGCTCTTTCCCCGGCCCTGGAGAGGGATCCGAAGGGCTGTGAGAGGCCCCCAGAAGGTGTCCTCCTCCCCGTGTTGGCCTTTCTGCCTGGAACTGCTCCCACCCAGGAAATGTGAGCGAGAGGGCAGGGGAAGAAGCAGCCCACGGAAAAGAGCTTCCTCAGACACAGCTGGCTTCTGCTGGCCTAAGGGGCCTTGCTTTCCAATGGAGAAGGGGGCAGAGGGACCAGTCCCAGCTCTTCACTCCTCCTCCCAGGAGGCAGAGGTGGAACGACTAACTCCCTCTCCCAGGAGCAAGCCACCTTGGCTAGGTGAGGCAGGCAGACCACCCCTTGGTCCCAGGAGCTGCCGTCTAGGTGCTTGTCCTGAGCTAACAGAGCCCATGAGCACCAGCAGTAAGTGAAGGGCAGCTATGGGCTCCAGCAGAGCCTGGCTTCTGCCTTCCCCGGAGCCCAGACTTCTCTAGTCTTCTGTGGACCCTGCTTCCACTCATGGGTTCTTGTTTATTACAATAAATCTCAGAACCAGCAAGGATAAGACAGAGGCTGGCTTGGTACTTGTACGCTCCAAGCTCAGCCGTCCACACAGCTGTCCCAGTCCTATGACCCCCATCCTACAGAGGGGCACTGTGAGGCCCAGCAAGGTGGGTTAACTTGTCCTAGACCCACAGTTGGTAGGTGATGAAGCAAGAATGGAATCCTGGGCTGTCTGATCCAAAACTCATGCATTTTTTTTTTTCAGAACATCAGTTTGCACTGAACTGTGACACTTACCTATTTCTTATCATTTTCTATCTTTGGGAGGTTGGGTTTTCTTTTCTTCTTGTGGCTGTCTTCTCTCCTCCATCCCAACCTCAGGAATGACTTGGTATCAGTCATCTACACCTGAGTTTAGTGCGCAAGCTACCTCTTCCAGGGGTGTTTGTATTTCTCAGCCTTCTCCCAGACGTTGCCCACATGTATGCGTGAGTTGGGGAGGGAAGGGCTGGCTGTTTATTTCTCTGAGGGAAGCAGGGAGTGAGTGTCTCCTCACTCACAGGGTCCTATGGAAGCTGCCCCACTCCTACCTACTGGTAGAACAAATTGCTTCTGCTCTGCAGCAGCAGGGGTCTCCCTGGGACACTCCCAGCCCACCTTGGGCAGGACAGGTTTGAACTGCACTGGAAGTGGGGCTGGATGCAGATGGTGGGACTATCTGAAGTGGGTACTGTGGCCTCAGAGGTGCTGCAGGAGGCAGTGAGTGGCATGCGAGGCACAGGTACCTCCCTGTGGTCAAGCCTGGAGGCTGCCTTCAGGGAATGAAAATGAGAATTATCTCCCTCTAACCACCCCCTCAAAAAAAAAGCCCTTAGGGCTGCTGCCAAATGAGCTTCGAGTCTCCTGTGCATACAACACCAGCAACTGCCTCACCATGGGCTTGGCTTTGGAACCAGCATTCCCTCATAAATGCCTGTGAATAATGGAAATGTGTAATGAACTAAGAAATGGTCAGATGGAGGATCGAGGCTGGGCTCTGCCCCTTTTCCAGTTGGATTTGTGTAAATCAGAAACACTGCCTTCATTTCCTCAGATGTAAGAGAGAAGGAACAACCTACTTCAGCAGCTGTGAGAAAATGCAGTAAGGTAGATATAGCTTAAAATGTGTAGCAAGCCCCCAGTGGCATTTTGCTTGGGATACCTATGTGTATTCCATGCAAAAGTGTGCCCGTCAGGGCCTGATAAACCTGCCCTTGGTGTGCCTGGCTCACACAGAGCTCTTTCTCTCTGCCTGTTTTTTTCCCTTGGTGTTTTTATTCAGTTTGGCTTTTGGTCTATTTTTTGGAAACCATTTGCATCTTCTGTGCCGGTTTTGGAAGTGTTGAATCATTTTGTTTTAACTCGAATGCACGGGGCAAGGTGGTCCCCATGCTGTGGGTGTTTCTGTATGGATGGCAGACAGGCTACAGGGATGGAATGCAGCCAGCGAGGAATATTTATTAGCTTGCAGAGTGTGTCATCTAAGGGGAGGCAAGAAGGCACCAGCATGTGGTACATATAAAACCAAAATAGAAAAGGCAATGCTTGGTTAAACTCAAACACAGGAAGATGGGCAAGATGACTTCATTTACTCAACGAATACTTAACCCAACCCTACTCTGTGTCCTGTGACAATTTAGCAAGGCCCTGGAAATGCAAAAAGGAACAAAGCTAGCTTCATTCACTTAAGGGTGTTTTAGTCTGGGGGGAAGAGACATACAGATAGACAGATAAACTATCAAATGCAAAGTAGTGAGTTCCGGTACTGAACTAAAAGCAAAATGTCACAGGGGCACTGAGAGTTGAGCAATCTGAGGAGGTGTTCCTGATGAGGAGGCCTTCATGAGGAGGAGGGTTTCTACAGAGGAAGCCTTTCTGAGGGGGCCTTTCTGAGCGGGAGGCCTTTCAGAGAAGGAGGGCTTTCTAAGAAGAGGCCTTTCTGAGGAGAAGATACTCCTGAGTAGAAGAGACTTTTCTGAGAAGGAGCGTTTCTAAGGAGAAGGCCTTCTGGGGAGGAGGCCTGAGGAGAAGGGACCTTTCTGAGGAGGAGGCCATTCTAAGAAAAAGACCTTTTTGAGGAGGAGGCCATCTAAGAAAGAAGCCTTCCTGAGGAAGAGACCTGTCTGAGGAGATAGTCCTGAGGAACAGGGTTTTCCAAGAAGGAGACATTCTAAGGAGGAGGCCTTTCTGAGGAGGAGGCCTTCTGAGGAGGAGGCCTTTCTGAGGAGGAGGCCTTTCTGAGGAGGAGGACTTCTGAGGAGGAGGCCTTCTGAGGAGGAGGCCTTTCTGAGGAGGAGGCCTTTCTGAGGAGGAGGACTTCTGAGGAGGAGGCCTTCTGAGGAGGAGGACTTCTGAGGAGGAGGTCTTTCTGAGGAGGAGGACTTCTGAGGAGGAGGACTTCTGAGGAGGAGGCCTTTCTGAGGAGGAGGACTTCTGAGGCATTGCAACTGAGGCTGGGGGGATATGAGAAGGCTTGTTGGTACAAAGGGGAGGAGAGACAGTTTCAGGCAGAGAGAACAGTGACTACAAAGGCTTGGCCTGTGAGGAAAGGGGGGCTGGGCCTTAGATAGGGGTTAAGGCTTGAAAAGTACTTTCTGGCAAGATTGATGGTATCTATCACGTCTGACAACATGCCTTGTCTTCACGGATCCTTTGCTTGGCTTTCCCTTCAGAAGCAGAGTGTTGATCAGCAGCACATCTCTAATGGAGTAGTGCTGACTAGGATCCTCTGTACTCACAGTCAGCTCATTCATGTTCAATGAAATTACATTCAATAGGAATTAATAGTTGAGAACAGTACAGGGAAGTCCCCCAGGAGGCCTGCAGCCTCTTGTTATGGAAAGGGGGAGGGCTTTGGAATTAGGTGGACTGGGTCTACCCAGCTGTCACACTGGGTGAGTGATTTCTGGCTAATGAGTAAAGCTCTCCAGGAATCAGTTCCCTCCTAGGAAAAAAGCGGTGATGATATGTTGCTCTTAATATTCAACTAATGGTTTCTGCTAATGAATGTCTACTATATTGCAGGTACTATGCTAGGAGAGATTGTTCCATTATCTCTATTTTCTTCCCTAAGCAAGGGTAATTATTGTTATCCAACTTTTTAGATAAGGAAACTGACTCTCAGAAAATCATTCAGAGGGTGCTATAATTAGAAAGCAAGGATCCCAGGCTTCAAATTTGTATCTACCTGGTTGCAAGATCTTTGCACAACTGCGTTTCATTTGAGCAGGAGAGAGAATTATATCAGCTCATGGCACTTTGTAGATGCTCAATAAATGCTCCCTAAAGCTCCCACTGTAATCTAACTAATATAACTCAGTGGTTGGGACCCCCATGGGGGCTCACAGGACCCACGGCTGTGTGTCATATTCTTAGTGCCTCTGCTTTGGGAGTGTTGAGTGGTCTCAGCTGCCCCTAGAGTAGGTCTGGCAACCTTGTTCCTGTCAACAGAATAAGACTGTTATCCTGGAATGCTCAGTTAATGGTATGTGAAGACTCAAGATGCTGGCTCAGTCCAGGAGGATTCTTGAGAAGAATTTCCCCCACCCCAAAATATAGCCCCAGGGCTGAAACTTCAGTGACAACAGTCATTCATGTAGTGATCAAATATTTTACCTAATATATGCAAGAGAATGAACCAGATGTTTGGTTCATTCTCTCAGAGGAGTAAAATATAATCCTTGATCCAACAGAGCTTCCAAAGGAGTGAGAATGTCAGAAAGCACACAAATGAAGATTGTGTGCTGGCTGAAATTCAATGTTTTTGATTCTATGGAAGATTATAAAGTAAATGCTGCATTTCAGCTGAAGGTGAACTCACTTCTGTCTGGAACACACATGGCCCCTATGCAGGACTGTTGCTTGCCATCATTACCCCCTTCTTTGCCAAAAAGACCTAACCTGACAGGATACTCTTTCCTGCTGACCCTGGATGTGGCCTCACGATTCTTCTTGTCACCACATTCCAGCTGATGGCTAAACATTTATTGGAACTGCTTTTCCTGGGAGCACGGTCAGTACAGCATAGTAGAGGAGGTTGCCTCTGCCCTGGGCTGTCAGAGGTGGGAGGTGAGAACACAGCATTTCCTGACAGAGAGAGCCACAGACAAAGGTGCAGAGCCAGGAGAGGGTGGCGCTGGGAGACCAGCAGGCAATCTACTGGGCCAGAGCAGAGTGATCAGAAGAAGCAGGATGAGGGGAATTGAAGCTAGACCATGCGCAGATGCTGAGGCATCCTGAACGCTGGACTCAGAAGAGGATTGAAACAGGGGAGCCAGAGAAGAGATGAAACACCATCTGAGACTGAGAAAAGAGAGTCATGGGCAGCAGTGGTGTTCAAACTGGGTTATGAAATCTCTTTCATCAGTCACAATAAGTACTTCTTAATAAAGGAATTCGAGTAGAATAAAAACTGCCAATGTCTACCAAATGAAATAAGAGACAGTGGATCCAGGACTCAGGGAAGAGTGTGTGTGCTCAGGTGTACATGCTCTCATGTGCACGTCATATTGAAGGTATAGTGAAAAATGTTAAAAAAAAACCCTGCTGGAAAGTATCCAGCAGCGACAAGGAGACATGTTGGGGCGTGACAGCAGCAGTCCACGCATGAGCTCATGGTAATAACCACGGTAGTAACATTTCCTTCCTCCTCCCCGTAAGCGAGCCCTTGACCTGGGTTGCCTCATTCAGTCCTCAAAACATGCCTCTGCAGTGGGTCCTAACGTAATCTCCACTGTGCAGTGAGGATTTGGATTGCAGGGTGATCAGGTAATTCATTCTTCAAGACAACCGCCACGTGGTATGCCCACGTCCTAACCACTGTAACATCTGATGGCAAGGACAAGGACAGGAGGGAGGAGGAGTCGCCAGGTCATGGGGAGAGTGTGAAGTAGGAAGGCTAAAAAGAGCCATCAAATACGGCTTTGAAGATTATGCCTGAACAATTCTGAGAATGGAGATGCCATTAGCTGTAACAGCGAAGACAGGAGGGGAAACACATCTGGGAGGGAGAGATGGGGGAGTCACATTTAGAAAAGTTGAGTTTGAGGCCAATGCCTGCAAATGCAGGTATGTAGCAGGCAGGAAGGCAGCAGAAACCAGTCAGGTGATATGGAAATAAATGGGCAAGCACAGAATCCTGGAAGCCATGCACATTTAGGAGATGAGGGAGGCAGGAGAGAAGTTTGACCGGCCAGACCAGAGAACTCAGATCGTGTGGTGGCATGGAGACCACCAGAAGAAAACCGAGAAGAAAGAGGGAGAGTGATGTGTCAGATGCAGCCAAGAGAGGGTTATTTTTGTGGAAGCAGTTTTAAGCAGGTGCTGGTCTGCGAGCCAGATTGCAAGGGTGGTTGGGGGCATTACTGGATGCTTGGTTAAAGTGTTTGACAGTGAGGAAGGTTTGAGAAGTTACACTGTCTTAAGGGAGAAGAAGATAATTTTGAGAGAGCCAGGCTGATTCCAGGGCAGGTCTGAGCTTGCCCCAGAGGGAGACAATCCATGCAACAATTGATGCAACAACGGCCTAGAGGAGGCGGCGTACCACGGGAGGACCACAAGACAGAGAAAGGGAATGATCAGCTTCAAAAAGGAGCAGAGAAAGTTTAATGGGCAAAGACACAGAGAAACATGAAGATGCAGAGGAGGGAAACTAAGGGAGCTTTGGTGGTGACTTTGTAATTTAGGAAGTGTCATCGTTCACCAAAAATGATGGATGGGGATTGAAGACTTGAAGAGGTGGGAAAGGGTTCAGAACAGCTCTATTGGGACAGCCAAGAAGAGATTTAATTCTTAAAAGCCTTTTTGGCACACAATACATTTCCATTGGTTAAGACATTGTGTAGCTCGGGAGAAGGGTCTGGAGGGAAGAACACTGGATGAGGTGTTGGGACACTCAAGTGTCATTTTCTGCTCCTCCATTAGCTAATTAATATATTGGACATGTCGCCTGGCCTCTTGCAGCCTGGGCTTCTCCTTCTGCAAAGAAAGGAGGCTAGAATAGATCTTCCATTGCCTCTTTCAGCAGGAACATTCTATGAGTCTATTAAGTAGCTTACTCATTAGCAGAGATTGGTTTATCTGATTAAAACCCATCATTAGCTACAGTCAGAGAGCAGAGCTTTGAGGAATTAAGATCAAGCACAATAAGGAATCTAGCATGTACATGTATGTGAGCATATGTGTGCATGCAAACATGTGCTTTCTAGGAGTAGATTTTGGTATTTGAGCAGGGGGTGGAAAGACTACATAGGTACAACTTGCTCCATGAATCTTCACCAGCAAAAAGCTACTGGACACAAGATGGGACCCCAAATGATGAAATGGTATAAAAAGAGGTATAGAAAGATGCCAAAGAGAAGCTGTGCAACTTCCAAGCTTTGCCTGGGGCTGGTCCCAGTCCCAGTGTTTCTGTGTTAAAGCCTCAATGCTCAGGAATGAGCTGAGCCATGTCGCCCTTTGTTGGTTCAGAATGTCTATCCTTGGGTAGGAGATTAAGCCTGAGAGGTCATGTTAAACACCTGAAGACCAACCCCACCTTGATCCTTGACCAAGCAAGTTTAGTACTGCCTTGATGCACAACTCTGCTGAGAAATAGAGGCATGTTTTAGAAAATGGTGTTTTAATTTCGCTCTGTTCTGCTCATCTTCATCTAACACTCCAACCAACCAAAACCCATACCTCTTCTGATTAGAGGACCAGAGATGCCATACTCCCCCATTCCCTGCAAAGCTGCCCAGAACTGCCATGGTGAGTCTGGTGGGCCAGCCACTTCACAGGAGAAGGCTCCAGCATGCCCCCTTTTCTCAAGAACCCTCTGGCTGCAGGAGTGGGCAGTGCCTTTGCCTGGAGGTACTGTCCTGCTTACAGCCTGCCCCCCTGTAAAACTATGGTTCATCCTCTGCATTCCAACAGCCAAATTTCAGTCCACATAGAAGCCAAAGGATCTGGAGATGTGAACCATCTGATGAGAAAAAACACCAGCAAAGAGGCATACACATATTTGTGTGGGTTTTGTGTGCAGGTCATTAGCAGCACCGAAATATCACCAGGTTTACCAACTAGTGAGTACCGCCTGTGTGTATGGAGGCATCATGTGCCCAGGCCGCAGAAAATGGTGAAATTCCAGGAGGCTGCATAAGCCATAACTAGCAGTGCATATGGATTAAAACTGATGCCTTCAAGCTCAGATGCCTTCGGACCAAGTATTAAAACATAGTGCTCTGCTTCCTCCCAAGAGGAGACACTGACTTTTCCCCCAAGGCACAAACAACATTATTTAAGGCTTATCCATACCTGTCAGTTTCTCAAGAGTCGTGATTCACCATAGGCTGAGTCCATTCCAGGACTGTCTTAAATCCACTGCATGAGGTTATTTGGACATTTGAGAGTTATTCAGGGACCTCTAAGGAAATGGAAGTGAAGTAGAAATGCTGATTTAGATATCTGATTACTGAGATGGTGGTGACGGGTGGGGAAAGTGAGCTGGATCGAGACCTGACTCTTACCAGCTCTCAGACTGCTTCAGAGTCGATCAGAGGCATCTCAACGAAGCCCCCACCACCACATTCCATCCCCAAAAAGCAATTTTTGCCCACCTCCTGATTCTTTATCCTAACCAGAGGAATAATTTCCCAGTGCAAAACACTAATTTTGTTTTTAAACACAATTTCACAACTGCCATGTTTTCTCCCAGCTCTACACACTGCCTCGAGAAATAACTCTACAACAAAGGTTCAACCAATACACAGGAGGCAAACAAATTCAAGATAGCATCTAATACTTCTAATCCAATGAAGTTATTTCTTCTTCTAATAGGTTATCAAAATAAATACTCTGCCATCTGTAGCATTTCATCCACGTTCTGCAGAGGGCTGCCTCTGGGTCCATGCCTTACACCTTCTCAAGCATAGTATACTCTCTACTATAACCCCTTGGATTAGCTAGCACTGCCATAACAACATATTGTAGACTAGATAGCTTTTAAAAAGGACATTTTAGTACTCCGTACTGGAGGCTGGAAATCTGAAACCAAGATGCTGGCAAATTTGGTTTCTGGTGAGGGCTCTCTTCTTGGTCTGTAGGCAGCTGCCTTCTGTGTCCTCACATTGCCTCTTCTCTTTATGTGTGCATGGAGAGAGAGAGATAGAAAACAAACTCTCTTGTGTCTCTTCTTATAAGGATACTAATCCTATCAGATTAGAATTTTATCCTTATGACCTCACTTAAATTTTTTTGGTTTTTTGTTTGTTTGTTTTTTAAGACAGGGTCTCAGTCCTATGCCCAGGCTGAATTGCAGTGACACAATCACTGCTCACTGCAGCCTTGACTTTCTGGGCTCAGGCAATCCTCCCACCTCAACCTCCCAAGTAGCTGGGACCACAGGGAAGCACCACTATGCGCAACTAATTTTTTGTATTTTGTCATAGAGATAAAGTTTCGCCATGTTGCCAACACTGGTCTTGAACTCCTGGGCTCAAGCAATCCGCCCACCTCAGCCTCCCAAAGCTCTGGGATTACAGGCATGAGCCACTGCACCCAGCCTCTTTAACCTTAATTACTTTCTTAGAGGCCCCGTCTCCAAATACAGCCACACTGGATGTTAGGGCTTCAACATATGAATATGGGAAGAACACAGTCACTCAGTCCATAACACCCTCTTCCCAGGACAGCAAATCCTAGTGCAGAGTCCCATACACACTCAGTCTCTTCCATGTTACAAATGGGTTTCTGTCCTCTCCAAACCTGAAGTCCCTCTTTAGTGACAGGCAGTTCTGAATGAGGTGTTGAGCACCATGACCATGGTCAACTTTCAAAGGGTAGAATGAGAGTAATGAGAACATTTTCTATTCCCATTGATGCTCTGGAGTCAAAGAGAACCAAGTTAAAACTGTGCGTTAGCTGCTCACTGATTTGTACCCTTGGGATATTAACTCTCAGAACCTCAGCTGTTCAATATGCAAATGAGAAACAATCTTACTGATCTCCACCATCATGATGGGTATAAAAAGATATATAACACCTACTGGCAGAGAGTGTGGCATATATATTGGGTGTCTAACCACCAATTGCCCCTTTAATTCTCTATGCCCTCTCCTTTTCCTTTACCCACGGTCAACATCCAACTTCAATTATCCATAGATTCTGTTTTTTCCCTGGAACCCGTGCTAGTTAGGAGCATGCCTGGGGCCTCGGCCACGTGTGAATGGTGGCAGTGTTTTCAGACCTAAAGTCCAGGAATCCATATGGATGATCTGGCGAGGGTAAGTGGGTTGGGACAAGTGAAATGAGAATTGCTTTGGGATGTTTGGGGCATGTAGTTGGCCTTATATGTGTGAAAGCCTTTTCTGCAAGTCTCCTCCCCTTTCCTCTACATCACTGCTTAAAAATAATGTCACACATAAATTCACTGAGCAAGTATTTAATGAGCAAGAAAGATAAACAAAGCCTGAAATGGATTGTTTAGAAGATAAGTTACACTTGCAAATGGTCATAAACAAAAGCTTTCTTCTAAGCTCCTCATGATGCAAAAGCTATTTAGTTTGTTGGCCAGATCCTGGGATGGTGTATTCATCAGTAATCAATAAATGGGAACGTTTTCATCAGACCCTGTCTTTCATGCAGTCTAGGAAAAAGGGGCAGGAGCTGAGGGATGGCGGAAGGTGGAACTTTAGTTCCCAGAGCAGCTCTCAACTATGTCCTGTTTGGACAGAATTAGATGCACTTAAGCCTCTGAGATGTGGGTACTTTAAGCACTGCCACTTGGACTAAGCAAGCTCCGTGAGGGAAAGGTTGTGCCTGCCTTTTATCACAAAGTAGGTGGTCAATTAAGATTTGTTGAATGAGTGGCCTGAAAACTAGTCCACCCAAGAGAGACACAAATCTATATCCACACAAAGACTTATAGGAGAATGTTCATAGCAGCTTTCTTCACAGTAGCCCCAGACTGGAAGCAATCTGCATGTCCAGTAATAGATGAATGGATAAGCCAAATTTGGTATACCCATACAATAGAATTTTCTTCAGGCATCAAAAGAATGAACTGCTGGCTGGGCGCAGTGGCTCATGCCTGTAATCCCAGAACTTTGGGAGGCTGAGGTGGGTGGATCATGAGGTCAAGAGTTAGAGACCAGCCTGGCCAAGATGGTGAAACCTTGTCTCTACTAAAAATACAAAAATTAGTCAGGCGTGGCAGTGGGCACCTGTAAGCGCAGCTACTCAGGACGCTGACGCAGGAGAATTGCTTGAACCCAGGAGGCCGAGGTTGCAGTGACCCAAGATTGCACCACTGTACTCTAGCCTAGATGACAGAGCGAGACTCTGTCTCAAAAAAAAAAAAAAAGAATGAACTGCTAGCACATGCTACAACATGGATAAACCCCAAAGACATGATGTTAAATGAAAGAAGTCAAATGTGAAAGTCTGTATATGTATATGAAATGTTCAGGATATGCAAATTATGATAGAGACAGAAAACACATTCATGGTTGCCTAGGGTTGCAGGTGGGAACAGAGAGTGACTGCAAATGGGCACAAGAACTCATTTCAGCATGATAGAAATGTGCCAGAACGATACTACGGTGATGGTTTCACAAATCAAATTTGCTAAAACTTACTGAGTTGTGTACTTAATTGAATTTTATAGTATGAGAATTATATCTCAATCAAGCCATAAATAAATAAAATAACTATATAGACCTTACTGGTACAGATGTCAGTTGTGAGGCATCGTCTCCCATTTCCTGTGCAATTCTATCTCCTTTGCATTTGGGAGGCTTGGGTCACACCAGCCAGCTGGTGGTCTTTTGATTCCAGCTCTGGGTCCCCTACCCTAAAGAAAGGACTTCAGCACTTTCTAAGGGTAAACTCCCCAGAGACTCTTTTATAAAGGAGTCAACAGGGTCCACTTATTCTCAGGGAAGCTCATAAAAGAAACATTAGTGATCTCTTGAAAGTTCAAAAGGCCATTTTGTGAGATGAGAGTGAATGACTTTCCAATCTTTCTTGCTTTTCATTGTAGAAGTAACTAACATTAAGAAAAAAAAAAAAAAAAGAAGCACCTAATTCATGATTTTCTCAGGCCTAAGCAGTGGACACCTCAAAGGATGTGCCGTGGTACCTGAATGAGTTGGCAGCTAAACTAGACCTTCAGCTCACCCATTGTGACCTAGAGTTTCCTTCTGCTTTGCAGACATTGCCTCTAGGTACTACTTCTGCTTGACCAAAGAGTGTGAATCCTTTCACTCTTTGGTCAAGAGTCTTTGCTCATAAGCAAAAAGTGTGATTTTGCAGGGGGTAGGGCTTATGCCATTTTAATAAATTGCCTGACAGCCCTCAGGACACTGAGACAGGGTTAAAATGGAAGCTCACACACAGGCATGGTTACATCTCACCATGCCATGGAGTATACAAAGTGCACAAGAGAGCACTCCCACTGCACACACACACACACACACACACACACACAAGTGCTCAATGGAAGCAACTCAGCCAACAGAACTGGGATGAACTCGCCTGTCCTCCAGCATTTATGGATGAATTAAGTAGCATAAATAGAATTTAGAGATGACACAGCTTCAGAGAGATGCTGGAATCCACAGTTACAGCATCTGTCAGCACAAGCATTGGGCCACAGTGTGTCATCCACTTTGCATTGCTCCCAGGACTTCTGGCTAAAGGACAAGATTAGAATTTAAGGCATGAGAAGATCATCAACAGAGGGATTGTTAGCGGGGTAGGGCTGTTGGAGAGCGACGGTGCGGGTGACATAAATAGCATTTCTAGTTGTGTTCTAATGGTCCAGGAGCTGTGACAGTAAACAGTGTGAGGTTAATTTTGGCATTGATTTCCTTGAGGCACTGCCTCTTTCAACTGTGATAAAGGAGTGAAATCACACAAAGCCAACACTTGACCTGAAATGTTGGTGGGGGGGCAGAATTAAACAAAATTTTCCTACACTTAGAAGATTTGAAAGGCTTCTGAAAAGAGAAACAGCTCTCCTCCTTGTGACTCCTTCTGTCTGAAACCTGTTTGAGCATCAGTTGGCCAGCTCATTGAAAACAACCCTGGAAATGATGTAAAGTGTTGGATGCATTTGCTGCATTTCCAATAGTAGAGAATAAATGTCTCTGCTAAGCAAAACTGTAGTGTCACTCTACATTTATTCTTCAGCTAATTTTCTCACTTTATAGAATCAGTCAACATCTGAGTTTGCTCCAGTCCCTTCAGCAAACCTGGCAGTTTCTCCTGTGGCATGTCTAACCAAAGCAAGATGAGGCATTGCAGAGTGACGAGGTGGCAGTGAATTTCACATCTCACCACCATCCTCGCTGCTCCTGGGCAGGTCATGTGTATTCCTGATCCTGAACGTTGCTCCTGTTTTTACTTACTTTTACGTTCTATCCTCCAAGACCCAGGTCAACCACCTGCCTCTTCTGATTCTTTTCATGGTAATCCCAACTCATACTGGCCATACTTCCTGAAGAATTCCTGTTATGTAGTCAGAATCTCTATTTTATACATAGTTGTTCTGTAATTCCTTCATGGGTCTGTTTCGTCCCTCTCACATAGACTGTCTATCCCTGAAGAGTAGGAATCGTGCTTTACATTTATTTATAGGCCACCCAAAGCTCTTGGCACAGGGTACATGCTTCACAGCGATTTCCTGGCTGATTGAAAGGCTCTTAGGATGCACTGCATTGCCCATAGCCCTGTGCGATGTAAAAAGTGCATGCTGTTTGTTATAAGTTCGGTTAAATAAATGAAAGATAAAAACACAGTGTGATGGCAATTTCCCAGTATGGGTGTGTGAATGGGTTTGTGTGTCCATTTGTGATGGGGGCACGGTTCTGCTGAGAGGGGTGTGTGTGTCTGTGTGTGTGTGTGTGTGATGTACAGACACAAAAGACTAGGGAAAATACGGCAGCAAATGTCAAGAGTGATATCTCTGAGTGCTAACATCCTTAAAAATTGCTTTTTCTGTTTACTACTTAGCACTTTTATGATGTATGTATAAAGAATATATTTATTTATATGAGGTATGACACATTTAGCAGTATGAATAATGAGCTAATGAAACTGATAAGTGATTATTATTATAAGAAGCACAGTATAGTGAAGTAGGAGTTTTGTAATGAATTGGGTTTTGTTGTCCATTATTCTTTCTGGGTCTATTCCAGTGTTTCCCAAAATGTGTTCCAGAATATAGTAGTCCCTGCCACGGGCGTTACACATTTAAATAATATGGGAAGCAGCCTCTTGGAAAGTCACAATATCCATTCATTGGCCCTGGATATTTTTACAGCAAAGGAACCTGTCTGTCCTACTTGGTGTTTTCCACATTTCTCCAAACATGGAATCTTTTTTCCTTATAATGCCTGTTAACTGCATTGCATTTCAGAAAACGTTATTCTGTTTCTATGTGGTTGTTTTCAAATAACAGAGTAGTGAGTTTAGTTCTCAGTGTCTTAATTTTGTTTGTGTATTGTTCATATTCCTTTGGTTAGAGGATCCAGAGAAGTTATAAAGTTAGAGAACAACTTCTTTAATCCAAATCCGTAGAAACATTTTAGCAATACCAAATTACATGATTTGATGATTTTCTCCTTCATTGTAAAAGCTATGCAGCATCACTGCTTAGTTTGCTAAGTTTTAAAGCTTAATTTGCTTTAATGAAAACATTCAATGAAAAACACACAGTGAGCTGAATTTATTCAGCCTCTTGGAGTCCATTCTTTCACTGGAAGTTATTACCGTGAAGCTGCATTTTATTTTTATGTGAACTTTTTTTTTTCCATCTCTACAATCATCTTTTCAGGATGAGTTTTTGACAGTGACGCTAACAGTGACAACCCCCCTAACCTCCAACACACCTTGCAAACTATCTCAATAATGAAGGGCTGCAGATGCTAATTCAAAATGGCAGGTAATTCATGTGTAAACTGAAATGTGCACGCTTCTGTCTGAAACTGCAGTTGTATTAAGTTGTGGGAATTCAGAGTGAGCAGTCAAGAGATCCTGGTAGGAGGGCATAGGCACGCAGCTCGCCAAAAGGCTGGAAATGTATCTTCCTTTTTGTCCTCCACATCTTTCTGCCCTGCAGCCCACGCAGAACAGACAACTTGTCAGAAGCTCAGAGGGTGGCCAAACGTTTGGATTTCCAGGGGCTTTCCAACTCGGATATGTGGGCACACTAAAAGTAAGAGAAGGAGGGACGTTATTAATAAAGCACAATAGAGATGGTGTCAAACGGAATTTGGGCCAATAAAGTATATTATCTCTTTGGCCATGTAATGCTTCAGTTTATCTTTGGCTAAAACAGATACAGCAGAGCCGGTGGTTAACGATACTAGCTAACACCTGAAAAATAGGCTACATTGAATCACGATTTTTGCCTCATAGAATCATAATGCTTCAGTTTGTTATTAAAGTTATTTAAACTAAGCTTAAACAATACAGAGAAATCAAGTTTGACCCCAATATATTCCGGACTCATTTCCTGTAACCCTATAGTGAAAGTGGCCTCTTAGCACAGGTGTGACCCCATTCAGCCAGGTGCCAGGCACGACATCATTATAAGTAGATTGCCTTCTGGAAATCTGCATCCATCCGTAGTTACACCCGACACAAGCTACAGCTTTGTTTAAATTTCCAGCTGACTGACTCGCACACAATCGTGAATGGAAAGCAAACAGTGGAAAATAACGCCTTTTCACCTTCTTCTGGTCTGCGTGAACAACACTGCCGCATAGCCAAGCTTTGGGCTGCAGCCTGGTTTCCAGAAATCACACAGCTCTAGAATGGAGTGTCTGTGGCCTTTCACACACCAGCTGCCAGAGGTTGTGGTTTTTAAGTAAAGCTTCGAAGTGGGATTGCAGGCTATCAGCAGGAAGCCAGTTAAAGCAGATAGAAAAGAGTGGGAAAGTCTATTTTTGCTGTACACACAAAATAAGAGGAGAGTCTTGGCCATCTGTGCCTTTAAGTAACAGGCCACCTCTGTCAAGGTACTGGGATCTTTTAGAGGTTAAGACCTCCTCATGCAGGAATCTCCAGCTCCCAGTACGGCCTCCGCACCCAGGAGCACCTGAGTACTCGTCAACTGACGTAAACAGAGTGGAGATATTTCAGCCGCTCTGTGTGTGAATGCAGGTTCTGATTTGGGGGTCTGGGGCGAGCCCTGAGATTCTGCATTTCCAACAAGTTCCGGGCACGGGGGAGGATGCTGCTGCTCCCGGGCCCAGAGACCACACTTGGAGAGCCGAGGATCTGAAGGGGAGGAAAACCAGTGAGTGCAAACGCTTTCTATTGCAGCTTGGGGTCGCACAGCCGTCCAGGAAGCCGCCCCTGCGCCCGCTGTCTCTCCGCCCCCAGGTAGCCGGGGGTGACACTGGCTGCAGGGCAGCGCCCTGAGAAGTGCAGGGGTGAGGTCTGCAGGCCCCGCTAACCACGCCCTTCTCTTCCCCAGGGGAGGAGCGCCCCCGGGACTCCCCGGGCCCGGCGGAGGCCCAGGCGCCGGCCGGGGTGGAGGCCGGCGGGAGAGCGAGCCGCCGCTGCTGGACGTGCTCCCCTGCGCAGCTCAAGAAGATCTTCTGGGGCGTGGCGGTCGTGCTGTGCGTGTGCTCCTCGTGGGCGGGCTCCACGCAGCTCGCTAAGCTGACCTTCAGGAAGTTCGACGCGCCCTTCACCCTCACGTGGTTTGCCACCAACTGGAACTTTTTATTCTTCCCTTTGTACTACGTGGGGCACGTCTGCAAGTCCACGGAGAAGCAGTCTGTGAAGCAGCGATACAGGTAGGCGCCTCCCGCAGGAGGAGATCTCCTGACCGGGGCTGCTCCGACCGGCGCGGACTCTGCAGAGCTGCCCCTGGTGGCGGGCGCTGGGGTGGGCCGGTGGGAGCCGGTGGAGAGATGTCGCTGTGAATGCATCTGCTCTCCCAGTGGGGTCGGGAGCAGAATTCTCTCTACCCTGGGTGGTGAACGCTCCTTCCTCTGCCTCCTGCCCCTTGATCCTGGGAGCCCCTTTATATCAAACAGCAGCAGGCAGCGTCTTCCAGAGGCGGCAAGTAGTAGGTCCCCAGAAAGCTTGGAAATGAGAGAATTGTGTAGCTCAGTTCATCCCTCAGCAGGCTGGGGTGAGGACCGCAAGGCCATGGAGGACCAAGGTCACTCAGACGCTTCCTGTAGCTTACTTTCCTCACGTAGATGTTCGCTGCGAAGACTTCCTTACTCATCCTCTTTCTAATTCCAAGACATGCCCCGCCTCGGGTATGTAATTGCATGAGTCTGAATATCTCCCAGTGTGATGGTCAAAACCAAAGCAGTGTCTGGACTTTGTTGACGAGATTTTCTCAAATGGAGTCCATTGGAATGACATCCCTTTCAAGAAGGGCCTAGAAACCCTCTGGCCTCAACCCCCTACCTCAGAGTGCAGGAGGGCTCCCGCAGCCCTCCCGGGGAGTCACATTGTAGATGTTGACCGGTGGTGCTCATCTGTGCCAATGAGAGCATCTAGTGTTTACCCAAAGTGGAGGCCTTCTGTGGGGTGTGTCCAGGGCTTCCCCAAATCAGGCCTAGTCAAAAAACAAAAACAGAAATGAATGCTGGCCAGGTGACACAGTAGGCCCTGGAAACTTGAGTTTTATCAGTCCCAGAGGTGAGGAGAAAATGAACATTTAAGAGTCTTCATTCCTTCACCATTGCCTTCTTCCCCACCACACCCCACCTTGCCAAACACATACACCCATAAGATTGCCATGTCCTGAAGTTGCCCTTAGAAGGTACAAAATAACTAAAAACATCATTGGGTCCGAGGAACAAAGAGGTTTGGAAATGGAGGTCTACACCTGGAGCAGAATATCTTTCTGGGAATCTACCATTTTGTAAACTTATAACTGGAAATACGGGTGCGATACTTTTTTAATGTTCAAAGGGAGTTTGGCCTGGCTCCTTTCAAAGACCAGCTTGTAAATTAGGGCATAAATTCTGGAGGAGGGGGCTCTGATAGAGCTTGAATGGAATCACACGGCCAGTCTCACATGTCCCCTTAGTGAAAAGGATTTGGCGCAAAGAATTCTGATCCTCAGGGTTGACTTAAACCAGTGGCTCATGGACCAGCCAGAAATTGTAAAGAGGCACTTAACGTACCTTCTTCTGAACAGATGCCAAAAACAGAAGGAAACAAATCATTAGGGCCTGAGACTGTCCCACAGGCAAAAGTAAAATAGTCCCAGGGAAAAGCTAATCTTTAGTAAATGATGTAGTTAACAGTTAAGTATCCCTAAGTGTGTTTAATTTGTAATTAGGAGTTTGTCTTTCATTAAAACTGATTAGAATGGTATGCTACTGGCGTAATGAAATGCTAAAAGTGAGCTTATATGCACTTTCTTGATCAAGATTTATTGGGAGAGAAGATGAAATGCTTCTTTCAACCATATACCTTCAACCTTATAGGCTGAAAGAGGTCCCCCACCAAGTGGTAGCACTGGCTGTTGTCCCAAATGTGCTCCATGGGGAGAAGACTATCACTGCCAGCCACTTAGGGCAGCCTGGCACCATTAAACTATTGTGCTGAAACCCACACAGTGGTGTGGTGCTTATACAGTCAAAGCAGGAAAAAATCAAAGGTCGCTGAAGATTAGTTATACATAGAAAAACATCAACACCTTGGTTTCAGCCTATTGTCTTCCTATAAAAAGTGCTCAAAAAGAATCATGAAAAAACTCTGGTGACTGCCCTGTTAACTGTAGAACAATGTAAAAGGGGGAGGATAATTACAACTTTATTAGTGAAACTGGTTAAAACCTTGCCCAATATCTGTCATCACGTTCTGCTTCAGCTCTTTAAAAAAAAATTTTTTTTCTGTTTGTAAGCGGTGTTAGCCCTGTGGCTAGGCAGAGCTGCCAATTTACCAGCCAATTATCAGGCATGTCAATCAAGCCATGTACACCATTAGAGGGATGAAGAGAGATTTTTTTCTCAAAAGGAGAGAAAAATTTTAACATCACAGACCTTCCTTAGGAAATCACAACTCTGCCACAACTCATATTGGGAGTACTTTAGACAGACTTTTATTCTCAGAAATCAAGGAAGACTGAAATTACATCTTTCATCTTTAAGCTTTTATCAAAATTAATGTCAGAGAGAAGATTCTGAGTTGTCTGAGATGAGTCTCTTGGCTGAAAGTGTTTAGCAGGGAGCTAGGAAGAAAAGGAGATGAACAGAGACCTGTTCCATAAAGAGGGGAGCTGGACGGATACAGCAGCTTTTCTTGCAGTTATCAGGAAGCAATCAGATGGAAGCATCTTTTCTGTAAACCCTCCCCACCTGAGCTGCTTCCCCAAGGTGAAGCCAAAGCAGAGAGCTCCTCAAACTGCAACGCCCTGTGAGACTCCCTGGGGTTTTGTTGAAGGCAGACCCTGATTCAGTGGGTCTGGGTGAGTCTGAGATTCCGCTTTTCTTATGAACTTCCAGGGAATCCTAGTGCTGCTGGTCCACGGGCTGCACCTTAACTGTAAATGCCCTGGAGTTGTTGAGTCCCAGCTACAGATTTTTTAAAATGCTGCTGATTGTACCAAATGTTACAACTAGGACTCACCTCACCATGTAGAACTGATGAGTGACTCCACTAGGGCCCAGAGGATGTTTGAGCCCTGGTCCTCTTCCAGCCCTGGTCCTCTTCGAGCCCTGGTCCTCTGCCACTCATGACGGGAGGATCCATGGGCAAGTCCTTAAAGCTCTCAGAGCCTCAGATGCCATTTGTAAATGAAAGGTGATGATATACGCACTGCCTTGCACAAAGGTCTGCTGCGTGATCAAATGACATGCTGTATATGAAAGTACCCTATAAAATGTAGCTTGTATAAATGCAAGGAACCAGTACTGAGTTGTCATAGCCTCTGTGGGTTATTCTGAAGGCTGTTGCTCATGCTTTGTTAATTGGCTGCCTTGTAGTGGCCAATTTAAATGCCAAGAGTGCCAACCCCTATGCTCATGCAAGTGTCAGTCTTGAAGAAATCAACTTGTAGCCCTAGTAGCTGCACAGGGCATACAAGAACACTGATCAGGCTTCTCATGATCAGATACTGTTGTCAGGAATTAGATGTGAACTGGCAAACCTCTCAACCTAACTCATCTGGGTTTTCAGCCCCTGCCTTATAGTCTTCCCAGCAAGCGCTCAGCTATCCTGGCTCACAATGGGCTGCTTCCTTCTCCAATATGATAAGCAGTCCTACCCTTATCTTCCCTGTTTCTCACTGAAACTGGCCACATGGATGTTCTAAGGAAATAATAGTGCCCAGAACTCAGAGAGGGCTTCAGTGTTGAGATGCTTGAGGGTGCTTGGGAACCACAGTCTCCTGGACCACCTAGCAAGTGGGGGAGGTATAGGGAAGTGGCTGTATCAGGTCTGTGTTTGGGAGAGCCTGTTGAGCACAGGTGTGATGACACACAGCCTCCTGGCCCCTCTGAATCTGGAACAGGAACGCAGCTTTTCAGATCCGAGAGGTCTGCAGAGCTGGAGCAGAGCTGGGGCATTTTCATTCTTGCCCGAAGGTCTTCCAGGAATTTGCAGCAGTAGTGACCTGTTTTCAAAAGCAAATGCTGAGACCTTCTGCTATTGTGCGGCTGCCAAAAAAACGTGAACTGTGCAGTGGTGACAGATGTTTTTCTCTGCCTCTGTAGTTCCAGGCTTTCTGTAAGCCAGCCTTTTGATTCTGCTTCAGATATTCTGAGCAACAGTAAAGCCAAGAAAGGGGAAAGGGTAGTTTAGATGCCTTTCATCTTAAACCCTGCAAGGGCCCGGCATGTGTACCTTGCCACCCAGACTTACGCAGGAGCCATATTGGGTCTTGCAGCTGTAACATTCATCGGCCATTTAAAATCAAAAGAGCAGAGTGGAGCGGTTGCAATCTGGAGCTTTGTTCTGAAAATAGTTACTGTGCATCTTCTCTAGGCAATGTACCAGAAATACAAGATAAGTGGACTCTGTCCTCCAGGATCCCAAAACCTGGAAAGTGACTCAGATAGCCATACAAGGTGGGGAGGCATGCCAGGGAGCTGAAAGGGGGTGAAACTCAGGTACATGTGTCCAGGGACAGGGTACAAAAGTTTCTTAGAAGAAGGCAGCTATGGTCTGGCGCAGTTGGGGCTCATGTCTGTAATCCCAGCACTTTGGAAGGCTGAGGTGGGCAGATTGATTGAACCCAGGAGTTTAAGACCAGCCTTGGCAACATGGCAAAACCCTGTCTCTACTAAAAATACAAAAATCAGCCAGGCGTGATGGTGCACCTGTAGTCCCAGCTACTCAGGGGGCTGAGGCAGGAGGATCACCTGAGCCTTGGGAGGTCAAGGCCGCCATGAGCAGTGATCGGGCCACTGCACTCCAGCCTGGGTGACAGGGTAAGACCCTGTCTCAAAAAGAAAAAAAAAAAAAAGAAGTTAGCTACGAACAGTTTCTTTAAGGACAAGAAGATGGTTCTCTGGGTGCTGAAGGAGAAGGTCAAGAGCATTCCAGGCAGACAGTAGCCTGGATAAAGCACACAGGCTGGACACAGAGCATGGAGCTCTTCCTAAGATGTAGGATGTAAGTGGGGTAAGATGAGAGAGAAGACCCGGCAGTTAGGCAGAGCAGATGCCAGTGAGCCTCCCACACTATGCTGAGGAGTTTTACTTCCAGCATGAATATCAGCAGGCGCCATGGAAGCAGTGATCAGATTGGATCTTTCAAAATGAAGCTGCTGCCACTCTGTAGAAAATAGAATGAAGGACAAGTTCCGAGGTCAATCCAGGTCAACAAATACTTCCTTATGTCTGTGTGGGCACGTGGACAGACGTGGAGGACAGTTGTGTTCTTGACCCTAAGGAGCTCACAACTGAGTGGGAGACAGAGTCTTCTATAAAAAACAGAATAAAGTATAAGGAGGATGTGGGGCAAGAGCTGAGGGCAGACTGGCTTGGCTGTAGCTTGGGGGTGAGGACAGGGCACAGTAGATCTTGGGACTCCAAATTCAGCTGAAGGCCAGATGGGAAGGACTTGGGATGCCCAATCAAAGGTTGGGGCTTTATTCTCCAGGCGAGGGGAGCCTCCAGAAGTTTTTTGTATAATCAGAGCTGCTTTCAAAAGTAGGCTTCATAGTACTAATTACATAGCTGGTTACAGCATATGGTCTCATTTCACATAAGAGGTGAAATGACTGTCAGGTGTTTGTTGGGGGACAGGATGCCTAGTTCCTTAGCAGTAGCAAAAACTTTGAGTGTAAATCCTGAAATATTATAAAACTTGTTTGAACTATCAACTTTTTGAGACTACATCACACTCTTTTGTTCATACAAAGCATTTTAATTGTCATTTTCACCAAACTCAAGTGTTCTGAAAACACAGGGAATATCTTCTTTCCAGGAAATATTTGTACAATTTTTCAGGCACAGTGGTAAATGCTAAGGCATTGCCAAGGGAGCACTAATTAGCAAGGCCCAGCATCTCCCTGCCTTCCTGCTGTCAGGCCTCACATTTCATGCAAGCTAATGCTTTTCTTACCCTGAGCCCCAGACACATTCCAGCCTGTTGTTCCTATCAACAGTTATTTTTGTTTGTTTGTTTGTTTGGGGATTTTTTTGAGATAGAGTCTTGTTCTGTTGCCAGGCTGGAGTGCAATGGTGTGATTTCAGCTCACTGCAACCTCCGCCTCCAGGGTTCAAGCAATTTTCCTGCCTCAGCCTCCGGAGTAGCTGGGATTACAGTTGCCCACCACCACTCCTGGCTAATTTTTTGTATTTTTAGTAGAGATGGGGTTTCACCATGTTGGTCAGGCTGGTCCCGATCTACTGACCTCGTGATCCACCCACCTTGGCCGCCCAAAGTGCTGTGATTATAGGCATGAGCCATCCTGCCCAGACAACAGTGGTTCTTTATAGGGTAGGGCCCCTCTGGAAACAAAGTAACAGGACCCTTCATCCAACCAGGAAAGAGAGAGTCCTTCATTCATTCCACAAAATCTTTACAGCACCTTCTCTGTCTCAGGGGCTGTTCTAGAAACTGAGGATACAGCAGTGACCAGAGCAAGTGGAAATTCTCTTTACTTTCACCCTTCCTCCCACCTCACAGCAGTCTCATTAACTGTCTGATTTCTTCATTGTTGTTTTTTGTTTTTTGTTTTTGTTTTTGTTTTGCATTAAATAGTTTGCATTAGATAGTAGAGATGGGTTTTTGCCATGTTGCCCAGGCTAGTCTCAAACTTCTGTTCTCAAGCAATCTGCCCGCCTTGGCCTCCCAAAGTGCTGGGATTACAGGCATAAGCCACTGCACCCAGCCTTTCCTGTCTGATTTCTAAGAATTATCCACCCAGAAAGTGATGAGCTACATTCAGAACTCTTACAGTTGATGTTTTTGTTGTTTGTTCGTGTGTTTATTTTTGTAGCTAGTTTAGAAAAATTTGAAAAAATATTGGAAGATTGCAATTTGTAATTTGGCCTGTGGCTTCAGTGTGGTGGTGAATAATGGCAATTACACATACACATCCTCATGTATAGCCAAGAGATTTTACTCTCCTGAGGCAAAATACCATGACACACACACACACACACACACACACACACACACACACACCCGTAGCCAGCTGAGTAGCAAGTGTCTGGTGCAGCCACAGGAAAGCATGTAATCAATACTCCAAGTCTAAATAAGGAGTCATAATGGGCACTGGTATCAGCAAAGGAAGAAGCAAGATGGGGGAGGCTGAATAGGTTTGATTTGTTTCTGCCTGTTTTCAGATAATGCTTGCAATATTCAAGAATACATCAGTGGCAAAATGAAATGGAACATTGTCCACACGCCCCAGATTGTGACATCACCTTCTTGAGTTTACAGCAGGTCCCACCACTCTCTAACATTGTAGTATTCATAGATTAGCTCATTTATTTTCCCACTGGCATCACCCCCACCCCACCTCCACATCTCAGTTAACAGATGCTGGCTTCATCCCAGTGAAATTCAATGACAACCAAACACCCCTGAAGACAAGTTCAGAATATTCTACAAGTGATCTTTAGGCTTTCACTGAGGAAAGCAGAACATTTTCATTACCTCTTCATCTCCTTTTTTTCTGTACTTCAGCCATCCCACATCCCAATTATCTGAGATTGCTATTCATCTTTGAACAGATATCAAGGATTTGGCTTTGAAGTTTAGCATTTAAGAAGGTTATCTGTCTTATGACCTTATAATTCCACAGCTTGTCATATTCAGCTATAGCAATGTTATTTCAGTTTCACTGAAAGTCTTTGTAAGGTCAGCTCCAATGCTTATGTTGGTGTTTAAGGTGTGGGTTTGGAGGATAGCAGCCATTTAAATAACTGCCATATGAGTGCAATTATGACTCTTGTGGGGTCATGCTACCTGAGGCTGGAATTACCAAGGAGGGATTTGGTAACATTTTTAGCATAAAATGCCATTGTCCCTGTGAACATTTGCAAGATCAGTGTGACAGTGAAATCAAAGGTGGGAAGCAATGAAGGATGGTTTCCCAGAGGAGCGTCCTTCAACTAGTGGATTTTGAGGAGCAATTAATCTTTGTGTGAGTCAGATGAGAAAAAGGGCCCATGTATGTGGTGTGCAAAAGTTGCAAGTGTGTACAGGTTTGCAGGATGTAACCAGGCTGCTCAGGCGCCTCCCCATCCCACCTAACTGGTGTTGAGCCATTCCTCACTTTCTATGTGATTTTTCGTCAGTGAGTCAAGACTAGTCAGCCAGCTGATAGGCACATTGAAACTTAAAAATCTCACCACATTTAGCAAAAGATCATCTGCACAAAGACCTGGAAAGATCAAAAAAGGACTTTGAGGATTCTCTGGTCCAACTCATATTATCAATGAGTCCAGAGATGCTCAGAGAAAGGGCAGGAGAGCCCTGTTCTCTGCAGCCTCAGATTTCTCCAGAAATACTACTGGGAAGGGAGTGGGTCAACACTCCCTCTCCTCCTAGGAAGGAACCTGGAGGCAGTGCCTGCGCTGGATGGAGCCACAAGGGTAGGAGTGCTGCTAGCCCATGCTGGCACATTGTGTTAGATGATAAGAACACATGCTTGCCATTAGAGAGTTTGGGCGGGAAACTCAGCTCTTCCTTTATTTGGCAACATGATAATAGATAAGTCAACTGAAAGCTCTTAGTCTCAGCTCTTATCTGAAAAAAATGGAGACTTTAATTCCCACTTCCAAAGGTTGCTGTGGGATTGAGTGCCCCTCCTGTGGGCTCCCACAGCTCCCGTGTAGATCATGTGTTTGAACTGAACAAAATTAAACATGATAGTATGTATAAAGTTCCAAACTATTCTTGGTCCAGGGATTTCCTGTCTATCTTTGGTTGACTCCTAATGTGGATACCAAAACTCATTCAAACCATGCCTATTGCTCTCTCCAAGTCATAAAGTGATGATGACGATGTCATAAAACGATGCTGCTGGTGATGATTATGAGGTCATAAAATGATGAGGAGGAGGGCCAGGCATGGTGGCTCATGCCTGTAATCCCAGCATTTTGGGAAGCTGAGACAGGCAGATCACTTGAGCCCAGGAGTTCGAGACCAGCCTGGCCAACATGATGAAACCCCATCTCTACTGAAAATACAAAAATAGACTGGATGTAGTGGCAAGTGCTTGTAGTCCCAGCTACTTGAAAGGCTGAGGTAGGAGAATCACTTGAACCTGGAAAGCAGAGGTTGCAGTGAGGTGAGATCACACCACTGCACTCCAGCCTGGGTGACAGAGTGAGACCCCGTCTCAAAAAAAAAAAAGATGATGACAAGGGGGAGGTCGTAAAATCATGATGATGATCATGAGGTCATAAAATAATAATGCTGATGATGTAGCAGAACCGCAGTACTGAGTCCTCCTCCTTATGAAGATTCAGTTCAGATTAACCAGGTAGCTGGTAGGGAGCCCACAGCCAGAGTAACAGCATTGTGCCCTGTCTTTATGCCCTGTCTTTATTTTAGGCTGTTGCGGGAGGAAGGAGCCTTTCTTGGGAGAGGTGAACTTTGAGACAAGTCCTGACAGGAGGGGCAGAGAACTGATGTGGAACTTATCATTGTCATGACATTCCAGGATATGAGCTAAAAGTGAGAAGGAGATGTGAGGTGATCCATTTGTCTAGAAAGCAATGTCCTGTCCAGCTCTTGATGCTTTTTATTTTTCAAAAGCTAAAAAGCAAGAAGGAGAAAACATACTAGTGCCATGCAGAAGCTAAAGCAGATGTGTTTCTGTTCACTTTTCTTCCACTGGCACCCCTTTGGCCTTTATTGTATATAAATCCTAGCTAAATTGGAATGACCACGCTACCTTTCATAGGAACAGACATTGTAATGGCTTCCCAAATAGCTGGCCCACGTTCCTGCCCCATGTGGCACAGGAGTACCGACAAGTGTCATACCCACAGCAGGCTCCAGGGATATAGAAAGGAATGAGACCACGTGTGGAAGGGAGGGACCCAAGCTTTGAGTCAGGCTGTTTCCAGTTCTCAGATACACCGTTTACACCCCACATGACTTAGGGTAAGTTATTTGTAAGGGTTCCTGTGGCTTTCGTTTTCTCGTATTTAAAAATGGAGCCAGGCCAGGCGTGGTGGCTCACACCTGTAATCCCAGCACTTTGGGAGGCCGAGGTGGGCTAATCACCTGAGATCAGGAGTTCAAGACCAGCCTGACCAACATGACAAAACCCCGTTTCTACTAAAAATACAAAATTAGCCGGATGTGGTAGTACTTGCCTGTAATCCCAGCTCCTTGGGAGGCTGAGGCAGAGGAATCTCTTGAACCTGGGAGGCGGAGGTCGCAGTGAGCTGAGATCGTGCCATTGCACTCCAGCCTGGGCAATAAGAGTGGTGAATCTCTGTTTCAAAAAAAAAAAAAAAATGGAGCCAATAATGCCTGTTTACATGGTGGGCTTCAAGGTCTGGGGTGCAAATCAGCTCACCTAGAACATGGCCCTTGATCAGTGCTGCATTAACAGTGATCACTGCTACCGCTGCTGCTGGTTGATGATTACTCGAGTGGCAATTACTATTGTTGTTCATTGTCCAGTCTCTTCCTTGATGGCCTTTCTACACATGCCATGTTTCTTTAGGTAATAATAATCCATTTCTAATTGAGCCACAGGGTAAAGGCTTTTGCGACTTGCTTCTCTCTCATGTTATTTCATGATATCACAGTCCACATAAGCTTTCCTTGGCTAATGAATCAGGAGCCAGTGGGAACAGGAATCACGGGAAATTGCTATGCCAGACTTTTAAACCGAAATCAAATCACATGCTTTTGGATAGCCAGTGTCTGTGCTAAGTGCCTCATAGAGTCAGCCTCCACTTCACCAGAATGCAGCTGTGTCTGCTTCAAGCATGAGCCAGAATGGATGGGGTCACATGCCTGTCTCATCTTGGGCCAGTCCTCCCCTCCATCTGCTCCCCAACTTCTGCAGATCTGGTCCTAAAAGAGAAGGGGTCTCCACATGAGGGTCCCTAGGAAACCTCCTCTGATGCGTTTTCCAATCTGGGTCATCCCGTTCAAACAGAGGTTCCAGCTGTGAGTGGGTTCACTGTGTCTTCCAGCTGGTCTTGGAAAGCCCTTAATTATTTAAAGTGCATATTAGGTTTTGTGGCCACACCTCATACTGTCTAGCTGAGTTTGTTAAAAAAGAGAAAAATCCAATTGGCCAGAATAACCTGCCTTTTCTGGTATTTGTGCAAGTTCCATTCGTATGCTTCCTGGATCATTTACAATACAACTATACTAATTACATTTACCTCCTCGGCTGTATTCTATGTTGAGCAGAAAGAAAACAAAGATGATTTGTGTACTTAATTTAACATTCACGAGTACATCAGAGTCATTTCACACTTTTCTTACCTAAGTGCCTTGTTTTATGACGCTTATATTTAATGAGTTACTCTCAATCATATATAATTAATTTCTAACAAAATGAATTAAAAGTGCTGGATACTCAAGCGCCCTTGTTGCAGGAACACATCATTAGAAACACTACATAGCATTATTTTGCTACATGTTTCTCTGAGGGAAAAACAGAAGAGAACTTTTTCAAAGAAAGACGTTAAGTATTCCACCAACAAAATGATGACAGGCTTGTCCATGTTTTACTGTGAATTAGTGAAGGGGGAGGATGGGTCTTCCAAATGCTTACTGATTATTTTTAAAGTGTTTTGTTTTGGCTGGGCACAGTAGCTCATGCCTATAATCCCAGCACTTTGAGAAACTGAGGCGGGCAGATTATTTGAGGTCAGGAGTTCGAGACCATCCTGGCCACCATGGTGAAACCCCGTCTCTACTAAAAATAAAAAATATAAAATAAATATCTGGGCATGGTGGTGCACACCTGTAATCCCAGCTACTCGGGAGGTTGAGGCATGAGAATCGCTTGAATCTGGGAGACAGAGGTTGCACAGATCGTGCCACTGCACTCTATCCTGGGTGACAGACTCTGCCTCAAAAACAATATAATAAAGTGCTTTGTTTCATCAAAGTTGGATGAAAGGTTGTGTATTTATGCCCAGCTTAGGCAGTGCCTTTATCTCTTGGTAAAGATGTTTTCTCCTGTGTAGGAAGTGGAGGAATTCACTAAGTAGACCGAGGGACACAGGTAAACATGCGTTTTGCAGAGTTCTTTTAGGGGACTTAGGAGGTGTAATAGATCTTCCCTAAAGAAGAAGGTTGGCACCTTTTTGGTTTCCTGGCCAAGGCCCCAGCTCTCAGGAGTCCTAAGCAAAGCCACTAGTGTCCTGTTTGGCTTTGCAAAGCCACATCATTCTGAGACAGAGATGGGTAACTCTGAAGCCAAGATCCCTGCTTCTCCTGCTACAGTGTAGGGTTGCTGCAGGGAGGGGTTGTGCAGCCAGGGACTACTACATCTCTCAGCCTCCCCTGGCATCTAACTTGGGCTAAGTGACTTCTCTCCAAAGGGTTAGGAGTCAACCAAGGCGGATAAGAAAGAGATGAGCATTTTCCACCCTCCACTTCCCTGTTCCACTGGCTGCATCACAGAATCCCCAAACTTTAAGGGATGGCACAGCTGCAAGTGGGGAGAAGGATCAAGGATCACCAAGGGGTGAAGTGACATCTGTCAACCAATAACATGAATCAAAACTAAGCTTCTGTGTGCCAAGCCTCTGAACTGAAGAGTCTGACATAACAGCTAGCATGACACTCATTATTATGGTCTCCATCTCTCCGCACAAGCTGAGTTGGAGTCAGTCTGAGAACCTACATCCCCCACCATACATACTTAGATATCCTCATTGTCCAAAAGCTTCCATGTGGCTTTGTTTATATTCTGAATATAATTTTAAAAACTTAAAGTGTATCTGGACAGAAAATGTCAGTCTTTAAACACCACAAGGACAGGGATCATGTCTGTCTTGCTCACCTGCATATCCCCAGCACCTTGCACAGTGCCCGGTGGGATGCTGATAGAAAGGGATTGGAAGAAGGAAGAAATTATTCATGGACAATGGGGGTATTGTCAATCTCATGTTCACAATCAGAGTAGCCTTGCTAAGATCAACTCTTGGCGGGCAATCTCCAAGGAGCAATGCAGGAATCATTTCCCTCTGTCCTTATAATAAGCTGTTTCTCTGTCATCCAGAAGAACAAACTAATCCTATTTTGAAAGGGTCCTTGAATGACAAAGTTTTAGAAGAAGAAGTGCTTGATTATCAGGCATTTTTTTGGAAATTAGTTAGGTCTGAAATTAGTAGACTAGCACAGGCAAAGTTTCATTATGCCATCTGATTGAACTGAGAGTAAAAACCCATCTTTAAGAAGTTTCAATTCCACGTTTATGCTGGCCAGAATTTCACAAGCTCCTAAAACTCACTGAGTCCTGGAAGAGAAGAATTTAGGGAATTTGTACATTTAGGGTCTTAAAAGTCCTGCTAACTTTTTTATTGATATAAAATATATATTATGTGTTTTTTACATGCATGGAATGTGTAATGATCGAGTCAGTATTTGGGGTATCCATCACTTTCAGTATTTATCGTTTTTATGCATTGATATCATTTCATGTCCTCTCTTCTCATTACTTTGAAATATACAAAATATTGTTGCTAAGCATAGTTACCTTAGTCTTTTTTCTTGTACTTTTTTATTCTATCTAACTTTATGTTTGTACCCATTAACCAACTTCTCTTCACCCCATCTTCCACCACCACCTATGTTTCCCAGTCTTTGGTACTGTTATTCTATTATCTATGTCCTTGAGATCAAGTATTTTTAGCTCCTGCATGCGTGAGAACATGCAGTATTTCCTTTCTGTGCCTGGATTATTTAAATTGGATGGCCTTCACTTCCATCCACGTTGTTGCAAATGACGTGATTTCATTCTTTTTTGTAGCTGAATGGTATTCCATTGTATATATATGCCACATTTTCTTTATCCATTTGTCCATTGATAGACACGTAAGTTGATCCCATATCTTAGCTACTGTGAATAGTGCCATGATAAACATGCAAGTGCAGGTATCCCTTTGATGCACTGATTTATTTTCCTTTGGATAAATACCCAGCAATGGAATTGCTTCCTGCTATGGGATTTGAGAACCAATATCTGTTTCAGTTACTACTGCTCCTTAACAAACTACTCTGAACCTTATGGCATTAACAACTCTTTTGTTGGCATCAGGAGACAGGTTTTCCCCTGCTCCATGATGTTTAGAGCGTGTGCTGGAGGGGGCACCTCGACAGCTGGAGGCCAAACACAGCTGTTGTCTTCCTCTAATATCTGGAGGTTGATGCTGGTTGACATGGGCCACCTAAGTTGGAACTGTCAACCTGAGCATCTACACCTGGCCTCTTCTGATGGCCTGGGCTTCCTCCCAGGAGGGTGGCCCATGGTAATCACACTGCATTCATGTTTACAGCTTAGAGCCCCAGAAGTCTCAATGGACACACAGCAGAAACTACATTCCTTTTAGGACCTAGCCTTGAAGTCACATAGTGTCACTTCCACCATAGTTTATGTCCAGGCAGTCACAAGCCTGCCCAGTTTCAAGTTGGGGGTGGGAACATCAACTTTGCCTCTTGACTAAATGATGGCAAGATCATCTTGGGGAAGAGTACATGGAACGAGAGGTATTGCTGCTACCACCTTTGGAAAATATGATCTTCCACAACATCTAAAGCAAAGGTGGTGTTTAAAGAGAGTAGTACATTGGCCTCTGTTAGGAGGAGGTATTACTGGGCTAGGAAGGGCTGCCATTGACAGAGGCTTGGGGCTTAGGAGGCAAGAGAAGTGGCTCAGATGGAGAATTCTACCAGCGTACCAGCAGTTCACTTTCTCTAACCTGACCCCAGAGAGCAGTCAGAATCCTGATTTTCCCCTGAGCTTGTGGGCAGCTGGCCTAGCTTATAGCCCATCTAGACTCCCTGGAATGCTCCCAGCTCCCCATAGACTTCAGCTGCAGCGTCTGCTGTCTCCTTTCTCTGAGAAGCAGGGCCTTTATCAGTAAAACTGAAAATAACATCAACCTGGATAGAGAAGACTAATAAAAGTGATAATAAATTATTCAGAGAGTAGAAAACTACTCTGGAGCTGCCAAATGATAAGAGCAAAAAAATGGTATGTTTTCTGTCCATGAATCTTCTGAATTCCTTTTTCCATACTGATTTTTTCCCCTTCCAAATAGGTGAATTACTTTTAGGCAAATAGTATCCAAGAAGTGCAGTGGTGCAGGCCACTGACAACACAGTCATGTATAATCCAAGTCACGTACTTTTATGCACTGAACTGCCAGGGGACCTAGCATTAACAAAAACCACACATAAGATAGAAACAGCCATATGCTGAGTTAAGGCATGAATAAGAAATCATTCCCAGAAGTAGCGAGAACAGCAGAGCAGAGTGCTATTGTGGCTCTGTAGGTTGAGTGCTCTGAGAATTGGGAGGCCCTGTCGGCTGCTGTATGTATTCAAATCAGATGGCGTTAGTGAGAGGTAAGGCCAGACCATGGTGCCATCCTAGGAGCCAGGCAATCAACCCATCAAACAGGTGGCAGACACTGCAGGGTTTGATGGTCCCAAAGTAGCAGAAACCACAGCAAGTCCAAGACCCAGTTACCAGTTCATGGGGCTGGAAACCTGGAAACCAAGGTGTGAAACCAAACAGGTGGGAACTTGGGCACCAGCAGCAGCATCTTAAGTAGTTCCAAGGCCAAGTTGCATGGGAATGCTGGGTGCTAGGTGCTTGAAACAAAAAAGAGGAAAAGAAACTGTATGTGGCAGGGGATAGTGGGTTGTGTGCATGCATGGGTGCATGTATGCATGTGTCTGTGTGTGCATATGTGTGTAATATAGCAGTAGTTTTAAATTTTGTCATTTGATCATTGGGTTGGTCAGTTGATTGACTGGTCCATTGTTTGGTGGGTTGGTTGGCTGGTCCATTGTTCAGTAGTTTGGTTGTCTGGTCCATTGCTCAGTGGGTCAGTTGGCTGGTCCATTGTTTGGTGGGTCAGTTGGTTGGTCCATTGTTCAGTAGTTTGGTTGGCTGGTCCACTGTTTGGTAGGTTGGCTGGCTGATCCATTGTCTGGTGGATCAGTTGGCTGGTCCATTGTCTGGTGGGTCAGTTGGCTGGTCCATTGTCTGGTGGGTCAGTTGGCTGGTCCATTGTCTGGTGGATCAGTTGGCTGGTCCATTGTCTGGTGGGTCAGTTGGCTGGTCCATTGTCTGGTGGGTCAGTTGGCTGGTCCATTGTTTGGTGGGTCTGTTGGCTGGTCCATTGTTCGGTAGTTTGGTTGGCTTGTCCATTGTTTGGTAGGTTGGCTGGCTGGTCCATTGTTTGGTGGGTTGGTTGGCTGATTCATTGTTCAGTGCGTCGATTGGCTGGTCCATTGTTCAGTGAGTTGGTTGGCTGGTCCTTTTTTGGTCTCAGGGGTGTTCAGCAGAGGAACACTTCCTTCTAATTGAAAAACATCACATAAAGAAATGCCATATGGAAAAGAACTTTTCCGGCTATATTCAAAAAGCACTCATATTTTTCCCAGGCATATTTCAGATCCTCTTGATCAGAGGCTAAGCCCCAATATACAGATTTGTTGCTGCCAGAAGCACCATGTTATAGCCTGGAAATCAAGCTATCTTCCTGGTTGCCACGTAGGTGACCAAAGTGTCTTCCCACACTCCCTGCCTTTCCAGAGTCATGGACCCCCTACTCAGAGTGAAGGCCAGGTGAAAGCCTCACCTGCACAGCCACCAGGAAAATTTTCAGAGACATATGAGGAATCTTCCAGTTTCCTCTGTTGGAATTCCTTGCTTGTACAGCAGATCCAGAGGAGGGGAGATTTTGCAGGTGCTCTGGGGGAATCTTAGGGAACTTACCCTAGGAAGCAAGCCGCTGGCCAGTGAGTAAGTCAGGATTTCCTGAATCCCTGCAGGGATTCGCTAACTAATTGTAAACAGAAAACACAGTCTCCTCCTGGGAGTGGCAGGGCTGGGACTGGGAGCAGGGAAATTGTATCCTACCCACTCACTAGGACCTTTATCTGCTGCTCTTCCTTTAAGAGGACTTGGCCTCACCTTGCATGGATGGTCTCACCTTTAATGGATGGTCTCACCTTTATCACCAGCTCCAGGTGTGTTACTGTCATTTCTTCTGCTTAGTTTCCCTCTACCCCTTTACACATATCTAGCTTCTTTCACAGGTTTTTTTCTCTATCCCATATGGAAGCTTCCATCCTCCCTAGTGAGAAAGAGGAATTCTTCATGTCCTTGCCTGAAGGAGGCCAGCCTGTGTGTAAGCCCTCAGGCAGGAGAGGGACCTCCCCCTTATCCCATGGGTCTGAACAGATTCCTTATGCACCTCTTGTGGCACATTTGGTGGGCATGTTGGCAGGGGTTTCTTGCCCACCCTCATCCAAGTACCAAGTACATCTGGAGTAGTGGAGCAGTCACTGGTCTGCTGTGGGTTGGGGCAGGAGTCCTGTGAAAAGGTGAGATTGACAGCCCCACCCCTGGTCAGGGCCCTGCATTTTTATTTTGCTGCAAGTAAAATTGGGTCCCCAAAATTATGCAGTCATCCTAAGGGTAAATAAGCCTCCCAAAGTGCTGGGATTATAGGCATGAGATTGGCCCTAAACTATATTTTTAAAAAATGCTTAAAGACTACTGCTTGGTAAAAAATAAAAATAAAAAATAATGAAATCACCATCAGCAAAGTGAAAACCAAATTAGCAAACTGGAAAAAAAAAAGTATTTGTAACTCATATGATAAACAAAGGGCTCATCTCTATTAACAACTCCACAGAGAAATGTACAAAGGATATAAACAGATACTTCATAGGAAAGGAAGTTGAAATGACTCAAATACATATAAAAAGATGCTTGCTCTCACTCTTATTAGAGAAATGTGAATGAAAACATATTTTTACCTGTCAAATTAACAAATAAGAAGGAGGCTCGTTAATATACCATGTTAGCAAAGCTGAGAGGAAACAAGTACTTAATACATTGCCAAGGCAGTACACACTGCACTGATAAATCTCATGAGGAATAATTTGTATAATAGCACCTATCAAAATCACAAAGGCATATTTGTTTGATCTTATAGCTTCACTCCTAGTTTGAACATCGCAGCATTGTTTGTAATTAGCTAAAGATCAGAAACAACCTAAAATATTCAACAACCCAGAATTGGATAAAGAGATTGTGAATACAACCTTATGGTAGAATGCTCTTCAGCTGGATGGCCATGGTGGCTCACGCCTGTAATCCCTGCACTTTGGGAGGCCAAGGCAGGTGGATCACCTGAGGTCAGGAGTTCAAGACCAGACTGGCCAATATGATGAAACCCCGTGTCTACCAAAAAATACAAAAAATTAGCTGGGCGTGGTATTGCACACCTGTAATCCCAGCTATTCAGGAGACTGAGGCAGGAGAATCGCTTGAATCTGGGAGGCAGAGGTTGTAGTGAGCTGAGATCACGCCACTGTACTCCAGCCTGGGCAACAAGAGCAAAAAATCTCCAAAAAAAGAAAGGAAGGAAGGAAGGAAGCCTGTTCAGCTGTAAATAAAAGGGCTAGTGTTTATGCATTAAGGAAAGATCTCTAAGAAATATTGTTCAGTGAAAAAGCAAGATCTACCATTTGAATTTTTTTTAAAAAGCAGGAAGAATTGCTTGAATATTCATTTAAAACCTCTAGAAGGATAAAGTAAAAAAAAACTTTAAAAAGTGGTTTCCTGTTAGTAAGATGGGAACAGCGCAAATGGTTAAATGCACTGTGTTGTCAAAAAGAAGTATGTAATTCAAAAACAACAACTAAAGAGAGGGTGCTGTTCAAAAAAAAAAATAAGAACCAAGAGCATCAGTATGACCATCCAGGGTGCTTTCTGATGAGCTCAGTTTTTAAAAGCATGTACAGAAAATGAGCAGAGAACCATATACCCAAGGCTGAATGCCAAATAAGGTCAAGAGCAGCCTCAGATGAGCTAAGCCTTTAAAGATGTCAAGGGCAAGGGCATTTTTTTTCAGTCATTGTGAGGGAGAATATAACAAGATCAATGTCACTGTGGAGTAGGGGGAGATGGTAGAATGCTAGCTGGTGACAGACAGAAAGAGAACCACTTCCCTATTATGACCCTACTGCTTCTCATATGGGGATCCTTTAGGTCCTGCTTGTACTTGGGACTCTGAACTTCATCCATGTCCAAAACCAGGCAAAAGCTGATGTCCCATATGGGAAAAATTATTCTCTCCCTTGTGACTGTCTGGATTCATTGACTTCCATGAAGACTGGCCTTGGTTTTCCTCTGGTTTAATGATCTAAGAGTACCATATTTGGCTTGTCTGTGTTCCTGTGGGCTGGTTCATTCCTTTATGCCTTTGACTTCTTCAAAACCTCCCTATGCACTCGCTTTCTATATCCTTAGTAGCGTTCACATTCTCCTCTACTCTCAAAACCCAACCCATCTGGAACTCATTTCAGCCTCAACCAGCTACACCAGACCTACCAAGTCAACCAAGAAGCCCCTCACCAGGCGTTGGGCCTCTTCTTTCCAAAGGTCCCCAGTGGTGCAAATGTGGGCTTTACTTTTTTGGTGTCAAACCATTGGAAAGAAACATCACCATCTTCTCCCATCTAAGAATATAATCTTTAAATAGGGTAAGGATGATGAAGCACAAACTTTATGAAGAAGGAGATAAAAATCTAAGAAAGGAGCCAAGATAGAAATACACTTAGCCACTTTAAAAATCTTCAAGTCTTTAGGCCCAAGTTAATTCTATCCCAGGGCAATAAAAAGACTTGCAAAAAGGATTATGAAAGATACCATAAAAATTTCTGCTCTTTGAAAGACATTGTTAAGAACATGAAACGATAAGCCATAGACTGGGAGAAAATATTTATGAAACATCTGATGAAAGACTGATATCTAAAATGTACAAAGAATTAAAACTCAACCACATGAAAACCCAATTCAAAAGTGGGCAAAAGATAAAAAAAAAATACCTCACCAAAATGATATACAGATAGCAAATGAGTATGTAAAAAGATACCCAATATCATGTCATCAGATTAGAGAATTGCAGATTAAAACAACGAGATACCACTACACACCTATTAAAATAACCAAGATCTAGAACCCTGACAACACCAAATATTGGTAATAATATGGAGCAACAGGAACTCTTCTTATTCATTGCTGGGGGAAATGCAAAATAGCACAGACACTTTAGAAGACAGCTTGGCATTTTCTTACAGAACTAAACATACTTGTATCATAAGATTCAGCAATTATGCTTTTTGGTGTTTACCCAAATGAACTGAAAACTTATATCCACATAAAAACCTGCACACAGATGTTTATAGTAGGCTTATTCATAATTTCTAAAAATCGAAAGAACCAAGATGTCCCTTAGAAGACACTGAACAATCTTAAATGCATATTACTAAACGAAAGAAGCCAGTTTGAAAGGGTATAGACTGTTTGATTCCAGCTATGTAACATTCTGGAAAAGGCAAAATTGTAGAGACAATAAAAATCAGTGATGATTTGGACCCTGGAAGGTTAGGGATGGAGGGATGAATCAGTGGAGCTTGAGGGATTAAAACACTTAGAGAAGTGAAAGAATTCTGTGTGATACTGTAATAGTAGATACATGACATTATACATTTATTTAAAACAAAATCAAACCATAACCCTACAAATCCAGAACTGTACAACACAGAGTGAGCCCTAATTTAAACTACAGACGTTAGTTAATAATAATATATCATGACCAGTTCATCAGTCTTAACAAATATGTACCACATCAATGCAAGATGTTAATAATGGGAAGGAGGGAGTATGTGGGAACTCCCTCTACTTTCTGCTCATTTTTCCTGTAAACCTAAAACTGCTCTGAAAAATAAAGTCTATTAATATTTTTAATGTCATAATTAAGAGTAGAAAAACTATTTGATTGGAACTTTTGAAAAATGAAGCTAAAAACAGTGAAAAGCATTTTTTAAATGTAGTTTGTAAATGCAATGATGAATTATTAGAATTAATAAAAAGGGAATTAAGTAACTTTAGGGGGTGATGGGAATATTCTGTATCTTGATTGTGGCTGAGAAATATAAATAAAATTATAAGCCCCCCTGAATGATTGAACAGACCTCATCTTGCCCAAGAGGACCCCAGAGGAGGCTTGGAAGCTGAATTTTCAACTAGGATGGGATGGTCAGACAAGCCTCCTTATATCCTCTCCTTTGCTAACTGCCATTAGGCTCTTTTGCCTAAGGGCTTTCCAGAAACCAGCCCTTTCAAAAGACTTCATCAGGGATTTCACAGCCTCATGACTGCTCCTCTCTTGTGGTTTTGACAAAACAACCGCATTCCTTCCTGATAAGAGACCACTAACCTTGGAGTAGTTCTTGCCAGTCTGTGAATGATGTGCAGTGAGGGTTTTTGTATCCTCTGGCTTCACCTTTTGTCGTCAGAGAGCCAAAAACTCCACCATCAGAATATGCTAATGCTGCCATTTTTTCTAACATGGGACCCACAAAGGAGCATGAAGCTTAATTATGCATGTGCATGTTTCTCCTGCTATAAATATTCATGACTGCTCCTATAGCTTATTGAATATGTATATGTGGCTACCCCATTCAGCATAAGTCTCTGTCTTATGACCCTTGCAGTGCTTGCTCCCAACTTCCTGGCCAGAGGCTATGCTTCTCATCCTGTCCAAATGGCCACCCTTTAGGCTACAACTGTTTCCTCTCCTTTCTAAATTTATGAACGTTGTCATTGTTCAATTGATATGATAATGGCTTCATGGTATTATAAATTTATCAAAACACATGGATACTTACAACTTAAAATGGGTACATTTTATTGTAAGTAAATTACACTTTAATAAAGTTAATTTTTTTAAAATGAGATAAGTAGCTTGGGGATGTAATATATTGTCTGTCACTTTAGTCTTGACTTTTACTCCATAATCCTAAAGAAAATGATTTTTACATAAATATTCAAGTACTTTGTAAATTTTTCCACTCTCCTCTAAATCCTTTAATACTCAAGCCATTCTCTTTTAAATCCTTTTACAGTTAGTAAGTATCCTTGTTGAATTTCTCTTCTTTGGTTGTTAATTCTGCTAAATCTGCTGTCCCTAGTTGGTCAGTGGCTTTGTGTATGATTTGAGGTGTTCTCTGACATCATTGCTGTAGATTACTGGTTTGGTTTTATCTTTTTTAACACTTGACATTTGCTTTGTAACAAATTGCCATGTATTTGCACACAGCAAAAGAAGATGGACAAGGATGTTGAATCAAAGGATGGACATAGATGCTAATGTTGAAAGGGGAAAGATATTTGGGTAGAAAATACTTTTATATTGCACTATGGCTGGTTTATTAGAGAATAATTTTATGTTAGGATGATTTTTGGTTTTCTATACAACTTCATAACTACAGAGACTACAATAAGAAAGCTGTAAAAGTGGCTTTAGGAAAGAAGATGCATTTTAAAAAATAAAATGGGTAGATGAAATTAAACAAAACTAATATCTAATACAGTGGATGGCCCTATTGAGATTCAAAAACTTTTGACAAGATTGAAATGATCAGCCTAAGCCAGCAAGGGGAGATTTAACAGTGATTGCATTGAATAAGTGTATGCATTACCTGTTTAAGTTTTAATGTCCAGTATTGGTTGGACCTGTGGCTTATCTGTAGCGCTTACAGGAAAACCCTTGGTTTTGTAATCACCTAACAATGTAATCACCTACAGTTCTTGCCCACTGTACAGACAAAGCCAATTCACCAAAAAGTGGTATTGCAGTAGAGAAAGTGTTTAATAATCATATGGTTAGCCAAGTGGAAGAATGGGAGTTTATTATTCAAGTCAGCCTCCCCGCAAGCTTGAAGGCTATCTTCAAGAATAGTTTGGTGGACAAGGGTTTAGAGAATGGGGAAAGCTGATTGGTTGAGTTAAGGATGAAATCATACCAGGGATCAAAGCTGTCTTCTTGCACGAGTCAGTTCCTGGGTTGGGGGTCACAGGACTGGTTGAATTAGTTCCTTGGTATGAGTCACAGGTCCAGGTGGATTCCGTCAGTGACCAAATTGTGAATGTCTGAAAAATATCTCAAACACCAATCTTCGGTTTTACAATGGTGATGTTATCTATGGGAGCAATTAGGGAAGTTACGAATATTGTGACTACTTCTACATGACTCCTGAGTGGTAAACAATGACTAGTTATCATTTAACTATGCCTAGGTCTCAGCAGAATTTAGGCCCTCCCATAATTCTAATCTTGTGAACTTTCAATAGTTTTATGAAGGTAGTTCCATCCCAAACAAAGACCAAATTGTTTTGGGAAGGGGCTATTATCGTCCTTGCTTTAAGGTTAAACTATAAACTAAATTTCTCCCATAGCTAGTTTATCCCATGCCCAGGAATAAGCAAAGACAGCTTGTGCATTTAGAAGCAAGATGAAGTCAGCTATGTCAGATTTCTCTTACTGTCCTAGTTTTGCAAAGGCATTTCGGTTTTAGATCATGTCTAGGTCAGGGTAAGCCAACAGATAATGATAAAAGAAGCTAATGTCATTCTGTCTGAGTTAAGTAAGGTACACTATCCGACTGGTGAAAATAAAAGTCATGCTGCATTCTGCACTGATGTGAACACTTAGAATAATGTGCCCTGTTCAGAGCTCCACCCTCTTAGAAAAAGGCATTGATAAATTATTGAGTCCAGAGGAAGGTATATGGGGTATTCAGGAAAAGGAGAGACTAAAAACCTCTTCTTATGAAGAATGGTTGAGAGCAGTGGGAATATTAATCCTGGATGAAGTAAGGCTTTGGGAAAATCTAATAGCTGTCTTCAGACCTTCAAACCAAAAAATTGAGAATTGTAGCATTTTGCTGTTGGACAAGATGACCTCTAAGAGTCCTTCTCCCCGGAAAGTTCTTATTCCTATTGTGTTAAATCTTCGCTTTAAAAGACCTTCTACTCGTACATTCTACTTCTTCCTTCAGTATGCTGCTTAAGCCTTAAACAAAAGCCCATCACTATCGTTTGGTAGCAAGCTAATAGCTTCCCACCTCCCATTAGCTAATTAAAACCAGCAATAATAAGAAAGAAACAGGGTTTTTATTCAATCCAGGCTGCCACACACGTAACTGAGCTGCTAAGTATAAAGTTCCAGGATGCTTCTCCAGATGCAGGCTGAGGGGTGCTCCAGTTCCTCTGGGGCAGGGTTGCTCAAACATAAAGAAGCCATCTTATTAGCTGGGCATGGTGGCATGTAGTCCCAGCTACTCGGGAAGCTGAGACAGGAGAATTGTTTGAACCCAGGAGGCAGATGTTACAGTGAGCTGAGATCGTGTCACTACACTCCAGCCTGGATGACAGAGTGAGACTCCGTCTAAAAAAAAAAAAAGCCATCTCCTGATTTATACTCACACCATTGTTTAGGCAGGGCCAGGATAATTTCTCTAGTGGACTGTTTTGTTTTCTGGTGGTTGCCTATCTACAGATATCACTATTATCTATAGATCAATATCTATAGATATCACTATATTCAGTGATATCTTTGTTTTGATGCTCTTGCCTTCAAGAATGGAATCACAGCTTGGATATAATGAAATCATTCATTCAGGCCCCTTCCATTAAGAGTTAATTTTGATAGAGATTAAAATGCTCCTAGTAGTATTTTTAGCTATTCCTGAAGCAGAAGTTTGCTAAGGAAATAGATAGTGTAGGACAGGTGGGAAGGGGGTGTTTAACTTCTTTGGGGGAAAAAAATAAGTTTATAAATCTTTTGAAGCTCCCATCTACTTGAAATCAGTTGGTATGATAAGTGAATATTCTCTTTTCTGTACATCACACTCCTTAGTACTGGTTACTATGTCTCAAAACGGTTCTCAGAGTTTAGTGTGTAGAATAATCACCCAGAAAACTGGTTAAATGCTGATCCCAAGGCTCAGCCTCCAGACATTCTGCACTTTGTGAAAGGCTGCCATATGGACCCAAAAGTGAAAATATGCCCTTCTGTTCTTCTTCATTATGTTCTCACTTAAATAATATTTTAAAAAACTACTTGTTTAGACCAAAGAAGTGAAATTTCACATTGTAATTCAGAAAAGAATTCAGAGATGGCCATCTGGAATTAAGGCAGAAGTCACCTGGGGAGCTTGGGGTTTCTCTGTGTGAGTTCTGCTCAGAATCCCAGAGAGCCCTTTGGACGGTGATTGTGGGTCCTCTCGCTTTGGGTTTTGAGTGGTAAGACTAGCCTAGGCTGAGGGGTAGCATTCTGAGATCAGGACTTGGGATATGGAATTCAGTTATCTTAATAGTTTGGACAACCTGCTTAACTTTGTGGAGCCTCATCTTTTTCATCTATAGAAGGGGGATAACAAAGGATCTTAATGTAGTCAGGTTAATATAATGCTCAGGTGAGTCATTTCCTGATTAAGCACGCAGCTCCTGTGAGAAACTCCATACACATTAATGCCTTACTTCTCCCTCCATTTCCTCCACCAAAATTACCCAACAGCAAGAACAAGACACTTTACTGGATGGACTTCCTGTGTTGGCCTCCCTCGATTGTAACCTCCAAGTGTACACAGAGTTCCCATGAGAGGGAAATAGTTAAATTCAAAACATAGATATGGGCAACTTTTCTGTTTCACATGAAGCCAAACCTGGAAAAATGGAAGAGTTTAGGACTGAAATTCTTTTTTGCTTAAAAATGAAAATAATTTTATTCAGTAAAATTTTGGCTAACACAATGCTAAGTGGAGCTTGCTGGTGGCAACCCATCCAGGCTACCTCCCGAGAAAGTGTTACAGAAGGAGTCCTGATTCAGACCCCAAGGAAGGGTTCTTGGATCTCACGCAAGAAAGAACTTGAGGCGACTTTACAGAATAAAGTGAAAGTTTATTAAGAAAGTAAAGGAATAAAAGAATGGCCACTCCGTAGGCAGATAAGCCCTGAGGGCTGCTGATTGTCTACTTTTATGGTTATTTCTTGATCATATACTAAACAAGGGGTGGTTTATGTGAGTTTTCTGGAAAAGAAACTGGGAATCGCCAGAACTGAGGGTTTTTCTTCCTTTTAGACTATATAGGATAACTTCTGGATGTTGCCATGGCACTTGTAAATGGCCATGGTGCCGGGGGGAGTGTCTTTTAGCATGCTAATGAATTATAATTAGTGTATAATGAGCAGTGAGGATGGCCAGCTGTCACTTTTGTCGCCATCTTGGTTTTGGTGGGTTTTGGCCAGCTTCCTTATTATTACATCCTGTTTTGTCAGCAGGGTCTTTGTGACCTGTGTCTTGTGCCTGTCTCATCCTGTGACTAACAGTGCCTAACCTCCTGGGGATGCAGCCCAGCAGGTGTCAGCCTCATTTTGCTTAGACTCTATTCAAAATAAAGTCACTCTGGTTCAAACGCCTCTGGCAAGAGCAGTGTGACAAGCCTGGGATTGCCATAGTGATCATGCTGGTAGGAGTGAGATGTTATTATTTGGAAACACTGTTGCACTCCTTAAGGATATGCAGTGATAAGGTGACTGAGAAAAGTGAAAGGGCTTAACTAGTGTCCTACAGCCAGTAAACAACGGGGCAGAGACTCACACCTGGGTTTGCAGATGCGAAGTCCTTCACCCCTGTGTCTCTACAGCACTGACATCTCTCCAGCCTCTAAGGCTCCCCCGTAGGACTGTTGCCTGGTTAGGTAAAGAGGAAGCTCTTGGTGTTCATCTCAACAAATTTTTACTGAGCACTTACAATGTGCCATGCGCCATATTAAATGCTGGAGGGTAAAGTGATGACTAAGACAACCTCAACTTTCAAGGCATTCTATAATGTGCTGCAAAGGAAAGGGAGTTACTTTAGGAAAGGGAGAAAGAGTGTGAAGCAACGTGCTGGTAATTATCAGTGAGAAGGGTAATCTTGGACTAGCAGGGGGAGAGCCCTGCTGTGGCACTGATTCGCTTGCTGCGCATCTAGGCAAGGTACTTCTGAGCCTCTGTTTTCTCACCTGTGAGATGTGGTTAATAGAGTGACCTAACAAGCTTGTTTGATATGACTGTAAGAAATACTTTGAGAACAAATGCATTAATAAAAGCCCTCACCAGTGCCTGGCATGTGGTTGGCATTCAGGAATGGTGTTGTCTGTCCTGGGAGTGGTGGTTGTGGTGGCTGTTTTAGGATCTGACTCTTCTTACAGGAGAAGGAAACAGTTCCACTTCCTTCTAGGTAAGCTGTTTTTATCATTCCCCTCCTGGTCCTTGGGAAGTCTTCTGGCATTTGACTTTGGCAGAATTAGGACCTGAGTATGCCAAATGAAGCCTCTCTGGTGCCCATACCACTAGCCTGATTCCTGCAGATAAGCTGCAATCTGCAACAGCTTCAGGCACCGGTACAGAATGCAGTTCTGGTTGTTGTCTGAGAGCAAGTGGTGAGATCCTCTGCACTGCCAAGGCATGGGCTCTGTTCCCCACTCCTCCTTTCCAGACCCAAGGTGCAGGTTATTGGAATTCAGCTGGCTTTAGGAAAACAGGACTGTTTGTAGTCTAAGACAGAGCTGAGTCTCTATTAAGCAAACAGCCCTTTGACTAATGGACTTGGCTTTGGAACAAGAGCAAGCTGCTTACATTCCCAGGTTGCCACAGTTCTGGGCTACAGTTCGTATCTGGAGCAGATGTGCCAGGGATCATGTGGCTTTGCATTTGGGTACCCTGCTGATGGCATCAGACACATGAGACACACACAAAACTGCTGGTGAAAAAAAGGAGTTGCTATGTACCATAATTCAAATGATTGACCCTGCTAATCCTGGACTGGGTGCTACCTACAAGGGCCAAAACTGAGAAGCTTTGTTTGAGAAAGGGAGAGACTAACAGAAGCATAATGAGAAAATCTGGGAGTTGGGGACTAGGAGTTAAGGAATATTTAGGTTCTACTGAGGATGGGGAACTTAAAGGAGATACGAAATTTTTTAATTTATCTTTTTGTTTATTTATTTATTTATTTGAGACGGAGTCTTGCTGTGTCACCCAGGCTGAAATGCAGTTGCGTGATCTCGGTTCACTGCAACCTCCGCCTCCCGGGTTCAAGCTATTCTCCTGCCTCAGCCTCCTAAGGAGCTCAGATTACAGTCATGTGCCACCATGCCCGGCTAATTTTTTGTATTTTTAATAGAGGTGATTTTCACCGTGTTAGCTAGGATGGTCTTGATCTCCTGACCTCGTGATCGCCCCACCTCAGCCTCCCAAAGTGCCGGGATTACAGGCATGAACCATCACACTCAGCCATGAATTTTAAAAGAACAAGAATTTTAAAGAGAGCTGAAAGAATGTTGAAGGAGCACAGGAATTTCCAATGAGAATTTTAATTCTTACTAAAATTACTATTTAGTGTGCAAAATAAACCCCGTTTCACCTCCCTCGTGAATCCTTAAGTAAAATTCATCTTGTTTCATCTATATTATGTGTTCTGTTGACTTGGGAGAGTACCCAACAGTGTTCTGAGCCTTGATTTAAGGCTGGGAGGTTCTCAAAATATGGTCCCTATAGCAACAACATGAATACCACCCAGGAGCTTGTTGGAATTGTAGTCTCAGGTCCTACCCCAGACCTGAAACAGAAACTCTGGGGATGAGGCCCAGCCCTCTGGGTGATTCTAATGCAGTTGACATTTGAGAACCATTGGGGCAGGATGACATCCTAGAAGCAGTACCTAGGGACAGTCAACATCTGAGATTTGCTAGTCACTCACAAGCAAGCTGGGACACTTGTGCTCAATCCTGGCTGACATTAGAATCACAGGGGAGCTTTTAAGAGTCCAGATGCCCCAGCCCAGATGAATTAAATGGAATCTTTGTGGGTGGGACCAGGCAGCTCTACTGGTGATCTCATGTGTAACCCAAAGTGGGGGACTGTAAGTCCGTATGGGAGCTTGGGTCTTTACCTGGTATCAGGAAAAACAGAGGCTCCAGATAAGGTCAGAAATTGCAACACTGAATTCAGGGGATGGGTCTCCAGGAGGCTTTAAATGATTATTGGTGAACTGTGGAGCCAGTCTGCCAGCAACATTTATGTAGAAACAATGTCAAAAAAAAAAGCGTTCTTTCTACCTGGAGAAATCTCAAATTTGTATTAAAAATAATAATTTTGTGTTTTGAATTATGAAAGCCTATTTCCATTCCTTAAAAAGTATAAACTACATTAAAGAGAAAAAAATCAAACATTATTCAAACGCACCTCTCATTATCACTTGGCTGTGTTTCCTTCTACTTTGTTTGCATATGCTAATATAGCTGAAATAATATATATCTTGTTTTTTTCATTGAGTTTTGTTGGGGGATTAAGCTACAGTCCATATAACCATCATTATAAGGACTGCTGGATTTTGGTTTATGTTTTCTTAGTATCAGAATGTTTTGGAAGCCAGCTTCTTTCATAGTGTGGAAAAGGGCCTCTTGACGGAGATGGGGAGGATCGACCCAGTTATCAGGAGTGGTCTTGGGTCCCACTAGGGGACAACCCACCTGAGAAAACACTTCTGCATTAAGTCATGCTGTAGCTTTCAGCACCTGAGCTAATTCAGTTCTGCAATTCCAAACATGCAAATGACTTCAGTGTAAGTTCTGTCCTTCCATGCCCAAGGCCCAAAGCCAGGTAGAAAGGAAACTTTAAAATTCTTACTTATAGAAAACGTGGCCATGCGCAGTGGCTCACTCACGCCTGTAATCCCAGCACTTTGGAAAGCCAATGTGTGTGGATCACCTGAGGTCAGGAGTTCAAGACCAACCTGGTCAACATGGCTTGACCCTGTCTCTACTGAAAATACAAAAATTAGCCAGCTGTGTTTGTCCTGTGCCTGTAATTTCAGCTACTCAGGAGACTGAGGCAAGAAAATTGCTTGAACCTGGGAGGTGGAGGCTACAGTGAGCCAAGATTACACCACTGCACTCCAGCCTGGGCAACAGAGCAAGACTGTCTCAAAAAAAAAGAAGAAGAAAAAGAAAGAAGCCATGATGAGCAGTGAAACTGGCAATGAGTTTGACTGCAAAAAAATCATGAAAGATAAAAATGAGGTGGAACTATAGTACTGGATTATAATACATAGATACAAGTGGGGATTTCATTTTTTTTTCCTAACCACTAGACCACCAGGGAATAAGTGGGGATTTCAAAGGGAAGTTAGATATTCTTATTGGAGAGAAATCAAGAGACGATGATTTACTTTAGACTTTTAAGAAAACTATAAGGCTATATTTGCATGCTAAAATTTTAAAGATAACTGCTTGCTAAATATACTGTTGACCCTTGAACGATGCAGAGTTAGGGTAACAGTCAAAATTTGCATATAACTTTTGACTCTTTACAACTTAACTACTAATAGCCTACTGTTGACTAGAAGCCTTACTGATAACATAAATAATCAATTAACACATATTTTGTATGTTGTATGTATGATATACTGTATTCTTACCATAAAGTAAGCTAGAGAAACGAAAAAGTTATTAAGAAAACCATAAGGAAGAGAAAATACGTTTACTATTCAGGAAGTGGAAGTAGATCATCATAAAGATCTTCATTCTTGTCATCTTCATGTTGAGTAGGCTGAGGAAGAGGAGGAGGGGTTGGTCTATCTCAAGGGTAGCAGAAATGAAATTTACATATAAGTGGACCCTCAGAGTTCAAACCCATGTTGTTCAAGGGCCAACTGTGTGCATGTGAAATGTGCAGAGGAAATCAATCTATCAGAGTGTGGGACAAGAGAAACAAAAGAGGCAAACACAAAGCATGAGATGTAGATGACACAGAATTACACAGTGGAAATCAATCCAAACGCACCAATAATTACAATAACTGGCAACATACAAGCAGATTATATTTGTCTAGTAGACACAGAGACCAAAATTAGATCTTAAAATTTCAGTTATGTACTATTATAAAATTCAGTTATGTGTTCTCTCCTCTATACACCCTGAGTAAAATGCTTGGATTTTGTATAAGATATTGTCAGTGGGGAGTTCCTCAGGGCTGGCAATCTCTGTTTGCAAAAGAGAATGAATTTCAACTGCAGAAGGAAATGACCAAGAAGCACCCCTGTCTGGACCAGGTGCCTGCTCAAGCTGTGGTTCCCCCACCTGGCTTCACAGTGGGAAATGGCAATCTCCCTTTAGGCCAGGCAGTCTCCTACCAGCAAGTCTATGACCCAGTGCGCACATGGCGGATGGGGGCTGTGATCCCTACCAGAATCTCTTCCATGATCCCCTGGTCCAAGGAGACTGTTCACAAATCAGAGTTTTGGAGGATCTTTCTCTCTCCAACTTTAATATTTTTCAGAAACATAAGCCATTACTTCTGCTTCTATCAGTATTATAGTAGAGTTGATATCCTGAGAAACCTACCAACTGTAAAAGATATTGGATAATATTTTTTAAACCTTTTAAATAAAGAAGCCAAAAATAAATAAATAAAACAAAAACTATGCAAATAAATAAATAAGCCAAAACTGCCACAGAAGCAAGGATCCTAGAGCAAGAGGTGAGCCCTCGACCCAGCATTAGCACTGGGGACATGTGCCCACCCTGGTGACCCTGAGCCTCCATCCTGACAGCCCTGTGGGGTTCAGGGCAAGGAGACCCAGCAGGAGGTCTTCATGGCCAGGAAGGACTTCAACGGGTCACAATTGCCAGATCATAAAGGAGAAGAAGATTGAGTGATTCACCTGCATTAAAGTCAAGAATACCTATTCATAAAAAGGTGCCATAAATTGGAAGGAAATATTAGCAATACAAGGATTACTATCCAAACATCATTCACCACACGCTTTCGGAGACTAACCCTTCAGGTGTGCACAAGGAACCTTCCACCTGGTGTCTATTCAAGGACCTCACGCCAGCAGTTGTTCCCACCTTCTCCTGATCATGCTCATCCGCTCATTATAATATGATAGCTCTAAGAATTTAAAAAGTACACCTGGCCAGGTACCACCTTCTTTATCTCTCTGAATCCAGCAAAACTCACCAGAAGAGTAGTCTGACTCTGTCTCCCTTTCTCCCTTAAATTCACACCACTACAGATGAGCTCTTATCAGAGTCACTTGTTGCCAAATCCAGTGGCCATTTCTCAGTTGTCATCTTACTTTTAATTTTTTTTTATTTTTTCATCTTGTTGACCGAGAGTCTTGCTCTGTTACCCATGCTGGAGCGGTGTGGCACGATTGTAGCTCACTGCAGCCTCAAACTCGGGGGCTCAAGTGATCCTCTGACATCAGCTTCCTGAGTAGCAAAGACAGCAGGTACACACCATCATGCCCACTAATTTCTAAATTTTTTGTAGAGATGGGTCTTGCTGTGTTGCACAGGTTGGCTTCAATCTCCTGGGCTCAAGCGATCCTCCCACCTCAGCCTCCTGAGTAGCCAGGACTACAGACATGCTCCACCACAGCCAGCCCATATACCTTTTACTTAACCTAATACTTGATCCCTCCTTCCTTTCAGGAACACATTCTTTACCTGGGACACTGGATTTTCTGTGTCATCTCCCTTCCTCTCTGGCTATTCCTTCTCAGGTTGCTTTACGGGTTCCTCCGGCCTCCCTGACCTCTGAACAGTCCAGGACCCCGCGATCAGTCCCTGGTCCTCTCCTCTGCAGTGTCTACACTTCCTTGCTAGGTGAGCCCCTCCTGCCTCATGTCTCCCTGATGACGACCCCTAAATGCATGGCCTCAGCCTGCACCTCTTTCGTGAATTCCAAGACCTATAACCAACAGCCTGTTCAACACCTGCCCTCAAATAGCAAATAGACATCTCAAATATAACATGTGAAAAATCAAACCCCTTATGTTCTGTTCCTCTCACAGTCCTCCCCACCTCAAAATACGACAGCTCTGTCCTTGCAGCTGCACAGGTCAAAAATCTCAGTATTATTTTTTCTTTTTTTCTTTCTTTTTTTTTTTTTAATAGAGATGGGGTCTTGCTATGTTACATAGGCTGGCCTCAACTAAACTCAAACAGTCCTCCCGCCTCAGCCTTTCTGAGTACTAGGATTATAGGCATGAGCCACTGCACCACCCTCAGCATTATTTCCGATGCCCATCTTTCCCTCTTGCCCCCGCCAATCCAGCAGGCACTCCTGTTGACTGTAATTCCAGAACACATGTAGAAACTGACCACTTCACACCAGTCCCACCACGTCCACCCCAGACTAAGACATTGTTCTCTCTCCTTTGTATCACATGATTAGCCTCCCAAGCGTTCTCCATTCTTCTTTCCTGACCTCCCTGCAGTCTGTTCTCAACACAGAAGAGTCCTTGAGACAGAAGCCTCCTCTCATTCCCCTGCCCAAACCCCTGTGGTGCCCCACCACGTCACTCAAAATGAAAGCCAGAGTCTAATACCCTGCGTGATGGAGGCCCTGATCCTTCTCCTCCCTTCTCTGCTGGGTCTCTCTCCCAGGCTCTACCCACACTCCAGCCTTTCCTTAGGTCCCCTGCCCTTCGTGTTCACTCTTCTTGATGGCTCTTGTATATGAGCCTCACCCTCTTACTCTGTTCAGGTCTTTGCTCAAATATCACCCCTTCAGGCTTTTCCTGACCCTACAGCTCCCTCTCCTTCACTCCCGCCCAGCTCTATTTTTCTCTACAATGCATAGGAGCATTGACACACTCTGTATTTATTCTCTATGTGTTTATTTGCTCTCTGTACTGGGATACATGAGGAGAGGGACTTTGTTTTGTTTGCTGCCATATCCCAGAACCTAGAGTAGTGCCTGGTGTAGAATAAACACTCCGTTTCTCAAACAACTTATATAAATATTTAAAGAAGTTCTGCGTATCATCAAAAACGACAGTAGAAAATGGGCAAAAGACTTCAACCTGCATGCAGAAGAGACACAGATGGCCAACAAACATGAACAGTGCTCCACTTATTTGGTAATCTTGGAACTCCAAACTAAAACCAACGGTTTATGCCTTTTGTGCCCACCAGAATGGCAATTAACAAATCAGGTGAGACGAGGAGGTGCAACATCTGAATCTATATTCACTGTCAGTAGAAGGATAAATATTTACTGTTCCTTTTAAAAACCTTTCTACATCCTATACGTATCATCTTCCATCATGTAACGTTGGAGATACTTTCTGAGAAATGTATCCTCAGGGTTTCGTTGTTCTGTGAACATCATATAGCAAACTTCAGCCTAGATGGTACAGCCTACTGCATGGCTAGTTTATAACGGGATAGCTTATTGTTCGTAGGCTACAAACCTGTGCAGCATGTGACTGTACTGAATACTGTAGGCAACTGTAACACAATGGTAAGCATTTGTGTGTTTAGACATATCTAAACTTAGAAAGGGAATAGTAAAATATGGTATTATCGTCTTATGAAACCACCCGTGTATACGCAATCCGTCATTGACCAAAATGTCCATATGCAGCACATGACTGTATACTTATGACCTAGCAGTTCCATCCTAGGCCTTTACAGATTGGAATCCAAAGAAAGGGTACAAAAAAGAATCATAGTAGCAGCAATGTTTGTGATAACAAAACACCCAAACGCAACCCAAATGTTTCAACAGAGGAATGGAAGTAATTTCACCACGTCCTACCACCTCTACCATGTCCACCCCAGACTGAGACATCAACATTGGGATCTCATGTTGAAACTTGATCCCCATTGTTCCATATGCCACACGATGGAATATCATATGGCAGTGGAAATCACTGGGCGTCGGCAGTAGAATTCTCATGGAGGACTCTCTGGAGCACAGTGTTAGGCAAGAAAACTAAAGCAAATCACAGAGAATACAGTGTGATTCCACTGGTGTGATGTTTAAGGCCTGCAGACCTAAACTATATGTTGATTATACACACACATACATATAGCACACACCTATAATGCATATTATAAAAAACATAAAGGGATGATAAGCCCACATGGATAGTAGTCTATTGAGAGAAAGGAAGGAGTCATGGGGTCTTCAAAGTTACTGGAAATGTTCTAGTTTTAAGCTTATTGGTGAGCATACTGTTATTTCACCTTGCATGTAGTGTAAATATTTTTACACATTCAATATTTGATTTACTATTTTAAAGAATATTTAATTTAACATTTTAAATTTTGAAGAATCCCACTATAAACATTTGGATAGAGCTGTTTAACAGGAGGAGGACTATTTCCTGGTATTGAACTGTTCACAGGAGCAAAAAAGGGCTCTCACCCTTCCCACAGTTGGTGAGATTCTCAAACCGTGATTACTGAGAGATGGTGTCTAAAGGGCCTCCTATACAAGCAAGGTAGGAAGGAATCAGAACAGAAGAGAATAGATCAACCAGGTGGTACATTTTCCAGTGATGCCCAAGGGCTACCTTGTGCTAAGTTGACAAAAGTACCTTTTCTCGTCACTGTCCTTCCTTCCTCCAGCCCAGTGTGTCCCAACCCCCACCCACCCACTGAGGCCTGCACGCTGCTCTCTCTCTTTACATTCCAAAAGCTGGCACCCCTTGGTGAGTTGCAGAGCTTGCTATATTTCTATCTGCCATAGTTTGCATATTTGTCCCCTCTAAATCTCATGTTGAAATTTCATCCTCATTATTTGATGTGGGGCTTAATGGGAGGTGTTAGGGTCATGGGGGCATGAATAGACTGTGAGGTGTATGAGTTGTCACCCTATTAGTTCCCATTAATAGAACCCCTGGATTTGAAATGTGTGCGTTCTGACGCTATTCTCATAAGAGCTGGTTGTTGAAAAAAAGGCTGGCCCCTCACTATTCTCTCTTGCTTCCTATCTCACCATATGATCTCAGCACACACTGGCTCCCCTTCCCCTTCTGCCATAAGTGGAAGCTCCCTGAGGCCTCGCAAGAAGCAGGTGCTGGTGCCATGCTTCTTGTATAGCCTATGAACCATGAGCTAAATAAACCTTTTTTCCTTATAAATTCCCCAGCCTCAGGTATTCCTTTAGAGCAACACTAAATGGACCAAAACACTAACCTTCACGTCTTCATCAAAGCCCACAAACCCATGCCATTGTTCACTTGCTCTCCTAGGACAAACATAGTTACAAGGATTAAAAATTCTCACTATTGTATGAAGACTAATACTTCCTGATTAATACTTTCATTCTTACATGTGGATTTTGTTTTCATTCATTTTGGCCGTGCAAAATTTTTGGCAGACCCCCCACCACCACCACTTCAATTCCTCCCACACCAAGAAACCATCTCAGAGTCTTCTGCCAGTGAGTCATAAAATCATCTTGGCTTCAGAAAGGGAAGCCACCAGCCGGAGAGGGTCTGCCCTACCAACTTTATAAAGCAATTCTCGGATTATTTTATCTTCTCAGAAATAAAACAAATAAATAAATCTATTGCTGTTTACATATTGAGGGATATGTGGTTGAGGCATGGCCAGTGACACAAAAAAATAATTTTAAACTAAATTAAGCATTTCATTATGTTGATCTATGACAGAATGCAGCTTTTAGACCACAGTGCTACCGTTCTGATGACATTCACTTCACCCTCATCCTACAGAGTCCTTGGAGAAACTGGTAATTGCCCACAAAGCTCATTGCACATTCTGGAGGTCTGTGCTGGTCCAGCCCTTCTAATCGTGATGAATGGACATTCTAAGCTGAGATGAGAGTACAGCCTTTTTGCGAGACAAAAAGGCGACTGATTGTTTCAGGTGTCACTCTTGAAGGATGTTCTGTGTAACAACTTGCAAGGCCAAATTAGGATGATGCCTGCCTGATGCAGGACTTGTCAAGATGGGAGGCAGGTGTTGCAGTGGCCCAGGAGAGGCAGGCTGGATGATACTGCTCAAAAGTTGTCCTCATGATGCTTATAGGAGGTTCAGTGTTGACCAGTGCCACTTCCTTGCCTGTTGTGATATGGGAAAGCATGGTCTCCTCTGGGAAGAAGGGATTGTCTTCTCTCCAGCAGCACAACTCCAGCAGCAGAATAACTGATTGTAGGCAATAGCCTAAGTGTGCACTTCTTGGGTTCTAAAGAACCCATTTCCTGTGGAATTTTATTGCAGAGTTAAAAATTGGATGAAGTTCAAATCATAGGCTTTCTAAAATAGTAAGAGGCTAGCTGTAAATTTAAAGCTGTGTGGGAAATATGAGTCAGTTGAGTCCATTGGGTGGCCCCAATGGTAACTACTGAGATAGACTTTCTATGTAGGTTTATTCCTACTGTTGTCATGAAGGTCTGGGAAGGCACAAGAACTGAGCAAAAGGAAACTTATTTTAAAGCATATACAGGGCACCTCCAGTATGATGAGTCAGTCTTCATTATTTTCAGATAGTTAAAAAGAAAAGTCCTTGAAATCTTATTGCTGAACTCTTGTGGAGACTAGTAATACAGACACTGAAAACAGAATTATCAGTAAATGTCTCACCTTCTCTGGTTCAGAGTTTCTTCCTTTTGCAAAAGAGAAATAATGCTCCTTCTTTTATCTTTGACTGAAAAGGTGTTTGTGAGGTCCCTTCAGACCCATAAGGGAAAATGTAAAAAGTGCTATAAAATGTAAAATGTTATTTATTATACACTAGTGTTATTTAATAATAATACTTACCTAAAGCAAAAACTTTATTAATCAGAGATTTGTGTCTCAGATTTTATCATATCATGAATAGAATTTGCACATAAAGAAAAACTAAAATATTACTAGTAAATCAATCTGATACCATGATCCCAATGAATAATGATAATTCCTTGACCTTCAATTAATGAGTGCAGGGATTGAGCTCCATTTAAGAAACGTGTGAAGAAACAAAGCCAGGTGCAGTGACTCACGCCTATAATCCCAGCACTTTGGGAGGCGAGGGTGGGCAGATTGCTTGAGTCTAGGAGTTTGAGACCAGCCTGAGCAACATAGCAAAACCCCATCTCTACAAAAAAATACAAAAATTAGCATGGTAGAGCATGCCTGTAGTCCCAGCTCCTTGAAAGGCTGAGGCAGGAGGATCGTTTGAGCCCAGGATATGGAGGCTGCAGTGAGCCAAGATTATGCCATTGCACTCCAGCCTGGGCAACAGAGCAAGACCCTATCGAAAGAAAGAAAGAAAGAGAAAGAAATGCGTGAACACAAGAGGCAGAGAGTGATAAAATCCATTCATATTTAAGAATCCAGCCAGGCACGGTGGCTCACACCTGTAATCCCAGCACTTTGGGAGGCCGAGGTGGGTGGATCACGAGGTCAGGAGTTCTAGACCAGACTGATCAACACGGTGAAACCTGTCTCTACTAAAAATACAAAAATTAACCAGGTATGGTGATATGCACCTGTGATCCCAGCTACTCAGGAGGCTGAGGCAGGGGAATCGCTTGAACCGGGAGGCAGAGGTTGCCGTGATCTTAGATTACACCACTGCACTCCAGCCTGGGCAACAGAGCGAGACTCCGTCTCAAAAAAAAAAAAAACACAAAAAACCAAAAAATGAATCCTTAGCTGGCTGTCTTAATGGAATATTCTAGAACTATATATACTGTCCAGGGTATGGAAAGTAAGAGTAATAGGAGGGCAGGGGCTATTAATGAAACTTTTCAAAGATGACAGGAAACAAGATCTAAAGCATTCCAGAAGTGGAGAAACTCACTTCAACCACAGACTGTAAAATCAGAGTCGTTAAGAAGTAGCACTTCCAGAACGTCCTTGCGTGTATACTGTTGGAGTAACGTCTTCATCTGTGATCTTCCCCTGTATTTGAAATTGTTCTGAGATAGGATGGATTGGGATTGTGAGGTGAGGGTAGGGTATAGACATAGACAATCCAGCCACCTTCAGATGAGTCATGAAGGAAGTCGAGAGATGGGTGAGGACTTGGCCTCGGTGCTCTTCAAGATCCCTTCCACCCTGGAGAGTCTGTGTCCTGTAACTTCCTCAAAGAAGCTTTATTGCTCTTTCTGACGATGCTTCTAGAACAGCATTGGGTCTCTCTTAAATCTCACAACTTTCCACTTTTTTTTTTCCTATCCATGATAGTGACCATTCCCATATAGACTTGCTTTCCAAATGGCATGCTGCCTGGTTCCACATGCCCTCTTAGTGGGTGGCTGCCTGCCCCTGTTTTTTGTTCTCTTGCCTAATTGCTGCTTCTCCCAGCCAGCATGGACAGCAGGCTCACTGCCCGTGACGTGCCATGGGGTCAGCACCGCATCAGAACTCTTGAGTAGACTTGGAAGCCCTTGTAGGACAGTCACGGTCCTTGGGCTTTACTAATGAGGCTGCATGAAGTGCCTCTCTGGTCAGCTCTCCTCGGGTGCCTCTCTTGCTTTTCTCTCACCTTTTCCTTGTATTCCCTAATCCATTATTAAATCATGTGCATTATGTCATCATCTGACACCTGCTGCATTCAGGGAATTGCCAGCATGGGTTCACTGCAGCTGCTTCTGCCTGATTCTCTGGAGTTGGTCTGCCTACCTTCAATGCATTGATTTGAATCATTATTTCCAAACCCAGATGTCTGACTGCCAGCTGTGTCTACTTATTTATACTATCCCCTGTGCAGGCTGTTGCCTATAAGTCTTCAGAACCTTGGTGATGGCTTTCTTTGACTTTCTTTATTGATGACTGCCTAGAAGGCTCACACCAGTGTGAGCGGTGCAGGGGGTGTAGGGGACGCAGGCCCAGACAACACCCCTCCCATGGGCCACCCTGCAATTCCAGCTGTCCATCTTGCCCCACCGTCTGGAGTAGCCAAAAACCTAGGTTTGTGCTTAGCATTTTTCAAGAGGCAGCAGGAAGGCCAGAAACACATCCTGCTGTCATGAAATAATACTCCATCTTTCAGGGTTGTGAAAATTTGAGTTGTAAATTTTGTGATACAGATTCTAAGTGATACAAGTCTTCATAAGAGGTCATGCGAGGGCTAGATACCTAGGAGGCCTTCAGAAGGATTGTGACAATTCATCATACACAAGGTGTTGAAGGTCTGGAACCAGGAAGGAATTGAGGGGGGAAGCATCTGAACAGGGAAATGGGGACTTGATGGAGGATTCATGAAATGATTCCTAGGACACTTGAAGGCTTTGGAGGAATACACACAGTCTGGGAAGCCCCCTTGTAGGAGGTGCCACAGCCCAGCTCCTGGAGGCATCCAGATGAAGCAAAAGGTAAAACTGAACAGCAAGAGTGACTATGGACTCATCACATGCTGCACATGGCAGCATTTATGTACAAAATAGGCCACTTGCTAGGAGAGAGTGTTTTCATTAAAAAACCATTCACATACATTGAACTCTACTTTCAAAAGGAAAAACAGATACAGAATAGGTTATCCATGGTCTCCATAGCTTGATTCTTAAACATTTGTGGGTGGTGAGGTGTTGATAGTTCTCAGGGAGAAATGTGAACATTAGTCCTAATTAAAAGTGTCCTATTGGAATTTCTGGGAAGCTGGAGAACAAACACAAAAGTCTTAATTAAAACACCATTTTGTGAGGTATTCAACTCCTCCATTTCACCAACGCACTGCACAGTCTATGTATTCAGCGTCACAAAACAGATTTTTAACTCATCGACCTGGTTTTTATGGATTGTTCATCATCTTCTCAGTGCTGTGACACATAGAGACACTGGTATAGTCATTAGGAAGGATGGGAGAAGATACCAAATGGTCTAACACATGGTCTGGAATTTCCAGGGAAAGGATCATCCATTTAGGAAAACAACTACATATAGACATGTAAAACATGACAAAGAAACTCATGAAATTTCACAGAAAACAGCACATAATCATCAAGTGGGATCCCTGGGTAGTAACTTCAGGCAGAGGAATATCTGTGATTGAACACACCACAGCCAGGGCACGAGGCACCAGGGTTCCCTGCTGACAGTAAGATAAGGCACTTCTCTGCTCATCTCCTAACCAAACTTGGAAAAGCCATCCAAGCCAAGGCAAGTTTAATGGTGCAGATTCCAACTGCTGAGGAAGAAACCCTAGCTGATGACTTTGCCCCTAGTCCCTGTCTATCTAGTCCTCACAAACATTAATCTTCAATGTTGCATACAAAAGCAGACAGAATTCTGCATTTCAAGGACTCTATTTCTGTCTTATAAATGGCTTGCAGCCCTGGAGCATGTCAAAGAACAAAAAATGTCATGCAGAATACTAGAAAGGGATTTTATTTGCATTAAATGAAAAAGAATCAGTTCTCCATCAATGCCCTACTTCTTTCTTCAAATGCCCCAACCCCACCCACTCCTATTCTATTCCAGCCCCTCACCACCTTGTATTGCAGCAAGCCTTCTGAAAGCCTCCCTTATCCAAAAATCCAAAATCAGAAATGCTTCAAATCTGAAGGTTTTTGAGCACTGACAAGACTCAAGTAGAAAATTTCACACCTGACCTTGTTTGATGGGTCACATACAAAATGTAGTCAAAACTTTGTTACATGTACGAAACTATTTTAAGTATTGTAGAAACTTACCCTCTGGCTATGTGTACAAGGTGTATCTGAAACATGAATGGTTTTCTTGTTTAGACTTGGGTTCCATCTCCTTAGATAATATCATTGTTTATATGCAAACATTCCAAAATCCAAAAAAAAAAAAAAAAATAGAAATTCAAAACACTTCTGGTCCGAAGCATTTTGGATAAGGGATACTCAACCTCTATCTCACTCATTAAGTAGGATTGCTTTAGATACCAATTTCATTCCCCTAAATTCCCTATTGTGTGTCACCCCTAGTTAAGAGAACACAGATTCTTTTCTCAGTATTGCAGAGACAGAGGGATGCTCAGAACTCCTACATCAGCTGAGTTAGATAGGTGTGTAGGCTTATAGGTAGGTAGGTAGATAGATAATAGACACACACACACACACACACACACACACACGTCACTCAGGTCCTGACTTCAGATAGCCAGTTTGGCTACAGTATGTTCTCCAACCAGGTCAACTATATAAATGAGACATCATTGGTAAGTATTGAAAAAATACACATATATATAGCACAGAAGATGCTGCTGCTCCTACTAGCTAAGATTTATTTAGTTTTTATATGTGCCAGGTACTATTCTAAGTACTATGCACATATTAAATAATGTAAACCTAATAAGAACTCAGTGCAGTAGGTACGTTTATTTTCCTCATTCCCATGTAAGACTGAGGCACCAGCAGCCTTCATCCTTTGCCTAACACAACACAGCTATGAAATGAAAGAGTCAGAAGACGAGCCCAGGTGGTCCAAGCCCAGAGCCCGAACTCTTACTCATACCTGAGGCAATGCTGAGGGAGGGTGGGTCGTTGCTATGAGACCTAGTAATGGTCATCAACTCAGCATTTCATCACCCCTGTTTTACAGTTAATTAAGTAGGCTATTTTAATGTAACAGAAATTAGGACAGATCCTCATTCTAGCCAGTCTATAAAGGGAGAAATTCTAAATTAAGCCTCTTCAATTTCAGAAATGCTGAAATATAGGATATTTCAGATCATCCAGCATGATGTGGCTGTGGACCTGAGACAAGCTCTGAATCCCTGTCTTTTCTCATCCACAGTGAGACTTACTCACCAGAATCTGTGAGTGTTCAGAACAGACTTAGGAGCTGGAGGAGGTCACAGAAGGTGGTACAGCAGAGGCAGTGCTGGGCAGCTCAGTGTGGGAGGCGCTCCCAATATCCCTTCACTGTGCATAAGGCACAGTACACATTCTACCTAACATTACAGCTTATTGTGCATGGATTCTAACTAACTCAGTAGAAAGCTTCATGAAAACAGGAGCTGTATCCTGTTAGTCTGTATCTATCACCAGGACCTGGTCCAGGTGATAGAAGAGATTGCTGGAAATTAACAAGGAGGATTATGCACAGAACAAACAGAACACACCTCTCTATTGTGACAGCTCTCATTCAAGCAGACTTCTTCTCCAGGCAAGTCACTTTCTATGCCTGTATTTCTGCTTTATAAATGGCCAAAGAAGAAAAAGGTGTCATGCAAAAAAAATAGGCAGGGATTTTATTTGCATTAAATGAAAAATGAGAAAGACTCTTATTTGGATGTTAATGGAATCCAGCTAGGGCCTTGTTATAAATAACATTTGGTGCCCAGCATCTGGCCTCTTGCCACTGGCATCAATAGTGAAGGCAGGTGGAGAGCAAGAGGGGCTGACGTGGGCCTGCCAGGGGGAGTTCGGGGGTGTTCCTCTTCCCCCTGATGCTGGGCTCTCTCCAAACACTCATAACTTAAAATAGCCATTTCTCAATTGCTTAAGAGGAAAGGGGAAAGACCAGAGCCATTCTCACAGGGATTATGGCACCTTCTCTAGTACCATTCCAGCCCTCAGCTCTTCACAAAACCATCATCCACAGTCCAATGAGAGAAACTAAATCCAGCTACCAGGGTTCTGTGTGGCTGGTGGCAGGCCAGGGAGGAGAGAGATGTGTCCTCCTTGTCCCTGTGGATGAAGGTCATGGGGAGAGACCAGTAGGCAGTGACATTGGCGAGGTTTGGAAGCAGACAGGATGGTGTGGTTTCGAAGCTGCTGGACTGCACTTGTTGGATGTGGTTGTTTTCTGGTTAGGAAGCTTTGGGAAAGAGGCAGCTCACCAAACAGCCATGTGCTGTAACCAGAATCTCCAGCTCGAAGGGGAGTCCCTTTACCCAGACACACTGGCCATCTCAGCATGACTTGAAACCATCTTTACATCAGTCCTGCATAGATAGAAAAATGTTCCCTACATTTCTGGCCCTTTACTTTAGTACTCTTCTAAATTGTTGGCTTTGGAAGTGGGTTTGTGTTCTAGCCCAAAGTCTTATGAAATGCTAATTGAACTTTCCTAAAGAAAATATACCGTAAAAGGTGCCACTGTTTCCTCCCACCCTCTATCAACTTCAATACAGACTCCTATTGTTCTTTCATCATAACCAAGTAGAAATGGTATGCCTGCAAGGACGCAGCAATACACTGTGGCTAGAAATTAGGACAAACATGATTGATGGCTTGTAGTTGTTTTCTGGAAGGCAAACAACACTGCAAAATAAGAGAGGAAATGGCTGACAAAGAAGTTATTAACTCTGAAAGGAGGATGTGCTGCATCACTTCGGAAAGAGAAAGCCTAAAACGGCTGGGCGCGGTGGCTCACGCCTGTAATCCTCGTTGTTTGGAAAGCTGAGTAGGGAAGATGACTTAAGCCCAGGAGTTCACAACCAGCTTGGGTGATGTGGTGAAACCCCATCTCTACAAAAAATACAAAATTAGCCAGGCATAGTGTATCCACCTGTGGTCCCACCTACCCAGGAGGCTAAGGTGGGAGGATTGCCTGAGCCTGGGAGTTGGAGGCTGCAGCAAGCTGCGATCATGCCACTGCACTCCAGCCCGAGCAATAAAGCAAGACCCCATCTCAAAAAAAAAAAAAAAAAAAAGAAGAAGAAGAAAAGGACTATCTAGTCCTGAGTGTTTGTTCACCTAAGAGAGTTGAGTCTATGTTTAGTTTCAACTAGTTAGAAACACATTTCTTCTAGGAGCTGCGTTTGGATATTCCGCCCGCCTCGGCCTCCCAAAGTGCTGGGATTACAGGTGTGAGCCACCACACCTGGCCAACTGTGTTCTTAGGTGAGTGCTATGGGCTAAATTATGTCCCCCACATCCTCAAATTCATATGCTGAAGCCCTAACCCCCAGGACTTCAGAATGTAACTGCATTTGGAGATAGGTCTTTACAGAAGTAATTAGGTAATAGTGAGGTCCTAAGGGTGGGCTCTGATCCAGTCTCACAGGTGTCCCTATAATAAGAAGAGATGAAGACACAGAAGGGTGATCGTAGGAAGACACAGGGAGAAGATGGCCACCTACAAGCAAAGGAGAGAAGCCCCACAAGAAACAGCACTGCCAACACCTTGATCTCAGACTTCTAGCTTCCAAATTGTCGCGAAGAAGAATGTGGTAAGACCCCAGTCTGTGGTGCCTCCTTATGGCAGCCAGGGCAGACCAAGGCACACGAGTTAGCAGTCCTTGTTTCCTCTTTGTACCCATTTGACAGAAAGGAGAGTGGACCAAAGTCAGTCTACATCTACTATGAACGCGTTTTCATTAGAAACACGGACATGTAACAAGACGTTAAAACAGACTTTTCAGAACGTCTCAGAACAACAACAACAAAATAGCTGGTAGTTTAAAATAGAATCCTGAGACATTCATCATGGGATAAATCTGTGCAAAGTAGGCAGCTCAGTTTTGTTCTTGAACTGGAAAGGGGTCCATAAGAAGTGGTAACTAAGCCACACCTCCAAGGGACCTTCAAAGGGCTCCACCTTTCGCTTGGAAAGAGATGTCCTGTGCTGTCAGATCCTGTGAATCAACCACATGGAGCTTGTGTGAAGACTTCTGTGTACTTGGTCTCGGCAGTAGAGTGCACTGTGAAGGCCCAGCCAACCACACACTCATCTGCTCTTCATCACGTTGAATCACTGTCAGAGCCGCAGCCCTGGCCCCGGAGCAAGGAGCGCACCATGGCTGTGAGGTTGAGGCTCGGCTTAAGCTCTGTGGTTTTTTTTCCAAAGCACGCATTTCCCCTGGTAGGTCTTGTGGAGTGGGATCCTGTCTCCTGGACCTGTGGAGTGAGCTGACAGATGGAACAAAGGCCTCTCTCAACACCCTCCGGCATCACTGTGCCCAGATGCACACAGCACCTGTTAGTCACACTATGCAGGAGGAGACATAGTCATAATCCTTAACCAGATAGCTACTGCTGTGCTCAGTTTGGAGGAATACATAAGTGTGCAGCAGACCCACCGGGCTGATACTCAGTCTCTGTTGGCAGCCGGGACAAGAGTCTTCAGTGCTTATCTGGTCTACAAACCTGCTAAAGGGGTGTGTGAGCCTGTAGGCCCCTCCTGTGTCCTTAGTACATGATACAGATGGGGCTGGACCCTGAACCTGGCAGTCTTCTCCCACCCCTGCCCTTGACCTGGGTCTGACCTCAGAGAGGAGCCCCAATCACAGTCCAGAGCAGGGCCTTCCCCTGCTGTCTAACCAGGCTGCTTATCCTGGAACCCAGCTGAACTTTCACTTAGCCTTGCTGGGGAGGGCCTCACCCATGCGGGAGATCCTCCAGCACCGAGGTGTGTCTCCCTTGACTAGCTGGAGGCGAACGAGAGATGGCAGAGCACTGCCAAAAGAAAACTGGGTCCATGCAAGTGTGAACTGCTCTCATCCAGTTCCTTTGGATGTTCTTTTTGCACTCCCCATTCAAAAGCTTCCCTTGCTTCTCTGAGGACCCCCATTTAGCTCCCAACCCAAATCCGAGCTCCTGCTCTCTGGGCCTGGCATTGGCATGGGTTGTTCTTGTACACACATTGTGTTAAAGTTGCAGTGTGTGTCAGGCCCCCATCCTTTCTGATAGACTACTTTAGTGCATAAACCAAGAGTTGTGACAAGGATCCTTGGGGGATGGGTTATTAAAGGTGATTGTGAAGTCTCCCCTCCTGAAGTTCTATACAAATAAGACTAGAAAGAGAACCTGGAGAACTACATTACTTCTTGAGGATCACGCCAAACCATGAGGTGCTGTTGTTTCTTAAAATAAATAGAGAAAAATGCTTCATGCCACCCAGAAATAGCCATGGATGTTAGTCTTTGAGTGAGCATGTGGGTAGCATCAGGGCCATGGGATTGGTGAAAAGGTTCCACCTCCATCTCCATCCTGGGACAGTGAGGGAGTGCACCTCTTCATCCCATTCAGGGCCCTGAAGCACACTTCCTGAGATGACCGATACACCATGGCCAGCTCCCATCAGGCTGGGCCAAGCCAATGTGCACATGAGCACAAGCCAAATTTTGATTTTGTAGAAATGATTTTTTAACAAACTACCTTTCCTCCTTACGCTTTACCCAACAAGTTTTTTTTTTTTTTTTTTTTTTGAGATAGAGTCTCGCTCTGTCACCAGGCTGGAGTGCTGTGGCATGATCTTGGCTCACTGCAACCTCCACCTCCGGGTTCAAGCAATTCTCCTGTCTCAGCCTCCCGGGTAGCTGGGACTACAGGCACGTGCTACCATGCCCAGCTACTTTTTGTATTTTTTTTTTTTTAGTAGAGACAGGATTTCACCATGTTGGCCAGGATGGTCTCGATTTCTTGACCTCATGATGACTGCCTGCCTCGGCCTCCCAAAGTGCTGGGATTACAGGCATAAGCCACTGCGCCCAGCCAAGTATTCTTTAAACACCAAAGAGAGGTATTTTGTGATCATTACTGTCATTTTCTCCATCCACATGTAACTAAAAATAAACAATTGTACAACTCACTGCTAATTAGCAGCCCTGGGTCTAAGGCCATCTGATGCTTTGTTGAAGTTATTGCCGAATGCAAGATAGCACTGCAAACCAAAAGATACATGGATTGGTCCAGCTGTTCCTAAGGCAGGTGGATCCTCATAAGAGGGAGATTTAATGGAAAATAAGCCAACAGTGTTGGCTGCTACTGACAGATAGCTGAATTCTGGAATCCTTGAGAGGGAAGAAATCATTAAAAGAGGGAGAATCCAGCCTAACAGAGAATACAATTCTGAGTGATCAATCATCACAGCTCTTATCACCAGCAGACCACACACAGGCATTCTGCAGTGAAAATGTTGACTGGGAATAAAAATTGTGGTGCCCAGACATTACAGTGTGAGAATGATCACCCTCGGTACCTAGGAATTTTTAATGATCGTAGTAAAGAGCACTTGCAGTACCAGTACCACTTTTGGAGCTCTTATTACATGTCAGGAATCTTGAGACACAATGTCAAATTAAACATTTCTTTGAGGCAGGGTCTCACTCTGTCACCCAGGCTGGAATGCAGTGGTGCAGTCATAGCTCATTGCAGCCTCAAACTCCTGGGCTCAAGCGATCCTCCCACCTCAGCCCCAGGAGTAGCTGGGACTACAGGTGCACACTGCCACACCTGGCTAATTTTTAAATTTCTTGCAGAGATGGGGTCTCACTATGTTCTTGAACTCCTGGGTCTTGAACTCCTGGGCTCAAGAAATCCTCCCATCTCGACCTTCCAAATTGTTGGGATTATAGACGTGAGCTACTGTGCCTGGCCTGCTAATATCTTTTTAAGATACGTGTTATCTCCATTTTGCAGATGACAAAATTGAGGCTCAGAGAGGAAAATTAACTTTCCTGGTTCAATATTTTTATCAACGACTTTGGTAAAATCATAAATGTTACATTTGTAAAAGTTATGAATGACACAAAATTGGAGAGGCATAGTGATATCATATACGTTAAGATCAGGATTCCAAAAGGTCTGATAATAATGTTTTAAGATAGGTGTTATTATCTCCATTTTGTAGATGACAAAATTGAGGCTCAGAGGGGAAAATTAACTTTCCCAAGATCTCACAGCTAAGAGGTGAAAAGGGCTGAATTCAAGCCCAGATGTGTCTGACTTCTAAATCCATGCATAAGACAACTATTTGCTGCAACTGACTGGCTGGAAATAAGGGCCAAATAGAACAGAAAAGTTAGTAGGAATAAATGTAAGGTATCCACATGGATCTACAAGATACAGGAACAGGGGCTGGGGTTGGGGGGCGGGGCAGCCCAAATGCCACAGGTGGGAAAGGGATTTTGATGGATTGTAACTTTACTGTGAGTTGTGTGCATGATACAGCCACCCAAAAATCTAATGTAATCCAGTTATGGAATGAAGTCTAGTCATTTGAATTAAGGATGTGACAGCATTGTTCTCTTCTGCAATGACTGGATAATACTAGTAATATTATGTGGGGCCACATTTTAAGAGAGACACAGGTGAGAGGCCATGAGGGTGACGAGGGAGCACAACGTGAACTCCTGCAAGAAGCAACAAACATTTGATTGTCTGTCTCAACAGCAAAGGGTTTAAGAAGTAGAATTAGGACCAATATGTAGAAGTTATATGGAGCTAGATAATGAAGGAGGGTAAGAGAAACTTCTGTCACTACATGACAACAGTGGTGTAGATTTCCTCAAATGTAATGAGTTGTGCTCACTACATTTATTAGTACAAAAAAAAATAAAAGTAACTATGGCTGGGCACAGTTGTTAGTTGTTCGTGCCTGTAATACTAGCATTTTAGGAGCCCAAGGCAGGAGGATTGCTTCAGGCCGGGAATTTGAGACCAGCCTGGGCAATATAGCAGGCCCCATCTCTACAAAAAGTTAAAATTAAAAAATTAGCCAGGCATGGTGGTGTGCACCTTTAGCCCTAGATACTTGGGAGGCTGTGACAGGAGGATCACATGAATCTGGGAGTTCCAGGCTCCAGTGAGCTATGATCACTCCACTGCACTCCAGCCTGGGCAACAGAGTGAGACCCTAAAAAATAAAGAAAAATTTTAAAAGCAACTAATGTTAATTATACACCATCCAGACACTGCATTTTTGCCACATATACTTTCATTTTACCTTCACAATAATTCCATAAGATATGCTTTATATCCATTTGAACCATAAACATTCATACAGGTTAAATAATTTACACAAGTCACATAACAGATAAGTGAAAGAGTAAGGATTTGGTTCCACAACTGCCCAGCACCAAAATCTGTGACCTACTATGACAGATTGACTATTGAGCCTTCCTAAGGAGGGGTATATGTACTTCCAAAAAGATCACTAATAATAACAGTAGCTAACATTTGTTGAATACTTACTATATCCCAGGCACTAGCCTACACACCTAACACAAAGCAGTTCATTTCATTCACCCGACAATATGGAATAAATATTAGCATCCCCATATTATAGATGGTGCAGCTGAGACACAGAGAGGTTGAGGACGCTAACTCAAGTCAGTATCCTACCCAGGATTTAAACCCAGGCGGTCTGGCTCTAGGGCTCATCAATGAAGGGCCACTGCAGTGTAGTGAAAGCTTTTGCTTGACAATGTGAGACTTCAATATGTGGATAGAATCATTCACTTTGACTCTAAGCTTAATTTTCCAATTCCTTCATTTACATTTACTTTGGATTGAAAGACAATTGCCTTCAAGTTGGGGTTGGTGGGGAAATTTTTTTAGAGAGACAGAATCTTGCTCTGTCACCCAGGCTGGAGTGCAATAGCACAATCATAGCTCACTGTTACCTTGAACTCCTGAGCTCAAGCAGTCCTCCTGCCTCAGCCCCTCAAGTATCTAGGACTACAGATGTGTACCACCACACCTCACTAATTTAGTATTTTTTGTGGAGACTGGGGTCTCACTGTGTTGTCCGGGCTAGTCTTAAATTCCTGGCTTCAAGCAATCCTCCTGCCTGGGCCTGCCCTGGGATTACAGGTGTAAGCCACCACACCTAGCCTGCTGGGAAAACCTTTACGTCACCCAGATGTTCAAGTGCAGCATCTACACCATAATACAGACCCTCGCCCCCTTCCCCAAGCCAGGAACACTGCAGCTGTGAAAACAAGGCAGTAAAAATCACAGCATTAGGAAATTGACATGGCTGAATTCAATCTATACAATCTCTATAAATCATTATACATTTAGTACTTTTCAAAAAAACCTATAATTCTTACTGTTTAGAAACTATTAATAAAATTTTCTGAAATGCAGACAGACTAGTTGCTGTGTCCACTGTGATTTGGTAAAAAATGCTAAGGATGTTTTTAGACTGTCTGTTGGCAGCATGAGAAATTAGACTCAAGCCTCAAAGGATTTCCCTTAAATTGAAGTCTGTCCTTTTTGAAGGAAGGGGATGGCAAGAGGGCAGAGATAACATTCAGGGAGTTTCTATCATGTCACAGCCTCTTCGCTGATTGCTCAACTCACATCATCTCATTTGCCTACTACCACCACAGTCCCGCAAAGTCGTTATTCAAATGTCCACTTTCCTGATGAGGAAACTAAGAATCCCAAGATTCCAAAAGATGCGTATGGGTCCACTACTGATAAATAGTGGAAGCAGCGTTCAAATCCTTGTCTTTCTGGCTTCAAAAATTATTATTCCTTATTCACTGATCGACACTGCCTCCTGATCAAAACAGAAGGAACCAGAGGCTAACAGATGCAAAGGCTATAGCTTGAATATTACCCATTTCAAATGGGATTGTTTCCTCTGGGACTCATTCAGAAGCTCTCGCTTCCCCAATCACTTAGACAAAGAATAATAACCATCACACAGTAATTCAGGGGAAAAGCAGGGAAGAGAAAACATAGCTGTGATGAGCACAATTCTGAGGCAGAGGCAGTGCACAGAGCCTTGAAAGGTGGATTAATTGATGTCCAATGACATCATGGCATTTGAGCTTCCTTAAAAGAGGATCACCCGCCCTGGGGTCCAGAGGCTTCTTGGGATGCACAAGAAGCCTGTGTCTCCAAAACGTCCCGTCACTGTGTAGACCACATTGGCTTGAGAAATTCTGTCCCTGATCTGCTCCAAATACAATAGAAATGCTGAATAAAATTCCACGCAAGTTTAAAGAAAATATATACTATTCTTGAAAGTAAGGAAGGGAAGGAGACAGGTGCCAGAAATGAAGAAGAACCAAACTTCCCACCAGGCTATCAAAATTGACTATATATCCTGGGGCTTGGTTAAGTCTGTAGGCCTCCTACATTTCTGGAAATATGACTATACCTCTCTACATAAAGTTGGAAGTACAAGAAGGGCCTTCCCATCTCTCTCTTCCCATCAAAGGAGACTGGAGTAACTCCGCCTACCAGACCAGGGGTATGGCACATAAATTACTCACCCTTGGGATATGAGAAGAAAAAGTCACCTGTTAGAAACTGAAACCCTAAGTGCATGCTATGTACAAGTATGGAGTCCAGATTCACATTAGCCAAGCGGAACCAAAACTATGAGCTAAGAAATTAACAGAAAAGCCAACCTGAGACTGGGGAAGCCCATACAGTCCAGGCAGAAGCAAACATGAAACTGTCCCATGGGAACATCTCTACAGTACAGCACAGATCATATTTTAAAAAACAAAACAAACACCCACTAAAAGTGAGCCCAAAGCTAAAACTTATAAATCACAAAGTAAACCAAAACACTATGAAAGAGAAAGTTAGCAATCCACAACAAATTGTGGAACTCACATCACAGGAACTGCTGCACAAATCAAAAGAGCTTTATTAATAGTATGTTTAAAGTTTTTAAAGAAAGAAAACAAGAGGGCATTGCACGTGAAGAACAAAACTAGAAACTAACTATATAAGCATTCTAGAAGAAAAGATAGTTATAATTTCTTTAATGATGAAGTAAGCTATAAACCAGATGTGGCTCGAAAGAGAAGTAGTGAATTGGAAGACCATTCTGAAGAAGTTATCAAAAATAAAGCACAGAGACATGAAGAGATGAGAAATACAACAAATAAGAGATATGGAATGACAAGACGCAATGGAATGTTAAGAGATAAGAAGCTATAGCCTTTACCTCATAGGAGCTTCAGAAGCAGAATGAAGAAAATGGGGAGAAGAAATTGTTTTAAAGAATAATAGAAAAAAATTCTCAAAAATGATATAAGATATAAATCTTTAGATTATAAATTACAGTAAACTCCAGGAAAGGGTAAATAAAATATATCCAGACTGAGACATATTATAAGTCTTATATACTCCAGCACATATAAAAAGTATACTCCCACACATACAGGGTAGAATTCATCACTCAGGAGAAGGGTTAGCCTCAGTGCACTTGCAGGAAAGTCTGAAGTGAAGTTATGGCTTCACTGCCCTGTGTCCGGGAGTCAGGTGTCAAGGATGGGACACTCATCAACAAGGAGCTGCTGAGATCCTACTCCACTTCCCTCTCTCTCCCTGGATGGGCCCCAGAGGTCCCAGTTCCTGACTGCAAGGGCACTCCTCAGGACCACTTAGAAAAGTACTCAAACCAGCTCAAAGTAGCTTAAGCAAAAAGGGGATTTACTAGAAGGATATTGTAGAGGTTGAGAGACTTGTTAGAGGAGGTGAGCACCTGGACTTAGGTTGGAATGAACCAGGATATTAAAGAACCTGAGGGTTCTTTCTACAACTAAAAACTTGAAAAGTAATGAAACTCACCTTTCTTTTTTTTTCCTCCCCTTCCTACTTTGGTCCCTCTCAATTCTGCTACTGTCTGTGTACTGGCTTGATTCTCTCTTACTGAAGATTGGATTGGGGGTAACAAGAGGCCACCAATAGATATGACCTTAACTTCAGATTCACCATTAAAGAATAGGCTCTTCCCTAGAGATGTGAAAAAACCAAAGGCTGATTACTATGGGTTTCTGGAGGTAGAAGATTCGGGACAAGCTTGGGTCACATGCCTGCTCACTCCCACCCCACCACACACACACACACACACTCTCTCTCTCTCTCTCTCTCTCTCTGTCTCTCTCTCTCTCTCTGACGCTAATCACTATAGCCAAAAAAGCAATAGGCAACACCCGTCAGTCGTCCACTTCTGATTGCTAGAGCAGTGCTCATCAATGCTAATGTGCACACGTTAGGAGAACTTGTTAAAATGCAGATTTTGATTTCAAGAAGGAAGTCTGGGGTGGGGCTTGGCACTGCATTCCTAACAAGCTCCCAGGCAGAGTTGTTGCTGCTGGTCCCCAGACCACATGGTGAGGACCTTGGCTAGAGCTTGGGAAGACTCAGAGTAGAGCCAGAGGAGGAGCAGTTCCCCAGAAAAAATGGAGCAAGATAGCACAGAGCTACACTAGAGGATTTTTTTTTTAAGAGATAAAGTCTTGGTCTGTCGCCCAGGCTGAAGTGTGATGGTGAAATCATGGCTCACTGCAGCATCTTCAGCCTCCCAAGTAGCTAGAATTACAGGCATATACCACTACAAGTGGCTAATTTTTTTTGAGAGACAGGTCTCACTATGTTGCCCAGACTGGTCTCGAACTCCTGGGCTCAAGCTATCCTCCTGCCTTGGCCTCCCAAAGTGCTGGTATTACAGGTGTGAGCCACTATGCTAGATCCCTAGTGGGGTTTTTGTGATGGAGAAGCCAGCATAATTTGTACTCACACTAATTAGGGTCATCTTGCCTTCAAGAAGCAAAAGTGACTGCAGTTGGTCCTTGTACTTTCTAAATACACTTTAAGGCAAAAGCCAAAAAGTATCAGGAGCTAGTGATGTCCTTGGTGTGCAGAAGACAAAAAAAGAAGCATTGGGCTTAAGATGGAATGGGAGTAACAGGGGAACAAGAGGTCAAGAGTGGCAGTGGCAGAAGTCTGACTGTCTTAGCTCCAGGGAAACCATAGCTCACCAAGCCTGGACTGCACGCGTCTGTGTTCGGCTGCAGGACTGGTGGTAGCATGTGCTTCTGCGTCTTGGAGTGAGGGAGCAGAGATTTGTAAGGCATTGATGCATCCACTCCTATAAACGCTGCTGCAGTACCTATCTGCTGCCTTTTGTGCCAAGTTCTGGCAGCCCAGCACATTGAGAATCATGCAAGGAAACCAATGTGTGAGGTGGTTGATCCCTTGCAAGTCTGGCTAAGGACAGCAGGGAGGCCATCTGGCCTCTCACCAGTGGCCCTCTGCAGATCAGCAGGGTCTTGATTTTGGGCTTGCATAGACAACATGGTCAGGGAAGATTTTATCTCCCTTGACCCATTTATGCCTAGTGTTCCATTATTGGAACGCCAAGCATGTGGGAGTTATTTATATCTTGCTGCTCAAGGTCATCACCAATGTTTGATTTTTAAATTCAAATCAAATTCAAAAAATTGCAACCTCAGGCACAAGTGGATTAACCATCTGGCTCCAGAACTGTTGCCAAGACCTGACTAAAACAATTGGGGTGCCTGTTGGGGCCTCCTGGGGTCTGGAATAAATGATACATGTTAGAATCCCACCCATGTTAGGAGAAACACCTAATGTAGATGACAGGTTGATGGGTGCAGCAAACCACCGTGGCACATGCATATGTATGTAACAAACCTCACATTCTGCACATGTACCCCAGAACATAAAGTATAATAATAAAAAGAATCCCACCCATGCGTGTGTGTCACCCCACAAATGTTCTGTCTTGGAATGAGAAAGGGCCCTGGGGCCCATCCTAGGGTGGTTTTAATGTGCTCGGTGAGAAGGTTCGCTGCTGTTTAGAGTTGCCCTTGTTCTTATGAACTGTCAGTTCCCTCCCACAAACCGAGAGGAAGCATAATGCAGGCAGGGTCTGTCCTCCTGCCACCTCCCAAACCAGGGCCCTTCATCAGGGATGTTTTCTTCAGGCCTGGGCCTCTCCTCCAGATTCCAGCTTTAGATTTTTAAGTTACCAGGATTTGAGTCTCATATTCGTAGATTTTGATAGAGGCCATTGGATCTGGCTTTTCATTTCACAAATGGAAAAAACAACTGCACCCAGAGATATACAACTAATTCATATTTAGACTTATGATGCCTAAGACTCATTATCAGCTTCCCAGAAAGGGCACTCGAGCAAGACCCTGCCTCCAGAACCTTCTGCCGCCATAGGTTGATTAGAGTAACTTTACTCTGAAAAGCTTCACTCTTTCTAGAAAAGACAGACTGCCTCTCTCACAGCTAGAGCTGTCACTGGGTGTCTATAGACTCTGAGTACACAGAAGGGAGCCATAAACAGGAATCACAGCAAGATGGGAACTAGGAGGGCCTGTCAGGAAACCCCTGGAGCAGGCAGGAGCCCTGAGAATGGAGGCTCCTGGGGTGCAAGCCTCAGTCTAGGAGACAAGGAACAGAGTCGGAGCTCAGCTGTACCCAGGGATTTTCTCTAAGCTGGGAAAACATCCAAAAGCAAGGATAACTTTCTCTCAACCCATTTTGAATCCTTTAATCTCTGTGCTTCTTCAAGGGTGAACAATGCATGTCTCTGATTCACAACACATGCAGGGCCAGGGAATATGCATTTAGATGGTTAGTCAAATCTAATTTATATTTACAAGAAGCCATTAACATGTGCCATGGAAATCCAGCTAACTCTAAAGAAGTCTGTGCTGTTGGTCCAGATGCAGGCAGTTCTGGCTGTGTGTGTGAGAAGAACAGAAAGAGAGAGAGAGACATACCCAAAGAGCACAACTGCCTTCAAAACCAGTGCACCCAGACGCACCAGCCCCCTGGGGCTGGCCTTGAAAAGCTTTGCAATTAATAGAAATCTCTGCTATCCAAAATGGCACATCATGGAGTGGACCCCGTCCGTAAGCATCCTTGCCCTTGAGCTAGAACCATCTTTCATTTCAACTTTCATAAAATTGTTCTCTTTAGAAATAACCCTGATTTTTGAAAAACTATTGAATCAGGGACATCTTTGTCTTATTCCAGGTTTGAGACCAGGAAAACACAGCCTGTTCATTTGATGCTGAATTCCACAAGTCATTACGTCTCTTCAGTTTGAAGGAAACTGTTTTTAAAAAAACATAAATCATAAGCCAGAGGGAGAGCCCTTGGGACAATTCCTCTAAATGTTCCTTTTCTAAAGACAAATCTATGCCCATGGCTTTAAATAGTTTTAACACAACTCCTGAAAATAGCAAAGAGCATTGCCCACACATCTGCATAATTAGTTGCAGGGAATAAACCCCAAATCTACATGCCCATTCCTGCAAAACCCAGGGAGGCAGGTCAGTTAGGCTCAGCACTCCACATGGGTTCCTTGACAGCGTTGAGCCTAAGCAGTGAAGAAACCACCATTGCAGCAGCCTTGGCTCTGTTTCCTGGCTCCGTCTCGGCCAGGAGAGTAGGTGGCCAGCGACTCTCTGGTAAAGATTGTTCCACTTTATACAGCACATCAGCCACAATTAAGGCTTCACTAAAATAAATGCAGAGAGTGAGGAACTGAATCAGGAGCCCCTAGTTCTAGACTCAGCCCTGCTACTAACTAGCTCCCCACCACCCTGGGCGGAATGCATCACATCCATGCCAGAGCTTTCCTACATCTAAAGTAAGAAAGTCGGAGCTCTGATGTCCCTGCCAACTGATAGTTCACAGTTTTAAGATACCCACTTGCTAAACTTTCTGGCAGTATACATGTGCTGACGTTGGCAAAATCTGCCTAAACATCAAGCACTGAGTTCCACTTATTTATTCACAAATATTTCCTGACTGCCTCTTTTGGGTCATGCACTCTAGATGCTGGAAGGTACAAAGGTGACTGAGACACAGGCTTCTTCTTCCAGGAGGAGATCGTGCTCTGCTGGGAGAGACAGCTATGTAAACAGTAATGATGGAGCTCTGTGGAGGTGTGAAGGAGGTAGGCACAGAGTATTATGGCGGCAGATTTACAGGGTACCTGGGGGGAGCCCAAAGTCAAAAAGGAAGCCTTGGAAGAGGAGAGAGCCGGTAACTCTATGAAGGGGACAGCAGCAGGAGGGTATCCGCAAACTTCTGAAGCCCATGAGGCTTGGCCTGAGGCAGAAACTGAGTTCAGCGAGGTGCAGAGAAATGTCTTCATTGTCTAGTGAGGAAGCGTGCCCCTCTCTGTGCCTCGCTGTCCCAGCTGGGCCCTGTGACAGCAGCTCTGTGTTCCTGTTGCCTGCTTTAGTGACAGATCACTAGGACAAGATATTGTTCCTGCTTCTCTGAGAAAGGCCAAGGACAGCAAGTACTTTAACATGAGTGATGAAGGGACTAAAGTCGGGCCGAAGGCCTTTTGGAATCCCCATAAGATAATTAAGCTATTCCATTATACTGTTCTTGAACATCTGTGGGGTAGCTGTATGAAATGTCTCATTAGATGCTGCATTGCTCCCTTGCAAAGCTTGGGCTCTGAAGATTGCCATTCTGCCCACTGATGTATATCCAATTCCCATTGCCTTTCATGGCGGCAAATGCAAAGAGCACGTTGGTCAGGCCAGTTCTCAAGTGTCAGTCTCTCAATTGCAAGCATGGGAGCCAGGCTGGGCTTGAGAGGGAGGGCTGCTCACCCAAGGTCTTTAGGAAATCTTGTCAAATGTCTTTTCACACTGATAGAATCCCAGATCCCTGAAAAGTGGTGTGGGATACAAAAGCAAGCCCAGCTTTGAAATTCAGCTTCTTTTCTTGTTTAATTATTGGAAAATTCTTTTTCATAGCGAGATATATATATATATATATATATATATATATATATATATATATATATATATACTCTTTTCTATCACTGCAAAGCCCCAAACAAATGACCATCCCCAGGGAAGAAAGTCAGACCAGCCAGCAGATGAACACAGGTACCTGCCACAGCTCTGGAGTCTCATTCTGGGGCTCTGGCGGGCACCCTCAGATCTGGTATTATTGCTCCACTGTTCTCACCGAGCCTGAGTTTCGACTTCTTTTGAAGGAGCCAAGTAAAGATCCACACACTCTGCTGTGTCTTCTCCACACGCTCTGCTGTGCCTTCTCCACTCTGGGATAAAAATGCAGTTGGATCATGTGTTATAGAAATGTATTCCTGGTTCATCTCTTGACAGTTTAGTGAAACTCAAACCCCGTCATCGCTGATGTGGAAGTTGTGAAAAAGCCGCAATATAGAAGTGAGAGGCCAGCAGCTGTTATTTTCTGGGACCTGTTGAACAGTTGAGCGCTGTTTCCTTCTGTTTTGCGGAGGGATGCGCTTCGTTAAAGCAGAAAGCTGACACTCTCCTGAGCCGCCTGTTCCATTTCAGCACTAACAGCTGTCAGTAGAGCCCATCTCCAGCTTGTTCTTCATCTCCTGCCTCCACAGCAAAACATCACATCTTGCAAGAGATGGTCCTGTGGGGTCTTTCTGCTTCAAAAAAAACCTGTGTGTAACCTCATTGGGTTAAGTGGACTATCATAAACAAAGGTATTCAGAGTAGCTTTACTCCATGCGGTATTTTTTTTTTTTTTTTGAGACAAAGTTTTGCTCTTCTTGCCCAGGCTGGAATGCAATGGCATGATCTCAGCTCACCGCAACCTCTGCCTCCCAGGTTCAAGTGATTCTCCTGCCTCAGCCTCCCAAGTAGTTGAGATTACAGGCATATGCCACTATGTCCGGCTAATTTTGTATTTTTAGTAGAGACAGGGTTTCTCCATGTTGGTCAGACTGGTCTCGAACTCCCAACCTCAGGTGATCCCAGCCCCCCGCCTCAGCCTCCCAAAGTGCTAAGAGTACAGGTGTGAGCCACCATGCCCGGGCTATTCCATGCAAAATATTAATGAACTCTTTAGAATAGGCAGAATGGTTTCTGATATGGAAAGGCTATTTCAGATTGGAAGGAAATGTGCAGCAGTTCAGGAGGTCCATCCTTCCTAGGTAGCCAGACTGCTTCACTTGCCATCTTAGTATCCAAACATAAATGGAGGCTGTCAGTCATCTCTGTCTTTGCTGCTTCCATCTTCACCTTTGTCATAGAGCACAGAATCACTTCACTATGAACCTAGCAAGTTGGCTAGGGGCCCTGTGGACCAGCAATGCTTCAGGAACAGGCACACTCTCAGCACTTCTCAGATACCTCTGCTGTTTGATTGAGCATGCAAAATAACCAGCTGGTCCCCAAAGAACAGATTCCTGTGGGGGAGGCTGTAAAACTCCTAGTTAGTGAGACATATATGCAGTCTGTGCTTCTCCACGTTCCCTCTCCAAGACCTCATCGCTCAGGCTGGGCCACTCCTCAAGGGAAGATCCCAGAAACTAAAATTTCTTATGGGCTGCAAATGCCTTGAACTTAACGTTTTCTTTTAATGAAATATTTGCCTACTTATATTTTGGTGGATGAACACAGACAATTTAAAAAACTGTATGGGCAAAGGACCTCAATAGACATTTCTCCAAAGAAGATATACAAATGGCCAACAGGTATATGAAAAGATGCTTGGCATCACTAATCATTAGCGAAATACAAATCAAAACTTCAATGAGATGCCGCCTCACATCTGTTAGAATGGCTACTGTCGAAAACAAAAGATAACAAGTGTCAGAGATAATATGGAGAAAAGGGAACCTTGTACACAGGTTGTAGGAATGAAAACGGGTGCAGCCACTGTTTTTTGAGGTATGGCGATACCTCAAAATAGATCAAATAATAGAACTACCATATGATGCAGAAATCCCATTACTGGGTATATATACAAAGGAATTGAAATCAGTATGTTAAAGAGATAATGTCTGCACTCCCATGTTACTGCAGCATGATTCACACTAGCAAGCTTCAATGTTTACTGATGGATGAATGGATAAAGTGTGATATATATACAAGATGGAAGACTACTCAGCCTTACAAAAGAAGAAAATCCTGCCGTCTGGGCAACGTAGATGGACTTAGGGTATATTATGCTAAGTGAAATAAGCCAGACACAGAAGGGCAAATACGACATGATCCCACTAATGTAAGGCAATAGTTAAAATAGTTAAACTTGGCCAGGCTCCCTGGCTTATGCCTGTAATCTTAGTTCTTTGAGAGGCCAAGGTGGGAAGATTGCTTGAGCCCTGGAGACTGAGGCTGCAGTGAGCCATGATCGTGCCACTGCACTCCAGCCTAGGCCACAAAGCAAGATCCTGTCTCAAAAACAAGAGTTAAACTCATAGAAGTAAAGAGTATAATGGTAGCTGCTACAGGATAAGGGGCAGAAAACAGGGACGAGTTAAAGAGTGCAAAGTTATGCAAGGTGAATAAGTCCTAGAGCTCTTCTGTACAGCACAGTGCCTATAATTACTAATACTGTAGCATATACTTAAATATGTGCTAAGAGGGTAAATCTTAGGTTAAGTGTTCTTAACACACAAAAAAGGGCTGGGGAAACTTTGGAGGTGATGGATATATTTGTGGCATTAATTGTGGAGTTAGTTTCATGGTATATACTTACCCCCAAACTCATCAAGTTGTATATATTAAATATGCACTGCCTTTTTTATGACAATCATACTTCAATAAAGACAGTTTTTTTGAAAAATGTAAATATGTGACATCTCAGAGAATGACAGCGTAAGTGATAAAGAAATGGGGCATTAAGATGTGCTGATAGTGATTGAGGTAGTGTAGTTACTATTTTATGGAGGGTGTCTGGGATGATCTCTCTGACATTTGGTCAGAGATCTCAAGGGGTGAGAAAAAGAACCATGTACAAATCTTCCCCCAGATTTACATTTTTTACTTTAAATAAGATGGGAAGCCAATGAAAGTTTTTGAGCAAAAAATAACATGGCCTAATTTATGTTTATAAAAAGAGACAAAGGTAGAAGCAAGGATAACAATAATCTTGGAAAGAAATGATAGTGGCTTAGACAAAGTGTTAACAAGTGCCCCAGGTGGCACAAGTGTTCCTCAGACACATTTTCAGAGATGGTGATCTACCTGGATAGGCATCAGAATCTCCTAAGTTTATTTTAAAATATATAAATGTCTGTGCCCCATTCCAGACCTACTGAAACAACATCTCCAGATTGGGGCCCAGGAATGATCAATTTGCCACTATTATAACATTTTTCTAATCACCTAACCAAGGTCATTTCAGAACCTCCTTTCAGCTTCTAAAATTTGGCAGCTTTAATAAAGTAGGAAATTCTTTGACAGAGTAAATCAGACTAACACTTCCTTTGAGAAGAATTATAAAAGTTGAAGAAAATAAAAAATTGTTTGTGGGCATCAGAGAGCAACCAATAGAGCCAGGACTTGCAGCACTAAGATCCAGAGTGAAGGGGCACACAGGAGAGCAGCTGTGTGCTTCGTCTTCTTATAATATTCTCCAGGTCACAGAGTGTGTCATAGAAGCCAAGCAGAAACCAGCAGCATGGAACTTATGGCACTCATTAGACTGGGAGGACAAAAAGCTAGAAATTCAAGGCTGACAACCTAGCCACAGATTAAGATTGATGCAGGATCAGAGAGTAGAAGAACTCAACAGAAGTCAAACTAAATTCCATGTGCAGTTACCCCTCAAGGCATTGACTGATACCCAAACTGTGAATGTTTGGGATCAGACAAAGATGAACCAAATAGAATAGGCATCCACCAACGCAAAGACTTTAGTAGTTTCATAGTCCTGGAGAGAAAAACCAGGGTTCAAACCCACCAAGTGGGAGAAGTCCTGGTAAACAACCGGTACTTTTAGTTGAGACCAACGAAAGTTCTACGACCTAAGAGTAAAGAGGGAAAAACAGAAATTGACTAATATGAGCCAGTCAAGGTGATCTTCATGCCAGAAAAAATTAAATCTACACTAGAAGAAAATGACATCATTCAGAGCCCTACAATTTTTTATACACAGACTTTCATCAATAAAAAATAATAAAGCTGGCCAGGAAATAACTAGATGACCAAAAACAAAAAAATAAAAATAAAATAAAATAGAAATTAGAAGCAGATCCAGAGATTTCCCTTGGTTTTGAGTTATCAGATGCAGACTGTAAAATAACTGTGATTAATATATTCAACAGAGTACTGAAAATATGAAGAATTTCACCAGAGAACTGAAATTTATAAAGAATAATCAAATGGATAGCCTAGTAATGAAAAACATAACAGAAATTAAGAATCTGTAGGTAGGTTTAACAGAAGGTCTGATACAACAAAAGAGATGATTCATGAAATGGAAATTAGGTCATTAGCAAATATTCAGATTGGAGCACAGATGGAAAAAAAGGTGGAAATTCAGAAAGAAGCATAAGATACATATATATGGGCACAGTGAAAAGGTCTTGTATGTGTATAATTGGAGTCCCAGGAGTAGAGGGGAGAGTGTATATTGGCCAAGAATTTTCCAAAACTAATGGAAGACATCAAACCGTGGATTCAAGCTTTATAATTCCCAAGCTCTCCTTTCATCACAAAAAAGAAAAACAAACAAAAAAGTCAACTTGCCACATCATAGCAAATCTTCTGAGTAGATACAAAATGTTAAAAAAAAAAAAAAAGAAGCCAGAGGAAAAACAATTCATTGTCATCAAAAGAGCAAAAATTAGAATTTACAACTGACTTTTCTACAGAAAAAACTGGAAGCTAGAAGACAATGGAAAAATATCTTCAAAGGATGGAAGGAAAATGATTATCAACCTGGAATTCTAAGACTAATGAAAATGTCCCTTAAAAAGTGAAGACAAAAATAAAGATATTTTTATGAAAACAGACCCACGCAAGAAGTAATACTTTAAATAGACTCTTCAGACAGAAAAAAAAAAAATTATCTCAGAGGGAAGCACAGCAGTTGAGGAGGAAATGATGAGCTTTACAAATAGTAAATATGTGGTTGAATATAAATGAATACTGACTGTCTAAAACAGCAGTAATAACATGTTAGAGAATTTCAAAAATATGTAGAATAAAAACTCATGACAATACCAGCCTAAAATATGACATAGAAGTATTGGATGGAATTAGTGTTGGCCTTTGTATTATCCAAGAAGTGACAAAATTATCAAATAAAATATATTCTAATAAGTCAAGAGTACATATTGTAATATCTACCACTGGAGGGGTAATTTTTAAAATGTATTTATAACAAGCTAATATGGAAGAGATGGAATCATTTTTAAATTTGGTTAACCCACAAAAAGGCAAAAAACTCAAATAAAAAAATAAAAATGTTTATGAGGCAAATAGAAAAGATAGATGATAGAATTAAACCCAAATATAGCAGTAGTTAAGTTAAATGTAAACAGATTAAAATTTCAATTAAAAGATTAATGATAGGCTGTCATGGTTCACACTTGTCATCCTAGAACTTTGGGAGGCTGAGGCAGGCAGATCACCTGAGGCCAGGAGTTTGAGACCAGCCTGGCCAACATGGCAAAACCCCATCTCTACTAAAAATACAAAACTTAGCAAGACCTGGTGGCACATGTGTGTAATCCCAGACACTCGGGAGGCTGAAGTATGATAATTGCTTGAACCTGGGAGGCAGATGTTGCAGTGAGCTGAGATTGTACCACTGTACTCCAGCCTAGGTGACAGACAGACTCTGCTTTAAAAAAAAAAATGTAGTATAAATGGGTGCAAGTACTTTAAAAAACGATTTGATACTATTTCTAAAGCTGAACATGTACATAGTCTCTAATCTTGTATTTTCACTTTTTGATATATACCCAGACTAAACACATATATTCATAAATGTTTATAGCAGCATTATTTATATTCTAAGCCCCTCAATGTCCATCAACTGTAGAATGGGTAAATAAATTGTGTTATTAGATGCTACATAGCAAGTGAAATACTGCTACCTACAACAACATGGATGACTCTCACATATAATATTGAGCAAAAAAAGGCACAAAAGAGTAAAAAATGTATAATTCCATCTTTACAAAATAAAAAATAGCCAGGCATAGTGGCTCATGCCTGAGGTCAGGAATTGGAGACCAGCCTGGCCAACATGATGAAACTTCATCTCTACTAAAAATACAAAAATTAGCCAAGTGTGGTGCCAGGCACATATTGTCCCAGCTACTTGGGAGGCTGAGGTGGGAGAATTGCTTGAACTCAGGAAGCAGAGGCTGCAGTGAGCCAAGATCACACCATTGCCCTCCAGTATGGGCGACAAGAGCAAAACTCTGTCTCAAAAAATAATTAAATAAATAAAGTAAAAAGTAAACTATAGAGATAGAAGTCAACATAATGATTATATTTGAGGATAGGTACTGACTTGGAGAAGACACAAAGGAAAGTTCTGGAGAGCTGGTATATTCCATATCTTGATAGAGATGGAGTTACATGTATGATTTCACTTTATAAAAATTAAACTGTGCACCTTAATCTGTATACTTAAATGTATGTTATACTTTACTTCAATTTTTAAAATTATTTTCTAAAAAGGAAAGAAAATAAAACAATTCCACTTGCAATAGCATTAAAAATAATAAAATACTTAGCAATAAACTTAACTAAGGAGGTGAAAGACTGACATATTGAAAACAACAAAATATTACTGAAAGAAATTCTAAACAACGTGGACAAATGGAAAAACACCCAGTGTTCATGGATTAGAAGACTTAATATTGTTATGACATCAGTATTACTCAAAGCAATCTACAGATTTAATGAAATCCCTATCAAAGTCCTAACAGCATTTTTCACAGAAACAGAGAAATTTATCCTAAAATTCATATGGAATCTCAAGAGACTCCAAATAGCCAAAACAATCTTAAAAAGAAGAACAAAATTGGGGACCTCATACTTCCAAAATGTATTAAAATTCATAGTAATGAAAACAGTGTAGTACTGGCATGAAGATGGACGTGCAGAAGAATGGGCTGGAATAGAGAGCCCAGAAATAAACCCTTGTATCTATGACCAAATGATTTTCAAAATCAGTGTCAAGACCATTCAATGGGGAAAGGTCAATGTTTTTCAAGAAATTATGTTGGAAAACCTGAATATCCACATTCAAAAAATGAAGTTGGATTTCTACCTTTAACCTATGGAAAGAGAAAAATATTTGCAAATCATATATCTGTGAGGAGTTAATATCCAGAATATATAAAGAACTTCTACAACTCAACAACAGCAATGAAAACAAATTTAAAACAGGCAAAGGACTTGAGTAAATATTCTCCCAAGATGATATACAAATGGCCACCAAGCACATGAAAAGGTGCTCATTGATTAGGGAAATCTGAATCAAAACCACAATGAGATATCCACACCCGTTATGATGGCTACTCCCCAAAAATAAAAATAAAAACAGAAAATAAGAAGTGTTGGTGAGGATGTGGAGAAATTAGAATGCGTTTGTGTTGTTTGTGGAATGTAAAATAGTGCAGCTGCTATGCAAAACATAACAGCTCCTCAAAAAATTAAAAGTAGAATTATCATATGATTCAGCAATTTCTACTTTTGGGTATATGGACAACAGAATTAAAAGCAGCATCCAAAGTGATATTTGTACACCCATGTTCATAACAGCATTATTCACAATAGCGAAGAGGTGGAAGCAGCCTGTGTGTCCATCAGTAGATGAATGGATAAACAAAACATGGCATATACATAAAATGAAACATTATTCAGCCTTAAGAAGGAAGGAAATTCTGACACTGACACATGCTATAATTTGAATGAACCTTGAAGACATGCTAAGTGAAATAAACCAGTCACAAAAGGATAAATACTGCCTAATTCCCCTTATATGAGGTGACTAGAGTAGTCAAATTAATAGAGACAGAAAGTAGAATGGAGGCTGCTAGGGACTGGGGAAGGGGAGAAATGGGGAGTCTTTAAATGATTACAGAGTTTCAGTTTTGCAAACGGAAAAGTTTTAGGATTAGTTGCACTCCAGTGTGAATGTACTTCACACTACTGACCTATACACTTAGAAATTGTTAAGACTGGGCTGGGTGCAGTGGCTCACACCTGTAATTCCAGCACTTTGAAAGGCCAAGGTGGGCAGATCACCTGAGGTCAGGAGTTTGAGACCAGCCTGGCCAACATAACAAAACCCCATCTCTACTAAAAAGACAAAAATTAAGACTCCGTCTCAAAAAAAAAAAAAAAGAAAGAAAGAAATTGTTAAGATTGTAAATGTTATGTTATATGTATTTTACCACAATTAAAAATTTAAAAGAACTTTTTAAAAGAGAGGAAGAAAACAGAAAGAGAGAAAAGAGCATGAAGCTTTGAATTCAAATTCGTGCATGAAAATCATCTGGAAACTTTTTTTTTAAATACAGTGAAGTTTATATTTTAATGCAAATTTATAGTAACAAAATACAACTATGACATGTTTTATGTATGCATAAAATTTCAAATAATGTGACTCCTCTGAGATTTTAGAAGTTAAACAAGAATCACAATACCAATTCTGGAAGGCTGAGTGAATGTAATTACCAGGTAATGGTGTTAACATTAACTGGCTGACGAAGAGAAACACAGTGCTACAGGGGGAAAACTCGTCAAGAATTTGTAAATTTTGAATTATGGCATGCTGTCAAGAATGCATCCTGCATATAAACTGCACCATTCTCTACAAAATGCTCGGCCCCTCACTGGACAGTATGATTGAGTATGTCTAGGGTCAAATCCAAGCAATTGTATTTTTTAAAGCGCCCTGGGATTTTTAAGACAAATGGTCCTATGCATCATCGTTTGAAAAACTTCTGGTCCTCCATAAAGGAATAAGTGCATGCCTTCTGTAAAAAAATTATTTGTGAACATGTATTATATGCTAGGCTATGAGGATATAATATGAAGCAAAAGTGTAACAACCACACAGAGTGTATGTTCTAGTGAAGAAGACAGACAATTAAATAAGTTGCTATTACAATAAAGTGCAATTACAGTAAGGGTCCTGTACATTATGATGAGGAAGACAGGGCATTATGGGACCATGTGTTAGGAACACTTCACTGAATGGGATATATGAGCTGATACGTAATTGATGGAAATTAACCAACCAAAGAGGTTGGCCATTATCCTAAAGGAAGGCCAGGGCAGAGGAGGATCTCTCTGAGTGTAGTGTGGAAAATGGAACAAATTGGATTGAAGAAGGGACAGCAGTGAAGGAGAAGCTTAACTAGACTCCAGGGGCAGCAGTTTAAGTGAGAGAGAATAAGGGCATCGTCCAGGGTACTGGCCATGAGACTAAAATATTTAGTAGAAATAATCTATAGAGTATGGTGCTAAATTAGATGTGAAGAGGAAAAAGGAGAAGCTAAGAATGATTCCTAAGTATCTGGCCCAGGTAGAAACATGAATCATGGTAGCATCTCGGGATTGAGGAAGCAGAGGAAAGATACTGAGTTTATTTAGGAAGGCTGAATTTTGAGGCATCTGGGAATGCCTCAAACAAGGGTGGTGTCAGATTTTTTAAAGTGTCTTGATTAAAGAGTCGTCAGCTTGGCTTTAAAACCATAACAATAGATGACATTGCTCAGTGACTATTTGTAGGTTGAAAAGAAGAGAACCTTAAGAAAATACCAAAGAACAGACGAAATTGGGCGTGTTCAGTGTAGAATTGCTATCTACCCATCTGACAGAGGTCTAATATCCAGAATTTACAAGGAATTTAAACATATGTACAAGAAAAAGACAACCCCATCAAAAGAGTGGGAAAGGATATAAACAGACACTTATCGAAAGAAGACATTTACACGGCCAACAACGTATGAAAAGAAAGCTCAACATCACTGATCATCAGAGAAATGCAAATCAAAACCACAGTGAGATACCATCTCACGCCAGTTAGAATAGCGATTATTAAGAAGTCAGGAAACAATAGACACTGGAGAGGCTGTGGAGAAATAGGAACGCTTTTACACTATTGGTGGGAATGTAAATTAGTTCAATGGTTGTGGAAGACAGTGTGGCGATGCCTCAAGGATCTAGAACCAGAAATACCATTTGACCCAGCAATCCCATTTCTGAGTATATACACAAATGAATATAAAGCATTGTACTAAAAAGATACATGCACATGTATGTTTATTGCAGCACTATTTACAATAGCAAAGACATGGAACCAACCCAAATGCCCATCAATGATAGACTAGATAAAGAAAATGTGGTACATATATACATGGAATACTATGCAGCCATAAAAAGGAATGAGATCATGTCCTTTGCAGGAACATGGAAGCCATCATCCTCAGCAAACTAACACAGGAACAAAAAACCAGACACCACATGTTCTCACTCATAAGTGGGAGTTGAACACTGAGAACACGTGGACACAGAGAGGGGAGCAACACACACCAAGGCCTGTTGTGGGGTGAGAGACGAGGGGAGGGAACTTAGAGGGCAGGTCAATAGGTGCAGCAAACCACCATGGCACATGCATGCCATGTAACAAACCTGCACGTTCTGCACATGTATTCCAGGGTTTTGTTTTTAGAATAAATAATAATAATAATAAAAGAAAATACTAAGGAAGGCCTACAGAGAAAATCTAGAAGGGCGTGGAGAGGTCAGAGGAAACTTTAGGGAGTGTGCTGAGTTGGAAGCCACAAGGATGCTTCAGGGAGGGACAATCAAATATCAGAGGTTTCCAAGAGTAAGATGAACACCCAGAAGTGCTGCTGGAATTGGCAACGTGCAGGTCATTCACGGCTGGTCCAGGGGTTTAAGTGAGTGTGGGGAGCAGGCGTGGACTAGAGCAGCTAGACACTGAGCAAGGCAAGGTCATGGAGAACGTGAGCGTAGATGGCTATTCTGAACAGCCTGGCTGTGAAAAAGGGAAAGAGAGGAAAGGGCTGGGCGAGAGGCTTGCTTCTATACAGGGGTATGTTAACGTTGGAAAGGCTTAGACATATTTAAATGGTGATGAAAGGGGTACAGAAAAAAGAGGATGAGGCAGGGCACGGTGGCTCTCTCCTGCAATCCCAGCACTTTGGGAGGCTGAGGTGGGCGGATCACTTGAGGTCTGGAACTTGAGACCAGCCTGGCCAACATGGTGAAACACCGTCTTTACTAAAAATACAAAAATTAGCCAGGCACGGTGGTGCACGCCTGTAATCCCAGCTACTCAAGAGGCTGAGGCAGGAGAATCGATTGAACCCGGGAGGCGAAGGTTGCAGTGAGCCAAGATCGTGCCACTGCACTCCAGCCTAGATGACAGAGTGAGACTCTGTCTCAAAAAAAATTTTTAAAAAGTGAAAAAAGAGAGAGAGGATGAGAGGCTGATGAGAGTGTGCACTAAGGAACAAGCCCAGGCTGCAGGTTTGGCTCCGCTGCTGGCATCTGTTTGAACTCACGCGGCTCTTTTAGCCTGTCTGAGCTATGGCATCCTTCACTGTTAATTGCAGGGCTTCTCTTTCTGTCTGTGGTTTTCAAACTGCACCCCTCAAAGCTGTCTGAGTGCCCATGTTTGCGCTTCAACCACAGAAACTTTACCTCTCTCTTATGAGTTTTTAATCAACTTAATTTTAGCAATTTAATGCATGCACATACTTTGGAAAAGCAAAATAGTAGTAAAAGAATTATGGTAAAAAGGAGCAACTTCTTCCAGCTCCACATCTGCCTACTCTCAGCCACTCTCAGTTCTTGCGGATGCTTTGCCCTGGTATTTATCCCAATTTAGCGCAATTAAATTCTTATCTCAGTGTTTCTTAAATACAGACATCCTCTGATTTCTATCTCACCCCACCCTTTCTTCCCTACCCTCAACCTAATGGTATCCCAATTTTTGGTTAATAGTGTTTGCATTATCACAAGCACACATAATGTTGTTCACTGACGCCACCTCCTTTTGTGAAAAACCCGTCATTTCTCCTGCCAATAATATTTCCCTCTTTTGTCTCATTCATCTTGATTTCCATGTACTGATTGCTATTTTTTTCCCCTAAACACTCTGCCACCTCAAAAGCCTATCACTGTTTTCCCTGTTCTTGCTTAATCACAAGACTTCCTTGGAGAATTTCCTCCAGGAGCCTTCTGCGGTTCCTGGTCTGCAGCAGAGCACGCTGCTGGTGCTGGGACCCACTTTCTCGCTTGCCCGTGTGGAGCTGGCCTGCTTCCAGCTGCACGTGTTTCTCCTCCTTGGTCTGCACCCTCGCTTTGGTGCAGACTGTCCTCCAGTGGCTTGGGAGACATCGCTGTTGAGGACTGCATGACTGAAAATGGCTTCAGTCCACCTCCACCTTTGATTGATAATTGACTGGTGATAGAATTCTGGCTGGAAAAAAATTTTCCTTCAGAAATGTTCATGTATTGTGCCATGATTGTTTTGGTGGTGTCTGGTGCAATTATAATTTCCTATTCCTTGACCTTGCTTGTTTTATTTCTCTTGGGTGATTTTAGGTCTTCTCTTTATACCTTTATTTTACAAGTAGGTGCCTTGTTGTGGTTCTTTCTTTATTCATGTTGTTGGTACTTGGTGGCCCCTTCCATTATGAAGATTCATGTCTTTCCGTTCTGAGAAACTGTCTTGAGTGATTTATTTTGTAATTTTCTCCACTTCGTTTTTTTCTGTATGCTCTTTCTGGAGTTTCTTTTAGTTTGATATTGGACTTTCTGGTTTAATCTTCTAATTTTATCACTCCTTTCTTTATTCCCCTCTCTCTCATTTTATGGGAGATTATTTTGACTTTATATTTCAACTTTTTATTAATTTTTTTTTGAGATGGAGTCTTGCTCTGTTGCCCAGACTGGAGTGCAGTGGCACAATCTTGGCTCACTGCAACCTTCTCCTCCAAGATTCAAGCGATTTTCGTGCCTCAGCCTCCAGGTAGCTAAGAATACAGGTGCGCACCACCATACCTGGCTAATTTTTGTATTCTTTTTAGTAGAGGCAGGGTTTCACCATGTTGGCCAGGCTGGCCTCAAACTCCTGACCTCAAGTGATCCACCCGTCTTGGCCTCCCAAAGTGTCTATTGATTTTAAATTTTTAATTATATATTTAATTTCCAAGATTATTTCCTTTTTAATAGCCATTTGTTCTTGTTTCATAGATACACTGTCTTCTCTTATCTCTACAAGGATTTGATCTCTCCCGCACCCCACACACACACTTATATAAATCCCACCTATCCTTTAGTCCTTCAAGATTCTGCTCAAATTCCACATTTTATGAGGACTTATCCAGTCAGCCTGACTCTTAACTAGACAGTAATTCCATAGCTTCATTATATTCCACACCATCTATCTCATATGTGAATATGTTAAGCTTGCATTGCCTTCTATTGAAGGAAAAGTGTTATCTCCCCAATTATACCATAATTTTCTCATGAGCAGAGACTGCTTTTGAATATTAAATGTAGGATACCAATATTTAAAATGTAATAGAAGAGTTGGAATCTAAAGTCAAGATAATCTCCCATAAAATAAGATAGAGAAAGAAGGAAGGGAAAAAGAAAATTAGAATATCTAACCAAAGGGTCCAATATCAAACTAAAAGAAGCACCAGAAAAACTGAAATAGAAAAAAAAAAAAACTAGATAGAAAAACTGAAGTGGGGGAAATTACAAAAGAAATAATTCATCTTAGTTTAAAAGTTTTCTAAACTAAAAAAAAAAGTTAAGCTAAATCTTCGTATGTGACTCAATCAATAGGAACAGAAGGGCCTGAGTGTGCTGGAAGTAACCTGCCACCCTCCCGTCTGTAGCCTGCCAGCAGCATCAGTGAACAGAAGGAATGAAGGGCATTAGACGGCCCAGTCAGTTATGCGGGAGTCAATCAAGAGAGTGTTGACTGTGCTCCATTTGTTTACCAAGAAGAGGAAGGTCTCTGGCAGAAATGGATTCATGTTCATCATCTGTCTTGGGTTCCCTTGCAATCAAGGGCATACATGGGCCAGCCAGAGCCTGAGATATTGTACTGTATTTTTTGTTTTCATTTGGTTTGGTTTTTTGAGATGGAGTTTCACTCTTGTTGCCCAGGCTGGAATACAGTGGCACGATCTCGGCTCACTGCAACCTCCGCCTCCCGGGTTCAAGGGATTCTCCTGCCTCAGCCTCCCAAGTAGCTGGGATTACAAACACTTGCCACCATGCCTGGCTAATTTTTGTATTTTTAGTAGATACGGGGTTTCACCATGTTGGCCGGGCTGGTCTCAAACTCCTGACCTCAGGTAATCCATCCGCTTTGGCCTCTCAAAGTGCTGGGATTACAGGTATGAACCACCATGCCTGGCCAATATTGTGCTGTTTTAAGATCAAAGACTATGCCCGAATCTCTTAGCACTGAAGATTAGTGCATAGTCTTTGGTCTCAAAATATCATGAGGCTCACCAGCCCTGGGGGCCAATTGTCTTGGTCTAATTAGAACCAAGATACACCAACCTAAGTTGTGACCTCCTGGCCGTGAGGCCTTAAAGGGCCAACAGGACTCTGCTGAGACCTAGAAGTCTCACCTCTTTCATCTCCAGTATGGGATCCCCACTCCCTCTCCATTTCCAGCAACTTGTGCCATCAACTTGGCTTGATACCAAGCCATGTATGCACCCTACCTCCCTTCTCCATCCCACCTATAATCGTCAGGCTTGGGAGGAATCAAATATGGATTTTCAGAGAAGAAGCGGGTTGTCCAGTTAGCCTCAGATGTCCTTTCCAGAACATGAATTAGTTTTCATGTCTGTGAGCCAGGTGGAACTTGGAAATTCTACTTGCACGATGTTTTTCTCTTAGAAAGGGAAACCTCTAGGTATAGCGGAGATAGGTTAGCATTAATGGCAGGAAAGAATATTTGTATTTTATTTTGGTCATATTCAGTGGACCAGCATCACTTTGTAGCCACCATAATCACAAACATAAAGGAAGCCATCATTCATGGTCACTGTCCCTGTGGGAACTGAGACTGTTCTGCAAACAGGAGCTTGGGAAACCCCATAGCAACTATAGCTGGAATATGGTATGAAAATTACATGGCAAACAGAAATATCAGCCTCTCATTTAGATGAGGGTTGCAGCTATATAAAGCCAAAATGGAATCGATTCAGCTGAATCAGTTTCGGGATAAATATAGTAACGTGAATGCTTTACCTGGTCCCAGTTTGTTCAGAAACAACATAGGACTCTGTGTGCAGAGAAAGGTGGCCAAACTGCACCAGCGTCTACAAAATGGTAAGTGTGTTTCTCCTCTCGGTATCCCGGGCTCTCATGCCTTTCTCTAAGGAGTTTTCTTGTTCCTTCTATGGACATCCCATAGTTGAGTCATGAACAAAGGCAGATTTCCTTCTAGATTGATAGGAAAAAATAGACAGTAAAATTAAATTTAAAATCTAAAATCTTACCCAATCCCCCTGGACTCTTGTTTTTAATTTTCCTCCTTTGTCTCTGCATTTTCACACTAAGTGGCACAGACCAGAGCTATTCCCTCAACCTAGCACATTTGGTTTATTCTAGAGCTGTCTTTTCTTTTGCTCTCGTGGCAGTTCATTTGGGACTGAGTCTATTTCTAGATCACTAGCAGGCTGACTCCCTTCCTGGCTGGCAGGCCATCCCCAGCTGTGGCAGTGCTGTACCATGTCCATGAGCCTGGACAGGGACTTCCATGGAGCAGTGCGTCCTCACTCATCCAACTCCTTGCCTGGCTCATCAGGCCCAGCCCAGCAATGATCTTCACTCCCCGACGGTCAAGGAAACAGGCATCCATAGACAAGCCTTCTCAGTGGCCTCTCCACACCTGAGCCCCCACAGCCTCCTCTACTTCCTTCTTCTGCATGTGGAAGACTGGCTTTATTTTTCTTAAGCATTTCTTGAAATATCTGTGATCCTTTCCCCAGACTCTAGAATGGCATCAGAAGACTTTCTTCTACAGATGTTTCATCTCCTTCCCACTTTAGACCCTGAAGCTTTGGATCTACTTATTCTTCCTGTGCTAGACAGTCTCTTGGAGAAGTAGGACTTCCACACGGTGGAATAAGTGCCCTAAAAATGACCTCAGGGAGAAAATAGGTCGAGAGTTAGCACTATTCATATTATAGCCAAAATGTATGAGATATGCCCAAGAGGTGGCTGCCCCTGCCTGATCACAAAGATAATTCCAATTCAAGATAATATTTTTAAAAATATGCTTCAATGTGTTCTCTTAGAGAAAGCTTGTCCAACCCCTGTCCCGCAGGCCGCATGTGGCCTGGGATGGCTTTGAATGAGGCCCAACACAAATTTGTAAACTTTCTTAAAACATGATTAGAATTTTTTTTGCAATTTATTTTTTTAGCTCATCAGCTATCATTCGTATTAGTGTAGTTTATATGTGGCCCAAGACAACTCTTCTTCTAATATGGCCCCAAAAAACCAAAAGATTAGACACCCCTGTATCCAACCTCTTCCATTACCACCCTTCCCCCACAACCCCCCAAAAATAGGTGTAGTGACCCCCTTCTCTTACTAGCAAGTGACAAAATCCCTCAATCACCATACATACATAGGCCTTTGGGTCAGATAACTCCAACATTACCTTCTGTCTAGAACCATAAATTCCAAACTTAACATGAACAGAAGGAAGTATCTGTGACCTCAGATCACCATGCAACATTTGTTTCAGTGGACTAAAGCAATAGGTTGAAGAGCTTTAACAGGAAGATGTTTATTAAAAATAATAAATTTTAAAGCCCTGCCCCTTCCTATATTTGCGTTAAAAAAAACTTGGTAGAGGAAATAAATGGTCTGTCTGAACCAAGGAAAATAATAACAATGCCTCTCTTTCCTTGTTTTAGGGAATGCTGTCGATTTTTTGGAGACAATGGCTTGACTTTGAAGGTGTTTTTTACCAAGGCAGCACCCTTTGGTGTTCTTTGGACACTCACAAACTACCTGTACTTACATGCAATAAAGAAAATAAACACTACGGATGTCTCCGTGTTGTTCTGCTGCAACAAAGCTTTTGTGTTCTTGCTCTCATGGATCGTTCTCAGGGACAGATTCATGGGAGTGAGGGTAAGTTCTTTATTATCTGTCTTCCTCCCTCACTCAGTCATGTCAACCAAAACCTGCCCATCGGCTTGCTTAGCTCCATGTGCTGGACCATGAGCGTAAGCTGCTGACCACTTTCCTTCTGATTTGCAGCAGAAAAGGAGCCCAGCAGAGGGCCCGGTTCTTGGTGTGCCTTGCCAACCTTCTTGCTTGCAAACCATACTAGACAAGCATTCATTAAAGCACCTTTCATTTCAAGCATTTCAACAAGCATTCCCTAAAGTGTGTGTCAGTCGGGGACCCAGCCTGGGAATGGCAATGTGCTCCGCTCTCTGCGTGCTCACCACCCCGTCTCTCGTGGGCGGCTTTCCTGGCTGCAGTGCGTGGCATGACCGTGCTCTGCAGCCTGGAGCTTTCTGCTAACACTGCCAGTCTCGGGTGAGGATGTGCGTGAAGCCTGAAGGCTCCTTCGGCATCCATGCATGCATGCAGTCTTGGCCCTTTGCCTGGGCCATGTGTACACAGCGAGAATGAGCCATACACACTCATGCTAAGCCCCATCTGTGAAGGGCCAGCTTCACTTCCTTCCAACCAATGACAAAGGGGGAGTGAAATTATATCCCTTGAATTACCTCTCATTTTACAGTGGAGGACTCACTCATCACATTAAACGCTAGTCAGTTAGCTCATCGGGTTTCATAACACCTGTATGAAATAGGGCACATGCACTATCAAATATCAGCTGAATGTAGAGATTCCCCCCAGTGAAAGAAACAGGAGACGTTTAGCGCAGGGCAGAACCCTAGTGACTTCTGACAGGCTCCCTCTGGTGGCCAGGAGCTGCTACTGCCCCATCATCACCTTGCCACAAACCAGTGCCAAAGCATTTGGCTAGGCCCCGGGTTCTCTTGTAGTTAAAGTGTACGGCTTTCCCCTTCAGCCACAAAGCTAACAGCCAGTTTGATGGGCAGTCCCATGAAAGCAAACCCTGCTGGCTACCGGTGCAGGACCCTCTACTTCCGTCCTTCCCTTACTGTCCTGGGAACAATGACATCACCCTAAGGGTGCATTCACACCCACCTAAGTTACCCAAACAGCAGTGGGGACATGAGTCAACTGTGAGTTGTATTTTTAGCTTGCAGTAGGGGGAAAATTTGTTTTGAGGCTTACTGTTAATTTTGGAATAAAAACTCACTCTCTGTGCCACCAGAAAAGCTTTCAGCAAATAAATGATCTGATACATCTCTGCAAGAAATGCAAGTCCCTCTCACAGCCACCCAGCAGCCGGCCTGATTTGATGCTGAAAACTTGAATGTCTGGGTCTTCCTGCCACCCACTCATGCCCTTCCTGACTTTATTTTGATGTAAGGAGCCAGGAGAATTTGTGGAAATTTTTGGCATGACTCAGATGTCCCAAGAAAATTCCAAATGAGACCCTGTTCCTGGGAAGAGAAGCTTCAAGGTTAATTCTGCATGTAGCAGAAGAAACCCATTTTTTTTTTTTTGAGGTTAAAAGAAGGAGGTGTGAAAAACTTGAAAAATACTCCTAAATTCATAGAAAGCAATATAGTGCTTCCAGGTCTTTATTGCTGTACATGGATAAGACCCCCACCCAACCCCTACCCAACAAACATCCTCAGAATATGGCACATGCTGGCCATGCTGGCCACTTGATTGGTTTGGTCTATTGCTGATCACTGTGTACTGAGCAAAGTTTTGTGTTGAAGGACTCTGGTGCTAGACTGACACTGAATGAGGCATTTGTGTCAGTGTCATAATGGCACTGATGGCATTTTGTGACTTGCAAAGCACTGTGCAGTTGTGGGTCTCTCTAATAATCACTCTTCCTCTTAGAAGTGCATCTGAGAGCTTCTGGCCGCAGGTGGTGTTGGAGCTCCCTCTTCTCTTCTTCAGGAGTTCAGAGAGCTAGCAAAATCCATGAGACACTGCCACGTGCCAAAGGGTCCAAAAGATTCTCCTTGATGAACAGATGGAGATTTAGTTCCAAGATAATATCTAACTGATACATAGGACCACTCAGACTTCACTCAGATGGCTGGGTAGCCTAGCACTGTCCACTGGGTAATTTCCAAGGACCGAAGATAATTAACATGGTCCCACGCCCTGGAGGGCTGTGCGTATGAGCTTGCGAGTCAAGTAGGCATCAAAACCATGATGAAGGCCCAGCCTTATGTTTGTGGAATCGTCTGCTCAGGAGACTTGTGTTATTAAGGCAGTTACTCAAACCACAAGGGCTGCAGTTCCTGGAAAACATCAATAGGTGTAGGTCATGTGCACAGATCCAGAAAGAAGCAAACTTACCTTATCATGCCGGGGAGATTCCTCACCACATACAGTACAAGAGGGTGAGAAGCTGTTGGGGTGTCTGTTTGGAAGGAGTTAAGCTGGTCTTGTGTCACCATTTGACTCTCTGCTTAGGTGTGCTTTCTATATGTGCCCTGGCTCTCCACGTCAGGATTCTAGCTCAGCGATGGAGGTGTCCCAGGCTAGAGTCAAGTGACGAGGTCACAGATCTTGGCCCCACTCTTATAAGCTGTTGGACCTTGAGAAAACTAGTAAGTGTCTCTGAGCCTTTGTTGAATGGACAGAATATTACTACTCATGTTAGAAAACAGTTGTGAGAATAAAATGATGCATGCCTCCCACGAAAACTCAATAAATGGTGTCTTTTCTCAATGTTGTTATTCTTCTTATTCCTTCTCAATTAGACGGGGTTGATGGATCAGCCCAATTCTCTTGTTGGTGGATGAAGATTTAGAGAGGCAGTTTAATGTGGCAAAAGCAAGAGTAGGATGAGAGCAGCAGAGCCCCGGGTGTACCCTGCCCACCAGCTGCGGTCAGACTGAGTGAGACCACCCCAAGCCTCCATGTCAAGGGAAATGGGAGGTGAGATTCGCTGATTGTTCAGGGCTTCTCAGGACCACCCATCACAGTGAGGGCCTTCAAACCAGGAGAGACGTAGGAAGGAGCCAGAAGGTGAGCTAAGAGGTCATCCACAGGGTCCTCAAACCCCAGTGGCACATTCCTGGGGATCATGGACCTTTTTCCAAGATCAGTTCCCATCTCAGTCAGATTCCAGCTGATGTTTCCAATAATCAAAATGTTGGCTGTGTTTCAAAAGGGGGCAATCCATCCCCGAACAGTACCTGTGTGTCTGGCCCGGACTCCCCTCTGCGCGGGGGGCTGCCCTCTGCAACCTGAGCCACGCATGGGGGAAGACACAGAGAACAGGCAGTGGTGGAGCTCACAGCCCAGGCCACCGTCTACTCTCGCACACAGAAGGAGTGAACTAGAGGTTCCCTCCCTTCCCCCGAAACTCCTGTATTACTTGAGTCAATGAGAGCAGTCCAGGAGCTGTGAGGGAAAGAATTGGGGGAAGGATGTTTAAAAATCAGCCCATTTTCCCGTGTGTAAAATTGACCCAAGCTGTGCAAATATAAAAAGCTTCCAAATGGGGTTATGTTGGGCAGAGAACATGCGGCCTGCCATATTTTGTTGGGTTTTTTTGTTTGTTTTTTTGTGTGTTTGTTTTGTTTTTTTGCAGAGACAGGATGTCACTCTGTCGCCCAGGCTAGACTGCAGTGGTGCTGTCCCAGCTCATTGCAGCCTCAACCTCCTGGGCTCAAGTGATCCTTTCACCTCAGCCTCCTGAGTAGCTGGTACCACAGGTGCACACCACCACACCAGGCTAATTTTTTGCAGGGACGGGGTCTCACTATGTTGCCCAGTCTCGAAATCATGGGCCCAAGCGATCTGCCCGCCTCAGCCTCCCAAAGCACTGGGATTACAGGTATGAACCACTGCACCTGAATGGTGACTAGACTTCACCTAGGGCAACACCAACCCTCCTCTCTCCTCTTTATGGCTCAAGGGTTTCCTCGCCTTCCCCTTCCCTCCCCACAGGGAGCTGGAGCAGAACCATCATGGAGATGAGTGTCACGTCAGTGACTCAGGTCTAGGTGCGTGGGACTCAGATCCGGAGCGCTGGCAGCCGGGCAGGTTATGACAGTGGGTCACCACACTGGGTGAGGACATGAAGACGCCAAGCAGCAGCCCCCAGCCTGTGTTCCTTCCTCACCTCCAACTAATTGTTCCCCAGGCAAAGCAGAGGTGGTGGCTCTTACCCATCTTGGGCTTGAGCCACTGTGACCCATCAGTCTTTGTTTTAGAATTGTTCCGTGAGGAGCACTGAGGATCGGGGAAAGTGTAAGGAAGGAGAGGCATGGAGGGGTGAGGGAAGCTCCGTTGTCATGATTCCACACCCACCCTCAGCATCCCCCCAGGGGCCACAGCAGGGAGAAGGTGTGCGTGGAGCGCATGGAACCACGGGGCAGACTTGACTGGCCTTCCTAGAGAGTTTGTTTTAGTGCAGAAAATGGGCAGGAAAATATTGTCACATGAAAACCAAGAAACTCAGAGGTGTCAGGGTGTCGAATGTAACATATGCACATACTTTTCAAAAGATAGAACTGGAAACTTCACAGGAATTCCAGGCATCAGGAAGGACTCTTGGGATCTGCTCCCAAAGGCATGTTCCAACCCTGCTGTGCTCCGCGGGGTATTGAGAGTGAGGTAGGAGCCCCAGTTCACATCCCAGCACATGGGTGCGGTCCTGGCAGGGCTGCTGACGTCCAGAGAGTGGGAGGCCCACAGCCAGGGGTCTCAACACTGTGCCTTGTGGGTGGGACCCCCAGGAGAAGGCCAGGAGGTGGAGGAGGAGCTCAGAGTCCCCCGCCCGGCCTGTCGGGATGAACTGATGGGGTGGCACGGGCTCCTCTGATGTTTATCTCCTCAACAGACCAAAAGGTGAATGGCCAACCACGCTCTCATTTCCTACCTCCTCGTCCCTTCCCCCAGCTTAGCCACACAGTGCAGCCCAGGCAGAAGCTTTTAGCTGTTTATTATTTAATCAATAGAGAAGACAGGAAGAGGTTGGAAATCTGCCCTGTAAGTCTTCAGAAAAAAATAACCCCTCACTGTCCTTCACTTCCTCCAACTTCAGCCATAAGCCTGGAAAGGCTCAATAAAAGGTAGCTCCAGGCCGGGCACGGTGGGTCATGCCTATAATCCCAGCACTTTGGAAGGCCAAAGTGGTGGATCACCTGAGGTCAGGAGTTCGAGACCAGCCTGGCCAACATGGTGAAACCCCGTCTGCACAAAATTACAAATATTAGCTGGGCGTGGTGGCATGTGCCTTTAATCCCAGCTACTCGAGAGGCTGAGGCAGAAGAATCATTTGAACCCCAGAGGCAGAGGTTGCAGTGAGCTGAGATCATGCCATTGCACTCTAGCCTGGGCAACAGAGTGAGACTGTCTCAAAAAAAAAAAAAAAGTATCTCTAAAGGGGAGATGGGGAGATGCACCAAGCATCTGGAATTGGGCCATTTTCTTCTCTCCATTCCTTCCTTGTGTCTTTTCACTGCGAGTCCTCCGACGCCTGGCCGGGTGGGCGTGTTCCTGGCAGCACCCTTCCATTACGTGTGTCCTCTGGAGCAGAAACCAGCCCTTTCACCCCCTGCTTCCTCACTTTTCCCTTTTTAAATTTCTTGTGGGAAAAATCCCCTTATGGTCTTGCTGTCTGCGTTTCTCTTAATGAACACTTCTACCCAGTACATGTAACATCTGAATATGAAATATAGGCATATATGTGATGCAGAATGGTGTGGCTGACTGCAAGTGAATTCCTGTACCAGAAAGAACACTCAGACAGACTGGGCCAGGCAGTCCTCTAATACTCAATAAACACCTGCTCTCTCGATGCCTCTGTGTTAGGGATGGATACAGCATTGTATAGAAACATTGCGTGAGTTATACGCTAAGAGAAGTATGTAACTCAGACATACCGTGTGAGATTAAGCCACATTATGTTTTGCTAACCTAAACATCTTATGTTTAAACTACCAAGGCAACTTCAATTCAAACCTAACAGTAGGTTGGCGGTACTTCCTAGGTGAATCATACGTTCCTGTTTATATATGTAAGCACCAGCTTTACAATCAGGCAAACCTGAAATCTGTCTCTGCTCTTCCACATACCAGCTGTGTGGCTTTGGGCAAGTTACTTAACCTCTGTGAGCCTAGGTTTTCATGTCTATAAAATGAGGTAAATGACCATATCTACTGTGAGGGTAAAATGAGAAAATACATAGAAACATGTATCCTACGACCACACAGTTAACCTTAGCTGTCTGATATTGTTTTAGATAGCTGAAGTTGATTTTGAATGATTCATAAGAGGGATAAAATTCTCAGTAAATCCAGGAGTGGAAACTTCTCCTGCATGCATTTGTTCTACTGACAGCAACCCCCTCTCCACCTCCCACCCGGTGACATTCCTGCAGCTTCATGGCTACCTCGGATCAGTCCCTTGTATTGATTCTGTCTGCTGGTGCATTTTCTCTTTTGAGGAATATTGTCCCAAATGTTTTAGCTTTTATTCACTCTGGCGATTTCACTTTGCACAAGAGTAAGGTGTACGTCTCCATGAAGCCTCTGTCCCATCTGAGCAGTCAGTACCAGGACAATAACAGGATTGAGGGGAGCCCTGGTGGGTAGGGTGGAGGGGCTACAGCCACGTGTGAACGGAACTGCACCTCCTAGGTTAGGTCACTGTTTGTAGCCTTGATTGCCAGGTAACATTCTGTCAGGCCTCACTGCTGGGGTAGAAAATGGGACAAGATGTGCTGTCCTCATGGTGGCTTTCCTGTTGAGACATGAGACATAAAAGCAAGGTCACAGGGGGGACTTTCAGAAGGCTGGGAGATAACGCAGGTCATTTCCAGGGGTTGCCCAGGGATTCTCCACCAGGCCTTGTCATGACCAAATAAGCTGCCGCTGTAACTACCACCGCCTCCTTCTCAGGCTCCCAAGAATCACAGTGACTGGCCAACCCCATGCCACCCATTCCTGGCTGACAGCAGTCTCAGGTCTTTGGTCAGGCCAAGCTTTGCTAAGTGCCCTCTCTAAGCAGCAACAAAATTTTAGACAGGAGTCAGCCTTTGCCTGTTGCTCCCGCAAGGAGGAAGAAACAGGAGATGCCACTTTCCCCTCACGTGGCTGAACCCCACGCACATTTGGCGCTCGCGTGGTCCCTCTGACTCCATCCCGACTTCCCTGACTAGCATTTTCTTCCATCCATCCAGATCGTGGCCGCCATCCTCGCCATCGCTGGCATTGTGATGATGACCTACGCTGATGGCTTCCACAGCCACTCCGTCATCGGCATCGCACTGGTGGTGGCCTCAGCATCCATGTCTGCCCTCTACAAGGTACGCACGGGGAGTGAACTTTCTCGGCCGGCTCGGCTCTGCTCAGCCAGCACAGCCGGCTCTAGATGCTTGGTCCTTTTCTTTTCAAGAGCTTCTGATTCTGACTGATGCTCGTGCTTCAAGGCGGGCAGGTCTAGATAGCTGAAGTCAGCTGTGCAACAGGCAGAGACTTCAGTCGAGGGCAGGAGGAGGTGTGCCGCTGCTCTTGGTTTTGGCTCTCTGGGCCTTTCTATCTGTAGCCACAGTGTTGCAGCATCTGGGATAAAACGAGTGGTGTCCATCAGCAGAGTCAGATTCCTGTCTTCATTATTGGCAGTGAACAAGCTCAGTGTTTGCTCAGATAATTTGCCACCCTATAAGGCGGGAAGACTTGAATATCTGGCGCAGCTTTGTCATGTGAATCTTTGCCCACACAGTTTCTGCAGCCACCACTGCTCACTCTGAATCCATGTGCATTTCAAGTACTGGCTGGAAGGCTAAATAAATAAAAGTGCAACAGCTATAATATTGGGATTATAAAATATTTCGATGAAATGTGGGGACCATTGGAAAGCACTTCCCAACTTCAGGTCTGGAGGAAACAAAATTTTATTCCCACACGCAAGTCCCTTTCTCTGTTCACCCGCTACTTGATCAAGCCTCCTGGCTGCTCTTCCCCCTCACTTCCCTTCTCCTCCTCTCTCCTTCTCCTAAGACCCATAGTAGAGAATGCAAATATTTTCAGGACTCCAAGTTGGAGAACTGACCGAGAAGATTCAACGAGAAATGAGATTTTAGCTTGGAGACTTGTCATCCTTTGTGGATCCAGACAGTAGGACTGATATAATTAAGTACTGAAGAAAGTCATAAGAAAAGACGTTTTTTTCCCAGCTCTGTGAGTACCATGTGTTCTGGTTTTGGGAAAGTGAAATAACTCAGCCTTGCCATTCATCACCTCCCTGCCCTCACCTCCCACAGAGGAAGACACACATGTACTTTTCTTTCTCTGAACACCTCTCACTGAGGAGATGTGATAATCTAGCACCACTCAGAAACTCTAGCAACTGTGCAAATGTAGAAAATATTAGAAGGCGACATACACTCCTCTAGACTCAAATAGCTGTGGCCTAATGAGGAGCAAAAAACACGGAGAAACACAATCCACAATGAACACAGTATTCTGATTCAGATTCCCGTCTCCCACTCCTCTACCACCTGCATCTTGTCCACGGGGACTCCTAGATGAGAGGCTGAAAGCCATCTATTTCCCCTTCCGCACATTTGCCAGGAAATACATGAATGAGTTGGGAAATGGCTGAACAAGGAGAAAGCAGGAAAAGTAAGAGGAACCACAATGCAGAGAGTCAAATTAGACCATCTGCATATCTCTCAGTTCAGCTCCGGGCTGCTCCCATCACATTCGCCCTCTCCTCCCGGCCTTCCAAGCACCTGAAATGATGTGCAAATAAGAACAGATACGAAAAAACAAAAGTTTGGTGCATTCCACTAAAACCCATGCCATTTCTGGAATGTACATGGTGGGATGGAGCAGAGATGAGCAAAATACCTCCACCCTTGATTTACAGAAAGTATCTTTGCAGCCAGAGCGCTCTTTCTTGGGAGCAATGGTGTTTGACCTGCTTATGCAGAATTGAGGATCCCTCCTAGGGGTCTCTGAGAGGATGTGTAATCATGGCAGATGTTTTTGAATGATGTGGTCAGGAACACAACACAGACAAATCAAACCTAGAGTGAAAACCCATGACTCCTAACGATCCTTTCTGGATAGCCGAAGAGCAACTCTGCTGCTGTGTCACTGAGATTTGAATATGTGTGCAGCTGAACACAGGTCAAATCCCATGGAATGCACTGAAATCTGGTTTCCATCCTGCAGTGCAACCCCAGGTTGTGGATGAACTCTGCTTCACTTACATCACGCTGGGGTCTGAGGCGAGCCTTCACCTCATCCTCCTCTACTTTCTCCGACAGGTTCTGTTCAAGCTCCTCCTGGGCAGTGCTAAGTTTGGAGAAGCCGCCTTATTTTTGTCTATCTTGGGTGTGTTTAACATCCTCTTCATCACCTGCATTCCTATCATCCTCTACTTTACCAAAGTGGAATACTGGAGCTCTTTCGATGACATTCCATGGGGAAACCTTTGTGGATTTTCAGTTCTCTTATTGAGTAAGTGGTGACCGCCCTGCCCAGAATCCCCAGAAAGCAATCACCAACGCAGGACCCTTAGCAAACACGTTCCCTGAAGGAGGAACACAGTGCTCATGGCTATTCTTTAGTTCTCACTGGTTTTCAAGATCTTTCTGTTTCACAAAGTAGTCTTTGAAATGATGACACTGGATTCGAATTCCAGAACCAGAGTCAATGTAATAGTCAGAGTGGTCACGGCTGCTCTGAACAGTGAACGAATAGCCCAGTGTGTTGCATGTTACCTACTAAGCACAGCAAAGAGTTGGTAAATGAATACCTGCAGAGCTCCCAGAACACTGCCTACTAAGTGTCACTGTTCAATAAATGCTATCAATTATCCCTATTATTAATGTCATCATCACTGTCTCCATTACTTGATGTAAATCTAGAACTAAGCAGAAATGCAACCAAGGAGGTGATTTATCTAGTTTCCATCAAAAAACACATATCCCAGCCAGGCACAGTGGCTCATGGCTATAATCCCAGCACTTAGGGAGGCCGAGGCGGGAGGATCGCTTGAGCCCAGAAATTCTAGACCAGCCTGGGAAACATGGTGAGACCTCATCTCCAATAAACATTTAAAAATTAGCCAGGTGCAGCAGTGTGCACCTGTAGTCCCAGCTACTCAGGAGGCTGAGGTGGGAGGATCACTTGAGCAGAAGGGTTGAGGCTGCAGTGAGCTATGATTGCACCACTGTGCACTGCACTCCAGCCTGGGTGATAATACAAGAGCCTGCCTTAAAATAAAAGAAAAAAAAATCCCGAGCTCCTGTTCATGCAGTTATCCCAGAAGCATGGTCAGCTGCAGAGAAAAGCAAAGCTGGTAAGATAGTCCCAGTCACCTTTCAGTGGTTACCATTCCCAAACTTATTCCCTTCTTCAAAACTCAGGGAACAGAGGGGCTGAGTACTCAGAGCGTCTGCTCCTGATCCCAAGTCCTGGAGCCCCCCAGAGGAACTCTGAGCTCACTGAATCAGAGCAAAGGGTCATTGTAACTCCTATGACTCCAGCCTCATTAGGAAAACCCGGGTCAGACAGGCCAGCAGGGAGGTCAAGTACAGAGCAGTCGTGAATAACATCCGTTGTTTACATTCTTTATTTCAGCATTCAATATTGTATTAAATTTTGGAATCGCTGTCACCTATCCCACTCTGATGTCTCTTGGAATCGTCCTCAGTGTACCTGTGAACGCAGGTAAACCTATTTGGCTTTTGTATATCTGCACATAAGCACACACACTTAGTCACCAACTCACACACACACACTCATGCATACATACACACATACACACACTCATGCATAATACACACACACATACATATACACACACTCATGCATAATACACACACACATACATATACACACACTCATGCATACATACACACTCACACACATACACACACTCATGCATACACACACATACACTCATGCATACACACTCACACATACACACACTCATGCATACACTCACATACACACATGCATACATACACACTCATACATATACATACACTCATGCATACATACACACACTCATGTATACATACACACACACTTATGCATATATACACACACATGCATACATGTACACACACTCATGCATACATATACACACTCATACATACACACATACACTCATGCATACATATACACACTCATACATACACACATACACTCATGCATACATACACACATATGCATACATACACATTCACATATACACACATGCATACATACACACACTTATGCATACATGCACTCACACATACACACACATACTCTCACATACATACTCACATGTATTCTTGCCGTGCTTCCTATAGAATGCGTGTTTAATCATCTGCAAAAAAAAAAGCATTTAGGTGAAATGTTGATATTAATTATATATGCAATATTTTCTCCATAATGGGCTGGTTTTGCATGCCACCTAAAGATACAGAAAGTCTAAAGGCATCTCAATTCTGACAGGTATGGGGAGCAGAGATGAATGTCATCAGTATTAAGAAATGTAGGAAATTATGTGGCAGGAAAAAAAACATTAACTTTTGCAGGTAACTTTCTGGGGGAGAAAATTTGCTCGAGGCATGATATAGAAACATGCCGACAAGCTGAAGAGGTGTGAAGGTGATCTTCCCCTGCCTCCGGGGAGACAGGGGGAGAATGCTCGTTCCCCAGGAACTGGGGACTGTCCTTTGTTTTCCGCTGGGGACTCGTTGCCAAGGCACACAGTTGACAGATGCTTGTCTTCACCTGCCCCTTGCTGCCTGCCTTTTCCTGGCTCACACAGATAGAAATTTTGGATTTTCTTTTTTTTTTTTTTTTTTTTCACATTTAATGTTTTTATTTCTCCTTTTAAAATAGGCAAAATCAGCAAATAAAAAGAATTTCTCACCTCTTGTTACTTATATTGGAAACCACATCTTATTCTTTTTTTTTTTTTTTTTTTTAGCTATCATTCATTCTTTTTTATTATTATTATTATTTTTTTTTATTGCATTTTAGGTTTTGGGGTACATGTGAAAAACATGCAAAGTTGTTGCATAGGTGCATTCATGGCAGTGTGATTTGCTGCCTCCCTCCCCCTCACCCATATCTGGCATTTCTCCCCATGCTATCCCTCCCCAACTCCCCACCCCCCCGCTGTCCCCCCTCCCCCCCAACAGACCCCCGTGTATAGTGCTCCCCTCCCTGTGTCCATGTGTTCTCCTTGTTCAACACCCTCCTATGAGTGAGAACATGTGGTGTTTGGTTTTGTGTTCTGGATTTTCTTTCTAGAACCTCCTGGCCTCACCCCTGATCTCCCTAGGCATCCTTCTCTCAGCCAGAAAAGGGCTGTGAATCTGTCCTCTCCAGAACACTGGCTCCTTTGTCCCTGGCACAGCTTCCTCCTAAGCCATCTCTCAAATCCTGCCACTTCCAGGCCGTTAAAAGATCGCCCCCGCCCCAAGGAAATGGCAGACCCTTGTCCCGCCTTACCCTGTTCCATGTGGTGGTGAATATGCCTGCCGGCACCCCAACTTCCCAAACCTTTCCCCATGACTTGGTTCCCCACCGCTCCCATTCCATAGGCGCTGGACCTCTCTGCCCCACCATGGCTCGGATTCCTCTGGTAGGACTGCCTCACAGCAGCAGCAGTGTACCAGGCTTGGGGGAGGCATCAGGAGACGGGGCTCAGGCCCAGCACCACCGCAGGCCGCCTGGAGGTCTGTGGTCCCAACTCATCCGCTCTCTGAGCCTTAGCTTGTTTCCCCTGCAAATGAAGCATCATACCTGCCCTTGCTACTTCGGTCGATATGACAACCAGATGCAATAACTGATGAGACAGCAGTTCAAAATGCAGAAAGCACCTGAGCTCCTGGACAGCTGGTAAAAAAGGAAAATGGTCTAGACACTGCAGGCTTCTGAAAAGTCACTTGTCACCACACTCCCCCTACATTCTTTGCATCTTTAATTTGTAGTCACGCCGTGTTCCTGTCTCCAGAAGGCATGTTCCAGTTGTCTTATATAGAAACTTCTTTGAGCATAGAACATAGCCAGGTGTTTGAGAGATTAATTAGAATCATTTTTCATCACTTACCTGCAACGTAAAAGGTTTAACGATGAGTCGAAGGAAAGAATCCCAGGCCACTCTTGATTGGAGGAGAGAAGCCGAGGAACCTCTGCGTAGCTACTTGTCAGAGCAGAGTCATTGCCCGGCTTTTGGATTCTCCCTCACATCTGCTCATGGGACTTGCTGGTTGGCTGTCCTTATCTGCTAAATTAACAATGTTTTACCGATATTAAAAATTAAAATACAGGCCGGGCACAGGGGCTGATGCCTGTAATCTCAGCATTTTGACAGGCCATGGCAGGAGGATCACTTGAGCCCAGGAGTTCTAGACCAGCCTGAGTAACATGACAAAACCCTGTCTCTACAAAAAAAAAAAAAAATTAGCCGGGTGTGATGGCGTGTGCTTTTAGTCCCAGCTACTCAGGAGGCTGGATGGGAGGATCGCTTGAGCCCAGGAGGTGAAAGTTGCAGTGAGCCATGATCACACCACTGCACTCCAGCTTGAATGACACAGTGAGACCCTGCCTCAAAAATAAATAATAAATACAGTTGACCATTGAACGATGTAGAGATTGGGGGCCCCAACCCCTGAATAGTTGAAAATCCACAGATAACTTTTAGTTCCCCAAAAACTTAACTGCTAATGGGGTACTGTTGACCAGAAGCCTTACTGATAAAAAACAGTTGATTCACATATATTGTGTGTGTTATTTGTATTATATACAGTACTCTTACAATAACGCTAAAGAAAATAAAATGTTATCAAGAAAATCATAAGAAAGAGAAAATATATTTGCTACTCTTTGAGTGGAAGTGGGCCATCATAAAGGTCTTCAGAATCCTCACTGTCGTCTTGACATTGACTAGGCTGAGGAGGAAAAGGAAGAGGAAAGGTCGGTCTTGCTGTCTCGGTGTGGCAGAGCCAGAAGAAAATCCACAGATAAGTGGATCCGTACAGTTCAAACCCATGTCGTTCAAGGGTCGTGTGTGTGTGTGTGTGTGTGTGTGTGTGATCTATCTATTTACCTATCATCTCCTCAATTGCCCTTCATTCACTTTTTTTAGTCACATAAATCAATGGTTGAACTACCAAGTCAATTTTGGGAGGTGACATATAAGTGCAAGGCCTCATACCAGAGAGGTTTTATAAAGTTAAGGGTGATTTACTAGAGGTAACCCCAGCCCACCTGGAACAAAATCATACTGAGGAAGATCCTGTGGTCCAGGGAAGACCACAACACTGCCAGGCAGAGGGGGATGCCCCCAGGCCCTGCCCACTCTCCGGGGCCGTGCACCAAGCCCTGCAGCTGAGTAACCCCCATGCTCTGTCTCCCACAGTGGTTGATCACTACACTAGTCAGATAGTCTTCAATGGGGTCCGCGTCATCGCCATCATCATCATCGGCCTGGGTTTCCTCCTCCTGCTCCTGCCAGAGGAGTGGGATGTCTGGTTGATCAAGCTGCTCACCCGCCTCAAAGTGAGGAAGAAGGAGGAGCCTGCAGAGGGCGGTGCTGACCTGAGCTCAGGACCTCAGAGCAAGAACAGAAGAGCCCGCCCTTCCTTTGCCCGCTAACACCACTCCTCTAGAACTCGGTGGTAATGACTGGGAGGTCGATTCCTGCCGGGAGGAACCTCAGTTGGGTAAGGTGTACATACCTGTACAGTTTTGGTCATCCGCGGTAAGTTCTATGGTATTTATTGGCATGTCCAATTTGCTTGCACTTTTACACATCAGACCTTCCACGTAAGGGTACCAATTCAATCCAAAAGAGAAATAAGAACCTCTCAGTGCTTTTCCAATGAATGTAAAGTGGGTTTAGAAGATCCCTGCGTAGATGGTTTTGGATGGCTGACGTTCTTGACAAGCCAGGACAAGTGTTTTAAATCTTAGCAACCGAACATGGCATTGTACACTGTGATTATTTTTCAGCTATGGTAGCTCATATTTTGTTTTATACCAGAGCTGTACTCTTAATTTTAAGGAATTTCAATGAACCAAAAGATAACTGTCAATTTATTTGGATGGATGGATGGATGCATGCATGGATGGATGGATGGATGGATGGATGATGGATGGAAGGGTGTCTGGGATGTGAAGAGGTGAGGCAGAAATGGATGATGAACATCAAAAGCTGTCAAAGGACAGGTCTGTGCCAGGTACCAGGAAGGACAAGATAAGTCCAGCCCCAGCTGGCCTGCTCTCACGAGTCTGTGTAAGATCATGCAAGAGAAATCACAGTGCCTTCTACAGAATTTTCGTCTTTACCTATGTGAAGCGAGGTGACGTGATATGTCACTGGCGCCGTCTTATAATTTAGATGTAAAAATCTTTAGAAACAAATAAAACTATATATATGTGTGTGTGTGTGTGTGTGTGTGTGTACAAAGATGGCAGAGCTGATGGCCGGTGTATAGAGTGTGGCCCGCGGGGTACAATACTCATATAAGGTACATTGTGCAGGAGGGGGATTGCTGGTTGCTTTTACTTCCTGACCAAGACTGAAAAATTATTTACTGAAATCTGTAAACCTTTTTATGAAACTTTTAAGCACCAGGCTGTTTACTTACACAATTTAGGTCTGCCAGAAAATTCTATCTGTGATAGATCTGTAAAGAGGGTCAGGGGTTAGAGTTTACTATTTTTGAAGTTTACATTGTTACATATGAAATGGAAACATTATTTTGAAATGTTGTCATAACCCAATGGTGCATTCTGTAACCATGGAGTCTTTTGTTTCCTGGGGGAAAGGGGCATTCATGACCTGAACTTTTTAGCAAATTATTATTCTCAGTTTCCATTACCTGTTTGGCCAAACAGATTAATAAAATATTTGAAAAAGAAGGTTCAGTACTGTCTTGGTGGCCGTCCTGTTACTCTCCCAGTGCGACGGTCCTGAAGCAGCCCTCCTCACGTTCTGGCTTTTTCTCAACTGCACTTGCCCCCAAGAACCTTCCAGGTAGGTAAGCCAGCCCATCTGTCTCAAGGGAAGGAGACTGTAATATCAATAGAACTGACTTTTGCAAAGGTGAAATGCAGAAGGATCCCCAAAGCCTCGCGGAAGCTCTGAGTCCTGGGGCAGCCTCTCCCCTCCCTCCGCCCTGTTCCCCTCCCTCTCCCTCCAGGCATCTGCCCTGCTCAGCCCTGCACGTGACTTCCTTCTCCCATTCCCTTCTGAAGGAGTTCCGCAGCTCAGTTTACACCAGTCCCTAGGAGCCACCCAGAGCTGGGAGCCCCTGTCCATAAATCTGCCCAGTCTTCCAGCTCAGCCTCCATAGCTGCCTGCCTGCCTGGGGATCCTAAGCTAATGCTGGCTTTTTGGATAATTTGATTTATCCACTTCAGTAACATAATGTAGCTATTCTGAGCAGCTGCTATGCCAGGGTCTATGAGATCCAGTGGGTCTCATTCTAGCGCTACAGAGGGCCAGGTACTATAGGAAACGGTGTGAGCCAACAGGAAACGAGAGCCTTTTTAGTACACCTCATCCCATCACCCTCACCTAGAGCGTCTGCTCTCCTTGCACCACACGTACCACTTGACACATGGGCTCTAAACCTGAAGAACCTGGTTATCCACAGCAGAAAGCTCCGTACCCAGTGTGTCCAAGCCCGTCTGGAGGGGACAGCTGGGCAGCAGGATGCTGAGCCAGTCGCCTCCATCACCCTTTGAGGCTCCAAATCCCAGGGAGACAAGCAGATATTTCATTTGTAAGCCAGAAGATGAAAAAGTGGGAAAGCCCTGCCTTAGGGTAGATTTATCTTATTCTCCCGTTGGGCAAAAACGACCATGAAAACCCAAAAGAACTGAGACCATGGACTCAAAGGGATATGTGCACATCCACATTCCTGGGAACATTAGTCACAACAGCCAAAAGGTGGAAGCGACCCAAGTGCCCACTGGCAGATGAATGGATAAAGAAAATGTGGCATAGCCATACAGTGCAATATCATTCCACTTTAAAAAGAAAGCAAATCTGGGCCAGGTGTAATGGCTCACATCCGTAATCCCAGCACTTTGGGAGGTGAAGACAGGAGGGTCCCTTGAAGCCAAGAGTTCAAGACCAGTATGGGCAACATAATGACACCCTGTCACTTCAAAAATGAAAACCGAAAAATTAGCTGGGCATGGTGGTGCATGCCTGTTTACTTGGGAGGCGGAGGCAAGAGGATTCTTTGATCCTGAGCATTCAAGGTTGCAATGAGCTATGATCACACCACTGCACTCCAGCCTGGGCAACAAACCAAGACCCTGTCTCAAAGAAGCAGAAGCAGAATAAGAGGAGGAAGAGGAAGAAGAAGAGGAGGAAGAGGAGGAGTGGGGGGGGGATATTCTGACACATGCTTCTGTATGTTGAACCTTGAAGACATTACGCTGGATGAAATAAGCCAGTCACAAAAGGACAAATACTATCTGATTCCACTTACATGAAGTTACTGGAGTAGTCAAACTCAGAGACAGAAAATAGAATACTGGTTCCCAGTGACTGGGGGTAGGGGAAATGGAGAGTTATTGTTTAGTGGGCATATAGTTTCAGTTTACAAAGATGAAAAGTATCTGGAGATGGAGGGTGGCGATTGTTGAACAATGTGAACGTACTTAATGCCACAGAACTGTACCCTTAAAATAGTTTAAATGGGGCCGGGTGCAGTGGCTCAAGCCTGTAATCCCCACACTTTGGGAGGCCGAGGTGGGCGAATCACGAGGTCATCAGATCGAGCGAGACCATCCTGGCCAACATGGTGAAACCCCGTCTCTACTAAAAATACAAAAATTAGCTGGACGTGGTGGCGCGCGCCTGTGGTCCCAGCTACTCGGGAGGCTGAGGCAGGAGAATCGCTTGAACCCAGGAGGCGGAGGTTGCATGGAGCCGAGATCGCACCACTGCACCCCAGCCTGGTGACAGAGCGAGACTCTGTCTCAAGAAAAAAAAAATGTATTGTAAATGGTAAATTTTATGGCACGTTCATTTTATCAAAAAATTTTAAGAGACTATGAAGGGTAACGTGTATGAAATAAAATGGTTAGAACTCTGTGGTCCTTTCGACACATTCTAAACCTGGGTTGGGGTTGGGGGAGGGGTGGGTCGAGAGATTTCTTTCTAGAAAGAATACAGCCACAACCACAACACCTCCGCCCCCCACCGCGCCAGAAGGTTTCCAGCACTGGGACGCGCTGCGGCAAACCTGGAAGGGACCCAAAAGCAGAAAAACCTAGGCGAGAGTCCCTGCCGATGGTTCAGCGGGGCGGTTCTGTGGCCGGCTCCATCCCTGCTCTGCCGGGGAACTGTCTGCCCTCTAGAGGCGGGTCTGGGTAGCAATTTTTTTTTTTTTTTTTGACTTTAGGTTCTGGGGTACATGTGCAGATCCTCCAGGTTTGTTACATAGGTATGCACGTGCCATCGTGGTGGGGTAGCAATTAAACAATGTTTCTCTTTCGGCTCCTTTAAGGAGGAAAAGTAAAGTCCAGACGGAGGGTACTAGAAAGGAGACCAGGACCTCCGTCTGCTGCTGGTGAAAGAGGCAGGTCTCTGCGCTCTCCTTTCTTTCAGAATGTGATCCTTTGGAGCCAGAGGGCATGAAGTGACCTGCTGGCCGCCTTGCCACACCAAGTCAGAGCTGTCTTAAAGAACCCACAGCTGCCTTACAGACCCTGAGCTCCTCCCTTTCTTGGGCCTTCAAGGATAAAGGGAATTAGGTAAGAGGAATTCGTGGCCAGAGACTTGCCACCCCATAGAACAGATGTGTTTCTAAATCTAGCCGAGGTTGTATAACATGGAATTCTTGATCTTCAAATTTGAAAACAAATGGTTTGTCCTAAAATTAGACTGTGGTGGTGGTTGCACCATTCTGTGAATATGCTAAAACTCAATAAACTGTATAACTAGATGCGTGAATTTTATGTGTGAATTATACATCAATAAAGCAGTTTAATAAATAAATGGTTGCCCCACAAGATGATTTTTTTTTTTCCAGAGATAGGGTCTCACTGTCACCCAGGTTGGAGTGCAGTGACACTATCTCGGCTCACTGCAGCCTCAACCTCCTGGGCTCAGGCAATCTGCCTGCCTCAGCCTCCCAAGTAGCTTGAACCACAGGCATGGGCCACCACACCTGGCTAATTTTTTTCATTTTCTGTGGAGATGGGGTCTTGCTATGCTGCCCAGGCTGGTCCCGAACTCCTGCACTCAAGTGATCTTCCCGCCTTGGCCTCCCAAAGCTCTGAAATGACAGGTGTGAGCCACCGAGCCCAACCTCCCTCCACAAAGTGACTTAAAATGTCTTTATGAAAACCTCATAAGCAGAAAGGACATTTGTCGGGTTGTTTGTGTTCCTGACTGCCCAATGCCTATCCCTGTTTGAAACAGCACCTTGCTCTTGCTGCGGAAGCTGAAGGGAACAGAATCTTCACTTTGGATCCTCCCACAGCACAGGAGGGGCGAGGAGGGTGTGAACTGGACTTGCTCTGAAGCAAGATGGCAGACCCCAAAGAGCAGCTGAGAAGGTGGCACTGACTGGCCAGTTCCTGAGGGCCCTGTGGGCCCTTCCCATCATAAAGGTCCGTGGTTCCTGCCCTTTTGCAAACAGATCCTTTAGATTCGCCAAGTCCCAAAGGGCCTTCCAATCAATTCTCTTTTGCTGAAGACAGCAGGACACCACCGCTGTTGCTTGAGTCCAAGAGCTCTGAACAATATATGGGAGAGAGCTGAGATGTTCAAAGAAAAGATGAACATTTGTTTATTTGAGGTTTTGTTTACCTGTGTGTTTTAACTTTCTGGTAGATGTCTTGAAGCTGGGCTTATTATGGTCTAGCAAGACTCCTAGGTCAAACTGCTTTAAAGAGTGGATAAGAATGACTTATAAGAAATGCATCAAGGCCAGGCACAGTGGCTCACGCCTGTAATCCCACCACTTTGGGAGGCCAAGGCAGGTGGATCACTTGGGGTCAGGAGTTCGAGACCAGCCTGACCAACATGGTAAAAACAGTGTATACTAAAAATACACAACTTAGCTGGGCGTGGTGGCAGGTGCCTGTAATCCCAGCTATTAGGAAGCCTGAGGTAGGAGAATCGCTTGAACCCAGGAGGTGGAGGTTGCAGTGAGCTGAGATTGCACCATTGCACTCCAGCCTGGGCAACAAGAGCAAAACTTGGAGAAAAAAAAAAAAGAAAGAAAAAGAAAGGAAAGAGAAAGAAGAAAGAAAGAAAGAAGGGAAAAGAAAGAAATGCATCAATGACATATATATAAAGAGAGCTTAAAAGCTCTTCACTGCTCTTAAAAGATTTTAAAATCATTTTTTAAAAATATCGTCTCAGTCATATATTTTTGTGTACACAGCATTGCCAAATTATTGAGAACATCTTCTTTTCTTAAGTTAAAATAGTGGTAAACCAGCTTAGGTAAATTCCCTTCAAATTATCAAAAACTTTGGAGTTACTAGAATTACAGGAAATGAGATTTAATGTAAAGACAACTTAATGTGTTATAAGTTTTAGCTTAAGCTTTTTTTTCCTCCTACTGAAAAAAAGGTACATGCTTCCTGTAGAATATTGAGAAATACCTATAAACACGCAATCTAGTCGTCACTGTAACCATAGCAGGGGTAGCAGTAGTCTGTGAGGATATGACGGGACAGGGGGCGATCCCTCTGAGAAGGTCTTGAGGAGCTCTCAGGCACGCCCTCTGGGAGACAGGTGAGGTCAGGGCATGCCCGGGGGAAGCGAAGTGCACACACCTGTTTAGCTCTACACCTGCTCCTCCATCCCCACGGAAAAGACACTAAGGAGAGGCTCTTGCCGGAAGAAAAACATTAGAGGAACTTACAAACCTCCAGAAGGAAATTCTAGGAATCCCCGGTGTTTATTCCTTATTGGGAATAGAAGACCAGCTGGCCACCTAAGCCTTTCAATTTGTTCAGAATTTATGGTATGCAAATCACGGGGGGATCTCAGAGGCTAGGAAGAGACAACCAATGGAACCGCTGTTTCTAAGACCCTCTTCATACCCGCCCATAGACGTGGGGAAGGGGATGGAAGGCTGCACTGGGGGGCACTGGCTGAGACATGACCCGGGGACCCAGACTCCTCCTCCCTGCAGCTCTCCCATGCTCGATGTGCAGTTTTGCAGTGGAGAGCCAGCGAAGCAAGGCCGGGAGGCGGCTGCTCAGACTGGGAAGCATTTGGGCCCTGAGGTTTAGTTTGAACCCCCAGGTCAGCCTCCACATAGCAAGAGTGGGGCAATACAGGGATTAAAAAAAGGAAAAACCTGGCCGGACGCGGGGGTGGCTCACGCCTGTAATCCCAGCACTTTGGGAGGCCGAGGCGGGTGGATAATTTGAGACCAGGAGTTCGAGATCAGCCTGGCCTACATGGTGAAATCCCATCTCTACTAAAAAGACAAAAATTAGCTGGGCATGGTGACACACACCTGTAATCCCAGCTACTGGGGAGGCTGAGGCAGGAGAATTGCTTGAACCTGGGAGGCGGAGGGTGCAGTGAGCTGAGATCACACTACTTCACTCCGGTATTGGGCAACAGAGTGAGACCGTGCCTAAAAAAACTAAAACTGGCTGGGTGCAGTGGCTCACGCCTGTAATCCCAACACTTTGGGAGGCGGAGGTAGGTGGATCACTTGAGCTCAGGAGTTCAAGACCAACCTGGGCAACACGGTGAAACCCAGTCTCAATAAATAAATAAATAAATAAGGCCCGGCGCCGTGGCTCACGCCTGTAATCCCAGCAGTTTGGGAAGCTGAGGTGGGTGGATCACAAGGTCAGGAGTTTGAGACCAGTCTGGCCAATATAGTGAAGCCCCGTCTCTACTAAAAAAAAAATACAAAAAAATTAGCTGGGTGTGGTGGCGTGCACCTGTAGTCCCAGCTACTCAGGAGGCTAAGGTAGGAGAATTGCTTGAATCCGGGAGGTGGAGGTGCAGTGAGCCAAGATCACACCACTGCAGTCCAGCCTGGGTGACAGAGCAAGACTCTGTCTAATAAATAAATAAATAAATACCTTTCAGTGCATCATGGTGGCAGTTTTTTAATTTACATTTGTTTATCAAGGATTAGAGTATAATTTTTTGGACTCATTTTATTTTGTCCTCAGACCACTCTCTTTTGGCCCCTTCACCGACGGGTAGCTGTAAACCCCATCATACCAACTAGATACAGCTATTCCTCCAGCGCTCCTGCTCTCCCTCTGTTATCTGCTCCGGCACATCTTCCTTGTGGGGAGGCTGGGAGTCTAGCACCTTTTTAGGATTTCGCAAAGAGGTGTGCAGTGTTGGTAGCTTGCTGCATGGTCTTGTTCTGTATGTTGAATTTCCTCAAAGACACCATGTGAGTGTGCGTGTGGGTTTGCCACATTTACTGTGTTGTTTTTGATTACTGTCTCTTTTCCACCAATTAGACTATTGCCATTTGTTTAAATAAGTGAGCCCTGTAAACTAATCACCACATAATAGTCACTACCTCTTTTAAATGATGCCATTTAGAACTAAACATATAATCATCAAGTGCGATCTAGCGACTTCCTTCATTCCCCTATTGCAAGCAGTTACCACTTAGGGTGACCCTGGTGTTTTTCTCCAAAGCTTCATTTAAAAAATTCAAATCTTATCACTAGCACCACTTTAAAGTCCAAAGTACATTTGGGCATTTAACTGCCCCCCTAGATTTAACACCCCTGAAGCCATTATTGCATCACAGGATTTATGGGTTACTTTTATCTACATTTTATCTCAATTTTCTGATAGCATTTAATTTCCTTTTTATCTGAGAGAAAGTGCTTTCACACAGCCAGACAAAGCCCCGTCAGCTCCCCATGGACACAGTGACTCAGCTCTCACCCTCTGCAGTGTTGACCGTGGTTATGCCCACTTGCCTATATTTCTAAACCTAGGTTGACAAATAATGCACTGAGCCACACTCACTCCCTGAACGATCAGAAATGGAGGTTTGGCCAGGCACATGGCTCATGCCTGTGATCCCAAAACTTTGGGAGGCTAAGGAGGGAGGATTGCTTAAGCCCGGGAGATCGAGGCTGCAGTGAGCTATGATTGTGCCACTGCACTCCAGCCTGGCAACAGAGTGAGACCCTGAGAAAGAGAACAGTGCATAGTCCTTTCATTTAGAATGAACTTTTAACACCAAAAATACATCATTTGATGTCATACCTGGGTAAATTCACTACATACTGATGCCCATTTTATCATCTATGTGTTTCTAGAACTTTGTCTCTTTCCCTTAGTTGGTAATCTTTGTTTTCAAATCCTTAAAAATAGGAATCTCTCCAGATTCAGGTGCAGAGTTATGGCAGAACAGTGCAATGGTTAATAACATGAAATTTGCAAGCAGATAGAACTGGATACAAATCCCAGCTCTACCATTTATAGTTTCATCTCCTTGGTCAAGTCATTTGACATCTCTGAGTCTCGGTTTTCTCACCTGTAATATGAGACTAATAATCATCTCTGCTTTACCAGGTTGTCAAAGTAAAACAAACTTATACATATAGAAGCGTAGCACAATCCCTAGACATAGTAGTTGCTCAATAAATGATAGCATTTACATCATCATCACCAGCATCATTATCAAGGTAGGCTGCCAAGCTTGAGCAGGAGCACCTCAGTCAGGGTTGCGGCTGTATTTCCCTGGTTCTCATTCTATAATCTCTCTCCCACTCTCCTTCTTTCCCTCTCTCCTGCTCTCTCTTTTGTCTACTCCTATCACATGGGAGTGCCCATCCCTTTCCATCCAAGGCCACCTTCACCCTCATTTTCTTGCAGTTTTGTGTCTTTAATTTTTACCTCTTTGAAAATCACTTTCAAATCTTCTCTGCGAAACTTCAAACCTGAGTTTTTCACTCTCTTACCTTCATTTCTCCCAGTGTGTCCTAGCAACCCCTCAATCCTGACATGTCCAAAACTAAACACAATTATCTCACTCAGAAACCTGTTCCTCCTTAACCTACTGAGGTGAGTTGGCATCACTATTATCTTGTTTTCCCAAGCATGAAGTCTTAACACTATCTTTAACTTCTTCCCCACTCCTTTACTAGCAATCGCTATGCCACACATCCAAGGCAGTTGCGTTATACCCCCAAAGCATCTCTGGACGCCTCTCCTCCACCACCACCCTACTTTATATCCTGGGATACATCACCTAGGGCATAGTCAGAGTCGCCTGATCATTCTCTACACCCTGTCGAGCTGGGATCACTCCACTATCTTACACAAAGATCTTGAGTAGCTTCCTGTACTTTATTAAATAAATCTTCATCCCCTAGCCTGGACTCAAGGCCCTCCATAATTTGGCAGTTGGTGACCTTTCCAACTCATTTGTCACTACAACTACCACTGTCTCCTGCCCTCTAAGCACACAGAACTGTTTACTATTTCTCTAACGTATCCTGTCCTCGCTTGTCTTGGTAACATGGTTCATTCCACATGGCATCCCTCCTCCCCTTCCCTCTCTTTCTGCCTAACCAAACCCTACACATCCTGAAATATCTACTTTACGTGTTTCCTCCTTAATGAAAGCTTCCTCATTCACCCCACAAGAATTAACATTCCTGCTAGGTGACATTCCCCACTGCCACAATTTCACTGTCTCTTCTGCCTTACACTATAGTGAAGACTTACCTTCTCTTCTAGATATAAATATCCTTGAAAGGAAAAGAAAAATCTTGCTTTGTGCTTCTTATCATATTTCCCTAGGCATACAGCAGAATCCCATACAAACAGTAAAATATAAATGTTTATTGACTTTTAAAAACTTTTAAAATAATTAAACATAATTTGTAGCAGAGTTGTAGTCCTCTCAACTCTCCCGAACATTGCAAAGCGAGCTTCTTAGGTATCAGCTGTGGCCCGTTATCAACCATCATAGAATCCTCCTGGGATCCTGTCAAAAATCATGATTCAGCTTACCTATCACATCCAAAATGATCCCAATGTTTTGCCCCAAAATACTGAGATTCATGAAAGTGTTATCAAATAGCTGAGAATAGAGATTGTCCTATTTAATGTGAACTGTTTATCCTCAGACTGCCAGAAACCAGTGCACGTGGGGTAAATTCTCCCCATTTTCTATAGAAATCCTTGTCATGCGTGTTGTCTATGTTGAATATGGTGAGGGGCCTGTCTGGTGTTTAAATTTGCACTAGGGACCCAGGAAAGACTGAATCTAAAATGGTCCTTCCTGAACAAGCATGGTGTCTCACGCCTGGAATCCCTGCACTTTGGGAGGCCAAGGCAGGTGGATCACTTGAGTTCAGGAGTTTGAGACCAGCCTGGGCAACACGGTGAAAACCTGCCTCTACAGAAAGGACAAAAATTAGGTGGGTGTGGTGGTATCCCTGTGGTCCCAGCTATTCAGGAGGCTGAGATGGGAGGATCTCTGGGGTGCAGGACGTGGAAGTTGCAGTAAGCTGAGATCGCACCACTGCACTCCAGCTTGGGTGACAGAGTGAGACCCCATCTGAGAAAAGAAAAAGTCCTTCCAGAAATAGAGGGCTATTTCTTGGCCCTTGATGTAACCCAAAACTCAGATTCTGGGAAGGGTCTTGGTTGTTAAATTTCCTTCAATGTCTATGAATCATTTCAATTATTTCCCCAATAAAGACACCAAAGCTCTATCAAAAAAAAAAAAAAACACCTCCCTGCACAACACAAGCTCTGACTCCTAAGCTCTCTGTGCTCAAGCCTTTAGGGCAAAACCTGTTGAAAGCTAAAGGTTCTCTGTGTTGGATTCAATGTTGACTCTTGGCAAAATCTTTATCAGCCATCTGAGGCCAAGGTGACTTCAACCACTCCTGCCCTGAGTATCTCTAATTCTCCTACCCTGGTTCTTGATCCACCACATGAAACAAATATCCTTGAACATTAAGCATTTGCAAGTATAAAATAAAGAATCTTTAAATTGGAAATTTAACATTCAAAAGAGAAACAGACAAAAAAGTAGGACAATGTGAATAAGAGTTCACCAAACTCAGGAAATAAATTGAAGAAAAAATAAGATCATCTGAGAAATGTGAACTTTGTAAAGTACCTAGGGATAATTGATTTGACTGAAATTATAGAAATTTAAGTAGAAGAATGAAAAAATCAAGAGAGTTAAAATAAATAGATAAAGAGCAAAAAGAAAAAATCATTAGCTATATAAATTTAGCAAAGAAAATCCAACATTTTCAACAGATAAATCTTTGAAATCCCCTACAAGGAAAACAAAGCACTGGGGCATCGTAACTATTTAAATTTGTAATCCCAAAAACGAGGTGTGAATAAAAAGAAGGCCTGAGTCTATATAGAAAAGACTGAAAGTATGACTGAGAAAATTGAACCAGAATGGTCAACCCCAAAATATACTCCTAGTAAAACCATTAGATCTTTTTTAATGGGAAAAATTTTCTCTCAGACTCCATCAAAGATCAAGCCACTTAAAAAGTTAAAAAAAAAAAAAAAAGGAATCAGGTTGGCATTTGCTAACCCAGTAACAACATAAAAAGCAAGATAGCAATGGGGAAATAGTTTCTAAAACTCAAGAGAACAAAAGGGAGGCAAAGATATTTATGTCCTGCCAGAGGTCCTAGAAGTATCATGCTATAGAGGAGGAGTCAGAAATGTTTTTCTGTCAAGGACAGAGAGTGAATAGATTAGGCTTTGTAAACCATGTGGCTTCTGTCACAATTATTCAACTCTTGTTGTAGTGCAGAAGTCACCAGAAACAATAAATGGAGGAGCATGGCTGTGTTCCAGTTAAACTTATTTATAAAAAACTTCTAGTAGGCCACAGCTGGCCCATGGGACAAGGTTTGTTGACCCCGAGTGTAGACTGTTTGGCTTGGCAATTGCGTACCTTATTCATGCAAAGAATAAAAATTGGATTGTCCCACCAAAGCCACTTCTATCACTTACAGTGCTAATTAAGCCACCTTGAAGTCTTGATGCAGATTATGGTTAACTGGTTCCCCTACATTCACATGTCATCATGAACCATTTAAACATGAATAATCACAAATGGAATACAACATACCATGTCTATACTCAACTTTCTGGCTTTGAGTATTTGTGGCTCTCCTGCTCAGCCATCCTGCCTGCACCCCAGTCCCCAGCATTCTTCATCACTCAGAAAGGTCAGCTCCTTCCAGAGCCTTGGGGTTCTCAGACAACAGAACAAAGGCCTTGGACACTCACCCATGCACTGGTGTAAGCCTCGATGCTCACCAAGATTGACGTGTTTATTTGATGTTTACTTAGCCTTATTCTTGTGTTAAGTGTAATGCTAGATGTGAAAATTTAAAAATCACAAAATATAGCTTTCAAGAAACATGCACTAGACTGACATCTGCAAAATGGTGAATGAGGCATTTCCTTCCTCAAAAGAAATAGAAAAACAAGAAGGAGCTGTTGGTACCAACTTTGTCAGAACTCTCAGAGGGAGCAGGCAGCAGACATCTGTCTAAACAGTTCACAGAGAGCAGCGTCAGGGGCAATTGCATATCAGCAGAGCAGGTGGAGGCAGGTTGCTCCTAAAATCCCACCTGGGGCTGCCCATGGGCGCCACTGGTCATGTAATTAGCTAATGGAGCTGAGAGCAGGCTGCTTTCCAAAGAGAGATGTGACCAGATCAATCAAGCAAGCAACAACACGAATAGCAAAGAATCAATACGGAGGGCGTTTTGCTTCCCTGGACGAGGTCTGGCAGAGAGAGTTCAGTGTGAATGTCTGATGAAAAGCCAGCAAGCAGAAAACTCAAAACCAAAAATAGAAATTCTTTTAACTGTTATGGGAACTCGGAAACGTATACTATATGGATGATTTTATTAACACTAGAATTAATAATAGATGTTTGCAGGAAACACTGCATATTTCCTGACAACTCAACCATAGGGAATCCTATGACTCTTTAAGGCCATTGCCAGGTTATCTTCTACTTCACTTACAATGAACAAATCAATTCTAAAAATTCTATGTATATTTAAAAACATGTTAAGGACTCAATCTATCTACCATTTCATCAGTTGCAGTCTGTCACTCTCATGTATAAATCTGGAAGTTTTTCTAAATATTTAATACTAAAGTTGAGCATGGTAGCACATGTCCATAGTCTCAGCTATTGGGGAGGCAGAGGCAGGAGGATCACCTGAGCCCAGGAGTTCAAGGTGTCAGTGATCCATGACTGCGCCCCTGCACTTCAGCCTAGGTGATAGAGTGAGACGCTACTGTGAAAAAATAAGAACAACAACAATTACAGTCAAACCCACCTCCACTTTGTGGCTTACAAGAACAGGCAAATGTTTGCTCATTCTCACCGGTCTGCAGGCGACTGCACTTTGGCTGACGTGGGCTGGGCTCAGCTGAGTGGCTCTGCTGCAGATCAGGATCTGTCTGGGCTTGTCACCAGGCTGAGGGTTGGGCTCAGGTCTGTCCATGTTTGTTTGTTCATGCAGCAGCTATAGGGGAACTTTAAACAACAGAGGAGAGAAAGTACTCATGGAGAGGATGCCTAATGAGCCGTGGGTCCCCTCAGGATTCCACCCACCAGGGCAGCACCAGGCTCCAGAACCTGAAGGCATGTGTTGAGAATATGCCAGCCTAAAATATGCCGCTCTGGCATATTGACTATATTTTGGGTAAAAGACACTTGAAAAACAGCAGGTACAAAAAATTCACTCTGACCTTCCTTCCCAAACTTGAACTCCTGGCCTTACACAATCCTTTCACCTTGGCCTCCCAAAGTGCTGAGATTACAGGCATGAGCCACCACACCTGGCCTGATCTTCCTTCTGTTTCTTAAAAACAGGAGATGAAATTACCATGACAAGACGCCCTTCCCATACCAGAAGGAAAGTGTCATTCTTATCATCAAGGGCAGAAAGTCAAGGCCACAGGAATTCTGCACGGGCCTCGTTAAAATGACTGTTACCTTCTTTCAGCCTCCCCACATAGTTTAGTTATTTTTCTAGAACTCACTACACTTTGTCCGATCAGTATAAAAGTGTTCAACTCTAACCACATCTTTAGGTCTTTGTTTCCTTTTAAAGGTTCCCATGTAAAACTTGTCTTAAATAAATAAATGTGTCTGTGTTTCTCTCGTTGATCTGTCTTGTCAATTTAATTATAAGGCCCAGCTGAAAAACTCTAAGAGGCTAAAGGTGAAATTTTGCCTCTCCTAAATGGATGCAGGTGGTAGAGGCAGAAGCCCAGGCAGGCTGAAAGAGTGCATTGTCTTCAGAGTTTTAAACACACATATATAACAACATACATATATATATACACATACATAATATAGATATATAATAGCTTATATATACATATATGTGCTTCAAATCAGCATATTTATTAGTCTTTTTTTTTTTTTTTTTTTTTTTTTTTTTTTTTTTTTTTGAGGCAGAGTCTCACTCTGTTACCCCGGCTGGAGTGCAGTGGTACGCTCTCGGCTCACTGCAACCTCTGCCTCCCCTGTTCAAGCAATTCTCCTGTTTCAGCCTCCCGAGTAGCTGGGATTACAGGCACCCGCCACCATGCCTAGCTAATTTTTTGTATTTTTAGTAGAGACAGGGTTTCACCATGTTGGCCAGGCTGGTCTCAAACTCCTAACCTCGGATGATCCACCTGCCTCAGCCTCCCAACGTGCTGGGATTACAGGCGAGAGCCACTGCACACGGCCCTTAGTCTTGAATAAGCCTTGTCTTCTATACAGAGATTAATGCAAGGAACTCCCAGTTATGAAGCAGCCCCCAAATCACCCAAGCACCACTGAGTCTCTTCTTTCTAGGTTGTATTAGAATCATTGCCACTGGCTTTCCACGTACTTCCTATCTCTCCAGCACCTGTAGAACTACATAGTGTGACATTTAAACAATATACTAGAGCTAAACAATGAAAAACAATGATAGCACAGTGACAGTAAAGGCAAATGAACAGAACCTAAGTTACTTCAGTTCTTCTTTTGTTCTGTGTGACCAGTGGAAGCCTCTGTGGTTAAAGTTAAACAGAGAGAAAACCACAGAGTGTAATATTTTTGTTTGGTAAGTACAAACTTTGGTTTACACATGAAATAGTTTACTGATTACTGAACATATTTAATAGTAAAATTTATTCTTTTGTTAATTGCCTTAAAATTAAAGAAGAAATCAAGAAAATAAAACAGTATCAGAGATATAATTTAGTAGGTTTCTGGTTTGGGAGGTGAACTTTTAGGTAGGATTAATCAAACACAAAAATTTTGCAAACGGCTAGATTTCAGGCTTAAGAAATGTACAGGAAAACATCAAGCTTTAAAATTGTGTCTTAAAAATCTAGGCACAAAATTTGTGCAGAAGGTTAGCAACTGTGCAACATAAAGTGAGAAAATTTACATGTACGTGGAAAAAAGAATTACATTTTAGAGAAAACTGTGAAGAGAAGTTACAAAAGCAGCCGCATTGCCGAAAAAATCACAAGGGCGATGATGTCTCAAAACCTTTACGATTTTCACCAAGAACTAGGTATCCACTGTAATGCAATAAATTAAATAATGGTAATGTTCACTATAATTCAGTGATGTTTCTGATTTTTACAAAAAAAACCTTCAGAAGTTTTAACAAATATAAGACATTGATGATGAATTTTCAGATAGAAATAATCTAGTGAAATAATTTTTTGACTATAGAGACATTTGAAAGTTGCTAGAATTGAGCCAAAAAGTGATGTGGACCACATTGCAATTTCAATGTGAAATGGGATTTTTGTGAATATCTGCCAAATTTATACTAAGTCAAATAAAATATAGAGGTGAATCTCTAAATTTAAAACATTTTATTTAGGAAGCAGTAATTGCAATTCGGGGCACACGGACCAGGTGGCCTTTGGTATGTCTGAAGAACAAAGAGAAGGTTGTACGTTTTATAAAAAGGGGAAATGTTACTTATTGTTTTTCTGGGAAGTTCACTACTAGTAAAGTGTTGGGGAGCTGGCAAGCTCTGATTGGTGAGTGATGGTTGTGGATAAAACGTGTCTAAGAGTCTCGGCAAGTTGTTTCAGCAGCTGTTAGATTAAACCAGTTTCAGGGTGCAGCCGGCAGTTTCAGCAGCCAGGCTTGCAGAGAATTACATTCTTGGAGCAAGTTTATGTGCCCTGAGTGGTTTTTCCTTTTAGCTTCGTGACTCTGATTTAGTTGGATATGACAAGGATGACGCAATTTGTATGATCAACTTTCATATCCTTAAGACTTATTCTAAAGAGTCACATATTTTTTCTCCATATGAAAGAATCTTTTTAAGTTTATACTAAGAAGAGGTATTTTTATCAACTATGAAGATAGAAGGATGTATCTGCCTATACTCTCTATAGATCATGAATACATAGAGAAGATACATTTTTATAAGGTCACTGAAACATTTGCAAAAATTAAGGCTTGAGAACATAAACAATGAGGGTTAATTCATTATTGTGATAGATCAATAAGCAGGAATACATTTTTGTTTTAAAAATATATATCTACATAATTAAAAGTACTATCCACTGAGGTTTTTTCGCTTTATGTATTGTAATTATTTTACTTTCATTTTCTTGATTATATATACAAAATTAAATAAAGAAAACGTTCTCTGTGTTTCTTTTCTCATCATTATCATCGTTCACCTCTATTATTATTACTGAAAATAACTGTATTATACAGAGGAGGAGGGTTTTAAAAATGATCAACTCTGAGTGTCAAATAGGTACAGCACCAGGTGAGGCTGAGGGCTGGCCATGCAGCCAGGGAGCGTGGTGAAATTCTGTAAACTGAGTAATTGGAGGCCCCACACCCCTCTTCTGTAAACACAGTGCTGCCCCTCCACAGACACACATTCTCACTGGGATCTTGCATCTGCTGTTTCCTCCATCTGGAGCACACTTCCACTAAATACTCCCATGACTTGTTCCCTTATTTCCTGTAGGTCTCCCAGCAGAGAGATTTCCCACGCCTACAAAAATACCATGCTCTGTCACTCTCTGTCCCCCGACCCTATTTTATTCCTCTTTAGTTCCATGTGATAGAGTGTACATTAATTTGTTGATTGTGTTTTTGTTTGTCTCAAATGGAATCCAAGCCCATGAGATCAAAGCTGTTGTTTGGGGCACTGCTCTATACCCAGCACGTTGGACATCCCCTGGCATACAGCAGTCAATTATTTTGGAGTGCATTAATAAATTCACTGGAAAAACAGGACCTGAGAAGCTATGCACTTGGGGATATGCTGAAAGACCAGAACAAGGCATGAATTTACACACGAGATAATTGAATGGACGTCTATCTGCTCAATTGTATTACCTTCCACCCTCATTCTCCAGCCCTGACTCCATAAGGTCAGTGTCAGGTGCCTATTCCCTCCTCTCTATTATACCTTGGGCAAGATCTTGAGAGATTCCATTTCAAAGAAACTGAGGAGCTAGAGAAGAGAAGTTTAGGTATTGATATGTGAGGTCCCCCCAAAAAGCTAGCTTGCTTCCTTATCACTGCGTAATGAAGCCTACCAATGCACCGGTTCTACCTGCAGAACTAGAAACCAACCACCCAGGGCCAGACTCTTCGCAGCCAGCCAAGAAGCACCCAATGTTTGAGTAAGGCTGCCAGAAGAAAAGAGAGATAAGAGTAAACAAAGTATAGAAGGAAATAGAAAACAGCAGAAGATAATAACAACAACAGAAACACAATACTCACTGTTCCTGAAGGGATAAGAGAAACTGTACACCCGAAAAAGCAAGATGAGATGTTACATTTAAAAAGAAACAATCAGGGAATAAGAGCTTTCAGGACAGAATAAATACACCGTTTTTAAAATCAAAGAAGAAAGAAGGCCAGGTGTGGTGTCTCACACATGTAATTCCAGCACTTTAGGAGGGAAAGGCAGGTGGATTGCTTGAGCTCAGGAGTTCGAGACCAGCCTGGGCAACATAGTGAAACCCTATCTCAAAAAATAAACATAGGCCAGGCACGGTGGCTCACGCCTGTAATCCCAGAACTTTGGGAGGCCAAGGCGGACAGATCACCTGAGGTCAGGTCAAGACCAGCCTGGCCAAAATGGTGAAACCTAGTCTCTACTAAAAACACAAAAATTAGCTAGGCGTGATGGTGGGCACCTGTGGTTAACACAAAAGGCATTAACCACGAAAGAAAAAAATGATAAATTGTACTCCACCAAACTGAGAAACTGATGCTTGTTAAAAGACGTTGAAAAATGAAGAGGCAAGCCACAGACATGGAAAAAATATTTTCCATATATCTAACAAAGGACTTGTATCAGAATATGTAAAGAACGTGTACAAATCAGTAAGAAAAAGAAAAATAACTTAATTTTTTTAACAATTGCGACAAGACTGAAAGAGGAACTTTACAAAAAAAATACACAAACGTCTAAAAGGTATATGAAAGGGAACTTATCATCATTAGTCATCAGAAAAAAATAAAAATTAAAACTATAATAAGATATTATTATCCTCCGAGAATGGCTAAATTAAAAAATACTGAGAATACCAAGTTTTAATAAGGATGTGAACTCTCCAATACCCTCAATTCAAAATGATAAAACCATCTCAGAAAACTGGCAGCTTCTAATAAAGTTAAATACACACTTATTTATGACCTGGAAATTCTACTTCTAGTTATATATCTAGGAGAAATGAATGCATATGTCTACAGAAAGGTGTATAGAAAAACATTCATAGCAGCTTTATTTACAAATACTAAAGATGGAAAATAGCCCACATATTCATTATTGATAAACAGATACACATACTCAGGTGTATTCCATTTACATGACCATTGAACAGGTTAAACTAATCTATGTTGAAACAAATCAGAATAAATGTTCCCTCTTACGGGAGGAGGGTATTGATGGAAAACGGGCAGAAGAAAACATTTCCCAGTGATGGAAATATTCTAGAGGATGGATGACCTGGGTGATGGTTACACAGAAAGAGTCATCAAGCCATACACTTACTATGTTTTTATTTTAGTATATATAAATTGTAACTCAATAAAGTGCTGCAAAGAACAAATCAATTCCAGCTGTGGCTGACAATTTAGTTTTAGAGTAACTCACATGTTGCAAACACCCAGAAAAGTCACCAAAGCAGCAAGAACTTGTCCAGAGAGAAGGAAAGTCTGGAGGAATTTTCTTCTGACACTTTTTCTTTTCTTTTTTTTGAGACACAGTCTCACTCAGCTGCCGAGGCTGGAGTACAGTGGTGTGATCTCAACTCACTGCAACCTTCGCCTCCTGGGTTCAAGTGATTCTCTTGCCTCAGCTTCCTGAGTAGCTGGGATTATAGGCACCTGCCACCATGCCCAGCTACTTTTCATATTTTTAGTAGAGATGGGGTTTCACCATGTTGATCAGGCTGGTCTGGAACTCCTAGCCTCAAGTGATCCACCCGCCTTGGCCTCCCAAAGTTCTGGGATTACAGGCATGAGCCACCTCGCCTGGCCTCTGACACTTTTTCTTTTAAAGCATTCGCCAATTCAAAAGTAGTCACTCAGACCTTGAGAATTTGAGCAGAGCTTGTGACCAATATTTATGGCTAGAGAGATGAAAATGAAAATTCAGGTTCCACTTTTGGGACCCCTGCTGAATGGCCTTGCTATATACTCAGTCATTCAGCTGGGATCCCAAAAGTCCAACTTCAGTAACTGGGTAAAAAGAAAGACCAGCATTTTATTGGTTTCCTGTGGCAGTTGTAACAAATTACCACAAATTTGATGTCTTAAAACAACAGAAATTTATTTCCTCAAAGTTCTGGAGGCCAGAAGTTCAAAATCAGCATCATTGGCCCAAAATAAAGATGGCAGCAGGGCTGCACTGCCTCCAAGGGCTCCAGGGGAGATATGCTCCCTGCAGTGGCTGCTGACGCTGGAAGTGGCAGGGACCATCCTCCTTGCTGTGAATACGTCACTCCAATCTCCGTATCTGTAGTCACATTGCCTCTTCCTCTTCTGTGTGTCAAATCTCCCTCTACCTCCTTCTTACAAGGATATATGTCCTTGCATTTATGGCCCACCTAGATAATTCAGAATAATCCCCCCATCTCAGCCTTCTTAGAGCTTTAGCTTTATCACCTCCACAAACTCCTGTTTGTTGCTGTTGTTGTTCTTTGCCATCCACAGGTTCCAGGAATCAGGATGTGGATATTCTGGGTGTGGGAGGGCAGTCATTATTCAGTTGAGCTGACCATATCTCACAAATTAAAGCCTAGCCTTGAATAAATGGAATCTATGATTAGATTGAGGTAATTTGCCTCTAGTCTAACTGCTAGACAAAAGCAAAAGTAAATTCTGTCCAGAGAAAAATAACATCTTCCAGAGCCTTAAAATATACCTATAATTTTTCTTTCACAATCTATGAAATGTCAATCAAAACTAACTAGACATTTTTAAATAGAAAAGATCAAAAGGAAAATATAGACAATATATATAGACCCACAGAAGATAGAAATATTGGAGTTATCAGACATAGATTTTCAAAAAACTATAATTACTATTTTTAAGAAATTAAATGACAAAATAGAAAATTTTAACATAGAATAGGGCACTTTAAAGGGCACACAAATGGAAATCCTAAAAATGAAAAATACTTTTTTCTGACCTTATATAAACAGTAGTTAAACACAGCTGAAGAAAAAAATTAAACTGGAAAGCAGATCAGAAGAAAATATTCAGATTAAACCATGAGAAACAAAAGAATGGAAAAAGTTTTTTTTTTTTTTTTGAGACGGAGTTTCGCTCTTGTTACCCAGGCTGGAGTGCAATGGTGCGATCTCGGCTCACTGCAACCTCTGCCTCCTGGGTTCAGGCAATTCTCCTGCCTCAGCCTCCTGAGTAGCTGGGATTACAGGCACGCACCACCATGTCCAGCTAATTTTTTTTTTGTATTTTTAGTAGAGACGGGGTTTCATCATGTTGACCAGGATGGTCTTGATCTCTTGACCTCGTGATCCACCCGCCTCAGCCTCCCAAAGTGCTGGGATTACAGGAAAAAGTATTTTTAAAAGAATAAGAAATATATAACACACACTGAAAAGGTTCAGCATAGTACCATCGGCTCACTAAGGAGAGGTGAGACAAAATGGAGTGACCACAATATTTACATGGAATTTGGCTGATAATTTTGCAAGCTAAATACACTAAGTCACAGATTTAGAACACACTGTTAAATCCAAGCACGATGGACATTAAGCCCAGACTTAAGAAGCACTATGAGCTACAACTAATCACACAGTAAAAGTCTTGAAAACCAAAGAGAAAGAGAAAAATTTGAAATGCAAATATAGGGACAAAGAAGACATAACACCATCATGGGTCCAATAAAAAGACATATTATTGGCTGGGAGCGGTGGCTCACACCTATAATGCCAGCACTTTGGGAGGCCGAGGCAGGCGGATCACAAGGTCAGAAGTTCGAGATCAGCCTGGCCAATATGGTGAAACCTTGTCTCTACTAAAAATACAAAAATTAGCCAGGCATGGTGGGCGTGTCTGTAGCCCCAGCTACTCCGGAAGCTGAGACAGGAGAATCGCTGGAACCTAGGAGTCGGAGGCTGCAGTGAGCCAAGATTGTACCACTTGTACCACTGCACTCCTGCCTGGGAGACAGAGCAAGACTCTGTCTCAGGAATAAATAAATATAAATATAAGTAAAATAAAATAGTAAAAAAAATTAAAATAAACTTTGTACATAGACTACTATGATAAAAATGAAACTTAATTCCAAACAAGGCAGCCTTCTTTCTAAAAGCCCCCTGCCTATTGAAAGATAGCTGAGTGAGATTTAATGAGTTCTTCCTTCATATAATGACATTTGCTCTATCTAATTGGCCAACTTTCTGCTCCACCATTAAGCCTAATTATCTTTGCTGACGCTTAGAGCACATTTAGTTTAGATAGCAAATTGAAGGCCGAACAGAAGATAAAAAGTCCCTACCAAGTAAACATGGCCTCTCCCCAGAGTCCCACACAAAATAATATATCGCATTTTCTATAACAAACCTTAGGGGTTCAAATCCTGGATCTGCCATTTATTAGCAACATAACTTTTGACAAGTGATTCACCTCTCTATGCTTATTTCCTGTGAATTGTACCAAGTCTGCAGAGAAATCTATAGGTCATGCCCTACCTTTTGAAGAATCAGCTCTTAAGGAATAGTTATTAATGTAATGTTAAGCAACAATTTCAGTGAACAGAATTCCCCCGAGCAACAAGAGAAAGCAGAGCACACTCTGTTCTGAGAACTGTTCTGTAAAATAGAAAGCATATCCAGGCCCTTCATTACACTATCTATCTCTGGTACTTGGAAGATCATAAGATAATAACCTAGGGGCTATCATAGCCTCTGGTTAGGGGCCCATTTACTAAACCCACTGGTATAAATAGAAAAAGTTTTATAAGTTAACTCACTAAACTTGATGCAAAAATATAACATAATTAGGAAACATACCTTTTATTTCTCTAAAGATGAAAATACATCTGAGGATTGAAAATCTATGATGTATGGGGGAAAGGAGACAGAACATTCACTACTTCACTTTTTTGCATATCTAAAGGTTGTTTTCCTGATGAAAGCAATCACCACTATTAACAGATATGAGCATAAATGGCTAACCAGCATGATCAAGAAAGTTTCACTTGATAATAAGCTTCAGTATTCTTTAGGAAATACTCTTTTATACTATTAATATTCAAGGTATTTATTTAAAACAGATCAATGGATTTCCAAGAAAACCTTCTCTATTGCCTAGGTGACAAAGGCTCATGCTGGCACTACGAGATTATTTTAAAATTTTCAGGAAATTCAGGTCTATTTAGATTTTTTAAAGCATGCATCCTGGCTAAGTAAAAACTCTATTTCACTATTCTCCCATGTCACATTTAAAACATTTCATATCACCTCAATAAACAGAAGCAAACAATGGAATCTCTAATTGGACTTGTGAATTCTACAACTCTTCCTATTAACCAAATAGATATTAAAGGAGGTACAAATGCCTGAAGGCTTTGTGAAGGATCTATTTGATAAAATCCATAATTTATTTAGTTTTCAATCAAGCTTCAAAAAACAAAATGATGATTCAAGTGTGTGGGACAGGGAAGGCATTACGGTTTAAAGGAACTCAACAGTAAGTGTCAAGAGCCTCATCCCAAGGCTTGGTGAGAGGTTTAAATAAGATAATGAATGTAAATCATATGTTCTGAATACATAGTAAGTGCTCAATGATATCTGCTATTATCACTGAGAATTATGGACTGGATGATATTATACCTGGGAATTCTGTGGTTAGAAAAGCATAACCCAAAGATTTGAATAATTACCAACCTGGAAGGAAGTCACTGGTAGGGATAGGATGAGGGCTATGAATTTTTTATGCATTGATAGTCTAGTTAGAAAAGCATGGCACTAGTAGAGATAATTCATAGTTTGAATGACGCACTCAAGATCAAAAGGAACTGAGACTGACATGATGGGCTGTAATAAACAAGTAGTTAATCATGTTATTCTCCTGCTTAATTACTTTCGGTGATTCTCTGTTGCTGACCACTGAATGTCCTAATGTCTCAGCATGGCATTGAATACCCTCTGCATTAGAACCTAGTCTGGATTTTTTTGTATCTCCTACCACTTCTCTACAGATGCCCACCTCTTTAACTGAGCTGCTTGTTGTTCCCAGATCTTAACCCTACTGTAGTACCTGTTTCTTCTTGCTATAGACTGAATGTTTGTGTCCCCAAACCCCATATTCATATGCTGAATTTAATCCCCAATGTGAGGGCATTTGGATTGGAGGTAAAGCCTTTGAGAGATGATTAGCCCATGGGGGTGGAGTCCTCATGTATGGAATTAGTGCCCTTATGCAAGAGACCCCAGAGAGCTCCCTTGCCTCTTCCACCTTCTGAGGACACAGGAACCAGGAAGCAGGCTCTCACCAGACACCAAATCTGCCAGCCCCTTGACCTTGGACTTACCAGCCTCCAGAACTATGAGAAATAATAAAAAATAAAAATAAAAAGCCACCCAGTTTGTATTAGTCTTTCTCATACTGCTATAAAAAACTATTTAAGACTAGGTAATTTATAAAGAAAAAAAGGTTTAATTGACTCACAGTTCCACAGGCTGCACAGGAGGCATGGCGAGGGAAGCCTCAGGAAATTTACAATCATGGCAGAAGGCAAAAAGGAAGCAAGCACGTTTTCATGTGGTGGCAGGAGAGAGAGGAAGAGTGAAGTGGGGAGTGCTACGCGCTTTTAAATAGCCAGATCTTGTGAGAACTCTATCACAAGATAGCACTAGGGGGATGGTGCTAGACCATTAGAAACCATCCCCAGGATCCAACCACCTCCCAGCAGGCCCCACCTCCAACACTCAGATCACAGTTCAACATGAGATTTGGGTGGGGACACAGAGCCAGATCATACCACAGTTTATGGAATTGCTGTTATTGCAGCCGAAACAGACTAAGATACTGCTGTCGTTTCATTCATCTGAACTGGCCTGTCTCACACCTGTTTCTGAAAATCTTTTCTTTTTTTTTTTCTTTTTTTTTGAGACAGTGTCTCACTCTGTTTGCTCTGTCGCCAGGCTGGAGTACAGTGGCACGATCTCGGCTCACTGCAACCTCCGCTTCCCGAGTTCAAGTGATTCTCCTGCCTCAGCCTCCTGAGTAGCTGGGACTATAGGTGCGCACCACCACGCCCAGCTAATTTTTGTATTTTTTAGTAGAGACGCGGTTTCACCACGTTGGCCAGGATGGTCTCCATCTCTTGACCTTGTGATCCGCCCACCTCAGCCTCCCAAAGTGCTGGGATTAGAGGCATGAGCCACTACGCCCAGCCTGTTTCTGAAAATCTTATTCATCCTGTTTGGCTCAACTCAAAAGTTATTTCCTTCATGAAGTAGTTCCAGTCCGCCAAAATCAAATAAGCACCAAGTCTGCCCTCAAGTGCCAACTGTCTCACACCACTGCCTCATATTGGACGTCTGGGTGACCTTGATCAGTCCTCTTAGTAACTTCCAAGTCTCTTAAAGGCAGGAGCTCTTTCAATTATGCAGATTACATTCTTGAAAAGTATTAATGAAACAAATAAATAGATGATAAACGTGAAGTCCTTTGTTCATGGCCAAAGCAAAATCATTTCAGGAGAACAGAATGAATGAAAAATCACATCTTAAAGTTGTAGTTGCTATAAGTAAAATAAGTGCAAATATCGTGGGCACTAAAAGCTAATAAAAACATAGGGTACACTATCCAGAGGGCAGAATACCTCTCTGGTTACCAGATGTGAGGCAATTAACATTCTATGTGGGTTCTGATTGCTGAAAGCTTAAAGAATCGCTCTAATGTGGGCTTATGGTGGGAAGGGGCTTCACCTGTAGTGTGGTGAAGTATAATTACTATGCCAGTAACAGCACATTCCTCACCCTGGAACCTGATTAATCTCTACACATCCTCAGACCTAAAAGGACTAAAAAATCTCAAATCTTAGGTCTCTCATGGCTGGAAAGGGGACAAACTGGCCAAAGGGAATGGCCTCATCTTATGTTATAGTGGGAAATAATAGAATATTGACTTCTATGAGGGATAGGCTGGGAGTCAGGTGGGAGGTGACCATTAAGAAGGAGAGGGACTGACCTGAAGCCTGCAGAGTGTCCCTGTCACTCATCACAGGATTAATTATGAGAAGCATCTATGTTTGTACAGCTGTGTTTTTGGTAAGCATTATTGTTTTGCTCCACCATGGTATTTCTTAAAGTGTTTTTGGAAAAGTAAAGAAACAAGCCAGGTATGATGGCTCACACCTATAATCCCAGCACTTTGGGAGGCTGAGACAGGCAGATCACTTGAGATCAGGAGTTCGAGACCAGCCTGGCCAACATGGAGAAAGCCCATCTCTACTAAAAACACAAAAATTATCTGGGCATGGTAGAGGGCACCTGTAATCCCAGCTACTTGGGAGGCTGAGGCATGAGAGTAGCTTGAACCCAGGAGGCAGAGGTTGCAGTGAGCTGAGATCACACCACTGTACTCCAGCCTGGGCAACAGAGTAAGACTCTGTCTCAAAAAAAAAAAAAAAAAAAAAAAAGACAGAGAGAAATCCTTGGTAATAAAAAGCATCGTGTTATACTCAATTGGCAGTGCTTTTGCTTTTCTTAGTGGTATATAAAATAATGGTGCAACTTACAGTGAATGCATCTTAGATGAGATGAAACTTAGTATTATTCTGTTTACAGGACTTCTCTTCCTTTAAGTCTAAGATGAAGTGACCTCTATAATATAGAAATACTGATAATTAACATTTTCTCTTTTCTTTTTCCCGTAACACTCACCTAACATACTACATATACTTTATTTTTTATGTTTATTGCTTATTGTCTCCCTGTTAAAATGCACATTCCATGAGGGTAGGAATTTTTCTCTATACATTCTCTGATGTCTCCCAAGTCCCTGAAACAGTGTCTAGCACATAGCAGGTGCTCTCTCTCTCTCTATATATATATGTATATAAATGTATGTATGTTGAATGAATGAATGAATATTTTTAATGTGCTAGACACAGTTCTAAGTGCTTTGCATGGCTTATTTCATTCAACTTTCACAAGAAACCTAAGGTCTATCTTACCATCCACACTTTCATTTGAGGAAACCAAGGTTTATGAAGATTCAGTAACCTGACCAAGATTGTGCAGTTTGACATGGGGGAGACATGATTCAAGCCTGGTCTGCCTCTGAACACAGTACTCTTGTCCACTCTGTGTGCCATTTCTAATACCACCTGTACTCCCCTTTTTGCGTTCTCTCGGCAAACTCCTGTTCTGGACACTCATTGCATCGAGTGCCTGCCTCTATCACAGCTCTTACTGCCCTTTATTAGAGGATAATATGGTCTATGTCCTCCACTAGATTGAGCTTCTCAAAGGCTGAGACCTACCTTATTTGTCTTTATCGCCAAGGTCTAGCATGGTGACTGGCACTGCGCAGATATGTAATGTCTGTGAAATAAATTGGCTGTGTAAATACAGAGCAGGGAGCATAAAAGAGAATTGGAAGGCTTCTAATGGGAAGACAAAGGACTTGTGGAACTGATGAAAAGGAACAGCTTAAGAAGAGAAGCTCTTCTAGAGAGAAAATACTGAGTACAGTTCTGAACATCTTGAAATGATGGAAAGATAAACAAGTGATGATATCCAGTAGGGATGTGGAACAAGAAAACTGTCGCAAAGGTTCTTTTAGGGACCAAAACATAGTCTTGCAAGTCTTTGTGACAGACATACTAACTGAAACTATCCGTGAATCGACTCACCAACTAAAACAATGCAGAGAGACAGAGGAGAGCAAGAGGGAGAAATGAAGGGACAGCATCCTGGCACACACCTGTAGTTAAGGGGGTTGGGAAAGACAAGGACACAGCACAGAGATCTGGAAGAAATTCAGAAGATCACTGTAGCAACACTGAAGTCAGGGAAATCGTTCTCCAGTTTGTGTCCGTGAGTAGGTGTCTGTGATAACTGCTTTGTAACAGTACAGATTATAAATAAAAGTCCGTGGGCAGCAACAGAAAAACAACACATAGGTTTTCAGTGCGGCTGGGTCTGTCTGGACCTGCCCACCAGTGGTTTGGGGATCTACTTCGTTCAGACTAGAGAACACCCACACAAAATTTCCTCTGGATGGCAACCCAGCACAACATGTCTTCCACCTCTTCACACTGACTTCGCTTCGCCTCCTCGCTTCTCCAAACATAGGCTGGGTGATTACACCCTCTTTGTGTCAAAACAGCACACTTGCAATCATTTTATGGCACCCACATTCTTCTATTTTAATCTTTAAGATTTTATAAGGTGAAATGGTCTTTGCAATTGTTATCCTGTGTTAATTTTCTTTTTCTTATCAACACCTCAAAATTCCTTTCTTCTAGTTTGTTTTTGCTCTGTTGGTTAAACCAGCATTTTCCAATTGGTGACTTCTTCAGGGGTAAGGTGGGGAATGTTATTGCAATTGACTGAATCTCTTTGGTAATAGTTTCCTTGTCTATCCCTTAGGCTTACCACAGACCAGTAGGAATTGCTTAGGTACACAGTGTCATTTAGCAATAGAGATCACAAACTTTTGACCTCAAAGAGCACTTAAGATACTAAATTCATAAAAAATTTAGTAATCACACTTCAAATATAGTGTGACCACTATTTTTACCTTTCTGTAAATCAAATTTATTAAACATGACCTTCCTCAATTACTCATTTTATTTGTTTAGAAGCTGAGATACAATCGTTCCTATAGAAAAGTGAATAAAACTGTACATATGTACAGTTTATTTAAAGAATAATTATAAAGCAAAAATTCAGGTCCATAAATAGTACATTCTCCATCTCCACATCCCAGGATTCCCCCCCATATGCCCCTCCCTGATCATATCTCCTTTCTCACCCTAGAGAGAAACATTTGTGATCATCATTTCTTTGCTTTTCTTTATAGTTTTACTACCTATGACTGTATTTTAAACACTATAGTAGAGTTGTGCCTGTTTAACTTTATGTAAGTGGAAACATTCTGTATTCTTTGGTTGTCTCAGTATGGCAATTCACCATGTTATTGTAAATAATCGTTTGTTTCTCTTTATTGCTGTATTGTATTTCACAGTATGACTATAACATAATTTATCCATTTTATTGTTGATCCAAGTTTAGGTTGTATAATGGTTTCAGCTATTACAAAAATGCTCATGTACAGGAAATTCTGTAGAATTGCTGAGTCACAGTGAACGTGTGTCTTCAATCTTACTAGATAATGCCACATTTCCCTAAGTGATTGTATCAATTTATGCTACCATAGCGTATGCAGATATTCCTTGCTTATTCCTTAAAACTTGTTTCTGTCAGACTTTGACATTGTTTTTTGATCCGGTAGGTGTCTAATAGTATTGCATTATGATTTTCATGTTCATTTCTATAGTTACTAATGAGAATGTTGGTCCTTTCATATATTAGTCATTTGCATTTGGTGCTGTGCCTACTTAAGCTTTTTGCTTATTTTCAAAATGGGCAAGTCTATTTCTTATTGATTTGTGTTATTTGCATATTTTGGGACTAATTCTTTTTCATTTGCTTCATGGTATTGTTTAGTAAACAAAAGTCCATTACTTTTATGTAGCCCAATATTTTTCTTTATGTAATACATCATTTTATAACTACTGAACTTTTCCTTTATAGCTAAAAATAATTCCTCTTAATCTAAGTTATAAAGATATTTTCTCATATAGGTCCACATAACTTATCTGAAATCCCTGGAGCCAGATGTCTGAAATACAGACTATTTTAAATATTAGAAGGATAGTATGAAACATACAACATATATTGTATAATATTCTTGACAAGAACTGGGACAGTACCTATAATGAAGTACATTAATATTTCTACAGAAAAAACATACGCAGTTATGTGATAATGTTAGTAACAACTATAAAGGACTCACGTTACTTTAAGTCATATTTTTTACCAAATGAGTTCCAAAGTGCTTGGCGTTTCAGAGGTTTGGGGATTTTATAATTAGTACAAAATTTATGGTAGCCTTATTCAGTAAGAATGGAATTATTTCAAAGTTTGTAGGAACTTACTGGTGGAGCCATGTACCTGGGATTTGTGTGTATGAAGATTCTTCACTCCTCATTCAAAGCATTTAATGGTTTCTCTACTTTTCAGTCGGTTACTTGTTTTTCTTGAAATTTGTACACTCATTTAAATTTTACTTACATTAACTTTTTTATAAGATTATCTAACTTTTTTGATGTCTATAGTATTTCTAGTTTCCATTCTTGATAAAGATTGTTGACATCCCTCCTTTTATTGCTATTAGATGTTTGCCAATTTTAATTAGATTTTTCCCAAAAAATCAACTTTTGTTTCTTTCAACCTATTCTATGCTGTGGCGTGCTAGTGAATTGGCTCCAACATAAAACAAAATCCTGGCTTGTTTGTTGATTTCCATAGTGTAAACAGTCCCATCACGGGTGACTTCAAGCTACTTATTTGATGTTATTGATCACAGAGTTGGCAAGAGGTATGCACAATTGGCTCTCCCACACCAGCACAGGCTGGGTCTGGTACACCACTGCTTTTACTTTCCATTTCATTCATTTCTGCTGCTAACATTATTTCTGTCCTATTTTCCTTAGTCTTATTTTGCTCTCCTTTTTCTAACTTCTTGAAAAGGGGTGTTTAGCTCAAGACTTTTCAGACTCTTCTAATATACTTACTTATGACTGTAAATGTCCCTCCAAGTGCTGCTTCAGCTTCATCCCACAGGTGTTGCTATTGTATTTTATGGGTCAGTTCAAAATATTTTCTCATTACCATTGACTCTGTCTCTGTTATTTGGACTTGTTTTTACAGTTCTTTATTGATTTCTATCTTAAATGCACTGTGGTAAAAAATGTGAATTACTTTAATTTTCAAAATTTGTTGAGTTGCTTTATAGCTAAATATGTGGTTGATTGTGGTGATGTGTTGTGTCTGCCTTCAAAAAAACTGTACATTCTGATTTTGGTCATGTTGTTTTGTATGTATTAATTGCATCGTTTGTACATCATGTTATTCACATTTTCTATGTCCTTAATTTTTCTCTTGCTAGTCTTAACAATTACTGAGAAAGGCCTATAAAAGTCACTCAATATGACCATGCATTTTTTTCTTTGTAATTGTGTCGTTTCACTTTGTATCATACATAGTTTTCATTAGGTATATATAAATTTAAAACACATTTCTTTTTTAGACTCAGAAGTCATCTAAGACTCTTTCCTTTTATATCCCATCAGTCATATTTAAAAGATATCTCTATGAAAATTGACGTCAACAGACATAATGTAAAAGAAGTGGGTGGCTCTGGTAAAGCTAAAGTAAATCCACTATGAGAATCCATTAACTACGAGGGAAATATTTTCTGTATTGCAGAACACATATTTGGTGGGACTTAGCTTCACATAGCCACCCTGAAAAGGCTGCATATGTTGAATTTGGAATGGATCAAACTGCACTGAGTGTAAAATGGTAAATTGCTTATCTTATATCTAGATGATGGAGCAGATGGAATCTATTCAGAATGGGGTGCCAGATGACTGACCACAAACATGCTTTTTAATAAAGATTTTGCTGAGATATTAACTCATATATATTTTTAAAAATTTTTTCTTGTTCATTTTGTTTCTAAGATATTAACTCACATATTAAAAATAACAACGTCTGAAAACATTTGAAGCAGCCCTTTTAATCCCCTTTTAAAATATCTTGCTGTTTCGGGGGGTAAGAAAAGCCACAAAGGAGATGAAAACAATACAAATACTTATTTTCCCAATTCCCCTGACCAATTTGCACTTCCCTGGCTGTACTTCACTGGGTTCTCAGCCTGGACAACTCATTTGCCATGGAGCTCTGAGATGTCACCGCCTCTTTCTGGGGCCCGTTTCGTCCTTTTAATTTAATCCAAGAAGCGATAGTAGCATGCGCCTGTAGTCCCAGCTACTTGGGAGGCTGAGGTGGGAGGATCGTTTGGGCCCAGGAGTTTGAGGCTGCAGTAAGGCGTATTCTCACCACTGCCCTCAAGCTTGAGCGGCAGAGCGGTACCCCAAAACCTAAAATGCAATTAAAAAAAAAAAAAAAAATTTAAAAAAAAACCCAAAAAACAAAAAACGAGAAGGCATTGCGGCTCTGTAACATTCCGTCCAGCTCTCGCACCCACAGTGCAAACTTCCACACAAAACTCTCGGCTCGCCTTGTGTCGCGGAGCTTCCGGGCGACGCTGTGCCATAAATATGTATATACCTTCCTTGCCCTTGAAGGACGGAAGTCAGTTTTACAGGTAAAAGGGCAAAGCAGGAAGTCCCGCCCCTCTTTGAAAAGTCAATGGTGGCCCGGAAGGATAAAAAAGGAGGCAGCGATTTCGCCGCGTGAATTGCTTTTGGCGATTGGGAAGGTTTTCGCTTCTAGAGCTCGAGCCGGCGGGGCGACCTTGCAGTGCCAGGACTCGGCACCGCGCCCTCCTCCGCCGGTTGGTGGCCTGCGTGACCCTTTCCTCCCTCCCGTCGACGTCGAAAGGAAGCCGGACGTGGGCGGGCAGAGAGGTAGGCTCTCTGGTGGGTCCGGGTGGGGCGCGCGTGGAGTACGGGCCCGGAAGGTCCCTTACTGTCCCCAAGCGGCGGGTTCCTCTTGTGCAAAACGGGGTGGCACTGCAGTCGTCTGCTTGGTGACTGTGGCCCCCACACACCCGTTTCCACAGCGCTTAGGTTCGAACAGCAACCCTGTGAACTAGGCACTGCTGTCCCCGCTTTACCGGTGGGAAACGAGCTCAGAGAGCATAAATGAGCTGCCCTGAGCGACTGGGACAGAGCCACAGTTCCCACTCGGGCTCTCTGAGCTCACGCTGCGGCCCCAGCAGGGATCAAATCACAGTGTGAGATGAGCCTTTAGAGCTACTGCTCTTATGCTGTAACTGAGAACTGATTGTTTTCAGTTGTATCATCAAAATCTCGAAGCATGCTTTTTCTAATTTGTAAAGGAAGAGGAGATTGACAGTTTTCCTCTTTCCTTGCCTTCTCTTCAGATTACAAAGTTCATCCTTAATCCCAAATGTTGTTTTGGCCAACAGCTTCATCCCATTAGGAATGGCAGCCCCATCTATGAAGGAAAGGCAGGTCTGCTGGGGAGCCCGGGATGAGTACTGGAAATGTTTAGATGAGAACACAGATGATGCTTCTCAATGCAAGAAGTTAAGAAGCTCTTTCGAATCGAGTTGTCCCCAACAGTGGGTAAGTCACACTTTGATGTGTTTCTCTTCCCTGTTAAGATACGTCGAGCTTATAGTGTGAGCGGTAGGCTGACATGAAGCACTGAGGCATGTCAATCAACAGTTTCTTTGAGGAGCAGAGAAAACCCTGTCGGGTCATCCAGCCTTGTCTGATGCACTTACATCAGGTAGACCTTTGGAGAATGTCAGCTGACACATTGAAGAGCATTGAAAAGCACAAAAAACATATGAACAATAACCAAAAAATTTCAGCTCACTTCACTGCTAGACTTTTCCAGGATCTTCTAAAGGGGTAGTATTTAATCTTGGGGAGGAGCTGGCAAACTTACTGGCCTAGAGCTACTATCAGAAATAAAGTAGTTCCCAGTTGCTCACCAAAAATCATATAGTCATATACCCAAAACATAAAGAAAGGAGTTTGGTAAGTAGAAGAAAGAAAAGGTTCATATTGTGGATTCTGTGTCCCTGACAGGCATTCAAGCGCTGTATTCCCTGTCCTTAGTGTAAGTGGGGATTGGAAGGGGACTGTTCTGTTACTGAGGTTAGTGAGTGGCCCTGTGTGCTAAGCGCTTGACAGTTCATCTTCACCAATGCCCGTTAAGATAGGTGTTGTTATTCTCTATCTCCAGAGGAGGCAACTGAAGCTCAGAGCATTGAGGTAACTCGCTTGTTATTATTCAGTGAGTGGCAGAATTGTAATTCGAAGGCTGGCCCAGCCGGCTGATGTGGGATTTGAACTTGGATTTGTCTGTGCTTTTTCACTATCTTATGCTGCTCCAAGACATGTCATGTAGTAGGAGAACAGATAATTTTAGAGATGAAGTGGTTTTAGGGTTTTTACCCTCTTGCACCTCTAACTTTTGAGAGGCTTTGAAGGAGACCACAAGAAAGGTGTGATGCAGGGGGAGGAGTTATATTGGTGGGCTGAGCTGGGGATGAATGCAGTGAACAGAAATTTTATTTTTATTTCTTTATTTTTTAGAGATAGGGTCTCAATCTGTCCGCCTGGCTGGAGTGCAGTGGTGTGATCGTAGCTCACTACAGCCTTGACCTCCTGGCCTCAAGTGATCCTCCCGCTTAAGCCTCCTGAGTAGCTGGCACTATAGGTGTCTGCCACCATGCTTGGCTAATTTTTAAAAAAATTTTTTCTAAAGACAGGGTCTTACTATATTGCCCAAGCTGGTCTCAAACTTGGGCTCAAGTGATCTTCCCACCTTGACCTCCTAAAGCACTGGGATTAACAGGCATGAGCCACCACATCTGGCCAGAAATTGCTTTAGATGAACTCTTCATCTGTAAAACCAGCATGATGCAACCTATCTCATGAGATTGTTATGAAGACAAAATGCATAACTTGACATGTAAACTGAAAACTGATAAATGTGGCACTTTATGATTGAATTAGATAATGATTCAAGCAGAAAATGCTATCCATCTGTAGTTTTCCCATTAGACAGATGCATTGAGAGGAACTCCAGGTTTAAGGAATTCCTCTTCAGTCCCACTTTTATCCTCTCTCTCCTCCTGAAACTCACTGCTTTTTCTCCAGCCTAATGGCTCCCACTCCCACACTTCCAAGGCAGCTTCCAGTCTGTGTGTCAGAAAGGGTTTTTACAGGCAGCCACGGGTTCTGTATTGTACATCTCTCCCACTCAAGCAGACTGGGCGCCATGCCCTGAGGGCTTAACCTCTCTCCAGGTCACTGTGTCCTGGTCACCGCTAACATTAATTAAGTATATCCTCTACACTCTACACACTTGAAATGTGTCATCTATCTTATTTATCCCTCATGGAACTCTCTTAGCGGTTTTATAGACAAGGGCAGATTGACACGAAGTCTCTTGTAGTCACAGAGCCTGGATTTGAACTCAGTAGTCTGATTCCAGACCCCACATACTTCTTCCTGTGCCTACCATGCAAGAAAGGATCCATGAAAATAGCTTGCACAAATCTCATGTTCTAGAAACTTAGTCATAATTCAAGTCTACTTAAATACAAAAGCCCTGTCTTCTTGGGTCCCTTTCCAGTTCTCTCACCCAGTTCCTTCTTTCATATCTAGCAGCCACTGCTCTTTGGAATGCCTTCCTGTGTGTGTGTTAAGTGCCCGTGTTCATCAGAGCTCCCTGCTATGCTACTCACCCATCCAAGGCAATCCTATTGACAGCCATGGCTTTAAGTCCCAACTTATGTGTTGATGCCTATCTTAGCTCAGGCTGTCATAGCCAAAAAGCTCACAGAAATATATTTCTCACAGTTCTGGAGGCTGGAGGTCCAAGATCAGGATGCCAGCATGGTCAGTTTCTGATGAGAGCCCTCCTCTTGGCTTGTAGACAGTCACCTTCTTGCTGTCTTCTCACCCAGCAGAGAGAGAGAGGTCCCGTCTCTTCCTCTTGTAAGGACATTAAGCCCATCAGATTAGCAGGGCCCACACTCATGACCTCATCTGAACCTAATCACCTCCTAAAGGCCCCACCTTCAAATACCTTCACATTGGGGTTAAGGTTTCAACATTCGAATTTGGGAGAAGCATGAGCCTTCAGCCCATGCAATGCCCAAAGGTGCATCTCCAACCTGGCCCTTTCTCCAGCTCCAGAACCACCTTTCCAGCCACCTGTTAGCTTCCTAGGTGGAGATTCATGAGGACCAACCTTGACCTCAGCATATATAAGAGTGAGCTCTTCCCCATCCTGCACCCAGTAGACCTCTCCTCCCATGCTTCCAGCCTCAGTGAAAGACATCAGCCTCAACTTAGGACCAGGGACCTGGGTGTCAGCCTTGACTGAATTATTGGAGTGTTCTCGGGAGGGAGACTAGATAAGTCAGGGCTGTGAGCTTAGCTGCTGTCCAGCTTCAGTCTGATCCTTCTGAAAGCTCTGGAGTATGAACTGCACCATAATTCGTGGCTTTTGTGCCTGCCAGTCATTGGCATTGGCTGAGGGGCAGGTCTCTGGAGAAGGGGGCAGCCATCCGGTGTTAGCACAGTGGGGAGTGGGTACACGGTTCTGCAGAGGGAATCTGGACAGAGGCCCAGTAGTAGCCATTACCCCACCTGTCCAGTTGCAGGCAGGATGAAGCCACCACAGCACCCCACATGGGGTCTCTGTACCTATTCAACTCGCCCAAAGAACTGCAGAGCTGAGTATTCTCTTCAGCCAGTGTCAGCGGCAGGGAGTGAAGGAGAGGAATTCATGCATTCATAGTCAGTTAAAGCACTTGCCTTGTCCAGGGAAGGAGTATTACGAGTGGAGACTCAGTGTTCCCCTTCTGATAAGAAAAGTAATACTTTCACATGTTTTATAAAAAGTATTTATTAAAGAAAAATTCAAGAACACATAACCTGCGCATTTTAATGAAATGATGATATAGAAAAAAAATCTTTCAACTATAGATGATGGCCCGACTTCAGCTGCACTGTCATTTGTTTTTAGTCCATATCCTGTTCCTTTAATCATTCCACAAATATTTATTGAGCACCTCCTATGTGCCATAGGAAAATAGAGCAGAGAAAAAAAAGTAGACAGCCTTCATGTAGCATACATTCTAGTATGGGGAGAGAGACAGGTAGTAGAATTAGAAGGATGTTATATGGTGATAAGTGATAGAATAAAAAATCAAACAAGGGTGCAGGTTTAAGTAGGATAGTCAAGAAAGGTTTTATGTAGAAACTACTTTCACAAAGATATGAAAAAGGTTAGGGAACAGATAGGCAGATACCTGGTGAAGAGCATTCCAGGCAAAGAGAATGAAACATTCAAAACCCTGCACTGATGGGCCGGGTATGGTGGCTCACGCCTGTAATCCCAGCACTTTGGAAGGCCAGGGTGGGTGGATCACCTGAGGTCAGGAGTTTGAGAGCAGCCTGGCCAACATGGCAAAACCCCGTCTCTACTAAAAATACAAAAGTTAGCTGGGTGTGGTGGTGGGTGCCTGTAATCCCAGCTACTTGGAAGGCTGAGGCAGGAGAATCACTTGAACCCGGGCAGTGGAAGTTACATTAAGCTGAGATCATGTCACCGCACTGCAGCTTGGGTGACAGGGCGAGACTCTGTTTTGTTTTCTTTTGTTTTGTTTTGTTTTAAAGACACATACACCCAAAAACCTGCACCAGTGTGTTTAAGGGACAGTAAGAAGAAAATAGCAAAAGTTAGAGTCAAGAGATGGGAGGCCAGGGAGGTTATTTGTTTATTTATTGAGACAGAGTCTTACTCTGTCACCCAGGTTGGAGTGCAGTGATGTGATCTTCACCATGTTGCCCAGGCTGGTCTTCAACTCCAGGACTCAAGCAGTCTGCCCATCTCAGCCTCCCAAAGTGCTGGGATTATAGGTGTGAGCCACTGTGCTCAGCCATGGATGGTGCTTTTACTGTTAATAATACAGGAAACCATTGGAGAGCTTTGGATTTAGGAGTAAGGAGGGAAGTGAGGCCATGAGAGGGATGACAATCAGTGAAAATGTGGTGGCATTGGGGCACTGTTGGCATTAAGTCCAAGAGGGAATGTTCAGGGAGTTGGAGAATGGGATTCTCACAAGTGGAATTATGGAAGAATTGTATTTGTTATGAGGACAAGATGTAAGCTTTGATCCTAGGAATAAGGTAGGTTGGAAGAGGAGATCATTGAAGAGGTCAAGGAACTGAGAGGCCAGGGTATTGAAAAGATTAGTATGTGGACATTGAAATTACCCACAAGTTGTGACCTGAGTATTGTTGGAGAAAATGATGGTGTATTAGTCCGTCTTCATACTGCTATAAAGAACTGCCCGAGACTGGGGAAGTTATAAAGGAAAGACGTTTGACTCACAGTTCAGCATGGCTGGGGAGGCCTCAGGAAACTTAGAATCATGGCAGAAAGTGAAGAGGAAACAAGCCACCTTCTTGACAAGGCGGTAGGAAGGAGAAGTGCCGAATGAAGGTGGGAAGAGCTCCTTATAAAACCATCAGATCTTTTGAGAACTTACTCACTTTCATGAGAACAGCATGGGAGAAACTGCCCCAGTGATTCAGTTACCTTCGCCTAGTCTCTCCTTTGACATGTGGCGATTATGGGGATTAGAATTCAAGATGAGATTTGGCTGGGGACACAAATCCCAACCATATCAGATATCAGATGGTGACCTGTAAAGTTACAGATGACTGTAACAAAGAAGGGAAGCGGGTAGTAAATTCTTCCCATTGACTTCTGCGGCATTTGACAGTGATAGCCCTTTTCCCATTTACACCCATTTTCCTCTGTACCGCTGGTCTTTCTCAGTCCATAACTGAGTTATTTCTCAGCCTGCCCTTCACTATCAGTTCTTTGCTCCCTGTTCACCTGTGCTCTCTTTTCAAGTATTACCTTGTTGAAGTCCTACCCAACTGCCATAGAATAAAAGCTGAAAGTTTTTTTCCAGAGAGATGTGTGCATAAGGGTGGGAGGCAGCGGGAGGGCAAGGAAATGGAAATATCCTTTGAGTGCATTCTGAATGAGATGCTTTGATTTTGTTGCCTGTAATTTTCATTCAGTCTTGTGAGGTACTGTTGTATCTGTTTTATGCAATAGGAACTAAGACTCAGAAAGGTAAAACTATTTGTCTTAGACCAGCCAACCAGTAAATCAGTAGCGAGAGGATTTGAATGTCTGTGATTCCAAAATTTGGATCTTTTACTTAGCTGAAGTCACAGCCACAAAATAAAGATAAAAATAGAACCACCCAATAAGAGGGATTTACAATGAATAGTTTTATCTCAAAACACCAAAAATACATGCTTATTACAAAATAAATATGCTATACAACTAATACGGTAGCTGTCACCAAATTAGTTCTCTCTAGCACTCACATACCTGTTTTATAGCACTCATCAGTATGACTTGCATAATGGTCCTACTGAAAGTCTCCTGTTGTCCCTAACTTAGCAGCAGGGATCAGGCCTATTGTTCTAGCATCATCTAACAAAGTTCCACAAACAGAACAACCAAATATCCAAGATATGTGGTCAAATTCACATATTGTCTTTTTTCTATAAAACTTTGAAATGTCTCAGAAATCCCATGTATTTTGGCATTCACACTACTGTCCTGGGTCTTATTTAGTGATTTAGAGGACACTCGCTTCCTTGTATACAGTACTTTTCAATAAATCCTTGCTGATTCATTAGCCTTTTAGAGAAAGGACCATGTGTTGAGGGTCTTAGACTGTTGGTTGAAAGAGAAGATGAGGTTAGGGAGGAGAGCTTTCCAGGCAGAATGTGGTAATATGCAAAGGTATAGAATCAAGACTCACAGGAAATAAGCATGGGGTAGCTCTGTAGGGCAAACAGTTCCAGGACTGCTGGTAAATTCAGAGAAGATGGACAGATGGGCAGGGATGGAGCCATCAGTGGCCTTGTTTGTCTTACAAACCTTAAAGGCAATACAGATACCTTGAAAAATCTTTATAAACAAGTGACCTTATTAAATTTGGGATTTAGAAAGAAAGATGATACTCTGGCAGCATGGGACAAGTGGATTAAGGATGGTTGAGCCTGGAAATAGAGAAGCCAGTGAACGAGCTATTACAACCATCCAGGTGAGGAATGATGAGGATTTGTGCCATGGCAGTGAAGAGGGGAAGAGAGATCTAAGTGTCTAGGTAGATGTGATGTGTTCATTGAAACAGGTATTAAAGAAGAAACACGTTTGGAGAGAAGCTAAGTTCTGGACAAGTTGGGACTGAAATGTCAGTAGGACCTCTAAATGGAGTTGTCTTAGGCAGTTGGTGATGTGACAGAAGATGCAAACATTTATTAATTTGTCACAAAAATGTTAAGGACATTGTCCACTTCTTTCTTTGGTATCCTTTATAAAACATCTGTCCTAGCCCAATCAGCCTGAGACCGCCAGGGATGAATTTGTAAACTGATTTATGAATGCTTATAACTGGGAAGACCACACACAAGAGGAACACAGGAAAACAGAGTTGTTAAAAGTTTAGGGGGAAGAATGGAGTTTAGGTAAAATTTAAATGAAGTGGTTTTTTTTTTTTAATTTTTTAATATATATATATACATTTTATTGCATTTTAGGTTTGGGGGTACATGTGAAGAACATGCAAGATGTTGCATAGGTACACATATGGCAATGTGGTTTGCTGCCTTCCTCCCCATCACTTATATCTGGCATTTCTTCCCATGTTATCCCTCCCCAACTCCCCACCCCCTACTGTCCCTCCCCTAGTTCCCTCCCCCGACAGACCTTAGTGTGTAATGGTCCCCTCCCTGTGTCCATGTGTTCTCATTGTTCAACACCCACCTATGAGTGAGAACATGCGATGTTTGATTTTCTGTTCTTATGTCAGTTTGCTGAGAATGATGGTTTCCAGGTTCATCCATGTCCCCACAAAGGACACGAACTCATCGTTTTTTATGGCTGCACAGTATTCCATGGTGTATATGTGCCACATTTTCCCTGTCCAGTCTATCATTGATGGGCATTTGAATTGGTTCCAAGTCTTTGCTATTGTAAACTGTGCTGCAGTGAACATTCGTGTGCATGTGTCCTTATAATAGAACGATTTATAATCCTTAGGACATATACTCAGTAATGGGATTGCTGGGTCAAATGAAATTTCTATTTCTGGTCCTTGAGGAATCGCCACACTGTCTTCCACAGTGTAAAAGTGTTCCTGTTTCTCCACATCCTCTCCAGCATCTGTTGTCTCCAGATTTTTTAATGATCGCCATTTTAACTGGCGTAAGATGGTATCTCAATGTAGTTTGTATTTGCATTTCTCTAATGACCAGTGATGATGAGCATTTTTTCATGTTTCTTGACATCATATATGTCTTCTTTTGTAAAGTGTCATTCATATCCTTCGCCCGCTTTTGAATGGGCTTGTTTTTTTCTTGTAAATCTGTTTTAGTTCTTTGTAGATTCTGGATATTAGCCCTTTGTCAGATGGATAGATTGCAAAAATTTTTTCCCATTCTCTTGGTTGCCAATTCACTCTAATGATTGTTTCTGTTGCTGTGCAGAAGCTCTGGAGTTTAATTAGGTCCCATTTGTCTATTTTGGCTTTTGTTGCCAATGCTTTTGGTGTTTTAGTCATGAAGTCCTTGCCTATGCCTATGTCCTGAATGGTTTTGCCTAGATTTTCTTCTAGGATTTTTATGGTGTTAGGTCTTATGTTTAAGTCTTTAATCCATCTGGAGTTAATTTTAGTTTAAGGTGTCAGGAAGGGGTCCAGTTTCTGCTTTCTGCACATGGCTAGCCAGTTTTCCCAACACCATTTATTAAACAGGGAATCCTTTCCCCGTTGCTTGTTTTTGTGAGTTTTATCAAAGATCAGATGGTTGTAGACGTGTGACGTTGCCTCCGAGGCCTCTGTTCTGTTCCATTGGTCCATATCTCTGTTTTGGTACCAGTACCATGCTGTTTTGATTACTGTAACCTTGCAGTATAGTTTGAAGTCAGGTAGTGTGATGCCTCCAGCTTTGTTCTTTTTGCATAGAATTGACTTGGCTATGCGGGCTCTGTTTTGGTTCCATATGAAGTTTAAGGTGGTTTTTTCCAGTTCTATGAAGATCATCGGTAGCTTGATGAGGATAGTGTTGAATCTATAAATTACTTTGGGCAGTATGGCCATTTTCATGATATTGATTCTTCCTGACCATGAGCATGGAATGTTTTTCCATCTGTTTGTGTCCTCTCTTACTTCGTTGAGCAGTGGTTTGTAGTTCTCCTTGAAGAGGTCCTTTACATTCTTTGTTAGTTGTATTCCTAGGTATTTTATGCTCTTTGTAGCAATTGTGAATGGCAGTTCATTCTTGGTTTGGCTCTCTTTAAGTCTATTATCGATGTATAGGAATGCTTGTGATTTTTGCACGTTGATTTTGTATCCTGAGACTTTGCTGAAGTTGCTTATCAGTTTCAGGAGATTTGGGGCTGAGACAATAGGGTCTTCTAAATATACAATAATGTCATCTGCAAATAGAGACAATTTGACTTCCTCCTTTCCTAATTGAATACCCTTTTCTTTTCTTGCCTGATTGCTCTGTCTAGAACTTCCAATACTATATTGAATAGGAGTGGTGAGAGAGGGCATCGTCGCCTAGTGCCAGATTTCAAAGGGAATGCTTCCAGTTTTTGCCCATTCAGTATGATATTGGCTGTGGGTTTGTCGTAAATAGCTTTTGTTATTTTGAGATTCGTTCTGTCAATACCTAGTTTACTGAGAGTTTTTAGCATAAAGGGCTGTTGAATTTTGTCAAAGGCCTTCTCTGCCTCTATTGAGATAATCATGTGGTTTTTGTCTTTGGTTCTGTTTATGTGGTGAATTACATTTATAGACTTGTGTATGTTGAACCAGCCTTGCATCCCCGGGATGAAGCCTACTTGATCGTGATGGGTAAGCTTTTTGATGTGCTGTTGCAATCAGTTAGCCAGTATTTTATTGAAGATTTTTGCATCTATATTCATCATGGATATTGGCCTGAAGTTTTCTTTTCTTGTTGAGTCTCTGCTGGGTTTTGGTATCAAGATGATGTTGGTCTCATAAAATGATTTGGGAAAGATTCCCTCTTCTTGGATTGTATGGAATAGTTTCAGGAGTGGTACCAGCTCCTCTTTGTATGTCTGGTAGAATTCAGCTGTGAACCCGTCTGGACCTGGGCTTTTTTTGGTTGGTAGGCTATTAATTGCTGCCTCAACTTCAGCCCTTGTTACTGGTCTATTCAGGGTTTTGACTTCTTCCTTGTTTAGGCTTGGGAGGATGCAAGTGTCGAGAAATTTATCAATTTCTTCCAGGTTTACTGGTTTATGTGCATAGAATTGTTTGTAGTAATCTCTGATGGTGGTTTGTATTTCTATGGAATCTATGGTGATATCCCTTTTATCATTTTTTATTGCATCTATTTGATTATTCTCTTTTCTTTTTTATTAATCTGGCTAGTGGTCTATTTTGTTGATCTTTTCAAAAAACCAGCTCCTGGATTTATTGATTTTTTTGAAGGGTTTTTTGACAACCATAGGTGTCATCATCAGCTCTGGATTGAAAAGTGAACCCAGGGTTTTCCATTTCCTTGATGTTAAAAGATTGAGTGTCATGTTCATGTTGAGAAATGTTATTTGACATCCTGAAGCTGGGCTGGAGATCAAGGCTGCTTCTGTGTCAGGGTGCCTTAGATCCTCTAGACAAAAGTGGGATGTTTCCTTCTTATAGATAAGACTTCAAACAGCAAATTTCTGGTAGTTGATGATTTTAGAGAACAAGATTTCTTAGTGAATAAGAAAGCAATAGTCACTCAAATAAAGGGTCTATTAGCATACTCCGTGGCTGTAGTATGCCCTTGGGAGACATGATTGCTTTCAGCTGGCTTTATGTATATCCCAGCTTCATTGATACAGGGCAGGGCAGATTTTTACATTCGCAGTCCAAGCTAATCTTTACTTACAAGCACCACTGAAATATTTTAATAATTAAGTCCTAAGAAAGGCTTTTAACAACAGAACTAGTATTTTCTAGTCTGACAATGAAGGTGAATTTAGAGTTGATAAGAGAAATGGTCCAGGCTGGGTGTGGTAGCTTATGCCTGTAATCCCAGCACTTTGGGAAGTGGGTGGATCACTTGAGGTCAAGGAGTTCAAGACTAGCCTGGCCAACATGGCGAAACCCCATCTCTACTAAAAATACAAAAAAATTAGCCGGTCGTGTTGGCAGGCGCCTATAATTGCAGCTACTTGGGAGGCTGAGGCTGGAGAATAGCTTGAACCTGGGAGGTGGGGGTTGCAGTGAATGAGATTGCGCCACTGCACTCCAGTCTGGGTGACAGAGTGAGACTCTGTCTCAAAAAAAAAAAAAAAAAAGAGAAAGAAAAATGGTCCAGTATGTTCACATCTGAAACCTTCTGATCTACCCGAGAGCTCTGTGGACTCCGAACTTGCCAGCAGGCCTCACCTGTGTGCACATGGGTCCATTTCTTGAAAAGGTTCCTGAGTTATTCAAATTCTCAACATGGTCTATAACTCAAAAAGCATTAGGATTCACTGGGATACACTCTCCTCAGGGACTTACTCTTCAAATGCCTCAATTTGAAATGGTCCTGTCTTTAAGTCACTTACATTTATGTTGAATAATGTGTTACACTGCAGTCTGTGCTTTTAGCTGCATAACTTGCCCTTATTTCCAATCCTTTTTCTTTTTCAACAGATAAAATATTTCGATAAAAGAAGAGACTACTTAAAATTCAAAGAAAAATTTGAAGCGGGGGAATTCCAGCCTTCAAAAACAACTGCAAAATCCTAGGCTGTTCATAAAGATTGAAAGTATTCTTTCTGGACATTAAAAAAAGCTTTACTGACTATGGGACAGTAGTAGCTTGAATCATAGTGAACATCAACACTTATTCCCTGTATATGACTCTTGATAATTAAGATGATCAAGAACCAGAAGATCTGTAAAAAATTGAAATAAAATGGTATTTATAATTTAGTAAGGAATCTCTGTTTTACAAATTAAAATCTGTTATAAACATATGCAGTTTTTTGTTTTGTTTTGTTTTGTTTGAGGGTGGGTAGTAGGCAGATAAATTTATAATATACATAGAAGCGAAATACATGCGAGTTGGCATTTTAATACAGGAAAGAGCTATTACAACAACCCAAGTGAGAAATGATGAGGGTTTACGGAAGGTTTATAAGGAAGAAGGGTGAACTTAAAATATATAAGCAAAATAATAAAAGTCATCTATAAAAAAGCCCATAGCTAATATCACAGTTAATGTTGGGACAGTAACTGGATTCCTAGCTAGTTCAGTAAGACAAAAAAGAAAGAAAAAGCATACACACTGGGAAGAAAGAAATAAAACTGGCTCTACTCACATATAATATTATCTTACAGAATGTACCAATGGATGCACAAAAACTCCTAGAACTATGTCAGTCATAGAAAGGTTGCAAGAAACAAGGTCAATATACACAAGGAAAATTATATTCCTGTATACCAGCAATAAACAGTTGGAATTTAAAACTTAAAAATACCGTTTATGAATAGCACCAAAAAAATTAAAGGAATACTTAGGTATAAATCTAATCTATGGAGGCCTGTATGCTGAGGAAGCAGACTATATCAAATGAAATGGAGAGGTATACAGTTGGCCTTCTGTGGGTTCTGCATTCATAGGTTCAACCCCGAACAGAAAATATTTGGGAAAAGAAAAAATTTTTGAAAGTAAAAATAAAAATTTTAAAATAACAGTATAACATTGATTTACATAGCGTTTATATTGTATTAGGTATTATAAATAATCGCTATGATTTAAAGTACAGGCATACCTCAGAGATACTGCAGGTTTGGTTCCAGACCACTGCATTAAAGTGAGTATCACAGTAGAGTGAGCTACACATTTTCCAGTACACATAAAAGTTATGTTTATACTGTCTAGTAAGTATGCAATCGCATTATGTCTACCCAATGTATATACCTTAATTTTAAAATACTTCATTACTAACAAATGCTAAAGATTCTCTGAGCCTTCAGCGAGTTGTCATCTTTCTGCTGGTAGGTCTTGCCTCGATGTTGATGGCTGCTGACTGATCAGGGTAGCGGGGAGGTTGCTGAAGTTTGGGGTAGCTGTGGCAATTTTTAAGGCAACAGTTAAGTTTGCTGTATTGATTGACTCTTCATTTCACAAAAGATTTCTCTAGCATGCAATGCTGTTTGATAGTATTTTACCTGTAGAACTACTTTCAAAATTGGAGTTAATCCTCTTCAACCCTGCTGCTGCTTTATCACCTAAGTTTATGTCATAGTCTAAATTCTTTATTTCAACAGTACTCACAGCATCTTCACCAGGAATAATTTCATCTCATCTCAAGAAATAATTTCCTTTGCTCATCCATGAGAAGCAACTTCTCATCCGTTCAAGATCTTGAGATTGCAGCCATTGTCGCATCAGCCTTTTTTTTTTTTTTTTTGAGACAGGATCTCACTGTCACTCAGGCTGGAGTGCAGTGATGCGATCTTGGCTCACTGCAACCTCCGCCTCTGGGGTTCAAGCAATTCTCCCACCACAGCCTCCCGAATAGCTGGGACTACAGATGCATACCACACCTGGCTAATTTTTGTATTTTTTGGTAGAGACAGGGTTCACCATGTTGGCCAGATTGGTCTCGAACTCCTGACCTCAAGTGATCTGCCCACCTTGGCCTCCCAGTGCTAGGATTACAGGCGTGAGCCACCGTACCCAGCCAGGCTTCACAACTAATTCCCTCTCTCTCTTATTTCCACCACATCTGCAGTTCCTTCCTCCAACATGAAGTCCCCAGCTGCATTATTAGCCCCTAACAAGTCGCCCATCCTTTAAAACTTTGAAGCCAGGCACTGACTTCTCCTCTCCAGCTCTGAAAGTCCTAGATGGCATGTTCTTCCAAAAAAAGGCTGTTTCATGTGCATTGAAAATCTGGGTAGTGTAGCCACCTTCGTCGGTGATCTTAGGCAGATCTGGGTGATTTGCTGCAGCTTCTACACAAGCATGTGCTTCTTCACCTGACACTTCTGTGAAGACCGCTTCTTTCCTCACACTTCATTAACCAATGTCTGCGAGCTTCACAGTTTTCTGCTGTAGCTTCCTTACCTCTCTCAACCTTTATAAAATTGAAGACAGTTAGGGCTTTGCTCTGGATAAGGCTTTGGGTTAAGGGAATATTGTGGCTGGTTTGATCTTTTATCCAGAAAACTCAAACTTTCTCCATATCAGTAGTAACACTCACTTTCTTATTTAAGTGTTCACTAGAGTAGCAGTTTTAATTTCAAGAACTTTTCCTTTGCAGTCACAACTTGGCTAAGCATTTGGTGCAAGAGGCCTAGCTTTTGGCCTATGTCAGCTTTTGCCATGGCTTCCTCACTAAGCTCTTTTTACTTACTTATTTTTTTGAGATGGAGTTTCATCCTTGTTGCCCAGGCTGGAGTGCAATGGTGCGATCTCAGCTTATAAACCTCTGCCTCCCAGGTTCAAGCAATTCTGCCTCAGCCTCCCAAGTCTGGGACCACAGGAGTTTGCCACCATGCCCAACTAATTTTTTTTTTTTTTTTTTTTTTGTATTTTTAGTAGAGACCGGGTTTTTCCATGTGGGTCAGGCTGGTCTCGAACACCCGACCTCAGATGATTCGCCTGCCTCAGCCTCCCAAAGTGCTGGGATTACAGGTGTGAGCCACCAAGCTCACACCAAGCTCTTAAATCATTTCTGGCTCTTAATTTAAAGTGAGAGACTTGCCACTCTTCCTTTCACTTGAACACTTAGAGGCCATCAATAGTGTTATTAATTGGCTTAATTTCAATATTGTTGTCTCAGGGAATAGGGAGGCCTGAGAAGGAGAGAGACAGGGGCCAGTGAGAGGAGCAGTCAGAACACACACATTTATCAATTAAGTTCACCGTCTTATATGGGTGCAGTTTGTGGCACCCCAAAGCAATTATAAAAGTAACATTAAAGATCACTGATCACAGATCACCACAGCAGATAAAGCAATGAAAACATTTGAAATCTTGTAAGAACTAGCAAAACGTTAACAGAAAGACACACCCTGTTGGGAAAATGGCACAGATAGATTTGCTTGACACAAGGTTGCCACAAACCTTCAATTTGTAAAAAATGCATTATCTGTGAAGCACAATAAATCAGGTGCAATAAAATGAGGTGTGCCTGTATAAGGGAGGATATGTGCAGGTTAAATGCAAATACTATACCATTTTATATAAGAGACTTGAGCATCTTCAGATTTTGGTATCTGCAGAGGGTCCTGGAACCAATCCATCATGGATACTGAGGGATGACTGTACTGTGTTTATGGATTAGAAGACTCACTATTGTTAAGATATTGTTAAAGTTTCTCCAATTTGATCTATAGGTTCAATACAACCCCACTCAAAATCTCAATAAGCTTTTTTGTGGATATTGACAAACTGATTCTAAAATTTATATGGAAAAGTGAAGGAACTAAAACAGTCAATTTTAAAAAGAAGAACAATGTTGGAGGATTCACATTACTTGATTTCAAGACTTATTTGAAAGGTACAGTAATCAACACAGTATGCTATGGGCAAAACGAAAGATATAGTTTAATGGAACAATAGAGACCCATACAAATAGTCAACTGTGTTTGTATAGAAGCACAAAGGCATTTCAACAGAGAAAGGATAATCTTCAACAAATAGTGCTAGAAAAACTGGATATTCAAACACACCAAAAAAAAACTTTAACATCCTCATGCCTTGTACAAAAAGTTACTCAAAATGGATCATAGAGCTAAATGTAAAATGTAAAACTATAAAACTTGTAGAAGAAAATATGAAGTTCTTTCTTAAAATGATGAAAAGATAAAATACAGACTGAGAGAAAATATTTGCAAATCACATATTTTATGAGGAACTTGTATCCAGAATAAATCTTATAATTCTCAAAATAAGAAAAACAATGCAGTTTTAAAAATAAGATTTTGTACATACTTCTCAGAGATATACTCTGAAAAATATATGAAAAGATGCTCCATGTTATTAAACATTAGAGTAATGCAAATTAATACCACAATGATATATCACTATACACCTATTAGTGTGGCTTAAATTAAAAAGTTGACAATACCAAGTGCTGACAAGGATGCAGAGTGACAGTCATTCACTGCAGGTGGAAATGCAAAAAATAAAGCCCCTTTGGAAAAGTTTTTTATAGAGTCAAACATACACTTACCTTATGACCCAGTAATCATACTCCTAGGTATTTCACCAAATGAACTGAAAACAAAACCAGTGTATGAATATTTATTTGAAGCAGCTTTATTCATAATCACCAAACACTTGAAACCACCCAGATGCCTACAACAGAGGAATGAATAAACTGTGATACATCTATGCAATGAGGTGCCACTCACGAATAAGGAAAAATGAACTCTGATTCACAGAACATAGATGAACTTTAAATGCACTTTCCTATGTGAAAAAGCCAGATCCAAAAGGCAACATATATATATATTTAATTAAATGTCAGGGGAAGCACAAATGCATATTATATGCTGCCATTTTTAAGATTCTGGAAAAGGTGAAACTAAAGGATAGAAAACAGATCAGTGGTTACCAATGGCTGAGATGAGGAAAGGGCTTGACTGTGAAGGGGTTACACAAACTTTGGGTGATGAAACTGTTCTCTATGCCACTGTGGTGGTAGATCCATGAGTTAACATTTGTCAAAACCCAGACTGTGCACTATAAAGAGTGACCCTGAATGCACATTAAAATAGAATCAACCAAGATACTGGGGGGATTACAATAAGGAATGCAGGTTGCGATGAGTCTAACTGTATTATAAATATATGACATAACCCTATTCAAAGAGGTGGGTAAGAAAGGGACTGACTTAAGTAACTGGAAAATAGTGTTTTGACCAGATACTGTAAGGCTATGGGGCAAAAAGAACTGTATATGCATTGCTAAATTTGCAATTCTGAAACTACGTTTGTATTAGGATTGAACAAAAAAGTAAATATAGATAACGGGAATCAGGTCTATGTCAGAAAAAGCAGTTGAAAGTGAGAAGTCAATGTTAGAATGAATCCTGTGGTGCTGGATTGGTGTCAGAGAAATTAGTACGAAGTCATGTTTATGTTCACCTATCTAGACTGACAAATGCAGAAACATCTATAGATATGTACATACATGAGTTGATAAGACATACACAGATCCCCCTAGCTCCATCCACTGAGAGGGATGTGCATAGCATCCAAATATTCCCCCAAATATTAATTACTCTGGTAATTTTAACAGCTGCCCCTGAATTCTTTGATACTCCTCCCTCCCAGAGGGTTTACATTCCCTACCATTTAGTATAGGCTGGGCTTAAGTCACTCACCTTTAACAAACCAAGGAAAAGAACAGAGAGCAAATTCACAAAGAAGAATGTGGCAAGCACAGCCTTCAGCAGATGATCGGAGTGGAACATCCTGCTGGTGCCATGCACCATCTGACATGATGTGACAGAAGGCACCTGACTATTGTCATATTCCTCCTCAAAACCACAACCTCAATCTAATGAGAAAACACCAGACAAACCCAAAAATTATGGGACATATACAAAATACTTGGCCAGTAAGTACTCTTCAAAAGTATCCAGGTCATGAGAGACAAGGAAAGGCTGAATATCTGGTCAGGGATATGAGGAGACTAAGAGGACTTGATGAGTAAATGCAATGTGGTATCCTGGGATGGCTCCTGGGGCAGAAAACAGAGTGGAAAATGGGAGATCCGAATCAAGTCTATAGCACAGCGAAGAGCACCACTGTTAACGGTTAATTTCTTAGTTTTGCTGAAGGTCACCATGGTTATGTGAGATCACATTAGAGGCATGTGGGTGAAGGGTATAAGAAAACTTTGTGTACTCCCTTTGCAACCCTTCTGCAAAACAAAGTTATTTTAAAAGAAAACTACAGAAGAACATATTTACAGGTAATGGACTTAAATTTAAATATTATTAAAAGGGACCCAGACATAATTGAAGTTCATTGCTGGGTGATAAATACCCATAAATAATTAAGTATAAATAGCAGAGACAAAATTCGAAAGAACAGAAACAGTCAATCAACACTTACAGGTTCCATTCTGTTTCAGTGATGTACAGGAATAATTCAGCTCCTGTAGGTCCATGTTCATACTTGTCAGAATATAGACTATTTCTAACCACTATTAGATCTGTCTGTGCAAAGGTACTATGAAAAACTTCATATACACTTTTTTTTTGTTGAGATGGAGTCTAATTCTCTCACTCAGGCTGGAGTGCAGTGGCGCGATCTCAGCTCACTACAGCCTCCGCCTCTCGGTTCAAGTGATTCTCCTGCCTCAGCCTCCCAAGTAGCTGGGACTACAGGTGCATGTCACCATACCCAGCTAATTTTTGTATTTTTAGTAGAGACAGAGTTTCATCACATTGGCCAGGCTGGTCTTGAATTCCTGAGCTCAGGTAATCCGCCCACCTCGACCTCCCAAAGTGTGGAGATTACAGGCGTGAGCCACCACACCTGGCCATAAACTTACTATGAGTGATCATGGCCTTGGTCATGGCTTTAAAAATAAATTAAAGCCTATTACCTGAGCATTCTGAGCCTCAAAGGGATGCTGGCTCCACATCCTGTCAAGCGTGTTTCCTGAGGGGAGTTCGGAGATGGAAAGCAGCACAGAGGCTGATGACCCCTCTTCATTCAGAAACTTGCCTCAATCTCCCCGGTCTCCATAGGACTCAAGGGTATGAGTATTCACAGATGATCGCTGCTTTAACTCTGCTTGATCATAGTCCACATTTCTGACAACAGGAGTTTCTAGGAAATATCTCTTAAAATTAAGTCCACTGTTGCTGGGCATGGTGGCTCACACTTATAATCCCAGCACTTTGGAAGGCCAAGGCGGGCAGACCACCCGAGGTCGGGAGTTCAAGACCAGCCTGACCAACATGGAGAAACCCCGTCTCTACTAAAAATACAAAAAATTAGCCAGGCATGGTAGTGCATGCCTTTAATCCCAGCTACTAGGGAGGCTGAGGCAGGAGAATCACTTGAACCCAGGAGGCAGAGGTTGCGGTGAGCCAAGATTGTGCCATTGCACTCCAGCTTGGGCAACAAGAACACAACTCCATCTCAAAAAAAAAAAAAAAAAAAATCCATGGTTTTATTTCCACAATTGCTTATTTTATTAAAGAAACAATACAATTTAACAAAAAGTGTTTATTAAAGGAAAAAATATATAGTAATATATTTAAGGCACATGACAAACTTTTGGCATTAAATTGCAAGAAAAAAGAAACACAAATTATAACAGTAAATTTCAGAATCTGTTTCTTTACTCCAAATATTTTTTTTAAAAAAACTTTCAACAGCACCAGCAGTTTACTGAGATAGGCACATCATGGCTTGGTGTCTCCGTGTGAGAGCAGCTGCTGCCTGGTGTACTCCCAAATCAGCAGGGCTCCACTCACGTGGACATTCAGTGAGCGGATAATGCCCTGCTGAGGAATTTCCACACAAACATCCAACTGCTGGATCAGATTTGCTGGAATTCCCTCACGTTCATTTCTGAGGAAGAAAATGGAAGAAAAGTTATTTTTCCTGTATAACAATTTTTTTCTATGATATTCTTTTTATTTTTTGTTTACTTATTTTTCTCTTCAATATTCTGAATGTTACTAAAAGAGACATTAACAAATGAAGTAAATCTGTGGTACCAGGAAATAAATAAGAGTGTAAGAAAAAGACTGATGGGTCAATTCTGTGTTCACCTGACCATGCCAGAAAGATGAAATAAAAGGAAAACCCAGGGGCTTCTTATAAATGTTATAAATCCAAGAGAAGTGCAGGTATGAGCAGGAGTCTAGATAAACTGTAAAACAGAAAGGTAACATCTTCCTAACCAGGCATGGTGGTTCACGCCTGTAATTCCACCACTTTGGGATGCTGAGGTGGGCGGATCACTTGAAGTCAGGGGTTTGAGACCAGCCTGGCCAACATGGTGAAACTCTGAGTCTGGTGGAGCACACCTGTTATCCCAGCTACTTGTGAGGCTGAGGCCCAAAAATCACTTGAGCCTGTGAGGCAGAGGTTTCAGTGAGCCGAGATCGTGCCAATGCACTCCAGCCTGGGCTACAGAGTGAAATTTCATATCAAAAAAGAAAAAGAAAAGAAAAGAAAAGGAAAGGAAGAGAAGAGAGAAGAGAAGAGAAGAAAAGAAAGGTAACATCTTCCAGTAGTCTGGGGTTCAGAGAATATACTACGGACAAGAGAAGCTTCTTACCCCAACAAGAGTAGAGATTTCTCAGGAAAGCAATATTGAGTTAGGTCTAAACTTTTGGCAGTTTGTTCCACTCCAATGATGGTATAACCTTCTGTTTTCTTCTGCTGCAGATAATCAATTAGCTGAGGCGGTTTTACCTGAATATTAGTTTAAACAGAATATAACATTCATTCACTTACAGCCCTGCTTGTTGTGAATTAGAGTTAAAAAACTTATTAACCTAAACTTGTTATGTCTTTTTAAAAGAAAATGGACAGAACTACACATTATAAAAAAGAACTCTCCCAACATGATATAAATTTCTAAGAATTATTCCTAAATCAAGAGTGAGCTGTAACAGGATACATTTTACTGAACAGAATTCTACATTATTGATGATTTCTAAATGTGACCTATAAAAAAATAAGTAGAAAAACAGAAGTGAGCTGTATTTTATTTTTAAGCTTGTTCTTAAACGATTAAAGATGGCACTACTATAAATTAAGCAAAATAACTAATACACAAAGAGCACTACAAAATATTTCTACAAACTTTTTAAACTTTTATTTTAGGTTCGCGGGTACATGTGCAGGTTTGTTATAAGAACTTTAATAATAAATTACTTTCCACCCACCTCCACTAAAGGAAGCCACTGTTCTGCAGAGACACTGAGGTACTGGAACTGTTTGTCGCTGATACACTGAAGACTGCCAACAACGAGCACGGAAGCCCCAAACACCTCGCAGGTCCTGCACAGTCCTGCATAGAATACCTGGAGTCATTACAGTTGTTTCCAGCACAATGCTAAGCTCATCAGCTCCCATACATTCCTTTGAAGCTCCCGTGGCAGCGGATTAATTAAAAAACATTTAAGACTAAATGATTTTAGGCAAGCTCCTGGAAATCTACAACTTTACCTCCTAAATTGGTTGGTTTGTCAATGAGAGAGGCCACAACGATTAGTCTACTAATTGACTTTCCAAGTCTGGCAGCACGATCCTGAAACAGGAGCTCCAGGTCTAACTCAGGAGCACGACTGTTCCATGGGATAATCTTCTTCTGAACGTCGGTCCACTCTGCTTGGTTATCTGCTTCGACCAAATTCGTACCTGGGAAGGAAAAATAAAACAATCCACATATAAATAAATCTGAATCTATCTCTATATATTTATACATGTATATGTATTTTTAATAATTTGAAATAACTCAGAATGAGATTTAACGAAGCATTAACTAAAAAACTTTACTTGCATTCAGACACAATTGCCATTTTTAATAGTAATTTTAAGTTTTCAAATTCAGCTCTACTAACTAATATACTGTGATACTTCATGAAAACATAAGATAAACATTTTTTCACATTTTAGCATATCTGAAATTGAGATAGTCTTAGAATCCAGATTATCATAGTTTGGTCACATTTTTTTTCCTTGGAGGTACATAAAATAATGGTTTATCTTACAAACAATAGAAGATTAGGATTTTCTGTGGAAAGACTATTTCTGAAAACAATATAATAAAATATCTAAAATAATTTTACAAGTGATTGGAGGAACTCTTCTAAAATGAAGGATGTTGTATAAAGCAGTTATCTCTTGACTAAACTGATGAGTACACGGAACGTTATTAGTCTATCTGACTGCAGAGTTTTGATCTCTGTAGTACAGGAATGAGACTCTATTGCTGAAGCTCTTCCTCAACTCTGTCCTACTCCAAACTGCTTTCTGAGCAATCAAGGAGCACTTAGTTCACTTAGGATAGGACAGACATGCAAATAATTTTAACACAGTACAACAGTGAAGGTAATGCTCACACAGAAAGGGATTACTAATGTCTGGGGGAAGGAAAGGCAAAGAGTAAGACCCAGGAAGGCTCATGGGAAGGACGGTAAAAGTCTGCAAAGCAGACAGTAGATACAGCATGTGCACAGGCATGGGATGTGGGAGCAACATGGTTCAGGCAGCAGCAAGTACCTTGGTTTAGTGCACAGCCTGCAATGGAGTGGAGGGAGATGGCTCAGATCAAAGAGCTTTGCATATAATGATAAAGAATTTATTCTACTGGCCAGGCACGGTGGCTCACGCCTGTAATCCCAACACTCTGGGAGGCTGAGGCGGGAGGATCACCTGAGGTCAAGAGTTTAAGGTCAGCCTGGCCAACATGACGAAACTCCATCTCTACTAAAAATACAAACATTAGCCAGGCGTGGTGGTGGACCCCTGTAATCCCAGCTACTCGGGAGGCTGAGGCACAAGAATCGCTTAAATCCGGGAGGCAGAGGTTGCAGTGAGCTGAGATGGTGCCACTGCACTTCAGCCTGCAGCCTGAGAGACAGAGTGAGACTCCATCTCAAAAAAAAAAGAAGAGAATTTATTCTACAGATAAAAGCCATTAAAGGATTTTAAGAAGGGGAGTAACAGTACTGCTGTGTGTTTTAAAGAAGTCTCTTTTACCAGCTATGTGGAAGCTAGCAAACCATTAAGAGGCTTTTGTACTAGTCCAGGTAAAGAGAATGCCACTCTAATTTAAGACAAGGCAACAGGGGCTAAAAAAGAGGAAAACAGGACGAGAACGACTTCCTTGATAGTTGAATGACACCATTAATAGGGCATACAGAGCAGGCAATTTTGGGCAGAAAGGCAAATTGAATTTGGAAATGGTGGTATTTCAAGAGCTTAAGGAATATCCCGACGCTAATGTCCAGTCTGTTCAGGAAAGAGGCTGGAGAGCAGATAAGGATTTGAAAGTTATAGTTACATAGGTGGTGGTTTCAGGTTGTGGACATTAATAAATGTGTTCTGGGAGAGCATGAAGAGTGAGAGGAAGTCCAGGCCAGTGAAAACCTTCAGTGGCAGCAGAGGTTGGTCAGAGGGTACAAAGTTACAGTTAGCCAGGAATAAGGTCTTGTGTTCTAGTGTACATTAAGATGACTATAAGCAACGATAATGTATCGTACGTATACTTCCAAATAGCTAGAAGAGAGCATTTTCAATGTTCTCACCACAAAGGTGAGACGTGATGGATATGCTAATTACCCTGATTTGACCATTACACAATGTATATATGTATCAAAACTACACACTGTACCCCATAAATATGTACAATTATTGTTTGTCAATTAAAAATGAAGCAAAACTTTCATAAAAAAGAAAAAACACATTTAGGGGGATACTAACATTTAAGCCTCAGCATGAAAAGCCTATTACAACATGCCTCTCTTTACCAAAAACAAGCAGAACAAACAGACCTCGCCAGCCATTTTGCCAATCCAGTAACACCTTACTTCCCTGCTCCACTTTATGGCAGAACTCGCCAGCTGTCTATGCTATCCCTCTTCCCTCTCCTCCCAGGTTCTACCCAACCACTCTGCGAAGTGCCTCCTGTCACTGTCTTTTGCTCCAGAATCTTCACATTTACTCTTCCTTTCCCAGTAAAGCTCTCCCCCAGACAGACCTCGGCCTGCCTTGCCTGTACTTCCTTGGGGGTCTCTGTTCAATGTCAACTCCTTAGAAGATCTTTCTTACCCTCTGCCCCTCTCTTTACCCTGCTTTGTTTTTTCACGGTACTTCTACTACCAGACACTCTATTAGGTATGTGTTCACTCCTCTGTAAGAACGTGAGCTCTGTGAGGCAAGGACTTGGTCTCAAGTATAGCACGTAGGAGGCAATCAATCTTTGTTGAATGAATAAATTTAGGACGGTATGTCTTAAAACACATTAGTGAACCATCCAGAGGCTTGATAAAAAATTGCATTTTCCCAGAACTCTTCTCCAGAGATACTGAATTAAACTAAGGGCAGTTCCAGACCCATAATTGGCCTTTTCAACAAGTCACATGTGAGTCCTGAAGACATGAAAAGTTTACAGAAGCACCAATGTCAGGGGCAAGTCGGGGACTCATTGAGCGAGAAGGGCCAGAGTGGGGAGGAAAGTCAGGATGGCAAGAGACTGGCAAACAAGTGGCACAGAAAGGGCAGGTGTGATCCGAGGGCAGCGTCCATCTGTCCACTCAGACTGTGTAATGCAAACGGAAAGAAAATTTCTAATTTCCTGAAAGAAGTTTCAAAGGTGGTTATGGGTTGGAGAGAGCCAGAGTTAGGCTAAAATGTGAATGGCAGACAGGAAGGTGGACTACAGCTATTAGAAAGGTTAGCTGTGATTTTTAAATTGAGTTAGGGAACTTGATCCTTGGGTTTCAGGACAGCTTGACTGTGAAGGGAAAGAGGAGGAGGAGGAAGAGAAGATGTGGGTTCCAGAGGAAGCTGAAGGGAAGGAGTCCAGGTACAGGGAAGGGTGAGGCAGAGGAGAAGGGATAACACAGGAAGTGGCGTGCAACCAACCAAGAGGGGACTAGAATCAAGAGCTGTGGTTTAGTCCCAAAGGGGACAAAAAAAGAGATTTCCTCATTTGGTCCTTTGGAAATTTTTATTTTTACAGAAATATAGAGTAGAAAAGCAATGAGTATTAATGAACAATCCTACTTAAAAGAGAGACCACTGGCCATCAGCTTTATATAAACAGATCAGGCTTTCTTTGGCTTTTTTTTTTAAATAGCAAAGTTAACTTTCAACTAAAAGTGTCAGTCAAAGTTATACCACACTTTTTCACTGTCTTTTTCCTAACTGGAAAGGCAGAGTTCCCATGTTAATTAAAGTGAGATTATTAACTACCTGTCCTAAGTAACTGAAATCAAAAAAAGATCTAACCAGATCAGCAAGGGGAATAAAAATAAAATGAAAATTCTTTTTTACCTATGTCCTGCTGAGACCAGTCACCTGGTTTCAGTTTACTAAGTTGAGTTTGAGAAAGGTACCACTGAAATCCCACATCTAAAGGAACATCAGTGAATCTGGTAAATTTATCAATGGTGATCCATTCATCTTCAATGAGGCCTGAAAGGCGTGGAAGGATGTAAAATATGGTCTGAAAAGAGAATTATAAAATCTAAATTTCTTCCTTTAAAAATAATGAAGAAATATACAACACATCTAAAATACAACTTAATTATTAATGATATATTCTCCCAACTATATCTGATCAAATTACATACTTTCATTTATATCTTATAGCAACTATCTATGTATATTTCTCATCTTCTCTGAGAAATCAGAGGATCAATTTAGGGAATCTCTGAGAGGAGGCAGACTTGTACTCCAGTACTTCTAGCTGTGTGTAATAAACCAGTGCGTGCCTAATAAAAACAATGTTTCAGAAGTAATCAATTCTAATGATGGACAGTATCTGGTTAAGCGCAATTTACTGATAACTAAAAACCTCCAAAGGCAATCAAGCTGAAGCTCTTTTCATGACAATTCTTTCACTCTCATAAGCATTAGATAAATTCAGAATCTGAATTCTGGTTTGACTAATATAATTAGTTGTGTGATGTTAGGCAAGTGATCCAGCCTTTCTTGGCTTCAACTTCCTCATTTGTAAAATAGGATAAAATCAGATTACAACAGCATATTAAAGTGTTTTGTGAAAATGGCATAGTCTGGTACCACTGTAAACAATCCTCAAGTAAGCAATCCTCCTTTGCTTTGCTTTTTTTTTGGAGACAGAGTTTCACTCTTGTTGCCCAGGCTGGAGTGCAATGGCGCGATCTTGGCTCACCGCAATCTCCGCCTCCCGAGTTCAAGTGATTCCCCTGCCTCAGCCTCCCGAGTAGCTGGGATTCCAGGCATGCGCCACCACGCCTGGCTAATTTTGTATTTTTAGTAGAGACAGGGTTTCTCCATGTTGGTCAGGCTGGTCTTGAACTCCCGACCTCAGGTGATCCGCCCGCCTCGGCCTCCCAAAGTGCTGGGATTATAGGCGTGAGCCACCGCGCCCGGCCCTCCTTTGCTTTTCTTACCTACTAAAAGAACTAAACCAGAAAATGACCAACAGTGAAAAGTACATAGGAAGCAGAGGTCCAAGTAACAGGCAACTTCAAAATGAAACAATAAACTGAACAGCATGCACATGTGTTCATGACAGGTTTGAGAATGAATATGGTTTTCTTCATGCTAGCCGTTATCTGTGCAAACTTCAACTGTCCTAATGATCATGACTACATGCTGATTTGGAGCACCAAGTACAGCTCCAAATATATGGAGAGACACAGTTCTTGTGAACAATTAAGTCCCCTTATTTTATTTACATATATAGTTTTAATTCATCTCATTAATGGAGACTAAAACATACAACATATGAGAGTGAGGTGATCAAAGGCAAGGATGAGGGGGGCAAGGAGGGAGGCAAAGGACTTACTCCTGTTGGAGAACTGAATAGGAAAAGGTAGACTTAACACTACAGGGTTACTAGAGGAGTCCTGCAGAAAGATGCCAGACAAAGCATTCTGGATGCTAAAGAACACAGAGCAGAGCATGTTAAAATCTTTAAAAAATCCTAAATGATATTTGCAGTGAAGCAGCAGAAAATACACATTAGTGTTCTATGATGCACATCTCACAATATATAGATCTATATTTTTTTAAAGACCAGTTTATTAGTAATCTTAGTAATCTACCAGAAAACTTGCTTATGCACAGTAGCTTAAATTACTTATAAGTTCTTCAGAGGGAAAGCCCTAGGTCAAATGATTTAACTTCAAGGGCGGCACGTTATAATTAAAGTTGAAAAAGGGAGAAAGTAACATAATTTATGCAATGTCTAATGATTTACATATTGAATTAATTTACATGTTAATCATAATAAGCATGTTTATGGTTCTTAAAATTATATAAGCACATTTTTTTACAGTCAGTGAGGTGATGTATCATTTGCTATACCATTTTCATTACCCAGAACCTAAAAAATGCCATTAACAAAAGAGTTTATCTTTTTGTTCTTTCATTAACAATGGGCTTCAGTACAATAAAATCTCACCTGCACAAATGTTCTCACTCATTTCCTTTTAATGTCAGAACAGATTTCTGTTTAGAGTTAAATATTCCCTTCCATTGTTTACAAGCCAGACACTGCCTGAGAAATAGAAAGTGAAAATGACTAGCCAATTTTCACTGCTTAAGAGTGAAATGAAAGCAAGTCATCTGCATAAACTGACAAACTTGAAACTTTAAAATGTTAAGGCGATGTTTGTAAGCAAGAAAAAAGATTTACCCTAATCATAACCTTTCACCAAAAGCAGAGAGGAAGCATCAGGATTAAAGACACAGTAGAGAATTTACAAATGATATTCTCCACTCACCTCTAGACAATAATCCTTGAGTGGGTGAAATGTTGCAAAAAAGAAATGCTCCTGGATGTGTTGCCAATTCTTCTTGGCATTCCTAAGGATTAAAAATAAGGTATGAGCCACAGACAAATGAAACAACTCTGGTGAGGGAGAATCAATTAGATATCTTAAAGAGGGGCTGCAGAGTTGAGAAGGAACAGAAAATTTTGTGAACTTTATCCTAAGATTTATACACACCTCTCCAAGATCAACATATACTTTAAAAACTGACACTAAATTTCACATTTTGAAATAGAACCTTAAACCTACATCTTGCAGTAAACTCTTTTTTTCCAGGAGAGAAAAACATTACATAAAAGTCCCTTTTTCTACTCCAAAGACTCACAGCACATAGCCAAACTGTACCCACTTTCACAAACCAAAGTTACTATGAGCAAAGTTTAAATTTTTAAAACATGTGTTGTCAAGTTTACGATTTAAAAGGCAAAAAAGGTAAGAATAAAAATTATACAACATGACAGGCAGGTTTCAGATGAAATTCATGATCATCAACCCATAAAGCAAGCAGCAATTTCAAGATATTTTTCTGGCAAGATCACTGTCCTGCTCCGACCAATGTATCCACTCCCCAGAGTTCCTATTCCTTACCTCTCACTATCAGCAGACAGCCATGCCTCCTCACACATCACGGGAGACAGGAGTGAGAGATCTTTCTTCCTGCCACCTCCTTATACACCACCTATCCTCTTTTCTCCTTCACTTTCAAGAGTGTCTCTTCAAAGGGCATACCCCCTGAACTGATCCCATTCCCCTGAGTTTTGCCCATCTCCCCCAACTTCTGCATCTCCACTCTTCTCTATTCTAGCCTTTCCTTCAGCCTTTTCAAAACGGCTTTTATATCTAATCTTAAAAAAAAAAAAAACCAAACCTTATTAAAGTGTCCATCAGTAGTGGACTCAGGAGATAACTTAAGGCACAGCTATACAATGGAATAGTAGGTAGCTGTTAAAAGAAGAGTCAGTTTACTGGGGTTTCAACTTTGGTGAGAGAAGGGAGGAAGGAGACTGTCTCATTTTTATTTGATGCCTTTCCATACTGTTCAACTTCCTATCTATGAATATCACTTAAAAACAACTAATGTGGCCAGGTGCAGTGGCTCACGCCTGTAATTCCAGCACTTTGGGAGGCCAAGATGGGCGGATCACCTGAGGTCGGGAGTTCAAGACTAACCTGACCAACATGGAGTAACTCCATCTCTACTAAAAACACAAAATTAGCCAGATGTGGTGATGCATGCCTGTAATCCCAGCTACTTCAGAGGCTGAGGCAGGAGAATCACTTGAACCCGGGAGGCGGAGGTTGCAGTAAGCCAAGATAAGGCAATTGCACTCCAGCCTGGGCAACAAGAGCAAAAAAACTCCATTTCAAAAAAAAGAAAAAAAAAAACAAGGTTACCAAAAATGAAACAGAAGCCCTCTTTGACAGCAAATCCACAACTAGCTGTTGAACTTTCTAATACAATTTTTTGAGATAATTTTCTAAATAAGTTGGCTATGCTTACCTTCCTCATCACCTATTTTTTGAAAAATTAATATATAAAATATTTTAACTATTCTAAATATTCAGGTAAAAAATTATAGACACCAATAAACCTACCACTCTGATGTAATATATGTTAATGTATTATCCTATCCACATTTGGACTTGTTTTTTTTTTTGAGACAGGGTCTCACTCTGTTGCCAGGCTGGAGTGCGGTGGTGTGATCTCAGGTCACTGCAGCCTCAGCTTCTCGGGTTCAGGTGATTCTCCCACCTCAGCCTCCTGAGGAGCTGAGACTACAGGTCCATGTCACCACCTGGCTAACACATGTGTGTGTGTGTGTGTGTGTGTGTGTGTGTGTGTGTGTGTGTGTGTGTGTGTGTGTGTTTGTGTATGTGATTTTGCCACGTTGCCCAGGCTGATCTTGAACTTCTGGGTATAAGCAATCCACTCACCTCAGCCTCCCAAAGTGCTGGGATTACAGGCAAGAGTCACTGAACCTGGTCCCTTCTTGGATCCATTTTAATTCGGTTTCAATCCCCCAACTATGCTACCGAATGGCTTTTGATAAATCCAGTTAAGTACTTTAGTCTCTTATTTACCTTACCTCAAAGCCTGTCCATTTCTCTGTCCCTCTACTAATCTCATACTAATCTCAATCAAGATTTTCCTCCCACTCTCTCTTGCTCACCTATGATCTGCTCTTCACACTTCAAATAATGTAAAAGCAAACTGGAGGATGTCATTCTCAAGTTTAACTTTTTGCTGGCTTCCCAATTCACTCAACATCAACCCAAGCCCAGCCCTGTCCCCCTCCATCTTGTGACTACTCTATTCTCTCCATCAGTCAGACCAGCCTTGCTTGAATTAAAGCTCTGGGCAAATCGAGCGGGGCTGGGAGTTCCCAAACTGCACAGAAATCTCTTTCCTTCACTCTTCATTGGCCTAGTTCTTACTCATGCTTTAGATTTAAATGTAAATGTAATGTAAACGTGCAAAAATCACAAGCATTCCTATACACCAATAACAGACAAACAGAGAGCCAAATCATGAGCAAACTCCCATTCACAATGACAAAGAGAATAAAATACCTAGGAATACAACTAACAAAGGATGTGAAGGACCTCTTCAAGGAGAACTACAAACCACTGCTCAAGGAAATAAGAGAGGACACAAACAGATGGAAAAACATTCCATGCTCATGGTTAGGAAGAATTAATATCGTGAAAATGGCCATACTGCCCAAAGTAATTTATAGATTCAATGCTATCCCCATCAAGCTACCAATGACCTTCTTCACAGAACTGAAAAAAACCACCTTAAACTTCATATGGAACCAAAAGAGAACCTGCATAGCCAAGACAATTCTAAGCAAAGAGAACAAAGCTGGAGGCATCACGCTATCTGACTTCAAACTATACTACAAGGCTACAGTAATCAAAACAGCATGGTACTGGTACCAAAACAGAGATATAGACCAATGGAACAAAACACAGGCCTCGGAAGTAATGCCATACATCTACAACTATCTCATCTTTGACAAACATGACAAAAACAAGCAATGGGAAAAGGATTCCCTGTTTAACAAATGGTGCTGGCCATGTGCAGAAAGCTGAAACTGGACCCCTTCCTTATACCTTACACAAAAATTAACTCCAAATGTATTAAAGATTTAAACATAAAACCCTCCATGTCACCTGCTTGATACCAAGCTTCCATGTATGATTTTGTTTGGGGAATTGGAGAGTTCTCATAGAAAAGAAAAAGAGAAAAGCCTTTAGCTATAACTAATATTGAGAGGTTAAGAGCATGTCTTTAAAGTCAGGTCCTGTCACTTCTAAGCAGTCCTCAAACAACAGAGGATGACATTTAGCTATACTGAAGAGAAACATCTAAAAGTATGTAAAAGATTACTTGCACAATAAAAGATTGAGGATAAAAGGGCAATAAGAGGTCAAGGTGGAGCTGACAATTAACTGTAATTAACTATACCCCATAGTAAGCTGCTTACACCTGGCCCAGTCCAAGCCCTCGGTTCTCCAGGATGGCAGAACAAAGATGTGGAAGAAGGAGAAGCTGATGTGGCATGGGCACCGCCTCCTCCCTGTGGGCCCTGCTGGAGGGTGACAAGGATGAAGAGGGCCACAGAGGCTCCTTACCCTGCTCCATGCATGCTTTCCACTTGATGGAGGCTGGATTCAATCACAGGGGTCAGGGCATCAAATTCTTCAACACGTAACTCTTTACACACGGTCCAGAGTTTCTTAAGAGCAACTAAAGCATACAGTCGAACACTGAAATTGTGATTGAAGCACCACTGCAGCACAACAATAAGGGCTTGCTTCAGAATGAGTTTCTGAAAAGAAAGGCGATAAATTCTTCAAAACACAGCCATTTTACCCTTACTTGTATGACACAAAAAAGGATCAGAATGATAAAACTGCTTCTAGTATTACTTCTTTCACTGGCTTTGCTAACAGGGTCTCTCATTTTTCCCTCCTGGACAAATTAGGTGCATTGGCATTTGCAATTTTCTCAAGGGAAAAAAATATTCTCCCAGCTCTAGTTTTCATTAATGCTGCAGTACATTTTCCCCCTATACTCTAGTACCTGGGTTAATTTGAAAAAAGTATGTTTTATGCTAACCATTATACCACTGCAGTGGAGCCTTCATCACTTATTATCTTATAAGTGGAGCTTCCATCTTACTTCAAATGGAGCCTCCATCACTTATTATCTTAATTTGTGCTGAAAAAGTCAGAAATATTCTTCAAGAGTCCCACTTTTGGCAGCTTGAAAATGCTTCTAGAGCAATATACCACACAAAGTGCTGTCTTCCTCCTTGCCACTGATTTCTGAGCTACTCTGCCTTCCCGAACGGTGATCCTGGACCCACACAGTACTGAGTAGTGGCAGGAAAATTAAGAAGTGGGGGGAAAACAATAAAACTGTTTCCATTTCCCTGTAGTCTTTTCCTGTGAACTTCAGTTTTCACAGCCCAGAGACTTCATGCAATCCCTTGCTTTCTAAAATCACATGACTCAATAGATAATTGAAAGTCAAAGGAAGTGACATATATTAATGAAGGAATCAGACAGATCCAAACTTTTAAGAAAATATAAGAAGCTATTTTGATGCTCCTACCAAATGTACTTCTCCCCTAAGGCTCATGTGGAAATGCTCACCAGGCTGCTCCTGGCAGCCCAGTTTCTACTGACCAAATAAAAACATCCATATTCAACGAACAGTTTACCAAAGGCATCAGCATGGCTGAAAGCACACTTCAGTTACCCAAAGTTTCTCTGAGAAAGACAAAAACAGATATAAATAATCCTCTTTCTCTCATTCTTTTATTCAACATGTCATCATTTACCAAAGGTCAGTGACTGTACTGCCAACATTACAACATGTGATGTTATGATATACCCTGGTTTTTGTCCACAATTCCTGGCTTATAACTTTCATGGTCCTTGTTACAGTCTTTTGTTATAACGATCCCATTTGGAAGGAAGTCACTCCATGCAGCCCACACTGAAGGAGTGAAAAATCATGCTCCCCCTCCTTCAGGATATAGCATCTACAAAAATTACTTGTAATTTTTTTACAAGAGATTTGTCACCCAGGCTGAAGTGTAATGGCACAACTTCAGCTCACTGAAAATTCTGCCTCCCGGACTCAAGCAATTCCCCTGCCTCAGCCTCCTGAGTAGCTGGGATTATAGGTACCCGCCACCATGCCTGGTTCATTTTTGTATTTTTATTAGAGACGGGGTTTCACCATGTTGGCCAGGCTGGTCTCGAACCCCTGACCTCAAGTGATCTGTGTGCCTTGGTCTCTCAGAGTGCTGGGATTACAGGCATGAGCCACCGCACCTGGACTCATTTATTGATTCAATCATTTATTTATATCGGTGTGGGCTCAGGGATGTTTATTTTATTCTTTGAGTTGTAATCCAATACTGCTTTACTTTGTTGCTCACACTGTTTCAGCTTTAGCCACTGGGAGCACCTTCCCCTCTGCACGCCCATCTCACATCACTGTGTGTATGTGTAAAGCTCTGCCTTGCTTTCTGACTCTAAAAGATGCTCTAGGCTCATCTTGTATACCTTCTGCCCTAGTTCTAGAATCAGATATTGCTCCAGGGATCTCTGGTTCCTTTTATTAGAGAATGGTGTTAGCAACCAAGATCTTGGAGCTAAGTATACACTACTTGTAAATGAAAAAAAAAAAAAACCCACTATAATTCTCAATAGGGAAAGCAGTGCTTCCTATGGAGCCTATACTCAAAAATGTTGATATTGCCAGTGATTGCTTGGCTGGGGCTTTGGAGACTTAACTGATGCTTTCATATACATCAGTGTAAAAAGCTCTGCTCCTGAATTCTCATGTTCTGCTCACTTTATACAATGAACAAGCTGACAGGACAATACACAACCATCAGCATAATTAAGAAAGGCTGTTTTTTTCTTCCTTTTTACTTTTACAGGAACACTTTGTGCTCTGACTTTGAAACCACCACTGCAAAATTGTGACCAAGGCAGTGAAATAGATCTGACCTAACCAACTCTATCTTGCTTCTAACCTCCAAGCTGTCCTTGTTCATTCCTGGGTATAGCTAACTTTGGGACGCACTTAGTTCATAGTTTAAAACAAAGATGATAACAGCCCTTTCCCAAAATGAACCTCCTTCTTGCCTAAAGACTAGACTGCCTTTGTAGGACTAACAAATTAGCCTCAAGATTAGAAATTATGGTTTAGGAGTCATGTAGCTGGAGGCTACAAGATTTTGACCCTCCCTAAACTGCTCCTAATGTCAGTGCTTGAGATATTTTGCAGACCCTGAACTTGATGGATCAGCTGATACCACCCAGATTGATAAACTGATCTTGTGGCCCCCACCGTGGAAATGACTTAGCACAAGAGGATGCCTCAACCCTATGATTTCATCTCCTACCCAACCAATCAACACCCTTGACTCACTGGCCTTCCCCGTCCCACCAACTTATCCTTAAAAATTCTGATCCCTGAATGTTCAGGGAGACTGATCTGAGTAATAATAAGACTCCAGTCTCCTGCACAAGCAGCTCTGCATACTATTTCTCTATTGCAATTCCTGTCTTGATAAATCAGCTCTGTTTAGGCGGCAGAAAAGGTGAGCCCATTGGGCAGTTACAACCTCTGTCGTGTTTGACAATCGTTTTCAATCTCTAATTGCTCAGTACAGATCCCATATACAGGTTAAGTAAGACACTTTGAAGAAAATAGAAAGTCTTAAGTGATTGCTTCCAAGAAGTCAACCCTACATTTATCTAGGTAACAATGGACTTTATATATTAGAAATGAAGAGACTGACAAAATAAATCAGTTTGGCCTTTTCTTAGGTATGTTAAGTCTGGTTTTTTTTTCTTTTTCTAAGGTGTTGAAATGGAAATTATTCCATTCTACTAATTGGTGTACCTTTTTGGATGCTTTGAAAATAAAAAAATAAATCTAAAATATGTAATATATGGCAAGTACAAAAAGGGCTTGATGGAAAAATAACATGTTATATTTTACCAGATCTAACATGAACATCTTCTAAGATAAATTCATTTTCAGAATGTGTCTAATATTCTTAGACTACTGATCTACCCTGCAACAGGACAATGTCTGCTCTGTTTTAGCTTTCACAAGAGACTGTAAGCAAATCTCTTTCCTGCACATATTTAAAACAGAAAGATAACATTTGATTTTGTCTGATGCCAGAGCCTTCTTGATCTTATGGAAAGTGTGAACAAGTTTTCCTGGAACTGTAACACACTGCCATCTGGCTGATACACACTGCAAGACACCATCCATTTAAAAATGTTATCATGATTTTAAAGCTTAAATCGTAGTGTGGAGAAAGGACTGTCTTAGAATGGATGAAACAGGTTAATAAAAAACATATAACTGTCTAAAAACTAGAACACTTTGAAAAAGTCTATGCCAGGCACAGTGGCTCGTGCCTGTAATCCCAGCACTTCGGGAGGTCAAGGCGGGTGGATCATGAGGTCCAGAGTTCGAGATCAGCCTGATCAACATGGTGAAACCCTGTCTCTACTAAAAATACAAAAATTAGCCAGGCTGGTGCTGTGCGCCTGTAATCCCAGCTACTCCGGAGGCTGAGGCAGGAAAATCTCTTGAACCCAGGAGGCAGAGGTTGTGGTGAGCTGAGAGTGTGCCATTGCACTCCAGCCTGGGCAACAGAGTGAGACTCCGTGTCAAAAGAGAAAAAAAAAAGAAAAGAAAAGAAAAGAAAAATTCTAGGAAAGAGTATTTTCCCTTATATTTTTATGGCACTTTCAATACTTAATAACACTATTTCAATTAAGTTTTCTCCTAGAGTTTACAGTGTATCAGTACATTCTTCTCAATGGATAGAATAATATAGAATCTATTCCAAATCTTACTGGCAGGTTCTCCTAAATTCTTCAACGGTTGCCATAGTGATTAACCAAAATGAGTTATGATCTCTGCTTAACTGTGTGAGAACCCACTGGGGACATTGTCCTAAACCTGAGAAACATGAAGTAACTGTACTGCACTCTCCAAATGATGACGGTCATTTTATATCACCTTCAGTTGCCCAACAGCTTGTAATAGTCTGGGCATAAGTTTCTTTGCATGAGCATTTGTTAAATAACTACCATTCAGTCACAGACTGCAGTAAGGAAAGTCCTGTTTAAAGAATCCTAAGTAATCCCAATCCTAAGAATTATAAATAATTCTTAATTTTATACAAGTATCAACAAAAACTTACCCAGTCATTTGTCTATAAATTTGGTATGTACTCAAGCACACCTCAGTGTGTATGCATGTAAATGAGTAATTCCCATTTATTGGGTATTTGTATCTAATATATGTGGACATTAGCAGGGCAGTGGAAAGGGAGAAACTGAAGGAAAAAAAACAAGCAGGAATGCTCTACATATAAAAAACTGGTACAAATACATAAAATTCTTTTTTTATAGTCAAGTTTAAATGCTTACAAACAACTTAAAACTCACCTTTTCTGGAATATTTTGAGTAATAATGTCCAAATGTGACAAAACCGCTAAAAATGTGCAAATGCTTGTTTTAAGATTTTCTTCACCCTGAAAAAAGAATCAGATAAGCAAATATCCATTCAAAACTTACTGTGAGCCATGCATGTGCAAGGTGCCGGCCATGCTGGACTCTATGAGGGCCCAGGATGGGAGGCAGCCTCTCCCTGAAACAGCCCAGGGTCTGGGTGGAAGGGGGTTGGCGGGGGAGAAGCAGGATTGAAAGCAAAGGAAATAATTTCCCAGAGGCAAATGTCAGTGCACACAAAAATCAACAGGTCACATAAAGTATTGACTAACTCAACTCTAAGTACAGCAGGGTTGGGCGCAGTGGCTCACGCCTGTAATCCCAGCACTTCAGAAGGCTGAGGTGGGCAGATCACTTGAGGCCAGCGGTTTGAGATCAGCGTGGCCAACATGGTGAAACCCCGTCTCTACAAAAAAATACAAAAATTCACTGGGCGTGGTAGCACGCACCTGTAGTCCCAGCTACTGGGGAGGTTGAGGTGGAAGAATCACCTGAACCCGGGAAACAGAGGCTGCAGTGAGCCAAGATTGCACCACTGTACTCCAGCTTGGGCAACAGAGTGAGACACGTCTCAAAAAATCTCCAGAAAATAAAGTACAGTGTGTCCTCTGTATGCATGGGTTCTGCATCTATGAGTTAACCAACCATGGATGGAAAATATTTAAAGAAATAAAAATTTAAAAAACACAACACAATTAAAACATAATACAAATAAAATTAAAAACCAGATAACAGCTATTTACGTAGCATGTACATTGTATTACACATTATAAATAATCTAAGATTATTAAAGTATATGGCAGGATGCATGTCAGTTACATGCAAATACTATGCCATTCTAAATAAAGGACTTGGCCGGGCATGGTGGCTCAAGCCTGTAATCCCAGCACTTTGGGAGGCGGAGGTAGGTGGATCATGAGATCAAGAGATCCAGACCATCCTGGCCAACATGGTAAAACCCCGTCTCTACTAAAAAATACAAAAATTAGCTGGGCATGGTGGCATGTGCCTGCAGTCCCAGCTACTTGGGAGGCTGAGGCAGGAGAATCACTTGAACCCGGGTGGCAGTGGTTGCAGTGAGCCGAGATCGTGTCATTGCACTCCAGCCTGGAAACAGAGCAAGACTCCCTCTCATTCGTTCATTCATTCATAAATAGATAAATAAACAGGACTTGAGCATTTTCAGGTTTTGGCATCCATGGGGGGCCTGGAACCAATCCTCCACGGATACCAAGGGTTGACTATATGTGGCAGAGCCAAGGGCATGCTCGCTTCAGGAGAGGTGATGCCTTCAGGATGGGAAGGACTGGCCTGGAGAAGGAGCAGGAAGGTGAGAGAACAGGTAACTGAATAAGAACAAGGACTCAAAGGTAAACTTAAGGGAAAGGCACCAAGAGGAGATAAAGCCAGTTGGGCAGGGAGGGATGGGGATAAGGCTCAAAAGTTAAATGGAATCACACTGTAGAGGCTTTAAAAAGCTACAGCGAAAAGCTATGTCACACTTAATCAGCCATCTTGAGGAAAATTTCCAAAAAAGACTGTTCAGCTAGAATATAGAAACCTCCATAATAATAGTGGTTTAGAAAAATACATTATTTTAGTGATGATAAACTGATATATGCCAGCCAGATTGGAAAGAAAAGAGCATATATGCAGGAAGATCAGTTTGGAAACCTCTCCAAGAGGCAAATCAGATGATTATTTAATTCCTTTATTTAATTAATAGTTAATGAATGTCTTCTACAAGACAGTTACTATAGAAACAAGTTCCTGTAACTTAAAAATCTACTGGAGAAGATAAAAATGAAATCAGATTAAAATTCTAACTATAAGCAGTAATATTTATGTGCTATGAAAACCTAAAATAAGGGGATCTAAATACTCCGGGAGGCAACTTCCTTTAACAATGATGATATGGGTCTGGTGCAGTGGCTCCTGATTATAGTCCCAGCACTTTGGGAGGCCAATGCAGGAGGATCACTTGAGGCCAGAAGTTCGAGACCAGCCCAGGCAACATAACAAGACCTCATCTCTATAAAAAATTTTTAACAAAATTAACCAGGCATGGTGGCATGTGCTTATAGTCCCAGCTACTCAGGAGGCTGAGGTGGGAGGATTATTTGAGCCCAGTTGTTCAAGGTTGTAGTGATCTATAATCATCTAAGTGACAGAGCAAGACTCTATCTCAAAAACAAAAAAAAGAAGACACGAGAACTGAGATGTGAAGGGAGAAAAAGGGTTAACTAGATAAAGAGAGGAAAGACTATTTTGTGTAGAGGGCACAACATGTGCAACAGCCAGAAACCAAAAGGACTACTGATGAGCATGAAAGATTAAAAAGGTCAGTGTGGTACTCAGTTATCACAGGTGGCCCCCAGTCAACCAACCCTCTCTACGCATGCCCAATGTAGGCCCTTTCCAACCTAGCAGGGATTGTCATATGATTTGCCCTGGCCAATGAACATTAGCAAGCCTGATGCACCCAGAGGCTGGATGAGCACTTGCACATCAGGACATGCCCCCCACCTCCTGCCAGGAATGCTCATTCTTGGAGCTCTGAATATAAAGAAGTCCAGCCACTTTGCTGGAGACATGGAGTGGGAGCGATGCCGGCCACCAGAGCTGCTCCTGCCACTGCAGCTGAGGTGACAAATATGTGAGCAAAGAACCCATTTGGAAGTCCCAGACCCAGAAGATACCACAAGATGCAAAACTGTCCAGCCAGGACCAAACAACACACACATCATGAAAAAGAACAAAACACCATTTAGGCTGGGTGGGGTGGCTCACACCTGTAATCCCAGCACTTTGGGAGGCCGAGGCAGGTGGATCATCAGAGGTCAGGAATTTAAGACCAGCCTGGCCAACATGGTGAAATCCTGTCTCTACTAAAAATACAAAATTTATTTAGCCAGATACAATGGCAGTTGCCTGTAATCCCAGCTACTTGGCAGGCTGAGGCTGGAGAATCACTTGAACCTGGGAGGCATAAGTTGCAGTGCGCCGAGATCGCACCACTGCACTCCAGCCTGGGCAACAAGAATGAAATTCCATCTCAAAAAAAAGAAATTGTTTATACCACGAAATTTTGGAGAGTGTGTGGAACTCTCCAAAATGGAAAACAGACAATCAATGTGACTAATGTAGCAAATTGAGAATGGACCACACAGAGAGACTAGAGAGGAAAGAGGCCTATGATCACATAAGCTTTATGGGACACTCCGGAGAGCGTAGTCTTCGTCCTGAGAAGACGTAAGACACTGTCTTCAGCAGGTAGGGTCGTCTGTTCAAATTCTCATTGTGGAAACCCTGCCTGGGCTTCAGGGTGGAGAGCAGATGGAAACAGACGCAAGAGTGGATGTAGGCAGCCCAGTGAGGGAACCACTGCAAGGATGACAGTAGCGTGGACCGAGATTAACGATGGCAGACAGATGAGAGAGAACTCAGAAATATTCATGCAGAAAGATCAGGACCTGGTCATGAATCAGACACAGAGCATGGGAAGCCTCAAGGTGTCTGGTTTGTGCAACTGTACAGATAGTGGTGGTGTTCGCTAGAGTAGGAAAAAGATTGAGTTTGGGGGAAAAAATAAGGCACTCAGTATTCGACATTTACATCTTGGATGATTTAGTCCAAAGGAAAATCATCTACAAGGAAAACATCTACAGCAAGGGTCAGAAAATTTTTTCTGTAAAGGGCCAAGGAATAAATAAAAATACGACTTTGCGGGCTACACAGTCTTTATTCCAACTGTTCAACTCTGCCACGGTAGCACAAACACAGCCAAAGACAGTATGAAAATGCATGGGCATAGCTGTGTTCCAGTATAACTCTGCCAGGCCAAATTTGGCTGTAGCTTGCCAACCCCTGATCTAGAGCTTAGGGGAAGATGTATGGCATACAAATAAAAATTAGTAAGTCACTCACATTAGGTAACACCTGAATCCACAACACAGGTAAGACTGACTACAAAAAGAGGAAAAAAATAAGGAAAAAAGAAAGCCTAGCCCTAGAGAAGCACCACCGTTTAAGAGGTGGGCAGGGAAGGAAACTCCTGGAAAGGACACAGAAAACAGGGCAGGAAGAACCAGAAAAGTGTGTGTCACTAGAACCGAGAATTAAGAAAATGGTCAGCAGCATGCATGCGGCCTAGAGAAGATGACAAAGGCCGACCACTGACTCATGGAGGTCACCCTTGACCCCAGCAATGGTGTCTTCTGAGAAGTGACTGAACTGGAAGCTGGTTTACCATGGATTCAAGAGTCGGTTGGGAAGGATGTCAAAAGTTAAGGCCTGTTGCCGTGGCTCATGCCTGTAATCCCAGCACTTTGGGAGGCCGAGGTGGGCAGATCACCTGAGGTAAGGAATTCAAGACCAGCCTGGCCAACATGGTCAAACCCTGTCTTTACTAAAAATACAAAAATTAGCCAGGCATGGTGGCAGGCGCCTGTAGTCCCAGATACTCAGGAGGCTGAGGCAAGAGAATCGCTTGAAGCTGGGAGGTGGAGATTGCAGTGAGCCGAGATCACACTACTGCACTCCAGCCTGGGCGTCAGAGCAAGACTCTGTCTCAAATAAATAAATAAGTAAATTTAAAAATCTGTGAACACAAGCACCTCTTTCAGAAGTCTGACAATGAAATAGTAGAGAGTCACGGTGATTACAGGAGAGGGATGAGAAAACATCCAGTGTAAATAGCCATAGAAAATAGATGCCAACTCAAGAAAAGCCAATGGGACCATTTGGTTAAGGAGAGACTGAGAAGAGAAGACAGGCTGACAGCAACAAATGACTAAGAAGGCGGGAGGCAAAAGGGCCAAAGAGCCAGTGGAAGAATTACTCTAGCACTGGAGAAGATTCTCATTCTTTATGGTAAAAGGAGGGAAGAAATCTCTGATGGATACTGACATAGGCAGATTTGTCTGACTGCTATTAAGAAGATACAGGTATTCCTATGTGGTAACTGTTATTTAAAAAATAAAGGGTAAGGTAATTTGCTTTGAATAAAGGAGGAAAAGGTGTAGTGGACAACTGTCCTTTTCTTTGATATGTATCCTGAATCCCCTTCCACGATTAGGGAATTCTTCCATCTTATGAGTGTTCGGGGACACTGAAAAATGCCAGAAGTTCATCTTCCCAGTCTCCTTGGCACCTGACCTGGTTCCAAAGACCCCACTTCCAATTTCTAAACTGAGAACTTACAACTCTCCACTGCAGGTGGCAGAGACAGCAGGTATACAGTTGGCTATGGCAAAGCCCTGCTGAAGGCACCATATGTCCAGTGGGGTAATGTCCCCAGTGAACCAGCTCTCTCTGGCCTGCCTGTGGCTGCTGTTCTGGAAACCATTGAGCCTCCCCTCACTGCCAATTTTCCAGGCCTGATTCTGTAGCTTTCCCAGCATTCTGTAAGCTACCTACTACTGCCCTCTTACCCACTACCTTTTTTGAATCTCTTTTGGACTCCATCAGCAAAAGTTGCCTTTGCCTACATCAAAAAAAACTCCGACTGATGTCCACAGGTTAAAATCAGATTCAAAGAGAATATACAAGGTCTAAAGAGAAGTGAGAGGCTGAGCTAAGCAAAACAACAACAACAACAAACTAACAACTGGCACTACTGTGGATGGGAGCATTAGGAAGTTTTGGGGGTACACCGAACCAATCTGCTCTTTGTGAGAATTCCTAGGGTGGCACTAACGCATTTGAGAGTTGTCACAAACAAACTATATTAATAAAGCCATAGGTCTAAAAAGCAATTCAAAGAAAAAGAATCTGTTTCTTCATTAAAGTAACATGAAGATGAGAAAGAAGAGCCGAGGAGCCTGGGAAGAGGTCAAAATTTCTGAGATGGAGTCTCACTTTGATGTGATGCCATCTGGAGAGCAGCAGGGTGATCTCGGCTCACTGCAACCTCTGCCTCCCTGGGTTCAAGCGATTCTCCTGCCTCAGCCTCCCGAGTAGCTGGAACCACAGGCGTGCACCACCTCACCTGGCTAATTTCTGTATTTTTAGTAGAGACAGGGTTTGACCATGTTGGCCAGGCTGGTCTCAAACTACCTGACCTCAAGTGATTTTCATGCCTTGGCCTCTAAACGTGTTGGGATTACAGGCCAAAGCATTGTTATTTCTTAGTGGTGTGGCAATTGACTTAATCGTTGCTTTCTTCATAAGGGTAAAAATCCCAACCTGTCTTTGAGGATTACTGTGAGGCCACTATTGCTGCTGCTTATGGTGACACCCAAGTTTTAAGCTAGGAGACTGGGAGAATGAAACACATCAGAAAGGGGAGCCAATTTTAGGGCAAGATGCTATTACCAGTTTAGTTTAACACAGGGTGAAGTTTGAAGTGATTGTCTGAAGGAAAGTGATTCCTGAAGGAAAGACCTTGCAGGTGGCTGGAGAAGCAGAGATGGGCTTTACTACGCTAAGGGAGCACAGAAAGAGAAGCAGACGGGCTAACTAGCAACTCTTCAGATAAAACCAAGTGTAAAGGTTGGGAGAGAGAAGCAAGCATGTGAAGGAAATAGAGAAGCTATCAGCACAAACGGGAAGGGAATTATGAAGTTGACCGCAGTGTAAGGGTCAGCTGTGGAGAAAGCCACCACCAACAGGAAGGCATGAAATGAAAGGGGGGAGTATGGACGAAAAGAGAAAGGCTGTCTGCAGCTCAGAGGAAATCCTTGATGTACCACTGTTGAAAATGGAGTGGACCAAAGTGGCTTGAGGCAGGCAAAGATCACGTATTGAAGTTTCACGGTAGAGAAAAGACGACACTGGACGAGAGCTGGATGGAGGAAAAGTCAACAGAACAAGGATGAAGAATTTGGTGAGGTCACAAAGAAGATACAAACAGGCCACAGGGGATAGATGTGAAAAAAGAATAAGGACATCTCTCCTGAAATAAGAAGAAACAGAGAAAGAGATACTTTGAGAAAGTCACCTCCATTTTCACACAAAGCAGAAGACAAGATCATCTATTATGAAAGGGAAAGGTGAACCTGGGAACCAAAAGAAAGCATTAGAGATTTAGAAATGATACTTAGAAACAAGTTGCTATCTTAAGGAAGCCAGCAATTACAGACTCTATCACTAATTTTAGTATCAATTCCTTAAAAACAACTTTCAATATATGAGAAATGTTAGAAAGGGATTAGGGGAGTGTGTGAGGGTACAGATGAAAAAAGAAAGGAAATGAACTGATATTACTTCTATTCTTTCTACTTTATGTTTGAAATCTCCCAAAACCTTTTTTTTAATTTTAAGAAATGCAATTAATTCCTCATCATTAGTATTTCTAAGATCAAACAAAGCCACTGCTTAGTAAATAAGAATATAGAAAGCACCTATTTCCCTCATTAAGACAAACGCCTTTTCCATCTTTATTTTGTTGAACAGAACAGCTCTCAAATAAAAACTATGAAATACTCAATATGAATGCCAGGGATTTCTGTCTTCTGAATTAATTCAGATCTTGCAAAACATAACTTATGTCATTACATTAGGGCAAATGAGAGTAAATACAACTATTTGAGGGAAACAAATCTCTCAGCATTGTCAAAATCATTTCCTAGTTTAAAAAAATATTTTTAAAAGTTCTTTACTTACATAAGAAAAACAATCCCAGAACTTTGGAAGAAACTGAGGGAATTTATGAAGAATCAATATAATAATCCATTCTATAAAATATTTTATGGAAGCTTGATTATTGATGAAACCAGCCTGGAATATCCTGTCAATAATTCCATTCAAGAAATTCTGAGGAAAAGAAAGTTCACAATTAAACAGTTACAGTTATTCATTTTAATTTACAGTCTCCATTTAAAATAAAATGGCTTAAAGTTTTTTATTGTAAGTAATTTACTGAATCTACAACTCTCCAAGCAAAGACACTAACAACTACTGATTAAAATATAATGATGAAGTACCTTCATTCAGTACTTTATAATTTACTTGGACATCAGTTCTGTTTATAAGGAAGGTTATTTATCACCTGTATTTTTACAGGGAAAGGGAAAGATTCAGAAAAGCTGAATAACCTTCCCAAAGTCACATACCTAGTAAGTGGAAGAAGTCAGGTTCAAATCAAGATCTGCCAAGATGCCAGGGCTTAAACCTTGTAACAAGGGATGGTACAGAGACTGAAGTCAGCAGGCGGGAAACAGCATCCCAGAGGGGCAGGTCTCAGGCCACTGAGCCCTCTGTTCAGGCTCCTTGTCCTCCTGCCCTCATGGTCTGTGCTGCCCCACAACTACTGCACTATTTCTGGCTCCAAAATCATCCTTCCCCCTTCCACCCTCTCCTCTTTAAACCTGTATTTCTGGCTGGGGGACTGAACCTATCTAAGTAGCAAGTGAAAAACAGTATCTACTTACATAAGCATATACAAGCAATATGTCTTATGTACATTTCTTTATTTTAAAGAAGAAAAGGCCAGGCACAAAGTGTTGCCTGTAATCGCAGCACTTTGGGAGACTGAGGCAGGCGGATCACCAGGTCAAGAGATTGAGACCATCCTGGCCAACATGGTGAAACCCCATTTCTACTAAAAACACAAAAGTTAGCTGGGCGTGGTGGCGTGCACCTGTAATCCCAACTACTTGGAAGTCTAAGGCAGGAGAATTGCTTGAACCCAGTAGGAGGAGATTTCAGTGAGCCGAGATCATGCCACTGCACTCTAGCCTGGCAACACAGCGAGACAAAAAAGGAAGAAAAATCTATCTTACAAGAATTTCTACTTGGTAGAAGAAGAACAGAAGGGCTCGTTTTAAGCCCTGAGAGTGCTGTAAAGTGGAGCATGAACTGTGTAGTTAGGCTTGATTTTGAATTCCACCTCTACCATTCACCACCAGCTGTATTACCTCACAGGCAGGACACCTAACCTCTCTGAACTGCAGTGCTCTTATAGGCAAAATGAGAATATGTATGGCCTACCTTGGAAGAGTATCAGGGAGGTTAAATGAAACCGTAAGGTATAACAGTTTCTAACTCTGAGCTCCGTAACAGACTGCCAGCTTTCCTTTTCCTCGCAGGTGTGCCTGCATTGTCATGTCCCCGCCCTCTCCAACATTACCCTTCTCTCTAGAAGGACCTCTCCATCCTAAGAAAAAAATGCTCTCAGTAATCTAGTCGAGCATTTCTAAAATGTTTCCTTTCTTAATACATCTTTATGTTTAATGATGTATTTTAAATCAAATAATACTAAGAGACCTATGATGAAAAATAGCAACCCTCCCCCCGCCCCCATATCCATCAAAACTACTCCCCAGAAGCAATTCTTTTAGGTATTTCCTTTTAAATTATTCCAAATAGTTATATTTGAATACACTTATATATTTATACTGTTTTGAAATCTTTCTCTCTCACAGATATAAGACTTCATAAAATTGTAAAAAAAAAAAGAGGCTGGTATATATTTTTTAATTCTGTCACACATTTAAAAGAAGGTAGGGAGAACAGTAAGAAATTTCAAAGTCTGAAAGATGTTTTTTACATTGAAAAATGTTTTTAAAAATTGCATGAGTCATATGCCATCACTTTCCCGTAATGATGATCTATTTTCTTATCAGGAAGATTAAGCAAAGGTGGTTAGAAAAATCAGATCCTCCATTCAACTGTTTCTTGCCTCCTCAGAGAAGAGAAAAGGTAACTTTGGCTAAAGATACTTAGCTGGTTTATGTGGTCACACTATTCATGAAATCAAGGGGAAGGAAATCTACCATGTGAAACAATATTCCCATCCCAAACCATACAATTTGCCTGGTTTCTAGGTATACATAATCCAAAATAGTAACACTCTAAAATAACTTAGCTATAGCAAATTAGAAGTTAAGTATTTGCATTTTCTTATCAAATGGCAAAAGAAACTTTAAACAGTTAAAATATTACAATAAAATACTAAAGAGAAAAAGTATTACATGGGGCCATGGAAACCAACTTCTAACTTATTTCTATAATACCTAATTGCCTTGGTATTCTCTCTGTTAATAAAAACTTTTGAGTAACTTCAATTTTAAGAAGTATAAATTTTAAACATTTTTTTCCAATTTTAAAATAGTATATGACAGTTTCTGCAAAACAGTTTAGCCATAAAATCATATGGGTCAAAGGTACAAATATAATAAAAATATGATACCTGATCAAGTCTAGGAAAAAGTACAAGCAGAGTCTGCCATACGCGGTTTTTCACTCGGTGCTGTAGAGAATTCACATAGTAGCGTCTTTTGGACTTGGACACTAATTCATCCTGGAAAGGAGCGGGTGGAGTCAATACTAAATTATCTATTCAATTTGTGATTAATGAAAAAATCAATGACAACTTGAAATGCAAAAGGCTTAAGTTAGTCATAAGAGCTGTTTCCCTCCCAAAAAAGCAGTTAGGAGGATGAGAAAAAGAACGGCACCTTAAAAATTTTCAAACATTAACATTTTGGGCTGAGTGATAAGAAAAATAAAATTTTTTTTTTAAATAAAACATTTCATACACTGAACTTTGTTGCTTTTGTTTAACTTAATTGTTTTTTTGTTTTTTTTTCTTTTTTGAGATGCACTCTCGTCTAGGCTGGAGTGCAGTGGTGCAATCTCAGCTCAGTGCAACCTCTGCCTCCCAGGTTCCAGCGATTATTCTCCTGCCTCAGCCTCCCGAATAGCTGGGATTACAGGTGCACGCCATCATGCCCAGACAATTTTTGTATTTTTAGTAGAGACAGGGTTTCACCATGTTGGCCAGGCTAGAGTTCCTGACCTCAGGTGATCTGCCTGCCTCAGCCTCCCAAAGTGCTAGGTAGGATTGCAAGCATGAGGCACCACACCCGGCCACGTGTTTTCAAAATTAGCAGAGGGGCTAAAAAACTGGGAGCTAAGGGTCACAGGGGTGAGAAGAGATTGAGATACTGGACATACATTGCCATATATTACCATGTACCTCAGAGGCACCTCTCACCTTGTGCACCCTTGTCATATTCACGTTTGGAATACTGGTATCTACAATCTGATGCAAACACCACTAAGACAGAAGCCACCCCAGTACATGGACAGTGCAAGGCATCTCTACACATGATGTGTCTCTAGATACAAGAAAATGGCAGCACTGGAGCCTTTCATATTAGCAGAGAGCTCTCCCTGGCTTTTCATGGCTTGTGCCACCTAAACTCAGCCAGCTGCAAAGTTTGTTTTTATTACCATAATTACTAGTGCTCTGGCTGCAAAGCAAGATGGCACTGAAGAGTATGTCAACGTTTTCAGATGTCCTAAAGGTGAAGTCATTCACCACCTCCAAAACCATTTTCACATAATGTAGACGATCCTCATCTACTTTGTAAGTTCTCTGACCTTCCTTCTTCCATAATCTCATTCTCTGCATTTAAGTGTGTACAAAGTTTCATGACAATAGCTAAATTAATGTAAATTTTAATGATTCCCAATGATATTTACAATCTCATAATCTCTAAATAATTTCTTTTAGAAAATTTTCTTCTGATATAAGTGTATTTAGGTTTCATTTATTGCTCAACCTCAATGCAACTAAAAATGGAATCAGCAGAGTAGATCACTCATGCATTCAGAAGACTCGCCTTCATGTCAATAAAGCTGCCTTTAGGACCTCACCAAGTCACTGTCCTCAACTGGAAGTTGAGAATTCTAAAATTCCCTTCTCAGCTCAAAATCTTATTCTGTCCTACTTGTTCCACTCAGTGTGCTCCTTTACTCAGAATATCTTTTCTCTACTAGTCTGTTCAACTTGTTGCCAGGTATTACTGAAGAAAACTAAAATCACCAGCCACAACTGACTTCATTAAAAATACATATTCCACACAATGGAGCACTATTCAGCCATAAAAAGAATGAAATCCTATCATCTGCAACGACTTGGATGGAACTGGAGGTCATTATGTTAAGTGAAATAAGCCAGGCACAAAAAGACAAACTTCGCATGTTTTCACTTATTTGAGGAAGCTGAAAAACAAAACAATTGAACTCGTGGAGATAGAAAATAGAATGACAGTTGCCACAGAAGCTGAGAGGGGTAGTGGTGGTTGGGAGAGGACGTATCGGGTATAAAAATATACTTAGACACAGGCTGGGCGCTGTGGCTCATACCTGTAATCCCAGCACTTTGGGAGACCAAGGCAGGCAGATCACTTGAGGTCGGGAGTTCGAGAACAGCCTGATCAACACAGAAAAACCCTGTCTCTACTAAAAATACAAAATTAGCCAGGCATGGTGGCACATGCCTATAATCCCAGCTACTCAGGAGGCTGAGGCAGGAGAATTGCTTGAAACTGAGAGGCGGAGGTTGTGGTGGGCCAAGATTGCACCACTGCACTTCAGCCTGGGCAACAAGAGCAAAACTACATCTCCAAAAAGAAAAAAGAAAAAGATATACATATATATGTATATTTAGATTGAATTTGACAGCATGACAGGGTGGCTACAGTCTACAGTAAGTTATTGTACATTTTTAAATAAGAGTATAATTAGATTGTTTGTAACATAAAGGATAAATGCTTAAGGTGATAGATATCTCATTTACCTAATGTAATTATTACACATAATATGCCTACATTAAAATATCTCATACACCCCATAAACATATACACCTACTATAGACCCACAAAAATTAAAAGTTTAAAAATATGTGCTCCAGCTGTATCTGGGCCTCCATTATTGCTAGACCAGTAGTTCTTAAACTGTATCAGCTCCAGACTCACCAGAAGGGCTCGTTAAAACAGACTGCTGGGCACCACCCCCAGAGCTTCTGATTCAGTAGACTGGGGGCAGGGCCTAGGAATATGCATTTCTAACAAGCTCCCCAGGGATGCTGAGGCTGCTGATCCAGAGATCACACTTTAAGAATTACTGTACTGGTCAAGCGTTTTGCTTTTTCAAGTCTGTTTTCCAAAGCAGCTGTACCGTTTTGTATTCCTATTAGCAATGTATGAGGGTTCCAATTTTGCTACCTCCTCACCAATGCTCATTATTTTTAGTTTGTTTTCTTAATAGCCATCCAGTGGGTATGAGTGGCTAGTATTTCACCTGTGTGATTATTGCTGGCCTCTCCCTGTCATTTTTCCCTCTCTACTGGAGCATTTCCTTCAACATACAAACTCTAATTATGCTCTAATTATCTCCCATTTTTAAAAAGCCCCTTCTTTAACTCCAGGTTCCCCTCCAGGAACGACCCCTTTTATTCCCTCTTTTCTAGGACAAACTCCTAAAAGAGTCTATACTCACTGTCTCTACTCGATCAACTTCCATTTTCTTCTGAACCCGCTGTATTTAGGTTCTCATCCCACCATTTCACTGAAATGCCTTTGTCAAGGTGACCAAGACAGCTGATCTAATGGCCGGCCTGAGACCTTCTCGTCCTCCATGCAGGACTTCCTTTTCCTACTGGGTCTCCGAACAGCGTCCTCTCCTGGTATCCTCCTTCATTCATCCATCCAGAGCTCAGCCCAAATATCACCTGATTAGACCCTCCTGACTCCCCCTCTCTTTTTTTTCTGAATACTTTTTTTTTTAGCAATGTAATCTCACTCACTGTGTTGCTCAGGCTGGTTTCAAACTACTGACCTCAAGCAATCCTCCTGCCTCAGCCTCCCAAAGTGCTAGGACTACAGGCATGAGCCACCATGCCTAGCCCTGACCCCCTATCTAAATAGCTAAATATATATTAAAATGTATATTTTTGTTCAGATAGAATATCCATACCCAGTTCCCATCACTTTAAACTATACTCATCTTTTAGAAAAGCAATAACATACTATTTCCTCTGGGACATCTTCCTTGACTCCAACACTGCAGAGGGAACTGTTGCATAAAAAATACTTCCTAGGTTTTATATAATAAAAAGCTGACTTGCTACCTTTCAAAAATAAAAGTATGATGAACACTCCTGTTTTAACACAGGAACTTACATGAGTTCTGTAATCATCCATATATCCACACCAAGGTCAGAAAGCAGACCAGGCACTCCGCTGACCTCGGCTTTAAATGACAGGTAACTGTATCTGTCATTTAAACATTCAATGGGGAACAGAGCACCATGCACAACTCTACCCCTGCCTATCTAACATCTCCCCAGATTCACTAAACCTGTTCTCCAGACACTATGATGTTCATTTAGAAATGATTGAATAGGCTCAAGAACAATGTAACTGGATTGTTTTTATCTGAATAAATAAGGAATTTTCATCAATCTTAGACAAACGTCACATAGCTAGATCTAGAAATAACAATATAATACACTGAAGGCACATCCTGGGGTAATCTTTCACGGGCTCTCAAATCACAGCAATCAATTCCTAACATTTGATGCCATTTTCTCAGTTTTTACTTTTTCATTCCATTTCTTACATAGAGCAATGTATGAATATAGCACTTTAAACATAACTAGGGCCAAGCACAGTAGCTCACACCTCTAATCCCAGCACTTTGGGAGGCCAAGGCAAGCAGATCACTTGAGGCCAGCAGTTTGAGACCAGCCTGGCCAACATGGAACGAAACCCTGTCTCTACCAAAAATACAAAAATTAGCCAGGAGTGGTGGTGGGTGCCTGTAATCTCAGCTATTCAGGTGGCTGAGGCAAGAGAATCGCTTGAACCTGGGAGGCAGATGTTGCAGTGAGCAGAGATCTGAGATCATGGCATTGCACTCCAACCTGGGCAACAGAGCAAGACTCTGTCTCAAAAAAACAAAAACCAAACAAACAAAAGACATAACCAGGTTTGACTGGTACTGTAAAATACAGAGTGAAGTATAGATGGTACAGGAAAAACATTACCATTATTGTTCGCTAAAACCGAACTTAAGTTGGATAATTATTAACCAAGATTTTTTTTTTCCTTTTGCCAAGAGACTTTTTTTTTTTAATTTAAGACTGGCTCTACTGAGGATTTGAACCAGCAACCTTGCAGTTACAGGCCCTATACCTTAACTACTGGGCTAACAGGTCACTTTCTTTTTTTCTTTTTGTAGAGACAAGGTCTCACTATGTTGGCCCAGCTGGTTGCAAACTCCTGGCCTCCCAAAGTGCTGGGATTACAGGTGTGAGGCACAATGACCGCCCTAACTGAGACTGAATTAAAAACACAGAACATAAACTCTGTGTTTTCTCCTGACAGAACAGATTTAGAAGTACATATTCCAGCAACATAAAGAGCAAATGCTGACCTCTGACTTGTTAAAAGCAAAGATAATTTAAAGTAAAATATAATTACTTTATCTAACAGCTTGATTGCAAGATCCTCCATAAACAACTTATGGGACATATTGGAGCCATCTAATAAACACAGGAATTTGATAGCACAAATTCTCACATAATGGTCTTCTCTCTTAGTACTAAAAAAATTAAATGATAAATTATGTTAACACATTTTGAAAACAGAAAGATAACATCAAATATTAGTTTCAAGTATCATTACATGATCAAAACCACTCAAAGTTTTCTAAAATTAAGTAGGTCCATACTTAACGACAATACTTTTAAATTCAGAATAGATAATAGAAGATGACAAATGAATATATTACAAGGAGGGTCTGTACAGAAAGTATGAGTGAGCACAAATTAATCTAGACTTCTGGAGAATCAGTGCACACGCTGCTGAACCTAGGTCAATAATACCTTATCTGTGGACAAAAGAGATCACAGCTCATGAGCCTGTCCCTGAAAGAGGACCACAGATAGCTCCGTTCACTCGGGCATGAATGCATGTCAAACACGTCTATGGCCTGTCTCTACCACGTGCTATCAGTGCACGTTCCCCAAATGAGGGGCAAACTCAGGAAGCACTGTGTGCTCTGAACACCCAGCATTTTCAGTAGCCAAATGTGGAGACAGAAATAAAGTGAAATTGTTAGTATTTTCACATTCCATTGTAATTGTTATAATGTGAATACATATTTAAATTTAATAACAAAGCAATTGTCTAGTAGAAATCAAAATCAAATTATCTGGCAACCACCAACTAGAAAAATTCACTTTTATTGCCACACTAAGCCAGCCAAGAAAAAATAACTAAAACAATGAAAAAACGAAATATATTTAATGAGGAAGGACAGATGATTTAAAACACAGTTAGGACTCTCAGAATAATAAATACTTTATGATATCTAAATATTATAATCATTTGATGTCCTAAACTCTAAAATGAGAGTGAATGATACAATGCTATTTTAATCTTCTTTATAAACACACATACACATTTTTGAAAGCCATGTGAAAAAATAAAACTTGAAAAAAAGCTATTTGGCAAGCTCCAAAAAAATTAATTCAGTGGTTAGATAAAAATAGTCTTAGCCCAGAAATCAAAACTTTAGGGCCTATCCCCAAACTCATCAAGTTGTACACATTAACTATGTACAGCTTTTTACATGTCAATCATACCTCAATCAAGAGTTTTTTAAAAACCAAAAAATTTTAGAATCTGTTCCAAGAGTAATTCTATTTTTGTGTGTAACATACCAACTTGTTAAATGGTGAATTTTAATTTCATATTACAATTTACAGCCAAAAAAAGGACTGGAGAATAAAGGGTCTGTGCTGATGATCATCCTATCCCCACAAAAGAAAGACAGGGGTTTTAAGTTCTCCTGAGTAATTTCCTTGTTTATGCTGGACTCTGCACTAAAAACTTTTAAAATGTTACCAAATTTTAGTGAATAGTGAAAGATGTAAAGACAGTATATTAGCAAGGGACTATAATTTCTAACATACTTTTGAAGTCTCATCTCATTAATGTATTAGATGTCACCAGCAACATTTATTAAATTTAGCAATTACAGAATGTTTGCCATATGACGTTACATTTTTAATATGTCATTTATGTAAAAACAGAGAAAATCTACCATACTCACTTTTCCATAATGGTATTTGCTGCACAGTCATGTCCAAGGTTTTCTATGAAGGTCTGTACATCCTGAATAAGTCTTTCCATAAAAAACATTTGATAAAGAACAACAGGTTTTTAATAGAAAAAAAATTAAATCCCCAAGGTTAAAGTTAACTAATAATTTATAATCTCCTAATTGAAAGCCTCAAAACAAAGAGATAATTCTACACCCAAGCAGGCACTTAATAAAAGTTGAAATAATAGCATCTTTTACCTTTGATCACGCCTAAACACAGTTCCAAATGTACAAGCCTCAAGTATAAGTTCACTATAATTTTTAGCACTTGATAAAGATCCTTGGGACACATTTGAAGTAGACACGATCCAAGACTGACAGCAGTAACTTATCAGTGTATTGAAGACTCCAGTCTTTATAGCAGACATTTCAATTATCTTGTACATAATCTGGAATAAAATACAATGAGCATTTTATCCTTTGATTTAGTTTAAAAAAAATTAGTGCTGCTAAAAACTGTTAGTTTCAACATAATCATAGTCTAAAAAATGTTAAATTCCTTATTGTTAGAATAACTTTGCAAGATGATCAATAATCAGAGAATGCTCACTATATCATCTCTTGGTAATAAAAATAAATAAAATTTTACTGATAGTGATATTCATACAGAACTCTTCAAGAGAAACAACTGCCCAAATCAGTAGAATCAAAGGGAAATAAACACCTCACGCCAAACACATTCAGTTTCCTTTGTCTGCATTTTGCCAGTGGCCTTCCTTTGAGGCAGCAAAGACCAGCAACTCTAAGTATGTACTATGGGGCAGAAAAGGACCAAGAAAGGCAGCACAGGTCTGCAGGAAAATAATAGAATCTGACTCTCCTCATTCCCCTTGGGATCAGGAGGTACACTGGAATTCCACCTTGGTAGGATCCCTACTATCTCAGTGACTGCAAATGAAAACATCTCTAGAAACCAGCAAGACCTTTTGACAAGAATTACAGTTGGAAAAATATTTCTCTCCAAAAAAAAAAAAAAAAAAACCCAGCCAAAGTGCAATGACAAATGGCACCTGACATTTGCCTGCAAGATCTAGGGGAAATGAGACTGACTGTGGAAAGAGCATGCCAACTACTACTCAACCCAGCAATCAATCACACTGTCATGGAGGAATAACCAGTGTTGCTAGATTATCTCATTTTCCAAGAGAAGGAGAAATCCAGTTTTTCATAGAGATTTCCTAATACTTTTTTTTTTTTTTTTTTGAGACAGAGTCTTGCTCTGTCGCCCAGGCTGGAGTGCATTGGCATGATCTCAGCTCACTGCACTGCCTCCTGGGTTCAAGTGATTACAGGCATGCACCACCACATCCCCACTAATTTTTGTATTTTTAGTAGAGATGGGGTTTCTCCATGTTGGCTCCAGGCTGGTCTCAAATTTCCGACCTCAGGTGACCCATCTGCCTCGGCCTCCCAAAGGGCTGGAATTACAGGCATCAGCCACCGCACCCGGCCAGATGTCCCAACAATTAAAAGTTGCCAGCTAATCAAAATTTTAAACACTGTATAAACCAAATAAACCGTTTCTGAGGGCAGATGTGGCTCCAGACTACTGTTTTGTACCTTCTCTTCTACATCTGTCAGATTTTCTCATTGTTACTCTTGACATTTAAGAAGGTTCAAAAATATTTTCTGACTGAAGGAATTAAGAACCACAAATCTAATTACAAATATAACTGTCATGTTCCTCATGTGCTGAAGCTTGCACACATGAACAGAAAAGCAAAAAGAAAAATAAAGTTTGTTACCTCTTTTATTTTGAAATATGCCTGGCCCTTGATTTTGGCAGCAATGCTGAGAACTTTGTTATCAAAAACAAACTGAACGAAAGCTTTCAAATTAGGCCAGAATATCAGCTGAGTGTTGCTTAAAGAAGATATAATTTTCCAAGCCATGTCAAAAGACTCTATGCAGAGTGATTCAGAGGAGGTCAGAAGCTGGTAAGGGGAAAAAAAAAAATACATACTTTATTCTGACACTTTGTTCGCCACTCCTCTAGTTACTCTTCAATTTATGTTTCATTCTATCTTACCTTGGGAACCAACACTTTCATGCAATGGAACACGGGTAAAACTTGATCAGAAGAAAGAACTGTGAGGGCTTCCAGTGCAGACTGCAAAGTCCTTACTGGCATCTGAACAGCAGGTAAAAATGGTTCCAGAATTTCACTCCCTGTTGTTGGTATAAGGGTGTGGTATTTTTTCAACAGGAAAGAGAGGCACACCCACTGATCATGAATATATTGTGCAACTATTTTTCCCCATCCTTGGGAAGATGATGATTCTTCCAAAACACTGAAAAAAAAAAAAAACTGAAATAAAGTTACTAGGCCATTCTTCCCCAATGTGCCTCCACGACTTTCGCATGTAGCACACTATCCTTCTAAAGGTGCGAGTGTACAGATATAAATGGTCATTATCCAACAGGCTATCTACCAAAAACTAAGGAAACCCCATAAACCTTAATTTTCTAACTTCTCTGAAAGTAGGCACTTTTGCTCATCTTAAATGATTCAGTGAAAACTAGACGCAGAAAAGTCAGCAACATCTCCAGTAATTATGAATAAGGTTATACTACACTTTCATCCTGAATGGAGCTTCAGCTCCAAAATTCTATAACTCTATAAGCAATGTTGGGCAATCATGAGCCCTTGATGACAACAGAACTATGGCTTTTTAAGCCTTAACCTTCCCTGTACCTGCTGCACTCCGAGGGGTGAGCATAACTGCTCTGCTCCTCTGCATGGGGCTTCTGCAGCGTCTGATTGAGCTGAAGAGAGGAAAGGAAGCTTTCCAAGGGCCCAGCACGGAGAGAGTCCAGCTGCAGCTCAGGCTTCTGGTCCATGGCCTCACACACCATGGCCAAGGCAGCCATGCTCACTGCTCTCTGAATCTGACTTCCAAGTGTCGGCTCCTGAAAAGGAAATGTGACAATGATTTATTTAATATGCACAAGTCTTAATCAGTAAGGACCTGAGTTGCCAGTCTATGGAAAGCTCAGGCTCTCCTTTTCCCTCTTCCTGCCTGCTCCTGAGTATCAAGAGAAATGAAAGGAAATACAGAACACATTCACTTTCACTACTTCTCTATAGATTGGCAGTGAACAATTTTAAAATGGCAATAAGAACTCAGCAATTTAGATGAAGACAACAATGGGATCTTTTCATTTGGTAAATAAGTACCTGGAACTAGTACATGACAGATTTGCTATGTAAGTCCTTCTCAACCTTTCTCCTACTCGCATACACATTTGCATGCAGCATTCCTGTGGGTGAGCCTTATTTTAACTGTCTGCTGAAACATGTTAAAAAAAATAAAAGGCTCCATGTTACAAATAATTCCTTCAATCAGCTGCACGCTACTTTTGGAGAAGTCATGTAGCCCAGCAGTTAAGAGCTGGACACAGGAACCACACAGCCCAGGTCTGCTTCCTAGCTCTGTGCTACTACCAGTACGAGTGTAGACATACTATACATTAGTTTTCTCATCTGTAAAATGGGGACAGTAACAGAATCTACTTCATGGGGTTATTGTGAAGATTAAGTACATGGGTTATTGCACGTAAAACACTTGGAACTCTACCTGTAGGAAAGGAGGATAGGCAAGATAGCCAGGTCTATACTTAAAGAGAAAATCAACAATCTCTCACCAAGCTAGGAGTGCAGGCAACAAGTCGGACACAGAAAACAACGGCACTGAGAGATTACAGCAGCAGCTCTCTCAAATACTGCCAACCAGCAATGTCTCTGGCAGAAAGGAAATCTCTACTTATTCCATACCCTTCCCTCACTCTCCAAAAATAAATTAACCATCTCTACAGAAAAATTTTACGTATCAACACTGCCAACATATAAAATAGAATTTAGTTTTACCTTTGAGCCAACTATGGTCCTTGCTAACCTTAATGTAATTCAGTGAATTACTAAAGGAAGCCGATTTTTAAGAATAAGAGTTACTGTGGCATGGCTTATGGTTTTGTTCTACATTTAGAACTCACAATGTTCTTTCATAACACTAACAGACTAATACATACTAGATAGGATGCTGAAATATTAATCATCTTCTTTATCATTTCCTTCTAGGATAATACGATTAAATTATTAAAGCAATCAAGTACCTTCTTTGATTTTCTCAGTAGCCTGGACTAGTTAGACTGAGTTCAACTTTACTAAACACCACATGTTAAGTGAAAGTGGCTTACTTTTATTGAGAACTTTCTATGTGCCAGGTACAGTTCAAAAGATTTAACCTATCTGAGCTTTCTTTAATTCCCACATCAGCTCTATAATCTCCATTTTGCAGGTGCAGTAAATGAGACACAAAGAGGTTAAATATTTAGGTCACAAAGTTAGCAAAAATAAAGCCAGAAGTCAAACCCAGCAACTCTAATTCCAAAGCCTGTGCTCTTCATTACTAAACTTTACTGTGCTATGTTTAAGAAATGCCTTGGCTGGGCACAGTGGCTCATGCCTGTAATCCCAGCACTTTGGGAGGCCAAGGAGGGCAGAGCACCTGAGGTCAGGAGTTCGAAACCAGCCTGGCCAACATGGTGAAACTCTGTCTCTACTGAAAATACAAAAATTAGCTGGGCATGGTCGTGGGCACCTATCATCCTAGCTACTCAGGAGGCTGAGGCAGAAGAATCGCTGGTTGCAGTGAGCTGATAGTACCACTACACTCCAGCCTGGGCAAAAGAGCGAAACTCCATCTTGGATTTGAAAAAAAAAAAAAGAAATGCTTTGAGGCCAGGTATGGTGGCTCACCCCTATAATCCCAGAACTTCAGGAGGCTGAGGTAAGCAGATCACTTAAGGTCAGGAGTTTTAGAACACCCTAGCCAACATGGCAAAACTGCATCTCTACTAAAAATACAAAAATATCATAGCTGGGCATGGTAGCACATGCCTGTAGTCCCAGCTACTTGGGAGGCTGAGGCAGGAGAAGTGCTTGAACCTGGGATGCTGAGACTGAAGTGAGCAAATATCATGCCACTGAACTTGGTGTGGGTGACAGAGCAAGCCTCAGTCTCAAAAACAAAGAAATCTAGGAAAAGATATGTATACATACATTCCACCAAAAACAAGAAAGATGGAAATACACACTGTAACTAAGGCACAAAGAGCAACAGGAAAATGAAGGAGAGTGAGATACTAATCAAAGAAGACCTCTAAGAGAAAAGAGATTCCAGCTGGTCCATAAAGGAGGGACCAGATGCTGACAAGTGTATACTAGAGGAGAGGGCACTCATTCTCCGTGGAGGGACCAGATTGAATGACAGCCTCGATGAGGAAGATATGACACATGCTTGTGATTTGTAAAACTCTATGCAGCCTAGAGTGGTTGCAATGTCGCGGCACTGTGGCAAGGAGGGGAAAGGCAGTGGACAGTGGACAGGTAGGCTAGAAAATGTGGTAGGAAGCCAAGCATTGAGGGCTCTGATGTCAGACTAATAAAATGTCCTGTACTGGACATGCTTGGGCAAAAGACCTGGCACAGGTCAAATGTCTGTATCTAAAGGGTTTTAAGATCAATGCCTCTTACATGTTTAATACTACATTAAGAGTAGCACCTGTAATCCCAGTACTTTGGGAGGCTGAGGTGGGTGGATCACAAGGTCAGGAATTCAAGACCAGCCTGGCCAACATGGTGAAACCCCGTCTCTACTAAAAATACAAAAATTAGCCAGGCTTGGTGGTGTGCGCCCATAATCCCAGCTATTCAGGAGGCTAAGGCAGGAGACTCGCTTGAACCCACGAGGCAGAGGTTACAGTGAGCCGAGAGTGCACTCCAGCCTGGGTGACAGAGTGAGACTTCGTCTCAAAAAAAATAAAAAGAAAAAAAAAGAGTATCAATCTTAATCACATCTTATCACCAGAGGGTATTATTTTAAATCTGAATTTTAGTAAATGCTTTGTATGGTATCAAAATAACGTGTAACAACTGAATATGTATTCCCTGTATACCTTATTCAAGATAACTACAAATCTTGAATCAAAGAGACTTACCTGTCCACTGTCCATCTCTTGAAGATGCTGAATGGATGCATTTTTCAGAAGAGAAATAACTCTCCAAATAGGGTTACCCCTTTTCCACCCAACCTTCAAATGCAGATTTATAAGCTCGGTTAACACCATCAGGTATAAATGGCAACGATCCAGATCTGAAACCTAAGACAAGGATTAAAACACTTATGGGTCCAAGCAAGGTCCATGATTTTCACAAAACGACATTCAGGCAGGAAAGGTTTACTTAAAGGACTATGACAAGTCACTGAGGAGAAAATAAGTCCTTTTCTCCAAGCGGCCTTCCATAACCTCCCATGCAGAGCTAAGGACTTCCTTGTCTGTGCTTCCACAGTGACTGAGCATTCAGCACAATTACAGTGCATTTCACGATTGAGTCATCTGTCTCCCCACCTGTGAGGGAGACCTTAGATGGCAGAAATTACCATCTATCAATTCTTACATCCCAGGGCGAGTACATCAGAAATAATAGTGATAATGGTTATAGCAATGAATACTTCCATTGTTTACAAAAATCACTTTTCACAAAAAAAATCACTGTCCCACTTTTGTAAGACAACTAAGTTTCAGAGAGGTTAAACAACTTGCCCAATAGCTCAGAGCCAGTAAGATGGACAGCATTAAATGCAAACTTTTTGACTCATGCACCTAGAATAAAATGGGTTCAGCTCTATTATTCACTAGCTCTGTGACATAGGACAAGTTATTTAACTCTTCATTACTAAGCCTTGTGTTAAGGTCTCATCATCCAGGTGGGGAGACAGATGACTCTATTGTGAAATGTGCCATAATTGTGCTGAATGCACAGTCACTGCCTAACCTTGTCCTTGTCCGTAATATATCCATCACATGGTTTGGAAAGTATCCATTATGTTTATGACAAAACAGTCACTGACAACTTTAGCAAGAGCCATTTCTGTGTTGTATTGGTGAAAAGAATGAAAGAAAAGAAAAAGAAAGTTATTCCAATGAGTACTTACACTATTCAGCTCATTCATGGTAAGTCTTCTGAGAATAAATTCAGAAATGCTCTCTGTAGTAGACATGACAAAGTTCTGAAGAACAGTAAACACCTCATCTGTATGGGGGAAAAAAGCATGCGACAAAATGATAGCAGTTCTTCGGTACAAAACACACCAGATATTCTAGTAAATGTACAACTGGGCTAAGCACATTAGTGAATCACTTGCCAAAAATAAATTGCAATAATATAATAATCATTCATCTCATGGGGAAATCTATACTTAATCTTAAAAGTCACGTAGGAGTCCCAGTTCTGGGTAGAATGAATCAGGGACACTCTTCCCTCCACCACTGATCACAGCTATAAAACCTGGACAGAATGCATAAAGTAGATATTTGAAAACTCTACAAGGAAAAAGTAGCAGGTAGATTCAGAGAGAAGTAACACTGAACAGTGATCAGTTTACTAATGTTCCTACCTCTGGTCCTCCTCCCAACTGTAATCAGATGCAGCAGCAGTCAACAAGGTGGGCAGCAGAACAGGCACCAGCTTTCTGGTCAGAGAATGAAACAGGAGAACTCCAGGAGAGCAGACCGTGAATACTGAGGAGATTCCAGAGAGGGAGGGATGCAGGAAAGCGGCCTCAGAAAGCTGTTTATGAACTCCTGGGCTCATCTCCAAGCTGCATGTGCATGGATCTGATGCTAATCAGCATACCACAGACTTTCAGGACTTAACACAGAGTCACCACTGCCCAGGTCCCAGAGTGGCCAACAGATGGAACACATGTGGCATAGGTCCAAAGAGCATGGCAAAAAGGTGAAGACAAAACTGACAGCAGAACCAGCACCCACAGAAGCTAAGTCAGAACGCGAGGCCTCAACCTAACCAGGCTGACTGTGTGCTGCACACATTCTCCACAGGATTTAAACAAGATTCGGAGTTTCATATTGCAATATTCAAAACAGCTAGGATAGAATCCAAAATTACTAAACATATGAAAAACCACGAAACTCCCAGATCATATGGAAAAAAAATCTAGAGAACACCAACAAGATGACTCAGGTATGAGAATAATTTGACAAAAATAATTAAAGCAGCTCTAATAAAAATAAGATGACAGACCTAAACCAAAACTTAAGTAATTACATTAAATGCAAATGGTCTATACCAAAATGATAGTTAGAGACTTCAAGGTTCCTCTCTCAGTAATAGATACAAGAAATAAACAGAAAATCACCACAGATATAGAACTGAAAAACACCATGAAAACTCTTGAATATAACTGACATTTATGAACATGTCAGTCACTAGTAAAATAATATTCTTTTCCAGCGTACATGAAATATTCGCCAAGACAGACCATATCCTACACAATCTTAAAACATTTTTTAAACTGAAATCATACAATGTATGCTCTGTGACCACAATATAATTAAATTAGAAAGCTGTAACAGAAAGACAATAGGAAAGTCTCCAAAGATGATCTAAATAATTCATAGGTCAAAGAAAAAGCTTCAAGGAAAGTTAGAAAATATTTTGAACTGAAAATGCAACATACCAAAATTTGTGGGATGCAGTTAAAGCAACATTTGGAGGAAAAGTTATACCACTGTCACTTCAGAAAACAAGAAACGTCTAAAAATCAATAATCTAAGCTTCTATCTTAACACCAAAAGGAAAAAAAAGGCAAAATAAACCAAACACAAGCAAAAAGAAGCAAACAAAAAACAGAAATCAATGAAATTGACCAAAAAAAAAATCTATAGAAAAACAATCGATGAAACCAAAAGCTGGTTCTTTGAAAGGTCAATAAAATGATAAACCACTAGCAAGACAGAGACAGAGACAGAGAGAGACAGAGAGAGACAGAGGAAGAGAGAGAGAGCTCATGAGCACACATGAGTAAGCGCATACACACACACACATGCACATACACACACACACACATTATCACTATTAGGAATAAAAAAAGGAGCTATCACTACAGACCCTACAGGCATTAAAAAGGTAAGGGAATACTACTGACAATTCTACTGCCCCTATTCACAGACGATATAATTGTTTACAAAGAAAATCCCAAGGAATCGTCAAACAAACAAACTCCTAGAATTAATAAGTTCTTCAGCAAGGTCACAGGATACAAGGTCAACATACAAAAATGAATCATATTTCTATATACTAGTAACATACAGTTAAAAATCAAAATTTTATAAACTATCATTTACAACACCTTTTTATAACTATTCCCCTCAAAAGAAATAGTTATAAATCTCACAAAACCTGTACAAGATCTATATGCTGAAAACTATAACACTCTGAAGAAAAAAGTCAAAGACAAACTAAATAAATGTAGAGACAGGTCAGGCATGGTAGCTCATACCTGTAATCCCAGTGCTTTGGGAGGCCAAGGTGGGCAGATCTCTGGAGGTCAGGAGACCAGCCTGGACAACATGGTGAAACCCCATCTCTACTAAAAATACACTGGGCATGGTGGTGAGCACCTGCACTACCAGCTACTTGGGAGGCTGAGGCAGCAGGATTGCTTGAACATGGGAGGTGGAGGCTGCAATGAGCCGAGATTGCACCACTGTACTCCAGCCTGGGTGACAAAATGAGACCCTGTCTCTAAATAGATAAATAAATATACAGAAATACCATATTCATGCATGAAAAGTTTAAGCATAAGAAAGTAATTCTCCACAAACTGATCTATATATTTAATGCAATTCCAGTCAAGATCCCAGCAGGACTTTTTTTTTGTAGGTACATATAAGTTGATGATATAATTTATATGGAAAGGTAAAGGAACTAGAATAGCTAAAAATATTTTTGGCCAAAAGAAATCAAAAGAATCACATTACATATTTTAAGACTTATTATAAATCTACAGTAACCAAAACAGTGTGGTATTGGCAAAGGAATGAACACTTAGGTCAAAAGAACAGAACAGAGTCCAGAATTACACCAACATGAATACAACCAAATTATTATTATTATTATTATCATTATTATCATTATTTTTTGGAAATGGAGTCTCACTCTGTCACCAGGCTGGAGTGCATTGGTGTGATCTTGGCTCACCTGCAACCTCTGCCTCCAGGGTTCAAGCAATTCTCCTGCTTTAGCCTCCTGAGCAGCTGGGACTATAGGCGTGTGCCACCATGCCCAGCTAATTTCTGCATTTTTAGTAGAGACAGGGTTTCACCACGTTGGCCAGGATGGTCTCGATCTCTTCACCTCATGATCCGCCTGCCTCAGCCTCCCAAAGTGCTGGGATTACTGGTGTGAGCCACTGCGCCCAGTCCAAATTAATTATTTTTAAACAATTTTTTGAGAGAGAATTCACAGAGCATTCAATCCCCTATTAAAGGTATCTAATTCAATGGTTTCTTGTATAGTCACAGATATGTGCAGCCATCACCAGAGTCAGTATAACAACATTTCATCACCACAAAGAGAAACTTCATACCCTTTAAACCATCAGGCCCTTAACCCCTATTTTTTCCCAGCCCTAGGCAACCCCAATCTACTTTTTGTCTGTATAGATTTGCCTATTCTGGACATTTCATTTAAATGAGATCATATAATATGTGGTCTTTAGTGATCTTTCACTTAACATAAAGTTTTCAAGGTTTATCCATGTTATAACATGTATTACTACTTCATTCCTTCTTAAAGTTGAATATGTATAAACCACATATTATCCACCTACCCATGTACTTTGGATTGTTTCCATCCTGGCCAATTAATTTTTGACAAAAGTACAAAACAATTCAACAGAGAAAAGATATTCAGTCTCTCCAACAAACAATCCTGGTGCAACTACACATCTAAAGGCAAAAAAAAAACAAAAACAAAAACAAAAAAAAAAACAACTACCCTTGACTAAACCTTACACCTTAAAAATTAACCCTAAATATATCATAAATCTACAAGTAAAATAATAAACTATAAAACTTTTAGAAAAAAGGGAGAAAATCCTATATGACCTGGGGCTAAGGCAGAGTTCTCAGTCATAGTACCTATTGCATGATCCATAAAACAAAACAAAAATAAACTGGATTTCATCAGAATAAAAACTTTTGCTCTGCAAAAGACACTATTAAGAGACTGAAAAGATAAGCTGTAGAGAAGAAGAAAATATGTGCAAACCATGGATCTAACAAAGGACTAACTAGGAAAAGACTTGAATAGACACTTCTTAACATGCTGTATCTATCACTCTGAGAAGTGTTCATTCTTTAAGAGATTACATACGTTAAAAATGAATTTTAAATGTTCATGTTACCCAGGGGCTTTATTATGTGGCCTCTGGAGTATCTCATGAGTCACTTTCCAGGTCAAGAAGCCACCAGCAAATGATTGGAAAGTAAAAGCCTTTATTAAAAAATTAAAAACTATAACCAATGAATATGGGAAGGACAGAATACTCCTGTCTTCCACATTCCAAAACAGTAGATACTACTCTTTTGCCTTTTCTTTCTCCTATACATATAGTCAACTTCTTAAATATTGAACTTACATTAATAGCATAAAATGATTTACTTTCCTCATATACAATGAAACTCATTCAATTAAAATAAATTTGAGATTTCAAGGGAAAGCCTAGGCCTTGGAGAACAGAGAACAAAATGGCATCAAGAAAAGTAGCTGCCATCAAGGCATCCAATATTATTGTCCCTACCACAGTGCCTCCTCTTAATTACCGCAATACAGAAGAGCCTCTATTTCACCCTCAAGGCACATCCCCTGGTCACTGCCACATCTTGGAATTTAACACCCTGTCACAATATACAAACCGTGGGCAAAAGTTCAAGCCAGGATAAAAATTATGGTTTGGTTTCCTACTCTACGCCTCATATAATTTATAGTAGTAAACTGAATCCCAAAAGAAGTGGTACCAGAATTAGTCAAAAAGTGATCACAGTCAAACTTGTGATGAAGTACTGCTTTATACCCATTAGGATGGGTATTATTTTTAAAGGCCCATTAACGAGTGTTGGAGAGAATGCGGAAAAACTGGAACCCTTGGGCACTACTGGTGAAAATGTAAAATGGTGCAGCCACTGTGGAAAAGTGTATGGCAGTTTCTCAAAAACTTAAGAATTATCATATGATACAGAAATTTCACTTTCAAAAGCATTAAAAGCAGGGGCTCAAACAGATATTTGTACACCCATGTTCACAGCAGCATTATATACAAAAGAGAAGGTGAAAAAAATCCAATTGTTCATCAACAGATTAATGGAGAACCAAATACAATCTAGCCAAATAATGGAATATTACTCGGCCTTTAAAAGGAATCAAAGTATGATACATACTACAACAGATGGACCTTGAAGACATTATGCTCTGTGAAATAAGTCAGACACAAAAGGACAGGCGCTGTATGATTCCACTTATATAAGCTACCCAGAGAAGTCAAATTTATAGAGACAGAAAGCAGAATGGTGACCGCCAGAGCCTGGGGAAAAGAGGAAAATGGGGAATTAGTGTACAGAGTACAGAGTTCCAGTTTGGGAAGAGAAAAATGTTCTGGAGATGAATGATGGTGATGGCTACACAACAGTGTGAATGTACTTTATGTCACAGAACTGTACACTTAAATATAGTGAAAATATAAATTTTACATTATGTATAAAACTACCTATGTGTAAAACTAAATATGTATAAAAAGCTATCTCAGGAAGAAAAGTTCGAATACACAAGAGATTACTCCCAAGAAGAAACTGAGACTCAGCAAAGCAACCAGACCTACCACAGTGACAAATCCAGCCAGTAGTGAGGAGAAGTAGTAGTAATTATTGAAGGTCCATTACTTTCACCCATATAATCCAGTGTAATGAAATGTAATGTAACTTAAAGTATGTTTCCTCAAATTTAAAAATAAACATTATACAGGTATTGCAGATTAAAAATATAATCATGGAAACATCATTTTACAAAAACTGTATCTGCAGAATGACAATCCCTGAATCTCGTCTGATTAGGCACAGTCTGAAGTGGTTCTGCACATCACAGTACAGTTCCAGGAGGAAAACACAGCCATGTGGACTGCCGTCACTGTGAATTCATGATCGCGAACCTCGAGGGTGCACTCAGCAAGCCCAGCAATCCTACAGCACTGCCTTAGTGCACTTACAAAACCTCTTACCCAGACAGATGCTTATATATCCAGTCCTCACACTGCCAACACTTCTACCCCCATCCTCACTCTATCTCCTCTTTCCTTAAAATAACAGAATAAATTAGAAAAGAACTTCTATGACCTCTTATATCCACCCACCTACCTGCACCTACCTATCAGTGCTCCTTGTAGAACCTTCTAGAACCACTTGTGCCCTGGATTCCATACAAGCTCACCTATGCTTGGATGCCAGTCAGCAAATACCACCCCTTTATGTCTTCAAAACTCCCCTCAATGAAATCATTTCCATCAGCACATAAACATTGTTATACTCACCTCTTAAGGAAACAAAAACACTTCTCTTTCCCCACCACCAACGGCCCTATTTCTCTGCTCCTCTACATAAAATACTCCTTGAAAGAGCTTGCTATTTTACACACTATTTTCATTTCTCTCCCTGGGTGGCCCCCACCACTGCCCCAAATTGTTTCTGTAAGGTCACCACTGATTTCATGTTGCTAAACTGGACAGTCAATTCCCAGTCCTTCCGTCAGTCATCAGCAGCCTCTGGTGGGGGATCCCGCCCTCCTCCCGAAAACACATTCTTCGCTGGCTTCCTGGTTTTCCTCCTCTCTGGCTGTAAATTCCCCTGGGTACCCTCTGCTGTTCCTCTTCACCTCCCTAACCTCTGGACATTGGTGTCCCCAAGGTACTTGGACCCTTTCTCCGTCTACACTTGCTCCCCAACACTCTCATCCAGTGTCATGATTCTAAATACCACCTGTATGCTAATGTCTCCCAAGTTTCTATCTCTAACTCATACTTCTCCCTGAACTACAGCCTCATAAAGTCAAATGCACTCCACTCAGGTAAAGAGGCATCCCACTCTCTAACGCCAGTCCTTTTTTTTTTTTTGAGACAGAGTTTTGCTCTTGTTGCCCAGGCTGGAGGGCAGTGGCGCTATCTCAGCTCATTGCAACCTCCGCCTCCCAGGTTGAAGCAATTCTCCTGCCTCAGCCTCCCGAGTAGCTGGGTTTACAGGCGCCTGCTACCACGCCCAACTAATTTTTGTATTTTTAGTAGAGACAGGGTTTCACCATTTTGGTCAGGCTGGTCTTGAACTCCTGGCCTTAGGTGATCCACCTACCTAGGCCTCCCAGAGTGCTGAGATTACAGGCACGAGCCACCACGCCCAGACTAACATTAGTCTTTCTCATCTCAGTTAAAAGCAACTCCAGCTATCCAACTTATCCAAAAACAGAGTCACTTTTGGGTTCTCTCCCTTTCTCACAGCCCACATTTAACCAGTTAGCAAATCTTGGTGGTACCATCAAGAAACATCCAAAATCTCTATATACCTCACTGCACCCACAGTGGGCCCCGGCAGGAGCCTAGCAGCTGCCTCTGGCTTCTGCCCTTCCCCCCTCTGTAATTTACCCTCTACACTATAGCCACAGACAGCTTGAAAGACTGATGGCAGATCTTGATGCTCCTCAGCTACAACCCCCTAATAAAAGTCAGTGCCCTTGAAATGGCCAAAAAACTCCTACACCACTCCCCCCGCCAAAGCCTTACCTTTCGGAATTCATCTCCTATTGTTCCTACCTCACTGGTCTCCTAATTGCCCCTCAAGTGGCCAGCTCTCACAGCAGGGCCTCTTCACCTGCCAACCCTTTTCTAGGAAGACCTCCCCTACTTACGTCACAGATCCCCTCCCCAACTCTTTAACTCGTATTAACATCTGACAGGTGAGAAAGTAGAATGTATGCATTATTACATGGAAAAACAATTTTGCATTAAGCTGAATAAGCACAGACCCTAAGAATAATCTATTTCATTCTAGAAACATAGCCTGGAGAGACTCACACACAGGCCCCAGAAGACAGGTGGAAAAGTATTCATGGTGGCACTGCACATAATAGTAATAAAGTAAATATAATCAAATGTCCAACAAGAGGAGAATGCATAAATTGTGGTATCGTCATACAACAGAAGATTCTATAACAGGGAAAATAATAAAGTGTAAGAAAGGACATGGATGAATCTTAGAAACATGTTCAGTGAAAAGTTATACAAGACTTCTTACACTAAGATACCATTTCTATAAAGCTCAAAAGCAAGAAAATGAAACAATATATTGTTAAACCCAGATATATGGCCAACTAATCTTCTACCAGGGCTCCAAGAATACAAAGTGAGGAAATGGCAGTATCTTCAATAACTGGTATTGAGAAAACTGCATATCCGCATGCAAAAGAATAAAAGTAAACCCTTATCTTAAACCGTACACAAAAATCAACTCAAAATGGATTAAAGATTCAAGTGTAAGGCCACACACAGTGGCTCACACCTGTAATCCCAGCATTTTGGGAGGCTGAGGTGGGCGGATCATGAGATCAAGAGATCCGAGACCAGCCTGACCAACATGGTAAAATCTCGTCTCTATTAAAAATACAAAAATCAGCTGGGTGTGGTGGTGTGCACCTGTAATCCCAGCTACTCGAGGGGCTGAGGCAAGAGAATCACTTGAACCTGGGAGGCGGAGGTTGCTGTGAACCGAGATCACGCCACTACACTCCAGCCTGGCAACAGAGCAAAACTCCATCTCAAAAAAAAAAAGATTTAACTATAAGACATGAAACTGTAAAACTCCTAGAAGAAAACAGGGAAGAAGCTCCTTGACACTGGTTTTGGCAATAATTTTTAGGATGTGACACCAAAAGCAAAGGGAACAAAAGTAAAAATAAACAATACATGAAACCTGAACACTTCTGCATAGCAAAGGAAAAAAAATCAACAAAATTAAATGGCAACTTATAGAATGGGAGGGGATGGTCAAGGGATATGAAGTTTCAATTATGCAAAACAATGAAGTTCTGAAGGTCTATTACACAGCATAATGCCTAATAGCTACAGTGTTGTATGCTTAAAATTCGATAAGAGGGCAGATCTTAGGTTAAGGGTTCTTATTACAAATAGTAATAATAATAGGAGCCAGAGGAAACTTTGGGAGGTAAAAAGATACATCTATGGCCTTGATGATGGTAACGGTTTCAGGGGTGTATACCCATCCCCAAATTCACTGAGGTACATACATTAAATATGTAAAGCCTTTTAACATGTCAATCATACCTTAATAAAGTAGTTTGAAAAAAAACAATATATTGTTGAGGAGTATCTATATACGTGGTAAAAACTCTTTTCTAAAATGCATGGATATAATAAAAGTCACAATAGGAAGACAAAGAGTAACAGAGGGGCACTAAACAGGTAAATTCGTTTTAGGTTGCATGTGAGTACACAGGTGTTTACTTTGCACCCTAACTTACATATAACTTACATATCACAATTCTTTTGGTTGCATCCAAAATCATGGCAATTTTTCAAGGGCACATGTGACCCAGTTCTACACTGAAGGCACTGAGCATAGTCAGGACATGTCCAATCAATTCAAATGTATGTTCTTAAGGAGTTAAAAGTCTTATATTACTGTAAGACTTTAATTAAAAAATTACTGTATTTTCATAGCATTTGATTCTGCTACTATCATTATAGAAAATCAGGGTATTTCATAAGCATATATTAAAATATAACCATATCAATTTTATTATCAGGATTAACCTAATACTAATGCTTCTCTAGAATTTTTAAATAGGAAATTTCTAAAACTGCAAATGAGACTGGTCAGAAAGGATTGGGAGGTTCACCCGTCACTACTCTCATTTCTGATGTCTACGAGTTCTCAACTGCTGTTTTACATACCTTAGTTTAAGGAGAGAAGAAGGAGCTCAATGCTTCTAACTATTATCACTAACTTTATGAGGTATTTTCTACTTAAAAGGTACTCAGAGATTAACATATGTAAAAACAAGTAATTATAAAATTACCACCATTCTCATGCTCTAGCAGAGTGGAAATCATAAATGGATCCTGCTAAAACACATACAAAATAGTGATCATTTTAAATGATCTAGAAATCAATAAGCACGCATAAACTTTTTTAAAAAGCAAATGAACTCACATTATAGTAACCAATGCATGTAAACCACTAGAATGTCAACTCACGAGAGCAGATGGTTGCTCCTTCACCACTGTATCCCTAGCACCACTGGGAGACACACAGTAAATATTTATTGAATGTTCTTTTTATTTTAAAAAGTCGGAAATTTCCTTTTACTCTAAATACCAATGATATATCAAGCAAGATACCAAGAGAAACAACTTATCCTTACCATCTTGGGCACAGGAACCTTTCAACCTGCATGTATGCAACAGCTTCAACAGCAACTGGAGGCATCTGTCAGTCTTCAGCAAGGGCAAGTAGGCATTAGTTCCAAACTTCATAAGCACATCCAGAAGAGGATCTAAGAATATCCGCAATACATTCTCTGTTCTCTGCTTTCCACTAGACATTAAAAGACATGCCAAAATGAACCATTTCAAAAGCATAAGCAAATTACTTCCCACCTATAATGTGTGAAACTGGTTGGTTAATGGATCCAATCAGACAAAGTTACTCTCAGGAAAGACCCAGACAACCAGCACCATGGAGGACTCATTTTCTGGTCCGTGCTTTCCCGTAAGTGTAGCGATTCACTAAAGAAAGCACAGGGAAGAACGGCTGTCCTCAATGCCAGGCGCCAGTAGGAAGGAAATCCTATACCCAATTTATTTGTAAATTAAATTGCTGAGACCCTGCTTCCATAATACAAAAATATAAAACCAAAACAAACATAAGTTAGTCAAGGAAATACAACGTTTTTAAAAATTAAAAAAAACCTAAGGATTTATTTAGAACTGTTATAACCAATTTTTTTTTTTTTTTTTTTTTTTTTGAGACAGGGTCTCACTCTGTCGCCCAGGCTGGAGTGCTGTGGTGTGATCACAGCTCACTGCATCCTCAACCTCCCAGACTCAAGCAATCTTCCCACATCATCCTCTCGAGTAGCTGGGACCACAGGTGTGAGCACCCATGCTCAATATTTTTTTTAATTTTTATAGAGACGGGGTCTCACTTATTTTCCCAGTCTAGATAACCAACTTTGGTACTAAATCTTCGTCTGGAAAAGAGATTTGATGTAAATCAAATTAACTGTATGTCATGCAAATATCCTACCTGATCTACCTACTGAAGCTGCTTATTGCAAAACTAAAATCTAGTGAAAACTGATCGCTTACATTCTCACAAAATATAAATAATATTACCTTTATTATCATTTTTTAAAATCATGTATTTTACAAAGGAGTCAAATCCAATAAATCTCTTGACCTAAACTTATAATGGAATCTTGTAACCTATTTCTAATACTCTGATATAAAACCAGTGATTATTATATATAGTTTTAAAATCTTCTCTAATTTAGGATTATTATTTTTTTTTTCAGATGGAGTCTCACTCTGTGGTCCAGGATGGAGTGCAGTGGCACGATCTCAGCTCACTGCAACCTCCGCCTCCCGGTTCAAGTGATCCTCCCGCCTTAACCTCCCTAGCAGTTGGGACTACAGGCACATGCCACCATTCCCAGCTAATTTTTGTATTTTTAGTAGAGACAGGATTCTGCCATGTTGGCCAGGCTGGTCTCGAACTCCTGACCTCAGGTGATCTGCCCGCCTTGGCCTCCCAAAGTGCTGGGATCACAGGCTTGAGCCACCATACCCAGCCATCTAATTAACATTAAGTTGTTAAGTTTAACATTTAATTTACCAATCTAAAAGCACTAATATGCCCTTATTCCTATTTTTTTTAACTTTAAACATTTCTTTGGTATACTGTTAATGTTCTAGTACCCTATCTTAATACCTGTGATCAACTCACTTCAATCATTCAAAAATCTGAATACACCTCATAATTCTGATCAGAATTTTTTTTTAAATAGGCTTTCTTTTCAATTATAGAAACAATTACCTATATTGCGTCTTCATTCCTTCCACATCCACAGCCAGCAAGACCATCAGAGAAACAAGCTTGGCTTCAAACCAATCAGGCATAAAGCAGTTTTCTCCCGCTTAAAACACAATAGTTAAGGTTTACAAAGCATTAACAAAAGTCTTCAAGGATAATGCTTAAAAACAAAACCGCTAAATGATTATGCTTTATTAATATTAAATTATGAGAGAAATACAGCTGAGAGGCAATACAGTAGAACACTCTAGAGCATGGCTCATTATTATACACACATATTTCAACATGAACAAAAAACAAATTTATGTGCCTTCTACATGCCATGCAATTACCTGGGTGCTACAGACACAGTGGTTCCTGTGTTCATGGAATTTAAAGTTACAGGAGAAAAGCATTAATCAAAGAATAAATAAAGTCATATAAAATTGCAATTGTAGTGAGGGTTATAAAGAAGTACATGGTGCTAGTGGAGTGTATACTAGGAAGACATGCCCTCATCTGGAGAGTAAGGGAAGTTTCCCTGAAGAAATGACAACTGGGCTGAATATGACAACTCAAAAGGAAAGATGAAGGGACACAAGAACTTTCTAAACAGAAGGAAGAGCATATCAGAGGTCTTCTGGCAGGAGAAGGCATGCTACATTCCAGAAAATAGAAGGATGCTCATGTGTACACTAAGTGACAGGGAGGAGCAAAAAATGAAGCGGCATAAACGGCAGGAGAGAGAACAGGAAACACTGTAGGCCATGCAGAGGACCTTTGTCTCTGCCCTAACGGCAAAAGGAAGCCACTGAAGGTTAAAGGGAATATATACAAAGAAGCGGAGGAAAAATATCTAAGATCAAAATTTGTATTTTGAAAATATTTATCTAGGTACCATGTGGAAAAGAGATTGTAGAAGAAGCAAGAGTAGACGCAAGGTAATCCCTTAAGAGGCAATTCTAGTATTTCAGCTGAGAGAGTGTTCCCTAAAATGTGACCAGAAATGAGATTAAATGAATAAAGACACAAAGGCCATGGTCTCTCAGACCTCTATCTGACCCCCAGTTTATATCTATTTTAATAGGGACTAACATATATTTACTTCAAATAATCTTCCAATGTAACAGCATAGGACATTTACTAGATAGACAGACCAAAAAAGACTAAAAACACAAAAGAGAAATGTTCCAAGAATAAACTCATGCATTTTGGAAGGATAATTATCTGATCATTTAAGACCTATTCCATGGTCAGACTAATGAAATCAGGAGATGAAAATGACTTTGTGTGAGACAAAGCTAGGAAATTTAAGAAATGTTAAATTTGAAGATACAATTTTCCCAAATTATCACTAACGACTTTAATCAAATGGAAGCATTAGGAATGTAAAAAGAATCCTAATTAATGAATCTGTTAAGAGTGCTTCTCTAGGCCAGGCATGGTGGTGCACACCTGTATTCTCAGCACTTTGGGAGGACGAGATGGGCAGATCACAAGGTCAGGAGTTTGAGACCAGTCTGGCCAATATGATGAAACTCCATCTCTATTAAAAATACCAAAAAATTAGCTGGGTGTGGTGGCACATGCCTGTAATCCCAGCTACTCAGAAGGCTGAGGCAGGAAAATGGCTTGAACCCGGGAGGTGAAGGTTGCAGTGAGCAGAGATTGCGCCACTGCACTCCAGCCTGGGTGACAGAGCAAGACTCCGTTTCAAAAAACGAAGAGTGCCTCTCTAATGTGGTCTTATATATTTCCTCAAAGAAAGGACCTTTGTAAAACTGATGTTGCAAAGTATCTGCTGAAAAGAAAACTAATAAAACTATCCTTTTAAACACAGTTTTTGTTTAAAATTGTTTTCCATAATCAGTACATACTAAACATAGTGCTTTAAAAACAAAAAAGATGAACACATATTTCCACTGCACATATTTCTACTTTAGAGCCTCCAAAACCATATCTGCAGTATCTAGTTCACAAGGACCCAGTAATTGTAGAATAAATAAATTACTTTGTGTCCACTTTTTACTCTGGCAACTTACCAGCTTCCTTAAACATAAAATAATTTAAAATCTCAAGTCTCAGAACAAATAAAGTATTAATACAGGTTAGGAGACAGTGTCTTTACTTTTTTTCCACTTTCAACAAGTTTGGCATCTATAAATCATCACATATTTCATAAAGCCTAACTCTCAGTCTCAAAAAATAGTTAAAAGTTCTTTGAAAATATTTTGGTTTTATCAATCCATAAAAATGATTGCAGACTTACTTTCCCAAGCAGATGACTTAACATACCCTTGAACAAGGTTTTTCACATAAGCATTTAAAGATGTCTTCTGAAGTCCAATGGAGCTACACAGTGGGGATGGCTTAAAATAGCTTTCATTAACATGTAGCCAGTCACACAGCTGGAAAAGAAAACAGTTATTACTTTGTTTTAAAAACCTAACTGAACAAAGGGTTTCTAATTTCCTCAAGCCAATTTTCTTTCCTTCATGATAAACTGAATTTAAATAACTGAATACAAAGTAATAAACCATTTACTATGATAATTGACTTCCACAGATAGTAAAAACACAAAAACTGTGTGTATATATATATGTATGTATATATATGTATGACATATATATATATGTATGACATGTATATATATGTATGTGTGTTCTCTAATCTCCTTCAAAGAATGTATAAACTTCATTAATAGGCAAGAATTTCTAATGTACCTTATACAAAATGTACATTTTAATGAGGTATTCTAAAGATCTCTATAAAAAATAACACGTTATGTAAAACAAATTACAGCCTTCAACTAAAACTTATTCCAGCTTTACATGCTAAAACAAGAAGTTTTATCTTTGAGAGAATGTAGAATTTGAAATGTAAGTTATAATCAAAGTTCCTACCCTCCTCTCACAAGCTTATTTTCTATCATATGTGCATATTAAAATACTGTATATTAATTTAAAAGAGAAACACTGCCCAAGGTCTTCTCCATTACATCTCTTAGAAAATTTGCAAACAAAAGTCACACAATTTCACAACTCATCTTTGATTATGTGTAATGGTGAAATTTTTGTTTTAAAATCTAAATATGTTCTCAATTTCCTTTTTATAATATCTGTCTTAGTAAGCAAATTCAATAACTGAGTTTAAATATAAAGAAAATAATTATGATGAAGTCTTTCTAAAAAGTAAGCATTTTTGAAAAATTATTCTTTGTATCCATTAGGGTTATTCAAAGTTAACTAGAAGGAGGCAAAGGAAGAATATATCACTTGACCAAAGACAAAACTGATGATGAATGACTGAATTAATGAATTGGTCAAGATCAACACTACAAGGTACAATGAATGAGCAGTTCAATAATGCTAAAAGAAGTTGTTCTGTGCAGGTCTTTATCAAGTCAGACGATCTTAAGATATTATCTGTCTAACAGTGAGGTCAGCCAGTATTTATCTTTTAACAGTATACACTTTTCTTTGTATTCCTCTAAAACTGGCCAGACTAAGTTTCCTAATTATTGCTATAAAATACGTGAGGCTTTTCAAATCTTGTATTTCCACAGGCATGATTCTGCTGTACAATTATTTTTGACAACTAAACTCTAATTCATATTTGATTTTTTCTATCAAATCTGTCACAAAATTCAGAATATTCTCCTTCAAATAATTTTCATGTCAAGACTTATGGTTTAAAATGACATCTAAATGGCAGTCTCTGGGTAGGCAGGCTCCCTTGATTCCCCATTAAAATACAAGTCTCAAAAATCTATTTGGACACATAAAGAGAATGAAGACAAGCCACAGACTGAGAGAAAATATTTGCAAAACACATATCTGATAAGGGACTGGTATCAAAGTATTCAAAGAACTTTTACAACCTCATCATGAGAAAATAAACAACCTAATTTTAAAAAATGCAAAAGATATGGACACCTTACCAAAGAAGACATACAGATGGTAAATAGCATATACAAAATGCTTAGTGTCATATATTTTCAGGGAATTGGGAATTGAAACAAGAAGACACCACTATATAGCTACTGAAGTGGCTAAAATCCAGAACGCTGACAACCCTAAGAAGAGAATGTGTGGCATTCTCTCATTCTTTGTGCAAAATAGTATGGTCGAAAGACAGCTTGGCAATTTCTCATAAAATTAAGCATAATCTTAGCACTCAATCTGGCAACTGTGCTCCTTGGTATTTACCCAAATGACGGGAAAAGTTATGTCCACACAAAAACCTACACACAGATGTTTACAGTAGTTTTATTCCCAACTGCCAAAACTTGGAACTACCAAGATGTCCTTCAGTAGGGGAATGGATAAATAAACTGTGATACATCCAGATAATGAAGTCTTAGCACTAAAAAAAATGAGCTATCAAGCCATGAAAACACATGAAGGAACCTTAAGTGCATATTACTAAGTAGAAGCACCAATCTGAAAAGGCCATGATGTCCTGTATGATTCCAACTATATAACATTCTGGAAAAGACAAAACTATGGAGAGAGTAAAAAGATCAGCTGCCAAGGTTTCGGGGAAAGGAGAGATGAACAGGCAAAACACAGAGAATTCTGGGGGACAGTGAGACTATTCCGTATGACACTGTAATGGCATTACATATCTGTCAACGCGCAGTGAACCCGAATGTAAACTATGACCTTTAGTTAATAATAATAAATATGGGGGTTATCAATTGTAACAAATGTAACATACTAATACAAAATGTCAACAATAGGGAAAACTGTATGTAGGGATAGGAAGAGCACTACGGGAGTATGTGGGAACTCTGTACTTTTTTTGTATTTGTTTTTACATTATTATTTTATTTTTAAAATATATTGAGACGGGGTCTCTCTATGTTACCGAAGCTAGTCTCAAACTCCTGAGCTCAAGCAATCTGCTTGCCTAGGCCTCCCAAAGTGCTGGGATTACAGGCATGAGCCACCATGCCTGACCAGAACTCTCTGTACTTTCTATTTAATTTTTCTGAAAACCTAACACTTTCAAAAAATAAAGTCTATTAATTAAAAAATTATTTAGGATGAGCTACAGGAAAATGGCATTTCTATAGGTTTAAAATGACTGAATATCAATGATTTTACATACTTTAACATAATAACTAAATTAGGTAATAATGAGAACACTACGTAATGAAAGTTATAGGATACAGTCAAATCTACACTAAAATATATACACATATATGTAAATGCCTTCGAACAAAAAAAGAATTGAAATCTGGATTCAGCTATAAATCACCAACTATACACTTTCTGAGGGTAGGCAACATGTTTCTCTCACTGACCACAGTATTCCCAACACTCAGCACAGGGCGTGGCCTGTGGGAGATGTGCAATACAGTTCTCAACAAATGACTCCAAGACATCAGGAGACAGGCAAAACAAATGAAAGGAGAGTAAAAGAAGAAAAGAGATGAAAACAGACACTGAAGTATTACAGAACTGAAAAATCGAGGGGAACAGATAAAGAAATCTAAGAGCTGGCTCCTTAAAAACAAATAAACAATAAAACAGGCAAATGCCTCACTCCTTAAACCAGGGCAAAAAGCCATTAGTAACAGTAGATATTTACATTTAATATGGGCTAAAGGTAGCCTAAAGCATTTTTACATGAATTTTCTCTTTCAAACCTCACAACTCATACCATACACCAAAATAAACTCCAGCTGGATTAAAGTCCACAATTTTAAAGCTACACCTATTAGCTGCAGTGAATAGGCCTTATTTGAATACCTGAACAAACAAAACTGAACATCTGAACAAACAAAAATAAATAAATTTTTTAAACATTGTTAGTTTTTTTTAGGTGTGGTAAGGGCTTATTTTTTAAGCCCTTTAAACTCCTTATCGTTTAGCAGTACATGCTCAAATATTTATAGATGAAAAATAAGATTTGATAGGATTTGATTCAAAATAACTGGGAGAGGAAGGGAGAGTAGGAGGTCCATGTCAAAGAAGCCCACCCATGAGCAGCAATGGTACATGGTGGGTAATGGGCATGTAAGAATTCATTATACTCTTCTAAGAATTTTTAAATTTTTCATAACTAAGAAGCTACCAGGAAAAAAGTAAACAAAATCAAAAATCAAAACGAAACTGAAAAGATGCCCGAACTTACAAATTTTAAGAGAATGATAAATTAAAATTACACTGGAATGCCTTTCCCAACCACCAGATTGGCAAAAAATCCTGCTTCACAATAGGCACCATCATACTGTCAGATTTCTGCAACCCTATGGTAGGCCCCAAAGATACTGAGGTCCTAATCCTGAAACCTGTGAATGTTATCTTGTGCAGCAAAAGGAGCTTTGCAGATTAAGTATTCTGAGATGGGGACATTATGCCAGATTATTTGAGGGGGCCCAAGGTAATCCTAAGTGTCCTTATAAAAGGAAGACAGAGGCAGATTTGACATAGAAACAGAAGAGAAGAATATGATGTGAAGATGAAGCAGAGATCTTGAGATGCTAGGCTCCTGGCTCTGAAGATGGAGAAAGGCCATGAGCCATGACATACAAGCAATGCAGCTCCAGAAGACAAGGAAATGGACTCGACCCTACAAGGGAGCATGGGCCGGCCAGAATCTTAATGGCAGCCCAGTGAAATGGATTCCAGACTTCTGGCCTCCATAACTGTAAGGGAATAAATGTATGTTATTTTAAGCCATCAAGCTGGTGGTAATTTATTACAGCAGCCATAGGAAACCATAGAGGGAAACTGGGCAATCCCTAGAAAGATTACACAGGCACCCAACCTCTGACCAGAGATCCCAATTCTAGGACTCCATTCTGCAGATGTTCCTGCAGAATATTTATTTATTGTGGCACTGTCTGTAAAAGCCACAAGACTGGACAACTCAACAGTTCAGCAACGGGGAAGTTGAATAAACAATGGTACAACCACCAGATGGAATACTATGCAAGCATACAAAAAAAGAACAAAAAGGGTCTTTGCCTACTGACATAAAGAAATCACTAAGAGCATATATTTTAACTAAAACCTGCAAGGTAGTAAGCAGAATCTCTATCAAAAACACCTTTGTTTAGGAACGGGTTGGGGTAGGATGAGGATCAAGGCATGATTGAAGAGCAAAACAGAAATAAAGACACTTCTTTTTTTTTTTTTTTTTTTTTGAGACGGAGTTTCGCTCTTGATACCCAGGCTGGAGCGCAATGGCGCGATCTCGGCTCACCGCAATCTCCGCCTCCTGGGTTCAGGCAATTCTCCTGCCTCAGCCTCCTGAGTAGCTGGGATTACAGGCACACGCCACCGTGCCCAGCTAATTTTTTGTATTAGTAGAGACGGGGTTTCACCATGTTGACCAGGATGGTCTCGATCTCTTGACCTCGTGATCCACCCGCCTCGGCCTCCCAAAGTGCTGGGATTACAGGCTTGAGCCACCGCGCCCGGCCATAAAGACACTTCTGATCAATCGTTTTAATCTTCAAATCAAAGCTAATTTTTTTTTTAAAAAGAACTAAGAAAAATTATTTGCAATAGGTGTAACAACTTGTCAATACCCTTAATATAAAAAGGGTACTTACAAATCAAGGAAAAAAACAAAACAAAACACTAAAATCCCAAAACGAAATGGGAAAAGGACAAGAACAGACAATTCACAAAAGAAATACTACAAAGACATGAAAAAAACATTTTAAAAAACCAGCGATCAGAGAAAGGCAAACAGTCAACAAATGCTGTGTTATCTACCAAAGTGGCAAATAATTTAGCGTGCTAATACATTTGGTATTGTATCACTGTAGATAAAGTGGATGTCCACTGTCATACTTTGAAATCTCTCCCCATCTATATCAAGAACTTTAAAAATATTGAAATACAGCAAATTCAATTTTATGAATTTATCCTAAAGAACAGGTATAAATAAAAACATATGGGAATAAGCTCCTCCCAATGTTATAATTTATTTATTTATTATTTTTTGAGACAGAGTCTCACTCTGTCATCCAAGCTGGAGTGCAGTGGCACAATCTCAGCTCACTGCAACCTCCACCTCCTGGAGTTCAAGCAGTTCTCCTGCCTCAGCCTCCCAAATAGATAGGACTATAGGCACGCGCCACCACATCCAGATAATTTTTGTATTTTTGGTAGAGATGGGGTTTAACCATGCTGGCCAGGCTGGTCGCGAACTCCTGGCCTCAAGTGATCCGCTGCCTCAGCCTCTCAAAGTGCTGGGATTACAGGCATGAGTCACTGTGCTCAGCCCAGTGTTATTTGTAAAAGCAAAACTTTGAAACAAAGTCCAAGAAAAGGAACTGATTCAGTAAATTTTAGAAGATTTAATCAACTGAAGTTTTACTACCCCAACTCGAAAAATGACTTAGCAACATGCTAAATGCTCATATATATGTGAATACAAAAAATGAAATTTAAAACAGTATAATCTATATTTAGAAAGTTCAAATGTATTATTATCATTTTAAATATACATATACTTATCCATAATGAGAAAGCAAGTAAAGAATACACATATTATATTCACAGGGAAAAAGAATTAAAAACTAAACCAGAAAATATACATTTAGTTTGATGGTAGGCATTACAGGTGATTTTTATTTTCTTTATATGGTTCCATATTTTTCAAATTCCACGTAATCAGATGCATTGTCATCAAGAAAATAAAACAAAATTGTGGCTGGGGGCAGTGGCTCAACGCCTGTAATCCTAGCACTTTGGGAGGTTGAGGCAGGTGGATCACCTGAGGTCAGGAGTTAAAAACCAGCCTGACCAACATGGTGAAACCCTGTCTCTACTAAAAATACTAAAGAATTAACTGGGTATGGTGGTGCGTGCCTGTAATCCCAGCTACCAGGGAGGCTGAAGCAGGAGAATCACTTGAACCTGGGAGGTGGAGGTTGCAGTGAGCCAAGATCACGCCCATTGCACTTGAGCGAAACTCCGTTGCAAAAAAAAATTTTTTTTTAATAAAATTTCATTTTTTAAAGGCCCCAATTTGCCCCTTTTTCATTTCTTCTGCCATTAACTTACTTCCTGAGCCCTCTTTATTTTATGCCTGAATTATAACATACTCCAAGCTGATTTCTCTTGTTTCTCTCTACGTATAGACATAGAATTGCCTTCTAAAAGAAATAATCCCTAGTTTTGCTGATCACTTAGGCATTGGAGAAATGCTAAAAATATATACATGGTTCCTGTTTCTCAAAAAATACATAACCTAGAGGGGATAAACATCAGAACTCAACCACGTACATAACAAATAAACACTGAAGTCAGTTGTATGAACTACATCCCATGGCTTACAAAAAGAGGGAGGAGGCAGGCCCCAAAGAGTCCTAAGAAAAAGAGTGGCACAGTAAAAGACCTGGAGGCCAGAGATGCGACATCAACAAGACATCATCACAGGGGAGGAAGCTTCACATGAGGAGGGCCTGAGCTAGAGCCACAGTGGGGCGTGAAGAAGAGGAAAGATGTTTATGAGACAGGAGGGTTTCACGATGAATTGGATGCAAAAATCAGGACAAACTGAGAATTACCAAAATGTGAGGACTGGACAACTGGGTGGAGGAAGGGGCCGTTCACTGACAGAAAACAGAGAAAGAGGAGTTTGTGTCACTTACTGTGTTTGACTCTAACACTGTCATTACTCCTAGGGCATCTCATCCAGAGTTGAGATCTGCCCACTAGCAACATCTTTCTTCTAAATAGGTCTATCTCTACTGCAAACATTTTCCTCTCTCCCACCTCTCCATAAGCATCTTAGCAGCATTAGTTAGGTCCATTCAAAGCAAATATACAATATTTCAAAGTCTCTGTTGACAGATAACAAAGCAGTCATTATATTTTATATAAATGGCTAGTAAGAAATTCATTAAGAAAACCATTTTTCACAGTTTTCAAAGACCTTATTAAATTATCTTCAATCTCACCTCTGTCCACAATGAAGTTCCTCGTCCTAAGGATTCCTCTTGTCTCAGAGACATGAGAAAAGTTGAGACATCAGAAAGTGACACTTTCTCCTGGGCAGGGCAGGAAAGATTTTAAAAATTATATTAAAATGTTTAATTGAATAAAACCAATGTGGAAGCAACCAAGTATACTATTTAAAGTAGGTTATCATTAGCTAAATCAAAAGAAAGCTATATTTTAAAAAGAAAATATTATTCAACTTTTAAAATAAAGATACCATGTTAACTTAAAATTGAGGTTACTATCTTAAATGTGGTCACAATCTTAAAAACATAAAAACATTCTATAAGAAGAAATTACTTTCAATCAAAATGTGGGGCTGGACTCAGTAGCTCACACCTGTAATCCCAGCACTTTGGGAGGCCAAAGTGGGTGGATCACCTGAGGTCAGGAGTTTGACACCAGCCTGGCCAACATGGTGAAACCTTGTCTCTACTAAAAATACAAAAATTAGCCGGGTGTGGTGGTGCATGCCTATAATCCCAGCTACTCAGGAGGCTGAGGCAGGAGAATCACTTGAACCTGGGAGGCGGAGGTTGCAGTGAGTTGAGATTGCACCATTGCACTCTAGCCTGGGGATGAGAGTGAAACTCTGTCTTAAAAAAAAAAAAATGTGATTCTTTTTGTTGCCATAAAGATGACCCCGACTAAGAAAACCACCTAGATCTTCATTCCCTTAAGGTTACGTATCTTGAATTAAGATACCTTACTCTGTGTAGGTCAGGCGATGGCAAAAACCACTCACAGCCTGCTTTGTAAATAGTTTTGTTGGAACATAGCCAATGTCTGTTTATCTAGCTCAGAAGTTGCAACAGAGATCATAAAGCCAGCTGCAAAGCTTAAAAAATGTCTGCTACCTGGCACTGCACACAGAGTTTTCTGACCCCTACAGGAAACAATACTTATTGAGGCTTTGTAAAAAGCACAGAATAAGTAAGCATGGTACACATTCCTTGAATGTCGATTGAGGGGAAACGTATAGAGGGAACAGGGCATAAGCTCCAAGAGTCCTCTCCCAGTGGGCCACCCAGGACACGCTTAGCTCCCACAGCAACAAGCTGTGACAACACAGTGAAAATCTCCATGAAGCTCATGGAGATTTTCACCAGGGAAGCTCACTAGAGACTCAGTGCCTCAGGCTTTTACTGGGATGTGGTCACGGAGGCGCCCTTTGCCTCATACATACTGAAATTCCAGACTCCCAGAAGGAAAGCAAGTGTTCCACATAAACCACATTGAACAAACACTTTAGATACAATAAGCACTCTTAGCAGTTAGGTTAGTGTAAATGCTCCCAAAATCCAAGGTCCCAGTGCCAAGCCAAGGGCCAACCTCACAAGCAAGCCTTTCTGATGGTAGTATCATAGGTCTGTAACCTATTATGCTAACTCATTTCTGCATACCCACTCACTTAGAAAGATTTGTAAATGAAAGCAAAAGATAAACTTACCACATCCAGCAAATTCATAGCTGTCTGAAGAAGGTAGCACTGGGCTGCCCCTCTCAGGAGAATTTGATGTGTGATCATAGTGCAATGAATAACATCCCTGACAGCAAAACACAAAAAAATGCAGTTCCATATTCCCAAAGGCAATTCTGATCATTTGTGATTATCGAAAAGTTGATTTATAACATCTACAATTTCTAATGCAGAAAGTCAGCAGAATTTCAAAGCTATTATTTCCCACTATGGCCTCCACTAGAGCTCAATTTTAATATGAAACAATTCTCTTTTAAAAATAAGACTATAAATGAAGATGCTTTTAAAGAAGTTCGTATTTATTGAAATATTTTTTTATCTCCTCAAATTCCTTTTTACTGACATTTAAAAAATACTTTCTAACAAATATTATTGTTTGATATTTTATCTTTAGTTTTCTACTTACGAATGTATTTTTAAAAAAACTTACTGGCCTATTTGAAGAGGTCAAAATTCAACAGCATATAGTTCAGTACACACTTAAACTAGTAATTTGTGAAACAAAATAAGTTCAACTATATGAACAAATTTTTTAAAGTTTTTTTCTTATGTAAAATTAAGAGCTCAAACATTCCAATGCCAATATTAACTATAACCATTTACTGTAGATTAAAGCAGATGAAAAATATATGTACTGATGGAAAGTCATGGCAAATAACCATACAAGTACATATGCAGAGTAAATTACCTGAGAGCAAGAAGCCCATCTATACCCAAGGCCTTGTATCTTGGGACATTTGCCAAAGCCTTAGATAGAAACAAAATGGGAACAGCACACCAATGTCTACTTGTCATCTTCCGAATAAACTTCAATAAGAAGCTACCTGAAAGAAAACATTGTAAATTGTCATTGTTGCCAATAAGCACAGGAAAAGAAGCTCAACACCATTAGGTATTAGAGAAATAAAGTTAAAACCACAGTGGGACTCCACTTCCCAAAGATGGCTATAATCTAAAGGACAGACAATAATCAGCATTGGGGAGGATGCAGAGAACCCAGATCCCTCACACAATGCTGGTGGGAATGTAAAATGGTGCAGCCACTGTGGAAAACAGTATGGCAGTTCCTCCAAAACTTAAACAGAATTACCATATGATCTGGCAATTCTACTTCTAGGTATGTATCCACAAGAATTAAAAATGTGTTCATACAGAAACTTGTATATGAATATTCATAACAGCATTACTCATAACAGTTGAAAGTGAAAAATCCAAATGTTTACCAACGAATGAATAAACAAAATGTGAAATATCTATACAGTGAAATATTCAACCATAAAAAGAAATGAAATACTGATACATGCCACAACGTGGATAAACCTTGAAAACACTATGCTAACTATAAGAAGCCAGACACAAAAAGCCACATATTTTATGATTCCATTTCCATGAAATGTTGCGAATATGCAAATCTATAGAGACAAAGTGGATTAGTAGCTACCAGGAGCAAAGGGTAGAGGAGAATGAGAAGTGACTATTAACAGGCCTGGAGTTTCCTTCTGAGGGTGATAAAAATATTATGGAATTACAGTGGTAATGGTTGTGCGACTTTGTGAATATACTAAACACCACTGAATCAAATGGTTTAAAATGGTGAATTATATCTCAATAAAGCTCTTGTAAAATAAAAAGTTAATCTTATTTCATTTTTATTTAGTAGGATTTCTACTCTACTGTAGAGATTTTGATACCCATGAAGCTAAATTTTTTTTTTTTTTTGAGACAGTCTCATTGTGTTGCCCAGGCTAGAGTGCAATGATTCAATCTAGGCTCAGTGCAACCTCTGCCTCCTGGGTTCAAGAGATTCTCCTGCCTCAGCCTCCCGAGTAGCTGGGATTACAGGCATGTGTCACCATGCCTGGCTAATTTTTGTATTTTTAGTAGAAACAAGGTTTCTCCATGTTGGCTGGCTGGTCTCAAACTCCTGACCGCAGGCGATCTGCCCACCTCTGCCTCCCAAAGTGCCAGGATTACAGGGGTGACCCACCGCACCCAGCTGGTAGAAGATAAATTTTTTATGATAGAAGCCATTCTCCTACTTGAGATGTTAAGGAAAAACAGGATAGGAAGCATTGATGGTTAGTGGCCTCTAGTATCTACAAACAGTAACATCTTTCTCATAGGCTATGTCTTGACTACCTTGGATCTAATCCTGATTATTTACATTTCTATTTTGAGATACAAAGGGATAGTGCTTCATTCTGTCTTCTCTGCTAATGTGTGTTTTGTTAAGGACTCTCAGCTCATGCAGTTAGTGAAAATGTCTGTTTTCTCAAATAGTTGTAGAATGACTTTTAAGAAATCCTCAGAAGCTCCTTAAAGGATGTCTATTTTTTATCTTTCGAAATACCTAGCACAAAAGATATTCAGAATACACAGAAGATACTCACTGGAAATTGGTGACTGAAAAATGACTACGTAACTGTGAAGGAACGTTTTAGTTACTCTCTCTTTTTGAACTCCTGGCCTCAATTGTTCTCCCTTCCATTTGCGCCAATTAAATCCAGTAAATCCCATCTTTTGCCTAAAACCTCACTCATGACACTAGGAAGATGACAATGGCCAAGCTTCCATTTTACATTGATTCAACACATTTACCAAGCATCTGGAATATGCCTGGCCCTAGACCTCAAACACCTGGCTCTCAAATTCTAGGAAGCCCTGGCCGACATCATTTCACTCGTGTGCTACTGACATGCAAGGCAGCAATGTGGCTGACAATTTCATCCCCATATGGCTGCAACCCAGAAGCTCAATTAAACTTCTGAAAAATGCCAAACTAAAGAATGGCTCTAATAGTTCTCTTCCCCAGTAACTCATTTTTTTAAAGAAGTATTCAAAACAATCAATTTTCTATAAAGTCATGATATACAGTCCATACTGTCCCTTTTTTCTGATGTTATGAATAGATATTGCCATTGGTTATCTTGTCACTTTATTTGCAGATTAAATACAAAAGAAAAAATACGTATTTCATACCTAGGCTCACTTTATAAATCACAAAGGTGGGAGTGAAACGCAGATTCACAAAGCAGAGTAGGTCCTGCTGCTGCTCGGCAAACAATCACACTGCTTTTGTCCTTTGCCTTCCAATCTACCGCATTAGAATGAAGAATACATCTCCAACCTGAGGATTGGGGATGGTTCTAGGACAAGGTCTTATATAAAATAAGTATTTTTTTTTTTTGGAACAGAGTCTTGCTCTATCGCCTAGGCTGGAGTGCAGTGGCACAGTCTTGGCTCACTGCAACCACTGCCTCCTGGGTTCAAATGATTCTTCTGTCTTGGCCTCCCGAATAGCTGGAACTACAGATGTACACCACCATGCCCAGATAATTTTTGTATTTTTAGTAGAGATGGGGTTTTGCTATGTTGGCCTCCTAAAGTGCTGGGATTACAGGCGTGAGCCACTGTCTCTGGCTAATTTTTTCTATCTTTCTAAGTCAGTATCTATAAAGGGACAACTTGCCACAATGGGTATTCTGTTTACAACTTTTTCCTAAAACCAGCTTCCCTCTTTCTTGCATATATTTTACTAATTCTTGAAATTGAATAGTAGACAATTACAAAAGATGGCTAAATTGCAGCACACCTCCTAAAATGACCTCCATGCTACTCATGCCAATACTGATCAGATGTTATACACAATGACTAAAGTGTGTACTCAAAAAAGATACTGTGTAATTCTGAGAGAATATGCATATCCTGGAAAAGGAAAGCTTTTGAAAATATTTATTATAATAGCTGATGGTGCTTATAAACCAATCTTGCTAAAAACAAACAAACAAACAAAAAAACTGTAAGTTAATGCATTAAAAAAAAAACCCTTTACTGACACATACTCTTTATTTCTTCTGGAAGAAGAGAAATATAAGCAACTAAAAACTTCTGTAATTTCAATCCCAATGGAGAACAGCTTCCTATCGGCTGGCCTGAGGACCTACAAACAGAGAGGGAGGGGAAACAAATAGTTAACATTTATTTACAAGTGATTACACTGAAACTAGCCTACATGGACCATGGCACAAAAGTCCTTCAACAGTAAAACAATCAGACAATCTTATTTTTTTGAACCTGTATTTTACTTTTCAGTAAAATTCAGAAAATCTTTCTGATTATAGAAACATCAGGACCTTGTAGAAAAATGGACGTGAGTTAATAACCTACTACTATACTAAGGATTTCCTTTTTGTGACACTTTCTCTTCCACACATATGAATCTTGCTAAATAATATCATAAAAAATAAGAGCCTGAAATGACAATTTAAAATTATATTTAATTGTTCTCAATATATAATCCAATGACTCTAAATCTTTAGGTCTAAAATAAAAGAAGTAACATTCATAGCAAAGACATATATTAGTAATAAGTCACTTTTGCAAGAGCATTTAATTGTTAACATCTACTAAAGTTACATTTTTTCTGCTATATGCTTCTTCCAGGAACATTATCTGCTAATTGAACAAATTAGAGTGCAAGAAAACTGAAGACATTTCATAATAAATGTGTTTGTTGACTCTTAGAAAACACCAAGATCTTTTCATGGGTTTTACTGCTCTCCAGCTGTCTAATTGCTTCAGAAAATGATTCAATAGTAATGAGTTACTTGAAAACCAAAAATAATTGGCAAATCAAATGTTGCTATGCTCTTCAATATTATTAAACTGGACTAAATATTAATACAACTTGGCATAGACTAATTAAAAATGTTTCAAGAAATTGGCTGAGGGGGATGTATTTCTGTTTAGAGACATACCAAACAGCAAGACTCACAACTATAAATTTAGTTAATATTAGAAAGACAACATAATTTCAAGAGCAGGGAAAATTTTTGAAGATAGAATTCAAGAGTCATAAATGATGCTCAAAAAAATGAGGCTAAGGTACAATCCTGACAAACTTCTCACTGTCAACCTTTTCAAAATATAACTGTGGCCTGTAAGTAGAAACAGGATGAATAACAGCAGCCACTGTCAGATATGGAAAGGTCAGAATAAACCCTGCAGTACTGGACTGAAATTGGATGTCCTGTTGTGAATTCACGGTTGCTAATATGGATGGATGGATGGATGGATGGATGGATGGATAGATGGACAGACAGGCATTGAAACAGATACAGATGGGTAAGTCTCATCAGCAGACAGAGCTAAGAAAGATACACACACAGGGAGAGGCAATGATCAAGTAAATTAACATTTGGGGAATATGGATGAAAGAGAAAAGAGAATTCTTTGTATTATTCTCAAGACTTGCCTATAAGTCTAAAACGAAGTAAAAAGAAAAAGGAAAATAAGTTTAAAGTGTTGGTTAGCTAAAGTCATTGCAACTTCCAAGAGGGCAGAAAGCAGGAATAGGGAGAAGAAAGTGAGTTGTAAAAGACATGCTTTCCAACAGCCCAAGAATGGAGGAGCTCAAGGCAGAAAAAAGGAAGCCAAAAAAAAAAAAAAAGAAAGGAGAAACACTTGATGCAAATCAGAATGCAAGAATAACAAATACAGAAAGGACCACATGATGAGAAAAACTTCACTGTCTATTCAGCAACATACTGTATATATCAAATGCATCAAACAATCTGGTCATGTCTCCTGACATGAAATTTATGTATCAAATACATCATAACAATGTCTCTTTACCTGCTATACAGAGAGCTCTCTGAAAGTGCATCCATTAGTGGTCCAATAATAAACTAAAAAAAAAAAAAAAAAAAAAGACAGATAATTGATACTAAGTTGTAAATGCAATTTTGAAATCAGCTTCCCTGACGGCACATCCTATGCAGGCTTACAGAACACCTGCTAAAAGCAAAGCTGATCTCTTACGCTGCAGGCTAAATTTAGTGATGGTCCTGGAGGGGAAGCTTAATTCTACCAGAAAAAAAGTAACTACAGAATTTTCCCACCTGATTAAAACTTATGCCATAATAAGAAGAGAGTTCATGTGTTGGGTCAAGAAGGAAGAAAGGAAGCCAAAGAAGTAACATATGCTAGAAAATAAAGGTAATGATAAGAAAACCAAAAAGATACTCTAGAGAAAACCTAAGACCCTATGCCTAGAGGATAAATAAATTATACTCAAAAATTAATATGAGATACTGGTCAGAAGAGCAAGCTTACATGAAGTGCAGAAAGAATAGAATGCAGAAACATGATGCATATCAATATATCATAGCATATATTAAGACAGTTAGAAAAAACCGACTTAGGCTGGGCACAGTGGCTCACACCTATAGTCCCAGCACTTTGGGAAGCCAAGGCAGGCGGATCCTTGAGGCCAGGAGTTTGAGACCAGCCTGGACAACATGGCAAAATCCTGTCTCTACTAAAATTACAAAAATGAGCCGGGCATGATGGCGCACACCTGTAGTTCCGGCTACCTGAGATGCTGAGGCATGAGAATTCCTTAAATCCGGGAGGCAGAGGTTGCAGTGAGCCAAGATCAAGCCACTGCACTCCTGCACTCCAGCCTGGGCGACAGAGTGAGACTCTGTCTCAGAAAAAAATAAAAATCATATCACTATCTGAGAAATAAATACAATCATCTTTAAAAAAAAAAAAGAAAAAGAAGAAGAAGAAGCCAGGCATAGTGGTTCACGCCTGTAATCCCAGCACTTTGGGAGGCCAAGGCAGGTGGATCACTTGAGGTGAGGAGTTCGAGACCAGTCTGGCCAATATGGTGGAAAGCCATCTCCACTAAAAATACAAAAATTAGCCAGTGTGGTGGTGGCGCCCATCTGCAATCCCAGCTACCCGGGAGGCTGAGGCAGGAGGATCACTTGAACCTGGGAGGCGGAGGTTGCAGTGAGCTGAGATCACGCCACTGCACTCCAACCTGGGCAACAGCACTAGTCTCCATCTCAAAAAAAAAAAAAGCTACTGAAAAATAAAAAAGAAAAAAAATTGACTTAGGTCACCGTTAAATGAGAGGCAGATTACTCTACCTAAGGAAGTCATCATGGGACACACACGGCACCGTAATATAAAACTTAAAATCACAGCTATAACTCCCACTGTCTCTGCCTTGTGTAGTTCCTGACAAATGGAAGTATAGATTCTAATAAATATTGCTCAGAAGGCAATCTCTGTTTCACATAGTAGACAACAGCAATTCATTGAGTTAGAACTGGGGAAGTAGCATCACTAAACAGCAGTAATCAGTGGCTCAGAACGATATCACCTGAAAGCTTCTAAACCACAGTTTTCCTATGGTGAAAACCTGACTTATGCTTATGATTCTTGACTTACGCTGTTTTGAATATTGATAACGAGAACCACTTTCCCACGATGGTAAAAATGCAGGCAGTTCTACCGTTCTGCTTGTTGAGAAACAACACTAGCTTTTTCCAAACAGGATGGCTAGGTTTAGAGAAATACGATTTCCTGGATGCAAATCTATAAAATGTTACTTGCTGATGCAGAGTCCTAGTGTATTTTTACCATACATCTTTCAACAACGGAGCAAGGAAGGGGATAGGCTGTCATACCTCAGAAAACCCTGGTGAAAATGGAAGAATCTTTGTTTCATATAGCTCCAAAAAGTGGATAACACCTTCTTTGGTCAGGATTTTGTTTTCACTTTCAAACATTCTTTTATAAATACACATATGCCAGGATGGGTGAAAGAGCCAACATCCTGTGGAAATAAACAGCTGATGTTGATATATGGTTCTTTGTTTTGCCATAAAGACTATATACTCATAAATACATGTACAGACAAACACAGTTACTTCATTATAACACTATAAAAGTTTGTTATTGTTTTTTGAGAGACAGGTTTTCACTCTGTCACCCAGACTGCAGTGCAGTGGCAAAATTCTAGCTCACTCCAGCCTCAAACTCCAGGGCTCAAGCAATCCTCCTGCGTCAGCTTCCTGAATAGTAGGCCTATAGGCATGCACCACCATGCCCAGACAACTTTTAAAATATTTTTTAGAAACATGGTCTCAGTATGTTGCCCAGGCTGGTCTCGAACTCCTGAGTTCAAGTGATCCTCTATCCTCGGCCTGCCAAAGCATCGGGATTACAAGCATAAGTCACCACACCTAGCCTGTTTTCAGTCACAGCCGAGTACATTCTCTTACTGAATAACCAAAATAATTTTGGTATTCAGTATTCTGCATTCAGGCAGCTTCGTTCTGATTGACTATAAATGGGCCAGGCACAGTGGCTCATGCCTGTAATCTCAGCACTTTGGGAGGCTGAGGCAGGTGGATCACATGAGGCCAGGAGTTCAAGCACAGCCTGGCTAACATGGCAAAACTCTGTCTCTACTAAAAACACAGTAATCCACCCAGGCGTGGTGGTACTTGCCTGTAATCCCAGCTACTGAAGGGGCTGAGACATGAGAATCACTTGAACCCTTGAACCTGGGAGGCGGAGGCTGCAGTGAGCCCAGATCCCACCACTGCACTCCAGTCTGGGCAACAGAGTGAGGCTCTGTCTTGAAAAAATAAGGAAGACTATAACTGAATGCTATAACTGCTACAGTGTAGAAAATTTAACTACTACCCCATGCATACAGGTTGGAACTTCAGATTTGGAATAGTTTCAATCAATTCTTCTCTTACCCACTTCAATCCATTTTTCACACAGAAATCTGAAACTCTCACTCCTCTGCTTAAATTCCTTCAGCATCTCCCCATTATTCTTAGAACAAAGTCCAAAGAAGGCATGAATGGATCCTGACTGCCACTCCACCTTCATCCCTTGCTCCACACGCAAGCTCTGCTGCAGCCCCGCTGGTCCTTCTGTTCTGCCTCCTACAGCTGCTCCCATCTCAGGGCTTGCATAGCAGGTGGTGCCTCCTCAGCCTGGACTCTCAGTTTAGATGTGACTCTAAGACAGGCCTTCCCTGACTACCCCACTCACCCTTTAGTCCATTTCATCAGCCCCTTGTCTGTTCCCCTCATATACCTTACAATCAAAACTATTTTTTCATAGAAAAAACAAGAGTCAGGTGAAAAACACTGCAGCTCTCTCACCACTTTACTGCCAGTAATTACTAGGTTTTGCACCAACATACTAGACACTAAGTAAATATTTATTAAGTAAATAAATGAGTGAGCAAATAAGAAAATAGAATAAATGAATATCTTAGAGATGTTTTCTCTTTTGAAATATCTTTTAATTCTATTAGAGAAAAATACTCAGCATCTTTAACCCATGACATTCTATAAATAAATTAATCCATTATTTGTAATTTACACCAAGATGCCTGTTCAACTCTTTGGCAATGGTAATTTTTCAAAATCAGTCACTGCTATTTGATTTGGTTTGCCAAGAGCTGTCGGCAAAATGCAGTAATAAGAGCATTGTTTTAATGGTAAATGCATAAGTGGAGTCACAACAAGATTCAATTAAATTCTAGCCCCAGGTGTAACTATAGATGCTTATGTTCTGTGAAAAATCCCAGTATATCAGAAAACAACTACAGCAATCAAACGAATAAAGCTCAATTCCTAAGGGGTCAAACTATTAAAGTTGTAATTATCTAGAGTAGGCACTAAAAACCATTTACCTAGGTTAATTCTCATGTGTAAACACAATAATGTAGCATTTTAGCATTCATATGAACATAAAACACTGTTGGCCTGCATTTAGCTATTTCATTAATCTAAATTTAATTTTATAAAATAAGTTTAGTAAGCTCCAGCTTCATTGTGTATCTCCTAAAAAGCTCTCATAAGATAGTGATCAAGGGCTTATAAACAGTACTTAAAATTATATCCTGGTATTTTCTCTTCCTAAGAAGTACAAGATACAGAATAACTGAAAGCTTAAGAAAAGTAACTCTAACAAACACTGGAAAAGATATACTAAGAGAATAAGAATGAAAAGCAGTTAAAAGATATATTCATACCAAAGAGCAACTGTTGGCCAAGTGCGGTGGCTCACACCTGTAATCCCAACACTTTGGGAGGCCGAGGTGGGTGGATCACCTGAGGTCAGGAGTTCGAGACCAGTGTGGCCAACATGGCGAAACTCCGTCTCTACTAAAAATACAAAAATTAGCCGGGCATGGTGGCACATGCCTGTAATCCTAGCTGCTTGGGAGGCTGAGGCAAAAAAAATTGCTTGAACCTGGGAGGCAGAAGTGGCAGTGAGCCAAGATCGTGTCACTGCACTCAAGCCTGGGCTACAGAGTGAGACTCCATCTTAAAAAAAAAAACAAAAACAGTGAGTACTAAAACCACAGACTCTATTATCATTAAAACCCTACGAACTTATCTTTTAAGGAAATGTGCTGAGATATTTATAGATAAAATGATAGGACAGGGCCGGACACGGTGGCTCACGCCTGTAATCCCAGCACTTTGGGAGGCCGAGGCGGGTGGATCACGAGGTCAAGAGATCGAGACCATCCCGATCAACATGGTGAAACCCCGTCTCTACTAAAAATACAAAAAATTAGCTGGGCATGGTGGCGTGTGCCTGTAATCCCAGCTACTCAGGAGGCTGAGGCAGGAGAATTGCCTGAACCCAGGAGGCGGAGGTTGAGGTGAGCCGAGATCGCGCCATTGCACTCCAGCCTGGGTAACAAGAGTGAAACTCCGTCTCATAAAAAAAAAAAAAAATGATAGGACATCTAGTGATGTGCTTCAAAACCATTTAGTGAGAAGGGAACAAGAAAGACTACATAGGACACACTAAGCAAGGCTGGCCATGAGAGGATCGTAATTTAAGAGTGTGAGTGTGCCACACACACTCTCCTCCTACTGTGAATGTTTGAAATTTTCCATCACCACAGTTTAAAAAATTAACCATCTCTCTAAATTATAGAAAATTCTGCAGCTATTTAAAATTGTGTTCTTAAAGACTATTTAAGGATATGAGTAGATGGATACAGATATTATGCTAAGTGAAATAAACATGGACAACATGATCCAGAAGGGGTGTATCTGGAATGGTAACAGCAATTATCTCTTGGTAGCAGCATTACAAGATGATTCATATTTTCTTCTGTAACTTTTATAGTTTCTCACAATTCTCTACAATGAACAGGAATTAGTTATAAAATCAGAGAAGAAAACCATGAATGTTATTAAAAAATCAAATAAAAGTAATGATTACCGTTTTCCTCTGATACCGCATATTCAAACAGATTGTTCAGCTTTGGTAAAACTGGCTTTATAACATGTATCTAAAAATAAGAGCATAAAAACATGAAATGAAAATACATCAGCAATTTATGCTTTACGACAAGCTATTTGGGTGATGCTGAGAAACATTAAAAGTTTTAGAATGGCAAGGGAAGATCAAATAAGATGAAATTTTTTGAATAATTTAGGTTAACTGAAAGTATTCTTTAATTTCCTGAAAGAACTTACATTCTAAGTTGCATTTATGCCAGAAAACAAAGTATACTTGGATTCTATCATCACCAGCTATATCTGAGTTGGTCTTTTTGTATTGCTTTTAATGAATGTTTTTAAAAAAGAAAAATTATCTACTGTAGGATTTGCTAAAATCAGAAAACACTTACCTGATTTCCTTCTAAAGTCTCCATAATTAAAATATAATTTTCCCAAAACTTCAGAAGCTCATCTTTTTTCTTCTCAGACCACCAGAACAAACTTGGGCCTGTTATGGTTTAAAAAAGAAAATTAGTTCTTCCTTTTGCAAATTTCGTAAGTTTCTCAACGACAGCAGTTCTTAAAATAATGCCACTATTACCAAATGTATTATCTAATAATGGAGTTGCCCCTGTATCAAAGCCTGGATAGGAGGCTTGGGAATTTCAGAGGGAGATTTTTTTTGTTTTAACTGGGATTACTGTTTTGGAGTTCTGGGTAAAAATGGCAGATCTGCACATTTAAGCTCTACTTTCTCTCCCCAAGAATCTCACTATAACAGTAAAGGAGCCACCAAATCCACCTGGGAAAAGTTTGTAGCATGCACTGAAAGCAAATATAGCAACAAATGCCAAACCCAGCTCAACTACTAACTAGACTAACTCAACACCACAAAGTAAGGGTGCCTATCCTTAGGCAAAAATATTTACTTCCATCTCTGTTTATTATATTAAGATAAAAAAAAAAAAAAGCGATTCCATAACCAAACACTACAACAGAGAACAAACCCAAACTTAGATGGTCCAGGTATCGAACTTGCAGATAACTATAATTAACATGCTAAAGGATCTCATGGACAAAGTAAACATGCATAAACAGATGAGCAGATGAGGATTTTCAGGAGAGTAACTCCAAAAGTGTCAAATGGAAATGACAGAATAAAAACATGACGGCAGACATAAAGCAATGTTTGATGGAGTTATCGGACATACAGAAGCTTAAAAGAATCCTATTTCAGGAAACTGCTAGACAATGCACTGCACTCACACAAGTGAGTAAAGCAAAAAAGAGGAAGATACGAACTACAAGAAACGAGATCCAACAGGGCACCCAGTGAAGGGAATCCCGGGGTGAGGGTCTGTGCACCAGGCACAGGGAGACAGCAGCCACATCTGGGCATGTAAGAGGACTCTGGGAGAGACTTCTTCAGGAAAACTTACAAAACCTCTGATGAGGGCGGGCACGGTGGCTCACGCCTGTAATCCCAGCATTTTGGGAGGACGAGGCGGGCGGATCACCTGAGGTCGGGAGTTCTACACCAACCTGACCAGCATGGAGAAATCCCGTCTCTACTAAAAATACAAAATTAGCTGGGCATGGTGGTGCATGCCTGTAATCCCAGCTACTCGAGGCTGAGGCAGGAGAATCGCTTGAACCCGGGGTGGGGGAGGGGGCGGAGGTTGTGGTGAGCCAAGATAACACCACTACACTCCAGACAACAAGAGCTAGACTCTGTCTCAAAAAAAAAAGTATACCTCTGATACCTGATTTTGTAGAGGAAAGATTTAGACAACTGGCTAAGAATTTAAGGAGGAATTCATCATAAGTAGAGAAAGAACCAAACACATTTTAAAATCTCAAAATTTTAAGAACTCTGTTGTGGGTTTGTTGGAAATAAGAAAAAAGAAAAAAATTTTAAGAACTCGCACGAAGAGAAAAAGTATCCGTTTCCTACAAAGATCACCTGTGAGCAGCATTTACAGTCATAATTTTATAAATGCTGAACATGATTTTAACCAAAATTTTAACTGTGACTATATTTTATGATATAACTAATACATATTAAGTCAAGACATAGCGGTAAATCCCAAAATATTCCATTGAAAGAGGCAACAGGATTTGCTTTCTGTAACAGAGGAAATGGGAGTCACGGGAAACATGGATAGACCATTGCTTATCATTAAAACTGCAAAATAACTTATTCATTCAACTATATGAATGCTTAACTTTGATGATTTTTCAAATGTTTTCCAGTGAAAACTCACGGGATGATCACACCCATCCGTAGACTGTTCAAATATTTACTATCTAATGTTTTAAAATTATTTGAAAATATAACCTCACAACTTCAAACGAAAATCCTTTACCTGTAATAAATGGTCAGCTGCAGTTGAAAAAGTAGAAATATTCTGAGACAATTTTGAGTCAATCTACTTTGTACTTTGATAGTTCAAACGCAAATTTAACATGACTGAAGTCAAACAAATCAACAGTTGTCTGTAATCCCAGCACTTTGGGAGGCCGAGGTGGGTGGATCACTTGAGGTCAGAAGTTCGAGACCAGCCTGGCCAACATGGTGAAAACCCATCTTTAAAAACAAAAAGAAAAAAAAAAAAACCAGTAACATACCACCTTGAAGGGAAGCCTTGCTGTTTCATTACTCTTCCACAAAGTAGTAGGGAGCACAGCTCAACAATGTTAAAAAGAAAAACTGATTCATTCTATTAACTCAATAGCAAAAATACACTCAAAAGGTCGACATGTTTAACAAATATTAGTAAAGCCTGTTCCTAATGACCAGGGAAAATTTCAAAAGAGTGTGATGGCCTCTACGACGCTTAATTCTAACACTCCAAGACTCAATTCACTGGTCAGTACAGATAATTTTTCTTTCAATTTGATAGCTATCAACCGTTCCTACTGGGATGAATCTGCCATGATAAAGTGCAGATATGGGTCTGTAAAATCTTGCATGGGCTCCATCATGTTCCTAAACTATTCCATGGGTGCTGTATTCCACCGGCTCTGGGTCAGAACGTTCTCAACTGCAGTGATTTGTCTCACTGCAGAGAACACCCTCGAGAGGGGGGTTCCAAAAGTTTTCAGGCTTTAGGGGAGCAACCCGGAAAAAACAAATTCTGTATGGATCGCAGTGACGACTCCAACAAGCTAGATTTCAGAAGCAGCAAGGCTCCCCTCCGGGACAGCCAAGTAGGCAGGACTGGGCTGGGAGGCAAAGAGGCGGGTACCGTTTCCTTCCTGGGGCCCGCAGGTGCAGTCGGCCCTCAGCTCCGCTGACACCTCCACCGCCCTCTGCAACAGGTAGCGCGCTCGCTTGCGCGTCAGGGCGTCCGCATGGCCCAGCCCCGCCTGCACCGTCCTCCAGAAGCGCCAACAGCGCCGGGCGTCCGGGCCCGGCTCGCGAGTGCCGTGGGCGCGGTCGCCGCCCGGCTCTGGCAGCAGTTTCTCCGCCAGGGCGCTCAGGACCAGCAGCTTCGCCTCTACGCGGACCGGCCCCGGGGGCGTCCCCGGCGCGACCAGCCCGCCCCACACGGCCCGCAGCGCCGCCCCGCCGCACTGGACCAGCACCGGCAGCAGTCGCCCGGCCACCAGCGCCGCCGTGTCCTCCGCGGGCCCGGCCTCATCCCCGTCCCCGCCCCCGCCCAGCGCCAGGGCGACGGCGGCCCCCGCCACGCGCTCCAGCAGTGGCCCATCGTCGCGGGGCCGCAAACAGGGCACGACGGCCGCCAGCACCTCCACGGCAGCCTCGGCGCCAGGCGCGCGCCACCCCGCGAGCAGATCTCGCAACGCTTCCTCAGCCAGCGCTGTCGCCAGCTGCGGACCCCGGGCCAGGCGGGCGCACGAGCGCAGGGCCGCGCCCGCCGCCCTCAGCACGCCCCGGCGGTGCCGCGGCGGCAGACCCGGGTCAGGACTGTCCGCCGGGCGCCCGCGCAGGCTCCGCAGCAGCGGCACGAGGTACCCTGCGGCCACCTCGCGCGCCGCCTCCGGGAGCGCGCCTCCACCCCCGCCGCCGCGCGCCTCCTCGTCCTCGAGCCGCTGCAGAAGGAAGCGTAGCGTCTCCACGCGCTCCGCGGACGCCTCCCCGCGGCATAGCGCCCTAAGCAGGGCCCGAGGGTCCCGGCTCTGCGAGAGCAGCGCTTCCGCGAGCACCCCCTCCATTTGCCGCGCGCCGCCGGCCCGGGCTCCCAAAGGAAGGCGCCGGCGTGCGCGATGCGTGCGCACAGGACAGGCCGGCTCCTGCGTGCGCGTGCGCCGACGGAGCCGGGCGCGCGGCCGCTGAGAGGGGGATCCCAGCCAGACTTGGTCCAGTTCAGCGCGCCTTGGGTTCCTGCCACCAACCCTGCCTAGAACCTATCTGGTTTCTTGTTTTTTATTTGTTTGTTTGTGAGATAGAGTCTGCTCTGTCGCCCAGGCTGGAGTGCAATGGCCCGATCTCGGCTCACTGCAACCTCGGCCTCCCAGCTTCACGCGATTCCCCTGCCTCAGCCTCCTGAGTAGCTGGGATTACAGGCTGGGACTACAGGTGTACGCCGCCAAGCTCGGCTAATTTTTGTATTTTTAGTAGAGACGGGGTTTCACCATGTTGATCAGGCTGGTCTTGAGCACCTGACCTCGTGATCCGCCCGCCTTGGCCTCCCAAAGTGCTGGGATTACAGACGTGAGCCACCGCGCCCGGCCTGGTCTCTTGATTTTTAGGAGAAATCAGGCCCTCCTTAAAAGTTAATGTATCTACTCCAACTCCATCGATTCCTGATTGGAGATTGGTCTGCCCAGGAGCCTAAATCAGGCTTGCATGTGAGCGTACACTGGTTCGCAGAAGGTGCACACCACAATCACCTTAGATTATTTTCAAAACGTTGCATGCCTGGCACCATCCACAAAGAGACTGACACAATAGGTCTAAAATTGGTTCTGGACATCTGTATTGAAAATAATGAATTTGGCCGGGCGTGGTGGCCCACACCTGTAATCCCAGCACTCTGGGAGGCTGAGGCGAGTGAGTCACGAGGTCAGGAGTTTGAGACCAGTCTGGCCAACATGGTGAAACCCCGTCTCTATACTAAAAGTACAAAAATTAACCGTACGTGGTGGCACATGCCTGTAATACCAGCTACTCGGGAGGCTGAGGCAGGAGGAAGGCGGAGGTTGCAGTGAGCCGAGATTGTGCCATTGCACTCCAGCTTGAGCAGCAAGAGCGAAACTCTGCCTTAAAAAGTAAGAAGTAGTAATGAAAAACACAAGAATGATTTACACTTAAGGCCAGAAGTGAGAAGTGTTACCAGTGGAGCGTGTCCAGGTTCTTGAACGAAGAATTGGACAAAACACACAAACAAAGCAAGGAAAGAATGAAGCAACAAAAGCAGAGATTTATTGAAAAAGTGCACTCCACTGGGTGGGAACTGACCTGAGCAAGCCGCTCAGGGGTCTGGTTGCGAATTTTCTGGGGTTTAAATACCTATAGAGGTTTCCATCGGTTACTTGGTACACACTATGTAAATGAGGCTAAAATGAAGTTACAAAGTTATTTACTTGGTGTACGCCCTATGTAAATGAGAGGGTATTCATGTCATAGCTGAAGTGTTTCCACCTGATTTGGTTCTAGGACGTCCTTAGTTTCCCTGCCTCAGAGGTACCTATAGCAACTTACCTATAGCAGTGTGCCAGGATTCAGCTAAAACCAAGATGCCCACGCCAGCCCTCACAACCAAATGCCCAAGATGACTCCAGGATGCAGAGCCTCCCACACAATGCATGTGCTCCCATGTGCAAACTCAGAAATAGTCCCTGTGTCTGTCTTTTCTGTATTTCTGACAGCATCCATTGCTAAATACAGAAACAGACAACCTCACCTCAGCATGAATGGCGCTGATTCGGTTCCTGGCTCAATTTGAGACAAACTGGATTGGTGGCATGGGTTTTCTCTGCTGCTAAGCCAAAGATCTGCCCCTTAGTCAATAAAGAAGACATGGTCCCAACTACAAAGAGCTTGACATGTAATAAGCATAATGATAAGACAAAAAATAAAGTTATTTAAATTTAAAGTCTTTTATACAATTTAAAGTTATCTGACATTACACAGGCAAGACTTTTTTTCATATTTCAGAGTCATTCAGTTTTTCATTGACAGAATGCACAAATGGTTCTATTTTAAGCCCTTTAAGAATGTGTCAGTAAATATCAATTACCTTCAATATAAAATGTGCAGACAACTATCATTTCTCTCAACATACATCTAACAAATATAAATGGGGAAAAGTCTTGAGCACTTAACAAATGAAGATACACAAATGATAAGCACTTGGAAAGTGTTCAGCCTCATTAGTCATCGCAGAAATGCAAATTAAACCCACAGTGAGATACGACTTCATACTGAGGAGAATGGCTAACATTTAAAGGATCGAAAACACTAAATGGCAAAGACCAAGAGTGTGGAGCAACTGGAACTCTACATTACTGGGGGCATGAAAATGGACAGTCACTTTAGAAACTTTCTGGTAAAGTTATAATATAGCTACTTTATGATTTAACAGTTTCACCCCCAGGTAATTATCTAAAAATAAACAAAAACATGTTTCAAATAAAGGGGGGCTTGAAGAAGCATGTTTTTGACAACGTTATTCATTATAGCCAAAGGCTTGTAACAACCTAAGAGGTGTTATGTAACAACCTAAATGTGCATCAAATAGAAGAATGAATTAAACATTGTGATCTACATATATGATAATGCTCCCAGCAATGAGAGAATAAATTGTTAATCTGCTCGACAACATGGATAAGTCTCAGAAGCGATATGTTAAACAAAGGACACCAGTCACAAAGTTTACATCCTCGTGATTTCATTTATATGAAATTCAAGAATAGACAAAAGTAATCTGAAGGATACAAATGAGGAAATAGTTGCATGTAGGGAGTAGAGATTTGACTAGAATTGGGCACAAGGGAACTTTCAGGGGTGATGAAAATGTTTTATGTTGACCAGGGTGTTGGTTACACATTTGTCAAAACTCTTGAACTGAACCCTTAAGATCTATGCATTTTGCTTTGCAGAAACCACCTCAATCTTGAAAAATGACTTAATACCAAAAAAAAAAAAAGTTGGCCTATGTATTTTGTTCCCTGTTCCCTACAGAATAAAGCCATGCAGAGCATGGCATTGATATTGGGATTGGGGAAAGCCAGTTGGCCTCATAACCTGATTTCCCCTACTCCACCCCATGTCCCAGGCACATGGAACTCCCCTCCTTACCCACAACATGTTTGCACTGTCTTGTCTGCCAGAATATTTCCCACGACACCACTTTTCTGATTCACCAACGTGGGCATCAATCTCCTAATTGCCAAAGCTGCCCTTTTTTGTTCTTATCTTAATAGACTCTGTGGAGTATTTCCTATTTCTTGAAACACTGTCTTTCTCTGATTTTCATCTATGGCTTCCTCCTGTTCTTTATTTTTCCTGCTTCCTCAGCTGTTTCTTCTCCATCTCTTTCAGCATCTTCTTTTTCGTCCTGACCTGTCCATAGTGATGCTTCCAGGGTTTTATCTTCAGGTCTCTCTTCTCCTCACTCTGTAAATTCTCTCTGAATAACTTTATTAACACTATAGATCTGACTACCATTTACATGCTAATGATGAAAAAAATCTATATCTCCAGCCCAGGTCTCTCTCCTGAGACCTATCCTTACGAAACAGCTCCAAACCTATTTCTCCAACTGCCTACCACATGTCTTCACCTGAATATAACTCAGGACATCATTCTCAGTCTCCACTTTTACAAATCTAACCTTATTATCCTCATTCCCTTCATCCCTTCCCCCAGCACCATGACTCCCCACCAATGTACTTCTTCCCAGGAATTCCCTATTTAGGGGAATGGCCATCATTCCCAAGTTGCCCAAGTCAAAAACCTGGGAACCAATAGACTTCCTACTCGCTTACTTGATTCTCATATGCAATCACTCCTCAAAGTTATCCATGCAACTTTCTAAATCTCTTGGTGGTCCCTCCTCTCTGTGCCCCACTAATACCTTAGTTTTAGACCCTCCTCATTTCTTATCAAGAAAATACCAATCACCCCCTACCCCACTCCCGTGTAATACATACTCCATATTGCTACTAGGATAATCTTCCTACAGTTAAATCATTGGCTCCCCAGAACCTTCAGCATCATGGTTGAGGTCCTTAGTATGTCATTCAAGATACCTCAAGACAGTATGCCTGCCTAATTCTCCAGCTTCACACTCCTGACAAGCCCCATATACACCTTAATTTTGAAGTCCCAAAAACATGTGTGCTCTCACTTTTCTTTTCTTTTTTTTTTTTCAAAAGCCCTTTTCTCTTTGGTAAGTGCTTACCCCTTTACTTTTTTTTCTTTCCAGACAAAGTTCAAATGTCATCTCTCCAGGAAGTCATTTCTTAATACCTTTCTCCTGTTGCCAACACCCCAGCTAAGTTAGGTGACCCTCTTTCAAATTCTCCAAACATCCTGGCATGTCACTAACACAGCAGTGGCCACGCTGTGTTGCAATTGCAGGTTATTTCTCTGCCCTCTTCTGCTCCCCACTCCTCCCCTGTAAGCAATCCGAGGGCTAGGCAGGGGGTGTGAGGTTTTGTCTGTTGCTATACTCATGTTAGTACCTCATCCCAGCTATATCACACTTAAGTAACACTTATTGAGTGAATAACCATCTCCTACTCCATTATAAAGACCCAAATTTCAAGGCATCTCTCTCTAAGAAGCCATTCCTAATGCCCCTGATTATAACTTACTTCTATTTCTGTATTCTCCAAACTTTTTTTTTTTTTAAGACAAAGTTTCACTCTGTTGCCCAGGCTGGAGGGCAGTGGCACAATCTTGGCTCACTCTTCCTCCTGTGTTCAAGCAATTCTCCTGCCTTAGCCTCCTAAGTAGGTGGGATTACAGGCGCACGCCACCACGCCTGGCTAAATTTTGTATTTTTAGTAGAGACGGGGTTTCACCGTGTTGGCCAGGCTTGTCTCGAAGTCCTGACTTTACGTGATTCACGCACTTCAGCCTCCCAAAGTGCTGGGATTACAGGCGTGAGCCGCCATGTCCGGTCTTCCCCAAACTTTTAATTGTAGTAATAATAATGGCTAATAGTTACCACTCTTATTAAAGACCTGACATGGTAATATCTATCTGTATATATTATTGCACATCACCCTCAAAACAACTCTTAAACGCAGTGCTTTTACTTTTCTCATTTTGCAGATGAGGAAACTGAAGATGGAAGAGGTTGAGTTACTTGCCCTGATACCACAGGATGAAAAAAGCAGCAGAGCTGTCTGACCCAAAGGCTGTCAGCTGGGCACGGTGGCTCATGCCTGTAATCCCAGCACTTTGGGAGGCCGAGGCAGGCAGATCACAGAAGTCAGGAGTTCAATACCAGCTTGGCCAACATGGCGAAACCTCATTTCTACTAAGAATACAAAAATTAGCCAGGTGTGGTGGCACCTGTCTGGAATCCCAGCTACTCAGGGTGTTGAGGCAGGAGAAAGAAAGTTGTAAGGAAGTAGATAAATCTCACTCTCCCTCAACACAAATGGTGCTGATTTATGTATAGAAAAGCCCATTTTAGCTGGGCACAGTGGCTCATGCCTGTAATGCCAGCACTTTGGGTGGCTGAGGCTGGCAGATCACCTGAGGTCGGGAGTTTGAGACCAGCCTGACCAACATGGAGAAACCCTGTCTCTACTAAAAATACAAAATTAGCCGGGCATGGTGGCACATGCTTGTAATCCCAGCTACTCAGGAGGCTGAGTTGGGAGAATCTGTTGAACCCCGGAGGTGGAGGTTGCAGTGAGCCGAGATCATGCCATTACACTCCAGCCTCTGCAACGCTGTGCACTTTTCTGCATTAGCTCCAAAACATCAAGAACGAAATACACAATTGCCATGTCCAGTGTACTGCCTATAGAATTTCTGTACTTTCAATGTTTAGCACATAGTAGGTACTCAGTAAATTATGGTTGTATGAATGGATGGAGGTGTAGTTTCTACAAGTACTTATGTGCCCCTTAAGAAGTGGGATTTTGTCTGCACACAATGGCTCACACCTGTAATCCCAGCACTTTGGGAGGCCAAGGTGGACAGATCATTTGAGGTCAGGAGTTCAAGACCAGCCTGGTCAACATGGTGAAAACCCATCTCTACTAAAAATACAAAAAATTAGCCAGGCATGGTGGCATGTGCCTGCAGTCCCAGCTATTTGGGAGGCTGAGGGAGGAGAATCCCTTGAACCTGGAGACAGAGGTTGCAGTAAGCCAAGATGGCGACACTGCACTCCAGCCTACGTGACAGAGTGAGACTCCATCTCAAAAATAAAACAAAGCCCCCCCGCAAAAAAAAGCATTGGGATTTTGCTTTAATTCATCTGTATACTAAAAATCAAACATATCACCAGAAGTATGTTGGTTACTTAATAAGTACTTGAAACTGGATGAATAAAAATTCAGTATTTTATAGTGATAGCATTCTAAGTTAATCAGCTGGAAAATTTCTAGTGACATAATTACCCTTGAAACATGAACATTTGCAAGCTGAAATCTTTGTGGCTGGTTCAACATGAAACGATATTCAGCTTTGAAACACAGAGGAGAGCCAGCATGTGAACAGCCAGCCACCCCTCCTCATCCTCACGGAGATGAATAGTTGCATTGGAAGCCATATGTGAATAGGATTTAGAATAGATTTCTTTCCTCATTCCTCGCAATTTTCCTGCTTCATCCATAGATGAATTAGGGTTGTGACTGTTATTTTAACATCAAAAGCAGGTGTATTATGAATGAGTGTCTGAGTTTTCCTTTCTTTCAAGTAGTAAAGTTTAATTACTTCAGTCTAGCTTCTGTATCCCTTACAGCAGGGGTCCCTAACCCGTGGGCCATGAACCAGTGACCTGTTAGGAACCAGGCTGCACAGGAGGAGCCGGGGGGCAGGTGAGTGGGCGTTACCACCTAAGCTCCGCCTCCTGTCAGATCAGCAGCGGCCTTAGATTCTCCTAGGAGTGTGAACCTTGTTGTGAACTGTGCATGCAAGGGATCTAGGTTGTGTGCTGCTTGTGATAATCTAATTCCTGATGACCTGAGGTGAAACAGTTTCATCCCAGACCATCTCCACCCTCCCACCCCACCTTCCCTGCTCCATGGAAAAACTGTCTTCCATGAAACCTGGTCCCTGGTGCCAAAAAGGTTGGGGACTGCTGTCTTACACACTCAGCCGCATCCTGTTTCCTCGGGCAACAAATACGTACAGGTTTTAAAAAGAGGCCTGTGCTTCTGTCATCCTGGATGAGAGTGTCCAGCAGGGGCCTCGGGGGAGTTATTTTCTGCCCTGAGAGCCCTCCTCCACCCCTGGCTCCCACAGCTCTGACTACACCGGTTCCAACAAACTTCGAGTGTAGGGGTGTTACTGTCTACACCTTATATTTTAAAACTCACCATGAGATGTCTAAAAATACTTATTTTTTATTTCCTTCTGATCTGAAATGGAGCAGCTACGGATGTGATTGCTCTGCCACATCTCTGACTTTGAATTCTGACTCTTCTCACTTTCCCAACTTGAAATGGACACTGCTTCCCTCTTAGTAAGGGTAATGGAGAAAGGAGCAAGATTTAAAACGGAAACAGAAAGCCTAAGTCAGGGAAGCTGATCCAGATAAATGTTCTCTCAAATGTCTCCTTCCTTCATGAGTGTTTGCATGGGGCTGAGCATGGTGGCTCATGCCTGTAATCCCGGCACTGTGAGGCAGAAGCAGGAAGATCACTTGAGGCCAGGAGTTTGAGACCAGTCTGGGCAAATTGGGAGACTGTGTCTCTACCAAAAAAAAAAAAAAAACAGTAATAAGCTGGGTGTGGTGGTATGTATGTGCCTGTAGTCCCAGCTACTTGGGAGCCTGAGGCAAAAGGATCACTTGAGCCCAGGAGGTTGAGGCTGCAATGAGCTGTGATTACCCCACTGCATTTCAGCCTGGGCAACAGAGTGAGACCCTGTCTCTACAGAAAAGAAAAAGAGTGTTTGCATGGACTCACTGTTTGGGATTTTCAAGGTACACACTGCAGATGCTTAACTTAGTCTTTTGTAGTGCCATGAGGAAAGCAGTGGGCAAGGGCGCCCTGGCACTGTGAGGGTGTAGGACTACATAATGAATGATGAAAATGTTGACCTGAGAGAGGTACAAGGAGCTCCAGCCCCACTGAAAAGATCCTTCTTCAATGCACAAATCTTGCATGCATTCATGGTCCAGAATGCACAGGCAGTTGCATAACCAAAAACTATAATCTGTTCAGAAGCTGACATTTCTCTGGACAGAAGATGGAGCTGTTGTCAATGCAGTGTGCTTTTTCCATCCTTTCAACTAAAGATTCATAGCTGCAAAGCAGAAAACGAGTCTAAAAAGAAAGAAAATAGCAATTACATAGCAAGACTTCAGCTATAGTCTTCAGCTATTTATCTCTAAGGGTCTAAGAAAGAGAGGGAGATTCTTTCTTTTTTTTTTTTTTTTTTTTGAGATTGAGTCTTGCTCTGTCTTCCAGGCTGAAGTGCGGTGGCACAATCTCAGCTCACTGCAACTTCCCCCCAACCCCCTGCCCTGGGTTTAAGCAGTTCTCCTGCCTCAGCCTCCCGGGTAGCTGGGATTACAGGCGCCTGCCATTGCGCCTGGCTAATTTTTGTATTTTTAGTAGAGATGGCGTTTCACCATCTTGGCCAGGCTGGTCTTGAACTCCTGACCTTGTGATCCACACACCTCAGCCTCCCAAAGCTGGGATTACAGGTGTGAGCCACCATGCCCAGCTGGAAGGAGATTCTTGATAGGCTCTGTCTGAAATTTTTGCCTTGTGATGTTCTCCCCTGAAAGTCCTCAGAGAACCTCTGTGGAAAAAATGGCTGCTGCAGAATCATTAATATGTTTATGGTAAGCATGACATCTAGAAAACTCAAATTCCCATTGGGGCTCTGTGGCGGACACCATTCATTACTGTGGGAAGTAGAAAAGTTCCTTTTTAAAGTTTCCTTTCTTGTTAAAGAATCAGTGTGCTAATAACTTTGTTAAGTCCTATCCTATGTAGCTGTTAAACATGCCATGCTTACAGGCATGTAGTACATTTTATGTCCTTGTACTTTAAGCAAGATATCTGTGCTGGACGTGCTCACAGATATGTCCCAGGTCTCCACTGCTTGCACCTGTTTAGAAAAGTTTTAAGTTATTAGCCAATCGGGTTTTAGTTTAAATTGTGAGGTCTGGCTCCAGCCAATGGAGATCAGACATAGCAGTAAGGACAACCCCAAATGCATAAGGGATAAATTAGTCTGTTTTCCTTTGTTCATTGTGCTCTCGTGGCAAGATGGCTAGCGAGAGTACCCTTCCTGCAGTCCAGGAAGTAAAAATTGCATTACTGAAAGATCGTTTGTCTCAGTGCTAATTTTTCTTTGTGGCACTGAGCATTTATTTCCAACAGTTATTAACCCCACAACCATCCTCCCTTCTCCCTCACTGTCAAACCCTCATTTTGCTCAGAATGGGCAACATACTAACCCTTGGCTGATGGCTCATGTTTAGGCAGCAAACAGGACAGGCCTGTTCCCTGCGTGTCCAACCGTCATTACAAGTCAGGCAATGGGTGCTGACTCTGTCCTAGTCTTGGACAATGAGACATAAGCAGAAGTCTGCTAGGGATGTGTCTGGGAAAGCTTTTCTTCTGGTAAAAGGAGAGAGACCATCACCACCACAGTTCTCCTCTGCTCCTTCCTGCCTGATCACAGAGTGCTCTCTGGACCTATAGCAGCCAACTTGAACCCATGAGAGAACAAGCACAAGATAGCAAATGCCACATGAAAAGTGGCAGGGGAGAAAATGCAGTGAGAACCTGGGTTCCTTGAAGCCACTCAGCCAATGCTGGTGAATATCTATTTCTTGAAAGTCTAATATGAGAAAAACAAGTCCCCTTGTGTTCAAGCTTCCCTTGTTGCATTTTCTATCTTTCCACCTGGTACAGGACTCCCACCCAGTTGCTTATCGTTTAGTATGCTAGCTCCATTAGTTTTGAGTACTTCACTCTTTCCATAGTTAGGGGCCTCTTCCCGACTGATCGCCACCATCATTTCTGCCTTGAAACTGACATTCACTGTTGCTCAGCCCCAGTCCTCCTGGTTAGACCTATACAGAAACAGAAAGCAACAAGTAGAATCACCAGGAATCTTTAATCACTGGGAGACATGTTTATACTGAATGCCTGGGCCTCACCCCAGACCCAATTCATCCAGAAACTCTGAGTACAGGCCACAATCATCTGTGTTTTTTTTAAGGAGAACTGCTGGCCTCACTCATACATTCCTCACACCCATGGCAGATATGCATGGCAAATTGTGGAGGAAAGGAAGGAAAATAGTTAATTATTGGGATAAGCCATCCTTTCAACATTCAGCGAATCATTCCATTATAGACACCGTCTCACCTTGGCTTGGGTCAGCCTTGCTCTTTGGCTAACGGACATAAAGACAAGCACAGGCTACTTCGAGGTTCACTGGACTAAGCAAAGGGAGGAAAGGGAGGAAAGCGGGGAAAGGATGGCCCGCCCACTCTCACAGCGTCTCCAAGACTTTGCTCATATACTGACTGCTTCTGTGCGTGTCGCCTGAGACTCCAGTAGAACTGCTGTGAACAATTGGAGTCACCAAATTTTCCATCAGTTTATCTTTTAAACACAACCTAAAAGCATTTTTTAAAAAGTTCTTACTCCCGCTACTACTTTCATTTCCTTTTTTTTTTTTTTTGCTTTTCTGCAAACAGAAAAAGCCCCTACTTAAGTGGGCTTCACCGGTTCAATACGTGTAAGGTAATCCACGGAGGCTCCTTCTGGTCCTGGATCTGGATTCTGTAGTTTTCAGTCAAATCCGTAAGGGTTTGCCAGGCAGAGAGTGCAGGATTAAGCCTGCCCATCCAGCCTGCTTCTGAGGCAAAAAAAATCAGAATTCTCAGGCTCTCTGCCGCTGTCAGAATCGCTCACTGTGCTGCTTCTGACACAGGGATGAGATGGCAATAGATTCGGTCACACAAGGAGTCCTATTAAATGATGAATTGTGATGCCATACAAGGCAGCACATCACTACAGGGAGAATTCGAAGCCCAGCGAGTTCCTGCCAGTGTGAGCATGCCAGAGGGGCCTTTAATAGCTGCATTTGCAATAAAGAAGGAGGTGAAATCCATTATCAGCTGTCTTTATTTTGCTAGCCCACTGATAAGCAATTGAAGTCTATAGAAAACGCTTCTAAACACGTTTTACCTGCTCCATTTAGCCAGAGACTTGGACATACCAGGTCAGTCAAATCATCACCAATAACAACAGCTACGGAGATACTAATAGCTTGTCCTGGAATACTGGGAATCCCCTTTCCCTACTTTGTAAGTAGGTATCCTTCTAGAGGGTCTGGCAAGTAGATGTAAATTTTTGTACCAGGACTCAGAGCCAGAGGGCATTGACTGCCTATTAAGTAAATATTGCCGATTCCTCACGGAGGGTGTGACAGGCTCATAAAGTGAGCTATTGAAAGAGTTTTCAATATCTCAAGTATCACACTTGAGATAGTGTATGGGTTTGGGGGATTTTTTCCTACTTAGGGAAAAAGTGGCTTACACCTCACAAAACAGATGCCACTGGCGTCAGTCACCTCTGCAAGGCACTTTGCAGACTTTGTCGTAGTTCTTCTGCAGTGTGGCATCTATGTTTTCTTCCCACTTAAACATGTTGTCTGCTGGGATCTTTCTTTGTAAATGAGGATGTTTTGGGATGAGAGTAACACTATATTGGCGAACTCTGAGTAAGACAGATTGCCCTCCATAGCATGATGGGTGGGCTTCATGCAATCAGTTGAAAATGTGAATAGAACAGAAAGATCAGCCTCCTGAGCAAACGGGAATTCCACCAATAGATGGCCTTCGAACTTCAGCTCACCAGCAGCTCTCCTGGGTCTCCAGGCTGCCAGCCAATACTGCACATTTGGACTTGCCAGCCTCCATAATCACATGAGCCAATTCCTTACAATAAATCTGTTTCTATATATGCATACATCCTATTAGTTCTGTTTCTCTAGAGAATTCTACTACACAAGAGTTCCCAAACTCTTAAGTTCTTCTGAAAACATTGTTTATCAAATGCCATAAAGTGAAAAGGAAAAGACATCTTTGCTGAAAGTGTTCAGCAAAGAACACTTTTTCTTGAATCCTGATTCTGGGATAACACTATACTAAACACTGTGGGGGTTTAAACTGAGAAGTTCAGTTTAAAGATTGATGTGTTTTTAAGCTGGTAATCTCGTATCTTTCTAATGATGAGTAGTCTTATTTTTTAAGTTCAGTGTTGCTCCTATCAGCTAATAAATACTTCAGTGCTTCTGAGTCTGTAGGAAATAGGTACTATTTAACTATTTAACTTTTCTCAATCTAGCAGTCAATTAGTCAAGATGGATTTAATCAGCCTCCGTCTGCTATATACTCCCTATGCATTTCACAAAGGCCCCTGTGACAGGGCAGGTTTATCTTCCTCCCCCTTTCCCTGTACTACAGGAAAAGAAGGGAGCTTGTCATGTGAGCCAGGCATGGGAAGGAGACAGCCAGCTGCGTAGCATAAGGCCATAAAGGAGATATTCCAGCAGGAGGTAGGTTTTTTCAGTGTGAAAGGATGAATTGTTTTTTAGATACTTTACCCAGAGACTAGACCTTGGAAGAAATCTCTTCCTGTTTCTCTCCTCCATCCTCAAAATTGAAGACCTCTTCCCCCCTCCTTTAAACACACACACACACACAGAAAGAGAGAGAGAGAAAGAAAGAGAGAGAGAGACAGAGATACACAGAGCATCCCATCCCTTATACAGCAGCAGATAAGAACATAAAAAGCCTGAGCATTTTAGCAGCAGCAGGCCTGACACTAGACCAAGAAGATTTTGGGGGTAGGTGGAGTGAGGGAGGGGGCTGTGTAAGCAAAAGAGTTAAAGGACAAAGAAACAGTAAGAGAACGATAATAGTAAGTTATTGCAAAATATACTGCCCCACTGTCCCCACCCAATTCCTTTTGCTAAGGAGGAGCAAAGTGCTGGATTTAGCTGTAAAGGAGGTAAAAGAAATTGTCCTTGGTCTTATGTGCATTCAGTTTGAAAATCTAGGTATCAGTACACTATCACCAAATCTAGTATTCTTCAGGCAATTTCTTTTCATAGCTAGAGATGACATTATGGAAAATATTAATGTCTATGAATGAGCAGGGCTGTGCAGTTTAGCACCCAACTGCAGTTCTCTATAAATACTGATGCCCACCAGTCGGACACTATGGTGGAGGGTTTTTTTTTCTTTTTGAGATGGATTTTGTTCTTGTTGCCCAGGCTGGAGTACAATGGTGTGATCTTGGGTCACCACAGCCTCCACCTCCCAGGTTTAAGTGATTCTTGTGCCTCAGTCTCCCAAGGAGCTGAGATTACAGGCACGTGCCACCATGCCTGTCTAATTTCATAGTTTTAGTAGAGACAGGGTTTCTCCACGTTGGTCAGGCTGGTCTCGAACTCCCGACCTCAGGTGATCCACCTGCCCTCGGGCTCCCAAAGTGCTAGGATTACAGGTGTGAGCCATCGCGCCTGGCCAGTGGTGGTTTCTTGAAGAGCTTGTTGCTGCTAATAACTTTGTCCCCTTTTTTGCACCAGGGACCATCCAATGGCTATACTCAAATGAATTTGCTTTGCCTAGGTTCTTAGCACTTGTCATACCCCTGAAGATGGAAAAAAGAGTTAAGATCGGTAAGAACAACATGGGATCCAAGAGATACTTGCATGCCTATGATGTGCCAGGCTCTGTACTGGGGCAGTTGCTATCTCTGTCCTCCCCAGGGAGCTTACAGTCTCGTTTATCTTTGTTTGGCTGCTAGAAGACAATATCATAAACTGAGTCACTTACAAATAACAGAAATTTATTTCCCACAGTTCTGAGGCTGGGAAACCCTAGCCTTGAATTGCTTCCACCTTTTGACTATTGTGAATAACGCTGCTGTGCACGTGGGTGTACAGATAGCCAAGGCTCTGCTTTCAATTATTCTGTAAATATACACCAAAGGCTTTTTCTTGAATCCTGATTCTAGGATAACACTATACTAAACACTGTGGGGGTTTAGAAACCTAAATATGACAGCCTCTGACACCCCAAAGAGACAGGAAAATGCCCCCCACCCTTCTCTCTGCAGTTTTCGGTGGAGTAAATAAGTAAGTGATAACTGATGTGATTAAAAAGACAGAACTAGTTAACAGGACTGGGTAAGATGTTTAAATCAAGTCAATTTAAGATGAAGAAACACTGGAGGGTTTTTGCTTGCTTGCTTGGTAAATCCGTTGGTTAGTTGGTTGTCTGATTTGTTAAAAAATTAAATTAAGTTAAACATAGACAGAACCACCTGAACTAAATTAGGCCACAGAAAAATCCCACCAGAGCCCACATGCAGGGTGAATTGGAGAGGGGGAGAAACTGCAGATAGAGGGCCTAGAGAGGAGGCTATGGCAATAGCCCAGATAAGAAAAAATCAGGGTTTTAAATGACACAGTATCAGTGGCCATGGAAAGAAAGGACTCTTTCTTTGAGGTTAATGCCCATTTGCGATTGGTTGACCCTGATTTCAGGAAGGTCTGGTCTCTGAGCCCACAATGTGCCTCTGCCTTCTGGACTGTCAGCCTCTGTCGGAGGTAGAACGTTTCTTCCCCTAGGGGATCCTTCCATTAAGAAACATCTCCATCTGCTTCAGCTCCTGCTTCCTTGTGACCAAATGCAATCTGCCCAGGAGAGCTCTGCATCACACAGCAACTCTCAGGGCTGTGGGCAGCAGCAGCTTTGAAGGATAGCTTCTCTGAGCAGGAACTCCCACTGGGCAACCCAAGAAGCCTCTAGGCGACTCAGTCCCTTTAGCTATTTTTAGTGTGCCTTTTAAATTCAGAAACAGGAAGCATTCTGTACAAACTCATTTTTTCTGCTTCCCTCAGGCAGAAAATTTCAATCTTAAACCTTTATGCTAAATGACACAATGTTTGAGAATTTAACTTACTTTCTTTCCTCATTGTTACCGCACTATTCATACCTCTAAGTATGCTAAGAGCTCTGAATCTTACAGTACCAGCTCAAGCCGCAGTCCAATTGCAACGAATGGGGTCTCTAACTGTATTAAGACCGTGATGTCAAGCTGGGGTGGGGTGGGCAGGGTGTACAAAACTATGTAGTCATTGAGGGACACACCCCCACCCCAAACACACCACAAAAAGTAATGCCTTCAGGTCGAGCGCCATGGCTCACGCCTGTAGTCCCAGCACTTTGAGAGGCCGAGGTGGGGAGATCACGAGGTCAGGGGTTCGAGACCAGCCTGGCCAACATGGTGAAACCCCGTCTCTACTAAAGATAGAAAAAATTAGCCGAGCGTGGTGGCGGGTGCCTATAATCCCAGCTACTAAGAAGGCTGAGGCAGGAGAATCACTTGAACCCAGGAGGCAGAGGTTGCAGTGAGCCCGGATATCGTGCCATTACACTCCAGCCTGGGCAACAAGGCAAGACTCTGGCTCACAAAAATAAATAAATAAATAAATAAATAAATAAATAAAGCCTTAAACTTGAACATGAGCACCGTGTAAGAGGTCCTCACATCCAGAGTTTGTCCTGAAAGAGCTAGCTTTCTTTCTTTCTCCCTCTCTCTCTTTCTTTCTCCTTCCCTGTCCTTCTTTTTCTTTCTCCCTCCCTCCCTCCTTTCTTTCTCTTTTTTCTTTCTTTCCTTCTTTCTCTTTCCTTCCTTTCTTTCTTTTTCTTTCTTTCTTTCTTTCTCTTTTCTTTCATTTTTCTTTTTTGTGAGATGAAATTTCACTCTGTCACCCAGGCTGTGCGGTGGCGTGATCTCAGCTCACTGCATCCTCCACCTCCCCGGTTCCAGCGATTCTCCTGCCTCAGCCTCCCGAGTGGCTGGGACTACAGGCATTTGCTACCATGCCTGGCTAATTTTTGTATTTTTAGTAGAGAGAGGGTTTCACCATATTGGCCAGGTTGATCTTGAACTCCTTGCCTTGGGTGATCCACCAGCCTCACCCTCCCAAAGAGTTGGGATTACAGGTGTGAGCCACCGTGCCTGGCCAAAAGACTCATTTTTTTTTAAAGAGCATTCTTTCTGAATAGGGCATAACTAGCTTAAATTTTTTTTTTTACTTTAACATCCTATTTACTTGGTACTATTAAGAATTCTAGAAGAAATTGAGCCATGTGATAGTAGAAACATTAATGTTCCATGCTGGAGTGCTGTGGCATGATCACAGCTCACTGCAGCCTTGATCTCCTGGGTTCAAGCCATCCACCCACCTCAGCCTCCCTAGTAGCTGGGACTACAGGCGTGTGCCACCATCCCCAGCTAATTTTTTTATTTTTTATAGACATGAGGTTTCTCCATGTTGCCCAGGCTGGTCTCAAACTCCTGGACTCAAGCAATCGGCTGGCCTCGGCCTCCCATTTACTTATTCTTATTTGCAGTACCCACTGCAAAAAGTCAGACTACTAACAAACATCTCTAATTGGCTAATCTCTGAAGTAGTGGAAGAGCATCCAGAAGAATAGGACGTGAAGCTGACGACACGCTTAGTGAGGAATGTGACATAAATTTATCCTCCTTGTGCAGATTTTTATTTTGAAAATTGTCAAACATATGGAAACGTTCAACGAATAGTACACCACTCAAGGGCACCATATTTCACCTAGATTCACTAGTTGTTTATATTTTACTAATTTTCTTTCTCTTTCTTCTGCTTTCCCCCAAATATGTGATGTATATGTGGGTATGTACAGACACACACACGTTTGTTTTCATATATGCCGAACCATTTGAAAGCAAATTGTAAGCGTCGTGATACTTCACCCTGTGTTTCAGTGTGTACTCTTAAGAGCAAAAACACTGTCTTTTATAATCCCAATGCCATTATCACACTCAATAAACCTAACATTGGTATTTTAAAGGATACTTTTCAAAAAAAGGTAAAATTATGACTCCTCAGATACTAAAAACAGTTAAAGATTTATTCGATTCATTATTAATGAGGGAACTATAAGATGCTACAACCAGTTCAAAAGAGAACCCAAAGAAGAGACAGATTTATTGATAAGGATACTGAAAGGAATAAGCAAACTGAGGCAAAGCTGGCTGCTTCTTGTCTATGGGCAAGGATTATTTTGCATTGTTATCCATTCTCTACAACTTATTGAGTTGTAAAATAGCTCAAAGGCTGTGAAAGGTGCAGAGCCCCTATAGGATCAAAATTAGATAACCCCGAAGGGTGGGTGGGTTCTAGACCTTTCCCTCTAAAGGGCCAGATAGTAAATGTTTTCCATTTTGCAAGCCATATGATTTTTGTACAGATACTCAATTGCTATTAATATGCAAGTAATCACGGACTATATGTGAAGGATGAATGTGACTGTGTGCCAGTAAACTTTGTTTATAAACACAGGTGGCTGGCTGGATCTGGCTCACTGGCTGGAGTTTGCCAACCCTGCTCTAAACAATGCATAATTTTCCATTGAAGCATACATTTTACCCTACAGATACAACAATAAGATGTTGCTATGGGCTGAATTGTGGCTCCCCAAAATTCCTTTGTTAAAGTCCTAACCCCCAGCACCTCTGAATGTAACTGTAATTTGACATAGGGACGTTAAAAGGGTAATTAAGGTAAAATGAGGTCATGTGGGTGGGTCCTAACCCAATATGTCTGGTGTCCTTATAAAAAGAGATAGGACTGGGTGCAGTGGCTCATTCCTATAATCCCAGCACTTTGGGAGGCTGAGGCAGAAGGATCACTTGAGCTCAGGAGTTTGAGACCAGCCTGGGCAACATAGTGGTACCCACCCTCCACCTCCATCTCCACCAAAGAAAAAAAAAAAAGAAGAAGAAGAAGAGGAAGAAATAATGAAGAAAAAGAGAAGGCAACTAGGACACAGATAGACACAGGGGGAAGACCATGTGGTGGCACAGAGAGAAGATGACCATCTATAAGCCAAGGAGAAGAACCTCAGAACCTCAGAAGAAACCAACCCTGCCAACATATTGGTCTTGGAGCTGCAGCCTTCACAACTGTGAGGCAATATGATAGCCCCAGCAAACTAATACAAATGTCTTCCAGTTTTAAAAAGATAGCTACATAATCATGGGTCAAGTGAACAGGGCACTCTTTTTCCTTAAAATTGTATTTGCAGTATTTGCAAGATGCTCTCCAAAGGTGGAGACAGGAGGAAGGTTTTGATGCCAAACAAGTTTAGAAACTATAGCGAACTGTAGTTCCTTCTTAGAAATAATCCACTATATTCTCAGCATGTTTAATGCTCCTGAGATATCCTGCAATCATGTCCCTTTTACCTTGGCGTAACCCCGACTTTCCCAAACTTTGAATGCCATGCAGTGGCACGATCTCGGCTCACTGCAACGTCCGCCTCCTGGGTTCAAGCGATTCTCCTGCCTCAGCCTCCCCAGTAGCTGGGACTACAGGCGCGTGCCACCACGCCTGGCTAATTTTAATCTTTTATTTTGATTTTTTGTATTTCTAGTAGAGATGGGGTTTCACCGTGTTAGCCTGGATGGTCTCGATCTCCTGACCTCGTGATCTGCCCGCCTCGACCTCCCAAAGTGCTGGGATTACAGGCCTGAGCCACTGCACCCGGCCCGAATGCCTTTTCAAAAAGAGATACAATTCTACTTAACAAAACCACCATTCTTGGAACACACTTTGGAAACACTAGTATGAACAAAATATGAGGCAAATATTCTAAGGATGTAAAGATGCCTGTGGACTCACCCTTGAGAACCGTGGGATTCAGAAGGCTGGAAGGGAATATACAAGCGTTGCAGGTAGGGGCAAGGGGAAGATGCCTGTGGCCCGACATGTGGGGTCATGACGTGGAAAGCAGGCACAGAGGGGCCGGACTGCGCAGAGCCCAGTGCTCATGTTGCTGTGTCATAGGAAGGCTGGTACTGAAAGAAGGATCAGTGCCTCCTCCTCAAAGGGGAACCTGAGGCTTTGAGTATCCACTTGTAGAATATAGAATGGAATTCGGAACATCTGGCCCTTGTTGTCTTCCTTTGGGGGCCCTGGTGATCCCTGCCAACAGGACTTAGACGCCCACAATGGTTTCCTCTTGTGCAGCCTCTGTCAATGGGGTAAAAGCCCGGATGGTGCACCCAATGTCAGCCCGAAACCACCAGATGGCGCGCGGAACCCGCAAAGCACGTGCGCCTGCCTCGCGTTTGTCCCCGCACTGGCCCCAGGCCTTGGGAAATGTGTCCCTGTGTCTCCCCAGCCTTTTTACACTTCAGGAAGCTCATCTTTAGAGAAGCATGTGAAACACCCCCTGCACAGCTGTGTTCCTCCTGCCCTTTCCCTGCTGAGGACACATCGGCAGCCCTTCCCGGTCTGAAGAGTTTCCAAGCCGAGGAATCTCTTGCTCGTTTGTTCTACTGGAACTCGAAGCAGGAAGCACTGAGCTTCCATTTTGTAACCCACAATCCCGGTGAAGTACAACCGTTAGGTAAAAAACATCTCAAGGATTGTTTATGAGGGCAACCGCATTTCTGGCGTGAAAACAAGCCCTGCAAACGCCCTGTTACTCTGGTGTTCTGACTGCAAACACAGGGGGCTGCAAGATTTTTACGTAATCCCAAACTCAGCCCTGAAGAGTTAATGGTGTTACTCATGGCATTGGGGCATGAAAGAAAGACTTACGTGTTCGGGTGGTTACGGCTTGCCCAGAGCAATGGAATGAGCCATAAGGCTGAAGGCCAAGGGACTCGGACCACCCATGCAGTGAAATAATCCCCCAGAAATGCAGTGCCGCGAGTGGAAATGAAAGTAAAGAGAACAGTCATTCCAGGCATTGGCTAAACGGGACTAAATTGACTGATCGTCGAGCCTAAAGTTCACTGGACTCCCCAAACTGCAAATCTCAGATTTGGGATGAACTGCGTAGATACCAGGAAACGACAGAAATCAAACAGTTGGAACACTGTTCTTAGCCAACTCTGGGTCTTAAGCTCTGCTCTGGGCCTTGAGCTCTGTTCTCATTTTCAGTTCCAAAAGCAATGAATAATTAATAAGTTAGTTTTTGAATGGAAAGCACATTTCAATGGATGGGTGATGCTTTCCGAAGGACCTCTGACAGTTACTGTTTATTTCCTTGTTTCTTTCTCTTTTTGAAATAAAACCTTGGAAGTTAAGACGGAAGCAATATTCAAATATACAATAGCCTACGTATTGGACCCGTCAGAAACTTGCACATTAATAAAGAACAGAATCTAATATCTACCTTGGCACCTACTATATGCCTCGTACTCTGTTCCGTGTTATTTCTTTTTTATTTTATTTTATTTTGAGACAGAGTCTTTCTCTGTCACCCAGACTGGAGTGCAATAGCGAGGTCTCAGCTCACTGCAACCTCTCCCTCCTGGGTTCAAGCGATTCTCCTGCCTCAGCCTCCCGAGTAGCCGGGCTTACAGTCTCCCACCACCATGCCTGGCTAATTTTTTTATTTTTAGTAGAGACGGGGTTTCACCATGTTGGCCAGGATGGTCTTGAACTCCTGACCTTGTGATCTGCCCGCCTCGGACTCCCAAAGTGCTGGGATTACAGATGTGAGCCACTGCGCCTGGCCTGTTCCATGTTTTTATGTAAGTAATGTCTCATTTAATCCTCACAGCCATGGCTTAGTAGTTGGCACTGACCCAGGTTTTCAGATGAGGACCCTAAGCCCCTATGAGGCTAAACAGCTCACCCCAAATCACACAACTAGTAAACTTAACTAGGAGTTGGAACCAGGTAGATCTGACTTCAAAGCCTCAGTTCCTTTTCCTTTGCCCATGCATTTCACAGACTCATGGGACCTCATGGGGTTAGAAGGGATCTGGGAGGGCATTTAGATGAATGCTCTAAATAATGCATGAATCCCTTTTCCAGCATTCTCTGTAAGTTGAAAGCTAAACAAGTGTGAATGTGCCTGAAATCAAAAGTGGAAGCCTGAAAAGAAGTCAGAGCAAGACTTCAGAATTCAGATAGAGGGCCTAAAATACATGTAATAGATGTTTCTATTTTCTCTAAGAGTGGGACACATGTATATATTTAAGTCTGTAAAAGGACCAACGATGCACCTAAGGAATGAGTCCAGACCGTTGTTCTCTTAGCTCAGCTTAAGGGGGAATAGTGGAAGAAAAATGACTAGGAAAAGAAGGCACATGTTGGTATGAATGGGATGTCTGTGATATCCTGGAGATGTGTGCACTGGAACTCAAAGAGAGTCAAAGGAATGCTACTGTTTCAGCACACACCCCCTCAGGTCCTGGAAAGATCAGATAAAAAGCTCCCCTCTCCCCCAGTACTGGGCAAAGGTGACTGAGTGAGAGCAGGTGGCCAGCCTCAGGCCACATAGCAAGGAGGTGGCAGTGCCAGAAATAGAACCAAGTGCTGAGTGTCTCAGTTGTGCCCTGGTGCTGCTCGTCCTTGCTACCTCACACGTCTTCCGTCATGACTGGCTCTGTGTGAATTTGGTAAGGAAACCCAAAACCAGGTTTCAGTTTTCATGACATACCGGAAACTTGGTCTTGGGTCACTAAGGAGTTCACTACGGTTTGTGAAACTTTCAAGCAAATGGAGTCAGGTTTCTGCCATGTGTTGACCTCCACCGGTGCCAGGAGGGATGGATGGGTTTGAGGGGGAACCAGGTACAATCCTATCGACTTGGTATTGACATGTCCCAGGGTGCATGCTGGCCTAGACGGACACCTGGAAACGAGGCTTCTACAAATCCCAGCTGCTGTGGAGTCTTTCAGAGCCATTCAAGGAATCACTTGGGGAGAGAGAGAGAAATGGAGGGAATGATTTAGGAGGTGTGCATATTCCTTTGCAAATGAAGTTATGGAAGTTGCTAGTGAGATTTTTCTTGGTAATTAAGTGATAATGCCTGTGTAAAGCTGCTAGAGTTGGAATTCCTGTAAAATACTGAAAGGACAGAGGCCCTTTTGAGAAATGTCTTGTTGTTTAGCATTTTCAGAAACAATTTAGGTTTCTGTAGTACCTTCTATCCTCTAACTAGTAACGCCTCAAAGCATTCTTGCAAGGCAGGTCACTGGGCTAACTTATTTGTGCACATCTCAAAGATTGTTCATTTACATGCAGAGCATATATTAGATGACATCTCTCTCTCTGTGTCTCACATACATACACACACACACATACACACACACACACGCTAGGATAGAGGATCAAATGTCCTTCAAATGACACTGCCAGGTAGAGAGTGTTTTGTTTTGTTTTAAGTCATTAAGATCCTGTATATGATTAGCTTGAGATAATACAGTTTAATTAATGGAATTAGGGGAATTAGGAAGGATCTAGGTACAGTGACTATTCGAAGACCTTGCAAGAATTTATGTTTGGTGGCTCATGCCTGTAATCTCAGCACTTTGGGAGGCCGAGGCAGGTGATCACTTGAGGTCAGGAGTTTGAGACCAGCCTGGGCAACATGGTAAAACCCCGTCTCTACCAAAAATACAAAAAAAATTAGCTGGGTGATGTGGCACATGCCTGCAATCCCAGCTCCTCAGGAGACTGAGGCAGGAGAATCACTTGAACCCAGAAAGCACTGGCTGAAGTGAGTCAAGATCATGCTACTACACTCCAGCCTGGATGACAGAATGAGACTCCATCTAAAAAAAAAAAAAAAAAAGAATTTGTGTTTAAACTGCTATGTAAAAAGATAATCACTTTCTTCCCTTGCTGGCTGGCAATGGTGGCCCCAACATCCTCAAGGCTGGGAGAAGGGAATAAAGGAGAAAATCGAGAGCCTGGTCCCAGTTCAAACTGGATAATAAGTCCTTGATTAATTTGTAACTGCCTCTTCTCTAAATATATTATTTGATATTCAGAGAGAGACAGAGACTCACTTATCTACACATGTGCCCTGTCTGTAGTGAGAGGTCAGCCAGGACAGGTAGGTCAGAGGGTGAAGTCCAAACTAAGGAATTCCAATGTATTAACTTTTTCAAGAGGGTGCTTTATTGACTTTAACATATACAAAGAAAATAAATTAATAAATGTCTAATCAAAAATCGGAAAGAGTAGTGTGCTAATCTACCAACCATGCTGGAATCAGCTCTTAACAGCTATCTGTTCACGTGGGAGGTATGTGTGAACACGCCTGATATCACATCAGGGGGTGCGCATGCCTCCAAAAGTTAGAGGGTCTGGGCTCTAGGAAGTGGGTAATGCAGCCCTGGGCCCAGAGGGAGGAGATTGAAAAATGATGCCATTAGGGTCAGAAAGGAAAAGGGAGGAAAATTTGGGAACAGGAAAGATGTTTTATTTTAAGCACCTGGTGCTTAATCCAGGATTTGATAACACATCCCCACTTTTTCTGGAGATTCCTAGATTAGTTCCCCTAAAATACCATAAATTTCTTAAACCCAGATGGTTTATTTTCCATGTTCTCATGGACTTCCCTCTGCCATTGGCTGCTTGTTATGTTGTTTCCTGGAGAATAAAGTGACCGTGGAGATCTTGAAGGTGATGGACACTTAACCAAAGCCTGTCTATGAAAATATGAAGGGATATTTTCTTATATCTTTTGGAGATAACAGTTAGGAGTTTCCAGAGATGAACTGAATTGTCATATTATCTGTATTATAATTAGTTTCAGACCTTGTCCATTTTTTCCTTCCCTTGTTTAGCTAATTCTAGTACTTCCTGAGGGATGTTGGTTTTAAATGTACTACTGATGGCCAAGACTAAGTTTCAGGCCAAAAATCTTAGTTCTTGAAAGACTATAAAGCCAAATCATCTTTTGGAATTATCCAAAGACATATAACAGAGGACAGGAGGAAAAAAAAAATGTCAACCATGCATTTAAACACACAAATGCACATTTATAATGGCCACCACTCATTGAAAATTTACTAGACGAACGGCATTCCACTGTGCCCGTTTAATCATGGGATAAATGAACAACTGAATAAACCGACTGCTGTGTTTTGATCACTAACTCCTCTTTTTTCCTCACTCCTTGCTCCCATTGACCTTTTAGTTTCTTTATGCTCTGTTTTAGCAAGCTCATCAAAGATTTAGATATCTGCTTTTTGTCAAACCATCTCAAATTTATATTATTTTCTGTGACCTTTCTCCTATGCCTATAAGATATCTTTACCTATCTGATATGGGTTGGCTATGTCCCCACCCAAATCTCATCTTGAATTGTAGCTCCCATAATTCTCATGTGTCATGGGAGGGACCCAGTGGGAGGTAACTGAATCATGGGGGCAGGTCTTGCCTGTGCTATTCATTGAGATAGTGAATACGTCTCACGAGACCTGATGGTTCTATAAATGGGAGTTCCCCTACACAAGCTTTCTCTTGCCTGCCGCCCTGTAAGATGTGGCTGCTCCTCCTTTGCCTTCTGCCGTGATTTTGAGGCCTCCTCAGCCATGTGGAACGGTGAGTCCTCTAAACCTCTTTCCTTTTTAAATTACCCAGTCTTGGATGTGTCTTTATTAGCAGCACGAGAACAGACTAATACACTGTGAACCCTGAAAATTTGAGACAGGTCTCGGTTAATTTAGAAAGTTTATTTTGCCAAGGTTTAGGACATGCCCATGACACAGCCTCAGGAAGTCCTGACAACATGTGCCCAAGGTGGTCAGGGCACAGCTTGGTTTTATACACTTAGGGAGACACGAGACATCAATCAATATATGTAAGAAGTACACTGGCTTAGTCTGGAAACTTGAAGCAAAGGCAGGAAGACTCAAAGCAGGAGGGAGCTTCCAGGTCACAGATAGGTGATACATACTTTTGAGTTTCTGATTAGCCTTTCCAAAGGAGGCAAATCAGATATGCATCTGTCTCAGTGAGCAAAGGAGTGACTATGAATAGGAGGGGAGGCAGGTTTGCCCTAAGCCAGTTCTGGGCTTGAGTTTTCCTTAGTGGTTTTGGGGGCTGAAGATGTTTTCCTTTCACAACACTATCCCAGTTATAACATGGAAGAGGACAGAGAAGAGGGGGAGAGAGAGAGAGAGAGAGAGAGAGAGAGAGAGAGAGAGAGCTAGCTCTGAGCATGGGCTGACCCCTTACTGGCTCAGCCACCTGGGTAAATCGCTACATCTGGCCTCCGTTCTTTTTTCAGTTAGATTTCATTCTCTGGAACCACGTGATGGGTTGCATTGTGTTTCCCAAGAAGGAATGCTGAAGTCCTAACCTCAGTACCTGTCAACATGACCTCATTTAGAAATAGGGTGTTTGCAGATGTAGCCATGTTAAGATGAGGTGTGCTGGAGTAGGAGGGCCCTTCATTCAATATGACTGGTGCACTTACTAAAGGAGGAGAGATGCCGAGACAGACACAGGAGGGGCCAGGCCAGGGGATGACAGAGGGAGACAAATGCTGCAGCAACAAGCCGAGGAGCACCAAGGGTTACCGGCGTCACCAGAGGCTAAAAGAGGCAAGGAAGGACTCTCCCCTGCAGGTTTCAGAGGGAGTGTGGGCCTGCCGACACTCCCATCTCAGACTTCTAGTCTCCAGAACCCTGAGACAATAAACTCTGGTCAGTTTGTAGTGCGTTGTTCCTGGCACTCCTAGGAAATGAAGACGGTGCTATCGGGGAGGAGTTGAAATCAGATCTGCGTTCGAATCAAGGTTCACTCACATACCAGTTGATGATGATGTAGAGCACATTTCTCACTGAGTCTCATTTCTTTCTTGAAACCTTAAGTGGCCCATAAAATGGAAATGATGAAACGAATCTTGTCAGAAGGACTGTTGCAAGAATGAAATGAGACAAGGGGTGTATATTAGTTAGGAGTGTTTTTGTTGAAAGGAGAAACTCAACATGACTCAGTAAAATGGGACATTGGTGTAAGAATTGTCGGATGTCTCAATCCAACTTGGCCCTAGATTCTAACATTGGCAGCTCTTCATGTTTCATCCCTGCCTCCCTCTGAGTATCCGAGCGCAAGCCTCTTCCTCCATCCCTGCCTCCCTGTGAGTATCTGAGTGCAAGCCTCTTCCTCCATTCGCCTCTCTCCCTTCCATCAGACCAGGTGCCTCTTCCTTTCCATTCTTCCAAACTTTGCCTACTACAGCTTTAGCCACCTGAAAGAAACTGATTTGAACCTTCCTCTTCAATATATACTGCTTGGGTGATGGGTGCACCAAAATCTCACAAATCACCACTAAAGAGCTTACTCGTGTAACCAAATACCACCTGTTTCCCAAAAACCTATGGAAATTAAAAAAAAAAAAAATTATTTTTTGAGGTGGCGTTTCGATCTTGTTGCCCAGGCTAGAGTGCAACGGCGTGATCTCTGCTCACCACAACCTCCACCTCCAGGGTTCAAGTGATTTTCCTACCTCAGCCTTCTGAGTAGCTGGGATTACAGGCATGCGCCACCACAACTGGCTAATTTTGTATTTTTAGTAGAGATCAGGTTTCTCTATGTTTGTCAGGTTGGTCTCAAACTCCCAACCTCAGGTGATCCGCCTGCCTCGGCCTCCCAAAGTGCTGGGATTGTAGGCGTGAGCCACCGCGCCCAGCCAAAAAATTCTCTTAAAATAATAATTTGATCTTCCCTCAGCTTGCAAATCCAAAACTCTAATGCAAGAGACATAATGGTCCACTTGGGGTCAGATGCCCCACCCTCACCCCAACAAGCTGTGCCCAGGGAACAAGGTTGTATATTCCCAGGCACATTGCGAAAATCACGAGACAATATGTAAAAATTACTTTGGAGAACTGTGACATGTGTAAAGTGTCGTTATGTTCTATTTTATTATTATTATTTTTTTGGATGGAGTCTCGCTCTGTTGCCCAGGTTGGAGTGCAATGGCACAATCTCAGCTCACTGCAACCTCTGCCTTCCAGGTTCGAGCAATTCTTCTGCCTCAGCCTCCTAAGTAGATGGAATTACAGTCAGCCACCATCATGCCTGGCTGGTTTTTGTGTTTTTGTAGAGTCAGGGTTTCACCATATTGGCCAGGTGGGTCTTGAACTCCTGACCTCAGGTGATCCGCCCACCTCGGCCTCCCAAAGTGCTAGGATTACAGACTATTTTCTATTTTAGTTCATGGCATCCTAATGGGGACTTTCCATCTTTCTGCCTCCTCTACTCCCTCAGCCCTGCCCTGATGTCCTTTCCACTCCACCCAAATCCTTACTCAATTCTTTCCAATCCATAGCCACACAGGTCTTTGACATTTGTAAGCTCCTATTACCCTTAGAGTTGATTTCTCTTACACTTTAGTCCTTAACTGTCTTCTAATTGGTCTTTGGCCTAGATGCTAAGCCGCCAGAGGGCAGGAAGCATGCCTTCTTGTGCTCCTAGAGCCCGGCGCTGCTTCACATATTTCCAGGCACAAGGAGGTGCAGCCCTGTCCCAGCCACCCCACCCCGCCCCTCCAGCGCCCCCCTCCCCGCAAAGGCGTCCTCCCCACTGACCTGGAACTCCAGAGAGGCCTCAAGATAAACACAATAAAATCCCTCACATCTGCAAACTTGAAGATTTAGATTAGGGGTGTTCCATCTTTTGGTTTTCCTGGGCCACACTGGAACAAGAATCGTCTTGGGCCACACATAAAATACACTAACGCTAACGACAGCTGATGAGCTAAAAAAAAAATTGCAAAAAAAACTCACTATGTTTTAAGAAAGTTGACGAATTTGTGTTGAGCTTTGGGTTGAACAAGCTTGACTTAGATAGTGCTGCTGCTACTCAAGGTGGGCAGGGCTGTTTCCCTCACACACCGCATGACGTCACCAATTCACCTAATTGCAACCGATTCAACTCCAGGCTATTGGATTTGTTTCCCTAAGGTACTGGATTCCAGAAAGGTCCTACTCCTCCCTACATCAGCTGGGGAGGTGCCTGTAGCCCGTCTTCTACCTTCTTTCTGGTTTAGTCATGCTCGGGAGCCTGGGCGGGACAGGTGGGTGCTCCCCTGGGCTGATCCTGACATTGGGTCACACCGGGAGATGTGATGGAGGAGCATTATTACTAGGAAGCAAATTAGAACCTTTATCATGAGGAGGCAAAGTCTTGCCTGAAAAGAAAAGAGCACATCTCAAGTTAAGGCAAAAAGACCAGGACAAAGGAAAAAAAGAAAAAAGCTAAACACACATTGCAAGATGTTCAAGCATGCTGGAATTAAAATAGCTCTTTCCAGATTGTCCCATCAACAAATTCCAAATCCGTTCACTGCAGCTGAACTTTTGTCCTCTCCCTCTCTCCCTTTCTTCATTCCTTTCCTTCTCCCTTTCCTCTCTTCCTCTTTTTTTCTGCCCTTGTTTGCCACTTGCCTAAGCAAGAACACAGCCAAAGTATTCCAGCTTTTGGCTTATGGAGAATGCTGGAAAATTGAATCACTCATTATTTAGAAGATTCACCCAAATGACCTCCCAATCCGTCCTAACTCGGAGGTTCTGTGGGTCTGTGGAATGCCTTGGTGAAAAAGAAAGAACACAGGCTTCGAAGTCAGACCAGGTATGTCTGATTTCAGACCAGGTCTGTTCAACTTTAAACCAGGTCTGTCTGACTTGGAAGGCTGTGTTCTTTCCCTTTCACCAAGGTATTCCACAGAACCTCCGAGTTGGGAAGGATTGGGAGGTCATTTAGATGCAGCTTCTTAATAATGAGTGAATCCTAGCTCTCATATTCACCAGCCATGCGACTTTGGGCAAGGTACTTAACCTCTCTGAGCCTAGGTTTCTCAGCTGAAAGCCTGGCCAGTGCCAACAATCAAGTTGTTGACATAAGGATTAAGTGAGAAATTACTTAAAAGACATGGAGTTAGAATGGAAATGGAAGACTAGGTCCAAAAATCTGCTGCCGGAAAAGCAGAGAAGACCAGGCTGCAGAGCGGGAGGTTCGCGCGACTGGGTGGGATTTGGCATTGTTGCTTAGAAAAGCTACTTGGGGCTGGGGCGTGGTGGCTCACGCCTGTAATCCCAGCACTGTGGGAGGCTGAGGCGGGTGGATCACCTGAGGTCAGGACTTCAAGACCAGCCTGACCAACATGGAGAAACCCCATCTCTACTAAACAAATAAAAAATTAGCTGAGTGTGGTGGCACATGCCTGTAATCCCAGCTACTAGGGAGGCTGAGGCAGGAGAATCACTTGATCCAGGGAGGCGGAGTTGTGGTGAGCCGGGATCAAGCCATTGCACTCCAGCCTGGGCAGCAAGAGAAAAACTCCATGTCAGAAAAAAGTAAAGAATAAAAAAAGAAAAGCCACTTGGGCCAGCTTATTTCCCAGAGCCTGCCCTTGCCCTGTTCTCCCTGCCTTATACAGCTGGATTCTTGTGAATAACCCACGTGTCTACACCCGGGACTTCCACCACGCGTGCTGTACCTCTGTGGCTGCACACCCTCCCATCCAGTGAGTTGCCATGGGCTTTTCTGCCCCTAACTATCGTGGATCTACCCCAGCCCTATTTAGACCATCTAACTGCTAGCCTTTTTTATTCACTTTTCATTCATTCCACAAAATACTTTCCTGTCCTTCTGCCCCATGATCCTTTCAGCCTCTTGCCAGCCCCCCAACAGCCCTACCCTCAGGCTCATTCCTCCCTCCCTGGAGGCTGCCTGCACCAGGAGTCACCTTCCCCCGCCCAGGAGCAAATTCTGACAGTCATATTTGTTGACTAAATAAACACATAGAAAAAGACTTTTTAAAAAACGACCACCCCTTCTAGATCTCCAGCCCCCTTTCGGGCTGATGTAATCCAAATTTCTCTGCACCACGATGAGTTCAGTGCTGGCAGCTTGGTGATGGTGCATAAGTAACTAAGTTTCCCAGCTCTCAGGCAGCCGTTCCCAGCACCTCTGTGAGTTTCTGATTTTCAAGTATCCCTAGAGCTTACAAATGCTAATGGTGGCTCTCTTCATATTACTGTAATAATACTTAGCACTCCTGTCCTGCCGCATAAAATCAGTTCAAGTGCGCCCACACCCCCTGGTGAGGTAGGACCCTGGTGGCAGGCTGCTATAAATGAGCCGCTGAGGGTGCTGGGGTGCAGCTAGGGCCACACTTGGCTTTGATCTGAAATACCAATTTCTTTTTTTAATTGCTTTTTTTGTCTTGATACGTACATACAAAGTGTAATGATGAAATCTGGATAATTGGAATATCCATCACCTGAAACATTTATCATTTCTTTGTGTTGAGAACATTCCAGATCTTCTCCCTTCTAGCTATTTCAAAATACACAATAAATAATTGGTAACTCTAGATACTCTACAGTGCTACTGAACACGAGATCTTATTCCTTCTAACAGAATGTTTGTACCCATTAACCAACTCTTGTTTTTTCATTTTATTTGATTTTATTTTGTTTGTTTATTTATTTATTTTTGAGACAAAGTGTTGCTCTGTTGCCCAGGCTGGAGTGCAATGGCACACTCTCGGCTCACTGCAACCCCTGCCTCCCGGATTCAAGCGATTCTCCCGCCTTAGCCTCCTGAGTAGCTGGGACTATAGGCGCCTGCCGCACACTTGGCAAATTTTTGTATTTTTATTAGATACGGGGTTTCACCATGTTAGGCTGGTCTCGAACTCCTGAGCTTAGGTGATCCACCCGCCTCGGCCTCCCAAAGTGCTGGGATTGTAGGACTGAGCCACAGTGCCTGGCCTGTTTATTTTTTTAGATGGAGCCTCACTATGTCACCCAGGTTATAGTGCAGAGGTGCAATTTCTGCTCACTGCAACCTCCACCTCCCAGGTTCAAGCAATTCTCCTGCTTCAGCCTCCTAAGTAGCTGGGACTACAGGTGCACACCATCATGACTGTCTAATTTTTGTATTTTTAGTAGAGACAGGGGGTTTCACCATCTTGGCTAGGCTGGTCTCGAACTCCTGACCTCGGCCTCCCAAAGTGCTGGGATTACAGGTGTGAGCCACCATGCCCAGCCTTTTTTCATTTTAAGATGTACAGTTGGCTGGACATGGTGGCTCACACCTGTAATCCCACCACTTTGGGAGGCCGAGGCAGGTGGACCACCTGAGATCAGGAGATCGAGACCAGCCTGGCCAACATGATGAAAACATATCTCTACTAAAAATACGAAAAATTAGCCGTGTGTGGTGGCAGGGCCTGTAATCCCAGCTACTCAGAAGGCTGAAGCAGGAGAATTGCTTGAACCTGGGAGGCGGAGGTTGCAGTGAGCCTAGATTTCATCACTGTACTCCAACCTGGGCAACAAGAGCGAAACTCCATCTCGGGGGTGGAGGGAAATGTACAATTAAGTTATTAGTGACTGTAGTCACCCTGTTCATGCTATCAAATAGCAGGTTGTAGGTCTTATTCTATTTTTTTGTACCCATTAACCCTTCTTACCTCCCTCCAGACCCCAACCAACCCTTCTTGTTTTTTGTTTGTTTGTTTGTTTGAGACTGAGTCTCACTCTGTCACCCAGGCTGGAGTGCAGTTGTGTGATCCAGCTCACTGCAACCTCCGCCTCCCGGGTTCAAGTGATTCTCTTGCCTCAACCTCCCGAGCAGCTGGGATTACAGATGCCCACCACCACACTCAGCTAATTTTTGTATTTTTAGTACAGATGGTGTTTCACCATGTTGGCCAGTCTGGTCTCAAACTCCTGATCTCAAGGGATCCGCCTGTCTCAGCCTCCCAAAGTGCTGGGATTACAGGCCTGAGCCACCGCGCTCGGCCCAGCCAACCCTTCTTAATACTGCCCTCTCCACTGTGCTTCCCAGCCTCAAGTAACCACCATTCTACTCTCTACCTCCAAGAGATCAAAATTTCTTGCTCCCATATGTGAGTGAAAACATGTGCTATTTGTCTTTCTGAGCCTGGTTTATTTAACTTGATGTCCTCCAGTTTCATCCATGTCACTGCAAATAACAGGATTTCATTCCTTTTTATGTAAATAATATTCCTTGGTGTATGTATACTACATTTTCTTTACATCCTTTGAGGGACACTTAAGTTGATTCCGTATTTTGGTTATTGTGAATAGTACTTCAATAAACATGGCAGTGCAGATATCTCTTCAATATATTGATTTCCTTTCTTTCAAATATATTCCCAGCAATAAGATTGCTGGATCATACAGCAGTTCTGTTTTTAGGTTTTTGAGGAATCTCCAAACGGTTCTCCATGTGGCCGTGCTAAGGTACATTCCCGCCCACAGTGTATGAGGGTTCCCCTTCCTCCTTATCGTTGCCAGCATTTGTTATCTTTTTGATAATAGCCATTCTCACTGGAGTTGAGATGGTACCTTGTGAAAAACCCATTTCAAGTTACTATATTCTCAGATATGTCTTTGTCTGACTCCACAGCAGCCCCCTGCCCTGCAGGTATTTGCTCCCTCCTCAGTATTCAAATGTACAGTATCTCCCTGAGACCCCACCCCATGGTTGGCCTGAGCAGACTGTCCCGAGGGCAGGGCTTTCCCTTTCTTCCCAGAGGCAAAGACCAAACAAAACCCTGGTAGACATGTGATGGAATCATCTCAAATACATAAAATTAGCCATGTAAATTGTGAAACATTAAGTTTCAGTTCCATAGACTGTGAAATAGCAAAGTCTCCAAGACTGAAAAAGTTCACAGGCACCGGGAGAGACGAACAGAATACCCCAGTGTCCCAGGTGCGAAGAAACCCCGGGCAGGATGGGTCTGACTCATCTGGAGCAGTCCAGAGCCCCGGCAAAGGGGCTCCATGTGCTCCAGAGCACCCCCGAGAGTGCTCCCCTCCCTACGAAGTGGTTAAAGACAACAACAGTTGGCCAGGCACGGTGGCTCACACCCGTAATCCCAGCACTTTGGGAGGCTGAGGTGGGGGATCACAAGGTCAAGAGATTAAGACCATCCTGGTCAACATGGTGAGACCCCATCTTTACTAAAAATACAAAATACAAAAATTAGCCGGATGTGTGGGGCACGCGCCTGTAGCCCAGCTACTCGGGAGGTTGAGGCAGGAGAATTGCTTGAACCCAGGAGGTGGAGGTTGCAGTAAGCCAAGATCCTACCACTGCGCTCCAGCCTGGTGACAGAGCAAGACTCCATCTAAAAAAAAATGACAACAAAAATCATTAAAATGTACATTTATTGTTAAATGCACCTATATAAGATATGTAAGAAAGGGAGGCTGGGCGCGGTGGCTAATGCCTGTTATCCTGGCACTTTAGGAGGCCAAGGCAGGTGGATGACCTGAGGTCAGGAGTTTGAGACCATCCTGGCCAACATGTTGAAACATTGTCTTTACTAAAATTACAAAAAAAAAAAAAAAAAATCAGCCGGGCATGGTGGTGCATGCCTGTAATCCCAGCTACTCGGGAGGCTGAGGCAGGAGAATCACTCAGACCCAGGAAACAGATTGCAATAAGCCGAGATCGCGCCAGCCTGGGCAACAGAGGGAGACTCCATCTCCAAAAAAAAAGATGACTCTGTGAGCCTCAAGAAATGCAACTAGTCTCCTTCTCTCAGCTGCGCAAATGGTTCCTTGCACTGGTTCCATGTTTCTGAAACTGGAATACATGATCAAGGAGGCAGATCCAGAAAGGGATGGGGGCGGAGGGGGGTTGATGGGGATCTTTGGAGTTATTTGTTGGTTAGCGTCTCCATTTTTTTAAAAAACAACATTTTTACATGAAAACAAACTGATCTAGTATGGAATGAAATGCAAACTTTCCCTGAACTTTTAAGAGCTAACATCAGTTTTCAAAGAACTCTCTCACCTCTGGCCAGAGAGGTGTATTTATGTCTTCTGGTCTCAGAGTTCCTAGGTGGAAGCTGGGACACCACTGAATTTGTTTTCATCTCAGAAGGCACAGAGTCCCATCTTGCTGGAATGAGCTTCCCTAGGTGCTGGGGGTGGTCCAGCGGGTACAGATCAGGATCAAGCTCAGGATGGCCCAGTGGCAGCCCAGCTCCCCACTGAGAAGGTGGGCCTCCTCCCTGTGGCCTATGGGTCTTAGCTCTTGGGCTGTGGGGAGCAGACGCATGAAAGACTGGAGGGTGAGCTCCTAGGAGAGGCGGAGGAGAGATGGAGACAGGAGAGAGAGAGGGCGGCACTGGAGGGGACAGGTTAGACAGGGAACCCTCAGTGACCTCAACAGGAAATCTGTGAACAGTTCTGCTCAAAGCCAACTCAAGCACGCTTCAGAATTAGAGTGTAAGCACTGAAAGCAACTAGATATATTCTAGTGTAAACCTCTCATTTCACAGTTGGGAAAATTAAAGTTTGGAGCATTCGAGTGACTTGCAGGAGGTCACAAACCTGATTAGTCTCAGAGTTATATTTTTAACATTAACAAGATTATCAGGATTCTTTGTTGTTGTTGTTGTTGTCGTTTTTGAGACAGAGTCTCACTCTGTCGCCCAGGCTGGAGTGCAGTGGAACCATCTCAGCTCACTGCAACCTCTGCCTCCTGGGTTCAAGTGCTTTCCCTGCCTCAGCCTCCCGAGTAGCTGGAACTACAGGCACATGCCACCACATTTGGCTAATTTTTATATTTTTAGGAGAGACGAGGTTTCACCATGTTGGCGAGACTAGTCTTGAACTCCTGACCTCAGGTGATCCACCACCTTGGCCTTCCAAAGTGCTGGGATTACAGGCGTGAGCCACTGTGCCTGGCCAAGATTATCAGGATTCTAAAATCAACTTGCAATGAATATCAGCCTGACAGTTGAGTCGGAAAACATTATCCTGCTGAAATAAAACATATATGAAAAGATAATTGCAAAAAGGAACAAAAATAGTTTAAAAGCAAAATTATTAAAACCACAATAAGAAAAAAGAAGGGCAATCAGATCAGTATTTTGACCCAGTGAGCAACTGAGTTTGTTGTCCCCGGATTCGTTTGTAGGGTTCAAAGCTGTTAGATATAGTGTGAGCTCTAAGTCTTTTTTCACCAAGCAGGATTTAGGACTCCTGGCACTGTCTCTGAAAACATTTCCATGCCATTTTATGTAAAAACAAAATGAAACAAAAAAACCTTATGCCACTTGACTTTGCAGTGCCTGACTTATTTGCCTAGAAGCTAGAAACTTCACCTCATTACAAAGATGGGAGTCAGAGCTGCAAAATGCAAAACCAGTGTGCAAAACCAGGGATTCTGGAGAGGCAGCTTTAGCAGTTGAGCAGGGGCTCTTGCAGGTGGTCACCCCGAAGATTTTCCATGGTGTTTTTATGGTAAGGAGGACTGGGGATCGTTGCTCCATAAATACATATGGTGTGTTCTAACAAAGACCAGCTTCGCAGTGGCTCTAAGGCTGCCCCCCGTCTCTGTCAAAAATCCTCAAATGGAAAAACTAGGTGCTCAGTTTGACTGAACCATGAGAAAAATTAAAGTTCCCATTTGGAAACTGCCTGCTAATTATTCCGGGGACATTCTTCCTGTCAATCTTTTATTAATTATCCAGGGGAAGTGATTCTGTAAAGCAACACACAGTGAAATGATTCATCTGACATAACTTCCTTCATTTTGCATCCAATTGATACAGTTCCAGAAGCCCCAACTAGCAATAAAACTGGGAAAAAACGAAACTGAATGCCCTCCAAAAACACAGCCGTGTTCTGAGCTGCATTCCACAGCAGAAGCATGGGCTTAGGCAAAAACAATAGGTAAGGACGATGTGCCTTCCATTTCCCCAGGTGTTTATAATGAATAATGGATTCAATGAATAAATTCCAATAAATGACTGAATACATTTTCATAACTAATGACTCAAGTGATGAGTAAGAACACTGCAGATATTTAAAACACTACAAATTATAAAAGCTTAAATTATACATTTTAAAATATTATATAGAAAACTTTAAAAATAAAATGTACTATGTCACATAATTATACAATTATTATCAATTCACGTTATCTTACTATAATCTATACTTACTATACACTTCATGTTATCTTGGTTATACTTATGTTATCTGACTATTTATTTTTTCTTTCTTTTTTTTTTTTTTTGAGATAGAATCTTGCTCTGTCACCCAGGCTAGAGTGCAGTGTGCAATCTCTGCTCACTGCAACTTCCAACTCCCAGGTTCAAGCAACTCTCCTGCCTCAGCCTCCCGAGTAGCTGGGATTGCAAGTGCCCACCACCATGACCAGCTAATTTTTGTATTTTTAGTAGAGATGGGATTTCAACATGTTGGCCAGGCTGGTCTCAAACTCCAGACCTCAAGTGATCTGCCCGCCTTGGCCTCGCAAAGTGCTGGGATTCCAGGCATAAGCCACTGCACCCAGATCTTTTTCTTTTAAAAAATTTCTATTTTTATGAAAAATTTATATATGTAAAGTATACAATGGGATGTTTTAATGCACTTGTACATTGAGGACTGTTTCCCAGCCTAATACTTTTCTCCTTCTCTGTCTCACTTTCTTTCTTTAAAGATACATACGCACTTATATGCACCTATACACTTCTTTTGTTCTGATTTACGTCAGGTGATTGACTGTGAAGCAGAGATCAAGGGTAACAAAAGTATTCCTTTAAATGCACAGACTGAATTCAAGGAAAAGACGTGCTTGGGAAGCTGTGCCTGCACACAACAAAACTGAAAATACACCACCCTTAACCATAGGCAGTTGCTGAGTGCACTGAGTTTCAGGAGCCTTTAAAAAAGACTTCATCAGTCATTCAAAGGCATGGATTTTAAATGCAATTACTGTGTATAATTAGCCATTTCATCTTCAGTGTCGGTGAATTTGGAATTTAATCTCTGATTGCACAAAATAGAATACTAAGTAGCTTACTCAATAGAAGGACTGGTATCCTTGTTTGTTGGTGGCCAGATAATGTGGCCAAATCCCTTACAGCCCCCATAGGACAAAGGTTGAAGAGAAACGGATGGAGACAAAGCGCTGGCTCTTACTAGATTTGTAGGTGTCTTTAAGCTCATATTGAAGACACAGTTCACAAGTCATCTTTGCACTGGAAAATTCTGTCATTCCCTTGCCCATGGCTGGTGGAGCTGATCACCCTCACCTCACATACACCATTTAACACACGCTGAACCACCACAGTCCAGTCATCTCCGTGTCTGCTTTCCTTACAAGATTATGAGTTCCTTGAGGGCAGGGACCATTAAACTTTGTGTTTTTACACAGAGCACAGTGCCTGGCCCACCATAACATTCAATAGATAAATGAATGAGTCAATGAATGAGCCACCAATTAAAATCAGCTAGAGACCAGATTTACAAACTAGTTTATAAATAGTTGTTTTCTATGTCCCTAAAGAAAAAATGAAGTACTTAATTTTTTTTTTTTTTTTTTTTGAGACAAAGTTTTCCTCTTGTTGCCCAGCTGGAGTGCAATGGCGAGATCTCGGCTCACCGCAACCTCTGCCTCCTGGGTTCAAGTGATTCTCCTGCCTCAGCCTTCCAAGTAGCTGGGAATATAGGCATGCACCACCATGCCCAGCTAATTTTGTATGTTTTAGTAGAGACAGTGTTTCTCTATGTTGGTCAGGCGGGTCTCGAACTCCTGACCTCAAGTGATCCATCTGCCTTGGCCTCCCGAAGTGCTGGGATTACAAGCATCAGCCACCACGCCCAGCCTAACTATCTGAATTGTATTAGGTTCTCAGTTCTCTTCTAAGGACTCAATTCTCAGCCACAATCCTCACCTTCAAGTCACCAATAAGTGATCTGATAACACTTTAAAATGTATGTATAAAAATAGGCCATCAAGTTCAAGTGATGCTTCATGGATTGACCTTAATTCTGGTTTTGGTCTATGACCTATCTATGAAATTTATTTTTAGCTATTCCTGGAATATAAATTTCCTAAAGACAAGAACTGTGTCTGTGCTGTTCACTGCCATATCCTCAGCTCCTTGAACAGTACCTGAACTACAGAAGGTGCTCAATAAATAACATCTCGAGTGACTTCATGTGTGTGGCAGCCACTGGGATAGAAGTTTGCTATTAAAAAATTATGAACTACTTTCTTGTCTCCTGGAAAAATATTCAATTAATCAACCTGAAAAGAACATACATATCATAGGCATATAAAGATTGATGGTTTTATTGTAATGATTTGTATCTTCCAAAGAATAAAAGAAACCCCGAAAACCTGTAGAGAACTCATAGCAAGAAAATTTTCCCTCAAAATATGTCCTAAGTATTCCCAAATAAAGTCTTTCTCTTAGCACAGAGGAAACGCAGAGATGAACATTGTGGCAGATCCCTCGCTCACTCTGGGAGTCAGCTGGCCAAATCTAAAATTGCTTTGGTGAGTCAGAGGCAGGAGAGGAAACGTTGCCCCTGATAGTAGAGAAATTGGGTTAGCAACAGAAATGGCGCCTCCCAGCACCCTCCCAGCTGAACTAAATGTGTACTACTACATGCAGAATGGACCTGTGTCACGCAGTTGTGATACGTGATTCCCCATCCCTGCCGCCACCACAGGAGTGAGGAGAATGGACAAGCACAAAGACCCCAATGGGGTTTCTAAAGACTAGGATTTCCAGAGGTGACGTGAGACATTTGTAATTTCCACGTGAAGCTATTTGCCGAATGACTCATTCCAAAGCTTAAGAGAGAAAGGTTGGTTTCCAATCAGCATACTCTGTTTTTACGACGGCTAACAGAAACACTGGGAAAAAAAGGGGGGTGCTCCAGTTTCTTGTGTGCCCAGGCCCTCAGCCCCAGACTCTTGAGGGAAGCAAAAGCTCTGGTTAGTGAACTGGTGTATGGGATCCTCAGTGAGGGCCAGGGAGGCGCGCCACAGCCACCCCACTGAAGAATCCTGGGGAACTGGAGCAAGTGTAGTGTCACAGTACGTAGCTAGTCAACTGTGAGCAGGGCAGGAGAGTGCTACACACACACACACACCCCCCACACACACCCCACAGACACACACACACACACACGAGTGTGGCACGATCATCAGGTGATGGGCAGGTGGCTGTTAACCATTTCTGTAAAGTAATAATTAGTCACAGCTGGTGCCAGGGAAAGGCTGTCTCCTAATAGATAGCAAACACCGGAAACTGATCACCAGCTTCCCAGCAAGATCTCGGAAGTACGCCCATGTATAAAACCCAAAGTCAACAGGCAAGCTGAGCACTTGGTTTCTCGAATCACCTGCTTGACTCTCTTCCAAGCTTTTTTTTTTTTTTAGATAGAGTCTCACTCTGTCGCCCAGGCTGGAGTGCAGTGGTGCCATCTCGGCTCCCGGCAACCTCTGCTTCCCAGGTTCAAGCGATTCTCCGGCCTCAGCCTCCCAAGGACTACAGGCACCTACCACCACACTCAGCTAATTTTTGTATTTTTAATAGAGATGGCGTTTCTCCATGTTGACCAGGCTGGTCCCAAACTCCTGACCTCAGGTGATCCACCCGCCTCGGCCTCCCAGAGTTCCGGGATTACAGGTGTGAGCCACCGCACCCAGCGCCTTCTTTTCTTTCCTTTCCTTACACTCCTAAAGCTTTTTAATAAAGTTTCCCTTCTGCTCTGAAACTTGCCTCAGTCTCTCCTTCTGCTTCATGTCCCTCAGTCGAATTCTTTCTTCTGAGGAGGCAAGAACTGAAATTGCTGCAAACTCGTAGGGATTCACCATGGGTACCTTGGGATAACTCGGGACCTGCCTCCAGTAACAGCAGCACAGACCCAGCACTTGCCAGCGTGTATCCCTCATCCCCATTGTCACTCACCCTGTGTGTGCTTGTGTGTAGGTAGGTGTGTGTGTGCTTATGCATGTGTGCACATGTATGTGCACGTCTATGCATGTATATGTGTGTGCTTGTGTATGTGTTTAAGCACGTGTCTATGCATGTGTATGAGTGTGCTTGTACATGTGTGTGCACCACATGCATATATGTGAGCACCTCTGTGTATGACGTGTGTATGCATGGCAGTGTGACATGCAGTGAGGGAGGAAGATTTCAAGGGAGGAGGGTTGAGGCCTAATTCCCAACTGTTATTTGCTCTTCAGTCTGAGACAAGTCCCTGAGCCTAAGAATTTGTTTTTCATCTGTAAAAATGTGACGGTAAGCAACACTACATTGGCTACCCCGCAGAGATCATTAAAGCCCTGCCTAAATGGCAATGTGCTGTGAATATGCTAACCACGATCAACTTTGTGCTGCTTTTTTCTCTTTTGCCACAGCTGCCTCCAATCGTTAGACTGCATGTTAGAACCAAGTGCCCACAGCTAGGGTTGTAGGCCATTAAAAATAGACTTGTGGACTCTCTGGCAAGGGTGGGCTGGCTCTAACCCTTACCTGGGATTGAGGCTGCTACGCAGCTTTGTCAGGGTCTCGGGAGTTTGTGTGGTTTCCACCAAGCTGTCTGCCCTGCCTGCAGCTTCCCTCATTGTTCACCAAGCTGATACACTGGTTGCTCATGCCTTCCACCTGATTATAAACTGCCTTAGGAATTCTCTCCAAAGGCTGTTCTATAAGTGGTAACAATTGTGGTGACTAAGATGCACAATCACTTTTGTGCCAGGCACTTTGCCAAATACCCTACAGACTTTATCTCATTTAATCCTTATGACATTCCTTAAAATAAATAATATTGTCTCCATTTTACAGATGAGGAAACCGAGGCTTAGAGAGGATAAATGCTTGCCCAACATCACACAGCAATCGAGCGAAACTCAAGAGGTCTGAGCCAAAGTCCTGGCTCTGAACCATAGTTGCCAAGCTCAGCCAGTCATTCAGTATCTCCGCCCACGGGGGACCCATGGAGTTTGGGAGAAGAGAAAAGCGAGGAGCCCGTATTCAGGATGTGCAGGCTGTATGTTAGGGCTCAAAGGTCCCTTCCTCTCTCCTTGCATGTGCCTATACTATTTTTCCCTCCTGGTTCCAATGGAAAAGGGAGACTCTAGTTAAATTCTATCACCAGGACAGTCCAGGTTCTTTTCTGGGTTGTCTCTTGCTGCCTCTCCATTCCTGCCATGGGGCACATGCCACCTTAGGGGCAGCGTGCCTCAGCTAGGTGGAGTCAAAGTGGAGGGCAGAGAACAGAGTTCTCTGTGGGCACTCAGCTAAGGGGGAAAAATTAAGCTGTGCTCAGGCGACTCCCCCAGAGGCTCACCCCATGATTACTGCTCACACCCACGCTGCACATGGCTTACTGGTCCTAGAGCCTTTCACTCCACTGGACAGGGCAACGGGGTCCACAGTCATCCCAGCCCTGCCCTGCCCCTGAACACTCACAGGCTGCTGTACTGAACAGGGCAAAGGCCACTGCAGGGACGTGGGTTCTGGCCCCAGATCTGATGCCAACTTGGTCACACCCGCAAAGTCATTGGACTTCTCTGGACTTCAGATTTTTATTTTCCAAATGAAATGAGAACCTTGGGTTTCACTCTAAACATTCTTTTCAACTCTGAGACCTGGCAATTCAGAATCTCTTCACCTTTGGGAAACTCTGTTCTCATTCTCAGGGTTCATGGGAGAGGACGTTCTTCAGAGAGGTTGATGCGGGAGCTCCCAGGGGAAGGGCAGTGGGGCACATGAATTGTGGAGCAGAAGCAGGGATGGGTATAGCAGCTGGCAGAGTGAGGAAGCAGCGGTCTTGGGAGTCGCAGCCCGAAGGCAGATTCCCTGGCCACAAAAGCACCGAAGGACAAGACCCCACCAACAGCGCTCCTTGGATGGTGGAGTCTAGCTGCCAAGCTCACTCAAGGGACACTGGCTCTTTTCTCAATCACTCATCATGGTCACTCAGGATTAAGTGCATTTAATAACACCCCGACTCTGCATTTAATAAACTCCCAAAAACCCAATGACTCCTCTCCACATAGAAGCTGCTCAAACCGTTGACTGTGATTAACGGCTATAGCAACTGCATGACAGGCTGGAGGGGTGTGCACAGGAAAACGGATCCACCACCATGCATTACGTGTTCTTGCTGAGAGAGACGGGGAAGGGACATGAGTTCGAGGCTCCCTTTGGTCCTTGCATATGGTACTTTTTAATGTACAATATGCCAAGATGAACATGGAGCTCAAGCTACTGGGACAGCAAATAAAGATGCCGGGAAAACGAGGAAAGATTTCACATGGGCAATGGTTGACAAGTCTTTCTTGTTTGTGGCTGGCAGTGAGCAATGGACAGGCATTCTCAGAGCAGGTCAGAGAGCAAGTCATAAATGGGGGCAAATTCCAGTTGGGTCTTTCAACCGACTGTTTTGTTCCATGAATGTCACACTGTAACAGGATAATTGGAGGGTTGGGTAAGCTGGTGAGGGAATAAGGGCTTTTCCTAAGAATGATAAAAGCAGAGAGGCAGCTCTCAGCTCTAAGCCAGCTGCCCTGTTTCTGCAAAAATAGGTCCTTTAACATGGAGAAGCAGAAATCTAAACCTTCTTAAATCCCCTCAAATGTTTTGAATAGAACAAACACCTATTTCATGAAAGAAATACATTTTCAAAGATCATAGCAAGAGGCTACACTAGCTGCTTGGTCACCTAAGTGTTTTTGGAAAGGGAAAAGAGCTATTCAGCATTAAAGATTCAGGAATGTCTGTTGACATATTAAGGAAACAACCTCAGGGGACAGCTGACAAGGCTCCAAGAAGCATCACCAAGGGAACAGTGACGCAAACACGTTCCCTTTTTACAGGCTGGCGGGCTGCCAGTTTCCCTCGCCTGACGGCTGATGTAATGCTAATCCCTATCTGGGTTAGCGTTGCTTAGATATCAGCTCAAGCAGCTCAGCCAGTTGCAATCAATAGCAGGATCCTTTTATAGAAGATAGTAAAGGGAAAAAGAAAAAAATAGATATATATATGTGGGGAGAGAGAGAGAGAAAGAACTCCAGATTCTGGTATGTTGCAAACCTATACACTGTACACACAAAAAAAAATACATTACGCACTCAGGTGTCTCCGTATGGAGTATAGCCAGCTGTCTACAAAAGGTATTGCTATTTCATAAGACAAGTCCTTTTTTAAAAGCATAACTAAACAATATGCCTAATTCCCAGATGAGCTAAATAATGATGGATGAAAACAGATGACATTAGATGAGAATGTGAAAATAATGATCTTTTTCATTATTGGATAAATGGGCTGATTCCTTTTAAACCTATGCGTAAAATATCACTTTTTAAAAACTTCTTTCTTCAAGACCTCTGCTTTTCAGTTATTTTAGAATAAATAATAAGAATAATAATTATGCAAATTTTAATCAGTCTTGGATTGAAGGTTTATGTTAAGTGTCTTCTATAATGTGTTGAGGGGGCCACTTTTCATTTTTCCTCTCAGGCGTAGCAATTTTAACTGTCCAAGAGCAATAAAGAAGAACTCATTTTAAAAACTCAATTCAATTATGCATATTCTTTTTTTTGAGATGGAGTTTTGTTCTTGTTGCCCAGGCTGGAGTGCAATGACGTGATCTCGGCTCACCACAACCTCCGCCTCCTGGATTCAAGTGATTCTCCTGCCTCAGCCTCCTGAGTAGCTGGGATTACAGGCATGCACCACCAGGCCTGGTTAATTTTGTATTTTTAGTAGAGACAAGGTTTCACCATGTTGGTCAGGCTGGTCTCGAACTCCTGACCTCAGGTGATTTGCCGGCCTTGGCCTCCCAAAGTGCTCGGATTACAGGCGTGGGCCACCGCACCGGGCCCAATTTTGCATATTCTTACTTGTTTACAAGAGTATACTTAGATGGAAGGAATCTATGTTGTCCTACGCAACAGACCAACAACAAATAGATCCTTGGTTCCAAAGCCTTCAGAGTATAAAATAGTCAAACATTCCTCCTGCAACCCGCCAAAAACAGGGGGTGGGAGGGTAGAATGAGCACCAACAAAGATAGCCAAGTTATTTTTAATAATAATAAAATGAGCATAGCTATGTTGACATGGGCAATAGACTTGTCAATCAAGCCCACAAGGATGGCAGGTATAGGATAGAAATGATACATTATTAATATTTTATATGTTTATTGCACTTTTATTTTGAGGTAGGTTTTATTTTACTCTCAGCCTATGAGAAGTTTAGGGATAAGCTTCATAAGCCACCTAAATTACATATTTTTCTCGGGGGAGGGCTCATAGATACCATTAGATTCTTGAAGGGGCCCAGGGGCCCAGGAGCCCCCACCCCAAGGTTAAAACTGATGAATTCTAAGGAGTTAAAAATCCTTTAGAAATTTGATTTCAATTATCCCCCACCTGCCAGTGAGATTATTTATTTATTTATTTATTTTATTTATTTTTTTTGAGACGGAGTCTCACTCTGTTGCCCAGGCTGGAGTGCAGTGGCACAATCTCGGCTCACTGCAAATTCCGCCTCCTGGGTTCAAGGGATTTTCCTGCCTCAGCCTTCCAAGTAGCTGGGATTACAGGCGCCCACCACCACGCCCGGCTAATTTTTGTGTTTTTAGTAGAGACAAGGTTTCACTATATTGGTCAGGCTGGTCTCGAACTCCTGACCTCAGGTGATCTGCCTGCCTCGGCCTCCCCAAGTGCTGGGATTACAGGCGAGAGCCACCAAGCCCAGCCTGATTAGTTCAATTTCAACTCAAGGAACACACCTCGATTTCTAGCATCCCCCATACCCACCCAGCCTCCCTTCCCCTCCCCACATTCCTGCTGTCCAAAATCTCCCTCTAATCAGGCCAAGGCTAAACAGAACACTCAACTGTGGTATTTTGAAATTTTAATAGTCTGAAAATTAGCTTTAGTATCATTTTTCTTTGATAAGGCAATGTTTGCTTCAGCATCTTGAAACACTTCCTATCAAGCAGAAAGGATACAGAACAGGAAACAAGGGCCCACGAATACGAAGGAACTTCCCACTCTGTAGAAATTAGATGCGAGTTCATTTCTCCAGTAGCCCTGTCCGTTCTACATTACCTTTCAGCAGCTCGGCCTGGTGAACAGAGTTGTGTATTCTGAGTCCAGCTTCTTCTGCCTGAGGCAGAGGCTACGAATGGATGTCACAGGGAAATCCATTCCAGCTTTAAGTAAGGAGCTGAGAAAAAAGCCGGGCTCAAAGGCATGAGGGTGAGAATTTCTTCCCTTTTTTGAAGCAATAATATTTAATGTCATTTTTGTGGTTATAAAATAGTATTTGTTTATTGCAGAAAATTCAAGGGGAAAAGACTAAAAAGAAGAGGAAGCAAAAACTATCTGAAATCCCATCTCTCCCAGATATCACACTAAGTGAACAAATAACTTGGTTATTAGGGCTGGACCCACCTCTTTTTGTGTCCCCAGATAAATCACAAGTGCTTGGTTTCTTTGTGAGGAAGATATACATGATTAAATCTTTCCTTCTGAGACCGCGTCTCACTCTGGCTCCCAGGCTGGAGTGCAATGGCACCATCTCAGCTCAGTGCAACCTCACCTTCCGGGTTCAAGTGATTCTGCTGTCTCAGCCTCCCAAGTAGTTGGGACTACAGGCTCATGCCATCATGCCCAGATAATTTTTGTATTTTTAGTAGAGATGGGGTTTCATCATGTTAGCCAGGATGGTCTTGAATTTCTGACCTCAAGTGATCCGCCCACCTCAGCCTCCCAAAGTGCTGGGATTACAGGCGTGAGCCACCATGCCCAGACATGATCAAATCTTTCTTGTCTGCTTTACAGGGTTGTTCTATGACTCAAATAAGATTAAGGATTTGGAAATGATTTTTAAATCACACTGAACTATACTGCAGATATAAGGTATTCATACCATTATCCTTAAAGGTTATTTGCCCCTATCGTATTCATAGCTACTAAAGCTATCACCTTAAAAAAACATAATTTCCCAGGCTCATTCACTGCTTCAGAATTGACCATGGATCTCGATGGCCTATGATTTAAATCAGAGCATCCGTGGTCTGACTTCTAGGTGCTTTCTCAATGCCGAACTTGATCTCGTCTTAGTTACTGCAAACCACGCTTCTCATTGACCTTTGACGCAAACTCTACCCATCAAAGTAAATTTTCACATCATTGGCACATATACTGCATGTTTTATATTCTGGAACTTTCTATATGCTTTCCCTCAAATAGAACATTCCAGCCACTTCAAAATGCAGATCACTTCTAATGCTTCATTTAATTTCATTTCCATCAAACAGCTGCATGCCGGGAAAAATTCAGAGCTAGTTTTATACATGATAATTACATGACATGTCACAGAAATTTACACCCATCTTCTGATTTTTCTTTTGCAAACTTTTCTCTTCATTCTCTAACTCTTTTTCTAAAATGGTTAAAAATAGATTTTGGAAAACATTGGACATGAATGTCATTTGTTGTGTATGAATTTGCTAAGAAATAGGGTGTACCACAGCTGTTATTTTTTTCCACATAGCCTACTCAATCTGTCATGCATTTACTGTGTTTTATAAATATGTGACATATTTGGAAATATATTGTTCACATATCTTGCGTGTTTTCCATTCAAGGCATGCTAAAAATATAGTATCAGTTTGTCAACATGGTTTTTAAAAACAAGAGCCCCTCATTTAAAAATCCCAGAAAAGTCCATAGTTTAGACCAAACACTTCTTACGCTTTCTGTTTCTTACCTTGCCATGTTTATTTGTGTCCCTGTCTCATGTAAGTCGTATGTGAAGCATCTCAAATGCAAAAATATCAGACCTGTAACTCAAAAGCGAGGTGGTTTCCTCAAATTGCTTCATGTTCTAGAATCCATGTTTAACTTGATGCAGGAATACAGGAGAAAGAATGCAGGTTCTCTCTCACAGGTGAATGTTTTTTCTGACGAGTCAGCAATATCACCTTGGGATAGTGCTGTTGGGATGTTTCCATTAACCTAAAGCTTTGAGGTGTGCGAATCATACACTGAGCTGGCTTTCATATCATTTAAAACCCTTGTTTCCTTTTCACGACAATAGCCCGGAATTGACATTTAAATAATATCGTTTCCTGGAGAATTTAGAACCCAAGTATACCCTTGTTGATAATAGCAGTTTGGAGGGAACTGAGGTGAGGGTAAGAGATGGGAAGGGTAGAATTTTCATATCATTTTTGTTTTGAGACAGGGTCTTGTTCTGTCGCCTGACAAGTGCAATGCACGATCTCGACTCACTGCAACCTCCACCTCCCGGGTTCAAGAGATTCTCCTGCCTCAGACTCCCAAGTAGCTGGGACTACAGGCGTGCATCATCGTGCCCAGCTAATTTTTATATTTTTAGTAGAAATGGGGTTTCGCCATGTTGGCCAGGATAGTCTCAATCTGTCCACCTCGTGATCAGCCCACCTCGGCCTCCCAAGGTGCTAGCCATCTCGCCCGGCCTGCTTTTTTTTTTTAAAAAAAAGCAACACCTATAATCCCAGCACTTTGGGAGGCCAAGGCAGGCAGATCACCTGAAGTCGCGAGTTCAAGACCAGCCTGACCAACATGGAGAAACCCCACCTCTACGAAAATTACAAAATTAGCCAGGTGAGGTGGTGTATGCCTGTAATCCTAGCTGCTTGGGAGCCTGAGACAGGAGAATCACTTGAACCTGGGAGGCCAAGGTTGTGGTGAGCCGAGATCGTGCCACTGCACTCCAGCCTGGGCCACAGAGCAAGACTCCGCCTCAAAAAAACAAAAACAAAAACAAAAACAAAAAACAAACTTACTTGCTGTTTCTAAGTTTAAAAAAAGGCAATGATTAAACAAGGAAAATGAGTGTTGAGTCAATGTTCTCCAATTCTTTGTTAAATTATTTTCATTTTTATAAAGTACATCTGTCAGTTTCCTTTAAGTAAGAGGAAAATTATCCTACGAAATCTATAGTGTAGATATCATATTTTCAACAGAAATAACCATTGCAATGACAGCCACTGTTATTAAACTATTATTATTTATTATGTGTGTATTTCCTGCATTAATCTGATCTTAACGCATTATCGTTAGATTCTCTCCTTGCAGGAGGGAATCCTGCTCAGTAGGAGGTGGATCTACAAAGCTCTCTCCCAGCCTGGACTGGAGCTGCGTGGCTGCCTTCCTTCTGTGCAGCTGCACGCCCCTGCTAACTGAGAGGGAATTCTCACGTGACTGAAGATGGCCCCAGACTTCCCGCTATCTCGCTTCCTTTGTGTTCCTCGAAGAGACACACAGGGGACTGTGGAAGCCGGCTGTGGAGGCTGCTTGAGAGATTTTTGACCCAGAACTCAAATTTGGGGTAAAACTTTGAAGAATGTTGGAGGTGTCTCTTTTCCCTCAAATGTGATCACCCACTCACCTTATGAGATAGCAGCATATTATTAACCCCCATCTCCTTAGCAATCCGGGGCAAGATGATAAGACCTTTGTACCCACAGTTTGTTCTTTCCAGGCCCTCTCAGCTCATCGTCTCATTCTGCCTGCTCAGCAGCCCTGCAAGAGAGGACAGGAACTATTTCTCCCACTTTCCAGATAGAAAAAGGTCACCCAGCTTGTATAGGAGGAAGTGGAATTTGAACTGAGATTTCCCAGCTCATTTTTCTTACTTTTAGCCCGTGTGCTCTTCCGATTGTTACCTATCCACACTTCTCTCTACCTCAACCCATTAGGACATATTGAGGGGGAAAAAATGACCTTTTTCATAGTGTGCTCTGCAAGAAATTTTGTATCTTAAAAAGACAAAGGGAGGATTTTCAGGTGCTGGGCAGCCAGAATAATATATAGATGGACACAACATACACTTTTAGGGTCAAAATAAAATAATGCATTTATAATTCTGAGACAAGTGTTTTACATAATATAAATATATTCCATTAAAAAATTCACGTGAATGAGAATCAAGTGGGAATTCTACATGGCTTCAGAAAATATGACAATGTAGAAGTTATGGCATTAAATTCTCTGTGCAAAATCCACAGAACGAAAATTATGAGATGTAGCTTCTGTACCAGTTTTAACAAAATATCCTATAAAAGCTCATATATTGAGCCTTATGAAAAGCGGATCTACCAAATATTTAATATTTCAAGCTCTCTATGAATTTTTTTACTTCGAGAATGTCAGTGTTAAAATGCATTAAACTTGTCTTTTTAATTGACTTCATTTTTTAATTGTCTTCATTAGTAGATTAAAAGGTTTAATACAACCCTCAATAAGCAACACTAAACAATCCAGTTGGAATCACCACTCCACAGTGGAAATCAAGAGAATGGCTTACTTGGTTTAAAACAATCAAGACAATTATGCATTATTTAAATACTTTAAGAGCATATTTTATTATTCCACATTTTCTTTCATTAGTCCTATGTGCTACATGCAATTTATGTCTTTGTTTATTTAATCCACAAATGATTAGGAAGAAATAAAACATGCAAAATGTATGGTGTTCTTTTTACACTAAATCCATAATATTTTTCTTATTTTCTAACTAAATTTTTCAGCCCTACTACCAAATAAACATGTAAAAGAAGTATTCTTATTACACTGATGACTATTTGTTGATTTTTTTATGTTAGCTTTTCTATATTATACAAAGATAAATGGATGGAAAATGGCTATTTGATCACTTTCATTTTATTATTAAAGTATCAATAAAGAAAGAAAATTTTACGTCAGAAAAAAATATTAATTCATTTCCAATCACTAAATTCTCTGTACCAATCAGTTATTTTTTTGTTGTGTGCCTATTGCTCCGTTAAGCATAATGACTGAATAAAAAATACATATGACAACACTTCCATCCACAAGTAGCTTATTGTGGTTACCAGAATTCTAAGATGACCCCTGATGTCCCAGGCCCTTGTTTAATCCCCTTGCCTTGAGAGGTAGCAGGACCTTTATTTGCTTCTAACCAATAGCATATGACAAAAGTGATGGGATATTGCCCCCGTGACGATGTTATGTTATCAGGAAAAGGTGAGCGGATTTTGTAGAAGTAATTAAGATCTCTAATGAGTTGACTGTAAATTAATCCAAAGAGAGATTATCCTGGGTGGGTCATTCCTAATCAGATGAGCCATTTAAAAGAAGGTCGAGAGGCAAGTAGCTAAAAGCAGCAGATTCACTCTCTCCCTTGCTGGCCTTGAAAAAGCAAGCTGCCATGAGATCTGTAGATTCAAAGAAATGAATTCTGTCCTGTGACCTTGAGTGAGGACCCTGAGCCTCAGATGAGACCCCAGGCCCAGCTGAAACGCTGATGGAGTCTTGAAAGACACCCTGAGCAGAGGACCCAGTCACTTGTCCCCACACTCCTGGCCCATGGAAGCTGTGAGTAAATGTCTGCTATTTTAAGCTGCTAAATGTGTGATGACTAGTTACACCGCAATTATGATCTAGGAAGGAGAGGCTACTCAACATAATTTAGCAAGTGTCTGTAAAATCTAAGAATTGTTAAAAAAAAAAAAAAAAAGAGCGTTCTTTTTTTTACCTTCTTGGAATACTTCATAAATAAGATGCAGAGGTGATATGTAACACTAATCACTACGCTCTGATAACAAAACCAGTCTTGCCATTGAGAAACAATAGTGACAGCTATATTTCCTCCTCTTTCTCTCCCTGCCTCACACATACGGTTGCCCAACCCACTGCTCACAGGAAGGTCCTATTGCTAACATCAGTAATCATATTTAGACACATCAGATAGCTATCCCAAGAAAGCATTTTTAATTTCTCTCCCAGCTGGAGCTGTCACCTTGGACAAGAGGTGGGTTCTGTTCAAAACTACAGGAAAAACTTTCCCTAGAACACTGGATTTCAGGAGATGCCCAGGCTCTTTCTAAGCCTGTAGATGTTTTTTTTGTTTTTGTTTTTGTTTTGTTGTTTTTGAGATGGAGTCTTGCTCTGTCACCAGGCTGGAGTGCAGCAGCATGATCTCAGCTCACTGCAACCTCCACCTCCCGGATTCAAGCGATTCTCCTGCCTCAGTCTCCTGAGTAGCTAGGACTACAGGCATGCACCACCACACCCAGCCAATTTTTGTATTTTCAGTAGAGATGGGGTTTCATCATGTTGGCCAGGATGGTCTTGATCTCTTGAACTCGTGATCCGCCTGCCTCGGCCTCTCAAAGTGCTGGGATTACAGGTGTGAGGCAGTGCGCCCGGCTGCCTGTAGACTCTTTAAAGCGGTGCTGAAAACTGTGCCTGGCACTTAGTGGGAATATAGTAAGCACAAGAGTAGGCGTTCAGCAAATATGGAATATGCACAAGTAGCATCAGCTCTTGAAAATAATCTTTGTTTTATAATGTCAGAAGAAGCCCAGGTACAGTGGCTTGTACCCATAATCTCAGCAATTTGGGAGACTGAACTGGTAGGACTGTCGAGGCCTGGAGTTGAAGATCAGCTTGGGCAACATAGCAAGACTCTGTCCCTAAAAAAAAAAAAAATTAGTCAAGTGTGGTGGCATGTACCTGTAGTCCCAGCTGCTTGGGAGGCTGAAGCAAGAAAGCTGTTTGAGCCCAGGAGCTGGAGGCTGCAGTGAACCACATTTGCACCACCATACTCCACATACTCACTCTGGGCAACAAGACTCTGTCTCTAAAAAATAAACAACAAACAATTAATTAATTAATTTTAAAATTTTAAAAAATAAAATGTCAGATGAAATGGTCAGTCTATTAAACACTTCTCAGTGGATTTGACCCTAAAGCTTACATTTTAGTGATTCTTTCTAATATTAGTGTTATTAATGAAAGTGTGGGATTTTGCGGTTGCTGCCGTGATCGCTAGCTGATAGGATGAGGTTGGGGGGACAGGAGAGAGCTGGGTGAGGGCAACGAAAGCCCTGGCCTGGTGGACAGACATCGTCTCGGTCTGCTCTGCAGAGGTTGAAATACACCTGGGAAGACAAGGCAGATAAAGTAGCACGCAGCTGAGCTCAGAGGAGGAGAACAGAGAAAATGTGTCTCTGTGGGTAACCCCTGGGGGAGCCCATTTTGCAGCAAATGCAGAAACAGCATTATTAAATCAGGATGAGGGTAAGAATGGGCGCCCCCCCCCCCACCCCTGCCCACTGACTAGTCGTGTGAACTTGGCCAGGTCACTGCACTTCCCCAAATCTTGTTTCTTTCTTTTGAAAAACAGGGTCGATGATAGCTCCCTCAGCGGGCTACTGTGGTGAGGATTCAGCAAGAGAATCCATGAGGCTTCCAGGAGATGAAGGCTGCTCAGTAAGGAATTGTGATTATTACAGAGACAAACCTAAACACTAAATGACACAAGTTTCTGGCTGGGTGTTACAATGTCTGGGGAATGCTTTGAAGCCTGACCCTTATTCCAGAAAATTCTATGAGTATCCTCATGACTTCCCTGAACATCAGTGCCAACTAACTGTTCTTAACAAGGAGAGCGCACAGACTCTGGAGTGCTGGGCAGGCAGAGCCCCCCTCATGCCCCCGCCGAACACCCCCCCAACCTGTGCTGCAGATGCATTGTTCAACTGTTGTCACTTTGTCACTGTGGCTGTAGCAGTGGTGGTGGCCCGGCCTTCTTCCCCACCTCCCCTTCTTTCCCGTGGTCAGCCCTGCTCCCAGACTCCGTCTGTGCCCCTAGCTCCCCAGCGGTGGCCTTTTTGTTCTGTTCAGTGATCCCTTGGCGGCTGGGACTCACCCTGATTTAAAAACTCCAGATGTGTTCTCGGCAGCGCGGGAACACAGGAGTCAAAGCAAACCAGGCAGCGATTCCTGAGAGGATGCCGAGCTGACTGGGGATGGAGAGGGAGGCTTCCTTCAGACAGAGAAAGGAAAAAGCCCCTTGAACCAATCTGAATGTAAAATCCAAAAGCTGTGGCCACCTCAAGGGAAACAGCAGTCACAGTTAGGGCCAGGAGGCCGTGGTGGTGGAAATGCAGGCAGCCATGCACGTGTGGTGTCTGAGCAGGGCCTGAGACCTTCGAGGGAGGGGAGAAAGACTTCTTGGCTGACTCTCCTGACTCTGTTTCCTACAATTCTACAACAAAGATCCAGGAACGTGAGGAAAGGAAAATGAGAAAATGTGTCCTGTGATCCAAATTTAAGCCGAGAACAGGACAGACAATGTGAGCCAAATAGAAATGAGGCCAAGAGTGCTTTCTTGGGGCCCCAGCTTTTTTTTTTTTTTTTTTTTTCCGAATGCCCAAACCTGTTTAACTGCTTAGTGTGAACTCCAGTTCTGGGATACAGTTCACTATGGGAAAGGAAATTTAATTAGCACTGGCGGCCTCACCTTCGTTCTTAGGTCAATACAGTAAAGTGGCATAAGAATAGTGATTTCTACCCATAGATCCCTGAAAGAAGAGAGAGAGAAAGGGAGAGAGGAAGAGAGAGAGGGACACACACACACACACACAGAGACAGAGAGACAACGAGGCACAGAGAAAGACAGAGAAACACAGAGAGAAAGTCAGAGAGAGAAAGAGAGAAGCAAGCAACACACTTTAAAAATTATACTTGAGAGAGGTCATCTTGCATCAGCTGCAGAAATCAACAATCACTTTTCACTGCCAGCTCTAATACATTCCCAGATTGTGCTATGCATGGCATTGACTGCCTTCACCCACACTCTCTATATCAGGCTCACAGTAACACAAGTGATCAGATTTCTACAATTAGGACTTGCAAGATAGTAATAACAAGCCATATTCATACATTGCTTTACTGTTTGCAAAGCAGTTGCATAATTGTCATTACGTTTGGTTCCTCATGACTGTGCTGTGAGGAAGGCATTCCTGTCCCCATTTTAGAAGTGAGGACACAAAGTTACAAGTGTCCAAGCCAGAACCTGATGCCAAATCCCATGACATTTCTGCCGTACTGGGCTCTGGGAGGATGGCGACCTGCAAACAGCCTTTCTCCCAACAGAGAGGGAACCTGAGACGCAGGCTCGAATGGCAACTTGCTGGAACGGCACAGTCGGGACCGTGGGCTTTTAGAATACGTCAGTTTTGATAGGCTAAAATGGACAGCAGTAGCTAAGACAGAAGAAGACCTGCAGAAATAAAGGGGTCGGGGAGGGATGATGGAGAAGTGATCTTACAGTTATCGTGAAAAAGGCTGTGTGTCAAGACAGCATTACACCTAGTGGGAATTGGAAGGATTTCGCTGTACTTTATGTCTCAAAATGTGCTAATGTGATTATCTCATATTAGCTATTATGTGTGCCCTGTGAATAATGTCATTCCAGTGCTTCTGGAGAATAGGAGTGGAGCTCCAGGCCCTTCAAAACAATCCCAGGCAGAGTCTGAGTAATCCCGCGCATCTGAATCACCAGCAAAAGACAAGGCTCAATTTGGATTCAGAAAATACATGATGCAAACCTTTCTCAGTCCTGAAAGGGAGGGAAGGCATGGGCCGCAGGACTGGACTGGAAGGACTGGCTGTCTTTCCTGCGTGCTCTCCCTTTGACCTGCTTGGCAGGCGCTGCTTCCAAAATGGCCCATGTGGTTGACAGTCTGCAGGGATGTGAGTAGAAACCCAAGTCTTGGGGCTGAGAGCATCTCGAAGCAGGGCTGCAGTCTCAGGCATAAGAGAGGCACGTTCTGCTCATGGAGTTTCTTTCTAGTCTGAGCAAAATATTCCCGCAAGGCCAAAACCCCCACGGCTGGACGTGCGCAGGGTGTATATGTTTTCCCCTTCCAAGCTCTTTTGTTGCATTTTATTGCTTTTCCTACCTAGATATTAGGCTGTCTCCTTGATGCAAAACATCCTTCCTTTCTAGAATTTCCAGGAAGCACCGTTGCCTCCCACATTTAGATTTAATGTAATACAAACCGAAGTTTGAGGCTATTTCTCCTAATTCAGGAAAAGCTGTGAGCTTGGCAACCCAAATGGAAAAAAGACAAACAAACAGAAAAACGGATGGTAGTGGATTTGGGGGGTGTTTTTCTCATTTTAGGTTGTGTGTGCGGCGTTTCATAAAGCGTATAGGAGAATTAAGCTCAAAAAGCAACTGCTTGGAGAGATAGAAACTCTTGTAATTCATGTTGTGCATAATGGATTTGGCAGGCCCAAGCACAGAAATTTCCAGAAGTGTTTGCGTGGCAGCAGTTCTTAGCCAATTCACATTTTTTAGCTGTTCTGGCCAGCTGCCCAGCCTGCAGAAAAAGTCTTGTATCTCCACAAGTTTGGCTGGCCTCACTGACGAGTTTCCAAACTGCATGGCAACATTGGATGAGCTGCTTTTCAAGTGCCAAAAAAACTCCTGCTACTTATATTGTTACTAAATACCAGATGTGCTTAATCAAGAGCGCGTGGGGCCAAACCTAGGGTAATCAAATAACCTATCATTAACATTTTCTAAAAACAAAAAAATGCAATTGGAACACCAGATTACTGTTTTTCTTTGTTTGCTTTTACGCCCTATTACTGGAACCCCTAGGGTGATACGAACAGGACACGGGCGGGGAGGCCGGCTCTGAAGACGCTGTTTACAATCACACCCCTGCACATCTGAAATATGTGTGAGAAAGTCAAGGCCTGCACAGATTTCCTCTGGGCTCCTCACAAAGACCCCGGCCCCTCCCCACTCTCACCCTTCAGGGGAGGGGCCCCACAGGCAGATGCTCTCACCACACTGGAAAGCACTAGAAGTTTGAGGTGCACTGGAGTCTGACCTTGAAGAAGAGAAATGCAGAAGGAGACAGGAGGGTAGCTTTGGGGACTTGGCAAATTAGTGAATGTGCAAGAGTTGAAAGCTGCTGCTGCTGCTGCTGCTGCTGCTGGAAAAATACATAGAGATTCTGAAAGGCTGTAAGAGACGAGACGATGCCACGTGGCTTTGTTGGAGGCCCCAACTGGGCTCCGACTGGTAGATCTTGAAGTATTTCTTAATACAAAAATCTCCAATTCTCTTTGGTTCCCTCTCATTGCTGTAATATATATATTTTTGTAGGTTTTCTGGGAATCTGATTCGAAAAGAAATGTGGCTGGCAGAGTCTCCCCCTCGCTCCATTCAAGGTCATTCTTGCTCTCTGGGCCTCCAGGGACCTGCTTCTCAGAACCTCTGTGCCTCCCACCTCTCTAATCCCTTCTCCCCCAGACTCACAGTTCTAAAGAGATGAAAAGGACATCTTTCTTACCTCAGGGTTGGTGGGTGACACTGACAGATAATGAGCATGTGTGTTGGGGTGATTCGAGAGAGAGAGAGGTGGGATGTCACAAAATGAAATTCTACAGAAGGCCATGGGAGCCTGCAATAAGAACTTTCAGAGTTAATAACACTCTGAAACTACCTGTTATCTGCGTTAAGACAACTGCGTAAATAAAGGAATAAGAGACTCAACCCTTTGAGAGTCGTTTTAAGAAATCTATTGCTAAAAACGTGTTATAATCACTGTACCTCGGATGCCATTGTGTCAAGCCAAACTCAGAGAGAAAAGATTTAGTGTTTCTCGGTTGCATGGAGCCATTGCGGGGCTAAACCATCAGCTTGATCTAATTCCCAAGGAAATGCCTTGAACATGTGTGATTTCAGCAGATGTAAATGGTAAAGTCATGCAGAGCTGGTATCTACCATCTCTTTTGAATTTTCCCCTAACTATAATCAGGGTTTTGACTAAAGTTGCTGTGAATCCATATACAAAGTGGAATGACGTTTGAAACGTTCTAGGGGTGCTCTGGTCTTCGAGGAACCATGTATCAGTGAAACAGCCACAGGAAAAGTCAGTACCACCCCCTGTTCCACTTGGACGGCGCACCCCTCCATCCTTAAGCCCTGGCGGAGGTTACCATAAGCTGCCCCTCACTTTCACTGCTGGGCCATGGAAAGGAAAGGGCTGGTCCCCGAGAAGGGTCAAGGCAAGGCCGTTTTGTTCTCCAGCAGCAAAGCAGAGAAAGCTGGAGGAAACCACCCAAGCGACAAGCTCTGCAGAGGGCAACTGGAGGCTGAGTCTAAAAACAAAAGCGGAGGAGCCATCTCCTTGGAGCTGTTTATATTACATAACTCAAATAAACACAGCAGCGCAGGAACAGTTCCCTCGGCGCGGGCCAGGACCATGAGAGGCAGACAAAGGGCGTCGCCTTCAGCCACCCCGGTCAGAAATGGCTTCTTTAAAACAACAATAATAGCAATTCTCAGGGCCACGCCAGTCCAGTGCAGCAGGGTATCTTGACTACGTCAGAGAGGAGTCGCTGTGATTAGGACTTGGACGGTCCCTTTATTTTCTCTAGCTAAGGAAATAAATCCTAATCAGAGCACCCAGAAAGAAGCAAAACTGACTGGAATGACTATTCTCAAGTGCAAAGCAGGGAAATGAAGCCCTCCTAATGGGTTTTCTCAGCACTCGAGAGCCGCTGTGAAGTCGGGCCAGTGCGGCGGCTGCTTCTTGGGCGATCGAGAAGTGGCTGACTTTCTATGACTTCAGCTCCTTCTCAGTTCAGGGCGATGCAGGGGCCCCAGCCTTCTGGGAAGCTTTAGGCAGTTTACATGGAGTCTGAAGAATTAAAAACAACAACAACAACATAAAAACAGTTACTGACTCAGTAAATGAGCTCAGGCCTACAGGCCCAAAGTCTGAACAAAATCAGTCTTGAATTGAGAGCAAGGCAAGAACCTACTGAAACCTTTTTCATCAGTGCCCTGACATCCCCAGGGACAGCAACCCCTATCATACACCAGGGGACGAGAATAGAAATAAAAGTTGAGAACGCAACTCTGAGCACGGGCTGATACTGCTGCCAACAGTTGCCCCATTAGTAGGCTATGGGGACACGCTAGCGAACATTTTCTCTACGAGGCTTGGTTTTAAAAATATATCTCTCTTCAAAGCTGGCCCAGGGAGAGGATGGGGAGGAAGAAGCCTTCTTTTTCCGTGCTCACTGGGCGCTGATTCATCCTGTGATTTGCTGCAGATAGCTTACTTCTCTGAGCCTGCATGTGCTGTGTGAGAGAGACTGATATCCTGTCTCTCAGCGAGTTAATGTTTTAGACAACTCTTGGATGAAAGCTGCGCTCCGGCATTCGTCACCCCACCCCCCACCCGCCCAGTGTGTTTGCTGGGTGCCCATGGGGCCAAGGACAACAGAGGACGGTGGCTAAGAGTCACCCTCACTACTAAGGGCTCTCACCGCTTCTTCCCCCTTGGATGTGTCCCTGAAGACATTTGTCTCTTGGTTTCTTTATTCTCAAAAGGAGGGCAATTTCTACCCACTCCCTAAGGATGTTTAGGAGTAATAGCTAACAGAAGTTACTTAAAAGTGCTTGGCAAATAACATTCAGGATCAAGAGCTGAATGATCCCCTTCCTCACGCTAACCTACCTAATGCATTACCTATGTGCTTGCTTCCCTTTCAAATGCATTGCTGACAGACTGCCCTGTGGGGTGTGAGGCTGTTCTGTACAGAAGAGGCCTCTCAGGCTCCTCCAGAGAAGTTTGCTTTGTAGGAACCGCTGAAATCCTTACATGTCCAAACGCATGCTCTGGATAGCAAACAACAGGTGATGAGCCGTAAGGTAGAAGGCTGCCAGAATCCACCCATGGGCACCCTGGGTTTGGCATCCCTCTTTCCAGGGGAAACGAAAGTGAACCAATCAACACGGCGAGGTCAAGTTCAAGTGCGTCTCAGTAAAACCCTGGGGAATTTCTTCTTGAAAAACAACTGGGACAGTGTGACAGCTGTTTAAGGATGCCAAAGAAAAGGGTCCCCGGGGAAACCTCCCCAGGGGCTACTCTGCTTGCAGGAGTCTGTGATGAGTGACAGAAAAGACAGACAGTGAGAACGGGGCAAGCCAGGCCCAGGCAAACGCTCTGATTAGCTAGTGATCAGAGTGCCACATAGATGTAAGATCTAGCAGTGACGACAATCATGATAATAATAACTACAGTGATTATTATGGTTGTCATCGGGGCCCATTAAACAATAGATTGCCTTGAAGCTGTGGCCCCTCTAAGAGCCTCTCACCTGGAAACGTGTACCACCTTGCGATCCTCCCAGCCCCTGCTGTGGCTTCATTTGGCATGTTTATAAACGAAACACAAATCAGGTTTTATGGTTGCTAGATAAATATTTGCAATGACTTTAAAATCTCGTTCACGATGCAAGTTGTTCCTCATACCAAATGTGTAGTGGGACCTCGGAACGACGACAAAGGTGGGAACAAAATCTCTGCCCAGAGATGTGGTGTGCTGGAGGTGGAAACAGATCGCGTTTGCACGGCAGCCGCTGCCTCGGAAACAGACTGCAGCAATTCCTTTTATGGCAGGCACTGGACTTAGAACCCAAAGACCTGGATTTCATTCCTGGCTCAGCCACCTCCTAGCAGCGTTAACTGGGACAGGTTAGTTAACCTTTCTGAGACTCAGTGGCCTCACCTGTAAACTGGAGCTCAGGATACCAGCCTGTCAGGGTCGTTGGGACGGTCAAAGGGCACCCCAGGAGCATGATAAATATGAGCTGAAACAGCAAAGTCGGAATCTGTTTACAGATGTGACCTGTGGCCTCCCAGAGCATCAACCTTCACAGTGAACTGCCAGACGGGGCTCCTGTCTTACTTCTGGGAGCAGGGGCACAGAGCTGGGAACTCGGCCTGCCCACCTCCCCTGAGAGCTGGCAAGAGAGCCAGGAACGGGATGCGTGCACACCCCTTCAATCCAGAGCTCCTGCTACCAGGCACATGGCCCCTTCAACAGCTCACCAATTGAAGGATTTGCTTCCATTTTCTCCTGGGCCTAAATTGCTCCCCAGCTTCCAAGGGGCACTCCCTCTTTCACACTCAAGGGGACCGCCCAGGGAATTGAAGGCTCAGAAAGAGTAGAAACAGGGATAACATGGGCACCAGGGAAAAGGAGGCTTGTTATATTCTTTCTAGATGAATCTCCAGGCTGCAGCAGTCCCGGGCGAGTCCCAGGCCTGCCACAAAACCTGTCCGCCGTGGGGCTGCCTCAACACGCTGTTTGGAAAGTCAAGATGTTCAGTGTAAACTTTGTTCTTCCTTCCCTTTCTTCAGGGATTCACAGAGGCAGCTCTTCGCCGGCCTTTCTCTCCAAGGCTCTCTGGTGCTGAAATCTGAGGTCACACACCCTGGAACACAACATCTCTGTCAGAACAAGCCTGTGGGGCGGCCGTCCTATCCGAGAGGGCCGTGCAGCGGGTGGTGTTGGCTCTCGAGTCTGCCATGGTTTAGGTTTCTCCACGGCACTATTTTTGGCAGATTTTTTTTTATCCTCGCTCTTTATCACAAGCCCGTCGGGCAAATGACAGCGGAATTGCAAGCTTGAATGGACTTGTTTGACAGGCCAACTCTCATCCTGAGTGCTGCTCCTGACTTTTAAAAAGGAGCTCTGAGAAGAGGATAGTAATTTCACACTAATTCCTTGCTGTAATTTGCTTTTGAGTTTAAAATGTCCTGTTTCAATCACCCTGGCTGCCTGGTGTAAGGGAGAAGATGGGACACACGTGTGGTTAATATGTTGGTAATAGACACACACAAAGACATCACTTTGCTCTGAAGCAACGACACGGGAAACATTCATCCACACTTCAAGGGAATCTCTACCAGGTACAAACAAGTGCATTCAAAGGAATTCATAAGAAATTGCCAGCTTTGGCAGAAATAGAGAGCTCCTTTAAACAGCAAACCTGGCACTTGACATCTCCATCATCCAAGCATTTATTAGAATATCCTCATCCCCCAGGCTGCATTATGTAAAGAAATTGGGGTGGTTTTAGGCAAACCCCAAAAGTAGGAGGGTCTGAATCCCTGGATGGACCTAAATGCATTGGGGGAACAGATCAGGTTCAGCTGAGGAAGGTGAAACTCAGCTGGGAGAGGGTTAAGTTAATAGGTAGTGGCCAAAAGGGAAAAATAGCCTGCAGGCCAAAGAGAGCTGGTGAGGCTGTGCTTGGAACATCCTCTAAGAAAAAAGGACAGGGTCTTGTGGAGAGGCCAGTGGCGAGGGCTTTGCCCAGTTTAGAAGCAGGAAGCAGTGACCTTTTCTGATTTATTAATCTGCACGTGGAAGCACCCTAATCCCATCCCTTCACCACCTCTCACCACACTGAACTAGCCTGGCCACGCTGCCTGGCGTTTCTCCGGGGGACTGCCGGCCGCTAATATTTCACATACTTAATCTTGGCCTCACCTAGATTATAAATTCCACGAGGTCAGGAGTCAACATCCAGCCCCAGGCTCCTTCCCAGGACTCTGTAACTCCCTGGAGGATTGCAGAGACCTTCACACATTGTTCGTAAGGCTTCTGAAACAATGGCAAGATTGCACAAGGGCCAGGCAGGGTATTTTTAGAGGAACAGATCCAAGCTCCTTGGTGGGCCCTCAGGCTGTTTACCACCTAGCCTGCCCGCTTTTGGTGTCTTTCTGGCCCTGGTCCTCTATGCCGAGTGCTCCAGCTGAGCAGAACTGAATGCTTTCATGCCTTTGTGTCTTTGCACGCGATGTTCCCTCTGCCGGCTGCCCTTGCCCCTTCTTCCATCTGTGGGTTGTCTTTCAGCTCTGGGTCACCTTCTCTCTCCCCACAGAGCTGCCAGCATCCCTTGGGCAGAGCTGGTAATGGCTCACTCTGTGAGTCTAGGGTGCTTTCTGGAGGCCTTGATGGGGAGGCAGGGCCAACTGCCCAGTCATCAGGTTGGTATGGCCGTCGGATTGGCACTGCCTGGTTGGCAGGTCTGTCTCCTCGGTTACCCTGAGAGTGCCTGGAGGGCAGGGCCACCTTCCTCCCTGTCTCTCAGTTCTTGGCCTCTAGCACAGTGCCTGGAACTCAGCAAAGTTTCTCCAACGAATATGCTTCCCATGTTGGGTAGATCATGGCGAATGCAACAGCAGGGCTCAGTGTGTAATGCGAGGACAACTAAAAGGGACCCCGCTTTGAGACCAGAGATGCTCCAGAGGGAAACCACGCCTGGAGCCCCTCCTGATAAGCTGGGGCAACTGTGACCAGTCCTAGACAGGATGTTTGGGTGGTGGTGCTTGCTTTTGGGAGCCCCAGCCTCATTTTGAGAGCTTGTTCCACTTTGGGGGTCTCTCTGTTTTCCATTTCCAAATCTTTATGCTATCCAGTTACACTTGCTCAAAGGGTGATTGCTAACCGTCTCTGAAGATAAGCTAAGAGGTGCAGGTGAGCAGCGGTGTGCTGGGGTGGGGTACAGGGCATTGCCCGGGCTGTGTGGGAGGCAGGGGTGAGGTGATGAAGATTCTGAACTCCACGCTGGCCCCAGATGCCAGCCCACCCTGTGTGATTCACTGAGAGTGCCTCAGTTTCCTTGCTTGTTAAACAGTAATGGGTCCTTCATTGAGTTGTTCTGAAAATTAAGTTAGTACAAAGGAAAGCACATAAAGTGTGCCTGACACAGGCAATCGCTCACTGCATGCCAGCTCCTGGTATCTGGAATCTGAAGACGAAATCAAATCCAATCTGACTTCCTTCACTTGCAAGTTGTCCAACCCGGCACAAGTCACCTCATCTCCCCACTCACCGTCTCATATCTCTGAGATGAGGATAATAAGGCTGACCTTGCCGGCTGTGGTGAGAATCAGATAATCAGATAGTGGAAGTGAATGCATTTTGCAAGCTACAAGGTGCCTTTCCAAGGGAAGCATGAAGTCACCTGGGTGAAGGTATTGGGAGGTGAGGCCCCGTCAGAGATCCTTCCCCACAAGAGCTATCCTTGTAAGGAGTCAATGACTGGGTATTAGCCATGCTTTTAATTTCTGTAAAGTGATGCTTTGACATTCACCTAAGGTCCTGCTAGCCAACCTAAGCCAGTTGTGACTCAGCCAATGAAATGGTTAATTTTAAGTGTCAACTTGGCTGGGCCGTGGTGCCTGGATGCGTGGTCCAACATTATTCTGAATGTTTCTGTGAGGGTGTTTTTGAATGAGATTAACATTTAAATCAGCAGGCTTTGAGCAAAGCAGGTTGCCCTCCATAATGCAGGTGGGCCTCATCCAATCAATTGAAGGCTCCAACACAGCCGAGCCTGACCCCACCCCTAGGAAGAGAACTCTGCCAGTGGACGGTCTTCTAACTTGAACCACAACATCAGATCCTCCCTGGGTCTCCAGTCGGCTGGAGATTTTGGACTTTTCAGCCTCTGTAATAACATGAGCCAATTCCTTAAAATCTCTTTCTCTCTCCCTCTCTTCACCCTGCCTCCAACTCCACATGCATTCTGTTGATTCAGTTTCTCTGGAAAACCCTGGCTAATATACCCATAGGCATCTGGAGTCCTCAGATAACCTTAAACTCTATAGTCACAGTAAAGGTGAATTCCGCAGGGGCACCACTTACAAACATAGCTAGCTGGTCCCAAGCCCATGCCCTGACTTAGTGTTCCTTCCCATGGAAACCACACTAAAGGCTCCTGCTACTGTCCCACTCTCCCTCTGCCTCCTGACTCACCCCAGGGCTTTCCCACGTGGCCCAGCATGCTGTGCAGTGTTCTCCCAGGGAGCTGTGAGAATACTAAATGTTTAAACTTTCTCCATCTCTCTCCCGACCTCGCCTGGGCTTCCTGCACCTCCTCCAAGGTAATGTGATGAGACAGACTATGATTGCAGCCCAGTGCCAGGGAAACTGAGATGGCGAGTGGGTTATTTGTCCCTGTCACATGGTGCTCTGCCAGATGTCACAGTGCTATTCTATGTGAGATCTGGAGCTGATAGAAATGATGGCAAACTCTTGAGCAGCTTAGGCTAAAAGAACTATTCTTTGCATAAAACAGAAATTGTCATCATCATTGTAAACACCATCCTGGCCCTCAAGAAAGCCCAGATGAGCTGTGTTCTTGCTGAAGACAAGTGTCCATCCAGAGGAGGGGTATTTATTGGCTCTTCAGGTCCCAGAGAAGTCCCAATCCCCCATGCAGGAAGGATTCCAGAGGCATCCATATCTGAGGATAGGACCCTAACTCAGAGCAGAGCTCACTCACTATACCTGGGGGAAGAGGAGGACAGTTACTTTCCAGAAACAAAGTTAATTTTCCTTGAGTGGTTCATAAAGTCGCAGAATCACAGAATTACAGAACCTTAGAATTTCAGAGGCTGGAAGGGATCTCACAGAGCATCTGGTTCCAACACCCCTCATTTTAAGAAAGAAAAAAATAACACAGCCCTCTACTCACTTGCAGTTTCTGTGATAGAGGCCCAGATGAATGCTAATTAGAAAACTGGATGGAAGAACAGCATTTTCCTACAATCGGTGTTCATTTTGTGGGATTTCTCACTATTGAGTAATTGATGTATGCATCCATCCATTCACCTGTCTGTGTATTTACCTATTCATTGCTCCATCCACTCCTCACCCAGTAAAAAATCGAGGCAGCTACTTCAAGAACACAGGCATGGTTTGCTCTCACGCCCTCCTCCTTCCTTTTTGTTTTTCTTTCCCATCCAGGATGAAGACGAGCTAGCAGAGCTCTGTGCATGTGTGGGTGTGGGAGAAAGGCCAGTTGCAGCCAGTGTCATGGTGCTGTTTTTGAAACTCTGCAGGTCCCTCACGGGGCTGTGGCTGATAGCACCCATGCCAGGATTGCTTGGCCTTGACAGAGCATGTGTTAGAAGGGATATCATGAAGGTATCCAAGATACTAAAGGGCTGAAACAAGCCTCTCCCTTGTCTTCACAATATCTTCCAGTGCCAGACAGGAGGTCACTGGATGAAGCTGAGGACAAATAAATGTCAATAAACCACCACTGGGAGCTGCTGCTCCCCCATTTCCCGGGGCCTGCAGGGGGTCACTAAGTTAAATGCCACAGCTGATTGTGAAAGGGACCGGGTGAATCCATGATCAATAATGACGCTGGTTTTTACACGAGCTAAGATAAGGGTAATTAAATCTTGTGCTTCAGGCCATATAAACTGATCTCCACAGGAGGGCAAGAATTAATTTAATTCCACACACACAACCCCACCCAGCCCCTCCAGCAGCTTTAGTATAATGGACTCAGTGCAGGATGGGGAAGACAGAGCACCAGGTATTAGCCACCACACCTATCAGAAGCTTGAACTTGATGGGCCTCCTGGCTGATCCAGGGCAGCAAATCCAGAGCTTCTTACAGCTTCTCTCTCTGTGCTGGGTTTATTACACACAATCTGTACAGGGGCTGTTTCCACACTTAATGGCAGTCCTGAATCACTATCTATTTCCCATCCTCGCCTGCAAAACAGCAACCCAGAGCTAGTGGTACGCCGTCAATACCGGGCCCCATAAAGCCACTGTTATATAGATTTGCCTTTTTGTGCATGGGCGTCTGCTTCACGAGCACTTTGGCAGCCTTCCAGGCTCGAGGAGGGGAAAAAACATCCTGAGCATCCCAACAGCCTCATTTTGATCTGTGATACTGAGCAACTCATTTCCACTTCACAGGCTCTGCTGAGCTGTGCCACAGAAAGACAAATCCCAGATGTGGCAGGGGTGGGAGGAGGTGGAGGGAGAGGGGCTGGCTGGAAGGAAGGAGGGTGCCGGAGAGGGAGGGAGGGAGGGAGGGCCAAGGGAAGGGAGGGAAGATGAAAGCAGAAAAGGGCCGCATTTATTAAGCTGTTTTTCTTTTGGTGAAAAGAAGCATTTATCAGTGATTTCATATATCATGTGAGAGGTGGCTTCCTGCCAATTTCCAAGAATCCAAACAACCCGCTGACATCATATACTAAAAATAGCTCAGGCTTTGCTTTAGGTGAACAAATAATGCCGCTGGACAGGAATAGGTTCTCTTCAGTTACATGTTTATTATGATCAGGCTGTCAGGCTTGTGTAATCAAAAGAATCATGTCCAGTTCCAAGGAGGAACGGTGCAAAGAACTCTTCAAACAATTTCAGGACATGACTGATGAAGCCCCATTCCTCCTGCCTTCCCAGGTGGCCGGCTGAGCCTGGCCACTGGAAGAAAGGTGGGCGACTCTGTTGTTGCAGTGTCTTCAAAGCCCCGGTGTGTGTGTGTATGTGTGTGTGTGTGTGTGTTCGTTCTTTATTTCCATCTCTGCCCTGCCCTCCACACCCATCAGAAAAGGTGGCTGATCTTCCCAAGGGAAATGCATAGAAGGAAGACAGACCTTGAAACTCACAGATAGGGTCAGGAGCTTTTCATGAGGCTGGGGCAGGGCTGAGCCGGGTGGGGTTGGTGGCACAGATAGTCAAGGCAGTCTGCAAGCATTCAGGTAAGGGTGCTTGTCTGATGGCAGTCGGAGAGCCATCTTCCATGGCTCTGGGGCTCTGGCACCTTTGATTCTACCTCCCAGAGCTTTTGTGTTGCGCACGTCCCGTCTGAGACCAGGGCCTGTCATTCTGTCTGAAGCCACCTGAAAGATTAAGATTCATAAATGAGACCTCTCCCTCCTCTGCCGGCACTCTCCGTCTCCCCACCCACTCCCCCAGGGGAGAGAGGGAGCTTGGGATGGGGGCAGAAGGGGTGGCAGTAAGGAAGAGAGAAGGACGAGAAAGGGAGATAAGGAGCCAGGGCATCAAAATAGCTGCTGGAAGGTGTTGTATCCCTTCAAACATCTGCATGATTTCTCTTCTCAGTCAGGGATACAATAGAGGTTGTTACTATGGAAACTGGTGTAAAAGCAGCACAGAGAAAGGAGAGGGCTGGATATAAAGAGGAAAGAGTAAAAGGCGTATAACACTTTTAAATCATCAAAGAGGAATACTATAGCACTTCCCACCTCCAAGAGGAGGAACTAAGTCACTGAGCCCAGGGAGGGTTGAATACTGCGATCATGGGAGGGTCAGGGACTATCAGACACCACCATCCTTTTCCCTGGAAGCCTGTGTGTTGAACCTGCCCACCTGCCGTAAGATCGTTAGCTGGGAAAGAATGTCCGGGCAGCTGAGGGTGGTCAGCTTCATGGCAGACGGCAGGCTCGGCTTGGCTTGGCCACGGCCTCTGGGAATGGCCTTGGAGGGAGCAGGACATTTTTCTGTGTCATGGTTTCATCACCTGCCTTCCTCCTAGGAATGACAAAGCACCTTGCTCAAGAAAGAAAAGCCAGTGCCGTTCAGGGCAAAGACATGACAGAGTGTCAAGTGCTCTGTGTGCAGAGGGAAAACATGCGAGCAATTCCAGCTGGTGCCCTGAGCATAATACCCCAGAGGGGCCACGGACCAGGCAGAGGCCAGTCTGTGCATACCTAACCAGTTTCACTGTTTCAGTGTGGGCATTAATGGGATGAAATCATTTGCTCAGACTGAGGAGAGTTTTGACAACCATTGGCCTTTCATGCAGACTCACACATGCAGTCCTGTAGACAGTCTGTCCAATAGAAATATGATGTGAGCCACTTTGCAATTTATTTATTTTTTTGGGATGGTGTCTCACCCTGTCACCCAGGCTGGAGTAAAATGGAGCGATCTCTGCTCACTGTAACCTCTGCTTCCTGGGTTCAAGTGATTCTCTTGCCTCAGCCTCCCGAGTAGATGGGATTACAGGTGAACGCCACCATGCCCAGCTAATTTTTTGTATCTTTAGTAGAGAAGGGGTTTCACCATGTTGGCCAGGCTGGTCTCGAACTCCTGACCTTGTGATCCACCTGCCTCGGCCTCCCAAAGCACTGGGATTACAGGCATGAGCCACTGCTTCTGGTGAAATTTATTTATTTATTATTATTTTTATAGAGACAGGATCTCACTCTGTCACCCGGGCTGGAATGCAGTGATGCAATCATAGCCCACTGCAGCCTTGAACTCCTGGGCTCTAGCCATCCTCCCACCTCAGCCTCCCATGTAGTTAGGACTACAGGTGTGAGCCACCACACCCAGCTAATTTTTAAATTTTTTTGTGGAGATGACTGATCTCAAACTCCTGGCATCAAGCAATCTTTCCACTCAACCTTCCAAAGCACTGGAATTACAGGCGTGAGCCACCTCACCTGGCCCACTATGGAATTTAAAATGTTCTAGTAGCCACATCCAAAAAGTAAAGAAACAGGTTAAATAAACTTTAATATAATTTTGGTGTTATGTAATTTAACCCTAGTATATCCAAAATATGATCATTTCAATAGAATCAATTCAGAAATTTTTGATGAGATATTTTATACCCTTTCATACTGAATCTTTGAAATCTGGATTTATTATTATGTGTGTTATATGTGTGTGAAAGGAAAAGAGAGAGAGAAAGACAAAGAAGGAGGGAGGGAGAAAGGAAAGAAGAAGGGAGGGAGGGAGGGAGAGAGAAAGAAAGGAAGAAGAGAGGGAGGGAGGGAGAGAGGAAGGAAAGAAGAAGGGAGGGAGGGAGAAAGAAAGGAAGAAGGGAGGGAGGGAGGGAGGAAGGGGGTCTCTTTGGCTCAGGCACTGACTGTGACCACGTGCCTTGCACCACTATGGGAGTGATAATTACACACATGCCCTTTTTGAACAGATGGTCAACCTCGAGTACCTCCCTTTGCCATTGAACAATGATCCCCTCATCCTCCAACCACAATCCATGGCCACTGGAATCAGACAAACCCAGCTGAAACCACAGCCTTCTCACTTTCTAAGTGCCTCTTTCTGAGAGTTTCTTAACCATTCTGAGTTTTCCTTGGTGTGAAATGGGAATCCTATTTTACAATTGTGGTAGCTCCTTCCTGTCCCTCATCCCAGCTTGTTCGCCAGTCTTCCGCTGAATACCTAATCTTCTCCAGGCCTCTGTGAGTGAAGAAGCTAGAATCGTACATTTTTCCATGTGCTCAGAAAGCCACTTGAGTAGAAAGGAGACTTCAAGGACTAAGATTGAGTTTATTTCACTGATTCACTCCAGGGTGATCGCTGGCTGTTTTCCCAATACAGAGAGATACGAATTCTGAGCCATTCAGAAAGAGTCCTTCTTTTGATGACCATGGGCTACATGGTAAGATGTTTAGAAAAGATAATTAAAATATGTCCTTCCTTATAAATAAGATCTAGTATTTGGCAGCACAGTAGGGTGACTATAGTTAACAATAATTTATTGTGTATTTTTTAATGGACACAAATAAATGATAAATGCTTGAGGTGATGGATACTCCATTACCCTGATTATTACACATCATATGCCTGTATGAAAACATCATATGTACTCCATAAATATACACAACTATTATGTACCCATAATAATTAAAAATTTTAAAATAGGTCCTCTCTCTCTTAGAGTGGCATTGTCCCATACAGTAGCCACTAAACTCATGGGGCTATTTAAATTGCATTGATTGAAATTAGAAAATGTACTTTCTCGGACACACTAACCACATTTCAGGTGCTCAATACCCACATAAGGCTGGTGGCTACTGATTGGACATTTCAGATTTAGAACATTTCTGCATACGAGAAAGTTCTGATAGACAGCATCACTCTGGATTTTTAGTCATTTATTCAATATGCAGCCAAAATAAAACTCAGAGACAGCAGGACAGCATGCATAAGCAGGTCTAAAGTCAGACTGGGTGGGTTTCATCCTTTCTCCACTTTGGGCCATATGTCAACTTAAGAAACTTTTTTTTTTCTTTTTTTGAGACAAAGTCTCACTCTGTCGCCCAGGCTGGAGTGCAGTGACACAATCTTGGCTCACTGCAACCTCTACCTCCTGCGTTCAAGCGATTCTCCTGCCTCAGCCTCTTGAGTAGCAGGATTACAGGTGCTCGCCACCTACTCAGCTAATTTTTGTATTTTTAGTAGAGACGGAATTTTGCCATGTTGACCAGGCTGGCCTCGAACTCCTGACCTCAGGTGATTCTCCCACTTCGGCCTCCCAAAGTGCTGGGATTACAGGTGTGAGCCACCACACCCAGTCTTAAGTAAGTTTCTTGACCTCTCTGTGCCTCAGTGTCTCCATTTCATCATCTGCAATGTGGGGATGTTAGTAATAGAACTTAATTCAGCAGATTGTTGTCAGAACCAAGTAAAGGAATGCAAGTCAAGTGCTTTCAACACTACCTGGCAGGCCGTAAGTGCTTGGTAAATATTAGATGTGATTATTAATTATGCCCCATTAACTCTTTTCAAAACCAAGGGAGGGTTAGGGTTATACTGAAAGGTGCAGGTGACCTCCATCAACCCAAAAAGCTTCCTGGAAAAGAGAATCCCTTAAGCTGTCGATCACAGGAAGGAAAGGCATTCTCCATTTTTCAATGCATTTGATGGGCATTTATTGGTCATTTGTTGTGTACAAAGCACTGTTGTGGCTGTTGGAAATGCAAAAATGATGACAGAGGGTCCCTTCTAGCTTGAGGTCCTGGTCTAGAGGAGAAAGTCTACACAGCTGACCCTTGAACAACACAAGTTTGAACCGCACGGGTCCACTTGGATTTTCTTTCGCCTCCATCACCCCTGAGGTGACAAGACCAGTCCCTCCTCTTTCTCCTCCTCCTCCTCAGCCCACTTGGCATGAAGACATCAAGGATGAAGACCTTTAAGATGGTCCACTTCCACTTCATGATCAGCAAATATATTTTCTCTTCCTTATGATCTTCTTTTCTCTAGCTCACTTTCTTGTGAGAATACAGTGTCTAATACCAATAACGTACAAAATGCGTACTAATCAACCGTCTATGTTATCAGCAAGACTTCTGGTCAACATAGGCTATTAGTAGTTAAGTTTTGAGAGAGGCAAAAGTTATATATGGATATTTCACAGTTAGGGGGTTGGCGCCCTTAACCCCCATGTTGGTCAAGGCTCAAGTGCTCTTCCAGGAGTAATAGCAGTGATGGATTTATGCAGAGTTCCAGGAGAGCCTGGAAAGAAGCCCGAACTCGGCGGGGAGACCAAGGAGGACAACATGGAAGGGGCAGTCCTGAGCAGACCCTGAAAACCCTGGGAAATGGCATGCTATGTGCAGGAATGATCGACCTTCAACAGCACCTGAAGTCACAAGGCTCCCTCTAGGAATCCCTGGGGACATTCAATCAGCCTCTTGCTGACTGACAAGATGAGCTTCAGCCTGTGCATTTAACACCCTCAGCAGGGGCCTAGCCCCTCTAGGAGCACCTCCAACACCACCAGTGAACCAGCAGCCCTGGGGCCTGCCTGGCTTCTGCAGCTCAAGGCACAATGGGAAACCACAGACATCACAAAAAATGGCTCCCTTCGGCCGGGCACAGTGCCTCGCGCCTGTAATACCAGCACTTTGGAAGTCTGAGGTGGGCGGATCACCTGAGCTCAGGAGTTTGAGGCCAGCCTGGTCGACATCGTAAAACCCCATCTCTACTAAAAATATAAAAATTAGCCAGACTTGGTGGCACACACCTATAATCCCAGCTAGTCTGGAGGCTGAGGCAGGAGAATCGCTTGAACTCAGGAGGTGGAGGTTGTAGTGAGCCGAGATTGCGCCACTGCACTCCAGCCTGGGCAACAGAATGGACTCCATCTCAAAAAAAAAAAAAAAATACTCCCTTCTAAGACAATGAAAGCATGTAGAGTCAGGGAGACATGCCCCATTATTATTCCGGTCATTGTTGGTTCTTACAAAGTTGAAATTTTAGCATCTCTCACGATGGCTATTCTAAAAAGACCTCACGTGTTCTTGGGAAGAAAGGACCGGCTGAGGCCGCCTCGAGAGTCTGGCCGAGTCTGTTGGTCTAGCATTGAGAAGTTGACAAGCCAGGCTACTGCCCCCAAGGGCCAGTTTCATATGCGAGTCAGGCACCGCCAGCCAAGTGGGAAAGGCAGCCCCGGAGGAGCATGTTTCTGGTGACTGGGAAGCTTTGAGCAGGCCTGCAGCTCTGGCATAGTGATGAGCCTCCTGCACAGGCAGCGGCGGCCGACAGCCAGGCGGGAGGAGGGCGGAGGGGCGGCCACAGCCTCCACCAGAGCATCTGGGGGCTCAAGTCGCCAGAGCGCCCTGGAGACTAGGTAATGGAATTCCTAAACGGATGAAACACTGAGCTCCAGACCCCTGTCCCTGCCCAAGGATGGAAACACTGACTTTCTTCCTGGGGCTTCTGAATTCCCCCTGCCTTTCCCTGTCCTTCCCAGCCATTGCCAGGACAGGAAGAGGCTTTCCAAACAGACTTCTTTGTTTTCCACTTGGTCTGGCCCTCTAGGTCTCATCCGGACTGTTCTGAGCCTCACACGTCAGAGACACTGGAGGGGTAACCAGCCATCCAGGTTTGTCTGGAACTATCCTTGGTTTTAGCACCGAAGGTTCCTGTATCCCAAGAGAGGCCCGCAGGCCTGGGCCAACCTGCACCTTGTCCAGCTGCCCCCTCGGCCCTCAGAGCCAGGCTGAGGTCCTGCCCAAACAGCAATCATGTCAGGATTCGCCTTCCGTCTCCAACAAAGAGCTCTTCATGTCATAGTCAGCCAAGGACAAGGCTAGCATGGGTATTCACCCCACTGCCTCGGCTGCCTCACCAGGCATGGGAGTGGTCAGGAGATGCAGATGCACAACGAGAAAGCTTTGCCTGTCCCAGTGATGCCACCCCGGAGTACCTGTGCTCCACCCACCCATTTTCTGCTCATCCGAGGCCCGGGTCTCCAAGGGGCATGGGAGGAGATGGTGGGAGAGACAGCCAGGCCCCACACTGGGCACCTGAGAGGTAGACCCTGGCTTCGTGTTGAGGTAAGCTTAAGAGATCTGGGCCTCCCTTGAGTGCGGGTCAGCAGCACGAGGAATCTAACCTGCTCTCTGTGCTGTCGTCTTTTTTTTTTGAGACCGAGTCTTGCTGTGTCGCCCAGGCTGGAGTACAGTGGTGCAATCTAAGCTCACTGCAACCTCCATCTCTCAGGTTCAAGCAATTCTTATGCCTCAGCCTCCTAAGTAGCTGGGATTACAGGGGCCTATCACCACACCTGGCTAATTTTTGTATTTTTAGTAGAGACAGGGTTTTACCTTGTTGGCCAGGCTGGTCTTGAACTCCTGACCTCAAGTGATCCACCCGCCTCGGCCTCCCAAAGTGCTGGGATTACAGGCGTAAACCACTCTGCCCGGCCTCTGTCATCTTTTTACAGAGATGAGTTCTCACTCTGTCACCCAGGCTGGCGTACAGTGGCATGATCACGGCTCACTGTAGCCTTGAATTCCTGGGCTCAAGTGATCCTCCCACCTCAGCCTCCCCAAGCAGCTGAGACTACAGACACATGCCAGCACACCGGTCTAATTTTTTAAATTTTTGTAGTGAGAGGGTCTTGCTATGTTGCCCAGGCTGGTCTTGAGCTCTTGACCTCAAGCAATCCTCCTGCCTCAACCTCCCAAAGTGCTGGGATTAACAGGCATGAGTCACTGTACCTGGCCAACTCTCTTTGACCTTACTTAAATCAAAGAGATGAGATTTCTCAGAAGCAAGAGTTATAAGTGCTGGGGGTCAATTGTGAAGAACTGAATGGATATGATTGTGAATAGTGTAGAACTTACTCTATAGCAGGCTTAGGTCGAGTCAGATCCATAGTCTCCTACACAAACAGTAGGAAATATGGGCGATTGTGTGATACTGAAAAGAAAACAGAAAAGGAAAGCAATTCATTTTCTTCACCATTAGGAAACATCATTTTTGTGCGTATAAACCTGGAATCAATTATTAAACTTCCCTTATGGATAAAGCATAACTTGTAATAAACAGCAAAGAGGGCTGTTCATTTCACTTAGTGATAAATAAAATGGTGTTTGACCAATTTGATGAAGACAGTAAGTCAAACTTAAATGGTCGAGCATTTGATGTCGCTGAAACTACAAATCTTATTAAGAAGCTTTTTACATTTAAAATATGCAAAATGCAAGCAAAATTTAGTAGTGAAAGTAAAGTTAAATATTTAATGACATAATTAAGTCTTATTAATGGTATGTTCTTTATTTTGCAGATTAAATATTCACAACGATTATCATCGCTTTCATCTTTATTACTTAAGCAATGTGTTTTTCATAATTATTTGTTAGGTATTTTCATTAACATTTGATGAATATTAATAGTTAAAATAAAAAACAGTTCTTATTTCTGTTGTAATGACTTTATGGTGATCATAATATACAAGTAAGGGTTTATAATGTGCGCTACTGGTTAATATTTAGATCACTGATTTTGTTGCCACAGAGTAGAAACGTGGATCTTTATGGGTGATAAATGGCAATCGTCACATTCTCCCCTTACTCTTTATTTATTTATTTATTTAATCTACTATTCTTAACATGGCTTCATTGTGGGAGACATATGAATTGCAAACTTACAATGAAAGCCAACAAGTAGTATTTTAGGCTGAGTCCTACTCTTGCGTTAATAATGGCTTACCTCTCTTTTTAGATGTCCTCATTCATTTCCCATTTTTATCTCATTTCCCTCATGGATTTCGTCCAGCAGAGTTAGACGGCTCTGGCACATTTTCCCTTCACGACCTTTAAAGCTTAGACGGATGGCCTCACAGATATTTTTCTTTGGGGACAAAGGATGAAGATTTTCCATCCCGAACAACATGAAGCAAATGCGCATGGATCTCCTGATTTTTCATTCAGACAGTGATTGTAGAGTAAGCAGCACTGGGTCAGATCGGTGTGCACGGGCAGTGTGGCCTGCATATGGTAAGCATCCCTCCCTGCACCAAGTGTGGCAGCCACTTTGTCCTGACACCTGGGGAAGCTTGTCACTTCCAGGGCAGCCCAGGAGATGCATCTTGGCCACCCCCACGTCAAGCTCCTACATGGCAGGCTGCAGACCCCCGCCCAGGCTTTCTTCTGAAACCTTCAGTGAATTTTCCTTGAGGATGACCGACAGAATGATGGTGATGTATTCTGGTCTCACGGTCAGGCCTGCAATCACATTTCAAAGCAGCCTCCGGATCCCTGCTCAGCATTCTGTGACTGACGCGGGCGCAGGCATCAGAGTCCAGACAGAGTCACTGCTAATCAGAACAGGATGCCCTTTAGCTTCCTTGGGAAAGTTTTATCTCTTTAGCAGGAGCTATCTGCATTTTTAAAGCCACAGCCTGTTGGAAAGAGCTCTGAACCACAAAAATGTACAGTGGGGGTAAGGAGAGTTCCCAGCCATTAACCACCTCCAGGCAGTTAACCATTTAAGTTTAGAAGAACCCACATTCACTTCAAGAGTAACTCTAATCTATTGAAAACCTACTATGTTGGGCTCTTTCAAGAGCTATTTCTGATTCTCACGATGCCCTGCTGAGTGGATGGGAGTACCCCCGTTGTACGGACAAGCAGACGCAAGCTCGGTGAGTTAGCTGACTGCTCTAAGGTCTCACGGCTGATCGTGTGCACAGCTGGGGTTCAAAGCCCGTTCTTTCTGGCTCAGAGTCCTGTGCTCTTCTCAGCAGGCTGTGACGATACCTCCCTCACTGCCATTTTTCTGTGTGATTATATGGGACACGAGCTCCTGGGAAATCTGATTGTTAAGAAAAAGCCCTAATACACACAGAAGCAGAAGAGAAAGGAATAGATCTCACCCTGTTGGTGAAGCCAATGCACAAACTTAATGTGCAGAAAGACACCACTGATGTCTCCCCAGGCCCTGCCCTTGAATCCTTGCCTTGCTGACTATTTGGCCCTGGGCTAGAAAATACAGTGGTCATTCTCAGACGTTTATGTGCAAGTGTTTATCTCTCCAGCCAAGCTGCCCTCAGGTCCTTAGCCGTCTGCGCGTTCTCAGTCCTCTACAAACAGCTATGCTGGAATAGCTAAAACTGAGATTTTCATAATGTGTGCTTAAACCATTTATGCTAAAAAACCTGCCAGTTCTGGCCGTTTCCAGTAACAATATGCGCTCCCATCACCGCTAAGAGTCTGGCAACACGCAGATGATGCCACTGAAAGCAAGTGAAGGCAGTGAGACAGGGCTCAATCAGTTCTGTGCCTCTGACAGCCCAGGAGTCATGGCACAGCGCCAAGAATACACCTTCAACATGACAAGCAGGTCTCAGTTTCCCCCTTCTGAGCACATCAAGAAAAAACACATGTGAGAGCCGGCACAGTGACTCACAACTGCAATCCCAGCACTTTAGGAGGCCGAGGCGGGAGGATTACTCGAGGCCAGGATTTGAGACCAGTCTAGGCAATAGAGCAGGACCCCATCTGTACAAAAAATTTAAAAAATTAAATCAAAACACATGTGGACTCAACAAGGACAAATATGGACTCCCTGCACCCTGGGGTGAGCCGGGAGGGGCGGCGCAGTCAGCACCAGCCAGGACCGCACACGTGGTGACATCAGGCCTGCCCTCCCTCTCATCTGTAATGTCTCTCCTTGTCCAGCCTGCAATGTGACCATTGTTTATTACCTATTGAGCCCCAGCACCATATTTGGCTCTGCAGGCAAGATTGATAGATTCTTGCTGTCACCAGCCGCACTCTGATGGCAGCTTTCCAGGCCTTCTTCTCACCCCCCACCCCCCTCACCTTCCAACAACCCCCAAGGCTCAGAGCAGGCCTCCCCACCAGCGAGGCTGATGCAGACCCTTTTGAAGAAGCTTTTTCCAGGAGAGAAAGGAGCTGATGATGGATACCCAGCCAGCCTCCATGCTCAGGAACTGCCCACTGCAGCGAATCGTCTCTGCCCTGGAAGCTGCTGACAGCAGTAGGGGCCTTTCTGGAACCAACTCCCTCCCCATCTGCCCTGCGCTCTCTGCATCTTCAGAGGAGAGAGGATTTGGGTCTCAGAAGCCTGGGATACACAACAGTAGGTGGGAGGGGGAAAGCCTGGATGTAAGAGTCAATTATACTGCCTTATGGGGAAAATAGTGTCCAACTCAGAGTCTGGAATGGGAATGACACACAGCTGGACACCAATTTTCATCAGGTGTCCTAAGGCAGGCTGCTATAGCTTTACAGCAACATAATTCTGTATGGGTGCTGTGGAACTGCTATGGCTTCAAATAAGGACGGAGACTTTGGAAAGCTGAAAGGCAGTGAGGTTGAGGTACTGTGTCCCAGCCATGAGACTGGGGTGATGGGTCCTTGTTATATCACCAACAATCGATGTGACCTTAGGCGTTGTGCCCTGAAACTCACTAACACCCATCACTTGAAGACCATGCTTACCGTGACCAACCCAGGAAATACCTGTTCCATTAACTCAACTGAAGATGAAGAGGTTTTGGGAACCATACCTAGAGACCAAGAGCCTGAAATTGCTGATTAACGGGTCAAATCAGCTGAGCACCTGTGGTGTGCCAGGTGCTGTGCCGACCCCTGATGTTCTTTTATTTGAGACGGAGTTTCGCTTTTGTTGCCCTGGCTGGAGTGCAATGGCGCGATCTCGGCTCACTACAACCTCCACCTCTTGGGTTCAAGCAATTCTCCTGCCTCAGCCTCCCAAGTAGCTGGGATTATAGGCACCCGCCACCACACCCAGCTAATTTTTGTATTATTACTAGAGATGAGGTTTCACCATATTGGTCAGGCTGGTCTCAAACTCCTGACCTCAGGTGATCCACCCGCCTCAGGCTCCCAAAGTGCTGGGATTATGGGTGTGAGCCAACGCGCCCAGCCTGACGTTCTTGAAACAGCAACCCCAGTCCCACTCTGGACCTATGAAGCTCGCAGTTCAGTAGAGGGGTGTGGTGGTTTTTCCAACAACAACCAATCAGTTCTCAGATTCTCCAACACCATCTGAATGTCCTACAAGTCAATTCAGTTCTGACACTAACTACCCGGAGTGAGCCCAGACCGCACAGGTTAAGGGCTCAGCCCAACAAGAAAGCTCCCATTTCAGATGCCAGCCATAAATAGGGTCCCCATGTGCTGTGGTATGAATATTTGTGTTCCCTCGAAATCCATGTCTATACCTATTCCGCACTGCAATAGCGTTAAGAGGTAGGGTCTTTGAGTGGGGATTGGGTCATGAGGTGGAGTCCTCACGAACGGGACTCTTAGGAAAGAGGCTAGAGGCAGCTCATTCACACATAGAAGGTGCTGCTTATGAGGAAAAGGCCCTCACCAGACACTGAATCTGCTGGCATTTTGATCTTGGACTTCTCAGCCTCCAGAAAAGTGATCAATAAATTTCTGTTGTTTATAAATTACCCAGGCTGGGGTTTTATATAGCAACCCAGACAAAAACAGCAAGCTACTTACACTTCGCCAACCTCACATTCGAGCCCCCATCAGGTTCAGTGATTCACTACGGACACAAAACTCAGGAAAATACTATACTTACATTACAGTTTATTATAAAGAAGACATATGAACAGCCAGAGGAAGAGGTACAGAGGACGAGGTCTGGAATGTTCCTAGCACAGGAACCTCTGATCCCATGGAGGCAGGGTGCACCACCCTCCCAGCAGGCAGATGTTTTCACCAACCTGGAAGCGCTTCAAACCCCAAGGCTTAGGGTTTTTTGGGGGCTTTTTGTTTTTGAGACAAAGTCTTGCTCTGTTGCCCAGGTTGGAGTGTAGTGGCGTGATCACAGCTCACTGCAATCTTGATCTAGGCTCAAGTGGTCCTCTTGCCTCAGCCTCCTGAGTAGCTAGGACCACAAGTATATGCCACCACACCTGGCTAGTTTTTAAAAATTATTTGTAGAGACACAGTCTCTCTATGTTGCCCCAGCTGGTCTCGAACTTCTGGGCTCAAGTGATCCTCCTGCTCTGGCCTCCCAAAGTGCTGGGATTACATGTGTGAGCCACGGCGCCCAGCTCCTTTAGAGTTTTTTTTATGGTGGTTTCATTAGGTGGGCATCATTGATTCAATCACTGGTCATTGGTAGTTAACCTCAACTCCCAGCCCCTCTCCTCTCTTTGGGGGTGGGGTGGGAGGTGGTTGGGTAAACCCCTGTGAGCATCACATCAGCCTAAACCCAAGTGTCCAAAAAAGGCTTATTATCAACAACAAAAGGCACTCCCATCACTCAGAACATTCCAAGGGTTTTAGGAGCTCTGTGTCAGGAACTGGGGCAAAGACCAAATCTGCATATATACATCTCTGTGTGTGTGTGTGTGTGCACGTGTGTGTGTGTGTGTGTGTGTAATACCACAGGTGGCAGAAATGCTACAGAGAGCTAAGGAAGGACTACAGGGAGGCAGAGGACTGCATGCTTCTTCTGCTAACTGGGCAGGCTGCACAAGGGAAGGGGCCTGTGGTGAGACCCACTAAGAGAACAGTACCTGCCAAGGTTCGCTATGGCTGCAGCACCGGGTGCAGCTAAAACCTTCACATCTGTATGACCTTGGACTGGTTCCCCCCACCTCCAAGCCTCAGTCACCCCATCAATGGCGCTAACAACTGCAACACATCGGGGTTATTATGGGATTTACTGAGACTCTGTAAGTCTCCCCACTGTGCCTTGCACATATCAAGCCCTCCATGAATTTGAGCTGTGATTATTGGGTGATGATGGTCATGATTAAGGAAAAGTTCAGGGGGATAGTGAGACGCTGTGCACGGCTGAAGCACTAGATATGTAAGTGGCTTGATTATCTCCTGATCCGTGGGACATCTGCTTACTCAGGCAGCCATGCACAGACCACCAGACAACTGGCTCCCAGACAATTGCTTAGTGGTCCGTGGGGCGACCTGTCCTCCTTCATGCTGAGGGAACCGCAGGGCTCTCCTCTCTGTATCGGCTTCCTGGAGGCCCAGACGTTTTGCCTAGCTTGGCTGGCATGGGCTCCTAATCAGATCATGCCCCTAATTAGAAAGAGCTCTTCTTTGAAACAACAACCATAATATAAACCAAAAATATTTTTGAAACAGAGTGAAAGCATTTCGGATCTAATCAAAACAGGAGGGCGAGGACCAAGTTTTTGTGAAGCGGTACTCTACCTTCTGGTGCTTGCACCTGCAAATAGGGACAAGAGAGGCTGCTGCTCAGGGGCACCCTTGATGTCTTGCAGGAAGGCAGTGGGAAGACCCAAGGGCCCCTGTTGGCCTGCTCGTGGAGAGGTCCATTGATCCAGGAGGGATGTGGGCTGGTCTTGGGAGTGTGGCTGGCTGGGACCTCAAGGCTGATCTGAGGGCAAGCCCAGCAGAGAGGACGCTCTTGCAGCGGAATGGGTGTTTGATCACTGAGCTGCACCTGCCAGTGCTGGCACTCCATCAGGCAAGACAGGAATGAATGGCAGCCAAAGATTTCAGGCCAATTGCTCTCCCTCCGCACACCCACCCCCCACACCAGGTGGACTCTTCCTTTTGAGGACAGGAAGCCCTAAGCCCAGTGCAAGGAAATGCCCGGCACCCTGCATTGGGGCCTTGGGCAGGAGGCAGCCTGCACCCAGATCATTATAGCATTACGGGTGCTGCTCTGCCTCCCAGGGCTGGAGTGGGCAGGGACTGGGCTGACTGCGGGCTTGGGGCACAGATCCCTGGATTCTATGATCAACATTCCCAGCCCTGGGGCCTCCAGCCACACATGGCCACAGCTGAGCTCACTGCTGCCTCTCTCTCTAGGCTGGACACGAGCCAGAGCCAGGCCCCTGGATTTTTAGCTCATTTCCTGATGCCACCTCTTCGTTAAAGAAGAAGAGGGAGACAGCTGAGGAAATGCTGCCAGGGTGGGGCCTCATGGCACAGTTTGCAGTCTCCTTGGCCCACAGCCTGCCTGGAGACTCACATGAGGGCCCTCAGCCTCAGAGGAAATGAAGTGCCGTGTCACACGCACAGCTGTGGGAAGCGTGTCCTCTCTCTCCTCCCTTCTGGAGCTCCCAGGAAGCCAAGGCACATGTTCAGAGTCTCACTTTGGGATGTAGGATGATGGAAGTCAAGGACCCAGCACAGACCAGTTGGCAGCCCCATCCAGGAGGTGCCAACCTCACAGGTCACTCTTAGGAACCCTCAGTGGCCCGTACTAACTGTGCCCATCCATTGAGGCCATGCAGAGATGCATTAACTCCCTGTGAGGACTCAGGATTGTCATCAAAAAGTACAGGTGGGATTTTGAAGGCAGGCCTCAAGCTGGAAGAGGCTAGCTGCAGTCCCACAAGCAGGCGTGGACATCCAGCAAGTGCCTGTCTGGCATGGTCTAGATGCAAAGGAAACAAAGAAATGGAGCACAGACCCTGATGAGGAGGCCATGTGCTCTGCACACTCATTCTCAAATCTCAGCACGCAAAGAGCTCTATTGATGAGCTTTTAAAAGGGCAGAGGCCTAGGCCCTGTCTCCTGAAATCCAGATTCATTCTCATTTATTCATTTATTTTTTAGAGACTGGGTCTTGCTCTGTCATCAGGCTGGAGTGCAGTGGTACAGTCTCAGCTCACTGCAACCTCAGTCTCCTGGGTTCAAGCCAACCTCTGCCTCAGGCTCCCGAGTAGCTGGGACTACAGGCATGCACTGCTATGCCTGGCCAACTTTTTTTTTTTTGAGATGGAGTCTTGCTCTGTCACCAGGCTGGAGTGCAGTGGCACAATCTCAGCTCACTGCAACCTCCGCCTCCTGGGTTCAAGCGATTCTCCTACCTCAACCTCCTAAGTAGATGGGATTACAGGCACCCGCCACCAAGCCCAGCTAATTTTTGTATTTTCAGTAGAGACAGGGTTTCACCACGTTGGCCCAGATGGTCTCCATCTCTTGACCCTGTGATCCGCCTGCCTCAGCCTCCCAAAGTGCTGGGAATACAGGCGCGAGCCACCGTGCTCAGCCATAATTTTTTAATTTTTCCTAGAGACAGGGTTTCGCTATATTTCCCAAGCTGGTCTTGTACTCCTGACCTCAAATGATTCTCCCCGCTTGGCCTCCCAAACTGCTGAGATCACAGGTGTGAGCCACCACACCCAGTCAGATCCATCTTTAATGATTATCCCAGGTGCTTATGTAGTAGGTGGTTGGTGGGTCAGCTTTTGAGAATTGTTGATCTAAAGGGAGTACTGAGGAGGAATCCCCACCCCAGCTCCAGGCCTGACGTCATGGAAAGGGAAGCTGGAGGAGACTTCTTTGCACCAATCCCTGAGCCAAGTGATTTTTACAGAAGACAGAGAAGGGGAAGAGGAGTTGAGACTGGGCGGGACATTCTAGGCAAAGCACCAGAGTGGCAGAAGGGCAGAGGTGAAGATGCCTGAGGGCCATGTGTATGTGGCCTGAGTACCCACATCGCCCTGCACTTAGATGTGATGCATTGTAGTTGCCATTTTGAAATTCTTGATACTTTTAGCTTTGAATTTGTGTTTTGAACAAGAGGCGCTGCAATTTCACTTTGTACTGGGCCCTGCAACTTATGGGCCCCGCCCCCTGGGGTACAGGGAGCTGCAGGAAGTTCAGGTGTTGCTGGGGTCAGAGGTGGGAAGTAGGAGAGTTAGAGGGGCTAGAGAGACATGAGAAGGCTACATCCCTGAGGTCTCCAAATGTCACACCAAGGAGCTCAGGTTTTATCCAGGTAAAGAGAGGATTTAAGCAGGAATGAAGTAGTTAGGTCTGCATTCCACAAGGACTACTCTGGAAAAAGGGCAAAAGTCACTCTGCTTGCGGATACAGGGGGCAAGCTAGGCTGTCATGAAGACCAGGCAAGGACACCAGTAGGCAACTGGAGGAGGGAATGGTCTAGAGAAAACTAAGCGACGATTTGGAATCGGAGTTGGGGTGGAAGGAGAGAGAGGGAAGGCCAGGGTGACTCCCAGATTTCTGTTCATTTTTTTAAATTGGTGGTGGTGTTTATTCTAAGAACACATCATCATTGCTTACACCTGTCAGTAAGAGTCTTTTTGCAATATAAAAGTAACCTCTGAGGCCAGGCGTGGTGGCTCACAGCCGTAATCCCAGAACTTTGGGAGGCCAGGGCGGGCTGATGGCTTGAGGCCTGGAGTTCAAGACCAGCCTGGTCAACATGGTTGAAACCCCATTTCTGCTAAAAATACAAAAATTAGCCAGGCATGGTGGTGGGTGCCTGTAATCCCAGCTACTTGGGAGACTGAGGCAGGATAATCACTTGAACCCAGAAGGCAGAGGCTGCAGTGAACCAAGATCACACCGCTATATTCCAGTTTGGGTGACAGAGAAGACTTCGTCGCATAAAAAGATAAAAAGCAAAAATAAAATAGTATAAAGATTCCTCAAAAAGTAAATGTAACTCTTGTCCTTTAATAAAAGAAAAAAGATGGGGGCAAATGTTATCTGTTGTCAAATTTAGTTGCCCATTGTATGTCCAGGATAAGATCCAGTTTGTTGGTGAGAAGGTGGTGTGTGTATTGAACAGGGGCCGGAGAGAGGCATCTGTACAGCAGTTTACCATACAGAGAGTTTCAGCACTAGACCTTTATAACTTTGTTTGCCATTTATCCCTATCCTGAATATCAATATTTTTTTTTCTTTTGCTAGAAACCCAGACTTGACCTTGGAATTCTCATTCATGTTAGTAAACACATTCTGGTTGTTTTACCAGACATAAAAATCAGCACTTTAGATGTGACCTCAAGACACCCTTGCTCCAAAAACAGCCACCCGTAGGTCTCAGCCCAGATGGGCAAGCATCCAGTGGATCCCAGGATTAGGGGAGAGCGAGAGCCTAGAGTTAGTCCATTCACTGGAGCCCCTTTGATCTAGAATCCATCTGACAATCCCACGGGGCCAGACGGGCCTGGAAGGTTTTCAGGCCTTCCTCGGGTTTGGCCGACTGTGCTTGAGCTTTGAACAACTTGGTACTGCAAATTCAAATGACCCTAAGTAGGAATGAAAGATTTTAAAAAGAAATTCGATTTTGTTCAAAATAGGCAGTGTGCAATTGAGAAACAGGGGCTTTCATCGAGCCAGTTAAACTGAGTGCAAGATCAACTAAATTCAGCTGAGATAAATGCCCGAATAAAGCAGCTTTTCACAGAAGACATTCGGAAACGATCGCTCTTTATAAATATAATTATTCAACAGACGTTTTAATAGCACTTTTCTGCTGTATAAAAGCTATGCATGCAGGGTGTAGACAGTTGGAAAACCCAAAGTATAAGATGCAGACATGAAATCACCTGTGATCCATGACACGCAGGGGCGTGGTCAACCTCAGCTGTTTCCTCCCAGCCTTGTTTCAACGTCGACATTTACAACGTTTTGTCGAAGTAGTTCTAAAGCATTTTAAAGGTAGAGATAATGGATTAAACTATAATGCTCATTTGAAAATGAGATTTGTTTAACTGCATATTTTAAGATCTTTTTTTCTAATTAAAGAAACAGGCCAGGTGCGGTGGCTCATGTCTGTAATCCGAGCACTTTGGGAGGCCGAGGAGGGCAGATCTCCTGAGGTCGGGAGTTCGAGACCAGCCTGACCAACATGGAGAAACCCTGTCTCTACCAAAAATACAAAATTAGCCAGGCAGGGTGGCACATGCCTGTAATCCCAGCTACTCGGGAGACTGAGGTAGGAAAATCGCTTGACCACGGGAGGTGGAGTTTGCGGTGAGCCAAGATCAGGCCATTGCACTCCAGCCTGGGCAACAAAAGTGAAACTCTGTCTCAAAAAAAAAAAAAAAAAATTTGTAAAACACAGAAAAGCACAAAAGAAGACAACAAAAATCATTTGGATTTCAACCAAAGAGCATTATGATGACTGTTTCAGCAAGTACCTTCCAGTATTTTTTTTCCATATATGTATGTGGATTTCTTATTTATTAAAAATACCAGTGTATCTTTTTGGCTATTTGCTGTTTACAGACTACACATTTGCCATAAAAATAAATATTCTACCACCTGATTTTTACTGACTGCATAGATGATATTCCTTAATATAATGATGTGTAATAATTTACCTAATAAATCTTCTATTGTGGGATTTGTAGGTTGTTGTAATTTTTCATATTATAAACAATATCATGATTAATATACTTATGACTAATATCTGGTTAGTTTCTTATAACAAATTTCTAAAGTAAAATTGTATTAAAGGAGATATATTATCTGATAATTTCTTATTACAAATTCCTAAAGTTTGATATCTGATTAATTTCTTATAACAAATTCATAAAGTAAAATTGTATTAAGGGAGATATATACACACACACACACATGCATATATATGTATAATTTTTTTGATAGATAAAACTAAATTGCTTCCAGAAAAGTTATACTAATTTACAATCTCATTAGTTCAGGTTTTTGAAAACATGATTTAGAGGCAAGTCCAATTATCTCTGTTTCATCATTTGGGACAATTAAGGCAGAAACCAGTATCGTGATGAGGGTTACACGACAAGTTAATAGAAAAGATTACTTTGATATAAATAAGGGATATCTTCTTACATGTACTTTGCATATGTTCTCATTTACAACAATCCTAAAAGGAGTTATTTTAAAATCCCCATTTCCAGATAAGGAAAGGGGGCTCAAAACTCTCAAAGCCATGCCATTTCTATTCATTCATTATACCAAGCTGTCTCCATGACCACAGACAGCCTGACAATCCAGCTACAGTGTAGTCATAGAATCCTAGTGTGTAACTCAGTACTACCAACACCAGATAAATCAATCCTTGCAGAAACAAATATTTGATGTTTAAATAAGTCAACATTCTAAACATTCACTGTTTTGATAAATGCAACCTAAAAGATCTTGTCCCCTAGATTTATTTTTCAGGTAAAAATGGCTCCCTGGTTCTGTCCTCTTGGGGGCTTGGAGGGAGGGAAGGGATCAGGTTCAGGAAGAGAAAAACACCTTCCTCGGAGGCTTGAGCAAGGTATCAGAGCATGTCTTCTAGTCTAGATTGGCAGACTTCATGCTTTGACTCAGAAGTAGAGAATCTGCTTTGGTTTCCTGACTGGGTTACCTTGTTTATCAGCCACAGGGCAAGAAACATGCCACAGCAATGAAATAAAGTTGACATGTCATAATGAGGGAAAGGGAGTTATTCCACAGGCTGAGTCACCGCTCTCCTGCAGGTACAGAATAATGCACCCTACAGAAATTCAGAGCAGACTGTCAGACTGTGGGATGAGTAACAGAGAAACAGGTCTACAGATGACCTAGCATACATTTATTTTGAAATTTCTGGATTGTAAAAACTGAGAATGGCAAAGTCTTAGGTAGATCTAAGTTCACTCTTAAAAGAAAAATCAGTTCCAAGTTTGCACGGAAGTGGGGCATCTCATTAACAAAATAGTGGCTGCAGTGACAGTTATTTATTTGGGGGGAACTTACCTATAACTTTAAACTAACATACATCTTGGTGGAGTCTGAGTTCTACATTTTTCTGCTTTCTTTCTCATCAGTTGTGATGGTTGACATTTGTTCTTTGAAAAGACTGAGTGCCAACCGTGAGCCAGACAGCCACTAGGCAAGTGCAGTGTCAGGAGAAACAAGCGTTCATCCTGTCCAGCCAGAGCACTAAGGAACCTGCTAATTCTGCTAATGCATCAGCACCTACCTCCTGGGTGGGCAACCCTGCTAGCAAGTTAACCACTCTAGGCCTCAGTTTCCTCTTCTGTAAAATGGGTAATAATAGTAATTATAAAGTAAGAAATAAAGAAGGTGTCACTGGCCACTTGACCTCTGGCGAGGATCTAACAACATCAGCACCATAATCCTGCCTAACTCGCCTCTGCTACTGTTGGACCTGCTGCTCTCCAATGCTCACCTGCTCTAATCCACACTGCAGTAGCAAGAGCTTTCGGTCAGGCATCAGAGGGCATTGCTTTAGTTCAGACTCTAGCATTTACCATGTACCTGTTGTATGATCTTAATACTAATAACTGTAGTAGTGATAGAAGCAGCGGTAGCCAACCATTATAATCGTTACTTTGTGCTTGGCGTTTTATATCAATTTAATCCTCTTGGTAACTTACTGACATAGGGAACACTGTTGAAATAAGTGAGGCTTGAAGAGGTCTTATAATTTGGTCCCACAGCTTATAAGTGTGAGGCTGGAATTCACCCAGGAAAGCTGTTTCCAGGGTCCATAATCCTAACAATTATTCTGCCTTAATTTCCCCCCGCTGATATTTCTGCGGGTAAGTCCCTTATTATTTGATTAATGGCAGTAAAGGATATTTTTTAAAAGCTATTGTTGTTCAGCATCCTTTTGAGGGAGAACTTTCCTTCCCCTAGTCCACAGGTTTGTATTGAAGCTCTAGCTTAAAGGAACCCTCTTCAGAATCATCCAATGTCCCAATAATAGACTGGTTTTAAGGAGAACGGCCAGAGTCCTTCCCTTTGTACTGACGTACACACAACTTGAGAAGGAATTTTTCTACTAAAGTTGCTTAGCTGGGGAGGCCAGGAGCCATATTTCTGTTGTGTGGGCAAAGCCTTTCTGTAGCAGAGGAGAATGAACTCTATAGATAAACAGAAACAGAAAATTATACATAAAATACAGATAGAGATGAGATATGGCCACTTAGAATTCCTAGTTCCAGACCAGGCACGGTGGCTCACGCCTGTAATCCCAGCACTTTGGAAGGCCCAGGTGGGCGGATCATGAAGTCAGGAGTTCAATACCAGCCTGACCAACATAGTGAAATCCCATCTCTACTAAAAATACAAAAATTAGCCAAGCATGGTGGTGCACACCTGTAGTCCCAGATACTTGGGAGGCTGAGGCAGGCAAATCGCTTGAACCCAGGAGGTGGAGGTTGCAGTGAGCTGAGATCGCGCCACTGAACTCCAGCCTGGGTGACAGAGCGAAACTCCGTCTCGGGGGGATAAAAAAGAATTCCTGGTTCCATTCCAGAGGCCCTGCTTCAATTCTGATCAACCCACTACTTTCAGCTATGTAAACCAATAGAGTCTTATGCTTGCTTAAGTGAGTTTGAGTTTTGTTTTGTTTTGTTTTTATTTTATTGAAATGAAGTTTCACTCTGTCACCCATGCTGGAGTGCAGTGGTGTGATATTGGCCCACTGCAACCTCTGCCTCAGGGTTCAAGCAATTCTTGTCCCTCAGCCTCCTGAGTAGGTAGACTACAGGCATGCGCTACCACATTCAACTAATTTTTGTATTTTTAGTAGAGATGGGGTTTTGCCATGTTAGCCAGGCTGGTCTCGAACTCCTGGCCTCAAGTGATCTGCCCGCCTCAGCCTCCCAAAGTGCTGGGATTACAGGCATGATCCACCACTCCTGGTCTAAATTGTGTTTTTCTTAATTGCAATCAAAGAAGCCTAATCGATAGAACAAGAGAAGGGGCCTGGGAGTTAGCTGTAGACAGCAGGTGTACAAATGTGAAGTTACCTATTAGTGAATACAAGAATATTAAAGGAGACAATACTTTGAAAAGTCAAGTTAATAAGAAATCATGTACCATGGTTTGAATGTGTCCGCCAAAGTTTATGTGTTGGAAACTGAATCCCCAAAGCAATAGTGTTGAGAGATGAGACATTTAGGTGATCAGATTGTGAGCGCTTTGCCTTCATGAATGGATTAATGCTGTTATTGCTAGAGTGGGTTCACTTTGGAGGGAGTGGGTTCCTGATAAAAGGATGAATTCAAATTCTTTTTCTTCTTTCTCTCTCTCTCATGTACACTCTCTGCTTTTTGCGTTCAACACAGCAAGAAGGCCTTCACCAGATGCAGTCCCTCAGTCTTGGACTTCCCAACCTCCAGAACCATGAGTCAAATCACCTAGTCTCAGGTATTCTGTTATAGCAGCAAAATGAACTTAGACACATATTAGATGCAGATCGTACTTAAAAAAATTTAATCCAAAATCCTCATTTTTTTAGATGTGAAAACTTCACATATATACAGGGTAACTGGCTTGGCATTAAGCAACTAGCTGGGCATAGGCCTGGGATCTAGCTGAATTCAGGTGGCCTCAAATCTTTTCCAGTACTTTTTTCACCACTAACTCCACCTACCCAGATAGGGTAGTAGATAGTCAGATAATACAGAGATAAATGAATGTATAGACAATGGATAGATAAATGGACAGATAAACGGATAGATGGATGGATAGAGGTTGATTGGGAGATAAATAGAGACAGATTTAGCAGGAGATTTAATTGTACAATAAAAGCCACAGCAAATTGAGATTATGCTGGGAAACAGAATAGTTGAAAAAAGCCCAAACTAAAATAAAATCTAGGTTCTAATTCTGACTCTATGCTAATTAGCTGTGTTACCTTGGACAAGTCCCTGAGACACATAACGGGGATCATATATGAGAGTAACTTTAAATATGACAATTTCATGCATATGAGATGCTCACATCTATTTATGAAACTACACAGCATTTGTGTGCTCATATTTAGGGGGCAAGTTCCATGAGGACAGAAATTACACTTATCCCTTGTTGTATACCAGCACCAGATCTTCAATAGGCATTTTTAAGGCAAACTGACAGCATGGTTACTATTTAAGTGCTCTTCTTCACCACCATGACCCAGCTTGGCTCATGGACTCATGCAATCAATATGGAAGCCGAGTTAAAATTAAAATGACACATGCCAAGAAGGGCAGAGAAGTAAGAAAATGCCATCATTACCCTTGGTTCTAAGGGTTTCATCCTAATAAATTCTGAGGACTGGCCTAGTCTTAACCTCCTATAATCTCTAACCGAATTCTGTTTGTTTTTTCCTTTCTCACAACACATTCACATTTCCTATCATTTTAGAAATGTCCTTTATGTTAAAAATATATATACATATGGGGGGAAGATATTAGATCCCTACTTCATACTCCCTAGACACCAACACTAATTAGATTTCAGACTGAACTCTCAAAAGGAAATTTCTCCAACTTTTTGACCATGGAGCAGAAGGGAGACATTTTTTTTTAACCAGACAAGAAAAAAAAGTATGACTCATAAAAGAAAAATCGATAAATTAAAATCCATTAAAGGTTAGCATTTATGCTCATAAAATGACTCCACTCTCCAACTCCAATTTCATTAGGAAGTTAAACCTGTGTGCGAGTGGATGTCATACTCGGGTATCACCACCCCAGAGGTGAGATGTCTAGCCGAAGTTGGCCGCCACACCCCAAATGGCAAAACAATTCAGGATGACAGACACCTGGCGGGAGATTGGTGTTCCCAAGAGGGCTTTATCTGGATAATCTGGGGACTGGGGGATCAGGTGCAGTTGAAGCAGTGCACATCTTTTGCTACCTGTGGAAATAGAATTTAATTCACATAACCAAACAGATGTGTCACGAATACCTTGACAGAATGGACTATATCTTATATTTCCCTCAATCTTAAAGGCATCAAACTGGGTCTGTCATGAAACAGGCCTTTTATGTATGAAGCGACAAAACATAGTATAATCCTCACTTAGACAGGAAGGCTATTATAGAGACCATTTTCACCCCAGTTTACTGTGGCTTTCCACTCTAGCATCTGTTGGTTACAAGCCTCACATCCAGAAAAGCAAAAGCAATCGGCAGAACAATCCTAATAATAGCGACGTCGGCGTGTCTTACATTTGCAAACGATTTCCAAATAGAATTTCTCATCGGAATCTCACAACCACCAAATACGATCAGGCATCATTCATCTGATTTTGTAGATGAAGAAACCAAGGGTCAGAGAGGTTACATGACTTGCCCAAGGCGCACAGATGGTAGGTGGCAAAGCCGGGACTTGGAATCCAAGACAGAATTCAGTGGGAAGGAGGTTTGCAATTAAATCTAACTAAAGGAATAGAGTAAAACGAAGGACGCAGTAACTTTCTCACCAGGAAAGTGTTCTGTTTTACTCTTGGCTTTTGAAAACGAGGCTGCTTCAGCTTTATTATGTGGTGGAGAACACATCAAAGTCAAAGGAACAGCAGCCCTTCTGTTGGGTGTTTGCTGAGGCTCCTCTGCACGGACACACACCTTTTGCTTCCGTGTTTGCCCCAATTTTCCTACCTCTCCGACCTCATGGATTAGGACTCTGGCTCCCAATATTTGCCTAAGGCCCTTCTCTGAGTTAGGCAACCTATTTCACTATACTTTTGAACAATAGAGATAATGATACTAGCAGCCACCCTCTATTGGGCCCTACTTATTATGGGCTAGCAGTAAGCACTTCGCATGTATTATCTCATTTAGTCTCACAACAACTCTATGAGGTAAGAACTATTTTTGTCCCTGTTTGACAAAGGAAGAAACTAAGGGACAAAGTGATGAAGTAATGTGCCCAAGGTCACACTGCTAGTAAGTGGCAGACTGAAGACCAAGTGCCTGGCTGCAGGCCATCACCCCTGCCACCACCCTCAACTACCTTTCTCGAGGTTGTCCAGATTCCCTGGCCTTGTCACCTCACGCCCCCTCAACTGCTGGCTTTGCACAGTCCCTCAGCATTGCTCTAGGTAATAACATTCCCTCTGCTGGCCCTCTCTCCCAAGATTCTCAAAACAGACAAAGCCCATCCCCAGAGAGTAGATGATGTAATGGATGCCATGGTGCCCTCATTCTCCTCGCTGCGAAGGAGAGTCGGCTGCTGAGTGTTCACAGCTGAGACCCTCTCCAGGACTTGCCCTTGGCTAATGGGAGCCACCTGGCTGGCGTTATGCCCCCTTCCTGGGATCACCCCACCTTCAGTAATTGGTCAATGCAGGATATAAAGGTCCTGCCTTCTAACCCTAATTGGGGTCAACTGGGAAGGGCTGTGCTCAGTCCAGAGCTCCCTGGGGATTGGGTGAGGCCTCTGTTGCACCCGTTTCATGGTTCAATCTCTCTTTTTCCCCATTTCCACATCCTCCACCCCTGACAGATGTTGACCCCGAAGCACTCCTCAGTAAACATCTCAGCTTGCACACTGCAGCCTCAGACTCTGATTTCCAGGAATCCAGCAAAACACAGAAGTGTGTCCAATACCTGAGCATGGCCTCCACCTCCTGACTGGCAGAGTGAGGCCTCACGTAGGATGTGGTATTAAACCTTTCCCAGGATTTTCATTTTCCTGCCCACCTGGTCTTTGACACTGCCAGATGTGTATTAACTATTTATCTTATTTTCCTTTCAGTCCACTAGAATGTTCTGGTGTTCGTTACCGTGTTATGGGATTTGCCTATACCTTCAGCCAACAATAGTGCCGATGTCTAGTCCAAGCCTTCACTGGCCGTCCTACTGCCCCAGCAATGCCTATGAGTGACCTAACCTGGGACCCAAGGCCTGCTGACCATGTTCTTTACACAGTTCATCCAGGCATAATGAGCAAAAGACATGCTCGAAACGTATGAGCCTGAAACATACAGGCAGACACAGGCAGGAATAGGAGTATCACTCGGTCTTGACAGGGTGTATCTCTACAAGCAAACCCAGGAGGACTTGGCTCACTGTCCTATTTTTTCCTCTTAGCTCAGACCCTCATTTCTTCCATGCAAAGACGCCATAATTACTTCTGAGAGCCCTCTTTATCTCCTACCTCTTTGACTTTAATCTGTCATACACGTTGCTGCCAGATTTATCTTCCTAAATGAAGCTCTTATCATATCCTCTCCCTGCTTAAAAACTGCATGCTCTCACTGCCTACCAAACGAAGAGCACATGGCTCAGCCTCGCCTCCCAAGCCCCACTCATTGTGGCTGAGATCAAAGCGGGCTGCTTCTGGACCCTCTGTGTCTTCTGGCCTCTGGGACCACGCTCATTCACTTCTCTTCAAACGCTTTTGCCAGGAAATGTTTCTTGATCCATATAAATAGCTGTAAACAGTGTTTGGACTGTATTTCTCTAATACCTTCACCTTAGTCTCCCTTAAATGACAATTACCTGTGAGCTTGGTTTCTCTTCCTCCTAGATTGTGAGCAGCCGGGGAGAAGACACACCCCCGATCCCAGCACTGCCACAGCATCAAACATGTAGTGGGCTCTCCAGAAAGATCTGTGGAAGCAATTTATCATCTCCCAGTTGGACCACAGATTTATTCTCTTTCCCTTCTCCCTGCCTTCCCGCCAGTCTTTATATTCCTGAAATAAATATATATTGATGTTATAGAAAGTAGTTATTTAATTGTAATATATATAAAGCAACAGACAGTATATTGAGACCCTACCCTAAAACATGCTTTGGAGAGGGAGGATTTATAACCTAGGGTAGACCACAAATGAAGTCATTGCCTTAGCCCAATGAGAAGGAAAATTACAATTTTGAAATGATGACATTCAAACAATGGACTAAATCCAGGGTAGAGAGAGGGCTTTTAAAAATGCAATGTAAGTTGACCGGGTGTGGTGGCTCAGACCTGTAATCTCAGCATTTTGGGAGGCCAAGGCAGGCAGATCACGAGGTCAGGAGTTTGAGACCCGTGTGGCCAACATGGTGAAACCCTCGTATCTACTAAAAAATACAAAAATTAGCTGACCATAGTGGTGTGCGCTTGTACTACTCAGAGAGGCTACTTGGGGAGGCTGAGACAAGAGAACTGCTTGAAACTGGGAGGCAGAGGTTGCAGTGAGCCAAGATGGTGCCATTGCACTCCAGCCTGGGTGACAGAGTGAGACTCTGTCTCAAGCTATCTAGAAATCAAAGATCAGCAGTGTAAACAACTGCTAGAGAAAAAGGTGATGATTTTACTGGAAGAACTGAGGGTTTGTGCATTACCTGAGAATCTTTCATAGACAACTGGACAAATGGCCACTCCTGGCTGGTGGGCTCTGCAAATTCTGACAACTCTGCCAGGCAGCTCAGGTTGCCACCCTGCCTCTGCCCCAGGGCCCAGAGTCCCAGCCCTGCAGACAATGATGTCATTATACCACCGCCCAGGCTGCAGAAACAACTGTCTCCCATTCAAACACACTTTCCCCTTATTTTCTTGAAGTCTTGTTCCCCTGACAAATGGCTGGAGGCTTTTGGTAGGAAGCTAAACTCAGCAGCTTCAGAGATCATGAAAAAAGCGTCGTGATTTAAAGAGATTCTTAACGAACGCAGCAGGGACTCTCTTGCATTTTGACCTGTTTCTCCTCCTCCGGGCTTTTGCTCCTCTGTCCCATATCATGAGAATTCTCTCCAAATAGGAAGCCATGTTTTAGGATGGGCTGTCAAATCTGGAATTGGCCCTGGTGATGAGAAAGGAGGGATCCCTCTCTCTTCTATTTTCTGTAACAAATGGATGTCAAAACTGACATAGGCTCAATGTTTAAAAGTCAAGTCATTTAGGATAGGTAAGGTTCTGAGAAACACCCTAGAATAGATTCAACATCAACAAGGGAAAAAACCTGGATAATGATATTTGTAAGAAGGATTTGTGCACTGCAGGAAAAAATAATCCCAATAAATATTTGTCCTTAGTAACACTTACTTATTTTCTGTAGTGTTGCCTTTATACCTGGGCAAGGGAGGTTCTGATCCAGGTCTCTCGCTTTAAATAGCCCCCAGATATCACACAGGCATACACACATATCCTTATTAAAGTGAACACAGACACGCCATGCCTTGAGCCCCAGTGTTCACTGCAGGCACAGCAACCTGTAATCTCAACATCCACCCTTTTGGCCAACACTGCTCGGGCCCCAGGAACGTTTCCTCACATTGCCTGTCCTTGCATCTTGCCTTGACAATAAAAGGCAACTTAATCCGAGTATTGAGGTGTCTGTGCGACCTACTGTTGACTTCAGAAATGCACACCACTTCAGAGTGTGGAGACGATGTGAGCATCAGAAGCGCTGAGATAAGAAAAGACAAACTCACTACCTTGTGAGATTCTTCCTATCGTACAACAAGGATGTAATAGATTCTCACATAATAAAGAACTATTTCCCAATAGGGCTAAGTGTTCATTTTCTCACTCTCTTCCCATGCCAATTCAGGATTCCAGAGGTACTAAAATATTCACACAGTAGATGTAATAGTTTACATACACTGTGGCTAACATTTTGTTATATTACATAACTCCTATTTCTCTTACCTTTATATATAAATATATGAAGTACAAAATCAGTTCTTTATGTTAGCAACTAAATGAGCTTTGCTAGAATTGCAAATCGTTTTCTTTTCATAAAAATATGCAATAAAATGTAATTAAATCTTATAAAAATTAAAAACCAGATCTGTTTAAATAACTTTAATTTTTGATATTTACTTATTAATTTACATTTTGGTTATAATAAATCATTCTGAATATTTGAGAAGAAAAATAACATTTTGAAAACATCCAAAATAATTAAATCTTTAGTTTTTTATATTAACATTGATTTACATATTGATGAAAATGCACTCAAATTTTGTATATTTTAATATAATTACATTTATTTTCAATCTGTTAGATTATTGCTATCAGTGGAACACAGATTGTGTGAACATTTTGATTATAAGAATATAATCAGTGATTTTACTTTAAGAAAGGCAAGGAAATAAATTTTATTAATAAATATATGAGAATTAATGAATTTATATGTGTTTATTCTTATTACTCATCCAAACATTGCTAGCTGAATAATATCCCAGACAGGCTCACAAATGATTAGACTCTTTTCTCCTTGAGAGTTTGCTAATTTTTCTCATATTTTGCATCCATTGTATCACAGCTTTACACATATTTTGTACCTTTTGTGATGAGAGAATATTTGTCAAGATGGAAGGATGGAACATACTTAGAAGTTTACTTTCTTTGTTTATCTTTTTAATATCTACACATACAGCATCTGTGCCCCAGGCCCCCACGAATAACAGGAGGGAGCAGCTTCCTTGACCACTGTGAATGCTGGCACCATGGTGCTTTCTTTTTGTTTATTTATTTATTTATTTATTTGAACATAGAGTCTTGCTCCATCAGTCAGGCTGGAGTGCAGTGGCATAATTTCAGCTCACTGCAACCTCTGCCTCCCAGGTTCAAGTGATTCTCCTGCCTCAGCCTCCCCAATAGCTGGGATTATAGGCACTCAACCATGCCTGGCTAATTTTTTTGTATTTTTGATAGAGTTGGGGTTTTACCATGTTGGCCAGGCTGGTCTCAAACTCCTGACCTCAAGTGATCCATCTACCTGCCTTGGCCTCCCAAAGTGCTGAATTACAGAATGAGCCACTGCTCCCGGTCACACCATGCTGTTTTCTTTCTTTCTTTCTTTTCCTTCCTTCCTTCCTTCCTTCCTTCCTTCCTTCCTTCTTTCTTTCTTTCTTTCTTTCTTTCTTTCTTTCTTTCTTTCTTTCTGAGATGGAATCTTGCTCTGTCACCAGGCTGGAGTGCAGTGGCACAATCTCGGCTCACCGCAACTTCCACTTCCCAGGTTCAAGCAATTCACCTGTCTCAGCCTCCCAAGTAGCTGGGACTACAGGCACACACCACCACGCTCAGCTAATTTTTATATTTTTAGTAGAGATGGGGTTTCACCATGTTGGCCAGGCTGGTCTCAATCTCTTGACCTGGTGATCCACCTGCCTCAGCCTCCCAAAGTGCTGGGATTACAGATGTGAGCCACCGCACCCAGCCACCATGGTGTTTTCTTCTATTGAGAGCTCACACTGGGACAGGCACTGTCCCAAGTGCTTTTGTGTATTTCATTCATCCTTGCTACACCCTTTGAGGTGGGTACTGCTACCCAGTTTCCATGAGGAGGCTGGCACACAGGGAGGAGAGGTCATGAGTCAATTGGTTGCCGAGTGTGATAAGTGGTCACTCCTCTGGCCTCTGGGACTTCAAATCCCTCTGCAGCCTGGGCCCTTGCGGCTTTATCCTCTCTCTTTAGTAGAGGCTGACGAGCCTCAACTTTGTCTATTCCCTGTTTGTTTCATAGAGACCATTTGTTGAATGCTTTTATTATGTTGCCTGTTACATATCTGTTTTAAAAATCTGGATCAATATATCTGTTTTGAATTTCAAGCTTGTTAGGATAATCTAAATCTCTATATGCATGTACAAACAGGCACCCCCAAAATTACACTTTCAGCACAATTATTTTTGTAAAACCTTCAAAACAACTTAAAGGCCTAATACACAACTGCATTAGTGACTCAGTTGATACACTTTGAGACAGCCATTGAGTGGACTATCATGAAGGAAGTGAAAATGATGGTTATGAAGGTATCATAAATACTTATAACAGATGGAAAATACTTATAACAGATACAATGTTAAATTTTAAAAGTACCATATAAAATTACACATATCGCATGCCAAAATTATATAAAAATTAGTATACACATGAGAAAACATACAGAAAAAAAGACAAAAGAAATTATAGCTAAATGTTCTTAGAAGTTGTGTTTAATGTAGTAGGTATTAAAGTATTGGAATGACTTTTTTCCCTTTTTGTTTTTGTTTTTTTCTATTTTTAAAATAATTTTGGATTAGATTAATTTCTTTTTTTTAGAAACAGGGACAGGGTCTTGCTCTGTTGCCCAGGCGGGAGTGCAGTGGCACAATCACAGCTCACTGTAACCCTGAATGGGCTCAAGCAATCCTCCCACCTCAGCCTCCCGAATAGCTAGGACTACAGGCGTGCACCACCATGCCCAGCCAGGTTAATTTTTTAATAAAAATATATGATTTATTTAGAGTGCATTTGTTTCTGAAAACAATAGTGATGAACTTTAGCACAAGTTCACATAATTTGCGAGCAGGCATACCACCGGCTTCTAGCATTTTAGGCCTGTCTTCTTCATCAGGAGGAGCAGAGATGAATGTGTCCTAGAGGCTTGAGGCTTTCATACAAATTCTGCAATCAGAAAAGTCTTATCAATTCCTAAAGAAAATGCTGTTCCTCAAATGTTCCCTGGACCTGAAGCCACTTTGTCAGTGAGCTTGAGATAAAAGCAGCCTATGATGTGAATGTGTCCTTTCTTCAGTGACCAGTGGCTGTGGGCATGCCATGGCTCCCCCATCTTTGAGAGAATGCTGGCACTCTCATAGGGACATGCCAAATCAGAAGCAAGCTTTGAGAGCCACAGACACATCTATGAATATGCTGTGAAGACATTATGTTTTTTAGAATTTTTTTTTTTTTTTTTGAGATGGAGTCTTGCTCTGTTGCCCAGGCTGGAGTGCAATGGCACGATCTCAGCTCACTGCAACCTCTGCCTCCCGGGTTCAAGCGATTCTCCTGCCTCAGCCTCCTGAGTAGCTGGGATTAAAGGTGCCCACCACCACGCCTGGGTAATTTTTGTTATTTTTTTAGTAGAGACGGGGTTTCACCATGCTGGCCAAGCTGGTCTCGAACTCCCGACCTCAGGCGATCTGCCTGCCTCGGCCTCCCAAAGTGCTGAGATTACAAGCATGAGCCACCGTGCCCGGCCTGGGAAGACATTATCCTTTAAGAAGCTTCCACTAGCCTTACTGCACATCTGCTTCACCTGTGTCTGTCTTGGTTTTTAATAGGTGGTAAATATCAAGAACAGAAAAGATTTACTCAATGGAAAACTTATAGCTTCTCTCTCTTTTCATCTCTTTCTTTTCTTCCTTTCTCCCTTCCTTCCTTCAAAACACCCCTCACCCCAACACACACACACACCTGGTACAGTGTCAGGTACAGCGCCAAGCACTGAGGATACAGGGTCAGATCAGATCTGGAACAGGCCCCCCAGGAGCTTGAGGTCTATACCTCCCCACTGAAAGGGTAGTGCTTAGACCAGCAGCATCAGTGTGGCTCAGAAGCTTGTTGAAAATACAGACTCTCAGGCCCCACTTGGGACCTGCTGACTTGGAATCTGGATTTTCACAGGCTCCTAAAATTTTGAGATCCACTGGCCTATAGGACTCTGCAAGAGCAAGCCTAATTTCTTCTGAGTGCAGTTATATAAGATTTGGGCTGGGCATTATTATTTGGCTTGCACAAACAATTTTAGCTTATTGTTTTACAAATATCATGTGGAATTTTATGTGACACTTGCAGGATTCACAGGCTGGGTCACAGTGATTGCCTGTGGGTATGTAAAGTCCGCCATCTGGACCCCTCATCTGTATTTGTGGAGCAGGACAACAGGGACAGGGACGGGGAACAGGGGAAAGGAAATGGATATTAGCTTCTGCAGAGGAACAGACAGAAAAGAGCAGGAGGGTGGGATGAATGCATCCATAGAATAGTGATGTATCCAGGCCTGAGAATGCAACTGTGGCAGGAATACCCTCCTAGTGGCTGCATCTGAGGAATACACCTTCCTCTCAGGCTCAGAAACACAATGGCCACATGTGCTGTGCCTCCTGAACACATATAATGTGCCACTCAGCACAAGGAGCCTTCCAGGGCACAGGAGCACGTGGGCAGGGGGACTGTGAGGGGGGCAGGAACACCAGTGACTTCCACCTCTCTGTCCCAATGCTGCAGGATGAAGGTTTCTTGGGGGTTGCATAAAACTTTTTCTTTTTAGAAGAAATAAGTCTTATTTTTGCTAAGGTCAGCCTTTCTTCTACGTAGATAAATTAAATTTGAAACAATGCACGTTTCAGAAAGGATGCTTCAGGAATAAAAACGATTTTGGAGTTAGGCTAGACATCTCTTGGGGGTTGTCCCAGACCTTATTTATATCAAGCAATGGCAGGCGTTTCCAAGTTAGGAGTTAGAGGCTAAGACCTACAGCCTCTCCCAAGTCTCCAGAATCTCCAGACACAGCCTCGAGCAGATCTCATCACACAGGTGCTGTAGAGAGTACCTGTGATCTTTCCTTCCTTTCAGTCATCTGATTTTCTGCTGCATTGGGCAGAAACTGAATCTTAATGCTAGACATTATCAGGTGGAAGAGGCACAGATGTCATTTATATGTCTTCCTTCCATAGTAATTCACATGTATCAACAACATAAAGGCTTTTTTTTGGGCATGTGCAGAAAGAGTTCTAACATATTTAGTCTAGATGGGAATAAAATAGTAAGTTTCTTTTTTCCTATGGTATATGAAGAAACAATTTATAAGATACCAGTATCTCATATCTTTTTTTGTTGTTGTTTAGAGACAGGGTCTCTAAACTCAGACATCACCCAGGCTGAAATGCAGTGGTATGATCATAGCTCACTGCAGCCTCCAACCCCTGGACTCAAGTGATTCTCCCACCTCAGCCTCCCAAGTAGTTGGGACTACAGGTGTGTGCCACCATGCTCTTCTATCTTTTTTATTTTTTGTAGAGACAGGGTCTCTCCCGCTATGTTGCCCAGATTGGTCTTGAACTCCTTGCCTCAAGCAATCCTCCTACCTCAGCCTCCCAAAGTATTGGGATTGCAGCTGTCAGCCACTGCACCTGGCCAATATCTTAAGAGTTGTACTATTCAAACTATACACAGACCATCAAGAATCAGTCAAAAGAGCCAAACGCAAGACAAAATTCCTAGGAAAATGGAAGAAACTGGTATTGAAGAAGAAGAATCTGGGGCCAGGAGATAAAATCTCCTGAAAATTGTGTTGACATAAAATTGCGATATACCTAGTACCACTATGAAGACAAACTACATTGCTCTCTGAGGAATAAGGCTGTTAGTCAACCTTCACCACACATGTGACCCCAGACCCATACTTCCCATTGTGAAGGCAGAAAACCATATTACTTGCTAAAAAATGGTTGTAGATTAAATGCCTAATATCTTTTCTAGTATGTATTGAAAAATGTTTGATCATTCGGTACCAGAGATTGTAGAATCGTGGCTCTACTAAAAGTTCTAGAAGGCTAATGAAGTGAGCCAAGTTTATCTATCGAAGGGAAATGAGAAAGATACTTTTTAACAGAGTGGGCAACTCATGGTTCTTCAGGTACAAATAAATATGCTTGTCGATTCATACTATGCCTATTTTGATGAGGAATTAAGTTATTGACAGATAACTTTTGTTTTTACTCTGACACATTTTGGAAGACTCTCAAATAGAAAAATATAACTAAACTAACACATTGGAGCAGGAGTTCCCAGGGTATCTGATGATAAATATTCATTTATCCATTTACAAACACTGTGGACCACAATGTTAATTACATTACTTTGGACACAAGCAACCTAGACTCTCCCTTCTACTTAAAACAATAGTTTTCCATTGTATCCTTAAATTAGAGTAAAACTCCTTAATTTAGCATATAAGAACGGCCAGAATTTAGGATTGCTCCTTTCCTAATTCATCCCTTATCAATTTCCTTTATTTTCTCTTATCTAATCTAACACATTTGTTTTCCTTTCCTGAGTGTGTGTCTGGCTTGGAGCAGATCCTCCCTCTGCCTGCACACCTCTGTCAATCATCTGGTTGACAAGTTAACTCCTTGTATTTGTTTGTTCTCACACTACTAATAAAGACATACCCAAGATTGGGTAATATATAAAGGAAAGAGGTTTAAAGGACTCACAGTTCCACAAGGCTGGGGAGGCCTCACAATCATGGTGGAAGGTGAATGAGGAGTAAAGTCACATCTTACATGGTGGCAGGCAAGAGGGCGTGCACAGGGGAACTCCCTTTTATAAAACCATCACTTCTCATGAGACTTATTCACTATCATAAGAACAGCATGGGAAAAACCTGCCCCCATGATTTAATTACCTCCCACCAGGTCCCTCCCACTACACGAAGGGATTATGGGAGCTACAATTCAAGATGAGATTTGGGTGGGGACATAGCCAAACCATACCCTCCTCATGCTCAAGTCCCAACTCAAACATTTCTTTACTCAGCAAGACCTCTTGTGACTCCCTCTCAATTTGGTGAGATGCTGTATTTTGTGCTCCTATGCTGTACCGTGAGCCTCCCATCCTGGTTTCACCCCACTCATGGTTCTTTGTTTATTGCCCATCTTCGCCCATTGGAGCAGGCTGGGATCCTCTCAGTTGAACCCATAAGTGGGGCAGCTTCTTTCAATGGGACTGTGGTCCTGGCCAGCACTGGCACTGGCCCACGTAACACAAATGCCAATCAGGGAAAGGGACTCTGGGAACAACCTGAGAGGCATCGGTGATGGACAGAATAGTGTTTGTCTTTGGAGATTTCATCATCTCTTACAAGGATGGGAAACACACCCTTTAAAAGGTGAAAAGCATGAAAGTGCTAAGTAGCAAAAGGCACAGTGAGTTTTCAGAGGTAGGAGACTGTCCATCTTCAGTTGCGGGGGCTGCAGAAAGCTATATGAAGAATGTAACTATTCATGCTGATTACAGGACAGGTGGAATTTCTATGGAAAGGCTCAGTGGACACACAGAGGCCTGTGTGGCCGGGTCAGTTAGAAGCAAAGTCTGCGAGGCACGCAAACCTGAAACTTGTGCCAAGAATAGACAATCTCACATTTTGCAGAGTTCATAGGCAGTCAGACAGTGATTTTTTTTTTCTTTTTTACAAAGAGGAATTGAGTCTAAATATTTTAAAGACTTTTTCATCTAAGGTAACTCTGAGGGCATGTGAATAATGCAAGAATCGAGTTTACGCTTCCTGTCTCTGAATCTCTGTAAAGTTTATTTGATATCTTAGTTTTCCCTCATGTTCTTCCAGAATAATTCTCAAATATGTATTAAAAGCCCATGACACAGCAGATAGTTATCTGGCCTTTGAGCCTGGTGTGTGTGTGTGTGTGTGTGTGTGTGTGTGTGTGTGTTCGCGCGCGCGCGCACGCGCGCGTGCATGTGTTTGAACACACTGAGGTGGAAAGGAGAACAGGAGGAACAGGGCGAGTGAGTTGTATTCCCAAAGATGGGCAGTGTCTCAGTTCTGACGTGGACACAACCCTGTGGGGCTGGAGGAGTGCATTACCCTCCCGGTGATATCTTCAGCCAGGATTCCCTTTCACCCGCTGCAAACAGAGCATAAAAATATCACGGGCGGGCAACTTTCCCAAACAGGGAGAGGCAATTCACTGTCACGGACAATGTTGTCTATTGAAATAAAAACAAACTGGGGGCGGGAAGGCTGAACTTAACTGAATGCCTTTACCCAGGGTACTTGGAAGCACAATAGTGCCAAGGCACCTCTGGGAAAACCAGAGGGCAAAGGTGACATCTCACTTGCACCCACAGGTGAAGTTCTCCAATTCCTCCCCAGGAGGCTCTGGGGCCAGCCCAGCAGCTGACATTCCCAGGCCCAAGCGGGCCCCTCTCCAACAGACCCCTCCCTGTCCCTCAGCCGTCCTGCCCCCCTTCCTGCCACAGCCACTGCGGCTCCTTGTCCACTCCTCAACCAGCCTTATTTTCAAGCTACCCAAAAATAACAACATTTGATACGACGGCTCGGAAGGCTTTGGCTGGGGTCATGTTTCCAAATTCTTGACTCAAGTATTGTAAATGAGAACTCCTTTTTTTTTCCAGTCGGGCTATTTTTTCCCTCTTTTTTTTTTTCTCTTGAGATGTTGGGCGAACCCCAACCAAGGAATCAGTGCTTAATGGGTCACAGGGTATAAATAGTAGTGTTGAGACCATAACACAAGGCTCTTTGTACTGTCATGCAACTGAACCTAAAAAAAAAAAAAAAAAGCTTCCAAACAGACCAGCATGGGGCTCTGTGGGGGCGTCTAGCATCGCTGAGCACAAGCTACATTCTATATTTGTCCACTTCAACATTCCACTACTGATATCTATTTATGGCTTTGCCATGTACACAGGATACCCTATTCATGAAATATGTGCTCAGAAAATGTCAGTCCGTATATATTTTTGTGCTGCTCGTAGTTCACAGACATACACTAGGCAAATCCAGTGTGAACTAGAGCTCCCGGCTCACGCCCTCAGCCCCTAGCTCTGTGCTGCTGCTTCTTGTCAACGTGCAGCAAGGTTTTCTTGTCCATAAAATGGGGACAAATGTATCTGTTCCCTAGAAGTTGGCTCTAGGTGACATGTGGCACTGCTTTGAAAACTAAGAGACAAAAATCTGTGGGCTTCTTTTGCTTTGAGGCACTCTTTAAATATGAGCTATTATCCTAATTAAACTAAATTTTCATCATGGGGTCAGTTTCCTGATGAAGTTAAATGAGATGATCCGAAGTCTGTATTAATTTGCTACCAGTCATTGTATTTGGAGACCCTGGGGGACCCTGAAAATTGATTAATTATGACAGGCCTGACGGTATATTTCTGGGCGATTATGGCAAGCCTTGGGTGGTATTATTAGGGATGCCCATTTGTATGTGACAGTGAAATTCATAGGCTCTAACAGAAGGACTATTATCCCACTAGCAGGGACCAGGCTGAAGGGCATGTGACTTAGCAGCTGACAAGTGCAATACTTCTCAGAATTTTGTGCCCGAGAATTTGTGCTGGCTACTAAGAACCAGGAGTTTAGAAACAGAAAGTTCAGGTTACAAGCCTACTGGGCAGAAGCTCAAACTCCTGGTGCTGGCAACACGCCCTGGGCACTCGGGGTGGGCCAAGGTTCTGACCATTCAGTGCTCTATGTTTAAATGGTGAGCCTGTAAGCAAAAAGAAAAAAAAAATTGTCAGAAGTGTTCTCTTACCTTTTGAATACAGCAAAGTAAAAATCTCCTTTGGCAAAGAGCCTCTTTCTTCTGTGGGCTCTCCTAGAGGGCTGCTGGGGCAGGATTGACCTTTGGTCTGCCATGACCCCACCTCTCCAGCTGCCTGCACATCCATCTGCGTGTGTGTGTGTGTGCATGCGTGTGTACTGTGGAGGGGGAAGGAGGGAGTACATTCTTGTTCAAAGTGCCAGATTAACCAGAAAATTAGCAGGAAAACAAGGCATCGAGGTGAAAGCTACGCTGTACAGTAGAGGAACTTCATAGATGATTCAATCTACTAATGAGGTTACTGTTTCAGCAGCAGGGATTTGAGTTGAGTTGCCAGGGGAGAGAAGGAAAGAAAGGTACAGGCAGCGCTGCTTAGTTCTCGAACTCACACAGAACTTGGAGAGCTACACTCTTAATAATCAGGCATCGTACAGTGAGCATTTTTTAGGCAGCAGACACGGTACTACGCGCTTTACATAGCTCATCTCATTCAGTATGCACAAAGTTCCTGTGAGACTGATGCTAGCTTATGCCCAGTCTACAAAGGGAACAGAGACTCAGAAGCTAACTAGTCCAGGATTAAACAGTGAGTCACGTTGTGGACACAGAATTCAACTCCAGTTTTTTTTTTTTTAATGCCCAAACCTGGGCTGTTAGCAACCTTGCTAAGCTTCATTCCTTTTCCTGCCCCTCTCACCCTAAGCCTGGAGCAATGCATGCAGCTGAGACTCAGGGATATCTCTGGGTGGGGGTGGAGGTGAAGTCAGACGGAAGTGTCAGGGATGAAATGTCACGGTGTTATTACAGACCTAAGGATGCCCTAGAGGAGGGGGCTCCCATCTCTTGGCTCCTTTCCAAACTGGTAAGAGCCTGGCAGTCATGCTGGAGAGATGGGGGAACATCTGAGCTGCTGAACGGAGCTCCACTCTCTACCATCAGGGAAAGTTCTTCTCTTGGGGCCTTGCTTGCTTTCTCTTCGGATCCAATCTGTCCGCAGGAAGCAGAATTGCTGGAGAGCTTGCCTTTACTTGAAGCTTGATGCTTAAAAGAATGGTGTCTGGCCTGCAGCCAGGAACCTCTGCAGAGAGATGTGAGCTTGCTTTCTGGAGTCCATTCTCTCTATGGCATAAATTGATGAAAATAAAATCTGCATTTTGTGACATTACTATATACCCATGAAACAGGATTTAGAAGGATCCTGATCGGTGAAAATAAAAATGAGCCAGTTCTCTTTTGCCCAGTTTGACCCTTCAATTCAAAAAGCATGTGCTCTGTATCCTAGTCTCTCAGAGGCCACACCAGATTCTTGTGGGGTCTGCTCGACTCCCTCAAGCTGCTGGGACAACAGCCCTGGATTCTCAGATACACTGAACTCTGAGACACGTTTCCAACCCCGAATCCTGCAACCCTCTTGCTCCTCCTGCTGAGAATTCCCAAGGGAAGAGCTCTGAGATCTTTACCCTCTTCAATCCCAGTTCAACACCACATCCCTTTGGTTAATTTCTGAGAAAATATCCCAAGTGGTTATTTCGGATAGTTTTCCAGGATTTATTGCTCCCGTCTTGAGTTCTGAAAGTCTGTGTATCCGTGCCCTCCTGTGTAGGCTGGGAGCTTCTTCAGGGTCTGGCTTCTTTCTTTTTGCCCTGGCACCCAGCACAGTGCCTGGTGCACGTGATTGATAAGTCATGCATGTCGAATGCGTGAATCAGTGAAGGAATGAATGGAAAAGCATTGATTGAACAGCACAAATACAAAAGCGGATCTACAGACTACGTCACCACAAGACTCCCCTGTACACACATCCTGAGCACCAAGGAAACTTCCGTTTGGGCTCCTGACCATGAAATCTACTCTGCCTACTTCCTGTGTTCAACTTCGTCCTCTACTCTGAACTCCAGATCTCCTCGACCCAGAACTCCTTGGCCCCAGCTCTGCTCAGCCCGACCTGGCCCCTCAGCACCTGCCCCATTTCCTGTCTGATGTTCTTTGACATCACCCACTACTACTCTTGCCCAACCCTGGAGGTATCGGGAGGAGAGAAAGATTTTGTTCTGCCCTGAGGCATGTCCCAGCATAACAGCAAGTCATTCTTATATGCTCATCTAGGCATTGAGACTTCTTCCAAGACTGTGTGGTGCTCCCATTCTCATAAATGACCCACATTTGCAACCCTGGAGTCATCGTTGAAGTCCCTTCTTGTCCATGCCCTTAAACAGGTCAGATTCTGAGCCTTATCAGCCCCTTCTTTGAAATGTTTCATCTGCTCCTTCTCTGCTGCCATCCTGGTCCAGTTGCTCAGAATTGGGTTATCTTACTGGCCTGTCGGCAGCTTTAGCCCCATGTCCCCACCCCTTGTTCCATTATTTATAAATAACTCTGCCAGGGTCGGCTGCCTGACTTGCCACTGTCATCATGGGCCATACTGAATTCTTGGCATGAGTTTCTGGGCCTTTGGAAGTTTCATCTTACCCTATTTACTTCCCATCGCATAGACTCTCTTTTGTGGTTCCCAAAATATAGGATGCTAATTTCTATCTCTTTGTACTGCTGCTCATGTCCCTCCTCTCAAGCTTCACTTGAGTCTGTCTTCTCCATGAAAACTTCCTTTTCTCTTTCACTCCCCTCTGTAACTACCACACACCCCAATCCAAATCCCGCCACTCCACACCTGCGTGTCTTACACTGGATTCATAATTGAGTGTGCATTTGCTTGAAATTGCCAAATAGGCTCTAAGTTCCTTGGGAACAGAATGTGAATCTTAACTTGTGTTTCTCACGGTACCTGCCAGAGAGAAGAACTTACAGAAATGGTATAATATGCTTGTGTTCATGATTGACCAACCTTTGCTGAAGAAAACTGGGGAAAGCGTTCGTTCTGAAACACTATACGTATTTTGCTTGGGAAAAATGAGGGCTTGCAACGGGGATTCTGTTGACATTGGCTGCTACTGCTACTTTCATTTCTGCTTTTTCTTTCTCCTTCTCTTTCTCCTTTTCCTTTGTATTCATCAAATCTCTCTCTCTCTCTCTCTCTCCAGCCCTTTATCTGTAGGCTACAAGACTGTTGGATCATAATAACAATCTAAAATCTCCAGTACCACACATAGGAGGCACACAATAAATGTTTGTCAAATGACTTAATCCATGAAATATCTGGTATCTAGAATGCTTAAAATCCCATAGTGGTGGCCGGGTGCAGTGGCTCACACCTGTAATCCCAGCACTTTGAGAAGCTGAGGTGGGCAGATCATGATGTCAGGAGTTCGAGACCAGCCTGACAAACATGATGAACCCCCACCTCTACTAAAGATACAAAAAATTAGCCAGGCATGGTGGTGCAAACCTATAATCCCAGCTATTCAGGAGGCTGAGGCAGGAGAATCGCTTGAACCTGGGAGGCAGAGGTTGCAGTGAGCCGAGATGGCACCATTACACTCCAGCATGGGTGACAGGGTGAGACTCCATCTCAAAAAAACCACACACACACACTCACTCTCTCTCTCTCTCTCTCTCTCTCTCTCTCTCTCCATTGTGGTTAAGCCAAATATCTCCTTCTTTGTTTTTAATTCCTGAACCGAAACCTTTAATGTTTGAGTACCCTAAGCACTACCTCCACTGCCATGTGTTTCTCTATTGTCCCCTCTTTCTTCCATCTCTATTCTGCCCTATCCAACTTTCTGCTTTCCTCTCAACAGTGATTATTTGGCTTTCAAAACATCCTCTCATGAAATAAAGTTCCTTGATTATTAATTGCAATTATTGGACATTATCATATTTGCTATAGCAAAAGATAATCCATGAAGATGAATCAGTGTGAAATGTGCAATTTATGAGATGACCTTTATATACCCTAAGGAGAAAAATCAACACATGAATAAGAGATGAGGTTGCTGGTACATTTGTTACTAGACTCTCCAAAGGTGATCATACATATTTCTAGAAATTACCTTGCCTTCAGGATTGGAACTGCAGATGCAAGTGGTCGCTGATGTTTCCCCTAAACCACACTGTATTCAATTTGAACAGTCAACCTGCATCTACAACGGGGTTGTCAATGAGAGGTAAACAGTAATGTCGCATGCCAGGACATTGCATGTTGTTGAATCACACTGCTACCGGCCACAGTAGAACCGAGGGACCTATGTGAGTGTCCCTTGAAAAAACCTAAACAAAAATCGGGAAGAGGAAATGGAAATATTCCATTGACGATTTCGGTCCACGCATAGCTACTACGTATTTTAAAACTAAATAATTTAAGTTTTCTCTGTGATAGCAATTCCACATTTTATTCAGCATAGCAATCATGACAATTGATTCATAAAAGCAAAATTACCTAATCAATGGACTAGAAATACAGTCACTGTGAATATAAATTCTTTCCTCTTCTAATGATCCAAAGCTAATCATTTCAGCTCTTCTGGCTCGTTTTCCTGATTAAACCAGGAGAATAAAGACAATAGTAACGTGTGACTCCTACATTAGCAAGCTAAGCATGAAGAATGAGTATAAACCAGTCTGTAAGCAAAGGGGTTTGGGGGATTTGTATAATCCATTCCATGACACGTCTTAACTAATATTCCCTGTACTGATAGGGCCAAAAAAAAATGTAACTCTCAAATAGTGAAAAGAAGAAAATGGGATTAGAGTCAGATCAGCGTCACTTAGTAACTATATATAACTTGAAGCAAGTTGCTCAGCTTTGCCTCAGTTTTCTGGTCTGTAAAAGTGTTTCTTAGAGGCTGTTATGAGGCTTAAATGACCCGACAGAGGCAAAACAGCTTTGTAAACCACAAAGCATTTTGTTTGGAGTCAACAGGATGACTTTTTCCCCTCGCACAATTTAGAATTATGAACCTGTTGAGGTAGCAGCGTCCCTGTTTAATCCCAGCAATGTTTGGTTCCCAAATGCCTGTCTCACTCGCGCAGAGTGATACTGAGGTCCCAAAACGCTCTGCTGATTTTTTTTCATAGTCTTTCTCAGTTCCCACGTGGTACACAGGTACCTGGCATGTGTCTGCTCAGACAGTGAATGGCCCTTGTTCAAAGACTGATGGGAACACCTAATGTATGTGGCAGCACTGGGGCTGACCACAACGGGCCGTGCTCTCCCGTCTCACTGAGCACGAGGAACTGGTGTGCTCTTTGGAGAGGCTGCATCACCCTCCCTCCGTTGGCTTTCTGTGCTACGTGCCTGTGCCAGAGACTGCAGTGGCAGCACAGCAAACAGGGAAGAGGCATAGGCAGGGGACGGGGTGGAGGAGGCATTTTACAGCTTGTTAAGATGTGAGTCTTGCCACCTCAGTTGTTGGTTTTTTAAACAAAAATAAACTACAGATCAAAATCTCAAAGCCAACCCCCTCTTCCTGGGCTGCCCCAACTTGTCTCTAAGCCACCTTCCTCCTTCATTCTATGTCCCTGCCAAGCCACTGATCAGAACAGCGTGAATCATGCTCCTCAGTTCTGGGTGGCTTCCAGTGACATCCCAAATCCCACAGTTTAAAGCCAGCTGCTGTGAGTTCAGTCCTGTTGAGGTGAGCACTCCCTCAGTGGCAAAGGGAGGGGCAAACAGATCTGGGACAAGGACATCTGAAGTGAGCACATGTCCACCAGCCACAACCTCACTCTGCCATGTTGTACTGATACTGCCCTGATATCCCAGCAGGGAGCACCCTTCTTTCCAGGCAGCTGTTTTCTCTTGGGATCAGAGCTGCTGCCTGGGACTCAGCTGGGTCCCCTCAGCTCTAGCAGGTACCATGTGAGCAGGCTGCAGCGGTGCCTGGGCTCTTGGAGTCAGACAACACAGCAGCCTTGCTTTGGAGGCTGACATGGAGTACTAAGGTTATCTCCCAGCATCTGGTCCATTCCTCAGCCACTGTGCAGCAACCATTTATTGTGATGGGACTGATGCTATTCCCAATCACAGGGAGTAACTCCTAAGTGCCAGTCCTGGCAATCCCATCCCCTTGCCCTGGGATTGGTTAGGGCATGGGCAGACCTAAGCCAATCAGAGCAGAGCTTTTCCTTGGCCACAATGATGATGTTGGGACTGAGCCAATCAGAGGACGCTTGGGACTTGTTCTAGAAGGAATGCTCTGCTCTCTTTGCTCTTGGATGTGAAAGAGAAAGTGCATCAGCTTGTAAGCAGGAGGGAAGCCTGCCTGAAGATGGTATCAACACAGCGAAGATACAGACTCGAGAATCAGAGAGAGCAGCAGCTTAAACCTTACGCAAGTCAGACCTGGAGCCTACTTGACTGTAGATTTTTTTAGTTCCAAGAGCCATTAAGTTCCCTTTATAGTTTAAGCCTATTTGAGTAAGATTTTCTGTGATTTTGCCCTTGAAAGCATCACACCTGATAGAGGCATCATGGTCTGGGGAGGCCAAGGGAGAAGGAAAAGAAAACTTGGAGAGTGGCCATGATGGTTAATGCTACGTGTCACCTTGGCTAGGCCATGATGGTTAATGCTACGTGTCACCTTGGCTAGACCATGATGGTTAATGCTACGTGTCACCTTGGCTAGGCCATGATGGTTAATGCTATGTGTCACCTTGGCTAGGCCATGATGGTTAATGCTACGTGTCACCTTGGCTAGGCTACGGTGACCAGTTGGCCAAACACCAGTCTAGATGTTGCCTTGAAAGTATTTTAAAATGTGAGTAATATTTAGATCAGTAGACTTCAAGTAAAGCAAATTACCCTCCATAATGTAGATGGGCCTCATCCAATCAGTTGAAGACCTTTAAAACAAAGACTGAGGTTTCCCAAAGAAGAAGGAAGTGGGCCTCAAGTTTACAGCGTAAAAGCCCTGCTTGATTTTCTAGCAGATTTCAGACTGAAGAGTGCAACATGAACTCCACAACGAAATTCCAGCATGCTGGCCTGCTCTACAGATGTTAGACCTGCCGGCCTCCACAATCACGTCAGCCAATTCCTGAAAATCAATCTCTCTCTTTATCTACCCTATTGGTTCTGTTTATTAGTCAGGCTCTGGAGACCCCTAACTTACACAGTGGCACGAAACTTGGTTACTAAGAAGGGACAGGCACTGGTTCAACTGATTCGGTGGCAAAATCTGATTTGGGAGGTGATGGGCGGAGATGAGATGCAGCATCCTAAGGCTCCGAGAGTCCCAGACACAGTTCAGAAAGTGGTTGGCATCATGGAGCCCAGGATGAGGTAGCAGAGTCTCAACAGGAAGGCACAGTATGGTGACAGAGAACCGGGACAGAACGCCATCCCCTACGAGATGCTGGGAAGAAAACCAGGCAAGCAGCAGAGTCCTCTTCACTGTACTGCAGCTTAAGGTAGACCTGCAGTCCTAGAAGAGACATATGGTTGTGGGACAGCGCAACCAAATAGACCTTAGGCATGGGCCAACGCACAGTTGTGTCCCATGCACTTGCCTAACCTGGGTCAAGAGACAGAGGGAGTAGCTGAGACCTGTGATCTAGGGTCCTGGAGCCACCTAGAAGTCTTTCCTAAGGACAATGGCCCTGGGGCTTGGCAGGGAAGGAAACTCGGGGAGCCACATGGGAACTCAGTGCTACAAGATGTTCTTGGGACTAGGAGAGGCCACTCAAAAGTCCACTTCATGCTTGGGTCATCCTGGGGACTGGAATGATGTGAGCCTTCCTGGTGGGACCTGGGAGCCCAGAGCAAAGGCGTTTCAGTGTCTCTTCCTCTACAACCAAGTCCCCCTCACTACCTCTCTCCTGACAGAGTGACTGTATCTTCCCAATGCCCCCCTGGTGTCTTATAAATGCATTTATTATGGCTTAAGGAAGACAAAGCAGGTAGGCAATAGCTCCCATGTTAACAATCCTACATTGAATCTTGACCACACATTGAAATGAGACACTCATTTGTATAGGCCCCCAATTAGTAAGTAGCAGAGGTATTTCCAGTCTCTTGTCAGATATGCCCAAAGGAACCAGCCTCCTTCTGTTTCTGTATTCAGATTTTGTCTCTGGTGGCCTTCCTATGGGGACTCAAGTGAAGGGCAGGTAGCCTGGCAGGTCTTCCTCGTCTTGCTAGGAGGAAGGCTGTGGTCTCTTCTGGTGCCTTTGACCTCCTGCCTCCCACTGTGTACCTTATGGCAAATTTGAGAAAAGTATTTCTGCAAGCCAGTGCAGAGACGTGATCCAGTGACTTATAACTGCACCAAAGCCATGAGAACCAATTCACAGACAAGGTGGTATCCTCAGGACAAGCCTCGGATTCGGAAGAAATGTGCTGGATACATGCTTTGCAGGTGGTCAGAGATGAGTTCATCCATGGTCTTGATATTTGTAAAAATGTTATGTAAGGAAAGCAGGTCCCCAACTTCATCACTAAAGCAAAGCTCGGGTAGAAAATCCCAAGTTAGACAATAAAAGTCAACATTTTTATGTTACTTAAGAGTCTGCAGAGCGTTTTCATGCTCATAATTCTATAATATAAGCATTAGTGTTCTTTCCATAGCTAGGGTGTGACGAGTGATATACACATTTCGTTAATTTAGCGTAAAACTGACATTAACCCTTGCTGCTAGGGAGAGAAATAACCAAAATTGAATCAGCCTTAAAATTTTCCAAACCAACCTCTCTGGCTCCTACAACATGGTACCCTTTCTTGGTGCTCTTCCCCAGAGCCAAAAAGGGACCAGAGCTCCCCAGAGTGGGTTTGTAGGAGCCTGGACAGAGCAGATGCAGGCTTGCAACTGAAGACTTACAGCAGAGTCTGCAGGCATGAGAAGGACAGAGGACCAGAAATCCATTACCACTGGAAGTGGTAGGGATGGATTCCACCAAGTAGGGGTCTGGAGAAGGGTCTCTGAAGCTTGAGGGTATTAAATAAGCATTTAAAGAAGACTGGCCAGGTGCTATGGCTCACACCTGTAATCCCAGGGCTTTGGGAGGCCGAGGCAGGTGGACTGCTTTGAGCTCATGAGTTGAAGACCAGCCTGGGCAATATGGCGAAACCCCATCTCTACAAATACAAAAATTCGTCAGGTGAGGTGGCATGTGCCTCTGATCCCAGCTACTCGGGAGGCTGAGGCTGGAGAATCGCTTAAACCCAGGAGGCGGAGGCAGCAGTGAGCCGAGATCATGCCACAGCACTCCAGCCTGGGCGACAGAGCAAGACCATCTGGAAAAAAAAAATACTATCAGAGGAACTCTATCCACAGAAGACCTGAGTACAAAGGCTGTGTGAAGGGAAGAGCAAGGGAGATTAAGTCACATTTCCAGAACTCTGATGTTCCAGCTTTTGGATAAATAGTAAGACCCCACATATATTATATCACAGACCCAAGGAGACTTGGCACATTGCTTCATTTAACCCTCACAATGAATCAAAGAAATCGGTGCTATTATTATTATTCCCATCCTACAGACGAGCAGACTGAGGTTTAGAGATATCAAAGAACTTATCCATTTTCAGGTAGGATAACCCTTACCTCTGTTTGGAGGGCAGTATTAGGACAACATGATTGGAGTCGCATGATACGATTAATGTCTGCTGCATAATCAGAACTCGCATCACCCTGATTGCTCCTATCTTCCTGACGATCTCTTAAAGAACTAAACGTATTTCCAAGAACACACAGCTAAGCTATGGTGGAGCTGGGATTTGAAGGCAGTCATGCCTCTAACCATGACACTGTTCTACGTCCACTTAGCAGAATCTTTCAAAAAAAAAGAACTGCTGCTTACATGCTCCTGAGACCACCCAAGGAGCTGTTGAGTCCCGCCCTTCCCCCACTGCCCTCCCTCTGTCTCCTCCCATGCCAGGAGAAGGTGGAAGACCAGAGTGACTGATCAGATGGCAGCAGCACCCACCTGTGACCCAGCAATCAACCCAGTCCCACCACTGCTGCAGGCTGAGCCTGAGCAAAGCAGTCACCATCCTACGCCTCAATGAGAATGGCTTCCTGCCTACTTCCTCCTGCTTTATCTTACCTAAATCTCCCTAAACTCTGCACCTCAAGACACATCACCCTTCTGATTGGGACTCTGCTGTGGTTAGCTACCATCCGCCCTCTTACTGCTTCTTTCTGGTTTTTCTGATCCAAGTCTCTCTGTGTGGACCCACTGTCCTGGCTGAACAGCATTTGTAGGATCCCTATGCTTGCTCAACATCCCAAAGCCCCTCTTATTCCACTGAGCTCTGCTCTTCCTCCCTCCCTCCTGGCCAGCTCCACCTCATGGCTGCTTCCCTCAGCATTCTCGCTCCAGGTAGACTGATTGGGTTTCCATTATATCTTACAAATACATTGTTATGGTTCTTCTCTTATTTTCTATTGCTTTTCACCATATTTCCCTTGTTGAGATTAGAAACTAAGTTTATTCCTTTAACGAATATTTACAACACACATGATCATGACAGTGAGTGTACTAGTCTGTTCTCTCATTGCTATAAAGAACCACCTGAGACTGGATCATTTATAAATAAAAGAGGTTTAATTGGCTCACAGTTCTTCAGGCTGTACAGGAAGCATGGCTGGGGAAGCCTCAGGAAACTTACAATCATGGCAGAAGGCAAAGAGGAAGCTTACATGGCGGGAGCAGAAGAAAGCGAGAGACAAGGGGGAGGTGCTACACACTTTCAAACAACCAGATCTTATGAGAACTCTACCACGAGAACAGCAAAGGGGATGGTGTTACACCATTAGAAAACATCCCCCATGATCCAATCACCTCCCACCAGGCCCCACCTCTGACATTGGGAATTACAATTCAATATGAGATTTGGGTGGGGTCACAGAGCCATACCCTATCAGTGGGGGTCACTTTGCCCCTCCTCACAGAGTTTACATTCTATGGCAGCAACCCCCAACCTTTTTGGCATCAGGAACTGGTTTCATGGAAGACAATTTTTCCATGGACCTGATAGGGAAGGGGTTGATGGTTTTGGGATGAAAGTGTTCCACCTCAGATCATCAGGCATTAGATTCTCATAAGAAGTGTGCAGCCTAGAAGCTTTGCATGTGCAGTTCACAATAGGGTTCACGCTTCTATGAGAATCTAAAGCTGTGGCTGATCTGACAGGAGGCGGAGCTCAGGAGGTAATGCTCACTCACCTGCCGCTCACCTCCTGCTGTATGGCCTGGTTCCTAACAGGCCATGGATCCATATGGGTCTGCAGCCTAAGGGTTGGGGATCCCTGCTCTAGCGCATGCAGGGCCTAGGGTCTGGGGAGACAAAAACTTATAAATTAGCAAATAATATATAACATCTGATGAGGCAAAGAACTAGGAAGAAAGTAAAAGAGGAACAGAGACTATAGAATGTGGAGTAGCTTAAGATGGATATTTTATATAGTGTATAAAATATATTATGGTAGTTGAATAATGCCCCCCCACCAAGATGTCTCTGCCCTAATCTTCCGAACCTGTGAATGTGTGAAGTTACATGGTAAAAGGGATTTTGCAGATGTGATTAAATTAACAATTTTGAGATGAGGAGATATCCTAGAACTGCTTAGCTGGGCCCCATATAATTATAAGGATCCTCATAAGGAGGCAGGAAGAGAAGTGATGATGGAAGCAGGAGGCTACAGTGATGCAGGGAAGGGACCACAAGCCCAGAATGCAGGTGGCCTCTAGAAGCTGAAAGGGTAAGGAAGTGGCATCTCCCCTGAAGCCTCCCAAGGAAACCAGCCCTGCTGACATCTTAATTTTAGATCATGACATCCAGAACTGTAATATAGTAATTTGGTGTACTTTTAATCCACTAAGTTTGTGGGACGTTGTTATAGGAGCAAGAAGATACTAATAGAGGCTGGTGAGGGAAGATCGGGGGCCGGATCAGGGAAGATCACTAATCAGGGGACACTGGCATAGAGACCTGAAGAAAATGAGGGAATGGGCTATGCCTACATCTGGGGGAAAAGCATTCCAAGCAGCGAAGAGCAAATGCGAAGGCCATGAGGTGGGAGCATGCTCAGCAAGGTCAAGGAGTACCAGGAAGCTGGCGTGGCTGACACGGAATGGAACAAACAAGGACAGGAGCCACGTCTGGGAGGTAGCATAGCCTTGATGGCCATTGTAAAGACTTTGGATTTGACTCCGAAGGAGACAGAAATTCACCGAAAGGATTTGAGCAAAGGAGAAACAAGATCAGATGAATATTTTTCAGGTTTATTTTGGCCATTGAACTGAGAATAAATTGCAGAGGACAAGGGCAGAGTCTGGAAGACTCTGCAACACTCTGGGCAAGAGATAATAGTGGCTTCTAGTAGGCAGTGAGATGTGGCCAGATTCTGAATATACTTTGAAGGTAGAACCAAGAGGATTTACTGATAGATTGGAGGGAGAGTGGCTAAGAAGAAATCCAAGTCAAAGACCATTCTAAGGTCTGTGGCTCAAATGACTAGAAGATGGAACTGCCGTTTTGTAAAATGGGAAAGACTGAAAGGAGATTGTGGTGTGGCAGTGTGGGGAGGGTGGGATGGAGATCAGAAGTTCAACTTCGGATATGTAAATGTGAGACGTCAATTACATACTCAAGCGAACAACTGAGTAGGTAGCTGGACATACAATGCTGGTACTCAGGGACGGAAGTCTAGGTTAGAGATATAAATCTGAGAGTCAGCATATAATGTTATTTTTAAATCATGATTCTGGATGAGATTGCTAGAGAGTAAGTGTAGACAGAAAAAAAAACCATCCGAGGACTAGGCTTAGGGGCTCTCCAACAAGTGAGATGAGGAGGAAGCTGTCAAAGAATAGCCAGTGAGGTGGCAGAAGGAAGGAAGTGGTTTCCGGAAGCAAACTGAAGATACTGTTTCTTCACAACTTTATATTGAAGGTTAGAAAGAGGTGGAGCTGGAAGTTAAGATTAAATAGGCTGACCCCAGAGGCCATGTTCTTTACTATGAGATATACGTGTGTAGTGAAAGAATAAGTGAGCCAATGAACGAATGAGTGAATGAATGAATGGCTCTGACCAGATGTTGGGTTCCTTCATGGAATTTTTTCTCTCCAATCTCTCAACTCTTGCACCTGCCATCTTTTTTCCTTATTTATTTATTTATTTTAGTTTTTGTAGAGATAGTGTCTCACTATGTTGCCCAGGCTAGTCTCAAGTGATCCTCCCACCTTGGCCTCCCAAAGTGCTAGGATTACAGGTGTGAACCACCACATCCAGCGTCTTTTCCTTCTTAACTGCTTACAATTCATCTTGTTCATAAAGAGTCTCAACCTGACTAATTCCATCCATGTCCTCAACCCCTCAGCAAACATGGCCTAGATGAAAGCTCTCTGGCTTGGTCTGGTCATTGCTTGAGACTCAGCTCAGCCAGCATTTGGTACTGAGACCTTGAATCAGTTCCTTCCAGTGCTACAAATTTGTGGCTGACACATCCAACTCTTCATGATCTCTGAAGACTTACTCATGAACCCAGTGGCTCCTGTGTAAAGCAATACAATTTACAAAAAAAATGAAATGTTTTTTTACAAACACAACACTTTTACCAAGGTCAAAATTCAATGAAGGTGCTCTTATTTCCCATTATACGTCATTTTTATTGATTCATTATTTAAACGAATCTTAACAAAAATTAAATATGTTCAAACATATTTTCAACCCACTTACCACCAGTTGCTACCAGCCACACAAATACTATCCTTGCTTTTAAAGTCATAAATGGAGTGAGGTAGACCATTTTGTTGGTTCACAGGCAGGCTGAGCCTGCAGTAAATGAATCTAAGCATAGAGTGTTTGAAGAAAAATATGCATATCCTTTCTTTGTGGTCTGTATTTTAATTTTAGTTCCAATAAAACTATACATCCTCCAAGGTGATGATAACTTCAGGAATCTTCTGGTACTGTGATTGAAACCCAGTGGGTACTCTAGGTACAAGACTCTGGCCTGAAACAATGCATTTTCTGTGATGACAGCAGGGGGAGCCCCTTCTCTCTAGTGTTTCAAAGAGATTTGCTATTATTCTGTTTAACATAATAACTGAAAGTCTCTATTTTGGGTGGTAGGCACTCACAGTGCCCAAACACCTAATGATGCCCTGTATGACAGCACTTTCTTATGGCTGGTTGATAAATGAAAAACCAGAAACCTGTCATAGAGATTGCCTAATTTGATTTTTTAGCCCCCTCTGAGGTGAGTACATCATTCATATACATATATATATAACATAATAATAAAAATATATAATAAAATATATTATATATTAAACATATATAATAAAATATATTACATAATATATTCTATAATTATATATATTTAATGTATAATAAAATATATAATACATAATTATATATACACACACACACACACATATATATTTTTTTAAGACAGAGTCTTGCTTTGTCGCTCAGGATGGAGTGAAGTGTGGCAATCTTGGCTCACTGCAACCTCCGCCTCCCGGTTCAAGCAATTCTCCTGCCTCAGCCTCCAAGTAGCTGGGATTACAGGTATGCACCACCATGCCCAGTTAATTTTTGTGTTTTTAGTAGAGATGGGGTTTCATCATGTTGGCCAGGCTAGTCTCGAATTCCTATCCTTAGGTGATCCACCCACCACGGTCTCCCAAAGTGCTGGGATTACAGGCAGGAGCCACTGTCTGGCCTATATTTTTTTAGTAATTGCAAAACAGACACAAAAGTTAATTGAATTACCTGAGATGACTGCACAAGGCCCAAGCGCATCTGGAGATTTCCTGACCTTTATTCCAGTGGTTTCATATGGGGGCAGAACCAGACAGTTCTGAGGTGTTTTCAGAAAAACTTGAATTTGCATCTCTCAGTATAGTCCTCTCTCAAAGGTCTTTGTTAGGAGCAGAGCCACTGAAATTGCATTGCTGCTGTGTCAAGACAAACATCCACAGGAAAAGAGCAAGAATAATTTCCTAGGAATTGCATTTCAACCCGGAAAAGCTTACAGAATCCGCAGTAAAATATATAAACAGTAGACTGTATTGCCAGCTTCTAAAATGGGTTTTGTGCCTATTATCCAGAAAGAAAAATATGTTGGTGAAGGAAGAAATCTTTGGGTAGGATTGTGTCTAGGAATTCAAAAGCCTGGAGCAAGTCTTCATTTTTTTTTAGCCTTCTATCCATCCACCCATTCATTCACTTTTAAACAATGACTAAAACTATTATACAATACTTAATCCACAATCAAGTTGCTACTTCTGGTAGTCAGCACCCTGCCCCACCCCCAACTCCAAGGCTGGTGATGGAGAAATATTATAATGTCAGTTTTTAAAGTGACAGGGGTCATTCTGTTCATTTTTTGAGATAATGCTGCAGAGTACTAAAGGGAATAATTAATAAAAATTAGCAGTTAACTAATTGGGTAGAATCTCAGGTGCACAACAATGCTATGATAAAAACTTTTTTTTTCAAATTTAAATAAAAGTTTCTTGATTGAAAGCAAACTCCATTTCAGGCAGTCAGCTGTTACAGTACTTTGGGTAGTTCTCATAGGGGCATGTCCTGAGATTTGCTTAATAAATACATTTTTATTAGCATGCACCATCCATTAGTGCTAACACAGATGCTTCTTTAACATGCGTGTTTACTTCACCAGCACGGAACATTTGGCTTATTATAGCTGCAGCCTTAAAAAAAAAAAAAAAAAAAAAAAGGCAGCATCATGATTTCCAAAAAGGGAGTGACATCTGATTTGGGGCAGCTCTTGTCATGCGCCATCTCCAACTTAGAAAATCCACCCAGTACAGCCCGGACCGCGACAGGGACCCTTGCAGGCGGCAGCCAAGGCTGCTGCTGACGCGCGTTTGATCTTTTCTGGGCCACCGAGGGCTCGCCACACCCCTGCGCTGGCGCGCACGTTCCTCGCTCGGCCTCGCCCAGCAGGAGCCAGACCTTTTACTTTATTTGGTTCACCACGCGGTCCCCACTCCAGAGAGCGCGCCGGCAGTGGCGCACGCGGGCCCTCGCGCGCACTCGCACATTCCTCCCCGGGAACGCGGGCGGGGGGCGCAGGGAGGCGGCCGGGCCAGGGCCGCGGTCCCTCTAATTATAGCCCGGCAGCTGGCGCGCGGGCTCGGCCAGGCGCTCGGGGCCAGGACTAGGCGGCGGGGCGGGGCGGGGCGCGCGGGGCCGTTTCCCGTTTCCGGGCCCGCGCCCCGCCCCGTCCCGTCCCGCCCGGGGTCGCGCGGCTCCACGTGCACAGGGCACGGAGACTGAGCTAGTCCAGCCCGGGAAAAGTTCTAGAATAGAGGCGCGGCGCGAGTCAGGGGGCCGCCTCGGAAACCGCAGCAATGGCTCCTCCTTGGTTCCTCGTGGGCTCCAGGCGGCAGGAGAGTGGAGGAGCCTCCTCCCCTTCCTTCCCGTGGAGTAAACAGGGCTTGGTAGGGCTAGAGGCTTACTTTCTTTTTTAAAAAATGCCATTCAGAGCTACATAAAAAGTGAAAAAATAAATTTAAAAAACAAAAGCTGCAGTTTGCCCATTCTGACCAGCCTCGTTGTTCCAACTGGCCTCTTGATTTGTATAAAGATAGTGGGGTCCAGCGGCCCCTTTGATGCATGAGTTGCACGCTGGGCATAATGAACTTATTGTGCGAAAGCACTCTGGACTTCGGACTGTGTTCCTGTGTCAGAATCCGACTGTGGTATGTAAGATAAACTGGAAGGAAACAAACCCGTGGTTAACTCTTGTCAATACCTTCCTTTAACCAAGCAAAGTGACATTTCCTACCTGTGGCTTTGACTTTAAGCTGCCCAAAAGATAGGAGCTAGCCTCTCAGCTGTTCAAAGCCTAGAATGAGATGCCTACTTAGTAGGTGTTAAATAATAACAGCAACAACCCATATGGTGCTTATTAGGAGAATAGTATTCCAAAACTTCTCTAATGACTGTGACCCTCCTGTGAAATTGATTTCAATTGTATATGGGGTACAATAAATCTTTATCTTTTATCACCAGAAAAGCTAATTGAATTGCTGTTTGCAGGCAGAAATAACAAAATTGGGGGTAATGGGCTCTTAGTCTGGGCTACAGCTCACAACAGCCTTTTTCAGCTTTGCAGCTCACACATACAGTCGGCTCAGGCTCAGGAAAACACAGACGGCCCAAGCCAAGCCTGTGCCAAAGAAGTGCTGATTTAGTCTGACCCAGACAATCTACTCCTACATGTCACTTCTCTGCAGAACTCTTACTAGTAAGGCAAATAATTTAAAAATCATATAGCTAAAGAAGGCAAAACCTCAGTAATTTGAGGTTCACTTTTAATAAACTCTTTCCGTGCATTAAAATAAATTGAGCCCCTTAGCGCTGGCGAAATGTTGTTTCTGGGTTTTTAACGCCCCCAAAGACATAAATAGCCACATACACAATTCAAAGTACTGTATTTGAACTAGTATGGGAAAGATGTTTTCTATAATATTGCGGAGGAATTTGCAGTGAGTTAAATATTTATCTGCTAAAGTTGCTGAATGCCTCAATAACACAACCTAACTCATTTTTTGTGCGTGGACATCCGAATGCTAACCAGTGATGATATACTTAGAAATACTAATTGGTAAGTAAAAGTGTTAACTGATGTGATCTACAGATTATGTAACATAGTTCATTTCCCCCAAAATGTAAACTATATTTAGAAATATTCAAATGTGACATTATTACCCTATACAGGATGTCTTATCTCAGCATCAAGGGCGTCTGCAGAGCTGCTGGAGGAGGCTCTTTAGATTACGCAATCTAACTTCTGAAAGCCCATTCACAGGATGAGAGCAACCCGTGTTGAAGCTCTCAATTTCAACTAGGAATCCTGTAGTCTAGTCTCTAGACTTATCTGACCTAGGCAGAAATCATCTCCTAGTGGCTTTTCATGCTGATTTGGTGATGTTTTACTTGTACTAAAGATTTATTATTCCATGTTTTTGAGTTAGCGTGAGGTATAGTGCCATTCTATATATTTTTCAAATAAATGTTTGTCTTACAGAAGAAATTGTTTATACCATTCTAATAGGGTTGTTTAGGAAGAAAATTTACTCAGTTGTTTTTTGGATTCAAAATAACAGCTTTTTAAGACACAATGTCTAAATGCTTCTAAATAATAATCTAAGGTATACTTTCTGCCCTAAAATACCTTTTCTGTGGGTTGTATGGTTTTATGTTGTACAGGCAGATGTGCACAATTTTCTGATAAAAACCAGTGTAAATACAGACTTTGTATTCTAAAATCTTTTAGAGAGAATCTACACTTCAACAAATCAAAGGAGAGCTGTTTCAAATCAAGCATTTTAGGTTAAGTTGTATTGACATGGGGAGGGAGCAGATGACATACTAATGAGTTAAAACAATTTTCACTGTTAAATTAGGTATAAATTAATTTGTTAATGATAACTAGGGGTAGTGTGGATATCCCTGACAAATTATGGATTTATCTAAGGATTAATGGAGGAATCCACAGATAATCCATAAATCTACTCATTTTCCATCTTCTGACCTCTTGAGTAATTACTGAATTGTCTACTTGTGTGCCTTTTAAGTTACAGCGAGGGATTCAGGCATACTGGGGAAAATGCGGGCTGTCAACAGAAACAGCAACAAGGGATCTAGATAGTTTGGAAAGTCACACCCGTAATTTTTACTTGATTGTAGTACTATTGTTGTCAAGAGTGGCATTGAAGGAGTTAAAACATCCTCCGCCCCCCACCTCCCCATTTCTAGTACTCCAGATGAGAAATTGGGTAAATATGTATTCCATTCATTGGTGCATCTGACCTTGGTCTGTGACAGAGGAAAGGCGTGTCTTCTCATGCTGTTCCCTATGAACAAAAGGCAAGCAAATGAGGGTGACTCAGGACTTCTCGTGGCCTACACACAACTGAACATTTTTCTGAATGATTCCACGTATACACTTAGGAATCAGGAAGAGAAACATTTTACTCTTCACTAACCAAATAAAACCATCTATAAATCATATGTAAAACAATTTTGAGTAGAGAGGGACTTAAAAGTCTAGGAATTAAAAAAGGATTTCCATAGTTTCCTTTTAACTCTCCCCAACTCCCCTTTGGGGAATAAACAAAGACATCTGCCACATCAAGAGTCCGGTTTGTTTCCTTTACTGAAAACTAAATGCAGGCATTAAAGTGTATCTTTGGGAAGAGGTTTGAAATTTTGAAAATGTCTTTTCAAGCTGCACTATTTTAAATTTCATTAAAAATAAAATGTAGCATTTTTATGTTAGAAAAAACTGATTAGTAGTTCAACCTATTTCTTTTAACCTAGATATTAAATGAAAAATTGTTTATTATACTCCATAACTTGCTAAGAATATGGTTTCTTGAAAACGGCCTTAAATGGACTACTAACAATAAAAAACTATGAAAACATATAGTGATGGGCCCCTCCTAGTTACTGGACCACACCTAGTTTAAATATATTCAAGTACACACTCACTGTTGCTGTTTAATTTAAAACATACAGTAACTCTATGTATATCCTAGCCTCAAACTCTTTATAAGTTTCACAACTTCCTTTCACAGAGAAGTCTGCCAAGCCATTAATCAATAAAAAGAGTAAAAGCTGCAACATCTAGGAAATGTCTTCCTATTATGATAGTAGATAGTACAATGTGTCTCGGTGCTTTCTACCTACCATCTCTATTTACAAATTTAGGTTTCAGGACATCAGTAAAGCTTATACATGTAGGCTTTGGCTTTCCCTTCATTTCTAAGCTTTCTCAAGTGTAGGGCTTTGTTTTTTTAAATCCCTTCTGTCTTTAGTGCATTTCCTGTGGCCCAAGGTAGCTGTTTTATTCCAAAGCTTTCCAAAGATCAGCTCCAGGTCTTGACAGTCTTTTCAGTGTCCTCACTCTCTTCTCCTTCCAATCTACTATTGCAGAATGGCTGGCTCTACTGCTAGTTGGAAAATAAACAACTGCTTTCTAGCTGTACTTTGTTCAGCTCTTTTATGTGTGTCCCCTATATAGTTGCCCTTTCCCCAGTCCCTGGCACTTCTTTTTCATACCATCAGTTGCTTTTTTGTTTCATGTCTTTTATCTCCTGAAGTTCAGGCAAACCCCAACCCCAAACCCACACATCCTTTAGTCACATTGCCATTAGTGATTAAAACAATAGCCATTCTAAGCTTGCTTTAGAAAATTAAAAAAGGCCTCAGAAAATGTTCAGTGCTCCCAATTTTATTTTTATTTAATGCTAAAAGTTAAAGAAAAAAAAGTACTGTAAATCTGACAAATGACAGAATTCAGGTGATATTTCCATAGCGTGATTTTAAAATAATAATAATGTTGATTATCTGAGATTACACTCACTTCAGTTGACATGAGTTTCATCATATATAGAAAAAGTATCACCTTCAACTTAAAAAAAAGTAAAGGTTAAAAGGTGGCACACTTTTAAAATACTTGGTGGCCAAGGAAAGGTATATAGTAAAAGTTGTAAACCATGTGTATGTTCTCATAACTTTAAATGTGAGGCCACATGAAAGACAGTACATCTGTTAAATTCTATAAATTGTTAAAGCAAAAAAGGGAAAGCTTCAACACCCCATCCCCTAATATTTTAAGTATTAAAAGCACAGATGAAATATTAGGATTTGAAATCTGATACTGCCCATGTACAGTAAGTAGCTTTCTGACATTTTTATCCAGCTGTGGAGAATCTCTGCACTGTCATCAGGTACAACAAAAGATCAAACCCATGTCCCAATGTTAACTTTTTAACTTAAAAGAATGCCAGAAAACCCAAATCAACACTTTCCAGCTACGAGCCTTCCACAAAGGCCACCCAAGGGCCGGTGAGACTCATGCATATCTTATTTTTTAATCGTAGTAACCACAATACGTAGCTCTTTAAAGCTGTTCATATTCTTCTCCCATTCAACACCAGTACAGAGAAACCACAGGTTGCCCTTTCCACAGCTGGATACACTTATCCACAACAGCAGGATGGTTCTGTATTAATCTTTTTGGAACGCTTATCTGTATTGAGATTGCAAAACATACAGATAGCTACCACAAATTAGGTCAAATGACTGATCAAGTTGTAACATCTATGAGGTCAAATTCCAGTTATAATAAAGTGCCTAGATACACATTTATACAACAGACCATAATAGCTGAATTCTTTACAAATGTCTTTATGGGCATGTAAAATTGACTCTGCATTTCTGCATGTGTGCATTCACATAAGAGAGACCAGTCTGAACTGAGTCATATATACTCCAATTTGAAAAAAAAGTGTAACAACAAACTGGTTTATCATGCAAGTCTGTCTGTAATATAACAATGACTGGTAACATGAATTCTCGCACAGTAGTAGTAATAGGTGCACTCATTAAAAACACTACGAAAAATACTGTATTTGGTGCAGTATCTGATTTTCAAGTGTTAGTAACTTGACCATTAAAAAATATTTTGAACAATTTAAAAAGAAAAACACGTAACTAAAAAAGAATCCAAAGTTGGTAAAAATCTGTATTTGCAAATGAAAACAGAAGCGAGGCTGTGAACCATACACATAAACTGTAGACCTTGAAGCCATGATTCAGCCTAACCATAAGGCCAAGTTACAAACACCTGAACATAAGGATTTAAAATAGTGTTCCTGTCAATGTTAAATCGTAACAGCACAAAAGAAAAACCAGTATCACTGTGAGACAACTATTTCTAATAATTGATGATTTATTGGTTTTAAAAAAATCGTTTTACTGATGCAAAATAGTGATCAAAAGAAATTAGTTTACAAAAAGACTTCTAAAAATATTTTGAGAGGTGGGGCCTGTCTATTATATAAAACCCTTAATTTCTTGAATTTCCACTAGTTTATCATATTTTTTCCAGAACAGTATTATTCACTTGGTATTTCAAACACATGTAAGAAGGAAATTACAGGTTTCCTCCACCCACATTTGGGCTGTCACTGATATGCCCAAGGGCAGTCCTGGCAGCACCACGTGGCTGTTACTGTCATTGTACCATACTGTATTCAGCACTCACTAGAAACAGGGTATAGATGATAGTATCAACAGCAATAGCACTACAGGTAAATGATAAACAAAACAAAACAAAACAAACCAATCCCACAATCTCCAAGTTCACCTGGACTCTAACTTCTCTTGCAACTCTTTCAAAATAAAGAACAACAGCAACAACAAACAGACCTCTATGGTGTTTAAAAAGATCAAGTGGCGCTGCAGAGCCGGGCTCTGCTCAAAGATGGCAGTGCCATCTTGTACACACCACCATCCATTATAACCGCCTTCCATCACTGGAATTGTGTTTATGTAACCAACTAGCATGCAGCATTGTAATCTTACAACCGATCACGTGGACAGTGAACAGCGGTCAACTTTGTCTTAAAAACAAACAAAAAAACCCCAAAAGACCACACAATCCTGAAAATTTCCCAGCAGCACTCAGTCATCAGTATCTCAGGAACCCAACTTTTAAGAACAAAATAGAGATTCAAAATCTACTTTCCTACTCCTCTGAGGACCGTGTTTCAGGGTAAACTGGTGGTATTTCCCAGTGGCATGCCCACCTGACTGCATGCCCACTCACTCATTTCTTTTCCTTCTCCACCACTTGGCCTCCGGCCTGAGAAAGGGGCCAGCAATAAGCAATGACAGACAGTAAGGCAATCTTACAATGTCAGAAAATGTATTTGGCTTTTTTTTTCTTTTTAAAATAAGTGCATACAAATACAGCTAGAAGCATTTCTGATTTGCCAAGTGCTCTAAAAATGCAGCGCAAGTCACAGCCTACATAGAAGTCACAGCCTACATAGAACGGTAACTGTCACCAGGATAATAAAGCACAAAGATATGCTAATAACGTTAACAAAAGAAAAAAATGCCTTTATAAGTACATACCTTTTGTCGTCAAAAAAAAATATAGAAACACAATGTATTCAAAAAAAATCAAAATTATACAGCCATGTTTATGAGTCTACATTTCCCTTGTCTTGGATATATATATATATATGGAGATATATATACAATTCAAGCAGTTTTAATTAAGGGTAATCATTGGGTTTTTCTGAAACCGGAAACTCACGAGTCTCTCTCTTTTTTCACTTTCACATCTCCAGCAAGGATGGTTGCAATTTCCCCTTGCATAAAGGCCCAGGGGACATTGGAGCCCACAAGAGGGCATTTTTCCCCACTGGGACAATAGACCTCTCCACTAGCTCCCTGCTGTTTGATGCTTTGTCTGGAGCAAGGGAAGCAGAACTTGTGCGAAGGGACAGACGGGCACTGCACAAAATGGGTGTCCTCCAGCCGCTCGTGGCAGAGGGTGCAGCACAGGGGGGCACTGGCTGCCAGAGAGGAGTCCGGGAGGCTGCCAGGGTGCACTGGCTCCAGTCCTCCTGCGTTGCCTGCTCCCTGGCCCCCCACCTCTCTGGGGCCCAGCCTTCTTTGGTTCATAGAGGACGGAGAGGGCGGACTGTTGCTATTCCTCCTGGTAGTGGAGTGAACCTGGTTAGCATCTTTTGAGGCATGACTGCCCCCTGCATTGTCTGCTACTAAGATCAGGGCTGCCATGGGGGACTGGCCATTCTGGGCCGCTTCAGGCGGTGTGGTCCGGTTGGAATGAGGTGAGGCAGTGGGTGGCGGTGGAGACACAAAAGAGGATGTAGGAGTCATGGGGATCTTGAGCCCTTCTGTGGATGTGGACAGCCACGGCTGGGCCTCTCCATTGATCTTAGGGGGCCCGACTTCACCTTCTGGTTCTGGAGAGGGCTTCCTTTTCCTTGCTGTTCTTGCAACTGGAAACACAAAGAAAGAAAAGAAAAAAAGCATAAACGACTGTGCACTGAAAAGAATCCCTCTTCCTAACCCGAAACAAAACTCGTTTCAGAATTCCTCCTCTCTAAAAGCACTGACGGAAAAGACTCATTCGAGTTTCAAGTGCACATGCAACTTAAAACCTTTAGACGTATGCGGTTCTGAGGCAGCAGACTCATTTAGTAAAACGGAGCCAGTGAAAATGGCATGCTTGTAACTGCCTGTTTTTACACATGCACAAAAGTACCCTAGGTTTGCACTGGGCATGTGACTGCTAATGTCCCCCAATAGGTTAAAAGGTGACTGGTGCCCTCATGCTCCCATCCAAGAATGTGCTGGGAAAGGAAAACCCCGTGTCAGAGCCTATCAGCCCAGTCTGACTCATCTCTGTTATGCTGCTTCAGCACATGAACACGTTGCCACTAAGCACTGGTTCCGCCTCAGGCAGATCAGGAAGTGGGGTGTTTGTTGTTTCTGGGCTGGGGCAAAATGGTGACTCGAAAAAACCACCCCTCCTATGCTCTCCGTCCCCTTTTCTCCCCTAGAGCCCCTCACTTCACAGCCGCCCCTACCTGCTTTAGACCCGTTGGCCCCGTTGGCCTCGAAACCCAACAACCTGCCTGCAGTCAGGGCCGGCTCCTTCTTAAACTTGCTCTCGAAGGGCCCCGAGTGGCCGTGCTGGTGCAGCGCCAGCAGCGTGTCGCGCACGGTCTTGGGCCTGTTGACCCAGTCCTGCTCTCCGGACCCGCGGCTCTTTCCCGCACCTTCAGCGCTCAGCTCGGCGGCCCCGGCCGCGGTGGACAGGCTGTCGGCCGGGCCCCGGTGGGCCGGCGGCGGCGGTTGCTTCTCTTTGGCTGCCGCCTCGCGCTGCTCGTGCTCCACTGCCGCGCTGCTGGACACGGAGGCCGGCCGCTTGTGGGCGCCCAGGTCGGCGGGCTGCGCAGAGCCCAGGCTGGCGGCCGCGGCTCCGGACACCGCGGCTAAGGAGGCGGCAGCGCGGCCGCCGAGGCCGAGCGCGGTGGGCAGCGGCGTGGCCGAGCCGTTCATGAGCGGCACCAGGGTGGGCGGCACCGCGTGGCCTCGCCGCGGGTTCGGGCTCTGGCGATTCAGCTCGGGCGGCTCCTCCAGCTTGGAGAAGCCATTAGGCACCAGGATGCCGTTCACGGGCGGCGGCTGTGGCGTCGGCGGCTGGGCCAGGCTCGCGGCCGGACGGCTGCCGCCGAAGTCGGAGCCAAGGCGCGGGGGCCGCTCGGCCGCGGCCGCCAGAGGGTAGCGCTCCAGGGCCTGCGGCGCGCGCGGGGCCGCCTCGGGGCCGCCGTGGCCGAGCTGTTGCTGCTGCTGCTGCAGGAGGATGTCCTTGGCCGAGAGCGGCGGCGGCTTGGCAGCAGCCGGGGCCGCGGTGCCGGGCGGGGAGCGACCCTCTGGGAAGCAGCCGTGCGCCCGCTTCAGCTGCCGCGCCGTCTCGATGACGAACTCGACGCGGTCGGCGCCTTCGTAGTTGACGCAGCCGCGGCACACGGGTTCAGTGAAGTCCCAGATCATGGCCCAGGGCATGCGGGGCAGGTCACACAGGTAGCACGACTGCCGCCGGGACGCGGCCGCCACCGCCACCGCCGCGGCCATGTCCGAGGAGCCCGCCGCGCCGGAGAAGGTGGAGGAGGAGGAGGGGGCGCCGCCGCCGCCCCCCACCGGCACCACGCGCGCCCTCCTCCCCACCCAACCCCGCGTCTCCCCCACCAGCGGCGGCGGCGGCCGCAAAGGCGGCGGCGGCGGCAAAACCCGCGAAGGCTCGGCGCCCGCGCAGCGCCCCCGGTGCACGAGGGGCGGCGGGCGCGGGGCGAGAGGCTGCAGCCGCGGCAGCAGGTCCCCCCGGGCGGCGCGGGCACGGGCGTGCGGCGCGGGGCGGCGGGGCGGCGGGCGAGGCGGCTGGGGCTCGGCCGGGGCCGCGGCGGGCCTCCAGACCGGGGCGAAGACGGGCCGCGCGGGCGTGGGGGAGCGCAGCAGGTCGCGGCGGCGGCCGGCACGAAGTGCGGGGCGGGGGGCGGGGAGGCCGGGGGGGCGGGGGGCGGGGGGCGGCCGCCGGGGCAGGCTCAGCCCGAGCGGCGGGGCATGCCGCGCCGGGGCGGCGGCGGCGGCCGGGCGGCGTGGAGCTCGGGCGCGGCGCGGGCCCCGGGTCGCTCCGCCGCTGTCTCACAGCTCCTGGCGTCGCCGCTCTCCAGCGCCAGCGTCAGCGGCCAGCCCGCCTCAGCTCCGCCGCTGCCACCGTCGCTGCTGCTGCTGGCGCCGCGGCCGCTCCACTTCTACAGACTTGATTCTTCGACAGTCTCGCACGGCGCCTGCGCGGGCCCCCTCCCCTCGTGCGCGCGCCCGCCCTCCCGCGCGCGCGCGTGCTCCCCCTCCCCCCGCGCGCCCAAATAGCGCTGCCGGGAGAGCCGGGCGCCGCAGCGCCGGTGTTCCCTTCGCAACACCGTGCAAAGTGGTCCTGCGCCTTTCCTCCACTTTCCCTCACTTCGCGCCCCACCCGGCTGTCTCGACCACCCTCAGGATGTTTTCCCCTGGTATGCCTCTGGGCCAAACCGTGCTAAAAGTCATTTTTAAATTTTTTTTTATGCAAGGCCACCTTGTCACTTGGTTTTCGTCAGTCTCCTGAGAAGGGGGATTTTAAGTCTAGCGTGGTTTATAGTCCCGGTTTCTTAGGAGTTAGACTTGAAAGCTCAATGTCGGACGCATGAGCATGAAATCCGTCACTGGTGCTTTGCATTTGCATTTGTCTTGGGAAGGACACACGCGCCGCCTGTCCCTTTTACTAACTGGGGAGAGTCTGACGTTCCCAAGCCCAGCACCGCGTGCACACGCCGCCAGCTGGCTCGCGCGTTTTCCACGGAGCCCTCTGAAACGGAGGGAGCGCGGTTCTGATTAGCCGCTCGAGAACACCAAGAGACGCTCTTAACCAGTCCAGCCGCCCTGTTCGGCGGGGTCCTCGCCGCGCCAGCGGCCCCGGCCGCCTTATGTAGGTCCGCGCGGCGGGCGCGTGACGTGGGCGCGGGGCCGCGGACGGCCGCCGCTGCGAGTGCGCACGCTCCGCGCAGACGTGCCTCGGCGCCGCTGGCACTAGGGCCTCGTGGAACGAATGCACATTCCAGGGATCCGGGGTCTACGGCCAGCGCAGCCGCGTCACGGCGCAGGCTCCACCCCCTTTGGCGAGTCTGGTCCTCAAGGCGCCGCCCCCGGGCCCGAACTTGGACTCGGTGTGGCGGGAGCCGCGGGCGCGAGCCGTTGGGTGGGGTGGGGGGGGGTCCTGCTTGTCTCCGCGGGGTCCTCGCGGGCCGTGGGGGCGACCGGCTGGCTGGCTTGCCGTTGCGGAGGGCGGGCCACTGGCGGGGGCGGACTTGCTCCCTATGTGCCACCTAGGCCGGGCCCAGCCCAGCCCGCAGCTCTGCCACCGTTGGCAGCTTCAGCCTCAGCCCAGACTGAATTGAACACTTGAGTTTCGCACTTTTATCAGGAGGAGGAGCTGGTGTGTGTTATGATAAATCACTTTGGGCTGGTCGTTAGTCTCCCTAATGTACGGAGACTTAGTCGCTCTCAATTGGGACTTTTACAGTTCAGCTCTTTAAGGGCGGCCTCCGGAGCTGGCTTTTGTTGGGAACACAGGCCCACATCTCTCCCTTGAGACTGGAATGAGCTGGTTAAGTGTGGGAAGAACAGGGTACTAATTATATTATCTTTCCTACAACTGGATTGGTAGGTGGAGAGAGAAAAAAATCCTGCTGACGTTTCCTTCTAGTCGTTGCTATTGAAAATACCAGGTTGCTTCAAAGGATTAACCACAAGGAAGAGGAAAAACAGCCTTAGAGAAACAGTGGAGGGAGCTGCTTAAAACACATGAAAAAAACCTGTTCGAGAATGGCACAGAAAACGTAATGTCAGACCTAAATGTTTTTATAGGTTAGCCTTGAATGTCTTTTGGGGATTTCCATAGAAGGTGCGCCTGCTTTAAAGGGCTCTCCATCTGTTCGTGGATCTTGCCCTGCAATTGCAATCCTGCCTCACCCTCTTCAAGCTGGGAGAGCGGAGCTGCCCAGATCCTTCCCGGGAGCAGCTGGTGCCAGCGGGTTTGGTCACTCCCAGGCTCTGCTGTTGCACACAGCCTTCAGGACCTGTCCCTTTGGTCACCCTTCTCGGAGACCCTGTGACATCCATCCCAGCACATGGCTTCACCCACTGTGTCACTGCCCAGTCCTTGTGCTGCAGAGAAATGAACCAACTCAACACCCCCAAGAGATGGCCCACTAAGCACTGACTGAAACATATTAAAAGAAAACACAACCCACCATTAGAGCTGTGGCCTAATTATACTCATTTATCTGCAAGCTGGTACTGTAATGGCCTCGAGGGAGAGCCTACCACTCCATCCCAAAATAGAATTAGAGACACAAATTCTGCCTTGAGAGATACTAAGATCTTTGTAGAACAGAGCTTTTCTTCTGCAAAGGAAGAGCATTTCCTTCTTATTTTACACTGCCAGTTTCATGTCGAAACTGAATTGTTGTAACTTCCCTAATGAAATGTCCAATGGAAAATGGAAGGGCTATTTTAGTTCTGGGCTCTATCCGGAATCAAGGGGGTTAAGGCTGGATCCAGGGCAGCAATTCCTTATATTGTATCAGAAGTCTTTCATGCTGGCTGGCCTTTCTTGTAGCTCTGAAGCAGCTTTATCGATGTATGCTAAGTAAACATAGCTTTGTTTTTGTCTTCCACCCACCACTCTCCCTCCCGGCACAGACTGGAGTTGGATCCCGTCCAAAGCGGCTGCTGCAGCAGTTACAGCCGCCTCCTCCACACACAGGAGCAGGGTTTCTAGGGTGAGGCAATGCGTCTGCAATTCGCAGAGACAAGGCAGGAATTGTAATTGTAGTTCATCATGTGATGACTTATGAAAGAGGAAGTTGGTATGTTTTAGTCACGTAGACTCTGCCCTCTTGCTTAAGGCACCAGGTCCTCTCAGAAGAGAATTATGATCATCTTTGCCACTCAAAGTCAAGGTTACCGGTTTGGCTGCAGTGTGCTCCTGCACATTGATACACGGACAGGCAGGCAGATGCTGGGCTAAGTGTCGGCGAAGCAGCCGGTTGAGGCTGGCTTTTCGCCAGAACACTGAAATGTTGCAATTTGTCTTAAGGACTAAAGGAAATACTCTATGGAGAACACTCCTGCGGAGACAAGACAAACCAACAGTCTTTTCCAGCTCTAATTTCTGAAGGTTGTTTTTTTTTTAATAAAAATCACAATTTAGGAGTAAAAGGAAAGCCATTCAGTATGACATTATCAAAAAAGCAGGAATAAGGGAAGTGGTTTGGAAGGCAAACCTAAGAGAGCAGTTCTAAGCGAGAGCTCGATGGGTAGAACAAATGTGACCTTCCCACACTGCGATTTAAACGGGCTTCTACAGTGTGAGCATTAAACATCTAAAATCTGAATGTGGTCCCCAGAGCTTACACCAGTCAAGCAGCTTTTAACACACGGAAGCCCTGAGCTGACACTCTATAGCACAGTGTAAAGAAACGGTTCCTACAAGAGTACCTTAATGAAACTTTGCCCCCAGGACATGCAGCTGCAGGAAGAGTGCAACCCCATCTCCCCAGCAGCTTGTGGGTGCATCCAGGAGATAGATGGTATTCCTAGGAACTGCTGAGTTCATGGCTTTCACCCTCTATCCAGAGGTGGAATCACAGCCTTCATTCTTTAGAGTGCAGTTTCCTTAAATAGCATCATGTTGCAACCACGCTAAAGCTGCTTAAACTCTGACCTTGGCATATTTGAAGAAAAGAAAAAATGCAGCCACATTTCATCTGGATTCTGTGAACATCATTGCAGGTTTCTTCACTTTGGCAAAAGTGTCATAAGGCTAGAAGAGCACACATAATATTCAGGGCTTTTCTGATTTTTTTAAGTTATATATTTGAACACATTTGTTTGTATGAATATATCTATGCATACTATGGAGCACCATGATGTAAATGATCTTCTGTAATTGATATGCGAGTCTTCCTTCTAAACAACAGCATTTTATGAGACAATCTCACTGTTTTTCAAACTGCAAATATTCTTTTTTAGAAATACTTTCCCTCTGTTTGACCGCTCTCTATAGCCTACCTCCCCTGTGCACAGAGAACATACAGATATTAAAGAGACTTTTGCATGTTGAGGAGATAAACTCTTTGTGGAGGGTCTAAGAATCAGGCCAAATAAAATCACAGGAGCTCTTAATCATCCACATATTGTACACAGAAGCTGCTAGTCACCAGCCTATATGTCAACATATGTATAGGTCCCTATTTAGAGCAAAATTTGGGGTCTTGATGAAGATTAAATACTTACTGTGTCAGAATTTAAAGAGCTAAGTGAGAAACAGACAAAACAGACAAAGGAGAGATTGAGGTCACACACTTGCTCAGTCTGCAAGGAAATTTGTAGAACTGGAAGAGATTCAACAGCCATTTGATGCCAGTAAACCTCTTATTGACTTTTTGGAAAAAGCAGGATGAAATGCACTTTTCTGGAATAATGTCTGGATGTGGGTTTAACTTAACAGTATTTAAGACACTCACTGAAACCCTTTGAAAGATATCAGTAGGAAGATGCTGACAAAATCATGAATTAACTTCACAAATAACGTTTGAAAATAAAACGTGGTAAATTTTCTCTCAAATTAGTTTTCCTATTAAAAGATGTACATCTCCTACGTACACATTCCACAGTACAGGAACTGAAAAACTCGAATAAGGTAATCATTCTAAAAGGTTAGAGAATAGTATGATGGCATGGTATTTGCTATATCTTTTATATGAACATTTAAAAAAGATATTTCAAGGATAAATTATATTATCTTGTCATCCTTTTCAGAAACTAAAAACCTGACTTGCCTAAAGTAACATAAAAAGTGAGTGTCAGAGGCCAGACACAATGGCTCACACCTGTAATCTCAGCACTTTGGGAGGCCGAGGAGGGAGGATCAGGAGGTCAGGAGTTTGAGACCAGCCTGGCCAACATGATGAAACTCTGCCTCTACTCAAAATACGAAAATTAGCTGAGCGTGGTGGCAAGCACCTGTAATCCCAGCTACTCAGGAGACTGAGGCAGGAGAATTGCTTGAACCCGGGAGGCGGAAGTTGCAGTGAGCCAAGATCATGCCACTGCACTCCAGCCTGGGCGACAAAGCAAGACTCCATCTCAAAAAAAAAAGAAAGAAAAGAAAAGTGAGTGTCAGAACTGATATCTAGGTATGAGTCTGTTGCCTAAGGATGTAGTCGAAAATATTCTATTTGCATTTTGCATTGTTAAAAATCATGTAAGCACAGCATAGAGTCCCAGAAAGAGTGTTAACATCTGAATTTTAACAGAAATAGTGTTAAGCTTTTCTTATCTATACCTATATTTATAGGAAAAAGGAAAATTTTAGTATAGTTCATAGAACAATCAATCCAAAGAGAAGTGAACATTCACCACAGACAAAAGGAGCTGACAGAAGGAAGGCACAGTTGCTACACCAGCTCTAGTGCAGGGCTCTTTACGTGGCAAACCATTTTTGTGCTGGTCTTTATGAACCTTCGATAAAAACTGATGTTGGTGTTAGGATAAAAGACTCAACTGTGGGAGTCAGTTGGGTGATGAAATGGTTTTGGCACTCACCAAATTGGAATGCAACACCTCCAACTCTTTGTAATCTATTTTCTTAAAAATAGGAAAAACTCATCATTTAATTCCAATTATAGGAGTCCAATCTTAACTACTTTGCACTCAGACAAATAAATACAATGGGCTACAGGGTACTAAAAAGAAAAAAGTGTGAAACAACATATTGCATAGAATATCACGGTTATAAGGGGACTATGGAGTACAAGTTGTTCGTAATTACTCAAATGAACTTTCGTTGTTGGTATTATTTTTTTAGACTGCCATCTTTTTGTTTTTTTCTTTTTGAGATGGAGTCTCGCTCTGTCACCCAGGCTGGAGTGCAGTGGCACAATCTCAGCTTACTGCAGCCTCCACCTCCCGGGTTCAAGTGACTCTCCTGCCTCAGCCTCCCGAGTGGCAACACCTGTTTTTTTGGCATGGGAGGAATGGTGGTCATTTTTATAGGTAAAGGAGACACAGAGAGCTTGCCACAGGAGAAAGGAAAGTTAAACAGATGGACTGATGACTGTACTTTATTAGTTGGAGTGAATTCCTGTATGAATTGGCACATCCATTTCTGTGCCCACATGTTAATGCCTCTTTGTGAGGCAGAGCGTAAAACCACTGAAAGAATTAAGATTCACACCCAGAACTGAAGTTCACACAGGGGAGAAGGAAGCAGATATCAGTAGACAGCCTAGATGTGAGCCCTAGCAAGAGAGCACTGCTGGATTCCTTAAAGTGACTGCCTAAATATAGTATGTTTACTAAAAAGCTTGTCACAGACAGCTAAAATGCAAATACAAATGAACTTTGATGGACTTGCTGGCAAGACTCCCAGCCCTTCAAGCAAATTCCTGAGTGAGGAAGTTGGTTCTGAAACATGCCTAGGAACTACACACGTGAACTTCCCGAGGGCTCTTCTCTTTAGCATTTAACAGGTAGCTAGATTTTAAACATTTGTCAGGCTGCTTTTATTCTGTCTACCTACCTCTCAATTATCTACCTATCTACCTATCCATCTATCTATCTTTGCATTATCAGACCAATTCGTTATTCTTAACAACAGCTAAGAACATCAGTGTCTGTTCACTTTATGAACTGAGGCACCCAGACAATAAGGAATCTGTCTTAAAACAAAGAAAATGTGCAGTTAAACGACAGTTAGAATTCAGGTTTCCCAAACTGCAGTTCTTTCTTTAGCCCACTGGTGGGCTACCTCCTATTTATATTTTCTTCATAGGTTCTTTTTTGCATACATGTAAATATCTACGCAGATCACTGAGGGACCGACCGTAGGTTCTGTTCATACACCTGGCATGTGACCTGAGGCAGGTCAGTTGGACACTCTAGGCCAGTTTTTCTTGAGTGGAGGAGAGGGTGCTGGCCTTGATGTCTTTTCTGTTCTGACCTCTCATGTGGTGGGTGGGAGTAATGGGAATACATAGGAATTTGACAAACCCGAGCCCAACATTCTTCTGACCCACACGGGATTACAAAACAGTGCGGAAAAACTACCAGTAAATGCCTGCCCATTATTTGGGGGCATTGTGCCATCCAAATAAAGTTGGGAGGTTAAATGGCTACCAGAGCATCACATCATCTGAGAATATCATATCCGTTTGGTTAGGGGCTAAATCCCAGGTTAGAAGAATCTAAACCACCACTGTCTCTACTTAGTTTAAATTAGCCAAGGCAAAACATCTGTATCAGCATTAATGTAAGCCCAACTTCAATGTCTCAGGGCTTATGGAAGATATTTGCACTTTTCTTTCCTCAAGAGACGGCCTTATTTCATATACGTATGTGTGTGTGCATGTGTGTATGTATGTGAGTTTATATATAATTCTATGTGTATGTGTGTATGTGTATATATACGCGTGTATGTGTACATACATGTGTATATATATATATGCACATATATACAAATATACATATATATATGGGCAAATACTTAATATACTATCTACAGGCTATTCAGATTATTCAAGAGGCCCTCAGTTGAAGAAGCAACAAAAAAACAAACAAAACAGTTTCACACACAGGCAGGCATTTGGCTGAATGGGTCGGCAGGATATGGAAACTTGCTTGAAGGTGTTTTTATCCTCTCACCTAGGAGTCTACTGCTTAATGGCCATGTGACTTCTTTACATGCTATATACTGAATTCATAAAGGATGTTATGAGAGTAAATTCAAAGAATTCTGATGTTTTGAAATTTGTTGTGACTTGGTTAACTATGGTGAAATATTACATTCATGTTACATTATGGCTTTCATTTCTACAGGTCTGATTAATAAAGCTTTTAAAAATTCTATGTTTTTCAAAAATTTTGTGTTTTTCTTATGTGAATAATTTGTTTCATTTCAATTATTCTTCAAAAACCGAAAAAGGAGCCACCATATACTTTACTTTTCATATAAAGATTACTCAATATATTTTAAAATGAGTGTTCCAGAATTAGACTTCCAGATTCCTTGAATTCAGAGTGTGGAAAAGGATAGGCAGCTCCTGTAATAGGAGACATTCTTTTAAAAGCCTGGAATGCTGAAGCCCTCTTAGACTGAAGACATGTCAGGACATGCCTTTTTGGGACGCTGTCAAATGGTTTAGGCTCAGAATTCCACATTCCGTACTTTTGAAGTTGTTTTCTGTTGGCAAATGACCTCTTGATTATTTTCATGTGGTGGGTATTCAGGCCAACCTTTCTGGTTCCAAGTGATTTAAACACACACACACACACACACACACACACACACACACTCTGCAGTGTCCATATTTTAGCATAAAGTTAGGAATTATGCAAGTACTGGGTGTATTGCGGTCAATTCTGTAAGCCTCATCACAGTTAATAACAAAAGTCAGAGGCTTCAAAATCAGACACATATTGACCTGGAATGCTTTATTCTCCAGTGCTCATTCTTGTTTCTCAATAGCATCGCTACTGTGAAAACGTTTTCACCATTAGGGAGCTTTCTCTGGTGAAATTAACTAGCAATTTCATTCACCTCTGCTCCCTTTTGGATGAAGGCTGGCAATGGCTTAAGGAACAAATAAACGAATGAATAAATGAATGGAATTCCCTCCTCCTGACTCAGAAAGGTGCTGTTTCCCCTCACGCAGGAGATACAACTTAGATGCAAGCCAGTTCTCCCACTACATAGAGCCCTTCTGTTTTTAGGAAGTTCTGATTCATGGATTGGAGAATTGTACTAAATTAATATACTGTAGAGCATGGGCCTGGTTAAATTAAACATAAACACTCTGCCCCCTGCCACCCACCTCACTCAGACCACGGAGAGTTCATTTCACAGGCGCCACTATCTGTGAGACCCAAACAAAGGTAGCTGACTTCAAACCCTGTCTACATGTGCCTTATTACAGACCATGTGTTAGTAGATATTGTAACAGTTTTTATAAACCAGTAGGATTCTCAGAATGCTCCAAAAAAGAGAGGCAGGATATCAGGTGATGATTTTTTTTAAGTGTCAATTTTGTGAGAATTTTAAAAAATTGTCTGTTTTACTGAGAAATTACTCAGAGATCATATACAATGAGGAACTCAGCTGGAAGAAGATAAACAGAACAAGTATGACAGAGGCAGTGTTCTTTTAAAACATTTCATTTTGCAGACCAAGCATACATCTTGTAAATCTTTTAAAAATACTTTTATTATGGTGTATAAATTATGATATTTTACTTGAAGCCAATAAAGCCAGCATAGAGAAGAAAGTTATTTTTTTCTTTAAGCTTTCCATAGGTAGTATAATTTAAATAATTCCATGGTAGAGTTTCAACACCTCAGATTGAGCACTTTTGTTTACGAAGTAAGAACAGTAATCCTCATGTAAAAAGGTGGTATTGCTACCCCAGACAGCAGATGGTGTTATTAAATACACAGGCAAAGTCTAAGGTCATAAGGAACTAACAATTAACCAGAAATACGATCTGTCACAGTCATTTAATGGGTAACCTACCAGATATATACCACTCGTATTCTTGTGAGTGGTGGGAGGTAAATAGTCAAGCTTCAGAGCAGTTGCACGATCGTTCAGAAATATTGTAATTATATTCTTATTTAAGCATTTAGTGAAACCAACAAGCCAGAAAGAAAGTGAAAATCAGTGTGATTTCCTCATAATACTGTGTCCTGTTAATCTACTTTGAAAAATACTTTACCAATTCAGATGGCACAATTTCATAGCTCTCCCTGAATCTAAATGGTCTCCCCAAACTAGGACTGTCAAAATTTTGAATTTTTTACTGCTAAGTTCAGCTGTTCTAAGACCTCTTTACATTATCATAGGTATCATTTTTGCCCCTGAAGTTTTTGTCATGTGAAGGTGAAAAATTGGGGCATACACAACAGCAAATGGAAGCCGGGTGGTAGGAGGCAGCGGGATACTAGTGGAGAGGAGAGGCAGTCAGCTGGTGGGGTGGACCGTGGGAAGAGGATGGTCTCACCAGTAAGGAATGGGTGGTGGGCTCAATTTCTATTGTAAATCAAATATAAATCTATCAGGGTTTGCCATGGAGAATGTGTCATCAGTTCCTTTTCAGTTGGGGCTTTTGAGGATGAGGAACTGAATTCTAAATTCACCCAAAGGAAACATGACCAACAAGGCAGCAACTAAGTCTGAATCACGAAGAACAAACTGCTTGGTTAGAATTTGGAAGAGTGGCTGGGTGCAGTAGCTCACGCCTGTAATCCCAGCACTCTGGGAGGCTGAGGTGGGAGGATCACTGGAGGCCAGGAGTTTGAGGCTAGCCTGGGCAACATAGCAAGACCCCCATCTCTACAAAAAAATACAAAATTTAAGGCCAAGTAGAGTGCCTCACACCTGCAATCCCAGCACTTTGGGAGGCTGAGGTCTCTACAAAACAATTAAAAATTAGCCAGGCGTGGTAGTGCATACCTGTAGTCCCAGCTACTAAGCAGGCTGAGGCAGGCAAATTGCTTGAGCCCAGGAGGTTGAGGCTACAATGATCCATGAACCATGATCATGCCACTGCACTCCAGCCTTGGGAAAAAAGTGAGACCCAGTCTCTTAAAAGAAAAAAAAGTTTGGAAGAGTGAACCTGTGTCAACCAATTGTCAAAACAGCATCTGGAAAAGCAAAAACATCCTCAGTGCCCCAGGTGAATAGAAGATGAACAATGAGAAGCAAGGTTCAGAGGTCACTGCCTGATCAGAGTAAAAAAGTTAGTAGATTCCAATCTTTGGACAAAAACTATTCTTAAAAGACAAACAGTTATTAAATTTCCTTGCTGTTGGATTTTGTGAGGATGTCTGAGTCCCAGAGAATGCATACTAATAAGGACTTTTTTCATATACAGTTTCACGCATTTATATGTTTATTTAAATTTCTCTAAATTTAAATTGAATAAGGAAGGCAACAGCATCTCAAGGCACAGACTCATAACTGGAGACCTTCATCCACAAGCTTAGCTAGCTTGATTTTCCATGCAGCCAGGACGCCTGCTGAAACTTTCAGCAGTCCTCAGAAAAGCAGATGAGATACCCTTGGGCTGAATGAGTAAGAACTTTCCAGAGAGTGGAAGACTGGTGAAAGTCCAGCTGGAAAAACATATGGCAGCAGAGGCGGAAAGAGTGCTTGATGACCGAGAGCTTTCTAAAAAAATGTCTGAAGGCTCAAGGCAGTCATTACAACCTAAGATCTTACTAAGCATGATGGATGTTCTTACTTCTAGGATTGTTTCCAATTTACCTGGACCACAGCCAGCACTGCATCCTCAGGCACCCCATGGGACGGTACATACAGAAGAACAGCATCGCACCATATTCTATCACTAAGGCCAGGATTTCGTGCCTCCGCCCGCGCCCCCCACCACCTCCTTAAAGTGGAGGAAGTTGGGGGAAGAGTTGATTCTTCTTGGAGCATATGAGATGGTAGCTTGCTGTGTTGTCCTGAAAGAAAACAAAGTTTGTAAATCACTGTAGACAGTTTTTTTTTAATAATAGATACATAGGGAGGGAAAATGACTATGGTAAATTCCATTCTCAACCACACATTCACTCAGAGCATTCTTGAGCCACACAGTGACAGACTGAGCTCAAGGAGAAAGATTGGCAGTCTGAGTTTCAGACTACAGAAGCATTTGGAGGTGATATGTACAGAAAAAATGCACAGCTTTGAGGTTTTATATCGGTCCTTCCCTGCCCAATGTCATTTCCAAAGTAATGGAAAGGAATATTTTATTTTTTCATATTAACTCTTCATTATAATCATCTTTTATTGCAGTGACCATTTGTATCTGTTACTAAGAACAGGTATAACTAGCTTTAAGAACATTCTGCATGGAATGATGTATTCCTTAGAAAAGAAATCAGTTAAGGGGTGATTATTCACAATTACAAAAGGACCCTTTATAAAGTCTATAATTTACCACAGGATTAAAGAAACGTACAGTTGACCTTTGAACAACACAGATTTGAATGGCACAGGTACATGCATACATTGATTTTCTCCAGCCTCTGCCATCCCCAAGACAACAAGACCAACCCCTCCTCTTCCTCCTCCTCCTCAGCCTTCTCAACTTGAAGACGAAGAGAATGAAGACCTTTATGATAGGCCCATCTCCGCTTAATCAATAGCAAATATATTTTATATTTTATTTCTTCCTTTTTTTTTTTTTGAGACAGTCTCACTCTATTGCCCAGGCACAATCTCAGCTCACTGCAACCTCCACCTCCCAGGTTCAAGCAATTCTCCTGCCTCGGCCTCCCGAGTGGCCGGGACTACTTGGAATTAGCCAGGCACCCGCCACCATGCCTGGCTAATTTTTGTATATTTAGTAGAGACGGGGTTTCACCATGTTGGCCAGGCTGGTCTCAAACTCCTGACCTCAAGTGATCCACCCTCCTCGGCCTCCCAAGGTGCTGGGAGTACAGGTGTGAGCCACCATGCCCAGTCCCTCTTCCTTACAATTTTCTTAATAACATTTTCTTTTCTCTAGCTTACTTCTTCTGTAAGAATAAAGTGTATAATAAGACACATACAAAATATGCATTCATGGACTGTTTATGTTACTTGTATGACTTCTGGTCAACGGGTAGACTATTAGTAATTAAGTTTTTGGGGAGTCAAAAGTTAAACTCAGATTTTGGAATTCATGGCGATTGGTACCCCGAACTCCATGTTGTTGGAATTTTAAAAAATGTAATCGACGTAGACTTGTTAAAGGTCCACACAGGTTGTTCTGGAGACGCAAGCACGCAGACCTCTTTTCATAGATGCCTCAGCGGTGGCACCCGGAATGCAGTCATGGCCGACACCACTGTTCTTCAACAGACAATACTACCTCCCTTTCAGCTCCTCTGATGGATGTTTCACCACTATTTTCCTTACGCCGTAGTGACAGTAGAAGCAGCAATTACTATAGTCACAAAAATCAGGGCCTACCTTTATTACCCAATCATTATGACAATTATCACTCCAGTTTTTCCTTTGTCCATGCACACACATTTCCAAGGTATGTATTTTCATTAACAGAGAAGGGCCTATAGGTCAATTGCACACACTCCGTGCTGATAAAGAAATGTCATTAACTTGTGATTTTTTTTAAAAAGCAAATTACAGTCCTCTATTTCTGGATTGTGTTTTTCCTCTTGGGTACTCAAATGTTTTTTGTTCAGAGCACGCTTTGCACCCGTGAGCCAAAGCCAGTGCTGTGAATCTAAGACTACCTAGGTCTAATGAGGAAAGGCTTTGAAACTCCGGCGTTTTCTAAATGTTCAGAGAGAGAAAACAAAGTCACCTCTTCTTGAGAAAAACTTTTCTCCTTAGGGGGTTCCAGGGATGTTGAGATAGATCTGGGCCAGAGACTGGCCAGATGTTTGTTCTTTTGAATGGTGTCCCCACTTCCCCTTTCTGGGGACCTCAGCCGACTTCTTTTGCACTTCCTGGCTCTGTTTCACACAATGCTCAGAGCTTCAAATCCCCCTGCTCTGCAGTTACTTCGAGGTTTAAGCTGTGGGAAAGTAACTCAGGCTGTGTGGCGGCGCCAGCACTGCTTCTGTTGCTGCCTGCTGTGTCAACACACCACTTTCTGCGCTTCCCTTGCCTCTGTAAATTGATGCAACAACAGCAACAACAAAACCCACTGCCAAGCCAGTTTGAGATTTACGAATATGTCCAGAGACCACGCGGTATCGGTATCAGCCAGCAGATAAAGCGCAGGGCTTAGAGTCAGAGAGCCTGAGTTCTTATTCCAGCTCTACCACTTTCTTAGGTTGTGTGATCCTAAGCAAGTGACTTAACCCTTCTGTGTCTCAATTTCCCTATCAGCGAAAAATGGGTCTAAAAATAGTACTTAACTGCAGAGGTTGATGGGAGGATTAAATGATGTGCAAAATGCCTTGAACAGTGCATGGTTCATGGCAAGCCCTCGGTTCACATTGGCTTTTATGTTAGGTTAGTTCCAGTGATGCTAAAGCAGGCACTTCTAAAACCACCCAGTTCTGCTGCTGCTCACGGCCAGACTTCAGGATCCTTAGGAATGACCTCTGCTACTTAGCAGTCCTCCGCATCCACCACTCCATGGAAGTAGCTATCGTCAGAGCTGCCAGTGACTTCCCTGTGACCATCGCCAAGAGGCTGTTAGCGCTCCAATCCCTTCTGAGTCATCTGCCACTTTAGATATCACTCCTTGGCATCTTTTTCCACTTTGACTCTTAAAGAAATATCCTGAACCCACTGAACTTCTTTCCCTCTGTGTTTATTTTATGTGTTTGTTCTCTGCCTCCCCACAGCTCCAAACCCCTACTCCACACTGGAAGTGTCAATACGTGGCACATAGTAGATGCTCAATAAATGTCTGTGGACTGACTTGAACTGTTATTAAAGTAGTTCCTCAACTCTGTCCCTTTGTGTCGTTTTCTTGATATTTGAGCCCTTGCTGCTCTGCCTGGAATCTCTGCTACGATAAGCAAACCCTTAAACATCTTCTGACTTATAGTTCATCTTTTTCTTCCTTTTGAACCTTGAAATTAATTTTATTTTATTTATATATTTTTTGAGACAGGATCCCACTCTGTGGCCCAGGCTGGAATGCAGTGGTGCAATCATGGCTCCCTGCAGCTTTGACCTCCCAGGCTCAGGTGATCCTCCTACCTCAGCCTCCCTGAGTAGCTGGGACTAGAGGTGTGCACGAACACACCTAGCTGACTTTTTGTGTGTTTTGTAAAGACAGGAGTTTGTCATGTTGCCCCGGCTGGTCTCGAACTCCTGGGCTCAAGCGATCTACCCACCTCAGGCTTCCAAAGTTCTGGGATTACAGGCATGAGCCACCACGTACAGCCTGAAATTCTTTATAATTAAATTAACCTGTTTCAAGTTTCCAATTTGAGGAGGGAGGTATATTTTTTAAGGTCTAAATTTCACTTTATACAGGAAACAGAAATTAGGTCCCACCATACATCAGAACTACATACTGTTATCCTAAAAATAACACCTCTTGAGGTGTATAAGATGCAGGTTAACAAGGGAATCATATTCTCTGAGGGGCAGAACCTAACATTTTAATATGCATTTTTAAAATAAAATTAATGTCTTGGGTGTGGTGGCACATGCCTGTAGTCCCAGCTACTCAGGAGGCCGAGGTAGGAGGATCACCTGAGCCCAGGAGTTCGAGGCTGCAGTGAACTATGATGGCACCTCTGCACTCTAGCCTGGGCAACAGAACAAGATGCTCTCTCTAAGAAAATAAAAAATACATAAAAATCAAATTAATCTCTTAAAGACAGTGAGGTATGATAACGGCTTGTTTGGTCTTGCCCTGAATCCCCTTGACAGAACAGCCCAGCTCAGGGCCGCTTCAGCTGAAGAAAGGTTTGACCTGTGAAAATCAAGGACAATTAAAATATTAGCTTATAACATTAAAACAAGAAGCAGATTTCCCCTTACATGCCCACACATACACACACTCTCTCTTTCTGAAATCAACGATACATAATTTTTAATTATTACCCATTGGATTGTTAATTAATACATTACACAGTGGATTGTTCCAACTATCACACGATCTTGTAATGATCAGGGCTAACTTCTCTGTTACATGTAGTAGGGACCATGATACTTTTAGGGGTTCATAAAAATGTTTGATTTTAATTTATTTCAAAATCAGGGCCAGGTAGGTGCAGTGGCTCACACCTGTAATCCCAGCACTTTGGGAGGCTGAGGTAGGAGGATTGCTTGAGCCCAGGAGTTCAAGACCAGTCTGTGCAACATAGCAAAATCTCATCTCTACCAAAAAAAAAAATTACAAAAATTAGCATAGCGGTGCATGCCTGTAGTCCCAACTACTTGGGAGGCTGAGGTGGGAGGATCACTTGAGCCTGGGAAGCAGAAGTTGCAGTTAGCCAAGTTAGATCCAGCGCACTTCAGCCCGGGCGACAAAGTGAGACCCTGTCTCAAAAAATACTTAAATCAGAATGAAAAAACATAATAATCACAAGTACGTAAGAAAGAGTTTATATAATTTTTAATTTTTTTTAATAAAGAAAGGAGCCCACAAAGGCAAAAATACCCTCAGCTTTCCCATAAGCATCACAGTGAGGCCTAGTGAGGACACCGATTCCATTGAGGTTTATGTTTTCATACCGAGTACTCCTGGACATTTTCATATTTTAAATTACATATTGCGCAAGAAGTAGTCTTTGATTTTCTAGTGTTTTCTATTTATACTAACCCCTCAGAGACCTGATACATTTCATGGCCTTTGTTTACTGTCTCTATTGTAACGACTCCCAGGTCCCTCTCTTCTCTGTTCTTGTGTTGGAGTTCAATTTTGTACTTCTAACTGCCTGTTGGGTATTTCCACTTGTGTATCTCATTGCTGGCTCAGCCAACAAACCCATTGCTGAGCTCACCATCTTCCCCTGCTCTTCTGTTTTCTCTCTTCAGTTTTCCTGCCTATTAGAGTTCCTACTAATTCTGTGTCATTAATGAGCCAACCACGAGCTTGTCTCCTTCATCCCATATCTGAGGGCCTGGTTGCGCCTCTGGTCCCATGCCCACTGCCATCCATATTGGAGTCTCACTGCCCGTCCCTCAGCGGAACGTCCTTACCTCTCGTCGAGTTCCATAGGCAGAGTCCTGATCGACTTCTCTGCATTCCAGCTTCCTCGTGCAATACATTCCTGACCCTCCCCAAGTTAATCTTTGCTCTGCTTTCATCATTTTCCTCCTCTGCTCTGTAATGCCTCCACTTCAACCCAAACTCCTCACCCAGTTTATAAAGCTCTGCTCATGTGGTTCCCTCCACTGTAGCCAGCATCTCCCAATGCATTAACGCCCACCAGAGGTGATGATTATGGAGCCCCTTCACTCACAAACCAGACTTGCTGCCTTAGTCTTTTGTTCCTTCTCTTTCATTCTTTCATTTATTCCGTTTTGGGGTAATTACTCTGTCCCAGGCTCAGACACCTTAAATGTTCCTCTATTACCTATTCCAACCCTATACAGCTTTCAAAGCTCAGATCAAGTTCCCATCCATGAAGCCCAGGTCTCCCTTCTATCACAAGTCTTTTTCCTCTGAACTCCTGGGATGCTTGGAGACACTGTCAAACATTTAGGACTTAAACATGTGATGTGAGATTTCCTGACTGTGTCATTCATGCTGTCCTGTCTGAGTTGTTTGAGTTTCTGCAAAGGTCTTTACAGAAGATCTATCTTTTTACCCCTCAGCTGCACCTGGCATCAAGCCCTGGCTGGGCTAGTCATGCTAACCCACTGGTTATTAATCCTCACTATGAATTTTCACGTTTACTACAGTATGATCCAGGCATTAGCTACGCTAGGCACTTTATGAGCTTGTTATTATTCTCCCATTTTTACAGATGAGGAAAGTGAGGCTCAGAGAGGTTAAGTGACTTCTCCAGTTTTACATAGTTTTTAAGTGGCTAAGTGAGAATTTGAATATAGATCTGAAATAATTCAAATATTGTGCTCTTGACCACTTAGCTAAATTAACTTTACTTTCTGGTTACTCATTCTCCTCCTAGGGTCATTATGTTTGCTTTTGTCTCCTTTATATATTTTAAGGCCTGCTAGTCTGTCCTTTCAAGACTCTGCACTTATGCTGGACCCACTAAACTGTCCCAGAACATCATAGTAAATGTTACAGATATTAATTATCTGGGTGAGAATGGTCGTGAGCATTGAGATTCACATGTGGACCCCCCAGGCAGTACCTTCTCTCTTGCAAAGTAGTATATTTTATAGATTGAATAAAACTCAAGATTTTTCTAAAAATTTAATAAATGATCAACGGAAACAGAAGTTTGGAAGATAAAAGTAGTATTTCAAAATGAACACATTATATGTAAAAGCTCACAATGGAAACAGAAGTTTGGAACATAAAAATAGTATTTCAAAATGAACACATTATATGTAAAAGCTCACAATTTCTTCAGCTGGGTTTGCAGCAATGTTACGTCACTAATACTATGTTTCTCTCTATATGGCCAGACCTGGTTGGGTTTCTGTAACGCCTTCACATCTGATTATGGAGCACATCTAGACTGTTAAAAAGCCTCCTATAATATTAATACAATCAAATAACAAATACATTGATTAATCATAGCAATTTCATTTTGAGAATGTTTTGTCAGCTGAAAGTAAATCCTTGAGATATTTGTGCAGAAGTGTCATTGCAAAACAGAATCTGTGGTAGAACGGTGTCATCTTTTGGTTCTAAGAGTGCCATCTTGTTGCTGGCAGATGGCAAGTGTCTATTTGCTTGCTAGCTCTTTAGTGGGACTGGTCTGCTGTTTCCACGGTTGCCTTCTGTGACACAAACAGCCACCTCTCTGCCAAGGTTCTTTCTTGGTAACAGAACCATAGTTCTTGGCTGGACTCATTGCCCCAGTGGTAGAGGCTGCTGCCTGGTCACGTCATGAGCCCAGGCCTTTCTCTTGGGCACAACTAGATGCCATTTCTCAGCCTCCCTTGCAGTTCTATGCAGCTGCATGCTTGAGTTCTGGCCATTAGCGAGTGGAAGTGATGTCTCCCTTCCACTCACACTTCTGTGGTCCTGGCCTACAGAAACGCACAGTGGTTCTCTACACTCTTTCTCTTTCCACGGCTTAATGCAGATAAGTAAGAAGATCTTGGAAGACAGGTGTTGAAGATGAAAGAGGCACAAGATAGAAGAGACCTGGGTCCTTAGATCCCTGCTTGGAGGAAAACCACCTCCCAATCCAGAGCATCATTTTGGATTTCACGTGAGTGAGAAGTAATTCTGTATCATGTTTGAGCCATTAAGCATATTTTATTTGCTTGTTCTGATAGCTGTATCTTACGAACATAAACATCATAAGTGAAAGACTATATTTCCTCACCTCCCCTGCTAAGTATAACCATGTAACTAAATTCTGGCCAGTGAGATGTAACCAGAGGTGTTTTGTGCGACTTTGAAAGAGGATGCTTCAAGGAAGCTGATTTGGACAGGATGGGAAAACTTCTGTCTTCTTTTGCTCTCCCTCTTTTATAGTCCAGAACTCAGACATAATGTCAGGAATTGCTCTGGCCATCTTGCACCTCTGTGGGTGGGAACCATTTTCTAAGACAACGGGCAGGGCGATAGAGGAAACTAGGTTTCTGATGGATGTAGAGCTGTTGGGCCCATCGGGGACCCTTCACCCCTTCCACAAGGCTTTTATGTTAGAGGAATCTCTTTCTTGTTTAAGGCACTATTTTATTTCCTATAGAGACACACGTTCTTTCCATAGGAGCAAAATTGATCCATTTAAGATCTGAATCAAGTTATGTCACTTCTTGGCTATGAATCCCTTCATGACTTTCAGTTTACCTTAGATTTCAATTGATATTTCTACCGTGGTTTCTGAAGCCCTGCTTGATTTGTCTCCTGCCTGCCCCACTGACCCCACCCCAATGACACTGGCCTGCCTTCTGTTCCGCTGTAGTGATCAATCGCTCACCTCCATGAGGCCCTACTGAAGATGTCACCTTTTCAGAGGTTCTCTGACCTCCCACCTACAATCGGCTCTCCCAGCTTTCGTCTGTCTCAGCACCCTGTTTATGTCCTACATGCTCTGATCACAGTCTCTACTCATCTGGTTGATGTATTAATTCATTTTTTATCACTGTTTCAACTAGAATGTAAGCTCCATAAGGCAAAGGTGGTCTCCTGTATGACACAGTGCCTGCTGCATAGAAAGTGCTCATTACATTATGGAAAATACAGCAAACGTGTATGTACATTTGAATATACATAAACACTATATGTATGTGCGTGTGTGCACATATACAGTTGACCTGTGAACAATGCAGGGTTGGGGCGCTGACCCTCCATGCAGTTGAAAATCTGACTTTTAATACAAGTTGGTTTTTGAATTTATAATGTGTGGATTTTTTTTAAAAACCTGGGGCTGATTATAATGAGAGAAAAAATAGAATTAAATTTAGCCATTATTAAGACTCCAACAAATCAAATACAAGTCACAGTGAATACTAACATTTTGAGGTGAAAAAGAAAATTAGAACTGGGGATAGACATAGTGCCTTCCCAGAAAATGGCAATATCTGGCCCACGAGAGAGTTCTTTCATATTGTTTTCATTGCATGTACTAAAATTACTGATTGCTTTTTATCTTTAAAAAAAAATCTAAATCATTATTTGCTCTCTGTTCAAAAATCACTCAGACAAATAGAATTTCCTGCTGAAGAAAATTATGATATAAAAAATTTTAAAACTACCCTATAGCTTCTTTTTTTGTTTTTGCTTTTTATCTCTGTCAGTTTGTTACCTTTATTCCTGAAAGATTCAAGACTCATGTAATACTCTAAAATAGGTACTAACAGGAAGTGTTCCTGGACAATGTCGGTTTGCAAGAGAAACAAAGAATTTATTGTTGACTTTATTACTAGTGCAGAGTAATCAGAAATTCCATGAAAGACACTGAAAGTTGACCTCTTTTAAAATTACTTTAAAAAGCTGAGGTTGCTTTGTATTTCTTAATCAGCATCTCAGAACAATGTACATTCTTTTTGTATCGTGTCATGGGCATCTGTGGCTTTGGCTTGATCAACGCCCACTTCCTCCTGTGAGACCAAGACCCTAGTTTTCTTTTAAAGAACCACCCCTCCCTGACTCTCAGTCCCTGTTTTCTGGTGGGGTTGACTCTTACCCCTAACCCCAGGGGTGGGCATGTGGTCCAAGTCTGGTCCGTAAGAATTTTAACCATGCTGGTGGTTCGGGAACAAGTATATGTTACACCCTGAGCCTATCAGAACCAACACTGTCAGCCCAGGGGTTATTCTAGAAGTATTGCAAAGGAAAAATGCTCTTTTTGGGTGGTTAAACCTACAGAAAATCAGCCTGGAGCTTCTGGTGGACATCTTGTCAAAAAAATAGTGATTGCCTGCTTGAAAATGAAATCAAGATAGAGGAAGGCAAAGCTAAAGCCTGGAGAATATTCCTGAAGACATTGTTCGAGGATCTGAAACTACCCCTGAACTTTTTTTTCCTTTCTTTTAGAGAGAGGGTCTTGTTCTGTTGCCCAGGCTGGAGTGCAGTGGTGCAATCATGGCTCACTGCAGCCTCGACTCCTAGGCTCAAATGATTCTCCTGCCTCAGCCTCCCAAGTGGCTGGGACTACAGGCATGCACTACTGTGCCCAGTGGTTTTTTTTGTTTTCTTTTGTTTTGTTTTGTTTTTTTGAGAGATGAAGTCTTGTTATATTGCCCAGGCTGGTCTTGAACTCCTGGCCTCAAGTGATCCTCCCACCTTGGTCTTCCAAAGTAACTGAATTACAGGCATGAGCCACTGTGTTTAGCCTGAGCATTTTCAGGTACATGAACAAATATATTGCCCTTACTTGAGTTTTATTTCTCTCACTTGAAACTGAGAATCTTGATGGTACACTTAATTTGTTACTAAATGAATTAGGATATAAAGATTTTTTTTAATTACTTCACTACAAAATTATCTGTAATTGGAAGAAAGAGGGACATTCCTCCCGCAAAGGAACTCTTACGACTTGTATTCTTTATCAGAAAACGCAGTTTCCTTTTGCCTATACACAATCTAAAGATTTGTAGTACACTTGCTCAGTTGCCTAAACGTTCTTTACATGCTTGTCTTGTCCTTGCAGCTCATATTATGTATTATGTTACCAATGAGCAGAGACTATGGTGAATGTGTCTTTAGAACACCCAGTGAAGTGCCACTTGCCACAAGAAGCTAAGTCACAATTTCTGATGGCAAGAAGAGGCAAGCATTCTTCCCATAGTTTTGTGCATAAACCTTCCTGCCTCTGCTGGGGATCACCTGCAGGGAGAGGAAAACTTCTCTCTCGTGGCTCTCCTTTCCCAGGAAAACTTTAGCTCCTGTTGAGACCAACACCTTGCCTGGAGAATGCAGAGTGAAGGGATTGGGGTTATCACAATTTTCCATTCATGATGTTGGGTCAAGCAAGGCATCGCATAGAATCAATAGAAACAGCACCACATGTGAAGAAAGAGCTCAGCTGGAATGAACGAGGGCTGCGGTGCGGGTGAGTTACACGGTACAGAGCACAGGCGCTGACTGCTTTGTGCTCTTCCGGGTGGGATCATTACTTGCCAGCCTTCCAGCTGATGCCAGTGGGAACAGCACGACAGGCTGAACTGGATTCTTTATGACTGTGTATTCATTAGGGGGGAAAAGCCCTTCGGATGCAAATGATTGAAATGGAAACAAGATGTGCACTCTGCTGCCTAAATAAAAGCTCTACCAGGTAGGCCGTTCAGACTCAATTAAGAGTAGCAAAACAGGATCTATCAGGATAGCGGCTGCAGACCCTGTCGCAGAGAATGGACAGTGAGTGGTCCAAATGGATTGGGGGGCATGAATGAATGACATCTGACTTACTGCAGGAGCTCAGCACTTTTACTGTCTTTGCTGCTTCACTGGAACAAGGAGAAAAAGACATTAGGATGAAGGATAACGTGCGATACACACATAAAGATGAAAGCGAGAGGAACACATGCGACGTCACTTACTGGAAGGTCCACTTTAGGCCGCTGTGTCCTCTCTCCCTGAAAACGTGTTCCACGCTGTTCTGACCATCTGCAGCCCACTCTGGAGCTCAAGACACCCTGGTCTTTCTGTTTTATTTTGAGCACAGCCATATGAAACTGCAGTCTATGTCCCAAGGACCCAGCTAAATCTTTTTTTCTTTGACTCTATGAATCCGTCAGTAGGAACTTCCATCCAGGTTCCCGCAATGTGGGAATATATTTGGTGACTCTGTTTGATATACTATTAAATTATTTTGCATACATTTTTCAGAATGTTTTGTATAACCTGGAAGACGAAGGGGCCGGGGGGGAAGTAAAGTAGGAAAGTAAGCCGTAAGGGGGAAAGTACTTTTACGTCTCTGCTGAGAAAGGGTTTGGATGAATCGAATGCCGGTGTTATGCCTGGACTTGTACCCTCTAGAAAGCTCTGTTGATGACCCAACCCATGGTACCTGCGAATGTAACCTGACTTGAAAATACGATCTTATAGATGTAATCAAGCAAAAATGAGGTAATACCGAATTAGGGTGAGCCTCAGCCAACATGACTGGTGTCCTCATGAGAAGAGAGGAAGAGACATAAGGAGAACACGGTGTGATGATTGAGACAGATATTGGAGTGATGCATCTACAAGCCAAAAAATGTCAAGGGCTGTGAGCCACACCAGAAGCTAAGAGAAAGGCACGGGACAGATCCTCCCCCAGAGCCATCAGAAAGAACATGACCCTGGCCACACCTTGATTTTGGACTTCTAGCCTCCAGAATTGTGAGAATAAATTTGTGTTGCTTTAAGCCACCCAGTTTGTGGTAATTTTTTATGACCGTTCTAAGAAACTAATTGACCCTGCTAAAGAGTAAATGTGTGACCCTGGAAAACTCACTACATGGATGAAAAGGCTGAGATATTCCAAAGAGTCATAATGAACTGTGCCATCATCTGCACAGAAAGTACAGCATTCCGGCAGCCCAAGACAGATCCTGGAGACGTGGCAGGACGGATGTGTCCACCACACTAGGAGCACTTTCAGGATGACTGTCATGCCTTGTTCTCCTCCACGTCCCTCCCTCTGTGTGTGAAAACCAGAAATGCTCAATTAAATGTTGAAAATGTGAATGAATTCATGGGAAAATTATTTCAGATGAGTGATTAATGTTATTTTATGATGTCACGTGAGTCCTTACTGTCACCTTCCATGAAGACGTAACTGACAAAGACATCCAATTTGATGCTTTCATTGGAGAAACCCACCCTTGGCCATTGAAAGGCACAACTTTGGGTTTCTTTGAGATTTAATCTGGTCCTTGGAGTCCCAAATGGCAGGTGTGACCAGTAACAGCTTTTTACAAATCTTCAAATCCCACTGACACTGGGATTCTGGCCCTCAGATGTGGCCATGGTTTTTTGACTTGCAGGGCAAGACATGTTACTTTCCACTTAAAATCAGCCCACCCAAAGTGTTAGCCTGCTGTTTCATACATGAATCCATCTTAAATGCCTCTGAATCTCCAGGTGAAGGGTGCTGCCATCAGCAGCAGCCAATAAATGAAATAATACCATATATAAAATCACCCACATTGGTCTCCTGGAGGTAAAGAGAGCACAGGGGCATTTCATTTACTGAAAGGCCAGAATTGCGATACCTGTAAATGTCGAATGTGAATGTGTTTTATAAAGTGTAAAGGGCTGTAAAGAAGTCAGTTATTATGTTTATTATCGCTCCTGCTCTGTACACTTGATCAAATGACAAACCCAAAGACTCACTTCTCTGGGCTCCGGTTTCCTTACTCAAATGAGGGAATTATGGTTAATATCCCAAGGTCCCAGCTAAATCTTTTTTTTTCTTTGACTCTATGAATCTGTCAACAGGAACTTCCATCCAGGTTCCTGAAATGTGGGAATATATTTGGTGACTCTGCTTTATATAATATTAAATTATTTTGCATAAATTTTTCAGAATATGTTTTTTATAATATAGGAGACGAAGGGGGAAAAAGTAAAGTAAACTAGGAAAACAGGCCCTAAGAAAGTGTAAGGAGAAACACTTAAGAAAATCCACCTATTATAATAATTAAAATTCAATTTATTTGGAAAAGGAAGGAGAGTATTTATGACTAACATGAATATAGTCTGTGTTTATTGCAAAGTAAGTTTTCAGAAAAAAAGGGCAACATCCGATGATTTTAATCATCAGATTAAATGCAATTAGAAATCCCAGCTGCCTTCTAAAGTAAACAGCAAACTTAATATTTTACTACATAAAAGAAACAATTGAAATACTCCTAATTTCGGGTTATTGTTGCATATAATGGAACACTATACATGAAAATCATCCTCATTGAGTTTTTTGGATTCAACAACTTTTTCTGTGGTTAAAAATGTCCCCTTGAGTTTCCTGAAATCTGCTAGAGTGCTGGAAAGAGCTGTGCAGAAATACCTCCAAAGGGTCAGGAAATAATTTAGATTTTTAATTCAATGGAATCAATCTTTCTTGTGTATTTTTACTTACTTTTCTAGACAATAGGCCGATAATTGTAGGGTGTGTTCTAGCCTTGAAACCAACTCCCTGCAGAGCAATTCCTGTTTCTACAAAGGGTGTATCAGGATGCACAGGACCCCCGGATTGCAGGCCCCACATGTGAGGGAAGCAACACAGACCATCGATAAGAGAGACCTCTCTAGGGTGAGTTCCCCTGAGGTGCAGGAGAAAAACATGAGCAGCATGAACCCTAAAGATGACAAATAGGTTTACTAGCCTGGGCTGGAGGAAAGGAGGCATTAGGGCTAAAACCAGAAAAGCAAATGTGTCATTTCTCTCCATAACCTCCTTTTGATCTCAAATACCATGTGTTCTCACTTATAAGTGGGAGCTAAAGAATGGGTACACTTGGGCATGAAGATGGAAATCATAGACACTGGGGATTCCAAAGTAGGGGAGAATGGGACAGGGGCAGGAATTCAAAAATTACCTGTTAGGTACTATGTTCACTATCTTTTTTTTTTTTTTTTTTGAGACGGAGTCTTGCTCTGTCACCTAGCCTGGAGTGCAGTGGTGCAATCTCTGCTCACTGCAACCTCCGCCTCCCAGGTTCAAGTGATTCTCCTGCCTCAGCCTTCTAAGTAGGCTGGATTACAGATGCACACCACCACGCCCCACTAATTTTTGTATTTTTAATAGAGATAGGGATTCACCATGTTGGTCAGGCTGATCTCGAACTCCTGACCTCAAGTGATCCGCCTGCCTCGGCCTCCCAAAGTGCTGGGAAAACACGCGTGAGCCACTGTGCCAGGCCTATGTTCACTATCTGGGTAGCAGGTACACTAGAAGCCCAATCCCACTATCGTGCAATATACTCATGTAACAAACATGCATATATGTACCTCCTGAATCTAAAATAAAATAAAACAGAGATGCAGAAAAGAATAATTTAAAAAATGTTTTGAGAAATGTATAACAAGAGCCATAAAAGTGTTTATATTCCCTTGTCCTAGTAATTCTGCTTGTAGATATTTATCTTAACAAAATAAACAGAAGTGTGTAGAATGATTTATGGATAAGCATGTTCATGGAAGCATTCCTCATGCTATAGGAAAAGTTGGGGGAAAAACTCAATATACAAAAATGAGGAAACAGTTAATCATAATCATAATCCGTTCGGATGACAGAATGCTGTGTAGAAATGTAAAAATCACATTTTCAAAGATGGTTGTTGATCAGTGCAAATGCCCAATCTATAACATTCTGTGAAAAAGATACACAGCCATATATTCCATACAGGTATAATTTTAAATATGTGTGAACATGTGTGTATATATATGTTTTAAAAAATGGGAAAGAAAGACACTAAAATGTTAACTCATCTCTAAGTAGCAGGATTACGAGATTACAGGTGATTGTTTCTGGTTCTTTATATTTTTTATTATTTTAAGATTTTTCTACAATGAGTCTGTATTGCTTTTAATATCAGAAATCTCAATAATTTGGATGGTTATGGTATTTATATGCATTGCTTTAAAATGACAAATGTTCTCTCTAAATCAGAAATGTGGACATCATGTTTTGTCTTTAGTGTAGTGAGGTGGAGTATTATGATTAAACAGTGTATTTTCAAGCATTAATGACTCCAAGAGCAGGTACTTACAGAGCACTTACTCAAAAAGTGTTGCCCTCTGACTTTATGCCCAAGAGCCAGGAGACCACAAAAAAGCAACAATGCCAGGTCTACAAGGTGAAGGCGAGAAGCTCCTGTCCTGTAACGCTTAAGAATGAATCATTTCCAAAGGTTTGGCAAACTCGCCCAAACTCACTCCCAAGGAGTCTAACCTTGGGCCAAGTATCAAGGACTCAGACCCAGCTGCTTGACCTGGTCTCACTGAAGTGTGGAGGCAAAGCATTTGCAGGTTCCTATCATGACCTCGTGGCTGCTTTTTTTGTCTCATAAGGAAATTATGTGAGTCGAAGAGGCTTGGTGTGGTATATGGTTGTACAGCTTAGTGCTTTCTTAGCATTCTGTTTAAGTGCTGACAACTTGATATTTTGATCAATGGTGCTGTATTTCTCCATATGTTAGGTTGACAGGCTAATAATTTCAGAAGTCAATTTCTCTCTCTCTCTCTCTTCTCCCAGTTTACGTATTTCTATTTTCCAATTCCCTTATGTGCATTTTGTAAATATCTCAAAATAGTAAAGGCGGGGCCTCTGGGATCACTCGACCCAATCCCCATATAATTGGATCCTTATGGCTTGCTATATCTTTAAAGAAATTGAGGCCACCTTTTGTCACCAAGAAGTAAGCACCTGTCGTGTGACTGATGGAGATCTGTGTACAGAGCACATTGCCCAGGGCAGGTATGATTTGGTTACAGGCAGCCTCTAGATGGATAAGAAAAGTTGGCATCAGGTTATAAACATTTTGCTCACTGTAGCAGAGAGCCCTCGGTGAACAGAGAAGTATCTAAACCGGGCGATTGACTGTGGCAGAAGCTGCCCAGGGATGCACCTCCTTCCCACGTTAGCCCATGGCCTTTCCAGCACCAAATCTGAGTTGCATGTGAATCACTCCAACAGGCCATCTGCCAATTATTAAGCGACATCAGTGGGCCCAGTAATTCCATTCTGTGTAGAGCAAAGGTTCTCCACACATTCCAGGTCTATGCCATCAAAGCGACTATTTTTCTCAACCCATCCCTTCCCCTTGAGAAAATGGGGGTCATTTATTTCCAGGGATCACTATTTATACCCCATTGGCAGATAGTGGAGCCCAATGGTTAATAAGCAACCTTGTTTTAAATCTCATCTCTGTTGTTTGCAAGCTGTGTGTCTTTCAGAAACTTTACTTAAATTTCTTGAGCCTCAGTTTCCTCACAGGGGTATAGTCAAGTAATAATTACGTGTTTGCACTTTAACCCTGTACCTGGCTGATAGCAACCCCTCAGAGAAGAATTAACTTACAGTTTTTATACATTCCTCCAGTACAATGTTTCTAACATACAAGGGGCGTACGTGTGTATTGTGAGTGGGAAGAAGGAAGGATGCAGTTGGTAAGGCTTGCAGTCAGCATTGCTGGAGTCAAACTCTCTTTCCTTAGGAAGATCTGGATGAGCCAACATTTCTTACGCATCATGTGTGGAGGTAACTTAGGTTTTTCTTTCAGCCCTTCAATCACTTGAAAGAGCATTTGGTGATAATGAGTAGGTTTTGGAGTCTGTGAACTAAACTAAAGTAAAAATAAATGGGACGGTGAAATTTTGCTTGTGCCTTAAGGGAACTAACTTGCTTTTACCCTCTCAGCATGTTTGCTCTAACATGTCATCTCCTAACAATTCCCTCCGTTCATTTTTTTCTCCTCATTTCTTCTCCTCCCAAGTAACAGTATTTTTAACAATCGTTCAGCTCTTCAGAAACTTAAAAATCATGAGATGATTCTTAAAAACTAGAAACTAATATTGATCACACGATGCGTAATAACTCCACATCTATACACTGGCAAATGGTGGAACAAATAATCTCAGCTTACTTTGTAGTCATTCTGGATTGCTGAATTCTAGGCAAGTGAGAACTGGTCCTTCAAAGCACCAAAAGAAAGAAAGAAAGGAAAGAAAGGAGGTGGGCGGAGAGGGAAGGAGGGAGAAACAAAGAAAAAGAAAGGACAGAAGGAAAGAGAGAGGGAAGGGAGGGAGGGAGGGAGGAAGAAAAAAAGATTTTGGGCAGAACACTTTCTAAAATGTAATTCAACCTTCCCCACTTTCTTAAAGAGTGGAGGAACTTCATTTAACTTCTTTTTTTAAATTATTTTGGTCTTAAAGTAATCATAAAAAGAATTGCTTTCACTGCTATTGGATAAAAAAATGGGCTTAGACCATTGAGAGAAAGAGAGAGACAGAGAGAGAGAGAGAGAGATATTTGCCTGCACACTGGGAGGTCCCAAATTACTGTGCCTTTTGGAATTCTTGTGCCTGTCTGTTTTTTACACTTTTCTGTTGCTCCCTTCTCTGGGCCACTAGCAGTTATTTCTTGTTAGTGTGTAAGGCTATGCAAAGCCTTCTCCCTACTGCTGATTTTCTGTTTCTGAATTGCTGTGCACATGGAGAAACACACTGGTTAGGGATACGTGTACAATAAACATAGATGCTAAGTCAGGGACCGAGGGTTTCTTCTTCTATGAGAAAAGTATTTCTCAAGTATTGTTTTTATTTTTAACAAATTCATTGTTTCTAAGCTATTTTCTAGATATGTGAGGTTAGCAATGGCTCAGTTCTATGTAAATAAAAAAATATAAAAAGTATTGTCAACCTACCAGCCTCACCCCTGGCAGAGATTCGTTACTCAAATGCTTACATTCAGATGATATATTTCTTCCTTGCCCTGAAGTTTTGAAAATTTTAATAGCTCCATGGATTGAACCGACAGGAGAGAAAAATATTTCAAGTCTATTTTAGTAATTTTTACGCTCATAAAAATGTTCCCAGTGTATCAAAGGCAAGTTTGATCTCAGAGAAGTAATATCCTCCAAAATGTGTCTCAGGCGCCATCTCCCTACTGAAGACCCTTTCCTCTTTTCCCAATTGGTTTATAAAACTCATCGTCCAAGTGAGCAAAGGACATGAATAGACACATCTCAAAAGAATACATACAAGTGGCCAACAAACATTTGAGAAAATACCCAGTATTACTACTCATCAGAGAAATGCAAATTAGAACCACAATGATGCCATCTACACCAGTCAAAATGGCTATTAAAAAGTCAAGAAATTACAGATGCTGACAAGGATGTGTAGAAAAAATGCTTATACACTCTTATTGGGAATGTAAAATAGTTCAACCCCTATGGAAAACAGTATGGAGATTTCACAAAGAACTAAAAATAGAGCTACCATTTGATCTAGCAATCCCACTACTGGGTAACTACTCAAAGGAAAATAAATCATTCTATCAAAAGACGCCTGCACTCAGATGTGTATTGCTGCCCTAGTCACAATAGCAAAGTCATGGAATCAACCTAAGTGCCCATTCATGGTGGGCTGGATAAAGAAAATGTGATACATACACACCATGGAATACTATGCAGCCCTAAAAAAGAATCAAATCATCTCCTTTGCAACAACATGGATGCAGCTGGAGGCTATTATCCTAAGTGAATTAACATAGAAACAGAAAGCCAAATTTTGTATATTTTTACTTAAAAATGGAAGCTAAACAATGGGCATACGTGGACATAAAGATACAAACAGTAGACACTGGGGATTCCAGAAGAGGAGAAGAAGGATGTGGGGTAAGGGCTGAAAACTACCTATTGGGTACTATGTTCACGACTGGGGTGATGGATTCAATAGCAGCCCAAAGCCTGGCGTTACACAACATTCCCTTCTAACACACCGCCACAGAAACACCCTGAGTCTAAAATGTTTTTTAATTTAATTTTTTAGAAACTCATTTTCCATGCCTGGCCATTTCTGTTTATGATTCTGTTGGTCAAAACTGCTATCTAGGCAGTTGCCAGTCCTTCGGGATCTCCAAGCAGAAACTATAACGAGAATTAAAAACCAGTGAGCTGGGAGCTCTAAGTCCCCAAACAGCATCACAGTCAGCCATGTGATGTTCCTGATTTATGAACCACAAGCAAAGGCAAGCTGCGGGGTCTGCTGGATCAGAGCAGATTGCAGCCAGGCTGGCCTTCCCGAAAGATCCACACACCGTTCCCTGGACCCTGGGATGCCCCTACTCCCCCGACTCTGTTTATGTTCACTATCACACACTGAACAATTATGTAGTACACTTCACAGTCAGCAAGTTTATCTTGAGTTAAAATTTAACCAGTAGAAACCAAGTTGTGTTTACGCCCGTTCTGTAGCAAGTCATGCGCGAATTGCACCTGTGAACATTTTTCAGCACACATTCTGTACTCCCTCCATAGTTCTCATGGCAATGAATGCTGCGGGGAAAGCCAGCAAGTGTGAAAGCTTTGGCAAGTGTTAAAATCCTCTCCAGAAATGGTTCACAATCACCGCCATCAGGGTGCGTGGGTCATGACCATCCGCATCATCAGAGCACGGTCACTGAGTTGACTCACCTCTCTTCCTATAAATGCAAATTCAACCCAACAGCCCCTCTCCTGAACAGATTAGAACTCTGAATGCTGTGACAAATATTTTCTCACTGTAATAAGAATACTCTACACTTAGACTTTCTTTTGTTAGAATTGAAAAGAATTTTATAGGCTGGATTTCAACACACTTTCCAACTGTTTTATTTCCTATTTATGCATTGGTCATAATGTGTTAAGCACTATTCTAAGTGCTTTCAAACATTATTAATTCATTTATTCCTCCTGACTACTTGGCAAGATAAGTACCATTACCCCATTTTACAGATCTGCAAACTGAGGCACAAAGAGATTAAGTAATTTGTCCAAGGTTACATACATTGCTAGTAAGTGGTAGAGCTGGTGAGTTGAACCCAGGCCCAGACAAGAGCAAGTATATACCCATTTTCCATGCTGTCTTACTATGTAAAATGTAAGTATTGGTAATATTATCTCGCTCTCTTTCTTTTTTTTTTTTTTTTTGCAGATAAATTGAAGAGAAGCTGATTTTTGAAAATATTTACTATATGAATTTGCTAGGGCTATCAAAACAAAGTACCCTAGACTGAGTGACTTAAACAATATAATTTATTTCCTCAGAATTCTAGAGGCTAGATGTCTGAGCTCGAGATGCCGTCAGGGTTGGTTTCTCCTGAGGGCTTTCTCTTTGGCTAATAGATGGCCACCATCACCGGTTCCCTTTACATGGTTTCGCCCTGAGTGCATCTGTATCCTAATTTCCTCTTCTTGAAAAACACCAGTCATGCAGGATTAGGGCACACAGTAATGACCTCATTTGAACTTAATTACCTCTTTAAGAACCTGTCTCCAAACAGAGTCCCATTCTGAGGTAGTGGGGTTAGGGGTTCAACATATGAATTTAGGGGGACACAATTCACTATTAACATCTACCACATAGTCATAATATGCTAGCTATTATATGAAATGTCAAAATGTTGAGCTCCAAATTATTTGAGAAGGCACAATATTCATTGTGGACGTTTATTTTTGTTTTTGTTTTTTTTTGAAACAGAGTCTTGCTCTGTTGCCAGGCGCCAGGCTGGAGTGCAGTGGCAAAATCTCGGCTCACTGCAATCTCTGCCTCCTGGATTCAAGCAGTTATCCTGCCTCAGCCTCCCGAGTAGCTTGGACTACAGGCATATGCCACCACGCCCAGTTAATTTTTGTATTTTTTTTTTTTTAGTAGAGACAGGGTTTCACCACGTTGGCCAGAATGGTCTCGATCTCTTGACCTTGTGATCCGCCTGCCTCAGCCTCCCAAAGTGCTGGGATTACAGGCGTGAGCCACCGCGCCTGGCTGTGGACGTTGATTTGAATGACAAAGTTGACACAGCTCTTGTTTCTTTCCTAGATGGTTGGCTTGACCACACTCTCCAATTTGAGGTGGGTTCGATGACACCGAGGCGTAGTGCTTACCATTGTTTCACCTTGACTTCCTCACTCCGTATGCCAAGTGTGAGAAACTGTTCATCTCTCTCTGTCATCTATGTTTCAACTCTCTCTCTCTCATCATCTACCTTCCATCCATGTATTTATCTATGTATCTATTTATCTATCTAACTTTCTATATGTCAATCAGTCATCTCAATGAACTGCAAATCAAGGAGTGAAGTAGTCATCTCATTAGTATGTGTGTCTTGGGCATGTCTTTAAAAAGGCTCCATTTTAGCTTTCTCATTATAAAATGTCTTTTAAGCCAACTGTAGAAAGTATGACTTAGTATAAAGGGAAGGAGCTTTATGGCAGGAAATCTAAGGTAAGCCATCTTTTATGACTAGAAGTAAATCCCTGGGTACAGGGAAAAATCAGAGATGTGGAAATGATAGGCGTGTGTATATGTAAGTGTGAGATATTCATCTCACAGCGCCTGTCCTGTAGAGGGTGATTTAAAAATATTAAAGGAAGGAAAATGGTATCCTGTCCCAGTTTTTTTTCCAACAAATGGCATAAACAGATACCTGCAATGATTTAGTTCCCTACAATGATTAAGCACATGTAACACTGCAATTTTACTTCTCATAGAAAAGCGAATATTACCCTGTCTCTCCTAGTTCTAATTCTAATTCTCCAAGTACAGCATGTCCTTCTTAACTGTGTTCATCACTTCTGCAATTACTGTGAATGTGGAAGCGCTATTTAAGCAAATTTTAGAGCATTATACGAGTGTTAACATGAATGTTAGCCACTCCTTTCCCTTCTTTTGGTTTTGAATCCCAGGAAACTAGAAACAACATTGGACACTAGTGAAGTGAAGTTGCCAGCATAACGCTGCATAACTACGGCAACCCTTTGCTAACCCTAGTGCCTAGTGTTGTAATAATGAGGTTCGGCATTTGTTTTTTAAAATTTCAAAATCTGCGATCTTTTAACAGCTGTTGGGCTTAGTTCGGTGTCCTTCACAGTGACGACTTTCCTTTCCTGTAGGTTATGTGTGCCATGATTGAGGATCTGCCTGTGTTCTACCCTTCAATGAATGGACAGAAATGTAGATCCAGAAAAAAATGTGCCTGTAAGTTCCTCACTATTTTGGAAATTGCCAAGTGGTTACTGTAGTGGATTATAGTATTGTTTGCAATTATTTGTCCTTTCTTCTTTAAAAGAATTATCCATCCCTGCCTTAGACCCCTTATAGGTAAGTGTATTTCCCTGACTCCCTGTCAGGCTTGGTCATGTGATTTTCATTAGCCAATGACATGTGAATAGACAAGATATATGCCACTTAGGAGCAGAAGCTTTAAATGTGATGGTGTGGTTCCACTTGGTCTCTTGCTCTTCTGCCCTCATCCAAGAGAAAAGAATTTCCCAGATAGGAGCTGCTCCTTCAGCTGCATCCTGGGATGAGAAAATACCTGCGACAGAGCCACAGCAGACTCATAGCCTGCATGTCTCATGAGGAAGAAATAAATTGATGATGTAAGCCACTGAGGTTTTGGGGGATTGTTTGTTATGCAGTGAAGCTGACTAATACAGTTACACAAGATTTTGCTGATATTTGCACAGATAAAGCAAGGTAGGATGTGAGTGCAAGAAGATGTTATATTTCCAACTGGTAAGGGCTAATTTATAAACATGAAAGAACACGTAGCTTACATAACGTTTGTTATGCCATAGAATATGCCCTAGAAAATCATGATATCACAGATATACACTAAATATCTGAAGGCAATTAAGGAGAAACATTTCCAGCAGATGAGTTCTTTAATAAAGACAGAGCTTGTTTCAGAATTGGTATCTTCCTGAATATTTGGTTTGTGTAGACATTTTTACATACGTATGTGTGTAATTGCTCAAACACAGTATCATTTTTAATTTTTGTTCTCTAAACCCCATTTTGAATGAGTCCTTGATCTTGCCCACTAAGGTTCTGTTAATATTTTTCCGAAGTGTATGATAGGTTACAGATTATAGCTCTGCACGCCAGTAGGTTTCATGATAAGTGTTTATTGAGTGTAAATATTACAAGGAGAAAACTGGAGCACCACGATAAAACTTGAGCTTAGAATAGCACCTGGTATAGATTAGATGCTAACAA